>NC_052152.1:58520446-59720446 GCF_902713615.1 Scyliorhinus canicula
TAAAAGATGAAGGTAATTTCTGTCCCTATTTTTGTAGTATGCCCAAAGTCCTTGTGGCCAAAGTACTCAACCTAACATAGCCCTAGTGGCATATATCTTACTCGGGAGTGATGAAAAAGACTGAGGAAGAAATATCTCGGACATTGATTCCAGCTTTAAAATAATTATTGAGTACTGGCAAGGTACTGTAGACCAGAAAGCATATAAATCGACTATATTTGTTTAAACACGTTGAGTAACCTGACACTCATTTATTTGACTTTAATTAATATTGTTTATATAAGGGATAGGAAAGGCAACTTGTAAAACAATAATTTAAACACCTAGTGATTTTATGTGGGAAGATCATACCCAGCAAGCTTTTTGAATTCTTTGAGAACTTTGCTCAAGTGAATAAAGGAACTCACTATCATATAGCTTGTGGAGTCTTTCAGAAAGCTTTTCACAAAGTTCCACATGAAATGCTTTTGAATAAACTTAAAGCCAGAAAAATTAGTATTAGTACAAGTTGGATATGCATCTTTATTTTCTTTATTTTGGAAAAAAGGAAATGTGGCATATTTATGAAATGTACCACTTTGGTCTAGTTAAAAAAATTTTTTTTTTTAAAAAATTTAGCGTACCCAATTCTTTTTCCCCCCCCAATTAAGGGGCAATTTAGCATGACCAATTCACCTATCCTGCACATCTTTTTGGGTTGTGGGGATGAAACCCATGCAGAAGAGGCGAATGTGCAAACTCCACAGGGACAGTGATACGGGGTCAGGATAAAATCCGGGTCCTCAGTGCCGTGAGGCAGCATGCTTACCACTGCGCCATTGTGCTTCCATTGTGGAGTAGTTGATGTGAGCATGTTGAGTGTCACCTTGCTGGGATTAGTGCTTTGATCCATCCTTTTAATATTCCTTAATGACCTTTATACCAAAGTTAACTGTAAGATAAGGCTTTGATAAGGAGAGCAGTAGAGATGGAAGATGTTGTTCACGAGATGCAGAAAATTGAGATTGGCTCTAACTAGAAGTAGTCTCTCCTCCTCCTCCTCCTTCTTCCCCCCCCCCCCCCCCCCCCCCCCCCCCCCCCCCCCCCCCCCCAGAGCAGTCCGGATCTAAAGACACCATCTCGCTTTCCCATCTATAAGTTAACCTTCTATTGTAGAGATGTCAGATTTGTGCTGATAAATGTAAAATATTGCTTTGCAGTCAGAAAACTGTGCATAAATAAGGAAGAATTAATTTGAAGTAATAAAGTGCGATTTAAAGCAATTGGCAATAAACAGATTCATCAGCTTCAACATCCAGACATTATCACAAAACAATTATAAAAGCTGACTAGATCTTTGAAATAGTCTTGCATCCTGTTGCTCTGCTTTTATACTAGTTGGACCATATTCGGAGAACTGATGAGATTTTCAAGACTGATTGCAAATGTAAAAGAATGAGCAATGACTGATGTTATGGAGGGAGGTAGATTTAATTTAACCAGCCCTGATTTCTTTCCTCACCACCTGTCTGTAAACAAGATGTCTTGAATCTGGTTTCTCCTTTTTTAAAATTGTTTTTATTAAAGCTTTTTCAAACAGAATTTTTACATAACTAATAACTAATTTTAATATTAATTTTTGTAACAAAACTAGGTGGCTGTTGTCATTATACAAAAAGAAAATATACATTAAATAGACAGTTCACCCCCCCCCCCCCCCCCCCCCCCCCCGATTGCTGCTGCTGATGACATTTTACCGCTCCCCTAGAAAGTCAAGGAAAAGTTGCCACCGCTGGGAGAACCCCAGCAAGGACCCTCTTAAGGAAAACTTTATTCACTCCATGCTGAGGAACCCAGCCATGTCACTAACCCAGATCCCCACACTCGGGGGTTTCGAGTCTCTCCACATTAACAAGATCCGTCTCCGGTCTACCAGGGAGGCAAAGGCCAACACCTCGGCCTCTTGTGCTTCCTGCACTCCCGGATCCTCTGACACCCCAAATATTGCTATTGGTGGGCTCTGCTTCACCCACGTGTCCAAAATCTTGGACATAGCCCTAGCAAAGCCCTGCCAGAATTCCTTAAGCACCGGGCATGCCCAGAACATATGGACATGGTTCGTCCACTCCCTGAACACATCGCACCTGTCCTCCACCCCAAAGAACTTGCTCATTCTTGGCGTTGTCATGTGAGCCCGGTGTACCACCTTAAACTGAATTAAGCTGAGCCTGGCACATGATGAGAAAGAATTCACCCTGCCCAGGGCATCAGCCCACAGGCCCTTATCTAGCTCCTCACCTAGCTCCTCCTCCCACTTTCCCTTCAGTTCCTCCACTGAGGCTTCCTCCGCGTCCTGCTTTTGGTTGATGTCAGACACCTTTCCCTCTCCTACCCAGATGCCAGACACCACCCTGTCCTGTATCCTTCGAGGGGGTAGCAACGGAAATGTCCCGATTTGTTTTTTGAGAAAGTCACGGACTTGGAGATATCTGAAGGCATTTCCCGGGGGTAGGCTGAACTTCTCCTCTAGCGCCTTCAAGCTAGGGCAGTGCTCTTCAAACTTTTTTTTCCCGGGGACCCATTTTTACCAACCGGCCAACCTTCGGGACCAACCTGGCCAACCTTCGCAATCCACGCCGGCTGACCTGCGCGACCCACCATTTTCGCTTAACCTTGTTTACTGCTGACAAAAATGGAGGAAATAGTTTTGGCCCTCGTACACGCTCCTCCAGTGGAACCTGTTGGATGATGGTGAAGCCTTCCTGTGTCGGAAAGTATGGAGTCTCCATCTGTCCAAAGTTCTGAATTTTTTTCCTGTAAAGTTTTATCAAATAAACTCCCCCTCTTGAACTTGTAAAAAAATAAATAAAAAATAAAATGAGTAAATAAATGAATAAGACCCCCTGAACTAGTAAAAAAAAAATGAATAAAAAAAAACAATAAAAAAAACTTAATGAATAAAATGTTCTGGTTGCTGCATTATATGAAGGATGTGGAAGCATTGGAAAGGGTGCAGAGGAGATTTACCAGGATGTTGCCTGGTATGGAGGGAAGACCTTATGAGGGAAGGCTGAGGGACTTGAGGCTGTTTTCGTTAGAGAGAAGGTTAAGAGTTAACTTAATAGAGGCATACAAGATGATCAGAGGATTAGATAGGGTGGACAGTAAGAGCCTTTTCCTCGGATGATGATAACACGAGGGGACATAGCTTTAAATTGAGGGGAGATAGATATAGGCCAGATGTTAGAGGTAGGTTCTTTACTCAGAGTAGTAAGGGGGTGGAATGCCCTTCCTGCAACAGTAGTGGACTCGCCAACATTAAGGGATTTAAATGGTCATTGGATAAAGATATGGATGATAATGGAATAGTGTAGATGGGCTTTAGATTGGTTTCACAGGTCGGCGCAACATTGAGGGCCGAAGGGCCTGTACTGCGCTGTTATGTTCTATGCTCTAAATGAATTAAAAGCACTACAGAACTTGTAAAACAAAAAGCTGCAACTGTTTAAAACAAAATAGCGGTCGATTTGCACTGAATTTTTTTGACATGTTCGCGGAATGCGCATGTGCACCGATCATCGTGTGCGCATGCGCAGTGCTGCCGAATTTTTTTTAACAAGTTCCTGGCCGCTTGCAGCCGGCATTATGAAAAGGCGGCTGCTGCTTGGGGATTTGCGCGATCGGGAGCGCTGCGGACAACGGCTCTGCGACCCTCCCGACACCCATCCGCGGGTCGCGCCCTCGACTTTGAAGAACACTGAGCTAGGGAAGTCCCATCTATAAACAGGTCTCGCATCCTTCTCATGCCTGTCCTATGCCAGCCTTGAAACCCCCGCCCCCGTCTATCCTGCCGGGAGCAAATCAAAATAAATTTAGAGTACCCAATTAATTAGGTTTCTCCTTTATAATTTGGTGCAATATTTTTCAACCTATTGGTTTTTGTGTGTACAGCTTTTATTAATCCCGCAGTAAACTGATGATAGGATGAACTCAACAGGATTAGTTTCTTTGCCACTTCAAATATGAGAGGAGGGTTGCAATGCAGCTGCCTTTTCACTCCTCATACAGTAAAAGTGGGGGATAATGAAAGAAGGATTTACAGAGCAAAGACCACAGCAAAATAATAATTATTTTACGTGAATCTAAGTCCACTGGTGTACCCGCTCAGAGATCGACAAGCTTAAAACCTGATGCTGAATAATTCACTTTTCCAGTAGCGATGACTTCCACAATGAGATAGAGGTGAATTAGTCTTCTCAGTGCTGGTATAGAAGTTCAGAAGTTCCAGTAGAAACAGCATTGAGCAGGGCCATGCATTCAAAACTGGGCAGATCCCCTTTCTGTGCTGCTGCTTGGTAAATGGAAGATGACAGGCTGATCTGCAGTGCAGCAAGACAGTATAACTAGTTCTCCCAGCTAGAGGGTCATGTCATGTATCTCCCACCATTCCACTTTGGCTTTGACAAAGGACTTATTCTTTTGTTTGGATTCCTGAGAGAATTAATTTTCCAACCATTAAGAATTGAAAGGAAATTTGCAGGGTCCTTTATCCTAGCAGACAAGTAGACTCTGGCAGCCAGGCCTGGTTTATGAAAGGTAGATGGCCTTTGTACAATTCCCATTATATTTGGTGTCTGCAGCCCACAGTGTCGTTAGTGTCTCTTCAGAGACAACAAGGTGTCAAGTTTTCTGATGCTGCCACGAAGGTTCCTTTTGCTCGGGGTCACAGGCAGACATAGCTTCAGCCTTTCTAAAGCCTTTGTTCAGATTTTAAATTTTAGAAATTAACCAGGAGGATCTCTATATATTTTATAAAAAGGTTTAATGTTCCTAACGTTAACTTGCGATTAGGGCATATTAAGGACTATAATTTTGAAAGAAGAAGTAAGGTTAGCCCTTAAAGATATGTAAATCACTAAACCGTGTAGAACAAATAAACCCAGCAGCTTACTTTAAATGCAACGAGAAATAGGACAACACAACCTTAATTTAAATGATGTGTTGATTTGAAACCATTGTGTTACTCGGAAGAACTTTGCTATTTACACAGTGATAAATCTCTGTCATAATCTGTGAAACAAAGTAATGGCAACAGAAACGTTAAGACTGTTCCGAGTGGAATCTCTCTGCTGAGAGAAGAGTTGTGGTACTACAAGGATGATGTTTAATGTCTCAAGTGACCTTATTTATCTCTACCCTATGGTCTTGTGTGAATTTAAGAATGTTAGTTAGACGTGCAAAACCTCAAAATTAACTCATAGATTGATGGATTCTCCTGTCACCTTGATGGATGAATTGTCCACTGCCTAAGTTGGTGTTATCGCATGTGATGTTTAGCCAAATATTTATTTGCAGATCCAATTGCAAATATTACATATGAAATCAGAATTGAAGGAATGGATGACGATACCGGCTTTGTGGCATGCATGCTTATCCTGGAGGGACCTGACTCTATTCTCCTCAAATGTTGAAATTGCTTGATGACAGAAACTTCTCTATTTGGATCTGTCCAAGGTTGTTTAGTCCCGAGTTGTGGAGTCCGATTTCTTTCAGAATGTCTTTTATCTAAGTTTGGGATCCTATAGTGTGGATTCCTGTGCTCAGCTGGCTGTAGAATACCATCTTTTGAAATATGGAAATCGATCATCTGAACCACATGATGGACCCAGTGAAGTTGAGCTCTGGTGGGCATGCTCTCAATGCCAGGTGTGTGGCACCTTGCAAGGAAGGGTATTTTGTCCTGCTACTTGATGTTGCAGTGAAGGTGAAATGCACCTAGTTGCTTTGTGACATTGGTAAGTTGTCCATGTCTCACAGCCATAGAGGAGTGATGCGAGAACCACTGGATGGTAGATTTTGATCTTTGTTTTCAAACAAACGTATTCTGATCCTTGGCCAGAATCCCAAGTTGTTAATATCTGGTTAGGTACAATAATTTGCCTAAAATATTTGAGTGAATAAAGCCACAAGATTCCATGGTTTTTAACAAATTAAAAATAAGCTTTCCTTTACAAGGTCAGAAAAATAAAATGATTTGTAATATCTATGAAACGAGATACATGTGAATTTCGAGCAAACTGGTCGAACACACCACATTACACAATAAATGGCAGCTGGGACCAAGGCAGTCCATGGATTTCTCAACAACCCATTCAGATGTCAGTAAACACCTGAGAGTCAACCAAACCAATCTCGTTGAAACTCGGTCTCTCTCAAGAGAAATCCAAACCTAGGAACTTTTTCCAGAAGTCGTTCCAACCCTGACGACATCAAGAGTGTCCCAATTTGCAGGGTTTTGATCTCATCACAGAGATTCAGTTCACATGGATTCCCGAATGTGTACTACCAATTCACAAGCACAACTTCTTCAGCTCTTTGGTCTCCCAAGCAGAACACTACTGCTTCACCGGTATCGTTGCTCCAACAGCCTACAGCACAGTCGCCAACCTTTTGACTGCCTTCTCTTAAGGTGTGCTCCATTACCGTTTGAGCCTGTTTCTCTGTTCTCTTTTTAACGCAACTGGGATCTTTTCCGTCCCTGTCCCCGCTCAGTGGCTCTTACTTTGAGATTCCTCCCTCCCCCTGCCTAGGATACTTGTCTGCCCTGGCACTCCACTCCGGTCACCTGATCTGAGTTTTCCTGGTCTGCGCATGCTCAAAAGCTCCACACTCCATTGGGAGTTTAAGTTGCTGACTTCCCCTCTTACCGTTGAGTTTGACTTTCATAAATGTCATGCTCCCTTCAAAGCCTGTGGGTGAGCCACCCTGCCCATTTTTGGACTAGAGCATGTCTTTTGGGACTTTTGGGAGGAAACTAGAGCACCCGGAGGAAACTCGCGCAGACACTGGGAGAAAGTGCAAATTCCATACAGACAGTCACTCAAGACTTGAATTGAACCCGGGACCATGGAGCTGTGAGGCAACAGTGCTAACCACTGTGCCACCATCCCACCCTTAAATTCCTAAGATTGCAGAGCGTCTGAACTGAGTTGAGGGCTATGTGTTGAATGAATAACTAAGGACTTTTTCTTTCAATGTTAGAATGACCGAGGTTATCACCAAAAATAATCCTGGGAAATTGCAACACGGTGATCTTTTTTTAATGACAGTTTGATTTTGCAATCCATAATAGACATTGGCCTGGAGGAGAGGCAGTCAATGTCTGTTTGCCACTCCACTCTCAAATTCCCCCCCAAACTTTACGCTGCACCTTATTTTTTCTATGCCCCAGCGTCCATCATTTCATTGGAGTATTATAGGGTGAAGGCAATACACTTTTGCAGAATCAACTGTCATACCGTAGATTTAAATATTTACTCTTTGAATATTAATAAAAGGATGAGTGAATGGATGAATGTGCATGGTGGGTAGGTGGATAGATGGTTAAGATGGATAGGTAGTCTGGTCTGGTTTGGGGGGGGGGGTAGTGTGATCCAGAAAAGTAGTCGGGTCAGGGGGTGTGATAACATTTTTGGGGGGAGTAGTGGGATTGGGATGGTTAGTTGGGTCAACTCCCTCTGGTTGGGGAAGAAACTGGGGTAATGGGGTCAGTAAAGGGTCAGTGTGAGTGATTTGGGTGGTGGTGGTCTGAAGCTACCCAGCTGTTAGACAAAGTTTTATTCTGCCCAACATTTCCTGGGTAAGTGCATAAGAACTGTCCCAAGTTCTAATTCTAGCTCCGCGTTGGAGACATGTGCAAAGGGTTCCAGGGAGCAGGAAAATTGCCATTTGTTTGAAACTTCGGAGCAATTTCTATATTGGCCTGCTCGTCAGGATTTCCATCGGCCTCCAATACACACCTTTCGTTATAAGCTAGGCCTCTGGTTATTTGAAGACCGGAGGATTTGGCCGATTGTTAAAATCAGAATGCTTTGAAAAATAAATTTGAAATACCAGTGGCCAACTTGAAGTCTTGTCATGTAATGCCTTTTTCTTCTTGAGACCTTTCTCTGCAACAAACTAGAAACAGCATTGACTAAACACCATTTCATTATATTTCCAGCTACAGAAAATAATTTCCTCCTTTTACTTTTAACTACTGAAAATTCCATGCGAGAGTTATTGGATTGGTTTATTGTCACGTTTACCAAGGTATAGTGAAAAGTAGTGTTCTGCGTGCAGCTCAACCAGATCATTCTGTACAGGAAAAGAAAATACATAATAGGGCAAACATAAAATGCACCATGTAAATACTTGGACACAGGCATTGGGTGAAGCATACAGGAGTATAGTGCTACTAAGTACTGCATCAACCGAGGTGGAGATGGTTAGCAGTTTTAAATTCTCGGGGTGGACATTTCCAAAAATCTGTCCTGGTCCACCCACATTGACGCTACCACCAAGAATGCACAACAGCGCCTGTACTTCCTCAGGAAACTAAGGAAATTCGGAATGTCCACATTAACTCTTACCAACTTTTACAGATACACCACAGAAAGCATCCAATCTGGCTGCATCACAGCCTGGTATGACAACTGCTCGGCCCAGGACCACAAGAAACTTCAGAGTCGTAAACACCACCCAGTCCATCACACGAACCTGCCTCCCATCCATTGACTCCATCTACACCTCCCACTGCCTGGGGAAATCGGGCAGCATAATCAAAGATCCCTCCCACCCGGCTTACTCACTCTTCCAACTTCTTCCATCAGGCAGGAGATACAGAAGCCTGAGAACACGCACGAACAGACTCAAAAACAGCTTCTTCCCCACTGTCACCAGACTCCTAAATGACCCTCTTATGGACTGACCTCATTAACATTACACCCTGTATGCTTCATCTGTGTCAGTACTTGTGTAGTTACATTGTATATGTTGTGTTGCCCTATTATGTATTTTCTTTTATTCCCTTTTCCTCCCATGTACTTATGATCTGTTGAGCTGCTCGCAGAAAAATACTTTTCACTGTACCTCGGTACACATGACAATTATCAAATCCAATCCAATGCAAGTAGAGAAGATGTGTGAAGAGATAAGATCAGTCCATGAGAGGGTCGTTTAGGAGTCTGGTAACAGTGGGGAAGAAGCTTTTTTTTTATTTTTTAGAGTAGCCAATTATTTTTATTTTTCCAATTAAGGGCATTCTAGCATGGTCAATCCACCTAACCAGCACATCTTTTGGTTGTGGGGTACACCCACACGCAAACATAGGGAGAATGTGCAAACTCCACATGGACAGTGACCCAGGGCTGGGACTCCAGCTGTTTTTTAATCTGTTAGTGCGTGTTCTCAGACTCTTGTATATCCTGCCCAGTTGGAAGAGTGAGTGAGCCGGGTAGGAGGGGTCTTTGATTATGCTGCCCGCTTTCCCAAGGCAATGGATAGGAGGCGGGTTTGTGTGATGGACTGGGCGATGTTCACGACTCTCTGTAGTTTCTGCCGGTCTTGGGCTGAGCAGTTGCCATACCATTCTGTGATGCAGCCAGATAGGGTGCTTTCTATGGTGCACCGGTAAAAGTTGGTAAGAGTCAATGTGGACATGCTGGATGTCCTTGGTTTCCTGTGGAAGTATAGGCGCTGTTGTGCTTTCTTGGTCGTAGCGGCGAAGTGGGTGGACCAGGTCAGATGTTTGATGATGTGCACACCTAGAAATTTGAAGCTGTCAACAATCTCCACCTCGGCCTCTTTGATGTGGACAGGGTTGTGTCCAGTGCTTTGCTTCCTGATGCCAATGACCAGCTCTTTAATTTTGTTGACATTGAGGGAGAGATTGCTGTCGTTACAGCATTCTACCCCCCCCCCCCCCCCCCCCAATGATTGCAGGATACGTCTTTTCGACTAGAGACCATCTCCCTCCAATATCCTTCTTTGATAGCTCACAGAGAACGTAGCTTTTTCTGTCTGCTGCCCACGCCAACTGCTATCCCTTTCCTCTTTTTCCCCCCCCCCCCCCCCTTCCTGCGCCCAAAAGCTAGGAGATGAAAAGTTTATTCATTCAGTATAGCTACCCTTGTCTTTGTTTCCAGGTGTGAGGACTGCAGCTCTGCACCTTGCTCAACAAACCGCTTGACTTGGGCCTCTTTTTAACCATAGCAACCAAAACAGACTTGTCTGAGAGAATTGAGAAGAGGTCACATAACTCTTTTCGTTCCTCAAGTTATCTTAGATTTATTGTGCTGACTTTGTAGTTACTGTCCTATTTGTACATAGAATTATTATATCGATCATAATTAAGGAGAAATTATGTAGAAGCAATTCCAGATTTGAGAAAGTCACACACTGTCCTAACATGGATTTGTGTTGAGATTTGTTCATCATCACTAAGTTAGTATTGTGGAAGACCCCAGCTCGCAGAATTATCCAACCATCATCATCATCATCATCCAGAGGACTGCACCCATTGAAGGAGAAACACCACTATCGCAGGGCAACTGCAGTGAGCAATAGATGCAAAAAGAAAGAGAATTAAATTTAACTATATAGTCAAAAAACAGATGTTGTTGTAACTTAAATTCCAGGTAATATTTCGAATTATTTAATGCCTTTTATATGTGTACAACTAAGAGTCTCATTTGGTCATCTTACGGCCTTGCGGCCTTTTTTTTTTTAAACATCTGCATATTTGCTCCTCATAACTTCCCTCTACCATATAAAGTTTCTTGATAATATGGAACTTGAACATTACTGAAAGGAAAGATGAATTGCCAAAGTTTTTCATCTTGTATCATCAGGATAAATGAAAGAATGCCAAATTTCAGATTATCTCAACAAATTGGGCGACAAGAGAAAAGGATGCTGATCGGTTGGCAATTTGACTCTGGCTGAGGCATTGCTACAAAAAAAAACAACAGGGAGCGATAGGCTCCCTAAGCTCCCAGATAATTCAAAAAAGTGCAAGGCTTAAACATAATTACTTTTGTTTGCACAAAATGCGTACTTGTGTATGAATGCATGTTGCTTCTAGCAAGTGATTTTTAAAATTCATTTTCGGGATGTGGGCATCGCTGGTTGGGCCAGCATTTATTGCCCTACCCTCGTTGCTCTTCAGAAGGTGGTGGTGAATTGCCTTCTTGGACCGCTGCAGTCCTTCAGGTGTAGGTACACCCACTGTGCTGTTAGGGAGGGAATTCCAGGATTTTGTCCCAGCGACAGTGAGGGAACGGCAATATATTTCCAAGTCAAGGCGGTGAGTGACTTGGGAGGGGGAACCTCCAGGCGGTAGGGTTCCCAGTTATCTGCTGCTCTTGTCCTTCTAGATGGTAGTGTTCGGGGGTTTGGAAGATGCTGACTAACGAACCTTGGCGAGTTACTGCAGTGTATCTTGTAGATGGTACACAAGGCTGCCACTGTTCATCGGTGGTGGAAGGTTTGAATGTTTGTGGAAGGGGATGCAATCAAGCGGACTGCTTTGTCCTGGATGGTGCTGAGCTTCTTGAGTGTTGTTAGAGCTGCACGCATCCAGGCAAGCGAAAAATATTCCATTACATTCCTGATTTGTGCCTTGTGAATGGTGGACAGGCCTTGGGGGGTCGGCAGGTGAGTTACCGTAGGATTCCTAGCTAAAAACAAATTACTGCGGATGCTGGAATCTGAATCAAGTGAAAATGCTGGAAAATCTCAGCAGGTCTGACTGCATCTGTAGGGAGAGAAAAGAGCTAATGTTTCGAGTCCGATGACTCTTTGTCAAAGCGTCCAATGATCCATCTGTAACAGGCAGATTGGTGAGGTACAGGTCAAGTTTGTTTTTCCCTCTTGGTTCACTCACCACCTGCTGCAGTCCCAATCTAGCAGCTATGTCCTTTAGGATCCGGCCAGCTCGGCTTGTGGTGGTCCTACTGAGCTACTCTTGGTGATGGACATTGAAGTCCCCCACCAAGAGCATATTCTGCGTTCTTGCCACCCTCCGTGCTTCCTCCAAGTGTGTTCAACATGGAGGAAAATTGATTCATCAGCTGATGGTGGCCGGTACGTGCTAATCAGCAGGAGGTTTCCTTGCCCGTGTTTAACCTGAAGCCATGAGATTTCATGGGGTCCAGAGTCATAAGTGTAACACAACACAAGACAAGACAAGCGTAACACAACACAAGCTCACCTGATTATCTTAAATTAACCTTTAGTGTAGCTGTTAGCACACACGATTTCTTTCTGTTACTTCACGGGTGTTAACTTTGTTGGCAAAGCCAGCATTTATTACCCATTCCTAGGAAGTGCTGCTCAATTGCATAATCACATGAGCATCAACAGATATTTTGTTTCGCGTTTTGAAAACACGAGCTGATCGAATTTGTCCATTGATGATGGATTCAGCCACTGATACAGCAGTTGAAAGTTCAGAAAATCAAAAAGACTGGTTTGAAGTTTAGATAGATTAGTTCTTCAGAACAATGTACAATTTTACATGGAGCTGGTGTACTTGGTCACCTCCTTTGTTCCCTCCGACACTGCAAGCTTGGTTAGTTCACCGGGCAGCCGCAGGTGCACAGTGGTCTGGATCTCCTGGGAGCTGATGATGTGTTTCTTGTTGTATTGGGCCAGATGGGACACCTCACCTGCGATGCGCTTGAAGATGTTGTGATGTCACTTGTGACTTTAGACCAAATCTTGATTTGCATAGCCGATTACAAACTTGCATATGAAGTCAGTGTTGGAAGGATGGATAGAGGCATTGACTTTATATTGCGCTCGCTTGTGCTGAAGGCACCTTACTGTTCTCATCAAATGTTGAAATTGCTTGATTACAGGGTCTTCTCAATTTGGGATTGCCTAAGGTTTTTTCCCTTGTATTGGGATCCAGCTTGCAAGCTTTGAGGCTGACTTTCAGATTGGCTTTATATCTAGATTTGGGACATTCTGTGGTGCAGATACCCGTGCGCCGCTGGCTGTAGTGTACTGCCTTTGGTATGTGGGAATTCTCCATGTGAATCACATGACTAACCCAACAAAGCCAAGTTCTGATAAACATACTTTCAATGCCAGATATGCAGAACTTTGCAAGTATGGTCTGTACTCTGCCTATCGCAAATAACCGAAGGAACATACTGTTTGGTTCAATCAACCAATCGCTGAGACTTACGGCTCATGTATTGACGTCATACTGGCACCGGGACTGAAATTCGTACATGACATTGCTCAATTGTATGATGGGCAGAAAACATCTTTTTTGGACTGATGGCAAATTCCTGTTAGTGAAATATGACACTCTTGTTCGTCCCAACATTTGGCTGATTTTTCATAATGGGCAATGTACATAACGGGCTACTCAACCAGCCCATGCTAGCAAAGCCCAAAACAGTATACCTACTGTTAGATGTGATTCCGTGAATGGACAGCTTTTTCGAAATAATCCTGAGTGTACTAATAGCTACACTAACCAATTTAAGATAATCAGTCAAGCTTGTAAAGTAGTTCAGTTACTCTTGCTGGAACTGACATAATTAATATATATTAATATTCTTTGCAAATAAAAGGAGGAATGGAGGGAGGGAGAGAGGTAGAATGATCTTTCAGAGGGTTGGTGCAGACCCGATGGGTGAGTAGCCTCCTTCTGCATTGTTGGGATTCATTGTTTTCCCTGTGCCAACATCTTGGCCAAACACAGTTGACTGGCCAGCTAATCAACACTTTTTTTTTTCTCCGAGTATAACTTGTTTGAAATTTGCACTTTTTTGTTGTCCTGATGAGTGCAAGATTAAATGCTTATGCAACGTCTTTTCTGCGGCATTCAAATTCTGTATTAAATGGTGACTGTTCAGGCTCGTCCAAGCTTTTCACATGGGGCGCTGTATTTTAAAAATTTTCTCAATCAAGGGGCTGATGAGCAAATTTCGAAGCGATAAAGTGCAAGATAAAATATGAATTGAAAAAACTATGGACAAAAACAACTTGCCAAGCAAAATAACACTGACTAATAAATAACAATGAATATTAGAGTGCAATAGGGCGAGTATGCGTTTCTGGTTCCCCAAGATCAGGGTGCTCAATCCGTCACTCTCACCCACTCTGAGAATAGATGAAAATGCATGATGGTGTGTGGGGGTGAGTGGGAATGCTGATAGTGGGAGTGAACCAGACTTGTGGACACATTCTGCCCCATCACACTCTACCCACCACACTCTCTCTGACACCCTCACGGCTTTGGACTGGAGGCCCCCAATGTTCTCCGTGCTAGATGCCAATCGGCCGGACTCCCTGGCGCCGATGCACCCTGTCCCCAACATTACTGCTGCTGGTGTTCACTGCTGCTCCAATCTCAGATTGGTTTTTCTATCACATTTGCTGCTAATAATCCTATCAACAGCAAACGTGGGTAGCCTGTGGTTGGCAGAGCAGCCCTATGCAGATTCATACCTATCTGACCTGCATTTTGAAAACTGGCAACTGGCTCCAGGGACTGCATAGTGAGGGGTTTGACAGCTGCATTCGGCCCGCGTATTGGGTGTGGATACACACCTTTTACAGGCAAACTGTAGGTGAATAAAGCTATAAAAAAGATCTAATAGGACTTTGCTTTATATGCACTTGTGCTGAATTTGTGTGCATTAGGGTGTTAGTGAGAGTTTGGTGACTGAGGGATATTAAGGGTTTATTTTTATCTAAAGTCTAGTCTTTTATTTTGGTAAATTATCTTAAAAGTTGCTGTTTGGGTTAGAAGAAAGTGAGTTTTCAATCAGCTTTAAACAGAGGTTCTACTTGCAGCTGCTTGCAGCTGCAGCTTGTTAATTAGTTAATTGGATTAAGCCAGTTTTCAGTCGAGTCAGACAGTATAAAGGTGAGCCATCTTACAGTGCTGACTTTGTTTGCAATTGAGTGCGCAAGGTGCTCATTTAATTTCCTACATTTCCTCAAAGAGTGTGAAGGGAGCCGGGAGTTTACAGAGAGTGTAGCTGACTAGGTGTTGAGCCGGAGGGCGGAGTTCCAGTTGGTTCACAGGGCAGCTACATTCTGTAAGGTAAGAGTTGTTTGTTTTTGGGGTTTTTTTTATTTTACATTTTTGTGTTTGTTTTGTTTTTGGGGGACAGCAAGCTATCTTTGTATCATTTAGCAGAATCACCAATTTTAGAGGGTTCACTTGGGAATGCCCTAGCGGCCAGGTCTCTGGCACTGAGCCTGGCTCTGTGGCTCAGAAGCGAGGGGGGAGTATAGAAAGGCAATAGCGACAGGAGACTCGATGGTTAGGGGAACGGATAGGAGATTCTGTGGTCGCGAACGAGACTCCCGGAAGATATGTTGCCTCCCGAGTGCCAGGGTCAGGGATATCTCGGATCGAGTCTACTGGATTCTTAAGGGGGAGGGTGAGCAACCAGAAGTCATGGTGCACATAGGCACCAACGACATAGCTAAGAAAAGGGGTGAGGATCTAAAAAGTGATTTTAGGGAGTTAGGTTGGAAGCTAAAGAGCAGGACAAGCAGAGTAGTGATCTCAGGATTTCTACCAGTGCCACGTGCAAGTGAGGCAAGGAACAGAGAGCAAGTGCAGCTGAACACGTCGCTACAGGACTGGTGCAGGAGGGAAGGCTTCAAATATGTGGATCATTGGGATATCTTCTGGGGAAGGTGGGACCTGTACATGAAGAACGGATTGCACCTAAACTAGAGGGGCACCAACATCCTGGGTGGGAGGTTTGCTAGAGCTCTTCGGGAGGGTTTAAACTAGTTTGGCAGGGAGATGGGAACCAGAGCTATGGATCAGAGGATAGAGCAGCTGTTGAACAGGTCGAAATAGTATTCAGTGAGTCTGTGAGGAAGAATAGACAGTTGATAGGGCAAAGTTGCACTCAGTGAAATGGGTTAAAGTGTGTCTGTTTCAATGCAAGGAGTGTCAGGAATAAGGGAGATGAACTTTGAGCATGGATCAGTACTTGGAACTATGTTTTGGCCATTACGGAGACATGGATTTCACATGGGCAGGAATGGTCGTTAGATGTTCTGGGGTTTAGATGTTTTCAGAACAATAGGGAGGGAGGTAAAAGAGGAGGGGGTGTGGCACTGTTAATTAGGGAGTGCAACACAGCTGTAGAAAAGGAGGTAGTTGAGGAGGCTTTATCTACTGAGTCAGTATGGGTGGAAGTCAGAAACAAGAAAGGAGCAGTCACTTTATTGGGAGTTTTCTATAGATCCCCCCCAATAGCAACAGAGAGATGGAGAAACAGATTGGATGGCAGATCTTGAAAAGGTGCAGAAGTAACAGAGTTGTTGTCATGGGTGATTTCAACTTCCCTAATATTGACTGGAACCTCCTTACTGCAAATGGTTTGGATGGTGCAGATTTTTTTCAGGTGTGCTAAGGAAGGTTTCCTGTATCAATATGTAGATAGGCTGACTAGGGGGGAGGCCATATTGGACTTGGTGTCAGATGTCTCGGTGGGAGAGCATTTCGGTGACAGTGACCACAACTCCTTGACCTTGCCATAGTCATGGAGAGGAATAGGAACAGACAGTATGGGAAGGTTTTTAATTTGGTGAGGTGAAATTATACCGCTACTAGACAGTAGCTGAGGAGCATAAAGTGGGAACAATTGTTCTTGGGGAAATGCACAACAGTAATGTGGGGGTTATTTAAGGAGCACTTGCTGCGAGTGCTGGATAGTTTTGTCCCACTGAGACGAGGAAGGAATGGTAAGGTGAAGGAGCCTTGGATGACAAGTGAAGTGGAGCTTTTAGTCAAGAAGAAGAAGAAAACTTGCGTAAGGTTAAGGAAGCAAGGATCTGGCACGGCTCTAGAGGGTTACAAGGTAGCCAGGAAGGAACTCAAAAATGGACTTAGGAGAGCTAGAAGGGGGCATGAAAAAGCCCTGGCGGGAAGAATTAGGGAAAACCCCAAGGCGTTCTACGCTTATGTCAGAAATAAGAGTATAATCAGAGGGAGAGTAGGGCCAATCAGGGATAGTGGAGGGAACTTGTGCCTGGAGTCTGAGGAGATGGGGAGGCCCCAAATGAATATTTTGCTTCAGTATTCACTAGAGCAAGGGACCTTGTTGCTCATGAGAACAGTGTGAACCAGGTTAATTGATTCAAACAGGTTGATATTAAGAAGGAGGATGTGCTGGAAATTTTGAAAAGCATCAGGATAGAGAAGTCCCCTGGGCCTGAAGGGATACACCCAAAGTTACTACGGGAAGTGAGGGAGGAGATTGTTGCGCCGTTGGGGATGATCTTTGCGTCCTCACTCTCTACTGGAGTAGTACCGGATGATTGGAGGGAGGCGAATGTTGTTCCCCTGTACAAGAAAGGGAATAGGGAAATCCCTGGGAATTACAGACCATCAGTCTTGCATCTGTGGTGAGTAAAATATTGGAAAGGATTCTGAGAGATACAAGCCTCATTGAATTTTTTGAGGATGTAACAAGACACATTGATGAAGGTCGGGCAGTAGATGTGGTGTATATGGATTTCAGTAAGACATTTGATAAGGTTCCACGTGGTAGGCTCATGCATAAGGTTAGGGGGCATGGGATACAGGGAAATTTGACTGTCTGGATACAGAATTGACTGGCTGAAAGAAGACAGCGAGTGGTAGTAGATGGAAAGTATTCCGCCTGGAGGTCGGTGACCAGTGGTGCCCTGCAGGGCTCTGTTCTGGGACCTCTACTCTGTGTTTTTTATAAATGACTTGGTGAGAAACTGGAAGGGTGGATTATTAAGTTTGCCGATGACACCAAGGTTGGGGGAGTTATCCATAGTGTTGAGGGCTGTTGCAGGTTACAACAGGGCATTGAAAGGGTGCAGAGCTGGGCTGAGAAGTGGCAGATGGAGTTCAACGTAGATAAATGTGAAGTGATTCATTTTGGAAGGTCGAATGTGAATGCTGAATACATTTTTAAAGGCAGGATTCTTAGATGTGTGGAGGAACAGAGGGATCGTGGGGTCCACATACATAGATTCCTCAATTGCCACACAGGTTGATAGGGTTGTTAAGAAGGCGTATGGCTTTCATTAATAGGGGGTTGAGTTTAAGAGACGTGAGGTTTTGCTGCAGCTTTATAAAACTCCAGTTAGACCACACTTGGAATATTGTGTCCAGTTCTGGTCTCCTCATTATAGAAAGGATGTGGATGCTTTGGAGAGTGTACAGAGGAGATTTACCAGGATGTTGCCTGGAATGGAGGGCATGTCTTATGAAGAAAGGTTGAGGGAGCTCGGGCTTTTCTCACTGGAGCGAAGAAGGAAGAGAGGTTACTAGATAGAGTTGTACAAGGTGATGAGAGGCATGGATAGAGTGGATAGCCAGAGACTTTTCCCCAGGGCGGAAATGGCTGTCACAAGGGGACATAGTTTTAAGTTGAATGGAGGAAGGTATAGGGGAGATGTCAGAGATAGGTTCTTTACACACAGAGTGGTGGATGTGTGGAATGCACTGCCAGCAGAGGCAGTGGAGCCGGAGTCATTAGAGACATTTTAAGCGATTCTTGGACAGGCACGTGGACAACAGTAAATTGAAGGGGTGGAGGTTAGGTTGACCTTGGATTAGGATAAATGGTCGGCACAACATCGTGAGCCAATGGCCTGTACTGTGCTGTACAGTTCTATGTTCAATGTATGTGTGCGTGTACAAGGCATCAATTACGCATTAAATAATTAGAAGAAGTATGTGCAATTTTGGGTGCTCCTATTAGAGAAAGTTTGCAATCTGCTTTTTTTCGTTCTTGGCTCTGTGCAGAAATTCTTTCGCTGATCTACAATTGTAATTTTGAGTATTGGCACCAAAATACTAGAGTACAAGAAAAATCACAATTGGGGCAACATGCTTGCATTATGCCAATGATTCTTGTAATATATGAGCCATCATCTCCAAATTGTTTCCATGACTGTTGACAGACTTCTAATCAGTATTTCACCATAGTGTTATACAGGGGGCAATTTGAACCACATTCATTGGAAAAGCTAAAATCTTCCATTGTTATTTCAGTATGAACTAAATACCGTTCTCTGAAGAATCTGGTGCCGTGGATCATTCCTGAAATTGATTTGCACAGTGCTTTACACAGTTATATGGGCATGCAGTTGTTTAATATTTAAAAGTGTGAAATTACTATTGCTCTGAGAAGACATTGTGTTTGTCCAACAGTGGTGCTCATCAGGCACAATGTCTTTATAACAGGGATGTGGCTGCAGACCCCAGCATTACTATTAGCCTAGTGAAAGCCAAGCTCTCAATGGTGCATAGATCATCCACAAGCTTTTCTTGGTATGATTGCATCTGAAATGTTTTGAAGGCTGACTTACAAGAGATTTCTTTGTGTCATCAGCAGGGCTGTGGTACATGGCATCAGCAAGCAAGTCAAGGTTGAATTCTCATCCAGTACCTTTTGGGACAACACACTAAAATGACTGATCTCTGCAAAGGCATCCTCTGAGCGCGTAACTGAGGCTACCCATTCTGAACAGTTAATTTCTATTTTGACAAATAAGCTAGGATTCTCAAAGCGTGGTCTGTGGGTCACTGGTGGTTCATGAGGTGGTCCACGTGCTGCTCCAAAATATATGGATGGCATGGTAGCACAGTGGTTAGCACTGTTGCTTCACAGTTCCTGGGGTCCCAGGTTCGATTGTTGGCTTGGGTCACTGTCTACATGGATTTCCCCGGGTGTTCCGGTTTCCTCCTACAAGTCCCGAAAGACGTGCTGTTAGGTAATCCTGAATTCTCCTTCCGTGTACCCAAACAGGCGCTGGAATGTGGTGACTAGGGGTTTTTCACAGTAACCTCATTGCAGTGTTAATGTAAACCTATTTGTGAAGATTATTATTATTATAAGATTGTTATAAGTCACTGTCATACAATACATGGCTAAGTCACTGTCATACAATACATGGCTGAGGCCATACAAGAGGGTGGATAAAACCCTCCCCACCACTTGTCTCACAGTCTGACCAGTTCCTGTGTGGTTGTCATGAGCATGAATAACAACAATGCGGTTGAGTGAGAATTGTTACTGTTACAACATTCAAGTGAAGAGGACACTCTATATGGTGCATATATCTACCATTCTTGTGTTAATTTGATATTACAATTGCTCAGCTCTTCTTTGAGACTTTTCCCTGCTTGGTGGGTGATCTCGATATACAAAGCTGAAGAAAGAAATATTTTATTAAGAGCTTCCATCTCACTGAGGAGGCTTCAGGCCAATTCCCATCCAACAACCTGCTCTGAAAACTCTTCATATTTTGACAGCTATGAAAAATTCCACCCCAGTAACTATAGTCAATCCACTACATTTTTTTCAAACAAAAAAGGTCAATTTGCTCTATCTCCCTATGTTAACGATTTGATCCTTCCAAAAATTTCCAGCATCTCAATCCCGATACACATTGTCACCAAAAACTGTTCAGTTCCTCCTTGAGCCATACCCTAGCTGTTAGTTTTTGAGATATATTATTTATAAGAAAACCAGGGCAAAGCCATTACATCTGCCCAAATCAATGGTGGAGGTAATTGCATGTTGCTTAAAACCAAGAGAAGGAACAGGCTGAATGTGGATCCTGATTCTGGACTCAAGTGCTCCAGCTGGTAACCAAACATCTATACGACGCAAGAGCAGACGTAGACCATTTGGCCCGTTGGATCTGCTCCGCCATTCAATGAGATGACTGATCTGATGTGATAATCCTCAACTCGGCCTTCCCACTGTATCCCTATAACCCTCGATTCCCTTACTGATTAATAAGACCTGATTAGTGTGTCATCAAAAGCAGTGTCACACTTCCCATGAATTCTAATTTTTTCCTTATTGCAGTGGAAAGCAAAAGCCTCTGAGGTTATAATCATAGTTTCCTGTCTTGTGATCTTTCTAGTGTGGACCTCCAGGGTTTCATGCCACTCTTGGCTTTTAACAGTATAATTGTACGGCTTATGAAAATTAGAAATTTGTGGAAAATTGGGTTCACATGGGAAGACTTTCTATGTGAAAGCAATATCTCTGCCAGTCCAGTCAACATTTTATTAATGCTGGAAGAAATTGCTGTTTTTTTTCTCTCAGCTTATTTTCTCTTTGAATAGGGGCTCTGCTACCCATTTCTTGCCAGAGCCAGAACATTCTAAGTAACCAGTGGTGTAGAAAAATGAACAGTCTCCTTCCCAATTTGTCATTTTTGCTTTAAGACCATAAGAAATAGGAACAAGAGTAGGCCGTCCAGCCCTCGAGTCTGCTCCGCCATTCCATACGATCATGTCTGATCTGACATTCCTCATGCCCACTTTTCTGTCCATTCCCCCTAATCCTTGATTCCCTTTCTGATCAAGAATCTATTTCAGCCTTAAATATACACAAGGTATCTGCACCCAAAGCTCTCTCGGCAATGCTCCAAAGACTCAATCCTCTGAGAGAAGAAATTCCTCCTCATCTCAGTCTTAAATTAGCACCCCTTTATTCTGAGATTAGGCCCTCTGGCCCTAGACACTCCCATGGGGGGAAACATCCCCTCAGTATTTACCCTGTCAAGCCCATTAAGAACCCTCTATGTTTCAATGAGATTACTCCTCATTCTTCTAAATTCCAATGAGGGAGTCCCAACCTGTTTAACCTTTGGTCATATCCCGCCATATCGGGATCATCCCAGCGAACCTTCCCGGAATTGCCTCCAATGAAATAATATCTTTCCTTTAATGAGGGGATCAAAACTGCTCACCATACTCCAGATGTAGTCTCATCAGTACCTTGTACAGTTGCAGCAATACTTCCCTACTCTTGTACTTCAACCTCCTTGAAATAAGGGCCAACATTCCATTCGCCTTCCTGATTACCTGCAATACTTGTGTGCTAGCTTTCTGTGTTTCGTGCACAAGTACCTCCAAGTCCCTTTGTGTTGCAGCTTTCGTCATTTTTCTCCATTTAACTAATACTCTGTTCCTTTGTTATCCCTTCCAAATTGAACAACTTCACATTTTTTCCACAATATACTCCATTTACCAACGTTTTGCCCACTTAACCTATCAATATCTCTTTGCAAACTGTTTCTATTCTCCCTGCAACTTTATTTTTTCATTTATTTTTGTGTTTCTGCAAATGTGGCTACAGGACATTTGTTTCTTTCCTCCTAGTCATTAATATATATTGTAAACAGTTGTAGTCGCAGCACTGATCCCTGTGGAACCTACTGGTTGCAAATCGCTAACCTGAAAAAGAAGTCCTTATCCCACTCGCTGTTACCTGACTATTGGCCAATTCTCAATAAATGCTAATATATTATCCCAATACCGTGGGTTCTTGAGACTTAGCCTTTTGTGAGGTACCTTGCCTTCTGCAAGTTAAAATACATCACATCTACTAGTTTCCCACTATCCACTCTGGTTGAGACTTCCTTTAAAAAAAAAAGTTTAATACATTAGTCAGACACAATTTCCCTTTCATGAAGCCATGCTGACTCTGCTTGATTAAATTATAATTTTTCTAAGTGTGACTTATAGAATCATAGAATTTACAGTGCAGAAGGAGGCCATCCAACCTATCGAGTCTACACTGGCTCTTGGAAAGCGCACCCTACTTAAGACCACACCTCCACCCTATCCCCATCACCCAATAACCTAACCTAAGGGCAATTTATCATGGCCAATCCACCTAACCTGCACATCTTTGGACTGTGGGAGGAAACCGGAGCACCTGGAGGAAACCCAGGCAGATACAGGGTGAATGTGCAGACTCTGCACAAACAGTGACCCAAGCCAGGAATCGAACCTAGGACCCTGGAGCTGTGAAGCAACTGTGCAAACCACTGTGTTACTGTGCCACCCTTTCCAAGTGTGCTGCTATTACTTAATAATTGATTCCAATATTTCACCAACAATATATGCCAGGCTAATCAGCCTCTGGTACATCTCCAGAATCGAAGGATTTTTGGAAAATGACAACCAATGCATCCACTATCTCTGTAGCCACCTCTTTCAGGATCCTAGGATGCAAATCATCAGGTCAGGAGGCTTTTAATGTAATAATCTTCATTAGTGTCACAAGTAGGCTTACATTAACACTGCAGTGACGCTACTGTGAAAATCTCCTAATTGCCACACCACGGTGTCTGTTCGTGTACAGAGAGGGAAAATTCAGAATGTTCAATTCACCTAATGAGCACGTCTTTCGGGACTTGTGGGAGGAAACCGGAACACCCAGAGGAAACCCACGCATACACAGGGAGAACGTGCAGACTCCGCACAGACAGTGACCACAACTGAGAATCGAACCCTGGTCCTTAGTGCTGTGAAGCAACAGTGCTAACCACTGTTTCCGTACCACCCTTAACTGCCTTTAGCTCCATAAGAAAAATAGTATTAAACAAACTAGTGATGGTATTTAATTACTCCCCCGTACTGTTTAGTATTGATGGGATGTTCGAAGTATCTTCCACTGTAAAGACTTGAGGTGTATGAAACTGTCAAATTAGTGTTGGAAAATAAAATACTTTAATGCGATTACCTGAAGTTGTGTGCATACATCAATTTTAAACTGTAAAGGTGCTTGTTTCTTCTGACTTCCACTGAGGAAACTGCAATGTTCTTGTTCCTAGCTTCTTCATAAACATTGCAGTTATTCACTCACTCCCAACAAAGAGTGCTTTACACTGTTTTGAGTAATACTCTTAATTAGGATGGTGCTAAAGATTACTTCCCATTTGAACACATTATTTCATTTACTAAGTGATTTTAAATAACCTCTGAACTTGGTATTTCTAATCAAATCTTAAATCAAATGTTTTACTTCTGCCAGGAATCTTATTCGAAAACAAGAAAGTGTGCCTTGACTGTTTACTGTTTGCAAAGGACATAATATATAGGAGCAGATGTTTCGGCCATTCAGGCCCTTTTCATAGAATTTACAGTGCAGAAGGAGGCCATTCGACCCATCGAATCTGCACCGGATCTTGGAACGAGCACCCTACCCAACCCCACCCAACAATAAGGGCAATTTAGCATGGCCAAGCCACCTAACCTGCACATCTTTGGACTGTGGGAGGAAACCGGAGTACCCGGACGAAACCCATGCACACACGGGGAGGATGTGCAGACTCCGCACAGACAGTGACCCAAGCCAGGAATCGAACCTGGGACCCTGGAGCTGTGAAGCAATTGTGCTAACCACTATGCTACCGGGCAGCTCCTCCATTTTATCAAATCCTGGCCTGTTGTTCTTCAACTCTTTTTGCACTATCCCCATATCTTTTAATCCCTTTGGGACTCCAAAACCGGCCTGTCTTTCGGCCGGCCCACTGATGCTTCCTCACGCCTTGAATATGCTAAGCAACTGAATGTCCGCTGTTCTTTGAAGTCGGGAATTTCAAAGATTCATAACCCTTTGAGTGAAGAAATTCTCCCTGATCTCAGTTCTGAATGGCAAAATCCTTATTCTGAAACTCTGTACCTGAGTTTGTGGACTCCCCAGATTGGATGTACCTCAACCTCCATTAAGCCAAGCTCCATAAGAACTTTGTATGTTTCAATGAAATCACCTCTTTGTCTACTCAGTCACTCATCATTGGGCAATTCTCTCATCTCTGGAATTAGTCCAATATTTGCTTCTTGGCCAAAAGCTTTTTTTTAAATTAAAAAGCGTTTGATAGTTTTCTAATATTGTGTATCTTATAGCCAAATGTTAGGCATGGTATCTACTTGATCACAAACTGAATTTCAAACTAGTGTCAAATGGAATGAATTTTAACAAAGCAAATCTGTGGTCTTGTGTACAGTAGCTTCCGATATCAGTATGTTCTGTTTAAATCCTGTACTACTAAAGATAAAAAACACTCCCTTATTTTCAAGGTCCTAAAACTGCCTTGTCAAACCACAAAGCGTGGATTTGCTAACCATAATAGTTGAGAGCTCTGGTACAATATAAAACCAACTGGTGGAATTTGAAGAGAGCTTTTTTCTACCACTTCAATGTTAAATTTTCTGAATACATTTCTTTTGAGAGTTTTAAGAGGAATATAGTTTTTATGTTTTGATTGGATGTTAAAATCCACCAAGTTGGAGAATGTTCTGTTAAAATGAAAAAATATGATTGGATTGTTTCTAAAACGGGAAGTAAAAACATAAATGGAAAGCGACGCGGCAGGTTGTTACATGAAGATATGGGTTCAACGACAAGGAAAATTAGCAGAAACGTTAAGAGGAAAAATAACTTGGGAGATGTTACTGATCAAGGCGTTAAGATTCAAAACAGAGGTATAAAAGCCAGCATAAGTGTACTTTACATGAATGTAGCATTCAGAATAAGTTAAATGAGTTGATGGCGCAAATCATCGTGAATGACTATGATTTAGTGGCCATTACTGAAACATGGTTAAAGCATGGTCACGACTGGGTGTTAAATATCCAAGGGTATCAAACTATTCGGAAGGACAGAGTGGATGGTAAAGGAGGTGGTGTAGCTCTGTTATTTAAGGATGACATCCGGGCAATAGTAAAGGATGACATCGGTGCTATGGAGGATAAGGTTGAATCCATTTGGGTGGAAATCAGGAATAGTAAGGCGAAACACTCTCTGATAGGAATAGTCTATAGGCTACCAAATAGTAACATTATGGTGGGGCAGGCAATAAACAAAGAAATAACTGATGAATGTAGAAATGGTACAGCAGTTATCATGGGGGATTTTAATCTATATGTCGATTGGTTTAACCAGGTCGGTCAAGGCAGCCTTGAGGAGGAGTTTATAGAATGTATCCACGATAGTTTCCTAGAACAGTATGTAATGGAACCTACGAGGGAACACGCGGTCCTAGATCTGGTCCTGTGTAACGAGGCAGGATTGATTTAATGATCTCCTAGTTAGAGATCCTCTGGGAAGGAGCGATCATAATATGGTGGAATTTAAAATACAGATGGAGGGTGAGAAGGTAAAATCAAACACTAGTGTTTTGTGCTTAAACAAAGGAGATTACAATGGGATGAGGGAAGAGCGAGCTAAGGTAGACTGGAAGCAAAGACTTTATGGTGAAACAGTTGAGGAACAGTGGAGAACCTTCCAAATGATTTTTCAGTGCTCAGCAAAGGTTTATACCAACAAAAAGGAAGGATGGTAGAAAGAGGGAAAATCGACCGTGGATATCTAAGGAAATATGGGAGAGTATCAAATTGAAGGAAAAGGCATACAAAGTGGCAAAGATTAATGGGAGACTAGAGTATTGGGAAATCTTTAGGGGGCAACAGAAAACTACTAGAAAAGCTATAAAGAAGAGTAAGATAGATTATAAGAGTAAACTTGCTCAGAATATAAAAACAGATAGTAAAAGTTTCTACAAATATATAAAACAAAAAAAGAGTGGCTAAGGTAAATATTGGCCCTTTAGAGGATGAGAAGGGAGATTTAATAATGGGAGATGAGGAAATGGCTGAGGAACTGAACACGTTTTTTGGGTCGGTCTTCACATTGGAAGACAGAAATAACATGCCAGTGACTGATGGAAATGAGGCAATGACAGATGAGGACCTTGAGATGATTGTTATCACTAAGGAAGTAGTGATGGGCAAGCTAATGGGGCTAAAGGTAGACAAGTCTCCTGGCCCTGATGGAATGCATCCCAGAGTACTAAAAGAGATGACTAGGGAAATTACAAATGCACTAGTGATAATTTACCAAAATTCACTAGATTCTGGGGTGGTCCCGGTGGATTGGAAATTAGCAAACGTGACACCACTGTTTAAAAAAGGAGGTCGGCAGAAAGCGGGTAATTATGGGCCAGTTAGCTTAACTTCGGTAGTAGGGAACATGCTGGAATCTATCATCAAGGAAGAAATAGCGAGGCATCTGGATGGAAATTGGCCCATTGGTCAGGTGCAGCATGGGTTCATAAAGGGCGGGTCGTGCCTAACTAATTTAGTGGAATTTTTTGAGGACATTACCAGTGCGGTAGATAACGGGGAGCCAATGGAGGTGGTATATCTGGATTTCCAGAAAACTTTTGACAAGGTGCCACACAAAAGGTTGCGCGTAAGATAAAGATGCATGGCATTAAGGGTGTAGCATGGATAGAGGATTGGTTAATCAGTAGAAAGCAAAGAGTGGGGATTAATGGATGTTTCTCTGGTTGGCAATCAGTAGCTAGTGGTGTTCCTCAGGGATCAGTGTTGGGCCCACAATTGTTCACATTTTACATAGATGATTTGGAGTTGGGGACCAAGGCCAATGTGTCCAAGTTTGCAGACAACACTAAGATGAGTGGTAAAGCAAAAAGTGTAGAGGATACCGGAAGTCGGCAGAGGGATTTAGATAGGTTAGGTGAATGGGCTAGGGTCTGGCAGATGGAATACAATGTTGACAAATGTGAGGTTATCCATTTTGGTAGGAATAATAGCAAAAGGGATTATTATTTAAAATTTAAAATATTAAAACATGCCGCTGTGCAGCGAGACCTTGGTGTGCTAGTGCATGAATCGCAAAAAGTTGGTTTACAGGTGCAACAGTTGATTAAGAAGGCAATTGGAGTTTTGTCCTTCATTGCTAGAGGGATGGAGTTTAAGACTAGGAAGGTTATGCTGCAATTGTATAAGGTGTTAGTGAGGCCACACCTGGAGTATTGTGTTCAGTATTGGTCTCCTTACCCGAGAAAGGCCGTACTGGCGCTGGAGGGTGTGCAGAGGAGATTCACTAGGTTAATTCCGGAGCTGGAGAGGTTGGATTACGAGGAGAGGTTGAGTAGACTGGGACTGTACTCGTTGGAATTTAGAAGGATGAGGGGGGATCTTATAGAAACATATAAAATTATGAAGGGAATAGATGGGGGGAGGTTGTTTCCACTGGCGGGTGAAAGCAGAACTAGAGGGCATAGCCTCAAAATAAGGGGAAGTAGATTTAGGACTGACCTTAGGAGGAACTTCTTCACCCAAAGGGTTGTGAATCTATGGAATTCCTTGCCGAGTGATGCAGTTCAGGCTCCTTCATTAAATGTTTTTAAGATAAAGATAGTTTTTTGAAGAATAAAGGGATTAAGGGTTATGCTGTTCTGGCCGGATCGTTGAGCTGAGTCCAAAAAAGATCAGCCATGATCTCATTGAATGGCGGAGCAGGCTCGAGGGTCCAGAAAGCCTACTCCTGCTCCTAGTTCTTATGTTCTTGTATTGTATTTACATTATACAGAATAGTTTAATCAATTATTTTGTAATGCCTTTTTGATTCACCTGTTTCTTCAAATTAATTTGTGCTTTTTTCAAAATGAAATGTTGCTACTGACTAGGGAAGCATAAAAAATCATTGAATAATAGAAATTACAGTACGGAAGGAGCCCACTCAGCCCATCAAATCTGCACTAGCCCCTGGAAAGAGCACCCCACCCAAGCCCACGCCTCCACCCAGCCTAACCTTTTTGGACACGAAGGGCAATTTAGCTTGGCCAATCCATCTAACCTGCACATGTTTGGACTGTGGGAGGAAACCAGAGCACCCGGAGGAAACCCATGCAGATACGGGGAGGATGTGCAGACTCCGCACAGACAGTGACCCAAGCTGGGAGTTGAACCCGTGACCCTGGAGCTGTGAAGGAACTGTGCTAAGTACTGTGCTACTGTGCTGCCCACCTATAATCTGATTCATTACTGTTTTTGTTAACCTCCAGTTTATTATCTCTGATTCGTCAAGCTAAGATTCTTGTTTTCGTGGCATAAAATATTTTTGCTTTTAAACGTGGTTGCTTTAAAATCTGCAGTTTTATTTATTAAATGTTCCATATGCTTTGTGAATAGGTGAAAACATTCTTAAAAATAAACTAGTCATTTGTTAAATCATCTTCAGATATCCTGTTGGTGTACTTTCTGCACCACGCATAAAACCTTGCAGCATAGGAAGCCATTTGGTTGAATGGACGGCTCCTCGTCACGATTAGTCCCACTCTTCTTCCACCAAAGCCCTGTAAGTTTCTCCTTTTAAAAATATACATCTCATTCTCTTTCGAAAGTTAATTGAATGGCTTCCACCATCTTTTCAGGCAATGCATCCTAGACCATAGTTTTTTTCATTTAAAACAAACCCGCTAATCCCCCGTACATTACCACTTTGCTCCTTTTGCCAATTGCCTTAAATCTGTGTTCTCTGGTTACCAACCCAGATGCCAGTGGAAACAGTTTCTCCTTGTATCCTTTACCAAAACCTCTCATAATTTTAAACACCACCTATTGAATTTCCCCTAGTTCTCCTTGGAGCAAAGCAGATTAATTCTAGCTTTTCCTAATTTTTCACAACTGAAGCCTATAATAATAATCTTTATTAGTGTCACAAGTAAGCTTGCATTAACAGTGCAATGAAGTTACTGTGAAAATCCCCTCATTGCCACAGTACGGCACCTGTTCGGGTACACTGAGGGAGAATTCAGAATGTCCTAATCACCTAACAAGCATGTCTTTCGGGACTTGTGGAAGGAAATCGGAGCACCCGGAGGAAACCCATTTAGAAACAGGGAGAACGAACAGACTCCACACAGGCAGTGAGCCAAGCTGGGAATTGAACCCGGATCCAGAGAGCTGTGAAGCAAGAGTGCTAACCACTGTGCAAACGTGCAGCCCATAGAAGTAGGATTCAAACCCACACCTCCAGAGAAGACCGTGACCTGAATGCAACTGCTTAGAGCACTCGGCCATCCTGACTAGCTGCTAGTCCCTAGTATAATTCTGGTAAATATCCTCTGTGCTCTCTCCAAGGCGTTTGAAGTTGTTTTTAAAGCCCTTAACATAATAACCAAGTTGATGCCTAAAATGTTTAAAAGCTGATATTATTGTGGCTTTTACTTTGAAGTGTCGTCTATGATTTTGCAGGGTTTAGGGGACATACTGAGAGTGTAGATAGTAAGTAATTTTATATATTAGGAGTGGGATCTCCTTGTGTATTGCACCTCTTGAGGCACTTTTATCATAGTTTGCCAAGTAAAGGACGAGATAAAATAAATATTTAAAATTTTATGAAAAGATGAGGGGGGATAGGTTAAAACAGATAGTTTTAGTTGAGGGAGCTAGAATATTGGCCTCCACATACAGTGTCAGATTTATAACCAAGCAAGAGTAACTTACTTGCACTCAATTTGTGAGCTTGTGGATTTCACGTTCAGAGTTGCTAGTTTAGTCAGAAATTATGTCAACATTCAGGCCGAGAGCTTTACCCAAATGCATTAAACTAATACATTTCATGGTATCCTCTGGGTCCATCGGGGATTCCAACTCTTCCCTTCTTTCCCCCTCCACCACCATCAAGAAACAGCATAATGGGCGAATTCTACTCCAGAGGCCCGGATCTATAGAGACTACAATAAAAGGCTTCAAAAGCAGCATTGACCTTCAATGGGGTAGCATCCAAACTACCACTTGAGTCCCTTACTTGCACAATCACCCGGGAGGCAGCCGAGCACCTCAGCTAGCACGCTAAAAGGCAACTGGCTTTCTCCCTGTTGATCATAAAATGCCCCACTTGAGCGTCTCAGCTGGCTCACCCGCGGTAACACCCCGTAAACAGTGCCCCCCAGCTGCGAGAGCAGCTTCAAACAAAAGGACAAAAACAAAAACAAAAAAAACAAAACAAAACAGAAACCAAAAAAAACAAGAAAAGAGAAAAAGAAAAAAAAAGAAAACAAGGGAGAGAGATAGCACCCGCCACAAACCCATGTGTACAGTTCTCCCCCCCCCCCCCCCCCCCCCCCCCCCTCCCCCCCCTGTCGGCCTGTTTCCCTACCGTTACGCCAGGAAGTCCAGGAAAGGCTGCCACTGCCTGACAAACCCTTGTACTGATCCCCTCAGGGCAAATTTCACCCTCTCCAATTTAATGAACCCCGCCATATCCGAGATCCAGGCCTCCATGCTTGGGGGCCTCGCATCCTTCCACTGGAGCAAGATCCTCCGCCGGGCTACTAGGGACGCAAAGGCCAGAACCCCGGCCTCTATCGCCTCCTGCACTCCCGGCTCCACTGCCACCCCAAAAATTGCGAGTCCCCAGCCTGGCTCGACCCTGGATCCCACCACCCTTGACACCGTCTTTGCTACCCCCTTCCAAAACTCCCCCAACGCTGGGCACGCCCAAAACATATGGGCGTGGTTCGCCGGGCTCCCCGAGCACCTAGCACACCTGTCTTCACCCCGAAAAACCTACTCATCCTCGTCCCGGTCATGTGAGCCCTATGTAGCACCTTGAACTGTATGAGGCTAAGCCTCGCACAGGAAGAGGAGGAATTCACTCTCTCCAGGGCATCCGCCCATGTCCCCTCCTCAATCTCCTCACCCAGCTCCTCTTCCCATTTACCCTTCAGTTCCTCCACCGAGGCCTCGTCTACCTCCTGCATCACCCGGTATATGTCCGAGATCCTCCCTCGTCCGACCCACACCCCCGAGAGCAACCTATTCCGCACCCCCCGTGGAGGCAGCAAGGGGAACCCCTCCACCTGCTGCCTGGCAAACGCCCTCACCTGCATGTACCTAAACATGTTCCCCGGGGGAGCCCAAACTTCCCCTCTAACTCCCCCAAGCTCGCGAACCTCCCCTCCACAAACAGGTCCCTCAACCTCCTAACCGCTGCCCTGTGCCAGCCCCGGAATCCACCATCAATGCTCCCTGGGACGAACCGATGGTTCCCCCGTATCGGGGCCTCCATCGAGCCCCCCATTTATCCTCTGTGCCGTCTCCATTGCCCCCAGATTTTGAGGGTAGCCGCCACCACCGGGCTTGTGGTATACCTCGTTGGAGGGAGCGGCGAAGGCGTTGTTACTAGCGCTTCCAGGCTCGTGCCCACACAAGACGCCGCCTCCATCCTCTTCCACGCTGCCCCCTCCTCGCCCATTACCCACTTGCGCACCATCGCTGCGTTGGCTGCCCAGTAGTACCCACAGAGGTTGGGCAACGCCAGCCCCCCCCCCTATCCCTGCCTCGTTCCAGGAACACTCTTCGAACCATTGGAGTCCCATGCGCCCACACAAATCCCGTGATACTGCTGTTGACCCTCCTGAAAAAGGCCTTTGGGATAAAGATGGGGAGGCACTGGAACAAGAACAAAAACCTCGGGAGCACCGTAATCTTGACGGATTACACCCTCCCCGCCAGTGACAGCGGTAACATATCCCACCTCTTAAACTCCTCCTCCATCTGCTCCACCAACCTTGTGAGGTTGAGCTTGTGCAGGGCCCCCCAACTCCCAGCCACCTGGACCCCTAGGTACCTGAAGCTCTTCCCTGCCTGCTTCAGTGGGAGCCTACCAATCCCCTCCTCTTGATCCCCTGGATGCACCACAAACACCTCGCTCTTGCCCAGGTTCAGCTTATACCCCGAGAAACCCCCGAATTCCCCAAGGATCCTCATCACCTCCGGCATCCCCCCACCGGGTCCGTCACATACAGCAGCAGGTCGTCTGCGTACAGTGACACTCGATGCTCTCCTCTCCCCCCCCCCCCCCCCCCCGCACCATGCCCCTCCAGTTCCCTGACTCCCTCAATGCCATGGCCAGGGGCTCAATCGCCAACGTGAAGAGCAAGGGGGACAGGGGGCACCCCTGTCTCGTCCCCGATGCAGCCGAAAGTACTCCGACCTCCTCCTCCTATTCGTGGCTGACCGGCCCATTCAGCCCCCTCACGTTCCAGGTTATCAGCCGGATCCGAGGGCTCCCTGCCCCCTTCCCCGCCGATTAGCCATACCCCATCCCTTGCCCACCCCCGGCCAGCGTCCCACGCTCTGCCAGTTTCCCACGGCGGCACCTCCCCCCCCACCCCCCCTCCAGCACCTCCTGCATCCTCCAGCTCCTTCCTGACCGTCCCCCCCCCCCCCCCCCCCCCCCCCCCCAACAGCACTCCCGTGAGCCAGTTATCTTCTGCTGACCCCGGCGGCTCCCGCCCTACTTTCGGCTCCTCCCAACGTGGGACTGCCCCTCCTCCATAGTGCCCATCAACCAGTCCACCCGCTCCTGCGCGGGAAGAAAACCCCGCCCCCTCCCTCTTCCAGCGCGGGGACCCCGCAGAAAGCCCGCGCTTTCACCCTGCCGGGCCCCGCCGCCTCCTCCAGGGCCACTCCCATTGTCAGTCCCCCCCCCCCCCCACTAGCTCCCCAAACACCCCGTTTACCCCACAGTCCAAACCCGTCCACCCAACCCCTGCTAGAAAACCCATAAAGAAAACACCCGTACGGCATCACCCCACCCACCCTACGGCCACCCTACATCATACCCTAAACCCTGCAAATACACATACAGTATAAATAAATACGGTATTCTACAGCATCCCCCATCCGGGGGACCCTCAGTCTGTGTCCAGTTTCTCGGCTTGTACGAAGGCCCACGCCTCCTCCGGGGACTCAAAATAGTGGTGCCGATCCTTGTAGGTGACCCACAGACGCGCCGGCTGCAGCATTCCAAACTTCACCTTCCGTCTGTGGAGCACCGCCTTCGTCCGGTTAAACCCCGCCCTCCGCCTCGCCACCTCCGCACTCCAGTCCTGGAAGATCCGCACCTCCGTGTTCTCCCATTTGCTGCTCCGCTCCTTCTTGGCCCACCGGAGCACACACTCACGATCCACGAACCGGTGGAACCTCACCAACACCGCCCGCGGAGGCTCGTTCGGCTTGGGCCTCCTAGCCAGAATTCTGTGGGCCTCCTCCAACTCCAGGGGCCCCTGGAAGGACCCAGCCCCGGGGTCAGCAGAAGATAGCTGGCTCACGGGAGTGCTGTTCCGCATCATCACCACATAGGCCGCTAGGTCCGACCCCTCCAGCCCCTCCGTGAGGCCCAGGATCCGTAAATTCTTCCTCCTCGACCGGTTGTCCAACTCCTCGAACCGCTCCTGCCATCTTTTATGGAGCGCCTCGTGCACCTCCACCTTCCCCACCACGACCACGACCTCGTCCTCCCTTTCGGCGGCCTGCTGCTGCAGCTCCCGGATCGCAGTCCCCTGGGCCGCCTGGGTCTCCATCAGTTCCCTGTTGGTTACCGTGGTGGACTCCAGCAGCTCCACTTTCAGATCCTGGAAGCAGCGCAGCAGAGTCGTCTGCTGCTCCTGGACCCACTTCTTCAGTTCTTCAAAACTTTCGCCGGCCGCCATTTTGTCCTTCGGGTCCCGATTTTTTTCAAAAGTTTTTTCTCCCGATTCTCTCCCTGCTCCGCTCCTGGTCTGCACCATGGGACGTCTGAGGCGACTCCTGGCCTCTTTTCCCCCCTTGGGATTTGCCTCTCAAGCTCCGTTGGGGGGCCTTTAAAAAAGCCCCGAAGTTCGTTTTTTTCGGGAGCCTCCGAACATGCGGCTCAGCTGGTCATTGCCGCTACCGGAAGTCCACCATTCAAACTTTTTAGGTGAGCAAATATCCTTGACCTTTTCACTGGGCCATTCAACCCCCTTACATTCCAAGTGACCAGCCAAATTGGGGGCCTTCCACCCCCACCGAACCCAGAATCGACCACTTTTATCAAATTGGGTAATCCAGTGAGAACTAAAAGAGTATGGGCACAGGGCCCACCCAAGTTGGCCACAAAATCCCTGCCAAATTAGTTTAAACCCTCCCCAATGACACTAGCAAATTCCCCTGAAAGGAACTCAGTCACTGCTCTGTTTAGGTGCAACCTGTCCAGCCTGTGTACAGTTCTTTCTCCCAGAGCTGGTCCTAAGAATCTAAAGGCCTCTTTTCCTGCGCCATCCTTCCAGCTTTATCCTCCTCCTGTTTTTATATTCGCTTGCATGTGGTACTGGCAGTAATCCAGAGATTACTACTATTGAGGTGTTGCTTGTTAATTTCCTACCTAGCTCATAAATCATAATTGCAGGGCTACCTCCTTCTTTCTGCCTATGTCATTCGTACCAATGTGTACTATGACTGCTGGCTATTCATCCTTCCCCCGTGGGTTGCACTGGTATTCAGTGAAGTCTTAACCCTGGCACCAGGGAGGCAATGCCCCATTGTAGATTCATGAAATGTTGAAGTGTGTATACTTTAATGCAAGAAGCATCAGGGTGAAATTAAGGCATGGATTGGTACTTGGAACTACGATGTGGTGGCCATCACGGAAACTTGGATAGAAGAGGGGCAGAAATGGTTGTTAGAGATCCCTGGTTATAGATGTTTCAACAAGATTAGGGAGGATGGTAAAAGAGGTGGGGGGGGGGGGGGGCATTGTTAATTAGAGATAGTATAACAGCTGCAGAAAGGCAGTTCGAGGGGGATCTGCCTACTGAGGTAATATGGGCTGAAGTCAGAAATAGGAAAGGAGTAGTTACCTTGTTGGGAGTTTTCTATAGGCCCCCCAATAGCAGCAGAGATGTGGAGGAACAGATTGGGAAACAGATTTTGGAAAGGTGCAGAAGTCACAGGGTAGTAGTCATGGGTGACTTCAACTTCCCAAACATTGAGTGGAAACTCTTTAGATCAAATAGTTTGGATGGGATGGTGTTTGTGCAGTGTGTCCAGGAAGCTTTTCTAACACAGTATGTAGATTGTCTGACCAGAGGGGAGGCCATATTGGATTTAGTACTTGGTAATGAACCAGGGCAGGCGATAAGATTTGTTAGTAGGGGAGCATTTTGGAGGTAGTGACCACAATTCTGTGACTTTCACTTTAGTTATGGAGAGGGATAGATGCGTGCAACAGGGCAAGGTTTATAATTGGGGGAAGGGTAAATACAATGCTGTCAGACAAGAATTGAAGTGCAGAAGTTGGGAACATAGGCTGTCAGGGAAGGACACAAGTGAAATGTGGAACTTGTTCAAGGAACAGGTACTGCGTGTCTTTGATATGTATGTCCCTGTCAGGCAGGGAAGAGATGGTCGAGTGAGGGAACCATGGTTGACAAGAGAGGTTGAATGTCTTGTTAAGAGGAAGAAGGAGACTTATGTAAGGCTGAAGAAACAAGGTTCAGACAGGGCGCTGGAGGGATACAAGATAGCCAGGAGGGAACTGAAGAAAGGGATTAGGAGAGCTGAGAGAGGGCATGAAAAATCTTTGGCGGGTAGGATCAAGGAAAACTCCAAGGCCTTTTACACATGTGAGAAATATGAGAATGACTAGAGCGAGGGTAGGTCCGATTAAGGACAGTAGCGGGAGATTGTGTATTGAGTCTGAAGAGATAGGAGAGGTCTTGAACAAGTATTTTTCTTCAGTATTTACAAACGAGAGTGGCCATATTGTTGGAGAGGACAGCGTGAAGCAGACTGATAAGCTTGAGGAGATACTTGTCAGGAAGGAAGATGTGTTGCGCGTTTTGAAAAACTTGAGGATAGACAAGTCCCCCGGGCCTGACGGGATATATCCAAGGATTCTATGGGAAGCAAGAAATGAAATTGCAGAACCGTTGGCAATGATCTTTTCGTCCTCGCTGTCAACAGGGGCGGTACCAGAGGATTGGAGAGTGGCGAATGTCGTGCCCCTGTTCAAAAAAGGGAATAGGGATAACCCTGGGAATTACAGGCCAGTTAGTCTTTCTTCGGTGGTAGGAAAAGTAATGGGAAGGGTACTGAGGGATAGAATTTCTGAACATCTGGAAAGGCATTGCTTGATTAGGGATAGTCAGCACGGATTTGTGAGGGGTAGGTCTTGCCTTACAAGTCTTATTGACTTCTTTGAGGAGGTGACCAAGCATGTGGATGAAGGTAAAGCAGTGGATGTAGTGTACATGGATTTTAGTAAGGCATTTGATAAGGTTCCCCATGGTAGGGTTCTGCAGAAAGTAAGGAGGCATGGGATAGTGGGAAATTTGGCCAGTTGGATAACAAACTGGCTAACCAATAGAAGACAGAGAGTGGTGGTGGATGGCAAATATTCAGCCTGGAGCCCAGTTATCAGTGGCGTACCGCAGGGATCAGTTCTGGGTCCTCTGCTGTTTGTGATTTTCATTAACGACTTGGATGAGGGAGTTGAAGGGTGGGTCAGTAAATTTGCAGATGATACGAAGATTGGTGGAGTTGTGGATAGTGAGGAGGACTGTTGTCGGCTTCAAAGAGACATAGATAGAATGCAGACCTGGGCTGAGAAGTGGCAGATGGAGTTTAACCCTGACAAGTGTGAGGTTGTCCATTTTGAAAGAACAAATATGAATGTGGAATACAGGGTTAATGGTAGGGTTCTTGGCAATGTGGAGGAGCAGAGAGATCTTGGGGTCTATGTTCATAGATCTTTGAAAGTTGCCACTCAAGTGGAGAGAGCTGTGAAGAAGGCCTATGGTGTGCTAGCGTTCATTAGCAGAGAGATTGAATTTAAGAGCCGTGAGGTGATGATGCAGCTGTACAAAACCTTGGTCAGGCCACATTTGGAGTACTGTGTGCAGTTCTGGTCACCTCATTTTAGGAAGGATGTGGAAGCTTTGGAAAAGGTGCAAAGGAGATTTACCAGGATGTTGCCTGGAATGGAGAGTAGGTCATACGAGGAAAGATTGAGGGTGCTAGGCCTTTTCTCATTAGAACGGAGAAGGATGAGGGGCGACTTGATAGAGGTTTGTAAGATGATTAGGGGAATAGATAGAGTAGACAGTCAGAGACTTTTTCCCCGGGTGGAACACACCATTACAAGGGGACATAAATTTAAGATAAATGGTGGAAGATATAGAGGGGATGTTAGAGGTAGGTTCTTTACCCAGAGAGTAGTGGGGGCATGGAATGCACTGCCTGTGGAAGTAGTTGAGTCGGAAAAGTTGGGGACCTTCAAGCGGCTATTCGATAGGTACATAGATTAGGGTAGAATAATGGAGTGTAGGTTAACTTCTTAAGGGCAGCACGGTAGCATTGTGGATAGCACAATTGCTTCACAGCTCCAGGGTCCCAAGTTCGATTTCGACTTGGGTCGCTGTCTGTGTGGAGTCTGCACATCCTCCCTGTGACTGCGTGGGTTTCCTCCGGGTACTCCGGTTTCCTCCCACAGTCCAAAGATGTGCAGGTTGGGTGGATTGGCCATGAAAAATTGTCCAAAATTCTATGATTAACCTAGGACAAAAGTTCGGCACAACATCGTGGGCCTGAAGGGCCTGTTCTGTGCTGTATTTCTCTCTCTAAATGCCTGTCTATTTCCTTAACTTTGGACTCACTTATCAATGTTGCTCTTTCAACCACTCTTGTAGCTCCCTGTACAGATGATCTATCCAGAGTGCCATGGATTTGGCTGAGGCTGCATTCCCTAAATAAACCATCACATTTATTGGTACTCTGAGCTGAATGCTAGTTGGAGAGTGGAATGCACTTGGGGGACACCTGCACTATCTGCCTGTTACTACGTGGTGCCCGGTGATCACCAATTCCCCCTCTCGCAGCAGAGCCTTGGGCTGCGGGGAACCACATCTTTAAACTTGCCATCTACAAAGTTCTCAACCTCATAGATGCACCACAGTGATGCCAACGGCTGCTAAGATTTTAACACCTGGAACTCAAGCTGTTGCACTAACTGACCATGCTTCCTGCACAAATGGCTGTGTCCTAGTGTTCCCACATAGCACAGGATATACACCCTAAAGCTTGGAACAGCCCTGTCATTCCTCTACTACTTAATTAATAACTTTGCTACTGCTAATAAACGTTTCTAGCATTAATAAACCTTATCAATAATAAAACTTAGTAGTGCTGATAACTCCAATAATACTTGATGCACCTTACTAGTAGTAGTAAACCTTGCTTTAAAACGGACACCAATTAATTCCCTCATTTAGATTAGACAAATAGGAAATAACCACTGGAAAAAGTCACCAGTCAATCAGAGAGGGAAAGAGGAATACGCTAGGACAGTCAGTCTGCGGCACCTAATGCCTAACATCACAGGAGAAACAGAAGTTCATTGGTTGAATTAAGGGTCCTTCCCCTTATCTTCCGGGAGTGGAGACAGCCGGACCTGCGATGCACACTTTTTCTGGGGCAGTGTATTAAATAGAGAGTGAGGCTTGGGACCTTCACTCACCTTCTGGGAAGTGAAGGGGAAACCAAGCAAAGCATTGAGTATGTGTCAAATGTGGAATGGTGTCAAAAGGCAATGTATAATAATATAATCGCTATTGGTGTCACAAGTAGGCTTACATTAACGCTGCAATGACGTTACTGTGAAATCCCCTAGTCGCCACACACCTGCGCCTGTTCAGGTACACTGAGGGAGAATTCAGAATGTCCAATTCACCTAACAGCATGTCTTTCAGGACTTATGGGAGGAAACTGGAGGACCCGAAAAACGCAGATACGGGGAGAATGTGCACACTCCACATAGACAGTGACTCAAGCCGGAAATCGAACCCGGGTCCCTGGTGCTGGGAAGTGTTAAGGGCACTCTACCTGAATAGGACAGTATTCATAACAAAGTACATAATCTAAAGGCACAAATAGGGGTAAATGAGTATTATATAATTACCATTATGGAAACATGGCTACATGGTGACAGGCCTGGGAACTGAATTTTCGAGGATATTCAACATTTAGGAAGAAAAGAAGGTGGAGTTGCAGTGATAAGCAAGCAGTAAAGGAGGATCTTGGATTGGAAGAACAATGTGTGGAATCTGTTTGGGTGGAGGTAAGGGCAATTGACATGGGCAATGTAGCATGGGCAATGCTGTGATCATGGGTAATTCCGATCTGCACATAGACTGGTTAAACCAAGTGAGCACTATTCTGAGGAAGAATAATTCTGGAGTGTGTTGGGGATGGGTTTCTAGAGCAGTACATTGAGGAGCCAACTAGACAACAGGCTATTCTAGATCTAGTATTATGTAATGAATAAGGGCTAAATAATCTAGTTGTAAACAAACTTTTAAACGAACCACAATATCATAGAATTGTACATTATATTTGAAAGTGAAGAGGAGAAGGGGATTAAGACACTAAAAGATTTGTTTCTTGGGGGTCGGTTTGCAGGATTGAAGGAGCTGGAAGCGATGTATGGGCTGGATCAAGGAGAAATATTTAGCTACATGCAGGTTCGAGATTTTGCCAGGAAGGAAATACAGAGCTTCCCGGTGGAGCCAGCCTCACATTGCTGGAGGAGGTGCTGATGACAGGGGGACTGGAGAAGGGGGTAGTGTCGCCGGTTTACGGGGCTATTTTGGAAGAGGAGAAGGCTCCACTAGAAGGGATCAAAGCAAAGTGGGAGGACGAGTTGGGAGAGGGGTTCTGGTGTGATGTGCCGCGGACAGTGAACGCCTCCACCTAGTGTGTGAGGTTTGGGCTGATACAGCTGAAGGTGGTATATAGAGCACATCTCACAAGGGCGAGGGTGAGCAGGGTCTTTGAGGGGGTGGAAGATGTGTGTGGACGTTGCGGTGGGGGGGGTGCAAACCATGTTCATATGTTTTGGTCCTCTTCAAATGTGGAGGATTACTGGAAGGAGGTTTTTAGGGTAATCTCTAAAGTGGTGAACGTGAAACTGGACCCGGGCTCTTGGGAGGCCATATTCAGTATGTCGGACCAGCCGGGTTGGAAACGGATGCAGAGGCAGATGTTGGAGCCTTTGCCTCATTGATCGCCCGAAGGTAAATCCTGACGGGATGGAGATCAACCTCTCCACCCTGTGCGCTGGTGTGGCGGGGGGACCTGTTGGAATTCCTGACTCTTGAGAAGGTTAAGTTTGAACTGAAGGGAAGGATGGAGGGATTCTACAATTCATGGGCATTATTCGTTCTGCGCTTTCAAGAACTGGATAACATCGAACATTAGTTTGGGGGGGGGGGGGGGGGGGTTGGGAGGGTTGGGGGGGGGGGGGTACTGTATATGTTAATGGTGACTATGGGTGATTCCTGATTCCTTTTTGTCATTTGTTTATGTTAACATGCGGACTAATGTTTGGGGGTTTGGTGGGAGGATGTGATCGTTGTTAATGATATGGGGATTGACATTATATACAATACTGCTTATTTATTGTTGGGGAGTGTAAATTTGGGAGAAAATGTGAAAAAGGAGAATAAAAATATTTTAAAAATTTGAAAGTGAAGAAGTTTAATCTGTACCCAGGGTGTTAAAGTTGATATAAGGCAATTATGGAGATATAGAGACAAATTGCTGAAGTGGATTGGGAAAATACATTACAAAGTATGACTGTGCATATGCAATGGATAGTCTTTAAAGAACTATTACATAGTGTATCTCACCAATACATTCCTTTAGGGTGCAAAAAGCCAGTCAACCATGGCTGACAAAAAAATTGAGGATTATGTAAGATTAAAAGAAAAGGCTGATGAAGTTGCCAGAAACAGTAAACCTGAAGGTTGGGAGATTTTTGGAATGCAGTAAAGGAATGCCAAAAAAAACTGATGAAGGGTAAATATGAATGCAATCTAGCAAAAAACATAACATGCTTTGATAGGTATGTAAAAGGAAACATTTGGCAAAGACAAATATAGGTCTATTACAGGCAGAGTCCCCTGCCTAGTGTGAAGAAAATGACCAGTCAATCTATCCAATGGTTGGTTGCAATGAGGGCTCCCTGTGCAGCTATTGAATAAGAAATGGACCATCAACACACTCATTCGCTGAAAATGCAGTTTGCACCTTGGTTTAACTCTCCATTTAATGGACCATGCACATTATACTGGCGTCTCTAACTACACTATACTGGTGTCTCAGCTAATGTGCTGAGCTGAACTGGGGTTATACTCTCAACTTCGGTCGCTAGTGAAACAAGTTGCTATTTGCATTGTTATAGACAACTGAAATACTATTTTTAAATACTTCTGAAGCATAGGATACATTGATTTGTAGTTAACAGTTGCATTTCTCACTTGATGCTTTTTTTATAGTTGGCTATAAAAGTTCTTTTTTATTCTTTTCCCTTCACAAATCTTGGCAATTCATCCGCTGTTGCTGAGCTATTGCAATACTAGACAGTTGATTGCAGACATGCTAGACTTTTAGCAGCACTTGAGCCGACTTAGACATGGCTAATGGCAACAGAGGTGCAATTTTTCTTTGGATCGCCCAGTCAGCTGTCAGAACATCAACCTCTTCTGAAGTCAAATTTAATTGAACTGGTTTAGTTCAAGGCAATATCAACAAAATTCTGGAGTATTACCATTTTATTTTTTCAAGGATTGTGGGCATTGCTGGCTAGGCTAGCATTTTTGTCCATTCCTAATTGCCCTTAAGGTGATGGCGAGCTGCTGCCACCTTCAACAATTATAAAGTGGTAAAGTCGGCATATCCACAGTGCTGTTAGGGAGGGAGTTCCAGGATTTTGACCCAGCGACTGTGAATGAAAGTGATATACCGTATATACTCGCGTAACATGCGACTTTTGAGCACCTAATTTGAAGCCTAAATTTCGGGGGTCGCATGATACGCGAGGTACAAAAATCGCGGGTCTAAAATGCTGGCCTAAATATCGGGGGTCGCATGATACGCGAGATACAAAAATTGCGGGTGTGAAGTGCTGGCCAAGATAAGTCAAATAGCATCCAGTAGTCAATGAAACTGTTATACAGGTATTTATTTTTGAACATAATGATATATGAAACAGAAAAACATTGGTTATTTAACATTTATTGAAATGTAAAAACATCATTAAAACAAACTAATGCAGGTAAACTAAAATCCTTCGAATTCGCTTTCATCGTCATCGTCAAATAAAGCTTTGAATTCTTCTTCATCGAGGCAGTCGTCATTATTTTTAGTCTTATTTTAGATCGTGTTATTATGTAACCATTTTCCCGATTTTCGGACACCCACTTTGAGACTTCATCTTCTAACTGCGGCCAATGACATTTCGACTCGCGATTTGCGCATTTATAGGAAGGACTTGCCATCAATTGTTCTTTTTGCTTTCTCCAGTTTCGGACACAGCTTTCTCCGACACCAAACAGGTTTCCAGCTTTAACATTGTTGCTTTGTTCCGCTTCGGCAACAACTTGCAGTTTCCATTTGGCTGTATATTTCTTCGCTGATCTTTTCTCCATTTTTGCTAAGGGTCACCTGTTAGGTACCGTGACTGTTTATTATCGGGTCGTTTATTATCGGGTTTAGTTCCATGATTACAAACAGCTGTTTCTCATTCGGCAGTTTTAGGCGGAAAGCTTACCTGAGTTTCAGCTGTCATGTCAAAAAAGTGACTCGCATGATACATGAGGTATACCATAAAAGCATGTTTTTGGGCCGAAAATTTAGGGGTCGCATGATACGCAAGATTGAAGGTTACGCGAGTATATACGGTAATTCCAGATCAGGATGGTGTGGCTTGCAGGAGAATTTGCAGGTCATAATGTTTATATTCCAATTTATCTGCTGTCCTTTTCCTTCTAGACATTAGTGTTCACCTGTTTAGAAGGGGCTGTCGAAGGATCCTTGGTGAGTTGCTGCACGCATCTTGTAGATGCATTTTGTACTGCTGCCACTGTGCATTGGTGATGGAGGGAGTAAATGTTGATAGCGGTAGATGGGGTGTCAGTCAAATGGGCTGCATTGTCAAACTTCAGGAGTGTTGCTGGAGCTTCATAGATAGGCTTTGTGGAGTCAGGAGGTGCATTACTCGACACAGAATTCCCAACCTCTGACCTGCTCTTGGCGTCACAATATTTAACAACATTTTTGAAAATGTATCCAATTAAGTGGGCAATTAAGCATGGCCAATCCATCTACTCTGCACATCTTTTGGGTTGTGGAGGTGAGACCCATGCAGATACAGGGAGAATATACAAACTCCGCACAGACAGTGACCTGGTGCCAGGATCGAACCCGGGTCCTCAGCGCCATGAGGCAGCAGGGCTAATCACGGAACCATCTTGCCGCTCGGAGCCAGAATATTTATATGACTGATCCAGTTCAGTTTCTGGTCGCTGGTGATCCCCTAGAATATTGCTAAAGGGGGACTCAGTGATAATGCCATTGAATGTCGTGGGCAGATGTTTAGATTCTCTTTTCTTGGAGATGGTCATTCCTGCTGCTTGTGTGAATATCACTTTCCTACTTATCAGCTTAACTGAATGCTGTCCAGGTCTTGCTGCATATGGATACTGACTGCTTCAGAATCTGAGAGTTGCGAATGGTGCTCAACATTGTGCAATCATCAGCAAAAATCTCCACTTTTGATCTTGCGATGGAGAGATGTCAATATGAAGCAGCTGAAGATGGCTAGACCGAGGGCACTATCCTGAGCAATTCCTGCAGCCACATCCTAGGACTTGTGAAAAATTCTTTCACAGGAAGGGTGTCGCTTGGCAAGGAAGCATTTATTTTCCATCACTTAAGATGATTGTCCTCCAACAACCACAACTATCTTCCTTTGAAGGTCTGACTCCAATCACTGGGGTGTCTCCCCGATTCCTTTTGACTTCAGTTTTGCTAGGCCTCCTTGATGCAGCACTTAGTCAAATGCTGCCTTGATGACAAAGGCTGTCACTCTTAACCCATCTCTTGAGTTCAGCTCTTTTGTCCATGTTTGGACAAAGACTGTAATGAGGTCAGGAGCTGAGCGGCTCTGATGGAACCTCAAATGAGTGTCAGTGAGCAGGCTATTGCCGTCTGGTCAGAGGGACAGGAAAAGTAGTGTGCACATTAATGCACAAGATGGACATGTCAAATTCCCTCGCTTGCCTGATGTATTGGGTTATGTTATTTCATGATGATTCCATAGCATATCTACCGATCTCTTCAACAGACCTTCATGGAGGTCAGTACAAGGCTGCTTTTGCAAATGTGATTGACTTGGAATTAAAAAGTATCTTTGTGTTTGCTTACTTGCTTACAAGACAAAAAATAGGTAAACTTTGTCATGGCAAAATATAGGAAGTAGATTGTGTTTCTTGGGGTTCCCCTGCTGGGACCACTATTGTATGCATAAATAATTAGGATTCAACTTGGAGATTTGGAATTGTTAGTGATCGAGTGTTAATATAAGAATTCATTTTGTATTGAGCTCATAGTTAAAATTTTACAACACTATGTCTCTAATGTCAGAGGTCACAAGCAACCTGCACTTGAGGTCAGGTTACACATTATTTATATTAGAGACTAACTTATCTGTAACTAATCATAGTGGTCTATTTTGTACCTTCTAAACCTAAACACCAGTCTGTTAGCTTTCAGAGTCCAGCCATCAAAACTTTCTTGCACAACCTTAAATTCCTTTGCTTTGCCATAAGCTTGGGAGTTCACTCCCTAAATCTGTTTTCCTCTCCAGTTCTCTTTCCTCCTCAAAACTGACCGAGTTTTTAGCCCTGTCTTCGAATATCTTCCTTGACTCAACATCAAATGTGATTGACGATAATGCTGTGAAAGCTGTTGGGACATGTTTATATTAAATACGCTAAGTCATATAATGGTTACAACACAAAAGGAGGCTATTTGGTCCATTGTAACTTTTTCAAGAGCAACTTGGCTTGGCCCACTTTTCATACTCTTGCAATTTTTCTCTCTCCAGATACATTTTGCGAATACCCCTCCCCTTTTTGCTTTCAGCACACAATTCCCCACCTCTGACCTGGTCTTATAGCCACAGTGCTCATTGTTGTTTAATTTCTACCTCTATTCGTGACTGGATGTGGCAAGACTGCAGAACTTTGATCTGACCCATTGGATGTGGAATCACTTATCTCTGTCAATTACATTCTTTTTCCACTAATTAGCATGATGCACTCCTATGTTGTAGCTCCATCAGGTTAGCAGTCATTTTTAGGTTTGTCAGGTGGTTCCACTTGGCATGCTGTCTTGAAAAAGAGCCTGTGACCTCCATCTGGGTTCCAATGTCAAAAGGGTTGTTTTGAAAGTAAAATATAATTAATTTACATTTCTGTTGGGAACCTCCTGAGTATGCCATGTTGCAGTGGAGATGGGCTATACAGCAATGTGCTCTTTTGTGTTTTGGGTTTGTCTGCTCTCACAGACATGAAAGCAGCGAGAGAGGGAAAGCTGCTAGGAGTCATCTTGGAAGGGAACGAGAAGGCTTCTTCTGGCAACCAGAACAGAAACTACTAAGTAAGCAAGAAGACACTGAAGCTTGAGCTGGGGTGTCCATAATTGTCAGATGCTTAGAGAGTTACAAGATTGACGAGCTGTATGCTAGGATTCGAAGGAATCTTGTACCTCAGCGCATAGCAGGAACACTTGAGAATCAAATTAACTTCTAAGAGGTGTGGCTCATCTAGGTTTGGTCCTTGAAGAAGTGAAAGAGTCCTCTAGATCCTGGAAAGTATGAAGCAACTCTTGGGTAGGATTAAAATAGATGTGGTCTGTTCAGGTTTTAGTTTTAAGTAATTGTTTTCAAAATATGTATAGTGTTAAATTAGTTGTTCTTTGTTTAATTCATGTACATAGAGGTTTTTACTTAAAATGTGAAACCTTGTGGTTCATTTCTTTCAGTTAATAACTGGGAGTTCAAATTTCCCTTTGTAAGTTAATCTCCCTTAAGATCATAACACCATGAAGTTGCGGATTGTGGTTGAATACGAGTCTGCTGTTGAGAATCCACATTGATCCCAGTTTTCATCTGCTGGATCTGTTCAGAATCTGTTGCATTTAGCATTGTGGTAGTGCCACGCAACACGCTGGCTGATATCCTCAAGTGTGTAAACAGGACTTAATAACAATTTCTGTTGTCCAATTCTAATGGCTACGTGTGAGGCATTGGAGATATTTTAAAAATTAATGACTGTATATAGCACCAGTTTTTGAAGGGTATTGGGCCTGATGAAGTTAGATGAGTTTATTTATTGAGTCAGTATGCGGTTGTGACAACAATTTGGGTTACAACCATATGAAATAGGGGCAGAAGTAGGTCATTTGGCCCTTCGAGTCTGCTCCACCATTTAGTAAGTTGTTGGCTGGTATATTTGCACGACTTCCGCATTCCCATCACCCCTGGATAACCTTCGATTGCCTTGCCTAACGAGAATCTACCTACCTCCGTCTTCAAAAAAACATTTTGTGACACCACCTTCTGACGCAGAGAGTTCCAATGTTGCACAACTGTCACGGTAGCATAGTGGTTAGCACTATGGCTTCACAGCGCCAGGGTCCCAAGTTCGATTCCTGGCTTGGGTCACTGTCTGTGCGAAGTCTGCACGTTCTCCCTGTGTCTGCTGGGTTTCCTCTGGGTGCTCTGGTTTCCTCCCACAATTCCCAGAAGGCGTGCTATTTGGTAGTTTGGACATTCTGAATTCTCCCTCTGTGTACCCAAACAGGCGCCGGAATGTGGACACGAGGGGCTTTTTACAGTAATTCCATTGCAGTGTTAATGTAAGCCTACTTGTGATAATAAAGATTATTATTATTGAGAGAAATTCTCCTCATCTCTGTTCTAAAAGAGCAACCCCCAATTTTAAAACCGTGCCCCCTAGTTCTGGACTTGTACCCAAGGGAAAACATCCTTGTCAATACCATTTAGGCTCTGATATACTTCAATCAAGTCATCCCTCATTCTTTTCTAAACTCGAGTGGAAATAAGTTCGGCCTTTCCAACCTGGTTTCATAAGACAACCCGCTCATTCCAGGTATCTGTGGCAGCTTGTCGACCATAACTGACTCAGTCATTGAACGCATGAGTTGGACATCCAACCATTTTAAGTGGGCATCTACAATGATTAGAAACATCATTCCCATAAAAGGACCTACAAAATCAATGTGGAGTCGCATCCAGGGATGGCCCAGCCATTTTCAAGAACGTAGATTAGCTGTGGGTGGCTGTGTCTTTTGTGTCTGGCAATGTTCACAACGGCTGACTACCTCTTCTATTTCTTTGTCTATCCCTGGCCTCCAAACGTAGTACCTAGCCAACAGCTTCATCTTGGTTTGGCCAGGATGAACGCTGTGCAACTCCTGGAGAAGTGGTTGTCACTTTGGGGGTTACACTATCACTCTGCACCCCCATGAATGAATCCCATCCTCACAGCTAATTTCATCCCTACGATGCAAGTAGGGCCTGACTTGCTCTGACTTATAAAAACTCTGGCAAGTTACAACTATCCTTTTTACCTTTGATAAAACCTGACCCCTGTCAGTCCATGTCTTGATATAGGCAGACTAAATGGCAGAGTGTTGAGAAATGATGATTTCTGTTGGAATGGGAGGGGCCAATATAGTTTGGAAGTGGAAGCTGACTTCAAGCATCTGTATTTGAGATCTGCATACCTGGTCTTTGTTGAAAAACGTAACAATACATGTGAGCATCACAGTGAAGCAGTCTGGGAACAGCTGTCCAGGCAGTGTGCTCGCCTTGAGAAAAAAATCTACAGTTAAGTCACAGGAAAGCGGTAAGGTGATTAGTTGATGAGTAACTGATGTTAGGGACTGTGCCGAAATAGCTGAAACTTAGTAACTGAAAAAGGCAAAAGTTGGGAAACGAAGCTGGGAGGATAAAAGAGAAGTGAATCTGAAAGCACAACCAAGAAATCAAAAGGGTTGATTGGGTGAGTAAATTTCTAAATTCTACAGTAACAAGGAGCAGAGAAGAAGGGCCCTAGTTAATATTAGTTACTATTAGTTAATATTATTTGATACTTAGAACATAGAACATAGAACAGTACAGCACAGAACAGGCCCTTCGGCCCTCAATGTTGTGCCGAGCCATGATCACCCTACTCAAACCCACGTATCCACCCTATACCCGTAACCCAACAACCCCCCCTTAACCTTACTTTTTGTAGGACACTACGGGCAATTTAGCATGGCCAATCCACCTAACCCGCACATCTTTGGACTGTGGGAGGAAACCGGAGCACCCGGAGGAAACCCACGCACACAGGGGGAGGACGTGCAGACTCCACACAGACAGTGACCCAGCCGGGAATCGAACCTGGGACCCTGGAGCTGTGAAGCATTTATGCTAACCACCATGCTACCCTGCTGCCCCAACTAAAAGGATAAATTAAATTAAGGGTAAGACCATAAGACATAGGCGCAGAATTAGGCCACTCAGCCCATCGAGTCTGCTCCGCCATTTAATCATGGCTGATATTTTCTCATCCCCATTCTCCTGCCTTCTGCCCATAACCCTGATCCTCTTATTAAGCAAGAACCTATCTATCTACAGCCTTCTGCGGCAAAGGGTTCCACAGATTCACCACTCTCTGGCTCAACCCCTCATCTCTGTTTTAAAGGATCGTCCCTTTTGTCTGAGATGGTGTCCTCTGGTTCCAGTTTTTCATACAAGTGGAAAAATCCTCTCCACATCCACTCTATCCAGGCCTTGCAGTATCCTGTAAGTTTCAATAAGATCCCCCCTCATCCTTCTAAACTCCAACGAGTACAGACCCAGAGTCCTCAACCGTTTCTCATATGACAAGTTCTTCATTCCAAGGATCATTTTTGTGAACCTCCTCTGGACCCCTTCCAAGGCCAGCACATCCTTCCTTAGATACGGAGCCCACTACTCACAATACTCCAAATGGGGTCTCACCAGAGCCTCAGAAGTACATCCCTGGTCTTGTATTCTAGCCCTCTTGACATGAATGCTAACATTGCGTTTGCCTTCTTAACTGCCGACTGAACCTACACGTTATCCTTGAGAGAATCGTGAACAAGGACTCCCTGAACCTGCACGTTAACCTTAAGAGAATCGTGAACAAGGACTCCCAAGTCCCTTTGTGCTTCTGATTTCTTGAACATTTTCCCATTTAGAAAATAGTCTATGCAAATCTGCCTTCCAAAGTGCATAACCGCACACTTTTCCACATTGTATTTCATTTCCCATTTTCCTTCTGCAGCCCCCTTGCTTCCTCAATACTACCTGTCCCTCTACAGATCTTTGTATCATCTGCAAACCTAGCAACAGTGCCTTCAGTTCCTTCTTTCAGATCATTAATGTATATTGTGAAAAGTTGTGGTCCCAGCACAGATCCCTGATGCACACCACTGGCCACCGGCTGCCATTCTGAAAAAAGACCCCTTTATCCCCACTCTCTGACTTCTGCCAGTCAGCCAATCCTCTATCCATGCCAGGATCTTACCCTTAACACCATGGGCTCTTAATTTACTGAACAGTCTCCTATGCGACACCTTGTCAAAGGCCTTCTGGAAATCTAAATAAATCGCATTCACTGGCTCTCCTTTGTCTAACTTCCTTGTTACCCCCTCAAAGAACTCTTAACAGATTTGTCAGACATGACCTCCCTTTGACAAAGCTGTGTTGACTCAGCCCTATTTTACTATGCACTTCCAAGAACTTCGCATTCTCATCTTTAATAACAGACTCTAAAATCTTACCAATGACCGAAGTCAGGCTAACCGGCCTATAATTTCCCATCTTCTGCCTCCCTCCATTAGCCACTTTCCAGTCCTCTGGGATCCTCCCTACCACCAGTGATTTCTGAAAGATCACCACAAATGCCTCAAATTTCCTCAGCTATCTCTTTTAGGACCCTGGAGTGTAGTCCATCCGGTCCAGGTGACTTATCCAAGTTCAGACCTTTCAATTTCACCAGAACCTTCTCCTTAGTAATGGCCACTGCACTAATCTCTGCCCCCTGGTTCTCCTGGAGCTCTGACATCCCATTGGTGTCTTCCACCGTGAAGACTGATGCAAAGTAACTATTCAGTTCATGTGCCATTTCTTTGTTCCTATTATTCTCCAGCCACGTTTTCCAGTGGTCCAGTGTCCATTTTTGCCTTTCTTACCTTTTATATATTGAAAGAAACTCTTCCTATCTTCTTTTATGTTGCGAGCTAACTTGCACTCCTATTTCATCTTCTCTCCCCTTGTTGCTTTTTTAGTTGTCCTCTGCTCACTTTTAAGTGATTCCTAATCCTCCAGTTTCCCACTAATCCGTGCCACTTTGTATGCCTTTTCTTTTGCTTTTGTGCTGTCCTTGACTTCCTTCGTCAACCATTGATACCTTGTCCTGCCTTTAACATGTTTCCTCCTCCTTGGGATGAAGTTCTGCCGTGCCTCCGGGATAACCCCCAAAAACCTCTGCCATTGCTGTTCCACTGTCTTCCCTGCTAGTCTCCTTTTCCAATCAACCCTGGCCAGCTCCGCCCTCATGTCTTTGTAGTTACCCTTATTTAATTGTAGTTACCATTATTTAATTGTAGTTACCATTATTTAATTGTATCATACTGTGGTCACTGCTCGCAAAGGGTTCCTTCACCTTAAGATCCCTGATCAAGTCTGCCTCATTACACATCACCAAATCCAGAATTGCCTGTTCCCTTGTGGGCTCTAACACAAGCTGCTCCAAAGCACCAACTCTTAAACATTCCACAAATTCCTTTTCTTGGGAGCCGGGATATTCCCAGTCCACATGCATATTGAAGTCACCCATGATCATTGTGATATTGCTTTCTCTATCTCCTGATTTATTTTCTGCCCCACATCTTCATTACTACCAGGCGGACCTGTACATAACTCCCATCAAGGTCTTTTTACCTTTGCGATTCCTCAACTCTACCCACAGAGATTCTATGCGTTCTGATTCTATATCGCTCCTTGCTGTCGACTTAACTTCCTTCCTTACTAAGAATGCAACCCCGCCCCCTTTGCCCATCTGCCTGTCCTTTCAATAGGACACATATCCTTATATATTTAGATCCCAGCCCTGATCCCCTTGCAGCCACGTCTCTGTGATGCCCACAACATCGTACCGGCCAATTTCAATGTGCGCAACCAGCTCATTTACCTTGTTCCGTATACTGCACGCATTAAGGTTCAATACCCTCAGTCCTGCATTGACCATCTCCCTTCTCACACTTGTCACCTTTTTTGTTCTGCCTCAGGGTGGTGATCTATTATTTTTGTTCTCTATTACCCCTTCAGTTATGACACCTTCTTAGCTAACGCTTTAGTTCCCACCCCCTGCCATATTAGTTTAAATCCTCTCGCGTGACACTGGCAAACCTTCCAGCCAGGATATTGGTGCCCCTCGAGTTTAGATGCAACCCGTCCTTCTTGTACAGGTCGCACCTGCCCCGGGAGAGATCCCAATGGTCCAGAAATCTGTAACCCTCTCTCCTCCTCCACTGGTTTAGCTACGTGTTTAGCTGCACTATCCTCCTATTTCTAGCCTCACCGGTGTGTGGCACAGGGAGTAATCCTGAGATTACAACCCGAGAGGTCCTGCTTGTCTTACTGCCCAACTCCCTGAACGTTTTCTGAAGGACCTCATCACTCTTGCTGCCTGTGTCATTAGTACCTATGTGTACTATGACTTCTGGTTGTTCACCCTCCGCCTTCAGGATGTCCTGTGTTCGTTCAGAGACATCCTTGACCCTGGCATCAGGGAGGCAACACACCATCTTGGAGTCACTTTCACAGAAGCGCCTATATGTGCCCCTTATTATAGAGTCCCCTAAACTTGTTCTCCTGCACCTTGCCCTCCCCTGCTGAGCAACAGAGTCGGGGTTGTGGTGCCACTGTTCTGGCTGCTGTTGTTTTCCACTCGTAGGCTATCTTCCCCAGCAGTATCCAAAAAGGTATACCTGTTAGAGAGGGGGACAGCTACAGAGGAATCCCGCACTGACTGCCTGCCCTTTCTAGCAGTCACCCATCTGTCTGCCTGCGCCTTGGGTGTGACCACATCTCTATAACCCCTATCTATGGCGCTGTCCGCCACATGCATACTCCTAAGTGCATCCAAGTGCTGCTCCAACCGAACCATGCAGTCTGTGAGGAGCTGCCATTGGTTACACTTGCTGCAGAAGATGTTGTCGACTGGAACGTAGGAAGTGTCACAGATCTGCCACATCTCACAGGTGGAGCACTGCACCCCGCTGAGTGATATTTAAGCAGGAGTTAATTAATTTAAAATAAGTATTTGAATTGTTGTTAGATTGAGTTACAATTAACTATATGGCTCTGATGCTAGATTTTTACTGTAAAATTAAATGCTAAATACTAATCTTTGTCCTCGGGTTTAGTTACTCCACTATCTAGATATCAATTAGATTTGTTTTGTAATGTTACTTTTTTCAAATGTAACAGATTCCCAACCAGCCAATCAGGTCACAGCTGTACTGTGATGTCACTTCAGTTTCTGAAAATGTATTAAAATCACATATCTATCCTGGATGCCCTCTGGTTCTCTCCCTGCAGATTAACAGTTGGTTCTGCTGCAGAGAGGAGGAGTAATAAGTCTGGGAATATAGTAGTTATAGTGGATTAAATTGTAATGGGAATAGATGGGTGTTTCTGTGGCCACAAACTATACTCCAGGATGGAATGTTCCCTCCCTGGTGCTAGGGGTCAAAGATATCTCAGAGCGGTTACAGGACATACTCGAGGGGGAGGGTGAACAGTCAGTGGACGTGGTAAACATTGCAACAAACGACATACGTAAAAATAGAGATGAGGTCTTGAAAGCAGAATATAGGGAGTTGGGAAGAAAGTTGAGAATCAGACCTCAAAATGTAGTGATCTCAGGATTGCTGCCAGTGCCACATGCTGGTCTGAGTTTAAATAGCAGGACATATTATAGGCCTCACGGTAGCATGGTGGTTAGCATCAATGCTTCACAGCTCCAGGGTCCCAGGTTCGATTCCCGGCTGGGTCACTGTCTGTGTGGAGTCTGCACGTCCTCCCCGTGTGTGTGTGGGTTTCCTCCGGGTGCTCCGGTTTCCTCCCACAGTCCAAAGATGTGCGGGTTAGGTGGATTGGCCATGCTAAATTGCCCGTAGTGTAAGGTTAATGGGGGGATTGTTGGGTTACGGGTATACGGGTTACGTGGGTTTAAGTAGGGTGATCATTGCTCGGCACAACATCGAGGGCCGAAGGGCCTGTTCTGTGCTGTACTGTTCTTTAAAAAAAAAAAAAAAATATCGGATGAATACGTGGCTGAAGAGATTGTGTGAGGGGGAGGGCATTGTGACCGGTTCTGGGGGAGATGGGACCAGTACAAACTGGATGGGTTACACTTGTTTGGGGGAGAGGGTACTTGTGGTTGGGGAGGGTTTAAACTAATATGGCAGGGGCTTGAAACCTATATAAGGATTTGGAGTAGAGGGAATCAAGAACAAGAGAAAAAAAACAGCAAGGAAAATAAGTAATGGGCAGAGAGATCAAGGGCTAGAATCAGAGAAGGACACGGTACAAAATAGTAGTGATGGGTCAAGGAACGTTCAAAGGACTAGGCTTGAGGTTTTTTTACCCGAAAGCTCGGAGCATTCAAAATAAAATGGATGTTATATAGTTGGGATTATGGAGGTGGTTCCAAGGTGACCAAGGATTGGAACTAAACATTGAGGGCCATTCATTTTTAGGAAAGACAAACCGAAAGGAAAAGGTGATGGAGTTGCATTGTTGATGAAAGAAGATATTGATCCAATATTGAGGAAAGATATTAGTACACACTATGTGGAATCTGTATGGGTTGAGTTAAGAAACACCAAGGGACGAAAAACATTTGTAGGGGTGGTATACAGACCGCAGTGGTAATGTTGGGAAGAGCATTAGATAGGAAGTCTGATCATGTGATAAAGGAACATCTGAGATTATGGACGACTTTAATCTGCATATAAATTGGGTGAGTCATATTAGTCACAGTACAATAGAGGATGAGTTTCTAGTGTGTAGAAACCGGATGGTTTTTTGAACCAAAATGTTGAGGAGCCAACAAGGGAACAAGTCATCTTGGATAAGATGTTGTGCAATGAGAAGATTGGTTGGCAATCTGGTTGAGAGAGAACCCTTTGGGATGAGTGACCATAATATGATTGAATTCTTTATCAAGTGGATAGTGAGGTAGTTGATTCTGAGACCAGGATCTCAATAAAGGTAACTACAATGGTGTGAGACAGGAGTTGGCTATGATGGATTGGAAACACAACTGAAAGAAAGGACAGTGGACAGGCAATGGCAAGCATTCAAGGAACGAATAGGTGAATTCCAAAAGTTGTTTATCCCCATTTGGCAGAAGAGTAGAAAGGGACCTTTGGCCAAACCATGGCTTACAAGGGAAATTAGAGGTAATATTAGATTCGAAGAAGAGGCATACAAATTAGCAAGACAAAACAGTAAAACCTGAGGATTGGCAACAGTTTAAAATTCAGCAAAGGCGGACCAAGGCATTGATTAAGAAAGGCAAGATACAATTTGAAAGTAAGCTAGCGGGGAACAAAAAAACTGACTGTAAAAGTTTCTATAGGTGTGTAAAGAGGAAAAAGATTGATGAGAACGAATGTAGGCTCCTTGTAGTCAGAAACAGGGGAATTTATAATGAGGATCGATGAAATGCTGAGAAACTAAATTTGTACTTTGTTTTTGTCTTCACAAAGGAAGACGTGAATAAGGTACTGGAAGTTCTGAGAAGCACAAGATTTGGTGAGGAGCTGAAGGAAATTAGTATTAGTAGAGGAATGATTTTGGGGAAATTAATGGGATTGAAGGCGGATAAATCTCCAGGGTCTGATTATCTTAATCCCAGAATAATTAAGGAAGTGGCCCTAGAAATAGTAGATCCATTGGTTGTTTTCCAAAATTCTTTGGACTGTAGAATGGTTCCTACAGATTGGCAGATAGCTAATATAATCCCGCTATTCAAAAAGGGAGGTAGAGAGAAAACGGGGAACTATAAAGCACTGAGTCTAACATTCGGAGTAGGGAAGTTGCTAGAATCTATTAGCAAGGATTTCATAGCAGAGCATTTGGAAAGTAATGGTATAATCAGACAGCCTATGTGGATTTACGAAAGGGAAATTATCCTTGATTATACTAGCATTCTTTAAAGATTTAACCAGTAGAGTTGACCAAGGAGAACCATTGAATGTGGTTTATTTCGACTTTCAGAAGCCTTTTGACAAGGTCTCAACATAGCAGATTACTATGTAAAGTTAAAGTGCTTGGGATTGCGTGTAGTGTCTTGAAATGGATAGAAAGCTTGTTAGCAGACAAGAAGCAAGAAGTTGGAATAAATGAGTCTTTTTCCGATTGGCAGGCAGTGACTATGGTGTAACGCAGGATCTATGCTAAGACCCCAATTGTTCAGTTTATATATTAATGATTTGGATGAGGGAACTATCTCCAAATTTGCAGAATATACAAAGTTGTTTGGGAGGGTGAGCTGTGAGGAGGAGTAATGCTACAGTGGAATTTGGGCTGGTTGAGTGAGCGGATATATGCTCAGCTGATGTAGTATAATATAGATAATAGAAAAAAGGACATTACAGCACAGGAACAGGTCCTTCAGCCCACCAAGTCTGCGCCAATCCAGATTCCTTATTTAGACCTACTACTTATTGCCCAAACTAGATATATTCTTTCCCTGTCCTTTCATATGTCTGTCAAGATACATCTTACACTTTGCTTTCGTGCCTGCCTCCACTGGCAACGCATTCCATGCAGACACCACCCTCTGCGTGAAAAACTTTCCCCACCCATCTCCCCTAAACTTTCCCCCTCTCATCTTGAACCTGTGCCCCCTTGTAATTGAGTATTCCACCCAAGGGAAAAGCTTCTGCTATTCACCCTGTCTACACCTCTCGTAATTTTGTAGCCCTCAATCAGATCGCCCCTTAACCTCAGGCTTTCCAACAAAAACAATCCGAGTTTATTCAACCTCTCCTCGTAGCTAACATCCTGGTAAACCTTCTTTGCACTCTCTCTACAAAGCATCCATGTCTTTCTGGTAGTGTGGTGACCTGAACTGCTTGCAATATTCCAAATATTGCCTAATATAGGCCTAACTAAAGTTTTATACAACTGTAACATGACCTGCCAACTCTTGTACGCAATGCCTCGGCAGATGAAAGTAAGCATGCCGTATGCCTTCTTGACCACTTTATCCGCCTGCATTGCCACTTTCATAGAACTAGGAATCTGAACGCCCAGATCCGTCTGTATGTCATAAAGGGTTCTGCCATTTACTGTATAATTTACACCTGAATTTGATCTTCCAAAATGCATCACCTCGCATTTTTCCGGATTGAACTCCATCTGCCATTTCGGGAATAGGGTGGATGTGGGATGGTGCAGACTCGATGGGCTGAATGGCCTCCTTCTGCACTGTGTGTTCTATGTTCTAACTCTCCAATTTTTCCACATTCTGCTGTATTCTCCGACAGTCTCCTTCACCAGGAATTCTGCAAACTTGCTAATCAGACCATCTACATTTTCCTCCAGATCATTTATATATACATTACAAACTACATTATCCTCCCGATCATTCATGTATACATTAAAAACAAAAGTGGTCCCAGCACTGATCCCTGTGGAACACCACTATTTACCGATCTCCATTCTGAAAAACTGCCTTCCACTGTTACCCTGTCACCTGTTGCTAAGCCAGTTCTTTATCCATCTAGCTAGCATACCCCAAATCCCATGCGACTTTACTTTTTGTACCAGTCTGCCATGAGGGACCTTGTCAAATGCCTCACTAGAGTCCATGTAGATGACATCCACAGCCTTTCCCTCGTTAATTAATTTTGTCACCACCTCAAAAAACTGTCAAGTTGATAAGACATGATCTTCCCTGCACAAAGCTATGTTGCCTATCAGTAACCAGTCCATTCGCTTCCAAATGTGAATAAATCCTGTTCCTCATAATCATTGATTTTACAGCACGGAAACAGTCCCTTCGGCCCAGGTTGTCCATGCAGCCCAGTTTCTATCACTAAGCTAGTTCCATTTGTCTGCATTTGGCCCATATCCCTCTCCACCCACCCTGCCCATGTAACTGTCCAACTGCTTTTTAAAAGGACAATATTGTACCCGCCCTACCACTGCTTCTGGCAGCCCATTCCAGATGCTTGCCACCCTTTGTGAAGAAATTTCCCTCTGGTCTGTTTTGTATCCCTCCCGTTTCACTTTAAATCTCTGCCCTCCATTTCTAGACTCCTCTACCTTTGGGAAAAGATGTTGACTATCTACCTGATCTATGTTCCTCATTATTTTGTAGACCTCTATAAGATCACCCGTAAGCCTCCTTCGCTGCAGGGAAAAAAGTCCCAGCCTATCCAGCCTCTCTTTATAACTCAAACCATCAAGTCCTGGTAGCATCTTCGTAAATCTCTTCTACACTCTTTCTAGTTTAACAGTATACTCCCTATAATAGGATGACCAGAACTGAACACAATATTCCATGTCTGGTCTTACCAATGTCTTGTACAACTTCAACAAGACATCCCAACTCTTGTATTCAATATTCTGACCAATAAAACCTAGCATTCTGAATGCCTTCTTCACCACCCTGTCCACCTGCCATTCCACCTTCAAAGAGCTATGAACCTGCATGCCTAGATCTCTTTGTTCTTTCATTCTCCCGAACTCCTTAACATTAACTGAGTAGGTCCTGCCCTGATTTGATCTACCAAAATGCATCGCTTCACATTTATCCAAATTAAACTCCATCTGCCATTCATCAGCCCATTAGCCCAATTGGTCAGTATTTTCTCCAATAGTTACCCCACCACTGATGTCAGGCTCACAGGCCTATAATTACCTGGATTATTCCTGCTTCCCTTCTTGAACAAAGGGTTAACATTGGCTATTCTCCAGTCCTCTGGAACCTCGCCTGTGATGCAAAGATATCTGTTAAGGCCCTAGCTATTTCCTCTCTTGCCTTCCACAGTAACTTGGGATATATCCCATCCGATCCAGTGGACTTCTACCTTAATGCATTTTAAGATATCGAACACTTCCTCCTTCATTATGCTGACATGTCCTAGAGCATTCACTCACCCACCCTAACCTCAACATTCTGTCATGCCCCTCTCTTTGGTGAATACCAATGCAAAAGTACTAATTAAGGATCTCACTCACTTCCTATGGCTGCACGCATAACTTACCTCTCTTGTCCTTGAGTGGGCCTATTTTTCCCGAGCTTTCCTCTTGCTCCTTATACATGTATAAAAAGCCGTGGGATTTTCCTTGACCTTTCTTGCCAATGACATTTCATAGCCTATTTTACCCCTTCTAATTCCCCGTTTGAGTTTGTTCTACTTCCCCTATATTCTTCCAAAGCTTAATTTATTTTTAGTTACTAAGATCTTATGTATGTTTCCTTTTCCTTTTTGACTAGTCTCTCAATTTCCCCTGTCATCCATGGTTCCCTGATCCTGTCATTTCTGTCCTTCATTTTCACAGGGACATTGCAGTCATGCACTCTAATCAACTGGTCTTTAAAAGACTCCCACATATCAAATATTGATTTACCCTCAAACAGCCGCCCCCAATCCATATTCTCCAGCTCTTGCCGAATTCAGTTGTAGTTAGCTTTCGCCCATTTAACACCCTCACTCAAGGACCACTCTTGGTTGGGGGGGTCCCGCTGGCTTTTGGGAGGCCTATAATACAACCCCAACATTGTGATTGCACACTTCCTATGCATGAACTCTACCCATCATGCCTCACTGCAGGATCTCTACAATATATCCTCCCACATCACGGCTGTCATATGTTCCCTAACCAGTAATGCAACTCGCCCACCCTTTCTGCTACTCCCTCTGTCTCATCTAAAACATTGATATCCCAGAACACTAAGCTGCCAGTCCTTTCCCTCCTTTCATCATGTCTCCATAATATCAACAATATCATAATTCCCCACATTGATCAAAGCTCTTAAGTTCATCTGTCTTACCTATTGTACTTTTTGCGTTGAAGAAAACTCACTCCAGACCCATTGAGATCAGCGACTTCCCTCTGCCTGCTCTCCCTCTGTACCAATGTGGAAAATGACTTCTGCCTTTTTGTCCTTCTGTTTCAGTATGTGTCCTGTACCTGCTCAGCTGGATACACTTGCCACAGATGTAATTGTCAGGGATGTTGTCAGCATTCATGATTGACCACATGTTGCAAGCGGAACACCAAGCCCCACCAACTGTCATGACTAATGCTCTGTTAGACATTAAATTATTTTAATAAAATAAAAACGCCCACGAGGATGTACTCGCCAGTCAGCTGCCTTCTTAAATCCACATTCAGAAGTGTGACGCTCGCAGGTCTGGTGTTCTCCTGAAGTACTATTTCTCCCTATTTTTTTTGGTTTGAGGAGGAAAGAGGGATGGAAACACTATAGCAGTGTAATATTTGAGGCTATTCCGTTCTTTGTCATCGGTCCTCCTCAATCATCTTCCAAGTTGTGGTGACTGCACTAATTTCTCCCAGAATGCTTTTCAGTACCACCCTCTGGTGAACAAGGTTGAGGTTACCGCTTTGGGAGCAAAAATAGGAAGGCAGATTGTTATTTCAATGGATATAAATTGAGAGGTGGATACTCGGCAAGACCTTGGTGTCCTCGTGCAATAGTCACTAAAAGTAAGCGGGCAGGTATAGCAGGAAGTAAAGAAGGCAAATGGTATTTTGGCCGTCATAGCGAGAGGCCTGGAGTGTAGGAATAGGGATGTTTAACTGCAATTGTAAAGGACATTGGTGAGGCCACTCCTGGAGTATAGTGTACCGTTTTGGTTTCCTTATCTGAGGAAGGTTATTCTTGCTATGAAGGGAGTACAGCGTTGCCAGGCTGATTCCTGGGATGGCGGGACTGTCATATGAAAGACTAAGTCAGTTAGGACACTATTCATTAGAGTTTAGAAGAGTGAGAGGGGAACTGATGGAACTTATAAAATTGACACACGATTAGAAATGGTAGATTCAGAAAGAATATTCTTGATTGTGGGAGAGTCCAGAACTAGGGGTCATATTTTAAGGGTAAGGGGTAAAGCTTTTAAGACTTGAGGTGAGGAGAGTGGTGAATCTGTGGAATTCACCACCACAAAGTCGTTGAGGTCAAAAGTTGTCTAATTTCAAGGAGTTAGATATAGCTCTTGGGCTAAAGGGATATTGGGGGCAAGGCTGAATCACGGTATTGAACTTGATGATCAGCCATGATCATAATGAATGGCGAAGCAGGCTCGAAGAGCTGAATGGAATATATAGCACTGCATTATAATAGAGGGCCCGGGATTGTTGTGGTCTATTGCTGGTTGCGCTAGTTGACCAAAAGGTTTGGTGTCCAGAATCTCTGGCGATTCTATGCTTTTCATGAGGTTATGTTTCTGGGTCGCAAACTGTGAGTAATATAACTTTGTGCTTGTCTTCTGCTGTGATTTCATTGGTAGCAAAACAGTACCGAAGCCTTTCCACATTGGCCTCAATTCTCAACCTCCAAATCAAATGGATCGATTTTTCTGAATAGTGGCATAGCTATTCGACTGTGCCTGATCCTTTCCTTTTTGCACGACAATTCCCCCCACCCCCTTCCTCTCGACTGGTCTGATTTATTCTCGTCACCAATATTGTATTGCAGCATGAGGCAATGCAACAAGGCAGTTCAGTCACAATGGTGATTTATTAATTTTTATTGTTGCCACAAGTAGGCTTACATTAACACTGCAATGACGTTACTGTGAAAATTCCCTAGTCGTTACATTCGGGTGACTTCGGTTACACACACGGAGAATTTTGAATGTCCAAAATTACCTAAGAGCACGTCTTTTGGGAGGAAACCGCAGCACCCGGAGGAAACCCACGCAGACATGGGGAGAAGGTGCAGACTCCGCACAGACAGTGACCCAAGTTGGCAATTGAATCTGGGACCCGGGCACTTTGAAGCAACAGTGCTAACCACTGTGCTACCGTGCCACCAATGAAAGAAGAACTTTAGATTTACAGATCAACAACAGAACTTCAGCACAGGACTAGTTTCCTAGACTCCTGGGTTTACTCTGATGATTTCCCCCTCCAGCTTCTCGGGTCTGTGCCCTTACGGCCGATAGGCCCAGGTTCGCATGCTCCATCCCCTTATTTCGAGGTGGATCACGTGGCCCAGGAAGGATCGTCCCTTAAAAGGCCAAGCTATCGGTCACTTTGCCACATGGAAACAATTACAAAGTTATTTAAAACCTGTACACTATTTTTGTATACTTAAATTTATGTTTTAATGTACTTAAGATTAGAAGTAAAAATAATACTGTTCTTTACTATTTGAGCACTTGCGTATTAGATCAATAGTGCATTGCGTGGGCTGCTTTATCCTGACTGAGCTCTTTTAGTGTTGTTAGAGTCTCGCCTAGCTAGAGAGTATTGCATCACACTTGTGCATTAAAGATGGTGGAGAGGCTTTGGGGAGTGGAGAGATGAGTATTTTGCTGCAGAATTCCCTGACTTGTATTCCTCTTGCAACCACAGTATTCACATAGGCAGCCTAGTTGTGTTTCCGGTGAGCAGCAATGCCAATAATGTTGATGGTGGAGTTATTCAGTAATGATAATGCCATTGAATATCATGGGTGATAGCTAGATTATCTCTTGGATGTCATTGCCTGCTACTTGTGTGGCACAAATGTTAACTTGTCACTTATCATCTCAACCCTGAATGTTTGAAGATCGCCCTGCCTGCATGCACAGCTTCAGTATCTGAGGAGTCACAAATGGTACTGCATGCTCTGCAATCATCAGTGAACATACCCATTTCTGCTCTTGTGATAGAGGGAAGTGATTATTAAGCAGCCAAAGTTCATCGGGGACAGGGGCCTGACCTGAGGAACTCCTGTTTAAGAAAAAAAAATCCCACGGCTAAGGTGCTGGGTGTGACTCCCAACTAGTAGAGGGCTTTCCCACGATTCCCATTGACGTTAATTTGCTAGGGCTCCTCAATCAAATGATGTTTTACTGTCAAAGACAGACTCACCTTCCCTCTATTTATTTTTCTGGGGACCGTTTTAGCTCAGTTGGCTGGACAGCTGATTTGTGATGCAAAGCAAGACCAACTGCCTGGGTTCAATTCACGTACTGGCTGAGGTTATTTATGAATGCTCTGCCTTCTCAACCTTGCTCCTCTCCTGAAGTGTTGTAACCCTCTGGTTAAATCAGCACCAGTCAGCGTTCCCCCTCGATTGGGGAAAGTAGCCTATGGACATCTGGGACTATGGTGACTTTATTTATTTTTCTAATTTCTGAATGCATGTAGTTTGGAAATGGGTTTCTTTCAACAACAATATTCAGTTCACTGCTTTGTTACACTGTGGATGGAGAGCCGAACTGCTGGTATTCAAAATTTGTGCGATTTGCATTGAAAATATTTGGAGATGGTGTTGTGTTTGGCCTTGTAATCCAGAGATCTTGGCTAATTGCTGTAAGTGACTTGCGTTCAAATCGCTCCAGGCAGCTGGTGGAATTTAAATTAAATTAATAAAAATCTGGAATATAATAGTCTCATGACAACTGTCACTGATTGCTTAAAAACCCCCATCTGATTCACTAATGCCCATTAAGGAAGGAAACTTGCCATCCTTACCCGATCTGGTTTGCAAGTGACTCCAGACACACAATGTGGTGGACTCTTAACTACCCTCCTAAAAAGACTTCCGGTGGCGCTCGCGAGCAGAGTGGCCGCGTTGAGAAGAGGCTCTCACCGTTTTGCGATATCTCGGCCTTTTTTGGGAGTTTCCCTCTTGTTTTTTCAATCCGGATTGTAATCTGGATTACAAATCAGGCCTTTGGGGCCTGAGAGCCAGGCATTGTGTAAGGCCGGTTTGGAGCCAGTGAAGAGCCCCGCGGGAGTGTCTGAAGGCCGGTGCGGGGGGCATCAAGCCCGAAGTGAGCGGTGGGGGCGGAGCGCGGCACGAGTCGAGGCCCGAATCCAGAACGCGATGTACAGGGGGAGCAGAGCACATCGGGTGGCTCCCGCTGAAAATAGATGTTTGAGAAGTTTGAAGTCCGGTCCCAAGGGAAGAGTTTTTTTTTTAATTTTTCAATTTTTTTAATTATTTTTACTTTTTAATTTAAAAGCTGTAAAAAAAAAAATTAAAGTTATTTATTTATTTTAAGTTTGAAGAAAGAAGGGGGGAAATAATAAGTCGTTAAAGGATGCCAAAAACAGCCGTGAAGAAGGGAGAAAACACGGGTTCGCTGTCGAATGAGAGGACCAGTAAAAGTGCCAGATCCCGGACCGCTTGCTGGGGCCGCACTGCTTATGTTGGAAAAGATGACCGACGTGATGGCTGTGGAGCTGGAGAAGCAGTTTGCGAGGCACATGGAGGTGGTGAGGAAGAAGATGGCAGTTGCACTGAAATCATTGGTAGAGGAGGCAATCGCTCCGGTGAGGGTAGTTTCATAGATTTCATAGAATTTACAGTGCAGAAGGAGGCCATTCAGCCCATCGTGTCTGCACCGGCTCTTGGAAAGAACACCCTACCCAAGGTCAACAACTCCACCCTATCCCCATAACCCAGTAACCCCACCCAACACTAAGGGCAATTTTGGACACTAAGGGCAATTTATCATGGCCAATCCACCTAACCTGCACATCTTTGGACTGTGGGAGGAAACCGGAGCACCCGGAGGAAACCCACGCACACACGGGGAGGATGTGCAGACTCCGCACAGACAGTGACCCAAGCCGGAATCGAACCTGGGACCCTGGAGCTGTGAAACGATGGTGCTATCCACAATGCTACCGTGCTACCAGTTGTGGCAAAGACATCGGCCGAGGTGAGAGAACAATGTGAAAAGTTGGAGGAGGCCGTGTCGCAGCACAGCAATCAGCTTGCCTCGATGGGGGACGAGCTGTGGAGGGTGATGGAAATCAACAGAGGACTCCGAGCAAAGCTCAAGGACTTGGAGAACCGCTCGCGGCGTCGCAATCTGAGAATTGTGTGCTTGCCTGAAGGGGCAGAGGGCTCGAGTCCAGAGTACTTCGCTAAGATGTTGACGGAGTTGATGGGGAGGATGAAGAGCCCTCCCGGCATGAACTGGACTGAGCTCATCGGTTGTTAAGGCCGAAACCCAAAGTAAATGAGCCGCCAAGAGTAGTAACTAACTGCTTCCATAAATATCACATGAAGGGAAAGGTGTTAAAATGCGCAAAGCAGAAACGGGAGGTGCAGTGGGATGGTGCTAGAGTTTGGATTTACCAGGACTTGACGGTGGAGTTGGTGAAGAGACGAACGGAGTTCGGCCGAGTGAAGGCAGCACTGTACAAGGAGGCGCAATTTGGTATGGATACCTGGCAAAGCTGAGGGTGACATACAACACCAAAGATTTTTATTTTGAAACGGTGGAGACGGCTGAGGCATTCATGAAGGCAGAAGGCTTGGGACAGAAGTGAGGAGTGGAGCTGGAAGAGAGATCGTGGACTGTCATTGGGGAGTTGGAAAATGTATAAATGTTCTAACCTTCCTTTCATCGACCTGTATTGTAACTTACTTGACTTCGCATTGTTGTAGAGTTAAGTTTTTGTTTGGTTTGATTGGCATTTTTGTTCCTTTTTGTTTTGTTGCAATGGTTATATTTTATGTTATTGAATTATATGGGTTAGATTATTTTTTTTTTCTTCTGGGACTGGGTGGGAGGGGATGGTATGCCTTTGGAGAGTGGGAACCCATGATAGCTAACTAAAGTCGGCTAGTGAACGAGATGAGGTGAGAGGAGGGCTGAGGACATTGGAGCCTGATTAGCAGGTTCCGGTGGGGTGGGGGGGGGAGGGGGGGTTGCAGAGATATCGATGCTGGGTGAAATTTTTCGGGGGGGAGGTTCAATGTTCATACTAGATAAAGCGTATGGGGCAGGGCCTGGTGCTATGATGATGATGGATAAGTAGGGTGGGGGTGAGAGACCCCCAGTTAGGATAGCTACGTGGAACGTGAGGGGATTGGGAGGTCCAGTCAAGAGGTCAAGGGTGCTTACGCATCTTAATAGGTAAAAGGCCGATGTAGCAATGCTGCAGTAGACTCAGTTGAGGGTGAAGGATCAAGTGAAACTTAAAAAGGGCTGTGTTAGGCAGCTGTTCCACTCTGGATTTGACGGAAGGGCTCGAGGGGTAGCGGTAATGGTTAGCAAAAGGGTACGGCTCCAGATGGAGAAGGTGGTTGCAGATCAGGGGGGTAGATATTTGATTGTGACTGGGGCGCTGGAGGGGAGGCTAGTGGCGCTGGTAAGTGTATATGGTCCCATTTGGGATGATATGGGATTCACAAAGAAGGTGTGTGGGACCACCCCCGACAGGACTCACACGAACTGATAGGGGGTGGGACTTGATCTTGGTGCAGGAGTCAAGGTTGGACAGGTCACGGCTGCACTCGCTGGTCCCGTCGGGTGGCACAGGCGTTGGCTGGACTAATGGTGGAAATGGGAGGGGTGGACCCTTGGAGGTTTCTGCACCCGAGGGAGCGGAAGTACTCCTTTTTCTCAGCAGTCCATAAGGTATGTTCGCGGATTGACTTTTTCATCGTGGGGAAGGCGCTGCTGGCTGGGGTTAAGGGGTCCGAGTATTCGGCAATTGTAATATCAGATCATGCTCCGCATTGGGTGGATATGGTACTGGAGAAGGAGGTGGTACAGAGACCTGGGTGGAAATTAGATGTGGGACTGTTGGGGGACAAAGGGTTCTGTGACAAAATTGAAAAAGTATTCGAGGAATATGTAGGCTTCAACTGCACGGGTGAGGTGTCGAACGCAGGTGACTGGGAGGCTCTAAATGAAAATGAAATGAAAATCGCTTATTGTCACGAGTAGGCTTCAATGAAGTTACTGTGAAAAGCCCCTAGTCGCCACGTTCCGGCGCCTGTCCGGGGAGGCTGGTACAGGAATTTAACCGTGCTGCTGGCCTGCTTCGTCTGCTTAAAAGCCAGCGATTTAGCCCAGTGAGCTAAATCAGCCCCTAAACCCACGCAAACATGGGGAGATTGTGCAAACTCCACACAGACAGTGACCCAGAGCCGGGATCGAACCTGGGACCTCGGTGCCGTGAGACTGCAGTGCTACCACTGCAGCACCGTGCTGCCAGGCAGTGGTGAGGCTGAGGTGATCTCGTTCGAGGCTATGCTAGACAAAGAGGAGAGGTTGGAGCGTCAGAGGGTAACAGATGAGCTGCTGGAGGTAGATGGGAGGTATGCAGAAGATGGCGACCCAGCAAAGTTGGAAAAGTGGAAGGAACTCCAGGAGAGCTTTGCCCAACTATCTACCGGGAAGGCGGTATGCCAATTGAAGCGAGCAAGGGGTGCAGTTTATGAGCATGAAGAGAAGGCGGGTCAGTATGTTGGCGGGTCAGCTCTGGAGGGAGGCTGCACCCTGGGAAATTGTCCAGGAGTGGGACAGGGCAAGGAAGCTGGTGGTAGCTCCAGATCAGATTAACAAAGTCTTTAAGGAATTCTATGAGAGGTTGTCCAGGTCCGTCCCACCTGGGGGCTGGCCGGGAGATGCAAAGATTTCTAGATGGGCTGGAGTACCCGAGGTTAGGGGACTGGGCGGCGTTAAAGGGGCGATAGTGGAGCTGGAGATAAAAGATGCGATTGGGAGGATGCAATCAGGGAAGGTGGCAGGGCCGGATGGGTTTCCGGTGGAATATTATAAAAAATTCAAAGATTAAGCTGGTACCGCTGATGGTGGGGATGTTTGAGGAGGTGATAGGGAAGGGGGTGTTACCACAAACTTTGGGGCAGGCACGATTTCCCTGTTGCTTAAAGGAGATAAGGATCAGACGGAGTGTGGGTCGTTGAGGCCCATATCACTTTTAAATGTGGACTCCGATATTGACAAAGGTACTGGCAAGTCGGCTGGAGGAGTGCCTTCCGAAGGTGATAGGTGAAGATCAGATGGGGTTTGTGAAAGGGAGGCAGCTCTTTTCGAACATTAGGAGGGTATTTAATGTGATTATGGCACCAGCAGATGGGGAAGGAGCAGAGGTGGATATGGCATTGGACACCGAGAAAGGGTTTGACCAGATAGAATGGGGGTACTTGATGGCAGTTCTGGAGCAATTTGGGATTGAACCAAGATTTGTGCACTGGGCAAAGCTACTGTATAAGGAGCTGAGGGCGAGTGACCGCACAAATAACATCAGCTCGGAATACTTTTCTCTCCACCGTGGGACTAGACAGGGATGTCCTGTGTACCCCTGCTGTTTGCACTCACGATTGAGCTATTGGCCATTGTGTTAAGAAGTTGTGGGTATGGAAAGGGAGAGTGCGGGGTAGGGGGGAGGGGCAGATAGAGGTGTCCTCTTATGCCGATGACTTATTATATGTGTCAGAACCGAGGGTGTCAATAATAATAATAATAATAATCGCTTATTGTCGCAAGTAGGATTCAATGAAGTTACTGTGAAAAGCCCCTAGTTGCCACATTCTGGTGCCTATTCGGGGAGGCTGGTACGGGAATTGAACCCGCGCTGCTGGCCTTGCTCTGCATAACAAGCCAGCTGTTTAGCCCACTGTGCTAAACCAGCCACTAGTGGGAATACTGGAGCTGCTTCAGGTGTTTGGGTCTTTCTTGGGTGGGGGCAGGGATGGGTGGGGGCAGGGATGGGGGGGGGCGGGGTTGGGGGGGCTGCCATTCCATAGGGCAGGGACTCACTTCAGATACCTAGGGTGCAGGCTGCTCAGGATTGGGGGGGGGTGGGGGCGGGCTCCATAGGTACAACATTTCTAATTTTGTGGGGAGGGTGACAGCTGATCTGGTAAGGTGGGATGGTCTCCCTCTGTTATTGGCGGGCCAGGTACAGGTGGTTAAAATGAACGTGTTGCCGCGATTTCTGTTTATTTTCCAATGCCTGCTGATTTCCTGTCAAAGGCATTTTTCAGAGAGATTGAAGGGATGAATTACCTCGTTCATTGGGCAGGGAAGGTGGCCAGAATTAGAAAGGTGCTACTACAGAGAGGAATGCAGGCAGGGGGTTTGGGTCTTCCGAACCTGATGTATTATTACCGGGTGGCGAATGCGGAACTGGGTCAGAGGGGTTGACTCCCAGTGGATCAGGATGGCGGAGAGTTTGTGTTGAGGGTCGGGATTGAAGGCGCTAGCAACAGCCCCGCTCCCGACAGCCCCAGTGAAATACTATGGGAGTCCGGTAATAATAGCTTTGTTGAGAATTTGGAGGCAGTTTTGCCAGCACTTCAGGTTGGGGACATGGTCAAGGGAAATGCCGATTCGAGGGAACCATAGAGTTGAGACAGGGAAGTGGGATGGAAATTTTCGGAGATGGGAAGAGAGAAGAATTAGGACACTAAAAGATTTGTTTCTTGGGGGTTGGTTTGCAGGATTGAAGGAGCTGGGAGCCGGGAGCCAAGTCTGGGCTGGAGCAGGGGGAAATATTTATACTGTATACATGCTGGTTCGAGACTTTGCCAGAAAGGGGATGCAGAGCTTCCCTGTAGAGCCAGCTTCCACATTGCTGGAGGAGGTGCTGACGACACGGGGACTGGAGAAGGGGGTAGCGTCGGCAGTTTAGGGGCTATTTTGGAAGAGGAGAGCGCACTGGAATCAAGGCGAATTGGGAGAAGGTAGGGAGGAGGGGGTCCTGGTCTGAGGTGCTCCGGAGGGCGAACGCCTCCACTTCGTGCACGAGGTTGAGGCTGATACAGCTGTAGGTGGTATGTAGAGCACCTCACAAGGGCGAGGTGAATCGGCTCTTTGAGGGGTAGAAGATGTGAGTGAACGTTGCCAGGGGGCCCGCAAACCACATTCATATGTTTTTGTCCTGTCCAAATCTGGAGGATTACTGGAAGGAGGTTTTTAGGATAATCTCTAAAGTGGTGCATGTGAAACTGGACCCGGGCCCTCGGGAGACCATATTCAGGATGTTGGACCAGCCGGCGTTAGAAACTGGTGCGGAGGCAGATGTTGTAGCCTTCGCCTCGCTGATCGCCCGAAGGCGGATCCTGTTGAGATGGAGATCAACCTCTCCACCCTGTGCCCTGGCGAGATGAAATGAAATGAAAATCGCTTATTGTCACAAGTAGTCTTCAAATGAAGTTACTGTGAAAAGTCCCTAGTTGCCACATTCCTGCGCCTGTTCGGGGAGGCTGGTACGGGAATGGGGGGACCTGTAGGAATTCTTGACTCCTGAGAAGGTCAAATTTGAACTGAGGGGAAGGATGCAGGGGTTGTACATTCATGGGCGTTTTTCATTATGGACTTTAGAGAATTGGATTACATTGAGCATTGGGGTGGGGGGCGTTTGGGAGAGTTGGGGGAGGGGTACTGTATGTGTTAATGGTGACTATGGAAGATTCCTGATTCCTATTCCATATTTGTTTATGTTAACATGCGGGCTAATATTTGGGGGTTTGATGGGAGGATAGGATTGTTGTTACTGATATGGGGATTGACATTGCATTCAGTACTGATTATTTTGTCTGTTGTTGGTGGGTGTAGATTTTGGAGAAAATGTGAAAAAAGGGGATAAAAAATATTTTTTAAAAACTACCCTCCTAAATAGCCTCGCAAACTGCTCAGTTTGAGGGTATTTCGGTATGGGCAACAAATGCTAGTCTTGCCATGTTCCCCTACATCTCAGAAAAGAATAAAAGGAAAAAAAATCCAAACCACCGTGACAAAGGTATATCCAGAATTGGATACCAAGGATTTGATTTATTTTTAAAATTTTCTTTGTAGTCAGTAAGGCATTGAGCAACGGTAGAGTTGAGATGAGTAGAGAGCTTCCATCATGTTGCAATTCAGTCACAATTCTAGATACTTCAATATCAATGCATAGAAAAGTGGAAAACACTATGTATTCTGGTTTTACTACAGCCAGTGCTTGTTTTGAAATAAAACTGCAGTAATTTTGGATTGCAAAGCCATTAACAAAATATGAACTTCAATAGAGATTAACTTTGCGCAATAGCTTGCTTTGTTCTGTGAACAATCTTTTAACTCGAATGTCTACAGTCAAGTGACAAATAGATTGAGATCCACCTGGGCACTGCAGTCACTTCTGTATCTTAAATTTATTTTTCATGATCACGCATATAAGTTATTGATTTTTTCCTTCCTGATTGAGTGTTACAGTGTGCCATTCCAGTAGCAAGCTCTGAGTTCATTAGTTCTTGTGCAATTAAAGAAAAGACGCAACGTTTCATAAGGGAGCAAGCAAAGAATTTCATGTGGCATTATTGGTGGCACGGTAGCACAGTGGTTAGCTCTGCAGCCTCACGGCACCAGGAACCGGGGTTCAATTCCGTCCTGGACACTTGAGTATGGAGTTTGTATGTCCTCCCCATGTCTGCGTGGGTTTCCTCCCACAGTCCAAAGATGCGTAGGTTATTGGATTGGCCGTGCAAAATTGTCCTTAGTGTCCAAACGATTAGGTGGGATTACTGGTGTTGTGTTCTGTGATATGGCCGTTATAGTGAGATACACGGAACATCTAGTTGTTTAACTAGAAAGCTAATGTGCTTCAGTGGGAACATGTTCTATGAACTACTGTATTCCTGAAATATTACCACTGTTTTTAAAGAAGTCTTTTATGCTATAACTCTTGCATTAAGTTAGTTATGGTTCTATTGTATATGTAAGATTGCACTTTTTTGCTTTTTATTAACTCTAGGCTCAAGAGCTTTAGAACCAGCTTGAATTTCATGCTCATTATATCGGTCACTCTTGTCGCCACTACCAATTTAATGCCAAATTCAAGAGGAAAGCAAGTGTGGTGGGAATATCTCCCATTTCACTGTTACAATTTTTAATAATTTGCTGCAATAGTTTTTCATATCCATGGAGGTTGGTGGTGTGACCCTTTCCCAAAAAGAAATGTTTTATATTACTGCATTGTGTTTAGTGACCATCATATAATATTAATTGCTCCATTACAATCAATTACTGTAGTTAAGTTACATGTTTGTTTTTACATTGTCACCTACAGGTACAGACCTTTAGAATCTTGGGACTTCTCTCCACTTTGAATATAGATTTTAGCATGAAATTAGAATATTTTAAGTTTTTCATGTTGCAGCATTTAATGACATACATGAGTACAAAATAATACATGCTCTCTGGAATTCTAGCTTTTTTGGAGCAATTTAGCTATGATTCAGCAAGTCTTGTTTCTAAACACAACTTTTAAAAAGTGAAGGAGCATGTACTGTGCACCGTCCAAGGTGCTGTCTTTCAAGATTCAATGTACTGTATAGAAATAAGCTGCATTGATCTTGGCAACACATTTCCCTTCAATTAAAATTTTTTTTTAGAGTACCCAATTTAGTTTTTCCAATTAAAGGTCAATTTTGGTGTGGGCAATTCACCTACCTGCACATTTTTTGGGTTGTGGGGGTAAAACCCACGCAAACACGGGGAGAATGTGCAAACTCCACACTGACAGTGACCCAGGCCGGGATCGAACCTGGGACCTCGGCGCCGTGAGGCAGCAGTGCTAACCACTGCACCACCATGCTGCCTTACATTTGCCTTCAATTTAAACCACAAATCAGTAAAAGGGTTACTTTTTCTGTTTGTGGGAGCTTGCTATGTATAATTGGTTTCCATGTTTGTTTACATTACAGCTGTGACAACCTCAAAGTCATTCATTCTCTAGGAATTACAGAGCCCCCACAGTGCAGAAGGAGCCCGTAGGTCTATCTGATCTGTACCAATCCTTCAAAAGTGCACCCCACCTAGATCCTATCCCTGTAACCCCTTAACCCCAACTAACCGTTGGACACTAAGGGAAAATTTAGCATGGCCAATCCACCTAACCTACACATCTTTTGACTGGAGGAGGAAACTGGAGCACCCGGAGTAAACCCACCCGAAAACGGGAAGAGTGGGAAAACTCCATAAATACAGTCATCCGAGTTTGGAATCGAACCGGGTCCCTGGTGCTGTGAGGCAGCAGTGCTAACCTCTGTGTCACCGTGTTGTGAAGCACTTTGGCTCCTCTTGAGCCATGAAGAGCACCCATATAATCAAAAATTATTTTGATTTTCCATTAGCCGAGTCAGTCTGTGCCATCTATAGTTTATGCTTGCAATACAACATGGAGTACTTTGTTATATATTTTAGCTTTCATTCTAGATATTTTTTCAATTTAGTGTTTCAAAACTTTATTACTGGCGAGCCTTTAGACTGTCAGCTGCCCAATATCCAGGAAGTAAGTTCATAAACTGACAATCTAATTTTCTAAATTTTTGTTTCATTATTCTGTTACGTGCATATATAGAACATAGAACATAGAACAGTACAGCACAGAACAGGCCCTTCGGCCCTCAATGTTGTGCCGAGCAATGATCACCCCACTTAAACCCACGTAACCCGTATACCCGTGACCCAACAATCCCCCCATTAACCTTACACTACGGGCAATTTAGCATGGCCAATCCACCTAACCCGCACATCTTTGGACTGGGGTGGACTTTGGATATGGGGGGTGTCTTGACTTCCGATAGTGGTTAAAAGCAATGACTTGACCATAGTTTGAGTTTTAAAAACTGCATAATAGTGTTATTGACTCCTATAGATAAATAAACGAAAGCAAGTACCTAGCATAGATTTACAGTAGTTTGAGGTTTAATTATCCTACCGTTTAAAAAAAGAATGCACGAGTCACGTCTTCCTGTGCTAAATTCATTTAAACTGGCCAATTTACAAGATTTCTGGGCATTAATCTTTGTAGTTGTTCGTAGTTTGGGTTATATTTATTTGCTTTGCTGGCAGTGTTGGGAATAACTTAATTTGAATAACACCAGTTAAAATATTTTTATAAAAACTAATAAAAAATACTTTGGTTCTTTAAAACCAAAAATAGCTCTCATTGCTGAAGTAAACACCTGGTTGAAGGTGACTAGATGACTTTATTTTGACATAAAATAAACTTGTAATAATTAAAATGGCATCATTACACCAGGTTTCTCAATGTCTAATGAAACCTACAAGAACCGGTTTATATTATAAAGTATACCTCAACTTTCTGTTTTAAGTATAAGAATCATGTATCCAAATCTGGAACAGCATTGTGACAATGCAGAATGAACACCATTTAAAGTTACAATTAAAAAGCTTTAATTTACTTTCATCTTAACAGGTGTTATTCAACGGGTTCTTGGGCACTTTTAATCAAAAAACAAACTTTATTCTACTAATTTAGTTAACATTTGTATAAACACACACAGTAAGAATTTTATCAACCACAACCATAAAGACCCCACACAGCTACAATAGTCTATGTATAATCCTTAATGAATCTTTCCTTAACTGTTCCAATTCAATAAAATTCCAAGTAAAATCAGAAACCCCTTTTAACCCCTTAAGGGCAGCATGGTAGCATTGTGGATAGCATGATTGCTTCACAGCTCCATGGTCCCAGGTTCGATTCCGACTTGGGTCACTGTCTGTGCGGAGTCTGCACATCCTCCCTGTGTGTGCATGGGTATCCTCCGGGTGCTCCGGTTTCCTCCCATAGTCCAAAGATGTGCAGGTTAGGTGGATTGGCCATGATAAATTGCCCTTAGTGTCCAAAATTGCCCTTAGTGTTGGGTGGGGTTACTGGGTTATGGGGATAGGGTAGAGGTGTTGACCTTGGGTAGGGTGCTCTCTCCAAGAGTCGATGCAGACTTGATTGGCCGAATGGCCTCCTTCTGCACTGTAAATTCTATGTAAAAAAAAAAGTGTGGCCCAGCACATGGCATTCTTACTGGTATAAGATTTGTCATTGATGCTCTTGTTCCCATTTTCAAACAGCAGGTTTGAATTCCTTCCAGAAAGCAATTATCCCTTTTTAAGTTACCAAGTAGTCTGGATCAGCTTTTAAAATGAAGATAGAGACACTTCTTTCAACCTGTGCAGTTCAAAACTAGTCCAAACTCAAAGCGAAAGTAAAACTCAGAGCCACAGTCCAGCTCCACCCACAATGACATCACTGAAGCCATGTGATAAGACAAACATTTCGAAAGGGACACTTCCATGACAGTATCATAATGTTCAGATTGGGGGGAAATAAACTGTAGAATTAGGAACGTTAGTAGGCATATGGCATGCTTGCCTTCATCAGACAAAGCATTGAGTATATATATTGGCAGGTCCTGCTGAAGCTTTATAGAATCTTAGTTAGGTGACACTTGGATTATAATGCTCAGTTCTGGTCACCACACTAACAAAAGGATGTGGAGGCTTAGGAGAGGGTACAGAAGAGGTTTAACAGGATGTTGTCTGGTATGAAGGGCATTAGCTATGAGGAGAGGTTGGATAAACTCAGTCTGTTCTCACTGGAACAATCGCACTTTGAGGGGCAACCTGATCGAAGTCTACAAAATTATGAGGGACATGGACAGAGTGGATAGTCAGAAGCTTTTTCCCAGGGTGGAAGAGTCTGTTACTTGTGGCCATAGGTTTAATGTGCGAGGGGCAAAGGTTAGATGAGATGTGCGAGGGAAACCTTTTACATGGAGGATAGTGGGTGCCAAAAACTCTCTGGAGGTGGTGGAAGCTGTATAATATTGACGTTTAAGGGATGTCTTGACAAATACATGAATAGCATGGGAGTAGAGGTATACGGGCCCCAGAAGTGTAAAAGATTTCGGGTAAGATGGGCAGCATGGTCAGCGAGGCTTGGAGGGCTGAAGCATCTGTTTCTGTGCTTTACTTTTCTTTGTTTTCAGGATGATACAAATTTAGCAGCAAAATCAAAGTATGGCCAGGAATTACACTGCAATGGAGAGCCTCTTTGACATGGCGAGAAACCTGGAAATGGCCAATATTCACCAATCCCAAACCTGGCATTTCCCATCTTTATAAGGGGCGGGATTGGAGTCGAGCCAGAGTTTGCATGATTTCTTTGTAGGCAATCTTTGGAATTGTTAAAAGCGAACATGATGTGCATTTTTAAATGCACACAATTGAAACTGTGCAAGCTCTCCAAGGAGATAGCCAAGCTATCAAAAGCATGTTGGAATGGGTTGGCACTAAGTTCACATAGGGGTATGGGAAATTAGGTTGGGTAGTGTGGCATTGCGTTGGTAGAGGTGCATTCAGTTGACATAGGGGTGTGGCGGCCATGGATTGGGTGTGTAAATTGTAGGGGTGGGTGGGGGGGGTGCATTGTGACATCGAGAGGAATGTTCTTTTGCTTCATTTTTTTATTTATTTAAACATACTGCCAGGGCACAGAGGCAGGCCTTGCATCCAGTTCATCTCTGTGCTCAGTCATCCCAATGACTGTTTTAGTCAATTAAAATCTGGGTGGAGGTGCATTTTTAAATCCTCCAACTTGTGGTCCCAACCCCAGAACACAAATCTGGACCTTTGCCACAAACTTGGCCGCCAAAGTGGTTAAATAAGTATATCAGCTAAGAATATTTTTCAGAGGGATTGAATAGGAAAGAAAGCAGAAGGAGTGACAATACTGATGGAGGACACAAATGTTGTAAAGTAGACTAGTGTAGATTTCCTAATTGTGGGACAAAAATGAAAGCGAAAAGCAAGACATCAAGATGATGAGTAGGCATATCGTTGTCTTGTTGATTTTTAGAGAAATAATATAATTATAATCTTAGTGTACAGAAGGATACATTTTGGTATGGTGAGCGGTTGGGTAAGAGAGGGCTAGAATACAAGACCAGAGATGTACTTGTGAGGCTATATATAGCTCTGGTAAGACCCCAGTTGGAGTACTGTGAGCAGTTTTGGGCCCCGTATCTAAGGAAGGATCTGCTGGCCTTGGAAAGGGTCCGGAGGAGGTTCACAAGAATGGTTCCTGGAATGAAGAGCTTGTTGTATGAGGAAAGGTTGAGGACTCTTGATCTGTACTTGTTGGAGTTTAGAAGGATGGAGGGGGGGGATCTTATTGAAATTTACAGGAGACTGCTAGGCCTGGATAGAGTGGATGTGGAGAGGATGTTTCCACTTGTAGGAAAAACTAGAAGCAGAGGACACAATCTCAGACTAAAGGGACAATCCTTTAAAACTGAAATGAGGAGGAATTTCTTCAGCCAGAGGTTGGTGAATCTGTGGAACTCTTTGCCGTAGAAGGCTGTGGAGGCCAAATCACTGAGTGTCTTTAAAACAGAGATAGATAGGTTCTTGATTAATAAGGGGATCAGGGGTTATGGAAGAAAGAAGGAGAATGGGGATGAGAAAAATATCAGACATGATTGAATGGCGGAGCAAACCCGATGGGCCGATTGGCCTAATTCTGCTCCTATGTCTTATGGTCTTAAGACAGCTTGGGAGTTGGGTGTTCTCGTGCAGCCTTTTAGACCAAAATATTTAAAGAGCAAAAGTTGCCAAGTTTTCAATCTGCGGGACAAAGATGGTAGAAAGGAAGATACAGGATGGTGAATAAGAGGAATGCATTGTATTTCTCTGTAATTAATATGCCCACTCTGGGAGATGTATCCAACCCTAGCTTCATAAGGTTGAAATCCCTTTCCCACCCATTAAGGGGGAGTACTATTAAATGGGAGGAAGGGTATGATAATGTGCTTTATTCAAAGTACCTTTGTCACTTCCGAGAATATTAAATTCTTGATGAAGAGAAGGGAGAAGCTCTCTCTGGTTGTTTCTAGCTGGTGAGAAAATCAACTTATTACAAAAGATCTGTTGGACTGATTGTCATTTGGCTGAGAAATGTTCAGCACCTTTCATTTTCATTAATACCAGTACACTAACATAACTAAATGATCAGTGATATAAAAACAAAATACTGTGGATGCTGAAATCTGAAACAAAAGCAGAAAACTCCAATCTGGCAGGATTTGTGGGAAGAGAAATAGAGTTAACATTTCTAGTCCATAGAGTTAGAGAGGGAGACATGTGATAGATTAAATGTTGTATAAGAAGGGGGTGAAACAAAATAGGGTCAGTGGTAGGTGGAAGGTAGGAGAGATTACAACAAAGATGTGTAGGTCATGAGAAGAAGAAGCGTTAATCGCAGTGAGAAGGACTATAAAGGTGCTAGTAGTGACAAAGGTAAGATATCAATGTGTTAATGAGAGAACAAAATGCCCAGTGAATGCAAAACTAAAGAACAAGTATCAGGTAGCCTTGGGTGTTGGAGGTACATTGAGACTAAGTGTCAAGATCGAGGAGGAAGAACACGGGCTAAAGTTGTTGAACTTCTCTGTCTCAATTTCCGATGATAGACTGGCCACCAATATTCATTGCAAGCCCACCGACTTCCACAGCTAACTCGACTACAGATCCTTGTAATGATATGTATAATGCCAGTATAGTAAAGGGTTAATATCTGAATCTATGTGTAAATCAAACACTAGATGGTGTCACTAATTCACTGTATATAAGACAGCATCTCTAGGAATTGTGGGAGAAGCTGAAGAGAATGTGATGAAAGCAGAGTGAGAATTCAATGTAGAAATATAGCACAAGGTCAAGTCATAGTGTTGTTTAATAGTTAGATAGAATATTGAATACTGTACTACACATTCAGTATCAATAGTTTATTATCTGTCAATCTGAGTGTGAACTTCATTTAGTTTAGTAGGGTAAAATAAATTAGTTTTGATTCAAACTTCTTACTTGTATATTCTTTGTCAATACTACATATCTGGCTATCTTGGAGGAAAAGGCAAGGAATATATCAATCCTCTCACCCTGCTTCTTGTAAGGACTCCTCATTCTCCCTGTTTCTCTGCCTCTGTCGCATTTGTTCTGATGATGCCACCTCTGAAAATGGCGCTTCTGGCATGTCTTTCTTTTTCCTTAACCAAGGTCTCCCAACCCCATGGTTGACAGCGTACTGAGCCAGGTTTGACTCGTGTCCCGCATCTCTGCTCTCACTTCTTTCCCTCTCTCACAGAATCATGATAAGGTCCTTCATGTCCTCACTTTCCACCAGCCTCTGCATTCAAAGGATCATCTTCCACCATTTCCGCCAACTCCAGCATGATGCCACTATGAAACGCATCTCCCCACCGTCAGCTTACAGCAGGGGTTGCTCTCTTCATTACTCCCTGGCCCAACTTGGTCTGTTGTGCATTTCCGCCATTCAGTAGGATCATGGCTGATCTGGCAGTAACCTCAAATCTGCATATTGTCTACCTCCAATAACTGATCACCCCTTGCTTACCAAAAACCTATCTACCAGTCTTAAAAATATTAGAAAGGCTCTGCTTCCACCACCACCTCACGAAGAGAGTTACAAAGATTCATGACACTGAGAGAAAATAATTTGCCTAATCTCTCCGTTTTCTTGTTAAACATTGGCTCCACGTTCTAGATTCTCCCACAAGAGGAAATATCTCTCCACATCTACCCTGTCAGAGCCCTGAGGATCTTGTATGTTTCAAACAAGTCACCTCATACTCTTAACTCCAGCAGACACCAGCTTAGCTTGTTCAACCTTTCTTATAAGAGGTATACCATTCCAGGTATTAGTCCGGTAAGCCTTTTCTGAACGCTTCCAATGCACTTGCATCCTTCCTTAAATAAGGTGACCAAGGGTAGCATAGTGGTTAGCACAGTTGCCTCACAGCACCAGGGTCCCAGGTTTGATTCCTGGCTTAGGTCAGTGTGTGTGTGGAGTCTGCACATTCTCCCAGTGTCTGCATGGATTGCCTCCGGGTGCTCCGGTTTCCTCCCACCATCCAAAGATGTGCAGGTTAGGTGCTAACTTGCTCTAAGTATCCCAAAAAAGGTTGGGCGGGGTTTCTGGGTTGTGGGAATAGGGTGGAGGTGTAGGGTGCTCTTTCCAAGGGCCGGTGCAGACTCGATGGGCTGAATGGCCTCCTTCTGCACTGTAAATTCTATGTTCTGTGTAATACTATACACAATACTCCAGATGTGATCTCACTGGTACTCAGTATAGCTGAACCATCATCTCCCTACTTTTGTATTCAGTTTCACTTGCAAAAAATTATATTCTATTGGTTTGCCTAGTTTTTTTGCTGTACCTGCATACTAGCCTTTTGTAACACATGCACAAAGACTTCCAGATCCCTCTACACCTCAAGCTGTAAATCAAATCAAAAAGCTTTGCAATTTCTCACCATTCAGATAATATGCTTTTTATTCTTCCTGCCAAAATAGATAATATCACATTTTCCCACATTATACTCCATTTGCCAGATCTTTGCTCACTCACTTAACCTATCTATAACTTTTTCTAGTCTCCTTATGACTTCTTCACAACTTGCGTTCCCACACAACTTGCTTTCCTACCTATCTTTGTTGCATCAGTAAATTTGGCAACCATTCCATCTACCCCTTCAAGTCATTTATATTGCTACAATCCTAGTTGAATGGGAAGATCCCAGAATGGAATCCTGGCTCAAAAGACCATAACATATACTTTTTAAAGTAAATGTGGAGGAATGGAGTCATGTGACCATCAATTAGTTTTTTAACAACAAGAAATAAACTTGCATTAAACATGAAAATGTGATTACAATACAATACTCCTTTGCTCCCCACTTCGCTTCACAAATGTGTACAGCTTTCAAAGATAACACCCTACTCCGAAACTAAATGGCCAATTCCACTCCATCAATCTTCCATGGATTTATCTCGCAATACTCCCAGATGATTGTCACGTGTGTTTCCAAACTTAATATGATCCTGGACCCCAACATTTGCTCGGATGCTGGACAGAAACCCCAATTTGTTTCAATTTGTAAAGCTGTGAGGAAAAGATACTTCTTTCCAAGAGTTACTCCACGCACAAATAGGGATATGGTATATAAAAACAAACTTTATTATTAAACAGTGTTAAACTAACTTTATGAAGTAAACGGCAAAGGGGGAGTGTGAAGAGATCATATGAAAGATGTTTATTCAGTATAACAGCAGTATTTACACAGGACCTGGTTACACATCTCGGGGTCCTACAGCAGTTGACCTGTTATACTAGTGCTGGTTAACTCACAGTCCAATCAGCACTAGGGAACAATCATTCACAGCTGGATAAGTCCCATGTGGGTTATAACACTTTAACAGCACAAAAATGTAGCTTACAATTATCAGTTAAACAATGCTTAACAAAATAAAGCATACTATTTCCTGTCTTCTGTCTCTCCAAACAAATAAAACCCCATCCCCGATCAAAACCTACTTTTAAATATAATTAGTAAACACAGGAATATTTGGTGTAAAGAGATGTATGGAGAGAGAGAGAGAGAGATCCTTCTGGAAACAGTTTAGATTCATGTTCATGTCAAATCACTATTTAACTTGACAGCTCTTTCCAGAAATTGCTATTCTTTTCACAGCCAAATCTAAGCTGACTGACTCAAAACCTAATTGCTTCAGTTCCTGGCTCCTCCTATTAATTACGTTATCATTATCCCATCCTTATTTTGAGGGCAGCACGGTAGCATTGTGGACAGCACAAATGCTTCACAGCTCCAGGGTCCCAGGTTCGATTCCGGCTTGGGTCACTGTCTGTGTGGAGTCTGCACATCCTCCCCGTGTGTGCGTGGGTTTCCTCCGGGTGCTCCGGTTTCCTCCCACAGTCACAAAGATGTGCCGGTTAGGTGGATTGGCCATGATAAAATTGCCCTTAGTCTCCAAAATTGCCCTTAGTCTCCAAAATTGCCCTTGGTGTTGGGTGGGGTTACTGGGTTTTGGGGATATGGTGGAGGTGTTAACCTTGGGTGTCGGGTGCTCTTTCCAAGAGCCGGTGCAGACTCGAAGGGCCGAATGGCCTCCTTCTGCACTGTAAATTCTATGATTATCCCATTCTAATTCCTTGACCTGATTACTGCAAGTTTGAACACAATGACTCCCCAGAAATTATTTAAAAATCCATTAGGCTTATTATTTTACACATAAGTATGGTTTGAAACAAGGATGATCTCATTTCTTACGATGCCTTAATTACCCCTTCTGTAGCCGCAGTGTCTACCTGTCTTTTTAAACCATATTTTAAAAAACTTTACTGCAGCAGACACACAAACTCACTAAACCAGAATTTTAACCAGTATTGACAGGGTGTGGGATAGCTTGATCTTTGTTTTGGACAAAGCTCGGCACAATATCGAGGGCTGAAGGGCCTGTTCTGTGCTGTACTGTTCTATGTTCTATGTACTGCACCAGATACATATTATACAATATATGTATCTGAAATTACTGCATTCATCGCAAACTCCACTCCCAAAAAGCCACACTTAAATATCTCCTTTCAAACAATGCTGTTTTCCTTCCAAATCTACTCCAGGTTTTTCAACTATCCTTTCAAACTAAGCATCCGCATTTTGACGACAAATCCGGTACTAGGTTTTCCACCTCTCCTTTCGGGCTTCCTTATCTTGAATTACAACAAGCATTTGAAATTCTGCGCAAACTCAGGAACTTGTTCCTCAACAGAATATTATCGCTTCAAGCACGAAATAAGAACACCAAATCTTATGAATGCTTCAGATATGTGGGTTGTCTGCAGCCAACCTCATGATGTCTTCTCTTCCAAGGTCTGACTTTAACTTTGACTAAAAGTATACCCTCTCAAGGTAATTACTCTTTGTTCCTTTAACTTCCAACACTTTGGAAACTTCTCTTCATTTTTCTGGGTTCCTTATAGAATAGATTATAGAACAGTACAGCACAGAACAGGCCCTTCGGCCCTCGATGTTGTGCCGAGCAATGATCACCCTACTTAAACCCACGTAACCCGTATACCCGTAACCCAACAATCCCCCCATTAACCTTACACTACGGGCAATTTAGCATGGCCAATCCACCTAACCCGCACATCTTTGGACTGTGGGAGGAAACCGGAGCACCCGGAGGAAACCCACGCACACACGGGGAGGACGTGCAGACTCCACACAGACAGTGACCCAGCCGGGAATCGAACCTGGGACCCTGGAGCTGTGAAGCTACCGTGAGGCCCTTATCTAGCTGTCCTTTAGATTTCCTGCACTTGCTTTTGTAACCATTACCCCATTACACCATGATATGGCTTTTCTTCTCCCAAAGCTGAAGAATATGTTCCTTCTCCAGCATTGTAAGGCCAACTGCTAATGAATTTTGTTAAAACTACACTCTAAGGCATTCCTACCCTAAAGGTGCCCCTGGGTTACAAGCAAAGACGTTATACTTATGCAAGCTTGTTTGCTTTTCATGTAACATAATAGAAGCATAGTTTAATCTGAAACCCAAAAGACTCCCAAATGCAACCAGCTTTGTCTAACATGAATCTAACTATAGGTTTATCGTTCTTTATACAACAGCAGTAAATTAAACCCACATAAAACTATACCTTATTTCTAATATTTAAAAATCATGCAATGCAGAAGGAAGTCATTTAGCCCTTTAAGTCTACACCATCCAAATGAGCACCCTACCTAGGTACATCCCCCCCCCCCCCCCCCCCCCCCCACACACACACACACACACACACACACACACAAAGGAACCTAAACTGCGCGTCTTTGGACTGTGGAAGGAAATCCACACAGACACTGGGTGGATATACAAACTCCACACAGACAGTCAACCAAGGTCAGAATTGAACCCGGGTCCCTGGTGCTGTGAGGTAGCAGTACTAACCACTCTGCTACCTTGCCACCACAATACAAATATAGATAATTTAAAACAACATTTTTCTTGATAAATTGTAAATAATAAAAGACCCCAGCATTGATCCCTATGGCACACCATGCGTTATGTCTTACCAACCTGATAAAAGACCCATTTATGCCTACTTTCTGCTTCCTGTTAGCTGGCTAATCATCTATCCATGCCAATATGTTACCCCTATACCATGACCTTTTATTTTCCACAATAAACTTTGATGTGAAACTTTGTCAATACAAACGTAGATCACAAAAAATGACTTTTGCTTCCTGGCATCTCCTCTATTGTGCTGAAACCACCATTTAATTAACAGAGCAACCCTTCCACCTTTTCCTGTTCCCTGTCCTTCCTAAATGTCCTGTATCCTTCAATATTCAGGTCCCAGTCCATGTCCTCCTGCAGACATGTCTCTAATGGTTATTAAATCATACTACTTTATTTCTGTGTGTGCTCTCAGTTTATCTCATTTGGTTTTGAATGTTTTGTGCATTCAGATTTGTTCTATTCTTTTATTTTTATATGATTCTGTGAACCTCTAGTTTCATCTATTGTTTTACCGGTTAGATTTGTACTCACCATCCCTTCTTGTCACGGCCGTTTTTTCTTTCCCATAATTATTATTTTCTCTTTTGCCTTTTTTCTACTCTTTGACTTACCACATTTTTCCAAATTGAATCCCTTGCCCCACTACTTAGTTTAATATCCTCTCTACTTTCATAGTTATGCGCTCGCAAGAACACTGTCCCCAGTATTAGTGTCAGTGCCGTACAAATCGAAACTAATTTCTCCCACACTGGCCTTTGAGCCATGCATTCATCTTCCTAATCTGATTTAACCAATGCCAATTTGAACACAGCTCAGGTAATAATTCAGAGATTATAACCTTGAGGTCAGTTTCTTAATTTGATGCCAAGATCCTCATACTGACGATGTAGAACCAAGACCAAGGTCAATCACATGGCAAGGTGAGTGTGTGTAACTGCAAACAGCTAGACTTTCCAGACAAAAGGTCGAGGCTATTTGGTAAGGTTCCTGTCAGCTCAGGACACAGGCATCCTTAGCAAATGATTGATAGGGTCCATGTTGGCTCACATTGGGGTCCATTCAAAAAAAGATCATTTCTGGATGTGTTCTCTTTTCGGAACAACGTACAAGAATATTCAACTTTAGCAACTTTTTGAGAGTTAAAGAAAATCTGAAACAATTATCACCATTCTGGAACCTTTTAGTTGAAATCATAAATGTTTAAATGAATGAAGGTAGAATGCAGCAAATAATTTGTTTTAGTGTCTGGCATATATTATTGCTGACATTTTTATTGTTGATTTTTACTTAAATGATTTTTTAAATGTATTTTATTACACAAAATAGGTTACAACAAAAAAAAAAACAGCCCAGGAAACATACTTCCAAGCAATCAACTATACAGTCTGTATAAATGTTGTCCCCTTTTTGACCCCCCCCCCCCCCCCCCTGCCATATGACGAACAGCCCATCAATCATGATCACAAACATTCCCCCACCTTTTCTCAAACCCCTCTGCAGAGCCCCTTAACTCATATTTTATCTTATCCAACTGCAGGAAGTTGTACAGGTCACCCAACCAAGTCGCTACCCCGGTGGCGATGCCGACCACCACTCTAGTAAAATTTGGTGCCGTGCAATCAGAGAGGCGACGCCCACAACATCGACTTTCCTCCTCTCCATGAGCCCCGGCTTCTCTGAAACCCCAAATATCGTCCACCCTCTCCTCCACCCAGAATCTTCCCAATTTTTCGTAACCCCAAAACATGTGTGCATGATTCGCTGGCTCCCACCCACATCTCTCACACTCATCTGCTACCCCATTAAAGAATCCACTCACTCTCAGCCGCATCATATACACCTTATGCACCATCTTAAACAGTATAAGACTCATCCATGCACAGTAGGAGGTCCCACGTATCCTACACAGTGCTGCACTCCATATTCCCCAATTGATCTCCCCATCTAGCTCCCCTTCCCATTTCTCCTTGATCTTCACCACCCGCTCGCCTCCCTGCTCCCCCATCGATTTGTGTATATATCCCCAATTCTTCCCTCCCCTTCCACATCCGGAAGCAGCATTCGCTCCAGCAGGGTGTATCCCAGAAACCTAGGGAACCCCCTCCAGACCTTTTGCACAAGTCCTTAACCTGCAGATTCCTGAACTCGCTCCCCCTCGGCAGCTATACCCTCTCCCTTAGCTCCTCCAGCCTGGCAAACCCTTCCTCCAAATACAGATCCTCACCTTGACCAGTCCCACTTCCCTCCACCTCCTGTATACACCATCCACTCCACCCCCCCCCCCCCCCCCCCCCCCCCCCCCCCCCGGCCTCTGTCTCTGTCGCAGGCAGAGACTGCCGAACCTTCAACACCTTCCCTGCTCATACAAGCTCCGAAATCTTTGTGCCCAATTTCATAAAAAATGCCTTGGGTATAAAGATCGGAAGAGCCTGAAAAATAAACAAGACCTCAGCAGAATATTCATTTTCACCACTTGGACCCACCACGCCGATGTCAACTGCAGTGTATCCCACCTCCTGAGGTCCCCCTGGCTTCCTCCACCAGCTTCGCTAAGTTTCACTTATAGAGCCCCGTCCATTCCTTCACCACCTGAGTCCCCAAATACCTAAACCTATCCCTCGACACTGTAAATGTCATACCCCCCGAAATTAGCCCACTGTCCCAACTCATTCATCGGGAAAACCTCACTTATCCCTACGTTCAGTTTGTACTCGAACCCTCCAAAACTCCCCAGCAGGCCCATAAAACTCCCCATACTCTCCAGCAGATTCGAAACATACAGCAATGGGTCATCAGCATAGAGCGACACCTGATGCTCCCTCTGGCCCCTCATAATCCCCTACCACTCCGCCGACCCCCTAAGAGCCATCGCCAATGGCTCAATGGCCTGTACAAACAGCAACGAGAACAGCGGGGACCCAGTCTTGTACCCCTGTGTAAGTCAGAGCTTCGCAAACTCCTGTTAATCGTTCTTTGATCGCCACGCTCACCCTTGGTGCTACATAGAGCAAAGGCACCCATGCCATAAATCTACGCCCAAACCCAAACCTTCCCAAAACCTTGAACAAGTACCACCACTCCACCCAATCAAATGCCTTCTCTGTGTCCATGGACACCACCACCTCCAGTACCAGAGCCCCCAACTGGAAGTACTCCCTAAACGCCTTGTTTGGCTCCACCACAACATCCCCAATCCCAGTCCGTATCTTCAATATTTCCCTGGATGCGGCCTGCCTCCGCAGCTGGTGCACCAGCATGTGGCTCGCCTTATCGCCATATTCATATTGCACGCCTCTTGCTCTGCGAAGTTGCCCTACTGACCTCCCCATTGTTAACCTGTCAAACTGCCCCTGGAACTTTTTCGTCCTCACCAAACCCTCCGCTGTGGCACCCTCAAATACTCACTGTCCACCTCCACTATCTCGCTCACTAGATAGTCATATTCCTCCCTCCTTTCCCTATCTGGATGAGCCTTAAACAAAACAATTCCTCCCGGAACACTGCCTTCAATGCTGTTCAAAAAATGGCTGCGGTCATCTATTTTCTCCCCCCTCCCCCCATTCTGATTCAACTCCACACACTCCTTAATTGTCGACCGCACCGTATCAGAAAAACCTCCATCCGCCAACAACCCTGAATCAAACCTCCACCCCACCATTGGTTTCGTCCCGATCTAAGCTGAATCTCCAGCCAGTGGGCTGCATGATCCGAGATAACTATCCCCGCACCCTCTGCCCCCTCCACGCCAAGCAAAATCTCTCAGCTCATTACAAACTAATGACTCCTCGAATACATCTTATAGACGTGTGAAAAGAAGGAATACTCCCATCTCCCGGGTTCTAAAAGCGCCATGGATCCACCATACCCATTCCCTTTATAAACCCATCCAGCTCTCTTATCATTCATACTCTACCCATCGACCTGGGGCTCAACCTATCTACCGTCGGCTGTAGGACATATGATCAACTGGTGCGTGGCCAAATCTGGGATCGCTGCCAGCAACTCCCTCATAAAACCCATGTCATCCCAATTCGGGACATGCACATTTACCAACACATCCGACGCCCCTTCCAATACCCCACTCACAATCACGTATTTCCCTTGCCTCCTACGCACCCACAATTCCCATTTTTTTGCTCATTAAAACCAACATTCCTCTCGATGTCAAATCAAACCCCAAGTGGTAAACATGCTCGACCCCCCCCCCTTCCTTAACCTAACCTGGTTCTACATGCAGAAGTGTGTCTCCTGCAGAAAGACCACCCCCGCTTTCAAGCTCCTGAGGTGCACGAACACACGCGACCTTTTAACCGGCCCATTCAGTCCCCGGAAGTTCCACGGTACCAGTCTTACCGGAGGCTTATGTCTCCAATCCCCTCTACCGTCCATCATCTTCCCCACTTAACGCCAGCCACCTTAAATCCACCCTATACCGAGCCAGTCCCAGATGGCCCCCTTCTCCGCCCCTGACCATGTCATCTCTCACCCCCTGCCACATCGCAACAACCTCCTCCCCTGGCCACCCCTTTCGGCCTTCTCCCCCACCATCTCACTTCCGTTCACAAGCATTTTTTGCTCGCATGATAGCCCCTGCTCAAAGGACCTCCCAATGAATCACTCTCCCACACACACACATACTCATCAGCTCAAGGAGAAAAGTTCCCTGCTGACCTTCCCCACCCCCACCAAACAAAGACTTCTCCTGAACTCCAGGCCGTCTCCCCCAAAAGCAAACCAACAAATCCTAAACACAAACAGTCCCATAAAACAGATGGGGGGGGGGGGGGGGGAATAGGAACATCCTTCCCCACATAGACATTTCACCCCTTCGAATCCAAGCAGCAAACCTAGAGAAGGGCTCCTTCCAAACCAGAGTAGACGAAAATTCCCCAATCTCTGCCCCCACTTCAAACATGTCCCGACCATTACGAAGTGCTAGCACCCCGGTTCCCAAGCATTGTCCACTCAGTTTCCCCCCCAGTTTATGCTCCTTGATGAAAGCTTTGGCCTCTTCTGGGGATCTCAAAATAATACTCCCGGCCTTCGAAAGTTACCCATTTTTTTGCCAGTTAAAACACCCCAAACCTGATCCGCCACTGGTACAGCACCGCATTGACCTTGTTGAAACCTGCCCGTCGCTTCGCCAACTCTGCTCAGGGACCTATGCGCTCGGACCACTTCAGCGGTCTTACCTAGCACATCTTCCACCAACAGCCCCGCCAGCATCTTTGTGATGAACATCGTGGCACTCACACCTTCCACTCCTTCAGGCAGGCCCACTTTTCACAGGTTCTGCCTTCTCGAGCTATTCTCCTGCTCCTATACCTTTGCCCTCAACATTTTGCAAAGGTCTCCTAGGAGCTCCACCTTCAGTGCCACCACACAGTCGCTGGGGTCCGAGATAACTCCTTCAACCTCCCGAATCGGCGACCCCTGCAGCGCCAAGCACTTCCCCACCTGTTCCATCAAACTCTTCAGGGGTGCCACAGTTCCTTCTGTGCCTTCAAACAGGAGATGCCCTGTGTGCGAACCCTCACACCATGGCCTCCACCAGATGTCACTGAAATGATTTTAACTTAAATATTTTACCAGTGTATCTGTATAAAAATCATCTTTATGATGTTCATGTGCACTTGAAAATTTAAAACTTCTATTAATACTTTCCAATCATGATTTGGTTATGTCTTTCTGTAGCTTGTCTCCATGGTAGGTGGTGTTGTAGTCATCCTAACGTGTATCTCCAAGCTACTTTAAATGAAATGAAAATCACTTATTGTCACAAGTAGACTTCAAATGAAGTTACTGTGAAAAGCCCCTAGTCGCCACATTCCGGCGCCTGTTCGGGGAGGCTGGTACGGGAATTGAACCGTGCTGCTGGCCTGCCTTGGTCTGCTTTCAAAGCCAGCTATTTAGCCCTATGCTAAACCAGTGTTTTCACTGTGTAACCTGGCCAGTGACTTACTCTCCTTCAGTCTTTCATCTCCGCGAGGTTCTTGCAGTCAGCAGGAACTATTTTAATGTCTCTTAAGCACGTGAAAAATAATACATTTATTTTTAAATGCTTGAAATGGTTCCAGTGTCATCAGAAACCTGCTTTTTATGAATGTCAGGTTGGCATTTCTTTTAGGAGTTCCTTGTGGTATTTTAGCATCGTTGGCTAGGCAAGCATTTATTTACCATTCCTAATTGCCCTTGAGAAGCTGGTGGTGTGCTGCCTTCGTGAACTTCTGCAGTGCTGCCATCTTGAACCACTGCAGTCAATGTGGTGCAGGAGCATCCACAGTGCTGTTGGGAAGAGAGTTGCCTGATTTTGACCCAGTGACAGTGACACCACGGCAGATGGTGGAATGAAAATCTGATACTGACCATGAAACCATTGTCAGTTGTCGTAAAAACTTACCTGGTTTACTAATGTCCTTTTAAGAAAGGAAATCTTCTATCCTTACCTGGCCTGGCTTACATGTAACTCCAGACCCACAGCACTTAACTGACTCCGGCAACAACCTAGGCACCGAAAATGAGAACTGCAAACCCAACCCGAATTCCCTCCCTCTTCGCCCTGTGGATGTACCTACACCACCAAGTTTGCAGCAGCTCACCACCAATCTTTCAAGGGCAATAGACAGTGATGCCCACATCCCATAAATGAATTTTAAAAAACATTCTACAATCATTCGTGACTATCTCTGACCTTATGATGAATGGAAGGTCATTGCTGACACAGCTGAGGATGGCTGGGCCTAGGGCAGTGTCCTGAGGAACTCCTGCAACAGTGTCCCGGGACACAGATGATTGACCCAACAATCACAACCCTCTTCCTTTGTGCTAGGTATGATACCAATTATTGGAAATTCCCAGTGACTCCAGTTTTCTTAGAGCTTCTTCATATGACATTTGGTCAAATGCTGCCTTGATGTGAAGGGCAGTCAGTCTTGCTTCACCTCGGACTTCCGGTGACGTCGTGCAGGAGGCAGCCACGCGTTGGAGGGCTACCGTTCGGGAACTTCATTTTCGGGGCAGCGAAGGCGGTGAAGGCCAGGAGAAAGCACAGGGTAGGGATATGTCGAGGACCAGTAAAAAAACAGCTGTGAAAACAGCTGAAAGTTCGTCGGGGAGTAGAAAGGTCACCACGGGGTCACCAAGGAAAATGGAGGCGGGAGGCTGCATTGCTTACGGCTGAAGAAATAACTACGGTGATGGCTGCGGAATTCGAAAGGCAGTTTACAAAATACATGGAGACAATGAGGAAGGAGATGAGGGAGGTTTTGAGTGTGCTGGTGGAGGAGGCGATTTCCCCGTTGACGACGGCGGTGGCGAGCGGAGGTGCGGGAGCAAGGGGAGGCGCTGAAGGAAGTGGAGGAGACATTATTGCATCACAGTGATCAACTTGCCTCGATGGGGAAGGAGATGCGGAAGGTGATGGAGATTAACAAGGATCTGCGAGGAAAAATGGAAGACCTGGAAAACAGATCCAGGTGACAGAATTTGAGGATTGTGGGGCTGCCCGAACGAGTTGAAGGACTGAGGACGACAGAGTATTTTGCTGCGATGCTGGTGAAACTATTGGGGGAGGGGGAGGATCCCTCCCGATATGAACTGGATCGGCTCATCGGTCGTGGAGACCTGTACCAAAGGCGAGTGAGCCACCAAGGGTAGTCACTCTGTGCTTCCGTAGGTACAGTGTGAAGGAGAAGGTCCTGTGCTGGGCCAAGCAGAAGCGGGTGGTGCAGTGGACTGGAGCTGGTATACGTCTATACCAGGACTTTACGGTGGAGCTGGCGAGGAGGTGGGCTGCTTTCAACCGGGTGAAGAGGGCACTGTACATTAGCAAGGTGCAGTGCGGCATTGTATATCCAGCGAAGCTGAGGGTGACTTACAAGCTCAAGGACTTTTATTTTGGAATGGCAGAAGCAGCGGAGGAGTTTGCGAAGGCAGAAGGACTGTGGCAGAACTGAGAAATTGAGAAATGGTCATGTGCCGATGTAACCGCATGACTGTATTTTCTTTTTTTTTGTTTGTTTCACTGCGTGCGGGTGTATGGGTTAAAGGAGCCGATGTTGTATATATTTGGACAAGAAGTGATGGGACTTTCACTCAGTGAGGGCTCTTTGGGGTGTAGGTGGATATGCAGGGTTTATGTGCTAAAAGGGGATTTCTGGTCTTTCCTAGGGCTGGGCACGGGGGAAGGGACCCTGGCGGGGGCCTCCACGCTGGCCAGTGAACAGGAGTGAGGTGGGGGGAGGGGCTGCGGCCATTGGAGCCTGGCAGAACTGGGTCCGAGTGGTCTCGACGGGGTGGAAAGTTGGGGGGAAGGAACCGAGGTTGGGGGAAGGAGTTTTACAAGAGGCAGTGGACGGGAGGAGTTGGGGGGGGAGGGGGGGGGGGGGGAGGTTTACGACTCTTGGGTATCATGTACGGCACTCTTTCAGAGGTTGGACGCTGTTGAGTGTGGGGGGGGAGTGGACTCAACAGTGACCATGGGCGATCCCGGACTCCTTTTTTCTTTTTCTCCTTTGTTTCCACCATGGGAGGGTTTGTTTTATTGGATGCATATGTTGACAGGTGGGCCGTTGTTTAGGGTGGTGGGAGAATGGGATTGTTGTTATTGTTAAGGGGATTGATTTTTGTATTTGTTACCATTTACTGTTTGTGGGTGGGGTGTAAATTTTGAAGGAAAATGTGAAAATGGAGAATAAAAACATTTATAAAAAAAAAAGTCTTGCTGCCTCTGGAGTTCAGCTCATTTGTCAATGTTTGACCCAAGGCTTAATGAGGTCAAGAGCTGAATGACCCTGACGGAACCAATCTGAGCATTAATGAGCAGGTTACTACTGGATAATTTCTGCTTGATAGCATTGTTGACAACTATTTTCATCACTTTGCTGACGATCGAGAGTCAACGGATGGGACAGTAGTTGGCCAGATTGGTTTTGTCTAGCTTTTTGTCAGTAGGAGATACCTGGGCAATTTTCCACATTACCGGGTAGATACCAGTTTTGTAGCTGTATTGGACAAGCCTGCCGAGGGCCACACCTAGTTTTGGAGCACAAGTCCTCAGTACTATCGCCGGACCCACGCTATCATTTGGCACTTCCTTCCATTCAGGATGCTGAGGTGCTACCGGTTGTTTCACCAACCTCCATCATATAGAACTCCATACCCCCTCTAATTACAATGTTCTCTGCCACTCACTGCCACCTTGTGCTTGAACAAGTCTCTGGTTCCAGTTTCTCTGTGGAAAACTATAGTTTCCCCTGCATGCACACATTTCCATTGCATACAAAGGCTTTTAGATGAGCATAGGCAGATTAGATACCTATTTTAGGATTTGAAAAGTTTGGTATTAACAGGCCTTTCACAGTGGAAAATCCTGCACGTTTTTAGATCATAGATCAGAGAGAAATACAGCACAGAACAGGCCCTTCGGCCCACGATGTTGTGCCGAACTTTTGTCCAAGGTTAATCATAGAATTTTGGACACTAAGAGCAATTTATCATGGCCAATCCACCCAACCTGCACATCTTTGGACTGTGGGAGGAAACCGGAGCACCCGGAGGAAACCCACGCACACACTGGGAGGATGTGCAGACTCCACACAGACAGTGACCCAAGTCGAAATCGAACTTGGGACCCTGGAGCTGTGAAGCAATTGTGCTATCCACAATGCTACCGTGCTGCCCTTAAGAACAAATTAATCTGCACTCCATTATTCTACCATAATCCATGTACCTAGCCAATAGCCGCTTGAAGATCCCTAATGTTTCCGACTCAACTACTTCCACATTCCATGCCCCCACTACTCTCTGGGTAAAGAACCTACCTCTGACATCCCCCTTATATCTTAGCACCTAGCACCCTCAACCTTTCCTCGTAAGACCTACTCTCCATTCCAGGCAACATCCTGGTAAATCTCCTTTGCACCTCTTCCAAAGCTTCCACATCCTTCCTAAAATGAGGCGACCAGAACTGCACACAGTACTCCAAATGTGGCCTGACCAAGGTTTTGTACAGCTGCATCATCACCTCACGGCTCTTAAATTCAATTCCTCTGCTAATGAACGCTAGCATACCATAGGCCTTCTTCACAGCTCTCTCCACTTGAGTGGCAACTTTCAAAGATCTATGAACATAGACCCCAAGATCTCTCTGCTCCTCTACATTGCCAAGAACCTTACCGTTAACCCTGTATTCCGCATTCATATTTGTCCTTCCAAAATGGACAACCTCACACTTGTCGGTGTTAAACTCCATCTGCCACTTCTCAGCCCAGCTCTGCATCCTATCTATGTCTTTTTGCAGCCGACAACAGACCTCCTCACTATCCACAACTCCACCAATCTTCGTATCAGCTGCAAATTTACTGACCCACCCTTCAACTCCCTCATCCAAGTCATTAGTGAAAATCACAAACAGCAGAGGACCCAGAACTGAACCCTGCGGTACGCCACTGATAACTGGGCTCCAGGCTGAATATTTGCCATCCACCACCACTCTGACTTCTATCGATTAGCCAGTTGTTTATCCAACTGGCCAAATTTCCCACCATCCCATGCCTCCTTACTTTCTGCATAAGCCTACCATGGGGAACCTTATCAAATGCCTTACTAAAATCTATGTGCACTACATCCACTGCTTTACCTTCATCCACATGCTTGGTCACCTCCTCAAAGAAGTCAATAAGACTTGTAAGGCAAGACCTACCCCTCATAAATCCGTGCTGACTATCCCTAATCAAGCAATGCCTTTCCAGATGCTCAGAAATCCTATCCCTCAGTACCCTTCCCATTACTTTTCCTACCACCGAAGTAAGACTAACTGGCCTGTAATTCCCAGGGTTATCCCTATTCCCTTTTGTGAACAGGGGCACGACATTCGCCACTCTCCAATCGCCTGGTACAACCCCTGTTGACAATGAGGACGAAAAGATCATTGCCAACGGCTCTGCAATTTCATTTCTTGCTTCCCATAGAATCCTTGGATATATCCCGTCAGGCCCGGGGGACTTGTCTATCCTCAAGTTTTTCAAAACGCCCAACACATCTTCCTTCCTGACAAGTATCTCCTCGCGCTTACCAGTCTTTTTCACACACTCCTCTCCAACAATATGGCCTCTCTTGTTTGTAAATACTGAAGAAAAGTACTTGTTCAAGACCTCTCCTATCTCTTCGGACTCAATACACAATCTCCCGCTACTGTCCTTGATCGGACCTACCCTCGCTCTAGTCATTCTCATATTTCTCACATATGTGTAAAAGGCTTTAGGGTTTTCCTTGATCCTACCCGCCAAAGATTTTTCATGCCAATTCTTAGCTCTCCTAATCCCTTTTTTCAGTTCCCTCCTGGCTATCTTGTATCCCTCCAGCGCCCTGTCTGAACCTTGTTTCCTCAGCCTTACATAAGTCTCCTTCTTCCTTGTCAAGACATTCAACCTCTCTTGTCAACTATTATTCCCTCACTTGACCATCTCTTCCCTGCCTGACAGGGACATACATATCAAAGACGAGCAGTACCTGTTCCTTGAACAAGTTCCACATTTCACTTGTGTCCTTCCCTGACAGCCTATGTTCCCAACTTATGCACTTCAATTCTTGTCTGACAGCATTGTATTTACCTTTCCCCCAATTGTAAACCTTGCCCTGTTGCACGCACCTATCCCTCTCCATTACTAAAGTGGAAGTCACAGAATTGTGGTCACTACCTCCAAAATGCTCCCCCACTAACAAATCTATTACCTGCCCTGGTTCATTGCCAAGTACCAAATCCAATATGGCCTCCCCTCTGGTCGGACAATCTACATACTGTGTTAGAAAAGCTTCCTGGACACACTGCACAAACACCATCCCATCCAAACTATTTGATCTAAAGAGTTTCCACTCAATGTTTGAGAAGTTGAAGTCACCCATGACTACTACCCTGTGACTTCTGCACCTTTCCAAAATCTGTTTCCCAATCTGTTCCTCCACATCTCTGCTGCTATTGGGGGGCCTATAGGAAACTCCCAACAAGGTGACTGCTCCTTTCCTATTTCTGACTTCAACCCATACTACCTCAGTAGGCAGATCCTCCTCGAACTGTCTTTCTGCAGCTATTATACTATCTCAAATTAACAATCCCCCCCTTGTTGCAACATCTATAACCAGGGACCTCCAACAACCATTTCTGCCCCTCTTCTATCCAAGTTTCCGTGATGGCCACCACATCGTAGTTCCAAGTACCGATCCATGCCTTAAGTTCACCCACCTTATTCCTGATGCTTCTTGCGTTGAAGTATACACACTTCAACCCATCTCCTTGCCTGCAAGTACTCTCCTTTGTCAGTGTTACCTTCCCCACTGCGTCGCTACACGCTTTGGTGTCCTGAATATTGGCTTCCTTTGTTGCTGGACTGCAAATCCGGTTCCCATTCCCCTGCCAAATTAGTTTAAACCCTCCCGAAGACTACTAGAAAACCTCCCTCCCAGGATATTGGTGCCCCTCTGGTTCAGATGCAACCCGTCCTGCTTGTACAGGTCCCATCTTCCCCAGAATGCGCTCCAATTATCCAAATACCTGAAGTCCTCCCTCCTACACCATTCCTGCAGCCAAGTGTTCAACTGAACTCTCTCCCTATTCCTAGCCTCGCTAACATGTGGCACCGGCAACAAACCAGAGATGGCAACTCTGTCTGTCCTGGCCTTTAACTTCCAGCCTAACTCCCTGTACTTGTTTATTACCTCCACACCCCTTTTCCTACCTACGTCGTTGGTACCAATGTGCACCACGACTTCTGGCTGCTCACCTTCCCCCTTCAGCATCCTGAAGACACGATCCGAGACATCCCTGGCACCCGGGAGGCAACATACCTTCCGGGAGTCTCGCTCGTGACCACAGAATCTCCTATCTATTCCCCTAACAATTGAATCTCCTTTTACTATTACTTTTCTATTCTCCCCCTTTCCTTCTGAGCCCCAGAGCCAGACTCCGTGCCAGAGATCTGGCCGCTAGGGCCTTCCCCCGGTAGGTCATCCCCCTCCTCCCCCGGCAACAGCATCTAAAATGGTATACTTGTTTTGAAGGGGAACGGCTACAAGGGATCCCTGCATTATCTGCCTGTTAATTTTCTTTCCCCTGAGTGTAACCCTGCTACTCTGGTCCAGTACCTTGGGTGTGGCGACCTCCCTGTAACTCTTCCCGATAACCCCCTCTGCCTCCCGGGTGATCCGAAGTTCATTCAGTTCCAGCTCCAGTTCCCTGAGGAGCTGGAGTTGGGTGCACTTCCCGCAGGTATAGTCAGCGGGGACACCGGTGGTATCCCTCACCACCCACATCCTACATGAGGAACATATAACTGCCCTAGCCGCCATCCCCTCTTACTTTACAGAATATAGCTGCCCCGTAGACCAACTGGACCTCTGCCCTCCGACTCTGCTTCCAGTCGACTGCACTCTGTAAACTCCTGGCTCCGTTCTCGCTCTTTGCAGAAATGAAATGAAAGGAGCACCTTGCTCCCTCCTCACCTAACTCCCTAAGTCACCAAACTCTCACTGTAGCACTCAAATGCACCAAATTCAGCACTCCCTCAGTCACCAAACTCTCACTGTAGCACTCAAATGCACCAGGTTCAGCACTCCAGTGCAAACAAAGTCTGCACTGTAGCTGGATCATTTTTATACTGTGAATCTAGCCTCTGAAAACTGGCCTAATCCAATTAACTAATTAACAAGCTCCAGCTGCAAGTACCTACAAGTAGAACCTTGTTTAAAGCTGATTCAAAATTCACCTTCTTCTAAACCAAACAGCAACTTTTAAGTTAATTAACTAAATAAAAGAAATACTAGACTTTAGATAAAAGTGGCCCTTATACTCCCTCAGTCTCCAAACTCTCACTGTAGTACTCAAATGCACCAAGTTCAGCACTCAGTGCAAACAAAGGGAAGGGATCAATCCTCAACTTTTCACTTTTTCCAACTTACTCTTCCTTTTACATATTACCTCTTACTGAATCTGCCCTATGCATGCTTTGCTTTCCCCTTCACTCCTGTCATTTCCTTCTGTCCTACCTCCACCGTGCTCTGTTCCTGTTCTTCATATTGGTTCCTCATCCCCAAGACAGTGTGGCATGGCCTTATCTTTCCCTATTCCTTTGCAAAGCTTGTTGACACCAGTCTGAGAGCTATACATTTCCTCCCTTGCTGACATACTTGTAATGATAATAATGATCTTTTATTGTCACAAGTATGAAGTTACTGTGAAAAGCCCCTAGTCACCACATTCCGGCGCCTGTTCGGGTAAGCTGGTACGGGAATTGAACCTGTGCTACTGGCCTTGTTCTGCATTACGAACCAGATGTCTAGTCCACTGATCTAAACCAGCCCCTTTGTGGACCAAATGGCCTACTTCTCCTGTTCTGTATGTTTTCCCTCATTTTGCTGCTTTGCCACCTAACCATCTCACACCAAGTACTCGTGCTTTGCCTTCCTCCCTTCCAAACCCCCACTCCCTATCATCTGTGTTTGACACAATCCCCCATCACCATGAAACTACCCCCATCTTGAGACCTCATTTCTGCTCTTGTCCACCAACACCCCCTCTGTCGCAAAACACTTTGGTAGTATTCTTACTAGACGATGCCAGATCCTGCAACTCATTCTCTCAATTCTCCAAGCTCATCAAACCACCCCATTACTGTCACATACCTATGGAAGTGGAACACACCATGGGGCCTCTCCCACCACCCTTTCACCTGTGTCACACGCTGAAACAGTATTCCCAGATGGTGACACTCCATCTGACAATATATAACACTGTCTGGAGACTGGAGAAGATATACATCTGGATACTCTTCATATGCTTTGGCACCCTGACACCTTTTTATCCCCTCAAACTCCCGCACATTTATCTGATTTCTATGCTTCGATTTTGATCATAAATGTATTCACAATCACTTTATATAAAAAACATTCCTACAAATTCTTCAGGAGAAAAGGAACATGTTTTATTGGGGTGAATAGAATGTTTTGCACAGACCTGTTAAAAGGGCAATGAGAGGCAAAGAGCTGAAAAATGCACTTCAGTTGAAACTAAACATAATATAAAATATTTTCAGTATCATAACATGTAAGATGACATCTGAGCAAGGGGAAAATCATGAAAGGGGCAAATGGATCAACTAAAATCCACAAGGATCTGTTCTGGGGCCGTTGCTGTTTGTCATTTTTATAAATGACCTAGAGGAGGGCACAGAAGGTTGGGTGAGTAAATTTGCAGACGACACTAAAGTCGGTGGAGTTGTAGACAGTGCGGAAGGATGTTGCAGGTTACAGAGGGACATAGATAAGCTGCAGAGCTGGGCTGAGTGGTGGCAAATGGAGTTTAATGTAGAGAAGTGTGAAGTGATTCACTTTGGAAAGAAAAACAGGAATGCGGAATATTTGGCTAATGGTAAAATTCTTGGCAGTGTGGATGAGCAGAGGGATCTCGGTGTCCATGTACATAGATCCCTGAAAGTTGCCACCCAGGTTGATAGCGTTGTGAAGAAGGCCTATAGTGTGTTGGCCTTTATTGGTAGAGGGATTGAGTTCCGGAGCCATGAGGTCATGTTGCAGCTGTACAAAACTCTGGTACGGCCGCATTTGGAGTATTGCGTACAGTTCTGGTCGCCTCATTATAGGAAGGACGTGGAAGCTTTGGAACGGGTGCAGAGGAGATTTACAAGGATGTTGCCTGGTATGGAGGGAAAATCTTATGAGGAAAGGCTGATGGACTTGAGGTTGTTCTCGTTGGAGAGAAGAAGGTTAAGAGGTGACTTAATAGAGGCATACAAAATGATCAGAGGGTTAGATAGGGTGGACAGTGAGAGCCTTCTCCCGCGGATGGAGGTGGCTAGCACGAGGGGACATAGCCTTAAATTGAGGGGTAATAGATATAGGACAGACTTCAGAGGTAGGTTTTTTACGCAAAGAGTGGTGAGGCCGTGGAATGCCCTACCTGCAACAGTAGTGAACTCGCCAACATTGAGGGCATTTAAAAGTTTATTGGATAAGCATATGGATGATAATGGCATAGTGTAGGTTAGATGGCCTTTAGTTTTTGACTTCCCATGTCGGTGCAACATCGTGGGCCTAAGGGCCTGTACTGCGCTGTATCGTTCTATGTTCTATGATGAGGGGAGGAAATAATTATGCATGACTACTTCATGTATTCACAAGGGAAGACCTGAGCAACATGCCATCTCCAAACAGCTAATCCAAGTAAAATCAAAGCTTTAATACAATAGGGCTATCGCCAGAGATAAATGGTATTTATCCCAGAGTCCTGAAGGAAGTAAGGAGATTTGAGCGAGACTGACAATTTTTCAGAGGAACTTCATGAACAATATGTTGGAAATTGGCTCAGTGACAGAACTGATACTGGCAACTATAGATCCATCAGTCTAGCTTCCATTTCATATAAAATAAGTTTTTGAGCTTAATGGCTGCATAATTATTATCCAAACAGGGGTCAGTTTAGCTCAGTTGGCTGGACAGTTGGTTTGTAATGCAGAGCGTTGTCAACAGGACGGATTAATTTCCCGTACCGGCTCAGGTTATTCATGAAGGCCCACCTTCTCAACCTTGCCTAGTGCCCGAGTGTGTTGGTCCTCTGGTTAAATCACTAACAGTTAGCTCTTCCCCTCAATGGGGTTCAGGAAGAGGACAATCTTGCCTGAGCAGTTTCCTTGACTGAGGAAAGTATTGGACTTTGGTAAACTGTACAATCTGACTTTTGGCAAAGTTTCATACAAGTCCTCTAGTTAAAATCAAAGCTGAGGGAATAAGTGTAAACCTTGAGAAATGGATTTAAAAAATGATGAAGGATAACATTTTTTAGAGGAGTTCTGTCAGATGGGTGGAAGAGGGAGTGAGCTGCAGAATGGGGCCCCTGTGCCAGATATTGTTTTCAATTTACATAAATTGCATCCATTCATTGTGCACTTCAAAGTGGTAAGATTTGAAAATCATAGATGTCGCTGGGCAAGGAACATGGAAGAGGCAGCTCAAATTAGAAAACAAGTCTGATGAAATGTCGTCAGCAAAATGATGGAAGAGATTGTTGACGGTGCTATCAAGCAGCACTTGCTCAGCAATAACTTGCTCACTGATGCTCAGTTTGTATTCCAGTACAACTTGGTTCTTGACCTCATTACAGCCTTGGTCTAATCATGTACAAAAGAGCTGAACTTGAGATAAGAGTAACTGCCCTTGACATCAAGGCCACATTTCACTTAGTGCAGCATAAAGGAGCCCTTCAAAATTGGAACTAATGGGAATCGGCGGGGGGGGGGGGGGGGACACACTCATTGGTTGGAAAATGGTTATAGCTGTTGGAAGTTAGTCATCTCAGTTACAGTGCGTGTCCTAGGCCCAACCATCTTCAGCTACTTTATCACTGACCTACCTTCCATCATAAAAGGGAATGTTTGCTGATGATTGCACAATTGTACCATTCGTGACAGCAGTCCGTCTCCATGTGCAACAATGCTTGGACAACATTCGGTCTTGGGCCGGTCAGCACAATGGAGCAGCGATTAGCACTGCTGCCTCATGGCGCTGAAGACCTGGCTCCGGGTCACTGTCGTTGTGGAGTTTTCACATTCTCCCCATATCTGCATGGGTCTCGCCCCACAGCCCAAAAAGATGTGCAGGGTAGGTGAATTGGCCATGCTAAATTGCCCCTTTATTGGGAAAAAAATATAATTGGATACTCTAAATTTATTTTTAAAATTCAGGCTTGGGCTGATGAGTGGCAAACAACATTCATGCCATCGAAGTGCCAGGCAATGATCATCTCCAACAAGAGATAATTTAACAGTCTCCCCTGAGCATTCAGTTTAATTGCCATTGCTGCATCGCCACTATTAACATCCTGGGGGATTACCATTAACTAGAAATTGAACTAGGTCAGCCATATAAATACTGTGGCTATAAGATCAGATCAGTGTCCAGGAATTCTGTGAGAAGTAACTATCTGCCTGACTCTCCTAAACTCATTGGTCATCTAAGGCTGAAGTGTGATGGAATACTCTCAACAAGAGCAGCAGATACATGGGAACACCACCAACTGCAAGTTGGCCTCCAAGCCACAACTATTCTGACTTGGAATTATATCACCATTCCTTCTCTGCCACTGGGTTAAAATCCTGGACTCTGTAGCAGCACTGAGGGTATACTTGACCACATTAACAGGAGAGGTTCAAGAAGGTAGCTTACCGCCACCTTCTCAAAGGTGATTGGGGATGGGTGACTGGCCCAGCCAGCCAACCCTTGAACTCATAAGCGAATAAATAAAAAAAGTAATGAAATAGTCTCTCCTTCTGCCTTCCTTTGGTGGTAAGGCACAAAGGAAGCATTAGAAAGATATAACTTCTTGTTCCATTAGTTAGGAGCTGGCTTAGCACAGTGAGCTAAACAGCTAGCTTGTAATGCAGAACAATGCCAGCAGCGCGGGTTCAATTCCTGTACTGGCCTCCCCGAACAGGCGCCGGACTGTGGCAAGAAATAACCAAGGTTTATTCATATCCTCCTATTGCTTCTGTTGAGATCAATTTACATGTAACCTTTATAGTTATGTTGGAAATTCAAATTATTCTTTGTTTCAAATGGAACCAAACCATTTGGAAGGAAAATCACTAAGCGCACATCAGCAAAATGGATATTCAGTGGTTCTGTCTATTATTGTGTGACTGGATAGAATCCATGAGGAAAGGTTTGAGCTCACACTCTGGCACTTGGTTTCTATAAACAGCCTACTGGACCAGTTGTCATGTTTTTTCAGAACTGTGGTATCTTAATCTTCTGGGGCATATTTGTTTTTACAGCAGTCCTCAAAGATTCACTGTTTTATACTCTTGTATTCGATTACATATTTATGTATGAAAGTTGAATAAATAATTTACTGTGATATTGTCAGCTTGTTGTGAAGTTAAGTTCTCTCTCTCTCTATATATTTTATATATATATATATATAAACATTTTGTTCCCAAAATTACTGCCACTTGTGCAAACAAACTTAAGAAATTCAGTGACGCAGGCAAAGCTAACCTGACTTGAAGTATGAAAGCTGAAATCCTCAAAGTTCCAGAGAACAATTTCTCCATGGGCTGAAAAAACTTTTTATTCATTCAAAAAAATAATAAAGTAGTCTGCCATTATTTAAAATTTCCTTCAGTATTTGGAGTTTTCTGATTATTAATATGCTTTTTGGGGAAAGAAAGCTTACTTTACATTTTCTTCCAGTTATGTGATTGTTATTTCTTAAATCCTTTGTTGGAAAGACATTGTCATTATAAGGCATTTCTGAATGTCTGTAAAAAGCCAACAGTGCAAGGTGGTTATCTTAATCATTGATGCTATTTACAATACAGCAGGGTGGTAGTCTACTGGACCCAATTGTGTTTATCGGTTGAACTATTTAATGCAATTTTATATTCTATTTGTTTTCCTTTGATAGATATATGGATGAATCCAACAGGTTAATGACCAGAAAATAGTGGGGTGAAGCTACAAGAGCAGACCTCATTCAATTGTAAAAGATAACAAGTGCTAATGCCACAGGCATTTTGAGATTTTGTTTTCCTCCTCCCCCGCCACCCAATCATCGCAGTCAAATTTTGAAGTGTGTATACAAATAATACATAGTTACATTGAATCATCACACACAGGCAGTCAGGCTCAAATGGACAATGTCACCATTTACGTTCCACACAAGCCTTCAACCACTCCTTATTCTACCTTTATCAGCGTAACCTTTTTTCCCTTGTGTTCATCCAGCTTCCCCTTTTTGTACTTGTGCTACTTGCCTCAGTGATTTCTTATGGTAGCATGTTCCACATTGCTCCTTACCTGAAGAGTGATAACATTTCCTTAATTCCCTCTAGGGTTTATTTTATACTTCGATTTCCCCCAGCTGGAAACATTTTCTCCACGTCTACCCCACCAAACTCTCTTATTGTCTTAACCTCCCGAGAAAAAATCCCGAGTCCATTCAGTCTCTTGATAACCTCTCCATTCTGGTTTCACCCTTTGAATTCTTGCTTCAACATTTTATGCTGTGGGTGTCACCACAGTTTTGCCAAAACTGGTAAAATTTATTTTTCAGAAACTAGCCCTATAACCTTTACATGAAGTTTCACAAAATTGCATTCTTTTGAGTTTCTCTTCATTTGGGTATTTTTGGCTAAATTTCCCTTCCACAAGTTACCAATTTGATGTTTTTATAGTCAAAGATCCAGGTACATAATGTGCTTCCAAGTTGCTGCAGTGCTCAGTAGTTAACCTTAAGGAAAATACTACAAAAATGTGTTGTGCAATTATTGTTTTAGGAAAATAAATTCTGAAATCTATCTTAAACTGACCAAACCTTTTCTCCCACAATTCAAGTGTGATACTTTGGAGTGCAGTGGCGCAATCCTAATGTGGCATAGAACATAGAATATTACAGCGCAGTACAGGCCCTTCGGCCCTCGATGTTGCGCCGTCCTGTGAAACCCCTCTAAAGTCCCTCTACACTATTCCCTTATCGTCCATATGCCTATCCAATGACCATTTGAATGCGTTTAGTGTTGGCGAGTCCACTACTGTTGCAGGCAGGGCATTCCACGCCCTTACTACTCTCTGAGTAAAGAATCTACCTCTGACATATATCCTATATCTATCTCCCCTCAATTTAAAGCTATGTCCCCTTGTACTGGACATCACCATCCGAGGAAAAAGGCTCTCAATGTCCACGCTATCTAATCCTCTGATCGTCTTGTATGCCTCAATTAAGTCACCTCTTAACCTTCTTTTCTCTAACGAAAACAGCCTCAAGTTCTTCAGCCTTTCCTCATAAGATCTTCCCTCCATACCAGGCAACATCCTTGTAAATCTCCTCTGTACCCTTTCCAATGCTTCCACATCCTTCCTATAATGTGGCGACCAGAACTGCACGCAATACTCCAAATGTGGCCGCACCAGAGTTTTGTACAACTGCAACATGACCTCATGGCTCCAAAACTTAATTCCTCTACCAATAAAAGCTAACATACTGTACGCCTTTTTAACAACCCGCTCAACCTGGGTGGCAACTTTCAGGGATCTATGGACATGGACACCGAGATCTCTCTGCTCGTCCACACTACCAAGAATCTTACCATTAGCCCAGTACTCTGTCTTCCTGTTATTCCTTCCAAAATGAATCACCTCGCACTTTTCTGCATTAAACTCAATTTGCCACCTGTCAGCCAAGCTCTGCAGCTTATCTATGTCCCTCTGTAACTTGTAACATCCTTCTGCACTGTCCACAACTCCACCGACTTTAGTGTCATCTGCAAATTTACTCACCCATCCTTCTACGCCCTCCTCTGGGTCATTTATAAAAATGACAAACAGCAGCGGCCCCAAAACAGATCCTTGTGGTACACCACTAGTAACTGGACACCAGTCAGAACCTTTCCCATCAACCACCACCCTTTGTCTTCTATCAGCTAGCCAATTTCTGATCCAAACTACTATATCACCCTGAATCCCATGCCTCTGCACTTTCTGCAATAGCCTACCGTGGGGAACCCCATCAAACGCTTCACTGAAATCCATATACACCACATCAACTGCTCCACCCTCATCCACCTGCCCGGCCACCTTCCCGAATAACTCAACGAGGCCTGTGAGGCACGACCCACCCCCCACAAAACCATGCCGACTTCCTCTGGTTTCCTTTTCCTATGACTCTCCTCTCAATTAGGAGATGCTGCAGTGTTTGCTTTGTGCCTTCTTGCTCCTTCTTGGTTTTGGATTCTAATTAAGCACTGAATAACCAGCCTTTGAATTGTCTACCCACTCCCAGTGGGACTACGGTGCACACGCAATAGAATCACTTTTTAAAACCGATCATCCATTCCATTTAATAAAATAAAAGGTTTATTTAAATTGTCTTACTTTTTGTGCTACGGTATTTTAATTTGTGCCTATTATATAATTATATACGGTATTAATATTTCACTGCAGGGCTACAAACAAGTGATTGTGGGAAAATAATGCTTGATTTTTGGAAGAAAATACTACAAAAATGTTTTGTGCAATTATTGTTTTAGGAAAATAAATTCTGAAATCTATCTTAAACTGACCAAACCTTTTCTCCCACAATTCAAGTGTAATACTTTGGAGTGCAGTTATTGTCATTATTTTTAAAATGAGACATGAATAATCCATTAATCTGTTTAAATGATTTTGATTAAGAAAAGTGAGAGAAATCTCTTTTTCAAGTAGTGTATGTCATCTCTAATTTCCAACTGACTGGAAAAAGCAAAAAGAATGTGGTCTAACAGATCAGATGGCACTCATCATCATCTATAGTGCCACCACACGCTCTGAAGAGCTGAGGAGTTCTCTCATTGCTCTGGTCAATACTTTAAAAAAATATATATATTTTTAGTCTCCTCCTTTTTCACCATTCTTCTCCTGAATTTACACCCAACACAAATCAATAACCAACAACAAATATCTCAAACCCCATAACAGTAACAACGATCCCATCCTCCCACCATGCCCAGACATCAGCCCGCATGTTAACATAAACAAATGACAAAGAGAAAAAAAAGGAATCAGGGATTACCCATAGCCATCTTCAACATACACAGCCCCCCCCTCCAAATAATGTTCGATGTTATCCAGTTCTTGAAAGTGCATAATAAATAGAGCCCATGACTTGTAGAACCCCTCCGAGCTTCCCCTCAGTTCGAACTTAACCGTCTCAAGGGTCAAGTATTCCAACAGGTCCCCTCGCCAGGGCACAGGGCGGAGAGGCCGCTCTCCATCCCAGCAGGATCCGCCTTCGGGCGATGAACGAGGAGAAGGCTATGATATCTGCCTCCGCAACCATTTCCAACCCTGGCTGATCCGAATATGGCCTCCCGGGGACCTGGGTCCAGCTTCACATGCACCACCTTGGAAATTACCCGAAACACCTCCTTCCAGTACTCCCCAAGCTTTGGACAGGACCAAAACACATTAATGTGAGCGCCCCCCCCCGGCAACGTTCACACACATCTTCTACCCCCTTCAAAGAATTGGCTCATCCTCGCCCTCGTGAGGTGTGCGCTGTATCAACACTATATGACAGACCCTGGCCAACACTGGATCTGTGGTGTTCATGCCTTTACCTGGGCCGCCGTAACTAGCAAGGAGCCCATAAAGTGTAAGGCTGAAATGACCTCTTCTGACGTGGCAGGCGTCAGCATGCTGGTAGGTAATGGGTGTCTGCTGCGGGCCTCGAATGGGGAATGTTTGTTGTTGGAAGATGTTCCAACATTTGTTCATACGCTACCAGAAGCAGAGCTCAAAACTGAATGCAGGCAGACACCATTAGGGAAATTGCGCTATCTTCCTTGAATAAACCCAACAGGGGCTTGTGGTACGTATAAGTCGTGAATGCGTATGGCCAGAGACGTATTGCTGCAATCGCTTTACCCCGAAGACTAATGCCAAACCTTTTTTGATTTGTGCATAGTTCTGTTCTGCCGGCAGCAGGGTGAGTGAAGCAAATGCAATGGGTCGTTCTGTTCCATCATCCATACAGTACGCCAGAACAACCTCTCTGTCGTAGGGTGAGGCATCGCAGGTTAACAACAAAAGCTTGGACGGGTCAAAATGAGTCAGCAGATGTGAAGATGATAGCTGCTGGTTCACTTCGCCAAAAGCCATCTGTTGCAGTGGATCCAAAAACCATCTTTGGTCTTAAGTAACAGATGCAGCAGGGCGAACACTTGCCAGATTTGGAATGAATTTACCATAATAGTTTGAGGCCCAAGAAGGAGAGGAGTTTTGGTAGTCCTTTAGCACGGGGGCTTGCTGGATTGCTTGTACCTTGTCATCCACTGGGTGCAAGCCATTCCTGTCCACCTTGTAACCCAAGTAGACCACTTCTGTCGAGTGAAAGACACAGTTTTCATGCCATAGGTGAATCCCAACTACCTCAAAACGATGTAGCACATTCTTTTAAGTTCTTCATGTGTTTCCGGTCGGATGAACCAGTGATCAACCCGTCATCCAGGAAGACTGCTACCTGTGGTGATCCTTAGAGAATATTCTCCATTACTCGCTGAAAAATGATACATGCAGGGAAACTCCGAAAGGCAACCTGTGTGTGTTGATGGTCACATACTTCCGTGATGCCGGGTCCAAAACTAATTGTAGATCAGCGTGACTTGTGTTGAGCTTGGTGAAGGTATGCTCTCTTCACACACTCCCCCCAAATTCCCCCTGCTGAGCCGTGCGTGTCGGTCCTCAATCCTGGGCACTGAGAAACGGTCCAAATGGGACACCTGATTGATTGTCATTTTATAATCCCTGTAGAGATGGATGGAGTGGTAAGGCTTTGTGACTGGCACAACTGACGCAGCCCAATCTGCGAACTGCTTCAGGTGGTCCAATTATGCATCTACCTTGGCCTTCAGTGCGTAGGGGAAGGGATCGGCCCGAAAATACCGTGGCTGAGCCTCGGCATCCACTGAAATCTTGGCGGAGGCTCCTTGGCTGGTACCTAGTCGGTCTTGAACAACATCCGGAAAACGGGCCAATACCTTATCCGGCCCGTCGGGGTACTTGCAGCACACTTGTTGCCAGTCCAGTCGGAGATTCTATAGCCTGCGGGACGGACGCACTGGTACCCAGAGAAACTGGCGAAATGAGCACCAGCATGGAAACCTATCTGCCGCTGCACCCCCAGTGACCGTCCCAGGGGATGGACCCATTTCAGGCAGAGAGGGGCCCACCACTTTTACTGTATCTTTGCATCACGGGTGGAGCCCATCCAGGTGAAGCTCCAGATCAACAGTTTCTCTTTCGAAATGGAGCTCAGCAGGTTGAAGCCTGAACCTTGCATTATTACCTATGGTAGGTTTTCTGACTGCACCCTGTGCTCCATGGTGGCTTCCCAAGTCCCCATGATCTGCAAAGGCTCCCATTAGTTGTTGAGCCAAAAAGTAGCATATTCCCTTGATATATTGGGTCTAGTCACCCGTCTTGGCGTCAAATACCTCTAACTTTCTGATTAGTGGCATACCCGCAACCTGCATGGAGGCCTCCTGAGGCCTAGTCGAGGTGGGCCTGGTCCGGAGGAAATGGCATCTCTTGCAGTTTCGCTTTACCCTCATCGCCAGTGTAAAGTCCCAGGCAAGTGACTCTGAAGCGATGACTGCACGAAAAGTCCAATTTATTATACTTTATTATGTTACACCTCCCATGCCCTAAAGGGAGTCCCATGGCCGGAGCATATATGTCCAAGAGGCCCTTGGCTGAAGTGAGTGGCTCTGCCCCCTAATCTAGGGAGATCATACTCTGGTGAGGCTACAAGCGACTCTTGAGGTTGCAGATGTCTTGGTCTCCACTTGGGTTATAACACAGTCAATGGGCGTGATTCTCCGCCCCCCACGCTGGGTGGGAGAATAGTGGGAGGGCCTCCCGACATTTTTCATGCCCTCCCGCTTTTCTCTTCTCCTCCCCCCCCCCCCCCCCCATGCCATGAATCGGCGCTCGCCGCTTTTTACAGTGAGCGGCGATTCTCCGAGGCCGATGGGCCGAGCGGCCGGCCCTTCACGACCGTTTCAACACGGCAGCAAACATACCTGCTCGCTGCTGTCGTGAAACGGGCGCCAGATGCCCATTTGGGGCATCTGGGGGCCCGATTGGCATGGCAGTACCACGGTGCCCACCGATCGCGGGCCGTGCGTCCGTAACGGACACACTCTTTTCCCTCCGCCGCCCCGCAAGATCAAGCCGTCACGTCTTGCGGGGCGGCTGAAGGAAAATACGCCAACTGCGCATGCGCGGGTTGGCGTTGTCCAACCTGCGCATGCGTGGCCGCGTCAGCCGGCATGACACTTGACGTGCGGCTTTGACTACCAGCGTCAAGGCCGCACCGGCGTGATGTATGGGGCCGCGCTCCTATCCCCGCCCGGGGGGGAGAATCGGCCCTGGAAGTGGGTGTGAAGGCTGCCGTGCGGAAAATCTCGCCCCAAATCTTTAAGTTTCAGGCTTTCATTTTGATACTACTTTTTAGGGGCTGGTTTAGCACAGGGCTAAATCTCTAGCTTTGAAAGCAGACCAAGGCAGGCCAGCAGCACAGTTCAATTCCCGTACCAGCCTCCCCGAACAGGCGCCGGAATGTGGTGACTAGGGGCTTTTCACAGTAACTTCATTTGAAGCCTACATGTGACACTAAGCGATTTTCATTCGAGGCATGAGATGGTTTTCTCTGGAAAGGTTGTCTACTTCCTCTGCAAACACAGCATCATTTCAAGTTCACAGCAAAGGATGTGGCAGGCAACTAGGGATGGGCAATAAATGCTGGCCTAGCCAGTGGCACCCACATCCCATAAAGAAAATAAAAACATTTAAATTATTGCTTTCAGAACAATAAAGCAGTTCTTTCACTTCAAGCAGGAGAGAGAGCAAGTTCCTTTCACTTCCAAGGTCTAAACACTTCTAAGTTCTCTCAGAAACCATCACTGTCCTTCGCTAACCAACCGTCCGCCAGTTAACCAATCAAACCAACTCCCTTCAAAACTGGTTCCAAAACCACTTGCTGCTGCTTGTCTCTAAAATACAAAATCTGGAAACACAATATCCTGGGAAGCAGGCGAGTCTAGTACTTAAAGACACATCCTGATTATGGGTCCACAAACCAAAATAATAAAATAAAAAGAAATGGGAACAAAGGAAATAAACAGGACTGATTCTTGCACCCAACAACACCATGAGTAGATTAACTGGGTAATTGCAAATTGATTTATGGAAATTGTGATTGTCTATTTTAGTGACTGCGCTTCAAAATTAATTCTTTGCCAGTGAAGTGCTTTGGCTAAGAAGATGAAAGACACTACATAAATGGGAATTTGTTCTTGTATAAATAGAAATTAATTGGCTCATTTATATTGCAATGTGTTTTCAGATGTTTTCTGGTTCAGAGTATGTGAAAGAATAAAATCTACAAATTTAAGTCCGATCATGTTTATAATCTTGAGTTTCAAGATTAAGAAATATCAGTGGTGTGGTATATTAAAACTTTTTTTAAAAAGCAAGTTTGTAATTGTGCATTATGCTGTTGATGCAAAAGCATAAACTTCAAAAGAAATGCTGCTTACACAAATGTTTATTATTTTAAGCAGTTAAGAACAGAGTTTTGGTGTTCTGAACTTGGACAAATTTGAACTGAAATGCACTGATAAACTAGATTCCAATCAATCCATAGCAAACCGTATCATATTTTTCTTGGGCTGTGTTTGTTCTTTTGTTTTTCATATTAAACAGCTCCACCAATTAATCAGATGTTCAAAATGCAATTTCCACTGAAATCATTTCACCATTAAACGCACAAGTCTTGAATTGGCAGTAGATGGTAATATTCACAGAAATTATGTGCAACCAATAAGGTTTGCATTCATAGGGCAGCACGGTAGCACAAGTAGATAGCACTGTGGCTTCACAGCGCCAGGGTCCCAGGTTTGATACCCCGCTGGGTCACTGTCTGTGCAGAGTCTGCACGTTCTCCCCGTGTCTGTGTGGGTTTCCTCCGGGTGCTCCGGTTTCCTCCCACAGTCCAAAGACATGCAGGTTAGATGGATTGGCCATGATAAATTGCCCTTAGTGACCAGGAAAGTTAGGAGGGGTTATTGGGTTACGGGGATAGGGTGGAAGTGGGGGGCTTAAGTGGGTTGGTGCAGACACGATTGGCCGAATGGCCTCTTTCTGCACTGTATGTTCTATACAGTAGTCCCCCGTTATACCGCGCTCTGCAATACCGCGGTTCGCGATATACCGCGGGGGAGCTTATGGACCCCAACTGTCAGTTGTGTCAATTTCAGCGGCCGGCTCACTTTGATCCGGAGAGGGAAGCTGCTCTCTCACTGAAACAATCAGCCGGCCGCTGAAATTGACACTGCTGGCTGCTCTCTCCCTCCAATCAGAAACATTAAAACTTAAAAGTTGGATTGGAGGGAGAGAGCAGCGGGCAGTGTCAATTTCAGCGGCCGGCTGATTGTTTCAGTGAGAGAGCAGCTTCCCTCTCCGGATCAAAGTGAGCCGGCCGCTGAAATTGACACTGCCCGCTGCTCTCTCCCTCCAATCCAACTTTTAAGTTTTAATGTTTCTGATTGGAGGGAGAGAGCAGCCGGCAGTGTCAATTTCAGCGGCCAGCTCACTTTGATCCGGGGAGGGAAGCTGCTCTCTCACTGAAGCAATCAGCCGGCCGCTGAAATTGACACTGCCCGCTGCTCTCTCCCTCCAATCAGTACCTCAGCAGCCACGGCCTGCACCCCAGCAGCCACGGCCTGTACCCCAGCAGCCACAGCCTGAACCCCAGCAGCCACAGTACCCCAGCAGCCACAGCCTGAAGCCCAGCAGCCACGGCCTGTACCCCAGGAGCCACAGCCTGTACCCCAGCAGCCACAGCCTGAACCCCAGCTACAGAGGGGAGGGGCGATGTGAGACCATGCTGGTCTTGCAGAGGCCCGTATGACCTCCTCCTGTGTTCTCTGCTCTCTCCCTCCAATCAGCCGGCAGTGTCAATTTCAGCGGCCGGCTCACTTTGATCCGGAGAGGGAAGCTGCTCTCTCACTGAAACAATCAGCCGGCCGCTGAAATTGACACTGTTTTAATTAGATCCACGATGGGGGTTTTAAATTTATTTAAAAATCTATGCTAGCGCTTCCCATTGTGAGTCTACGGGGGTCTGACCTCTCCCCCCGCCCCCCGTAGACTCTCAATGGGAAGCGCTAGCATAGATTTTTAAATAAATTTAAAACCCCCATCGTGGATATCCGCGGCTCGGTTGCAACGCGGGTGGCTGTCTTGGACCCCAACACCCGCGTTATAAAGGGGGACTACTGTATTCTAGTTTTCAAAATATATGTGTAACTTATTGGAACATGAAGTCACCAGTTGGCGCCACCATGTGGCAAGTAGCAGGTTTGATGTACCCTACTGCTGAATTTTGAGGCTCTGTTCTACAGCCCAAGAAATTAGGGACATTGCCCAAAAAGGAGAAAGCAAATTGATGATCAGTAACCGTTGCACTTCCCAGCAGGTAGCTAAGAGCAGTATTGTCAAAAAGCTGGAAGTAGATTCCTTTTTTTTCCTTTTTTAAAAAATTTAGAGTACCCAATTCATTTTTTTTCCAATTAAGGGGCAATTTAGTGTGGCCAATTCACCTACCCTGCACATCTTTGGGTTATGGCGTAACCCACGCAAACACGGGGAGAATGTGCAAACTCCACACGGACAGTGACCCAGAGCCGGGATTGAACCTGGGACCTCAGCGCCGTGAGGCAGCAGGGCTAACCCACTGTGCCACCGTGCTGCTGGAAGTAGATTCCTGAATGAATACCAAGAAAATCATTCAAAAATGAATGGCGTACAGTTAGGTGCATATTCCAGAATTCTGCTCAATTTACTTTGCAAAGGCAAAATAACTTTAGAGAATCTTTCTTAACTAATTAGGTCAGGTAGAGACCACGATGCTTGATTTGTATGCAGTCCATTGAAGGAACATACTTGAAGATCTTAATTTACCTGCTGTTTTTACATTCCCTTTTGAATTCTGCCTCTCTCCAACAAGCTGCTCAATACCCACAAAACGGGTGAGAGTTCCTTGCACTCTACCTAAAAATAAAAAGTAAGAAGAATATTGTCAAAACAAATACTGTGCAAATTAATTTCTCACTTTTTGTCTTCTAAAAAGTTTTGTTTTGGCCAGAAATAGACAAAATGTGGCCAAATTCTATCCACTAGCCTTTCAGTCCCAATTTGGTAAGAACTTCTGCAAATCTAGCTGGAATTGTAATTATGCTAAAAGCATACATTTTATTTCTGGGTCAGTTGACTGGCATTATCATTGATAGCTCTAGTTACAGATTTGTACGTGTACAACGAGATAAACTGATGAGACTAGAAAACATTACGTCAAATTGAAATTTCAAAGCAAGTGGCATGATAGGGGACAGAAATCCTTGCAACCTGTGACAAAACATTTTGCTTGTTTGGCAAGCTTTGTGACCGTGAAGGAGGAAAGTAATGAGATGAAGGAAAAAAACCTGAGAAAAGATGCAGAGCATAAGATAAGTGGTGGAACAGCTCAGTATCTAGACTGTGGCTTCTTGAAACATAAAATCATACAATTTACAGTGCTGAATGAGGCCATTCGGCCCATTGAGTCTGCACCGGCCTTTGGAAAGAACAACCCACTTAAGCTGAGGCTTCCACCCTATCCCTGTAATCCAGTAACCCGACCTAACCGTTTTGACACTAAGGGGCAATTTAGCATGGCTAATCCACCTGACCTGCACATCTTGGGACTGTGGGAGGAAACCGGAGCACCTGGAGGAAACCCACGCAGAAAATGGGGAGAAACTGCATGCTCCACACAGTCGCCCGAGGCCAGAATTGAACCTAGGACCATGGAGCTGTGAGGCAGCAGTGCTAACCACTGTCACAAATTAATGTGGAAAACCGGGGGGATTTTGGAGGTTGAGTACATTTTAATTGCTAAAGACTGTCAGAAACAGCTAATTGATACTCTTGTGTTACAGCAAATGCATAAAATATAAAAGTCAAGATGTAATATTGAATCTGTAGAAAAATAAAGGTGATGGTGGTGGGTTACTCCTGAACTGCTGCAGTCCACGTGACACGGGTGCTCCCAAAACTATTGGGTAGAAGATTTTAGCTCAGGATTTTGACCCAGCAACAATGAAGAGATAGAGATATATGTTCAATTCGGGGCTGTTTGTGACATGGCACAGAACTTCTAGATAAGTGTTCCCATGTATGTGCATACTCTTATCCTTTTAGGCAGCTTGAAATGAGGCAATATTTTTAGTTGAAGAAAATGGAAACAGATTTGAGAGAGGTATTTAAAATTCTAAGTGGATGGTAGATTCGACAGAAACAGATGGCTTCCAGTGTGTGAATGATCTAGAATGGGAGGACATGGATCTAAAAATATATGCAAGAGATTTAGAACTAGGATTATGAGTTGCAATGCCTTAGTGGAGTTACTGATTGAAGCGGGACTATGTCAACATTTAAGAATGGATTAAGTAGGTAGTTGGAAGAAAGAGGAGAATAATGTGATCTGTGAAGAGCAGGCTCAAGATTCAAACTGAAGCTTGTACAGAGGATATTTGTGCCCGCACTGCCTGTTTCTCTGGTGTTGTAATTTCTATGTAATTCTGTTTGTTTTTGAAAACAAATCCGTACAAATTATATTTGAATAATGCTTTAAACATTTCCTCTCATTTTTAAGAGCAGCAAAAGTAGATCTCATTGGAGACTGAGAAACATTGATTTTTAAGTTCACTTAAATCCCACTGACTAATCCTGAGACATTATGCTCTTTGCAAATGCTTAGACGCAAGGATCTTCCTTCAGCTAGTGGTCACCACACTGAGCAAAAATATTGAGTCCAAGCTAAGGCTTTTGGGAAGGGCTGAAGTTTTCACGTGAGGACTAATGACATTTTTGTGTCTTTGAATACAATCAATAAATATGGTTTAATTTTTGTGAAGTCCTCGCAGTTGTCCAGCAATTACCTACAATTTTTTTGTAGTTTTTGTTAAAGCTCATCAACATTATACCTAAAATTTGTTTTGTTCGCTGAGTACAATATTTGAAATGTGTTGTCTGTAGTTTAATCTTATAATAGTATTAGACCACAGTCTAATCCCACTCTACTGCTTAGTCTCTATATATGTTAATATTTTAAGAACAGTTTTCAAATCCCCTTTCAAACTCTTTTGTTGACAATTTGTGGCAAAAAATATCCAGTCTGTGTGTAAAAAAAAAAGAAGAAAAAAACATTCTTGGCGTTTAAATATTTTATCTCTTGCATCTCAAAACAGCAACCTCATTCCTAGTAATGCTCTATTGAATCTATGCTGCATTTTTCTTTGCACTTTCACATCTTTCTCATAATGGGTATGTATTGAGGGAGACCTGGGCAATGGGCAAATGGTAATGAACAGTAACTATAAAATCTGCAAAAATCACCCCAACAGATAAACACGACACATACTACAGGAGCCAATGCATCAGAAATAATTTAAGAAACATCCCTACAAATGTATAAATATGCTAAAAGAGGAACACATTGCTCATTATTCTGCATAGTACATTTATAGTTAAACTTCCTTGATTTGCAAACTGATTAAAGTAAGGTATTTACATGTATTTTTACATGTATTTTAGCAATTGCCTATGCCAAAAGTGATTATTGTTGTATATGTATCTTGAACAGCAGAAATGTGACAGACATCACAGATTTCAATTACATTTTCTTGGCCAATGATTCAGTTAGAAGACTTGAGTGTTGTTCACTTACGAAAGTATATTTTGTCAATTGATAATTTAAATCCGAAACTCTAACCTATTTTCAACATCACCCATTTTAGCAATTCAATTATATTTTCAAGTGTGCAGGATATCCAGGTTTCTAGCACTATCCCTCGCAGCATAGTGATTAACACTGCTGCTTCACAGCGCCAGGGTCTCGGGTTCGATTCATGAATTGGGTCGCTGTCTGTGAGGAATCTGCATGTTCTCCCTGTGTCTGCGTGGGTTTCCTCCGGGTGGTCAGTTTCCTGCCTAAGTCCCAAAAGACGTGCTTGTTAGATAAATTGGACATTCTGAATTCTCCCTTATTGCACCGGAACAGGCGCCGAAGTGTGGCAACTAGGGGATTTTTGTAAAGATTATTATGAATATGTTTTAAAGATACCATATATATTTAGTCATTCAAGGGATGTGGCTTTCAACCTGCCCACAGTCTCCCCACAATCTCTCCAAGGCATAAGTCAGGAATGTGGAATACTCTCCCCTTGCCTTCATTAGTGCCCCCTTGCCTTGATGAGCGTTGTTCCAATAACACCCGAGAAGTGTGACACCGCACTTTCCAAACATTCGACCACTACCATCTAGGAGGGCAAGAGCAACAAATACCTGGGAACAAAACCACTTGCAAGTTCCCCTCCAAGCCCCTCATCATCCTGACTTGGAAATATGGCATCGTTCCTTCACTATCATTGAGTCAAAATCCTGGGGCTCCCTTCTTAACAGCACTGTGGGTGTACCAACATCGCATGGAGCACAGTAGTCCAAGAAGGCAGCTCACCACCAGCTTCTTGAGGGCAATTGGGGATGGTCAATGAATGCTGGCTTAGCCAGTGAAACCCACATCCTTTGAATGAATAAAAAAAATTAAACACATTTGTGTTTAAAAGATACCAAGAGCATTTGTACAGTAAAATATTCAGAATTGAAGAATTAATCTCCTCTATCCACTGTTTTAACATAAACACAACAGATTTCTTCCTTGACATTTGTATACCGTCAGGTAAAGCAATACCTTCGTGAATCTACATTGTACCCCTCTTTTATTATTTCAACGTGCCTCATCATGTGACGCCCAAAATTTTATATAGTACAGACAGTGTTGATTGTCAAACTTTATATAGCTTTGCCATTACATCTCAACGCAATACTCTCCTCTGCTGTAAAATACTAAGTTCCATTAGTGTTATTTTGGCTTTTTCTGCTGCTTGTCTTGTGAATCTAATCTTTTCAAAATCCCTCTCCTGCCGTCGCCCAGCTTTCTCCATTCAAAGTGCAATTACTTGTATATCATATTATGGTCACTTCAGCTGAGGTGGTCATTCACATTTAAGTCACCTGTCACTTATTTCATTACTGCTAAATAGGTCCAGCAATATTTTGCTATAAAGGGTAAAACATAATTTCAGAATCCATTTGATTTGCTCCCTTTGTTCCTTTTCTCTCCCAGTCAATGAGTAGGTAATTAAAATCTCAGGAACAATGCAGCACCTGAAGTAGAGTGTGCAGTTTTGATCTTTTTACCGAAGGAAAGATATTTTTGCCATAGAGGGAGTTCAACGAAGACTTGTTCTCAAGATGGCTGGGCTGTCCTAAGAACAGAGATTGGGGAAACTGGGCATGTATTCTCTAGAGTTTTGAAGAATGAAAGGTGATTTCATTAAAACCTACAAAAAGCTAAAGAGATAGACAGGTTAGATGCAGACAAGATGTTTCCCCTGGTTGGGCAGCCTAATTGAAGGGAGCGATTTCAAATAAAGGGGGACGCCACTTCAGACCGAGATGAGAATTGGTTTTTTTTAAACTTAAGAGGGTTGTGAATCTTTGGAATTATTTACCCTGGAAGTCTGTTGATGGTCAGTTGATGGAGTATGTTTAAAGTAGAGATCAACAGATTTCTGGATGTCAATGACGTAAAGGGATATGGGGATAATGTGGGAAAAAGACACATGTGGATGATCCGCCATGATACTGAATGGCTGAGAAGGCTTGATGGGGCTGAATGGCCGATTCCGATGTTCATGATTGTTCCTATTCATCTTCCCAATCCAGCTACAGATTTACACTTGTATTTTCATCCCACAATTAAAAAGAGAGACCTGAACTTAAAAGTTGAATTTACATAGAACATACAGTGCAGAAGGAGGCCATTCGGCCGATCGAGCCTGCACTGACCCACCTAAGCCCTCACTTCCACCCTATCCCCGTAACCCAACAACCCCTCCGAACCTTTTTGTTCACTAAGGGCAATTTATCATGGCCAATCCACCTATCCTGCGCGTCTTTGGACTGTGGGAGGAAACCGGCGCACCCGGAGGAAACCCACGTATACACAGGGAGAACGTACAGATTCCTCACAGACAGTGACCCAGCAGGGAATTGAACCTGGGACCCTGGTGCTGTGAAGCCACAGTGCTATCCACTTGTGCCATAGTGCTATCCACATGTGCTACCATGCTGCCCCCACATTTAAATTAATTGCAAAGTTCAGAGGTAGTATCAAAATGCTTGGAATGAGTGAGCACTGAACCAACCAGGGGCATTATATTTGTAAAGAAAAGCCACATTTTGTGTGTTAAATTCAAACGGTTGAGGACTTATTAATGGCAGAAGGAAAGGAGAATTGATGCTTGGACCCAAAAGTTTCTAGGTGGGTGGAAGATATTTAACTATTGCACTTAATATAAATCGGGCAGCCTTTCTCTGCTCTTTCAGCAAGACGAATTTTATGAAACACACATCCATGTTTCAGTTGCCTGATTACAACATGCTGTATCAGCTACTGTACACTACGCTACTGTTCTTTAGCTTTGCAGAAGAGTTGCTAATATTCCACATTATGAAAGTTCGTCATTTGAGATTTCATTAGAAACGCAAAAATATTTATTCATGAGAATTGTACAGCAGTCCACAAGGCTGCACCTAATCCCCTACGTGTCTCCAGCCGAAGAGAGGACACCCCCTGGGGTGATTACCCACTCTCAGTCATGGTTGATCACCGAAACCAATGACCTTTACTCTGCTGTGTTGTCCTTAAGAGGGAAAATCACCTCCCCTTTTAACTCCTTTATAACTCCTTTATACAATCTTCAATAACTAAATTACTTCATCGTAAATTCTAACTAAACATATGCATGAGTTGGACAATTATAAATTGGGTCTTTGAGGGATTTTTCTGTTGTAGAGCAGCGTAATTCTGTAGACTAAGATGCTTCCACAGGATCTACATTAATAGGTACCTCTTTTGGCACAGGTAGCTCAGCACTACTTGCTTCCACGGAGACATCAGTTACTTCTGTAACAGGTGTGTCGAGTACTTTGGTGTTTACGGGTTCAAAAACATTTATTAATGGCAACACTGACTGCTGGAAAGTCTCTCTACTCAAGTGGTTCACATGTTTACGAGTGATCTGCCCCTCCATATCTATGTGGCATGACAGGGTTTCGGCCTTTGAGGCCATAATTACAGGGATCTAATTTGATCATCTACTGAAGTTTCGTATGTATTAAAATTTTATTTTTAAATATACCAAATGCAGGCACATATCTTCACGATACAACAAAACAAAATCTTATGCCTTGACAGTGTCACAATCATGGTCTGTCACATGTGAAGGAATAGTCATGGTGGTATTTGGGTCGTGTGAAGAGGTTTCTTCTCTTCCCAGCATTTCAATTCAGCGTCGTTTCTATTGACCATTTTTATCATTTGGTTCTTGTGCATTTCCAAAAGTGCGGTCATTTCAGCAATCTTGTTCTGGCACGTAATCTCCATTTCTTCCTCTGACTGATTGCTGATTCTACTGTCAATTTGTTTACCTGTTCGGTTAATTTCTCATTGCCAAGCTTCCCTTCTTCAAGCTATTATTCTCCCTGTAAGAGAAGAGAGGGTTTAATTATAACAGTATATTAGGGCAAACAGTATTGTGTATTAAGGGATCTTAGAAAAGTGTTTTGAACTTATCTAGTGTTTTTAGAAAGATTAAGGAAAATTCCACACTCCGGGTGAAGACATAACCCTGCAACATGCTGATGTGGCAAAGGACAATTCAGGAACTTGTTTTCCGGTTTTTGTTTATAGTCTGCAACTTGTTAAAGTAGCAGACACAGCTAATAGTGGCGAGCCGATTAGCAACAAGGAAGAGATTAGAGAGGAGCCATAGAAGGATAAGGGTGAAAAATACTTCCTCTGCCTTGTGAACACCTGCAACTTTTTTAATGTAAACATCTGAACCATACACTGACAATGTTCAAATCATAGATAATAGATCATAGAATCTACAGTGCAGAAGGAGGCCAGTCGGCCCATCGAGTCTGCACCGGCTCTTGGAAAGAAACTTAAGCCCACACCTCCATTATATCACCGTAACACCACCTAACCTAAGGGCAATTTAACATGGCCAATCCACCTAACCTGCACATCTTTGGACTGTGGGAGGAAACCGGAGCACCCAGAGGAAACCCACGCAGACGGGGAGAGCGTGCAGATTCCGCACAGACAGTGACCCAAGCCGGGAATTGAACCTGGCACCCTGGAGCTGCGAAGCAACTGTGCTAACAACTGCTACTGTGCCTCCCTGTAAAAATATAAATAATGCCTTCATACGTGACCTTCAATGTAGAAGTATTGCTTGATTTCTCAACCAGGCAGAGTCCGCTCAGAGATCCTTCTCTGAGGTTGTGTTCTCACTACGTGTTGACTGATAAACAATTGGTCTGTATCTGGGTCTACTATGGTTATTTTGTACAATAATTGCTCCACAGCACTCCAAATTCAATTCCTCACTGGACTTGTTCCTATTTCTATTTGCTTTTTGATTATTATCATTGCATTCTCCATTGTCTCATTAAGTTCTACTTAACTTCATTTTGTAAATTTTTGAAACTTTTATTTTCCAAAGTTTGCTGTCAGTCATTTCATCTTGTTTAATATCCTCTAGAGCTTTAATTATTTTTGCCGATTCCTCTTTATGTTCAATAGCTCCTAGTTTGAAGTCTTAAATTTCTGCCTTGCTTACGAGGGAAATCCTTCATGTTGTTACTGGATATCTACATTTCACGATGGAACCTTCATTTCTACTTGTCTTAACTTCAACCAAACACTTTTTGGCTGCACTGTTCGTCAGGTCTGTCTTTGTTAGACTTGTTTCCGTTCTGCATTTCTTTTGTCCTTCATGAGGTAAATTAGTGCCTCTCGTTGCCCCACTCCCACCCTGTTTTGGGGTCTTTCATTGCCCACCCTTCTGGGGCCTTTCATTGCCCCCCCCCCCTTCTGGAGCCTTTCAATGCCCCCCCTTCTGGGGCCTCTTGTTCCCTCTTTGCTGATCTTTGTTGCTGATGGACGTTTTTTGAGAGTTGCCCTCTATCTAGGGTCTTCTCCAATTTTGCTGTCCATAACCATTTGTTCCTCCTCGTGGTTGCTGCAATAAGTGCATTGCCACTTTAAATGTATTAGCACTTTAAATGCATTGCTGTTTTAAGACTGACATCTTTTTTTTTAACTTGATGTCAGCAGCTGTCGGATTTTTCTGTGTTTTTTCCCATGCTTTTGGAGGTTTCGCGCGAACCTATTTTTTTAAATATAATTTTTATTGGAATTTTTTACAGAAAATATAAAACATAACGACAAACAATGAAATGCAACAAAATAACCCATAATAACTGTAACACCCCCAGACCGTATCGAAGCATGTATCCCATCCCCCACCTCCCCAACCCCAATGAACAACAAAAGAACTTAAAAATAAATTTAAATTAAACAAACAAGCATAGTCATCGTCCGCCCTCCCCCCCCCCCACCCCTCACCTTTTCCCTCCCCCCCCCCCCCCGGGTTGCTGCTGCTACTGTCCCCGTACCCTATCGTTGAGCCAGAAAGTCGAGAAAAGGTTGCCACCGCCTAAAGAACCCTTGTACCGACCCTCTCAGGGCAAATTTGACCTTCTCTAGCTTAATAAACCCCGCCATGTCATTGAACCAGGTCTCCACGCTTGGGGGCCTCGCATCCTTCCATTGTAGCAAGATCCTTCGCCGGGCTACTAGGGACGCAAAGGCTAGCACATTGGCCTCTTTCGCCTCCTGCACTCCTGGCTCCACCCCAACCCCAAAAATCGCGAGCTCCATCCTGGCTTGACCCTGGATCCCACCACCCTCGACACCGTCCTCGCCACCCCCTTCCAGAACTCCTCCAGTGCCGGGCATGCCTAGAACATATGGGCATGGTTCGCTGTACTTCCCGAGCACCTGACACACCTGTCTTCACCCCCAAAGAACCTACGCATCCTCGTCCCAGTCATGTGGGCCCGGTGCAGCACCTTGAATTGGATGAGGCTAAGCCGCGCACACGAGGAGGAAGAATTAACCCTCTCCAGGGCATCAGCCCATGTTCCGTCTTCGATCTGTTCCCCCAGTCCCCCCTCCCACTTAGCTTTCAGCTCCTCTACTGACGCCTCCTCCGCCTCTTGCATAACCTTGTAGATATCAGATATCTTCCCCTCTCCGACCCAGACCCCCGAAAGCACCCTGTCACTCACCCCCCTCGTGGGAAGCGAAGGGAATCCCTCCACCTGCCGCCTAGCAAATGCCTTTACCTGCAGATAGCTGAACATGTTCCCCGGGGGGAGCCCAAATTTCTCCTCCAACTCCCCCAGGCTCGCAAACCTCCCATCAATAAACAGGTCCCTCAGCTGTCTGATGCCCGCTCTGTGCCAACCCTGAAATCCCCCATCAATGTTCCCCGGGACGAACCTATGGTTTCCCCCTTAACGGAGTCTCCATTGAGCCCCCCACTTCTTCCCTATGCCGCCTCCACTGCCCCCAAATCGTGAGGGTAGCCGCCACCACCGGACTCGTGGTATACCTCGTAGGAGGGAGCGGCCACGGCGCCGTTACCAGGGCCTCCAGGCTTGTATCTCCACAGGACGCCCTCTCCATCCGTTTCCATGCTGCCCCCTCCCCCTCCATTACCCACTTGAGCACCATCGACACATTGGCCGTCCAATAATACCCCGAGAGATTGGGTAACGCCAGCCCCCCCCCCCCCCCCCATCTCTACCCCGCTCCAGGAAGACCCTCTTCACCCTCGGGGTCCCATGCGCCCAAACAAAGCTCATGATGCTGCTAGTCACCCTTCTAAAAAAGGCCCTTAGGATAAAGATGGGCAAACACTGAAAAAGGAACAAGAACCTCGGGAGAACTGTCATTTTGACGGACTGCACTCTACCCACCAACGATAGCGGCATCATGTCCCACCTTTTAAATTCCTCCTCCATCTGTTCCACCAGCCTGGTAAAATTAAGCTTATGGAGAGTCCCCCAACTCCTGGCCACCTGCACCCCCAGGTATCTGAAACTCTTCACTGCCCTCTTAAATGGGAGTCTCCCAATTCCCTCCTCCTGATCACCCGGGTGTACTACAAATACCTCACTCTTGCCTAAATTTAACTTATAGCCTGAGAAGCCCCCAAATTCCGCTAACAGCTCCATCACCCCCGGCATTCCCCCTTCTGGATCCGCCACATACAACAGCAGGTCGTCCGCATACAGCGATACATGATGTTCCTCCCCACCCCGCACCAGACCCCTCCATCTCCCTGACTCCCTCAACGCCATAGCCAAAGGTTCAATCGCCAGTGCAAAGAGCAAGGGGGACAGGGGGCACCCCTGCCTGGTCCCACGGTAGAGCCTAATGTACTCCGATCTCCTTCCATTGGTAACTACACTTGCCATCGGAGCCGCGTAGAGCAGCCTCACCCATTTGATGAATCCCTCCCCGAATCCGAACCGCTCCAGCACCTCCCACAGGTACCCCCACTCAACTCTATCAAACGCTTTCTCCGCATCCAGCGCCACCACTATCTCCGCCTCCCCCTCCACTGCCGGCATCATAATAACATTTAGCAGTCTCCGCACATTCGTGTTGAGCTGCCGTCCCTTGACAAATCCTGTCTGATCCTCGTGTATCACCCCTGGCACACAGTGCTCTATCCTGGTGGCCAGGATCTTCGCCAGCAACTTAGCGTCAACATTGAGGAGCGAGATAGGCCTGTATGATCCACACTGCAAGGGGTCCTTATCCCGCTTCAGGATCAGAGAGATCAGTGCCCGCGACATAGTCGGGGGCAAAGCCCCCCCCCTCCCATGCCTCATTGAAGGCTCGCACCAACACGGGGCCCACCAGATCCGCATACTTTTTATAAAATTCCACCGGGAACCCGTCCGGCCCCGACGCCTTACCTGACTGCATTTGTCCAATCCCCCTGACTAGCTCCTCCAACTCTATTGGCGCCCCCAGCCCCTTTACCAGCTCCTCTTGAAGCTCTCCATTCCCCCCTCCCCATCGGAGGTTCTGACCGGTACAGTTCCTCGTAGAAGCCCCTAAAGACCCCGTTTACTTCTGTCCCCTTCTGCACTACATTCCCACCCCTATCCGTCACTCCACCAATTTCCCTAGCCGCATCTCGCCTGCGGAGCTGATGCGCCAACATCCTGCTCGCCTTCTCCCCATACTCATATACTGTGCCCTGCGACCTCCTTCACTGTGTCTCCGCCTTTCTGGTGGTCAACAAGTCAAATTTGGCCTGCAAACTACGCCGTTCCCCCAGCAACCCCTCCTCCGGTGCCTCCGCGTATCCCCTGTCCACATCCAGGAGCTCCCCCACCAGTCTCCCTCTCCTTCCTCTCCCTCCTTTCCCTATGGGCCCGGATGGAGATCAACTCCCCCCCAGATCACTGCTTTCAGAGCCTCCCAGACCATCCCCACCCGGACCTCCCCCGTGTCGTTGGTATCAAGATACCCCTCAATACTTCCCCGGACCCTCCTACACACCTCCTCATCAGCCAGCAGCCCCACATCCAGGTGCCAGAGCGGGCACTGTCCCGCACCTCCCCCATCTCCAGATCAACCCAGTGCGGAGCATGGTCTGAGATCGCTATGGCCGAATACTCTGCATCCTGCACCTTCGGGATCAATCCCCTGCTCAGGATGAAAAAATCTATTCGGGAATAGACCCTATGGACATGGGAGAAAAAGGAATACTCCCGCTCTCTCGGCCTCCCAAACCTCCAAAGATCCACCCCTCCCATCTGGTCCATAAACCCCCTCAGCACTTTGGCCGCCGCCGGTCTCCTACCCGTCCTTGAACTGGACCGGTCCAGTGGGGGATCCAGCACTGTGTTAAAGTCTCCCCCCATGATCAGGCCCCCTGCCTCCAGGTCCGGAATGCGGCCCAACAAGCGCCTTATGAAGCCGGCATCATCCCAATTCGGGGCATATACATTAACCAGCACCACCTTCTCTCCCTGCAACCTACCCTTCACCATAATATATCTGCCCTCCTTGTCCGACACCACCTCAGCCGCCTCGAACGCCACCCTCTTCCCCACCAGAATCGCCACCCCCCGGTTCTTCGCGTCCAATCCTGAGTGAAAAACCTGCCCCACCCACCCCTTCCTCAGACGAACCTGGTCCGCCACCTTCAGGTGGGTCTCCTGGAGCATAGCCACGTCCGCTTTCAGCCCCTTCAGATGAGAAAATACCCTAGTTCTCTTAACCGGCCCATTCAGCCCCCTCACGTTCCAGGTAATCAGCCGGATCAGAGGGCAACCTGCCCCTCTCCCCCACCGGCTAGCCATAGCTTATCAACTGCTCGCCCCAGGCCAGCTCGCCCCGCCTGACCCGTTCCCCATGGCAATAACGCCTCTCCTCTACCCCCCCGGCCCACGCCAGCTCCTTCCTGGCCATTCCAGCAGCAACCCAGTATCCCCCCCCCCCCCCCCTCACCCCCCCCAGGCTAGGACCCCTCCTAGCCGCGACGCACCCTCCATGGTACTTCCGTGAGTCAGCTGACTTCTGTTGACCCGGCAGCTCCTGCCAAAACTCATCTCCTCCCGGCATGGGGTCATCCCCCTCTTGCCACACCACCTTGGCACCGCTTCAGCGCGGGAAAGAAAACCAGTAGAGGCCACGCCCCCACCTCCAGCTCCGCCCCCCCCGCCCCGCAGCGCGGACAACCAGAGGAAAGCCCGCGCTTTCACCACACCCCACCCTTCTGACGCAGCTCCTCAAAATCCAGTTTCACCCCAACCCCCAGCCCCGTACAGAAGAGAACATATAAAGCACATTCCCCCAACGTTCCCCACATACCCCACACCCATACCCAACAGACAAACCCACCCGGAAACAGAGCAAAAAGAAAACCAGCATAAAAAAAACACGTGTCAAAATTGAAGAACAGCAACAGCGAAAACAGCAACGGCCATAGTGTGTCCCCAGACCCTAGTTCGAGTCCAGCTTCTCCGCCTGTACAAAGGCCCACGCCTCCTCCGGGGACTCGAAGTAGTGTTGCCGGTCCTTATATGTCACCCACAGACGCGCAGGCTGCAGCATTCCAAATCTGACCTGCTTGGCATGCAGCACCGCCTTCGTCCGGTTGAACCCGGCCCGCCGCTTTGCCACCTCCGCACTCCAGTCCTGGTAGATTCGCACTACCGAATTCTCCCACTTGCTGCTCCTCTCTTTCTTGGCCCAGCGCAGCACACACTCCCGGTCACTAAATTGATGGAACCGCACCAGCACCGCCCGCGGGGGTTCATTTGCCTTAGGCCTCCTGGCCAGCACTCTGTGAGCTCCCTCAAGCTCCAGGGGCAAATGGAAGGACTCCGCTCCCATCAACGAGCTCAACATCGTGGTCACGTACGACGGGAGATCCGACCCCTCCGCCAGGCCCAGGATCCTCAAATTCTTTCGCCTCGTGCGAACGTCCAGCTCCTCCAAGCGGTCTTGCCACTTTTTGTGAAGTGCCTCGTGTAACTCCACTTTCCCCACGAGGACCACGGCCTCCTCCCGCTCAGCGGCCTGCTGCTGCAACTCCCTAATGGACACTTCCTGGGCCGCCTGAGCCCCAAGCAGCTTGTTGGTAGTCGCATTCAGGGAGTCCAGCAACTCAGCCTTCAGCTCTGCAAGACAGCGCAGAAGAGAGGCCTGCTGCTCCTGCGCCCACTTCCACCAGTCCTCGGGTGTTCCGCCGGCCGCCATTTTGTCCTTCATCCCCAGCTTTTCTTGGGGAGCTGCTGCAGCTTTTTCCTTTGCCCCACTCCGGGTGAGCACCATAAATTATGGGGAATGCTCCTCTAGACACCTTCCCCCACCGGGATTCGTCGAGACAGCGCCGTTTGGGGCCCTCAAATCGGCCCAAAAGTCCTTAAGTAGCGGGAGCTGCGGTGCACTGCAAAGCCGATTTTCTGACCGCTCCACTCCTAGTCCAGGCCATCCACCGGTGGAGAATCTGAGGAGGAGTGTTCCCACACGGAGAAAAGTCCAAACAGCACCACTACAAGCCCTTAAAAGAGCCCCAAAGTCCGAAAATAGTGGGAGCCACTGAACGTGCGGCTTAGCTCCGCATCACCGCTACCAGAAGTCCGTCTCCGCTTCTTCAATGGCCTTGGTGAGATCTTTTCACCGTTCTTCCCTCTGCTGCTAGAATTCAGCTTTCATAAAGGCCCTCAGGTCAGCTTGAGACCTATAAGCTGGCTCTTCCCCCGCTTGCATGCTTGCAGAGGCTTTTGTTTGCTGCTGCTTCAGACAAATCTTGCACTGTTTCTGAGGGTCTGATAACCAAGAAACAACCTATTCCTGGGGGAAAATACTCCTTTTCATCGAAATTCCAACCCGTGCTGCCCAAAAAAGAGCTCTTTTCTGCAACCTTAGGCAGGACCTGCCTCTGTGTGATCACTCACTCCATTATGCACACCGGAAGTCCCCCATGTGAGTCTGCTCTCTATTTTTTAACTTTCAAAACTTCTCCTTTTACTAAAGGAAAAACCTCTTCAGCAAATGGAGTTTTTTCTCTTGCTGTTTTGGAGAGTCCATTTTTTGCCTTTGCTTTCTCTCTGATATGCCGGGTTTTTTTGTTGTTGATTTCACCGAGACCCGGTAAGGTCCATTCGGGACGCTTTTTAAAAAAAACTTACTAACTTTTTAAAAAAGGTTGAGGACTTCTCTTTGTTTGATTGAAGTTCATTATGCAGTGGTTGAAGCCATAGAACCTTCACAGGCTCTGCTCTGACATCGGGAGCTTGTCGGTTTCAGCTCCTTGATTTCCCCGTGCTTTGGGACACCTCACTGCAGCTCACTTGGGAAATTTGTTTTTAACTTTAACTTACAGCACTACTTTCTATGTGTTCTTTGTTTTAAAACAAAAACTGTGCATAGGTTTCGAAGTTATTTTTAAAAAACGCAAAGCCCACGCCAATGCTTTGCAGGATTATTTTCTCTTGATTTTTGTTTCTCCCTATGTTTCTAAACTTTTGATTGTACCGGTCAATTCAGCTTTGTTCTCCATCTGTACCTCAGCATCTCCAATGCACTGAGCCTCTTGGTCCGCCTCACTTCCTCGTCTCCAATGTAAGTGGAGGTACATTTCTGCATTTTTCTCACCCTTGTGGATTCTGACCCAGGGAGTTTGTGTTCTCTCCATTGCCCATGCAATTGGAACTATCCATACTTTTTGATTCTATATTACTCATTTAGAATTTAGAACAGTACAGCACAGAACAGGCCCTTCGGCCCTCGATGTTGTGCCGAGCAATGATCACCCTACTCAAACTCACGTATCCACCCTATACCCGTAACCCAACAACTCCCCCTTAACCTTACTTTTTAGGACACTACGGGCAATTTAGCATGGCCAATCCACCTAACCCGCACATCTTTGGACTGTGGGAGGAAACCGGAGCACCCGGAGGAAACCCACGCACACACGGGGAGGACGTGCAGACTCCACACAGACAGTCACCCAGCCGGGAATTGAACCTGGGACCCTGGAGCTGTGAAACATTGATGCTAACCACTATGCTACCGTGCTGCCCATGTTCTGTTCACCCAAAGGGAGGCATTCTGGTGAATATTTTTAAAATTAAGACTTCGATTAAAACAGGGTACTCTCGGGTGTCGGGTCAGAAAAACTGTCATGATAATTTTATCGTTGTCGCCAGATGCAATGATGCACTTTCACAGACTTCATCAGAAATACAAAAGAGTTTATTAACAAGAAGAACTGTACAACAGCCACACAGTTACACCTATTCCCCTACATGCTCCTGCTTAAGAGAGGACTGTGCCCCCTAGGGTGATTGCCCACTCTTAGTCTCAGTTGTCCCCTCAAGCCAGGTGACACTTTGCTATGTTTCCCTAAAAGGGATAATCCCCACAAGTCACCACACACACACACATTTAATCTGAGGTCCCTATCTGCTTCACGAATGCGACCATCATCCCTGTACCAAAAAAAAGTCAAGCAACGTGCCTTAATGACTATTATCCAGTTGCTCTGACATCCATCATCATGAAGTGCTTCGAAAGATTAGTCATGGCACGAATCAACTCCAGCCTCCCAGATTGCCTTGATCCACTACAGTTTGCCTACCGCTGCAACAGGTTCACAGCAGACGCCATCTCCATGGCCCTGCACTCTACCCTGGAACACCTAGATAGCAAAGACACCTATGTCAGACTCCTATTTATCGACTACAGCTCAGCCTTCAACACCATTATTTCTACTAAACTCACCTCCAAACTTCGTAGCCTTGGCCTCGGCTCCTCCCTCTGCGACTGGTTCCTGAACTTTCTAACCCACAGACCACAATCAGTAAGGATAGGCAACAACACCTCCTCCATGATCATCCTCAACACTGGTGCCCCACAAGGCTGTGTCCTCAGCCCCCTACTATATTCCTTATACACCTATGACTGTGTGGCCAAATTTCCCTCCAACTCGATTTTCAAATTTGCTGATGACACTACCGTAATGGGTCGGATTTCAAACAATGACGAGACAGAGTATAGGAATGAGATAGAGAATCTGGTGAACTGGTGCGACGACAATAATCTCTCCCTCAATGTCAACAAAATGAAGGAGATTATCATTGACTTCAGGAAGCGTAGTGGAGAACATGCCCCTGTCTACATCAATGGGAACGAAGTAGAAAGGATCGAGAGCTTCAAGTTTTTAGGTGTACAGATCACCAACAGCCTGTCTTGGTCCCCCCATGCCGACACTATAGTTAAGAAAGCCGATCAACGACTACTTTCTCAGAAGACTAAGGAAATTTGCCATGTCAGCTACGACCCTCACAAACTTCTACAGATGCACCATAGAAAGCATTCTTTTTGGTTATTTCACAGCTTGGTATGGTGCCTGCTCTGCCCAAGACTGCAGGAAACTACAAAAGGTTGTGAATGTAGCCCAGTCCATCACGCAAACCATCCTCCCATCCATTGACTCTATCTATAATACCCGCTGCCTCAGAAAGGAAGCCAGCATAATTAAGGGCCCCACGCACCCCAGACATTCTCTCTTCCACCTCCTTCCGTCAGGAAAAAGATACCAAAGTTTGAGGTCGCGTACCAACCGACGCAAGAACAGCTTCTTCCCTACTGCCATCAGACTTTTGAATGGACCTACCTCGTATTAAGTTGATCTTTTCTGTACACCTTGCTATAACTGTAACATTATTTTCTGCAGTCTCTCCTTCCTTCCCTATGTAAGGTATGCATTGTTTGTGCAGCATGCAAGAAACAACATTTTCACTGTATACTAATACATGTGACTATAATAAATTAAATCAATCAAAATGTGTAAACCCACCTGAAGGTATGATTCCTATGATGCCAATTTATCTCATTTATTTTTAAATTTAGTGTACCCAATTCATTTTTTTCCAATTAAGGGGTAATTTAGCATGGCCAATCCACCTAGCCTGCACATCGTTTGGGTTGTGAGGGCGAAAACCACGCAAACACGGGGAGAATGTGCAAACTCCACACGGACAGTGACTCAGAGGCGGGATCGAACCTGGGACCTCGGCGCAGGGAGGCAGCAGGGCTGACCCACTGTGCCACCGTGCTGTGGTGGCCATTTATTTAACCATAGTAATGGTGTTAAATATCTACAGTGGCATGTTTAATTTTACACGGTGCATACAGTGGAAAATGTCTTGTTACAGAAGCTACTTCCACTGGGGTGGGTGGTGAATGTGGTGATAACTGATAATAGAGGACTGGGATATTTAACAAAAGAACAAGAGGGGAGATAAAGCAAATGTTTGTTTGCACAGTGGGTAATGACCTGGAATGCATTGTTTGAAAGGGTGATGGCAACAGATCCAATTGTAGCTTTCAAAAGGGAATTAGGTAAATATATGAAAAGAAAAAGGCAGGGCTCTGGAGCTAGTTCTTTCAAAGAACCAGGGCTGGCATGATGGGCCAAGCTTCTATCTATCCTGTTTGATTTTATAAGGTAGCTTTTTATGTTAATGGAAAATATTGCATTTACATTTTTGACAAGGAATTCAATTTTCATTAGTATTTCACTCTAAAATTATATATTAATTTAAAAGTATATACATTAATTAGTTCATTCCAGTTTGATTAGATAATGTGCTTTGGAAACGAGACCTGCTGAAGCCCAGATAATTAGTGGAATTGTCCTTGCAGTTCAGCTGTAGCTTTTTGTGGCTATTTTAAGTGTTTTCATTTGGGACTATGTTACATTCATGAAAATGATCCAGACTTGCTGTCACTTTGTCCCCCATGCATGAATTCCTTTTAAAAAAAATACTTTTTTTAAATCTATGATTTTAAGTTTTCATTGATGATCTGAATGGTCTCCAACCAAAATAGACTTAGGTAATCCATTAAATCTTAGTGCAAATGATGGAAATCAGTACAAGTTTGAATCCATGTAATTTGATTGGAATGGATACCTCTTTACTACTAAATTGCTCAAATATCTTGCTTGAATGCAAATGTTCCTTTCTTTATTAAATGTAATATCTGGAGATTACTTTTATTGTTGAATTGACAGGATTGATCTTCTATAGAGCTAGACGTAGTTTTCGGGGAAATTTACATTTACAGCTAATAATATCAAAATACATAATAGTGTTGATTATGTAAATCTCATTTGTCACTTGTATATTCTGAAGACTGAACTTGCCATTTGACAAGTGAGCTGATTAACGCAAAGTCTCACAAACTACAGTGAGTGAAATATCAGAATGATGCTTACCCTGCCAAATAAATGAAAAATTCAGAGAATTGATTTACATTAAAGCTGTGACTTGTACTTATGAAATTCATTTCAGATGTTTCTGTAGTTGGAATATCTACATTGTCTTATAGCTGCAGCTAGGATTATTCAGGATCATTGGTGTTTGAGGTTATTGAGAGTATCATTGCATATCAAATCAACTAATGTGTAACGGTAGCTATTGATGCAATGTGTGCAAGTTGAAAACCTGTTTTTTTCATAACTAGCAAATGTTGATGACAGCAATTGGTTGACACTCTATTTACTCTTGTCAGTGTTAATGAAGTGTGAAGGAAATTGTTAGTTTAATAGAGGAGAAAAACTGTTCTTAACTGGGAAAAATCACTTGTTTAACTGCAGATTGAAGTAGTGTGAAAATATAGTGCCAATTGGATTTTAAAAAGCTTCTGAAAAATCCTATGGAAAGTATAATTTTTGAATGAGTTTTTCTGTAGGTCTCCTCCATTTTGCTTTGGTCTTAAACACTGGTTTGCTGAACTACAGTATTGAAAATCTGCATATGATTTAGACCATCAAAAATGCAGGGTATGTAATAACTTTTTTAAACTTGTGTCTTTGAATTTCAGGGGTCCATTCAGTGTTGTGCGCCGATGTATCAACAGAGAAACCGGACAGCAGTTTGCTGTGAAGATTGTAGATGTGGCCAAATTCACCTCAAGTCCTGGCCTGAGTACAGAAGGTATGGGAATTTATTATTTTATAACATGAATAGTTTTAGTTGCAACTTAATTTTTTGAAAAACATAATATGAAAACTTTTTCAACCCCTCTGCTTTAACTATTTTTGACTCTCTTGAGTGTCTTGTTGATCCTTTGAGGAGAAGATGACCATATTCATCTGGGTGTTTGGTACGGTTCCGGAAAATTCTTAGGTGATTACTAAGACTGATCTATACCTGGAAGGTTCTTTTGCAAATTGGGCACGACACCTCAAGACGATTGAGTTTTGGAAGACTTGCTGGTTCCTTTCTTTCTGTTTTTTCTCTTGCTTCTGATGGACAGCACAATAGCACAGTGGTTAACACTGTTGCTTCAGAGCGCCAGGGACCCGGATTCAATTTCTGGCTTGGATCACTGTGCGGAATCTGCACGTTCTCCCCATGTCTGCGTGGGTTTCCCCCAGGTGCTTCAGTTTCTTCTCAGGTGGCCCGAAAGACTTGCTTGTTAGGTGAATTGGACATTCTGAATTCTCCCTCCGTGTACCCGAACAGGTGCCGGAGTGTGGAGACGAGGGATTTTCACAGTAACTTCATTGCAGTGTTAATGTAAGCCTACTGTGACACTAATAAAGATTATTATATGAGTTTGGTTTCAAAGGAGGCCACACCACTTTTAAAAAATTTTGTTACAGCAATCCTGGATGAGCTTCTCCCAGGAAAGTCAACACCAAAACTCCTAAATGAGTTCAAGTGCCCTTGTGGTACTTCACCATCATGACAGTCATGCCACACAAGTGCTAGGCAATCACCATCTCCAATAAAAATTTATCGAACCATCACCTCTTGACATTCAGTACCACCAACATCCTGGGGAGTGGTGAATCAACTGGACTAGGCATATAAATATTGTGACTACAGGAGCCATTTAGAGGTTAGGAGTCCTGCAGTGAACAATTCACCTCCTTACTCCCCAAAGTCTGACACTCGTCTACAAGGCACAAGTCAGGAATGTAATGGAAACTCTCCTTGTGTGGATGAGTGCAACTCCAACAACACTCCAGAAGCTCGATACCATCCAGGACAAAGCAGCTTGTTTGTTCAACATTCTATCCACAAACATTTACTTCCTCACCTGATGCATGATGGCAGCAGTATGTGCCATTTACAAGTGTCATGACACCCTGGGCTAGTATGCTGTTAACCCCAGCCCCACTGGACCCAGAATCGCAACGCAAGTGAAATTGGATTTTATTTAAAACACTCTAGGTCCTTGGTTGAGCCCAATAAAATACAGTTACCAGGTTTGTAACTTTAACGCACAAGTTAACTTTTTATTATGTACAGTATTAACTGTCAGAAAATGTAATTGACTATTTACTACCCCTTTCCGAACCCCCCCCCCTCTTCCTGACTCTTCATACACACACACCCATACACAACGACTCTAAAATCTGACCAATGACCGAAGTGAGGGTAACCTGTATCCATCCAATCCAGCCCATCCGGATGTGCATCCTCATACACCATAGATGGGCAATTTAGGCATTTAATCTTTGACAGGGAGTCCAATTCAACAAATATTGGGACATTTCCGTCCCATTGTGGGCAGCACGGTAGCATTGTGGATAGCACAATTGCTTCACAACTCCAGGGTCCCAGGTTCGATTCCGGCTTGGGTCACTGTCTGTGCGGAGTCTGCACATCCTCCCTGTGTGGGCGTGGGTTTCCTCCGGGTGCTCCGGTTTCCTCCCACAGTCCAAAGATGTGCAGATAAGGTGGATTGGCCATGATAAATTGCCCTTAGTGTTGGGTGGGGTTACTGGGTTATGGGGATAGGGTGGCGGCGTTGACCTTGGGTAGGGTGCTCTTTCCAAGAGCCGATGCAGACTCGATGGGCCGAATGGCCTCCTTCTGCACTGTAAATTCTATGATCTAGACGTCTGAGGCAACTGGTGAGCCTCACTGCTCTCCGATATCACAACCTCTCTATGCTAACTCGAGAACTTGCCCAGCTGCAGGAAATCTGTACTTCAGTAAACTGTCCCAAAGGGTTTTAACTTGCAGACTAAACATATAACTTTACTATTGCCTTAAATCTTTTACAATCATATCTCCGGGGTCCCCCCCTTATAAATTGAAAATATTTATTCAACTGGACAAAAGTTTATTGCCTTCATCATTTTAGGAACGTCACATCTCTTCTAAATCTGTGATTCCTAAATGAAAATAGATTCAGCTCCTGAATGCTATCCTGCTGCCCTTGAGTACACTGAGGATCCATGATTGTCCACAAATTACAAGAACTTGTTTCGCTACTTCACTTCTAAATTTGACTTAAAATCATTAACAGCATTTGCTTGATCAGCGGCCAGCATCAGATTGAGCATGTTTGCCATACGTAGTCATTGTCATTAAGTTATAAATGTAGGCCATTTGACTATCAAGTCCATGCCGGCTGCTTGTAGCCCTCCAGGACGGTAGCACAGTGGTTAGCACTATTGCTTCACAGCTCCAGGGCCCCAGGTTTGATTCCCGGCTTGGGTCATTGTCTGTGTGGAGTCTGCACATTCTCCCCGTGTCTGCGTGGGTTTCCTCTGGGTTCTCCGTATTCCGTTCCTCCCATAAGTCCTGAAAGACGTGCTGTTCGGTAATTTGGACATTCTGAATTCTCTCTGTGTACCCGAACAGGAGCCGGAATGTGGCGACTAGGGGCTTTTCACAGTAGCTTCATTGCAGTGTTAATGTAAGCCTACTTGAGACAATAAAGATTATTATTTATTATTTAAAAATTTATTTAGTTCAAGTTCCCATCCCATTTCCTTTTGAAATTTTTCTTCTTTTCACCCACCTCGGAGATGGCAAGTTCCAGTTCCCTGGGCTGGATTCTCCGCCCTGCTCCGCTACATTTCTGTTTTGCCCTGCCGGTGGGATGATCCATTACGCCGGCTGGTCAGTGGGGTTTCTCATTGTGGGACAGCCCCATGCCGTCGGGTAACCCCTGGGCTGCCGGCAAAACGGAGCATCCTGCTGGCGGAGAATCCAGCCCCCTATCACCTTTGTGGAGATATTTATGGTTTAACTTTCCATTTTTATGTCCGGGTCACTGCATGAATTCATCCCTTCCGATATGTCCAAGTTGCTTTAGCAACATGAATATTGAAAATCTGTTCTTTATCCGTTCTCGCTTTGTAGCTTCATGCCAACTGTCTTTCTGATTTCTGGATTGGACAGAAGTTCTCTTTTAAAACCGAACACTTATTTTTTTCAATCAAAACTATAAAGCAGTTAGCTTTCTGTTTCATTGATGGATTAAGGGAGTGTGTGGAGAGAAAATGTGCTAGTTTTAATAGGAACACGGGGAGTCCACTCAGTAAAAAAAATAAAGAAACTTAGTTTTATTTATACACTATTTACACAGCCCGGTAGATCCCTACTGGGCCCCCGTTCTGTTGCTGCCTTACTGGTCGACCTTTTATATAGAGGATACCGCTCTCGTACTCCGCAAAGATCACGGGGAAGATGATCATTCCCACCCCGTAGGCACGTGTGGGCTATTCCACGAGGATGGATTGTTGTGATCTTAAAGAAATAAAACGGCAACTTAGTTTTTGTGTCTGTAATCAATAAACAAGTGCCCATCGCACCAATTTACTGCAGCCAGGCCACGGTAGTTGATTCTAATGTAGCTAGGATGTGACCAACAGCCTCGTCTTTCTTGCTGGTATTGAAGTTTCCGTGACCATTTTCTAGATCTAATTTTCCCCATTTGATTAAATAGGCAGAACATTAGGCTGTGTTTAGTCTGTGGACATATCGCAACAAAAAAAACTTAAGGGCTGTCACAGTGAGTCACTCAGACACTCCGCATAGGCGAGGCAGTGTGGCTAAGGTTTATTTCTCAAACTGTGGATTAGACAGAGGGAGGAAGATTATCTACTGTGGAAATAAGCAGGAGGTTATAAAACTTGTGGAATCTGGTCAGAATTGCTAAAACTGAATCTAAGATTGGTGGGAGAGTACTGCAATTATCTTGATATGAATTTATGGATATTGTGTATGCACAAAGACAAGAAAATGAAGTTCCCACTGAGCTTCATAATGCAGTGATTGTAAAATAAAGTTGAGTGTAAATTTTGATACATTTAAATAGGTTATTTATGCTCTTGCTCAAGTTTAATGATAATGTTAAGCTTCTTAAAATTCCTACTGAAATGCATATTAAGTGTTCAAAGACTCATTAATATCTGCAGTGTAGTTTAAATTACTTTAAGAATGAATGAAGCTATGAGTCCCCATTTAAGATTCTGCAATTTAACTGGAAAAGTTCATGGAGCCATGCATTCCTTTAATTAATGTTGCTAACAGTTTTGTTTCAGTTCAAAAAAGCGGAAGAAAACACGAGTTACTATTCACCTTATTTGACAAAGAGCAAATATAATTCTATATTTAATCAACATGTTATCACAAGGGTGGTGCAATGACTGGCCCCCTGAACACACACTTTTTATATAAATGTATAAGTTAAATAGGGAAAATGCTACAACTCTAGTGAACTCGATTTCTAAAAGATATACGATAAGGTGCCTTATCGAAAATTGCTACACAAAGTAAGAGGTCATGGTGTACGGGGTAATCATGTAAACATGGATTGAGGCTAAGTTATCTAATGGGAAGCAGAGAGTAGGGTTAAATGGAATTTTTTGGGGACAAACTTTTAATGGGATCAGTGCTGCGACAGTAGCTATTTACAATCTATATCAATGACTTGAATGAAGGGAGAAATTGTATGGTAGCTAAGTTTACTGATGACACATGGGTAGGAAAGTAAGTTGTCTGGAGGACATAGAGTCTACGAAGAAATGTAGGTAGGTTGTGACTCGGCAAAAATTTGGCACTGGAGTTTGATATGGTAAAAGGTAAACCTGTCCACTTCAATCTTCAATTTCTCCCATTTAGGTAATATTTTCTATTTTTCCTGTCAGAATCACAAAAAGTTAATATACAGATGCAGCATGTGATTTGGAAGGTAAATAGAATGTTGCCATTAAAAGCAAAAAAAATCAATTGTAAAAGTAAGGACGTATTGCTGCAGCTGTACAAACCTTAGACCCCATCTGGAATACTGTGGTACAGTTTTAAGTCTTACTATATTGCATTTGAAGCAACACAGAGAAAGGTTCACTTGACTGATTACTGGGATGAAAAGCTTATCTTGCAAGGAAAGGTCCGATATAATCCCCACAGTGCAGAATGAGGCCATTTGGCCCATCGAGTCTGCAATGGCTCTCAGCGCACCCTACCTAGCCGCCCTATCCCGGAAACCCCACCTAACCACATCTTTGGACTATGGGAAGAAACTGGTATACCATGAGGAAACACACACAGACAGTGGGAGAACTTGCAAACTCCATACAGGCACCCAAGGCCGGAATTTAATCTGGGTCCCTGGTGCTGTGAGGCAGCAGTGCTAACCACTGTGCCACCATGCCACTCTTGATTGTACAGGTCGGGAATAATGAGAGGTGATCTCATTGAAACAAAAGATCCTGATGGAACTTGGCAGAGTGATTCCCTTGTGTGTGAGTCCAGAACTAGGGGACACTGTTTTTAAAAAATAGGAGGCCGCCATTTAAGACTGCGATGAGGAGAATTCAAGTAGAATGCTGTTCCCCAGAACAGTGGAGGCTGGGTCATTGAGTCAACTCATGACTGAGTTAGACAGATTTTTGGTTGACAAGGAAGTCGAAAGTAATGGGGGGATAGACAGAAGGGTGAAATTGGTTTTCACAATCAGAGGAGCAATGATCTAATCGAATTCTAGATCTGGCTCGAGGGGCTGATTGGCCTACACCCATTTCTTGTATTCCTCTGTTAAGAATAGCTCACCTTCACTAGAGAATTTAATTAAAATGTAAAATGAACTAAATTTTTCTTTCTCAAAACAAACAAGTTGAACTAAATTCTTTAGCTCAGACTTTAATTTTTGCAGTGAAACTACCAGAGTTAAATGTACTGTTCTTTATTATGATAATAGTATTTCCCTGGATTTGTATAGTGTCATTTTTGAAAACGCCCCAAGGTGTTTCATAAGAGGCATGATAAAAAATGGATGCTGAGTCAAAGAAGACAATATTATAAATGGTTCACAGTAGCTTGGTTAAAGGAGTGAGTTTAATAGAGGGTCTTTAAAAGAGGTCAAGGAAAAGATGATGGGTTTAAATAACATTTTGGAATATTATGGAATTCCAACCATAGGGGCCTAGAGTGCTGAAGGTTAGGTAAAGGAAGTGGGGGTGCAAATGCAGCCGGAGCCAGTGGAACAGAGTTCAAGGCCTCGGGAAGTTGCAGGTTTGGATGAGGTTGCAGAGATACATAAAAGATAGGAGCAGGAGGAAGCCTTTTGGCCTTTCGAGCCTGCTCCGCCATTTATCACGATCATGGCTGATCATCCAACTCAATAGCCTAATCCTGCTTTCTCCCAAAAACCTTTGATTGCGAAGATGAGCTGTGAGCCTGGAAGCTATGTTCCTCAGATGGACAGAAAGTCTGTTGGTGGAGGGAGACAATCCCTAGACGAGTCTAAATGATGAACAGAAAGACTGAAAGCAATGAATCGTAATTCAAAGATGTGATGGAGGGATGGATTAAATGCCTGAAAGCATTGGAAGACAACTCCCAAGAGTAGATGAGGCATTGGGTAGAATCTGTGGAAGCAGACGGAAATAGAAAGATTTGAAAGCACCAAATTAATATGCAAAAGTAAAGATAAAATACTGCACATTTTGGAAACTGGAAATAGAGACAGGAAATCATAGAATCATAGAATTTACAGTGCAGAAGGAGGCAATTCGGCCCATCGAGTCTGCACCGGCTCCTGGAAAGAGCACCTTCCCCAAGTCCACATCTCCACCATAACCCAGTAACCCCACCCAACACGAAGGGCAATTTTGGACACTAAGGGCCAATCCACCTAACCTGCACATCTTTGGACTATGGGAGGAAACTGGAGCACCCGTAGGAAACCCACGTACACACGGGGAGGATGTGCAGACTCCGCACAGACAGTGACCCAAGCCGGAATCGAACATGGGACCCTGGAGCTGTGAAGCAATTGTGCTATCCACAATGCTACCGTGCTGCCCTAATGCAGGGAAATGCAGCATCTTGGAATATACTTTTGCTTGAGAAACATTTCTGCCAAAACAAATGAACTGCAGTTTATTGCTCTAACACAAATACAATAGCATAAGGGGAAACATAGATTCTTCGGCGGCAGGCAGCCTTGGTAAGTAGGACTGATTTGTTTTTCTACTGCCCACTCTTTTAAAGTAAAAATTGGTCTTTAGCTTAGATTAAGTAGTGTTATAAAATGTAAAGTCTCTGGTGTATATTTAATACTCTTTAAGCTAGAGGAAGTAAAAGCAAAGGGAGTAATTTAAGAGTTTCATGGCAGAGCAGCTCAGTCGTGTGGAATGCACCTCCTGTGCTGTGTGGGAAGTCATGGACACTTCCACTTTATGTATAAGGCAACCATGTATTTAGGAAGTGACTCCAGCTGCAGCTACTCGAACTGTGGTTTGGAACTGGAGCTACAGCTGGAATTACTGCGGAACATCTGCAAGGCTGAGATCATCATAGACATCACGTCACACCACAGGTAAAACGTGCACGGACAGAAAAGAAATGGGTGACCGCCAGAAGATGACAGAGGAAAATCCTAAGCATGTAGTGCAGGAGCCCCCATGGGTTCTACCCCCCCCCCCCCCCCATTCCCCCATTTTCCATTTTAAATACTGCTGGGGGGAATGGTTTCTCTGGGGAATGCAGCAAGAGCCTATCTGTGGCACAAGTGGCATGACACTCAGCAGCTGCAGAACATTCTGAAGAGGGAGACCGAGAAGCAGGAGACGTGATGGTCCATTTCGGTACCAGTGACAGAGGTAAAAGGCGGAAGAGGTCCTACAAATAGAGTTTAGGGCAGTGTCTTTTAAATTATTTTTCACGGGACCCACCGGCCTGCCTTCACGACCCCTGCCGGCCTGCCTGCCTTCATGACCCACCTTTTTTGCCGACTTTTAATGCGATAAGTGAGCCTGCTTGGTCCTCATGATCTCACTTGCTTTATCATTCAAAGATACATTCCTGTTAAGGACTTCAGATGACGATTTAAGTTCTCGCTGCAACGTTTGATAAAAATCAAGAGGTATGTCCTCTAACTCACCATGCTTAGTCTTCAAATGCAGTTGAAGTTTTGAGGATTTTAAACTTACATTTGCCAGTGCTTCCCTGCATGTAACACACATGGGCTTTGAATCCTGATTTGCGTTGGCAAAATGAACAAACCCATACCTCAAATCATCTTTACGCTGCTTTGTTCCCAATTTCAGTGTTTTCTCTTTGTTTAAAAGGATCCATCTTCAGTTCTTCATGTGACTTGCTCTCAGCTGCTGCTTCTGGCCGGAAGACATCATCATTCTATTTAAAAGCCGGTTGCAGCCATTGGGCGCTTCTCCCATGATCGGGAAAGCCGTGACCGATTGTTCCATGATTCTCCCAACACTCACCCGTGACCCACAGTTTGAAAAACCCTGGTTTATAAGGGGTTAGGAAATAAATGAAGAAGCAGTGACAAAGGGAGTAATTTCAGAATAACTCCTAGTGCTCGCAAGATCAGGACGAGGAGACTAGAACAGCCAAATGCCTGGCTAGAGAGATGGTGTAGGAGGAACGGCTTTAGATTCCTGGAGCATTGGGCCTTGCGCTACAGATAGAACATAGAACAGTACAGCACAGAACAGGCGCTTCGGCCCTCGATGTTGTGCCGAGCAATGATCACCCTACTCAAACCCATGTATCCACCCTATACCCGTAACCCAACAACCCCCCCCCCCCCCTTAACCTTACTTTTTAGGACACTACGGGCAATTTAGCATGGCCAATCCACCTAACCCGCACATCTTTCGACTGTGGGAGGAAACCGGAGCACCCGGAGGAAACCCACGCGCACACGGGGAGGACGTGCAGACTCCGCACAGACAGTGACCCAGCCGGGAACTGAACCTGGGACCCTGGAGCTGTGAAGCATTTATGCTAACCACCATGCTACCGTGCTGCCCCAGATGCCTGGCCAGTTCTCAACAATGGCTAAGAGACTGAACTAGAGCCATAATTTCTTTAAGATTTCTTAGGTTCGGCAAGATAGATTTATTACAGGTGTGATAATAAGAAATTTGGTCTGGTTATTTTAGAAACGAACTTCATTAAAACAAAAGAAAATAAAACCATATTTAAGCTTTTAAACTGAAACCCTAGCAATAACAGATTACATGTAGTTTCTTAACCTTATCACACTAGTTACCATCATACAGCACTTTATATGAACATGCAGATCTCATGCCACTTACATAGACCGGCAAAGGCAATGCTTGCATTTAACAAAGCATTATTTGTTCTGTTGGGGGTGGTGTTTCAGAACCCTTTTCCAAAGCCTGCCTCAGTGGCACTTGCATGACATTGCTAACTCGATTTCCAAAGTCTTCTCCTCTAACATCCTCTTATTCGAAACTCTGTAATGGGCTAATAGATGGCCAGACAGGAGTGCCCCAAAGAGCAATGCATCTGGGAGCATACTGTGTATTCCCACTTATGAGTTTTAACTTGTCCAGATGTGGGCGAATACCTTTGACTCCTGCTAACAATATTTCCCTTCAATTGGTTTAACCACTAAATTGCCTGCTACATTTGGGTCTCATTTCTGGACCCAGGTTTCTAATATGTCCCTCGTGTAACACGTATTCTAGAGAAGATAGGACGCGTGCAAGCTGGATGGTTTCATCCCAGCAGGACGGGGACCAATATTCTCATGGGTTTTGGCTAGTTCTGTGGGGGAATTTTAAACTAGAGTGGCAGGACTGTTGGAACCCAAGTGGGGAGACACGAAAAGGAAACAAAGATAGAAATGAAAAGAGTGGAAGACCGAGGAATCAAGGAAATAGGGTCATAGAAAAACAAATGTGTAAAAATATTTTAAAAATAAGTCTAAGGGCACCATCTGAATGCACAGAGCATTTGCAATAAAGTTGATGAATTAACAGCCCAAATAGATGTAAACAGTCACAATGTGATTGTGATTACGGAGACATTGGCTGCAGGTTGACCAAGGCTAGAAATTGAATATTTAAGGATTTTTGATATTTTGGAAGGACAGGCAAAAAGGAAAAGGAGGTTGGGTAGTGTTGGCAAAGTATGGAATCAGTGCAATGGCGAGAAAGGAAATTGACCTTGAAAATCCATGATGTAGAATCAGTTTGGGTGGAACTAAGAAGCAAGGGGTGGATAATATGAGTGGGAGATGTCTATAGGCCTCCAAACAGTAGTGGCACAGTAAGGGGTAGCATTAAAGAGGAAATTAGAGATGCATGTAACAAAGGTGCTACAAACCAAATTAGCAATAATACTATGGTGGATGAATTCCTGGTATGTGTATGAAATAGTATGAATTAGTAAACAGGCTATCCTAGATTTGGTGTTGTGCAAAGAGAAAGGGTCAATTAATAATCTTGGTGTGCGGCATCCTTTAGGGATGAGTGACAATAACATGATAGAATTCCTCATTAGGATAGACTGTGCAGTAGTCCAATCTGAAACTAGGCTCCCAAATCTAAACAAAGAAAACTATGACGGTATATGAGGGGTGAGTTGGTATGTTAGAATGTGGAACTTCATTAAAAGGCATGATGGTGGATAGGCAATGGCTAATATTTAAGGAACAAATGCTTGTAGTGCAACAGCTGTACATTCCTTTCTGGAGCAAAAGCACAACAGGAAAAGTGGCCCAACCATGGCTAACAAAATAAATTATGGATGGTTTAAATCCAAGGAAGAACCATGTAAAGTTGCTTGAAAAAGTAGCTAGGGTGGGGTACAGTTTAGAATTTAGCAAAGGATGACAAATCGATTTATCAAGAGAGGAAAAATGGATTACAAGAGTGAACTTGCAAGGGAGATAAAAAAGGAACATAAAAATTTCTTGAAGCATGTAAAAAGAAAAAAGTAACCAAAGAAAAAATGCTGGAAAATCTCAGCAGGTCTTGCTGCGTCTGTAGGGAGAGAAAAGAGCTAAAGTTTCGAGTCCAGATGACCCTTTGTCAAAGTTGATAGAAGGTAGACAGACTTATGTTGTAGAAGATGTATTTGGATCTTCAAAAGGCCTCCGATAAGATCCCCCTTAATATATTAAATAAGGTAGTGGGTTAGCCCTGTTGCCTCACGGCGCCGAGGTCCCAGGTTCGAATCCCGGCTCTGGGTCACTGTCTGTGTGGAGTTTGCACATTCTCCCCGTGTTTGCGTGGGTTTCGCCCCCACAACCCAAAGATGTGCAGAGTAGGTGGATTGGCCTCACTAAATTGCCCCTTAATTGGAAAAATGAATTGGGTATTCTAAATTTATAAAAAAAAAAAAAAAAAAAAATATATTAAATAAGGTCAGAAAAATATGGAGATGGGATAAATGGCAGAATGGTTGGCTTCAAGTCAAAACAGGTAGTGATAATTAAGGGTACAGTGAAATCATGAAGCGTCAAACCTGTATGACACAGAATTCTGGTTCTGTTGAAGTTGTTAGCTGTTCCTGTTGGCAGAATTGCAAATCCCATAGAATAATGTCCATGATGAACTAAAATTCCACATTGGTCTGGATGAGCTGAACTTCTCTTACCTTGTCATATGAATGCACCAACCAATCAAAGCAAAATTAGATTACACCAGTGTGAAATCGTGGAGCACTTGGCCAGCCATACTTTGACATCAACATCTCCCGGTGCAAGAATGTACAAAGCTTGTGAGTGTTACTAAATTTGATAGAAAGTTCAAGTGTTGTCAATTGGAGTGAAGGCGAAGTTGATGCAGCCAGTTGAAAACCATGCTGCGAAGCAGAAAACTGACATTGTGAATGAGTGGGAGATTTTCCCATTGAGTTTGTCCACTGTTGTGAATCACAAGGCGAACATCTTGGAACAGTTTGACAAGTAGGCATTTTCTCCGGCGAGGAAGAGGATGAGAGCAGTTGTCTATCCCACCACTGAGAAAGCTGAGGTCACATGGGTCAAAGCAGCCCGAGTAGAAAATGTTCCCAATTCCGGTCCAATCCTGCAGGAAAGGGGAGTCCCCCTGTTTAAAAAGTTGGGCCACATGGCCGCAGTACAGGTGGCTAAACAGACTCAAGCAGAGGCACTGCTTTGTCTTCCACGTGGTAAGTTGAGGGTAGGCTGTACGGAAGCAATGACAGACGATTGGCTTCAAAATAATCTCTCCCACGCCTTGAACGTGTATGCACAGTTAGACGTTTTTAACCTGGGAGAAACCGGATTATTTTACAGTCTTTTTGCCAGTCTGCTGTTTGATGTTCGATGGTCAAACTTGTGATGATAGAAAACGGCGCAAGGAATACATCACTGCAACAGTCTGTGCCAACATGGATGGCACTGAAAAGTTGCCGCATCATGTGATGGGAAAGTCCAAGACACCGTGTTGCTTTGCGACGGTCAAGGTACTACAAGCGCAGTACGAGGCCAATAAAACTGCCTGGATAACCTTGCTAAAAGCGGACAAAGCATATCGGCGAAAGGGAAGGAAGATAGTCGTAATTACAGACAACTGCCCTCCTACAGCGTCACTGTCTGACGAGCGTCAAGCTGATGCTATTGCCTTCCAGCACCTTGGCCAAGCTCCAGTCAGTGGTTAAGGAGTGATTGACCTGAAAAGTCACCATGACAGCTGATGAGCAGGAATACAATTCAACTGTTCTACAGCCAAGTTCATGATGAAGAATGCATGGAAGGTGGTGATGGAAGCCACAGTTGCCAATTGCTTCCACCACACTGCATTCAAACAGGTTACAACGGTACAAGACATCAAAAATCAAGAGGAGCAAGGTGCGGCCAACTAGTCCGATGACTGCATTTTCTGCCCACCTGCAGGAGGCTGACCTGGAAATTCCAGCAGAGACAGCCATGGAAACTTGCAAAGAGCTGAATGATGCCACATGCTCACGACAGAGGTGACAGATGATGCAAGTAAATGCAGTACATTCTTCACCCAGGGAGGTCAATGACCGTGAAGAGTCCAATCAATGCCCACCTGTTTCCTTTGTCAATGCCAAAAAGGCTGTATAAATACTCCAGGATTTTGCTCTGCAGCTTGAAACTATATTTGACTGCATTGAAGACATGGTGGACTGTATTGTGCTTGTCCAAAATTGGCACGCTAAGTAGAAAAAGATTACAAAATTCTCAGAGTGCTAATTCCTGACATTTTTCAATGCAAAGAAATGGCCTTATCTGAGGTCAGGCCATTGTAAAGTGTGAACAAATTAAATAAAGACCGTTTGCACGCATTGCTTGTGTTTTCATTTGGCATTTGAATCGATTGTTTTTGACATGCTCTCGGCTTATCAGGTTACATAGCAATGGATTCATGTGGGAATGGGGCCTTAGCTATCGCGAAGCTTCGCTTAACAAATTTGTGGGTGGATTCCTGGGATATGACTCATCGGGATTTTTCATCGAGAAATGGGTGTTGGGCAAGGACTCTGCTGGAAATCCTGCTGTTCACAACTTGCACAACAATTAGACTTTGGAATCAAAGACAAATTGTAAATTTGTGGCTGACAAATTGAGGAAGCAATACCGAGGAGGACTGCAACAAATTACAGGAGGGCGTTAATAACCTTGCAGAATGTGCAAATAATTGGCAAATGAAGCAGCACAGTGGTTAGCACTGCTGCATCGCAGTGCCAGAGACCGGGTTTGATTTCAACCATGGGTGATTGTGTGGAGTTTGCATATTCTCCTTGTGACTGTGTACATTTGCTCCGGGTGCTCTGGTTTCCTCCCACACTCCAAAGATGTACAGGTTAGGTGCTAAATTACCTCTTAGTGTCCAACAGGTGGGATAATGGGGTTACGGGGATGGGGCGCGGTGTGTGCCTGGGTAGAGTGGTCTTTCAGAGGTTAAAAGAAGGACCAACAACTACTTATATTTACATAATGCCAGTAACATAATGAAACAGCCTAAGGCGCTTAAAGAAGGAACTTCCATTTTTAAGCACCATTTGCAACCTCATGTCACAAAGTGCTGAATAACCATGCAAGTGGCTTTGAAGTATGGTCAAGATTGGGTAACTAATAGCAGTGATGATCTAAACCACATTTGTAAAGTACATTTGTTACTAACCTACCAGTTTACGATCTATTCCTGATGGATTCCTTTGCTGGTGTCTATGTGATGGGTATATCATTCCCCAGTTCCCAAGAAGAGTCATATTGGGCTTGAAACCTTAACTCTGTTTCTCTTTCCACAGATGCTGCCAAACTTTTGAGTTTTTCCAGCACTTTGTTTTTATTTATAGTCCCCAAGACTCCCTGCTGGCAGTGTTTCTGTGCTGCAAATACTATCTAAATTATTTTCCTCTTACTGTATTTTAATGGGAAATAGATGGTCGATAGTGTAAGAGTCCTTGCTGTTATTTCCTTTGTTCCCATTTCTTTTATTACTTTTGGTCCATGGACGCATTACTGAGGTGTACCTTTAAGCAAACGGCTTCGGTAAAACAGCCTGCTTGCCAGTACACTGTGTTTGCAGGTTTTGTAGTTTGGAGAGGAGAAACCAGACTCCTCGGCACTGAGTGGATCATAAGAATGGGCTTTGGATGGAATTGGTTTGATCAGTTAACTGGCAACCAGTGGGTTGGCCAGGGGCAGTGTTCTGCCTAACAACAGTCTGATTGGTTCCTGCATGGTGCGCTTGGGCTCTCCCTCGCTCTCTTTATCCCTCGCTCTATCTCCCTCTCTCCCTCCCTCTCTCTCCCTTGCTCGCTCTCCTGTTTGCTGAAGTGAAAGAACTGTTCTGTGTTTTTGAATGCAATGAGAGCCTGGGACATACTTTGCTGTAAGCTGGAAATGATGCTGAATCTCCGGGGAAGGACAACCTTGCCAGAGAAAACCATCTCGAGCCTAGGTAAAAGAAGTATCAAAACGAAAGCCTGCATTTTAGAAGAGCATTGACTGGAAGTCATCCCAGTGCATCAAAGATCCTTATTCTTTTATTTTCATTTATTTTTTTCTTTCCCTTTCCACTACCCTTTCCCCTCTGTGTTGTTTTTCTGTGTGTAAAGGTTATAGCTTCACCCATGATTACAGAGAGTCCGAGGTAAGAAAAGGAGACAGAACAGTTACAGGCATAATTTCTAAATATTTTTCCATCCTGTGTGGTGACCAGGGCAGTGGCTAAACTAAGACACACCACCATCAGATAGTTATCCTTGCCCATGAGGCAAACCCAGTATTACATAGGTTAGTAGAGTCAGCGCTCTCAGAAGTTGGAGCTGGCGAGGTGGGGTGTGGTGGTACTGCCCAGATATCGTGGGGAAATACTGTGGGTGGCAAATTAGATACCATTGGCAGGACATGTATGAATTCGGGAAAACTCGAGCATCAGTCAAAAGGCATTTTTCCTGGCTAGGACTGCATAAGTATGTAGTGCAATTCTGTAGAACCTGTCAGATCTGTCAGGTAATAGGTAAACCACAACATGTGATCACACCAGCATGGTTAAAACCCAAAAGTATTTGAAAAAACATTTAGTTGGGTTTGGGCCATTGCCAAAAGTGAGGGCAGGGCACCAGTACATTCTTACTGTCATGGATATGACCACCCAATTCCTGGAAGCCACACCTTTAAGAACAATTACAGCTAAGATAGTAGTGGAAAGGTTGATGCAGTTCTTCACATGATATCACCTTCCTTTAGGAATACAATCTGATCAGGGTTCTAACTTTATGTCCAAAGTTTTACAGGGCATAATTCATAGTTTAGGTATCAAGCAGATAAAGTCGACCGCCTATCACCCAAAAACTCGGAGCTTTGGAGTGATATCATCAGACTCTCAAAAGCATAATTGGGGTCTATTGTCATGAATATTCAAAAGATAGGAACAAGGGATTCGATTCTTACTATTTGCCACCAGGAATTCTCCAAACGAATCTGCTGAGTTTAACCCATTTGAATTGGTCTATAGCCATAAAGTACAGGGTCCATTAAATTTGTTGAAAGAGAAGTTACTAAAACAAAAAGACAAATCCTCAACATTGGATTATACGCCCATGTTTCTGGAAAGCCTCCCAGGAGCTCATCAGGTAGCCCAAGAGCATTTAAAGGTTTCGGGAGCAAGAATGAAAATGCGAACAGACAAACATGCCAGGTTCGGAACATTTCAAGCAGGAGATGAGGGACTGGTATTGTTTCCTTTCCAGGGCGAATCACTGAAAGTAAAATTGAGAGGCCTCTCTAAGATAGTTAGGAGGGGGAGTAAAGTGACTTACCTAATAGATACTCCAGACTATAGGAAGGAGGACTGAATATGGCACATAAATATGTTGAAAAATTATCATCGTAGGGAAGAAGATAGGAAAGAGGTAGAAGGTTGTAGGAGTAGTGGTAGAGATAATAAGAGTGAGGTGGGGGTGAAAAGGTTGACAGTTTACAGAGCGACCCTCCTGTTGTGCAACTAGCAAATACAGTAATACTAGAACAGTTTGAGGCTGTGTTTGCATACTTAGAAGTTGAACAACAAAACAATCTCATAAGAATACTGCAAAAGCATAAGAAGATTTGTAGGAACACAAATCAACTGAACATGATGTAGACTTTAGGTGACTACAACCCAATAAAACCACATCCGTATTGGCAGAGCCCTCAGAACCTAGCTCAGAGAATCATTTAATTGAGCCGAGCAAGAATAGCTGGAGTTTGCCGGTTGTGCTAGTACCCAAGGAAGATGGCAGAACCCAGTTCTGTATAGATTACTGGAAGTTCAGTGTCATCAGCGAAAATGGATTTATATCTGATTCCCAGGTTGGAGGCTGGAGCAGTGCCTTATGCCTTTCGAAAATTGATTTGTTGAAGGCGTATTAGCAGATTCCTTTAACAACCAGGGGAAAAGAGATATCTGCCTTTGTGACTGGGAATGTATCAGTGTAAAGTTATGCTGTACAGATTTAAAAATGCACCAGCTGCATTTCTCAGGCTTGTAAATCCAAGTAGTGCCTAACTGTGTGGTCTATTTGGAAAACATGGTATTTTACAGTAACGTGGAAGGAGCATATAGGATAATTAGAGGAATTCTTTAACAACTGCAATTGTCTGATTTAGTCATCCATTTGGCCCAAAATGAGTTTGCCAAAGCAAAAGTGCCCTTCCTAGGGCAGGTTGAAGTGAGTGGTACCCAGAATAGCTAATGTAAGGGCGTTACTAGATTTCCCAATTCCCAAAATGAAACGGGAGATTCAGGTTCCTAGGCATGTGCGGGTCCTATAGAAAATTTGTACCTAACTTTAGTACCATAGCGGTACCTCTGACTAATGTATTGCAGAAACAAGCAAAAATTGAATGGTCCGCTGAATGCCAAACAGCTTTTGAGAAATTGAGGGCCATATTGGTAAGCAAACCCATGTTGGCCGCCCCTGATTTTTCGAAACCATTTAAAATGGACATGGATGACAGCAACCTGAGGGTGGAGCAATGTTACTACAGGATGACGAGTCAGGAATAGAGCGACCAGTGGGATACTTTTCAAAGAAACTAAGTCTGCGCCAAAGAAAGTACACTACTATTGAAAAGGGAGCCTTAGTATTGCTACTAGCCATTCAGCACCTTGATGTTTCTGTCTGGCGTCAAAATAAGCAAAGCCAAGTCTATACTGACCATAATCCGCTTGTGTTTGTGCAAACGTTTAAAACTCAGTATGCAAGATTGTTCAGTTGGAGTTTATTGTAACAATCATTCATCAGTAAATTGGTGTATATTACTGGAAAGGACAGTATTATTGCCAGTGCATTGTCATGAGTTTAAGTGGCAGCTGTAAGATTGAGAATCTTATGTAGTAGGAAAGGAAGGATGAATGGATGTGTGTTTTGTGGTTTATGATAAAATGTCCTTGCAATAACGTTTCATCCCTCGGTTCATAAGCATCCTTCCTGGTTATTTCCTTTGTTCCCATTTCTTTTATTTTTATTATTTTGGTCCATGGACCCAGAATCGGGATGTACCTTTAAACAGAAGACTCAAAGTTGAAAGCCTGCTTGTCAGGACACTATTCCCAGGTTTTGTGTTTGGGAGAGGACACGCCAGACTATTTGGCACCAGCTGGATCTTGGGAGCTGATTGTGGAGGGCGTTGGTTTGATTGGTTAACTGGCAACCAATGGGTTGGCCAGGGACAGTGTTCTGCGTGACAATCTATCTCTCCTCCTTGCTGAAGTGAAAGAACTACTCTATGCTTTTTTTAATTGAGAGTACTTTTTCTAATTAAGGGGCAATCTAGCGTAGCCAATTCACCTACCCTACACATGTTTTTTGTGGGGGGAGGGCATGCAGCCAGGGGGAGAATGTGCAAACTGCACACGTTCAGTGACCTGGGGTTGAACCTGCGTCCTCCCTGCTGTGAGGCAGCAGTGCGAACCACTGTGCCACCATGCTGTCCCCTGTTCTATTGTTCTGAAAGCATTGTGTGCCTGGCACTTCCTTTTCTGTAAACCTGAAATGATACTGAGTTTGCAAAGCAGGTAGACAACCTTGCTAGCGTGTGTTCGTGTGTTCCTGTGTTCCATCTAGTGGCAGACATTGGTCAGTTCAGGTAGTCAGGACTTTAACTGCTACCTGCACTGACCAACCTCTGTCACTAGATGGAGCCTAATCAGTCTTAAAGTTCATTACGTAGCTGTTTACATTTTACAGTATTGTATGTTGTATTTGTTTTAGATTTGGTGATGCATTCTATTTTGCTAGCTAAGAATCCTCAGTGTTACATGTGTATGCTACAGAATTTCAAATTTGTACATTGGTTTTTCCAGGCAAGACACGTCCAAAGGAACCCAAATTTGGTTTTAACATTAATTCCTGTGGTAATATGATTCATTTAAAGTAATTTCATTTAAAAGACTTAGAAGGCAGTTCATCACCAGCTTCTCAAGGGAAATTGGGGCTATGCAATAAAGGCTGGACACCCACATCCTGTGAACAAATAAAAATAGTCATGATTCCTTCAGGAATGAAACCACTAAGAACTTGTAAATATAAAGGCTAGCATTTCATTAGCCTTTTTGATCATAAAGTTCTGTAAAATAATTGAAGTACTGGAGAATATCTCCAGATTAACAGATTGTGGACGACCAGGGGTCATGGCTTTAATCTGCAAGTGTAGAAATGGGCTGAATGTTGGGCAGTTCTGATTTTTCCAGTGGTGAGTCTCTGGAATACATTGCTGACGTACATGGGCGAGGTATGGGACAAGGATATCATTATATCAAAGGAAAACTTCTTTATGGCTCACACTTGATCTTTGTGATCTCCTGGACTGAGAGGGTTGGAGACGATCTTCCAGAGAATTCCTTTTATATTGGCCTGTTTTTTTTCCTTCTCTTTTTATAGTGTAGTCATCTATTTGTAACATTTGAGATTCCATTTTTTTTGTACTACACTCCTATGTTTTAGTGACCTGTATATCCCTCTGAATCTTCACTGTTCCTAATATTTCACCACTTAAATGAAAAGCAGATATGTCCTTTGGTCCACAATGAAATATCTCACACTTGGCTGTGTGAAATCTACCTGTTGTCAGTTTTTCCCCCACACACTCTATTAATGCCTCATCGTAATTCTATGCGCCTGTCTAGACTTCTTGTTATGGTATCAATCTTTGTGTTATTGGCAATTGGAAATACAACTCTGTTGTTTTCTCCATGTCATTAATAAATATAAGGATTAATTGAGGCCCAACAAAAATCCCTGTAGTCAATTATGGTAGCACAGTGGTTAGCGCGGTTGTTTCACAGCTCCAGAGATCCGAGTTCGATTCCCGGCTTGGGTCACTGTCTGCGCGGAGTCTGCACATTCTCTCCGTGTCTGTGTGGGTTTCCTCAGGGTGCTCCAGTTTCCTTCCACAAGTTCCGAAAGATGTACTTGTTAGGTGAATTGCACATTCTGAATTCTCCCTCCGTGTACCCGAACAGGTGCCCGAGTGTGGTGACTAGGGTATTTTCACAGAAACGTCATTGCAGTGTTAATGTAAGTCTACTTGTGACACTAATAAGGATTATTATTATTCTAATTTAAGTCCATTACCCTATTGTGCTTTCCTTTACTTAATAAACTTATTAATTTCATTCCATTCCAATGCCAACATTCATTTGTATAGCACCTTTAATATAGCAAAGAATCCCAAGGCACTTAACATGAAAAATATCAATATGAATTATCACCAAGCCACAAAAGGAAATATCAACAGATGACCAAAATCTAAGTCAAAGAGGCATATTTTAAAGAGAAGGAGAACGAGGTGGAGAGGGTTAAGGAGCAAATTCTAGAGCTCAGATCCAAGGTAGCTGAAAAATGCAATTGCCAGTGCTGGAGTGATAAACTCAGGGTTGCGCAAGGTGGCAGAATAGAAACTGAACAGAGATTTTGAAGGCTTGTGGAACTGGAGGAATTTAGAGATCGAGGGGGCAAGGCTTCAAAAAGAGGGATGAGAATTTTAAAATTCGAGTATCGGCAATCAATGTAGGTCAACAGTAGGTCATACAAAACCTGATGAGTTTTATTTTAAATAACATTCCCTTGTTTATGTGAATCAAATGCCTTTTGGTTGTCGTTGTAACTGCCATTCCCCCATCTACCATTTTAGGTACTTTACCAAATCTAACTGAAGTTTCTGATAGACTTGGTCTCCCCCTCACAAATTCATATCGGCTCTCTAATCAGCTCAAACATCTCAGTCACTCCATCCTTAATTATAGCTTCCAATAACTTACCCAAAGCAGATGTTCGAGTGACCGGTCTATCATTTCCTGATGTTTTTCTCTCTCATTTCTTAAATAATGGAGTTTATTTCCAGGTTTCCAGTTAAAGGGACAGTTGCTGAATAAAGAGTTTTGTAAGATTATGGCTGCAGCATTTGCAATTTTCTCACCCACTTCCTTTAATAACCCTCTGTGAATGCCATCAGACCCCAGAATTTGTCAGTCTGTGGTGTAATTACTTTTTCTTGTTTACGTTAACTTTACTGACTACATTGAAGTAAGCTTTTTTTTTAAATGAGGTGTAGCTTTTGCTAGAGCCAGCTAAGGAAAAATAAGGAGTTGCCTAACTGGATGAGATTGGAGAATTTGCATACTGATAAAGGCAGCTGTGATATTTTTTGGAGTATTGGTTAGACTGCCTTGGACTTACTTCTGACTACCATGGATGTTTAGACCTCGCCCTCAATGAACAGTGAACAAAAACCTCTCAAATGTTTTTATGGTGTAGGAAAGAGAAGAGCAAGAAAATATGGCAAAAATATGAGTGAGGTAGCATTAATGGCAATAAGCCTAGTAGATATCAGCACCAGTGCACCTGCCTGCTCTCCAATCCACGCCCACCAAAGAGTATTCGGGCAGCACAAGTCCTGTGTAGTATTACGCATTTGTCTGCCCCAAGAGACCATGGACTGAACCTGGAATGTATGGGACTTTTGAATTGAACATGTCTTTTGTAGCTGTAGAGTTTGTAATATATCCAAGGTAGAGGCCAACTTGTCCGTGGCAAAGTACAGCTAGCACAGATGACTCGTGTTGGCCCAAGGTCAATTGATGTTTTTTCCTTTCGCTGGGCTCTTTTCTTTTCACTGTTTGGTCATTTCTTTTGTCCTCTGATTTTTCCATACCCTTCCTGACTGCTCATCTTCAAGCACTCTGGTCAGCATCAAGGACTTCCCATGCATCGACTCCAATCCTGGCCTACATGATTGATGTAAACATGCCAAATTTTATTTTGATGCTGATACATAATTATTTGATACTAAATGTCAAGCAATGGGACTGGGATTTCACACACTGCTGAAATAAGTGGGGGTTTGGTGGATTGGATTGGATTTGTTTTATTGTCACGTGTACCGAGGGACAGTGAAAAGTATTGTTCTGCGTACAACCCAGACAGATCATTCCATACATGAAAAAAAAAACCATAGGGTATACATAAATACACAATGTATTAAGAGACTAGACAGGGTAGATGCAGGGAAAATATTACCAATGATGGGTGTGTCCAGAGCCAGGGGTCAGTCTGAGGATTCAGGGTAAACCATTTTGGACAGATATAAGGAGACGTTTCTTCACAGAGTGGTGAGCCTGTGGAATTCATTACCACAGAAAGTAGTTGATGCTGAAACTTTGGATATATTCAAGAGGCGGCTAGATGACTTCCGGTGACGGCTATGAAGGAGTAGGTTGCACATTTGGTGGCTCCCGCTCGGGTTGGACCTTTGGACCTTTTCCCCCCGATTTTAATTTTTTTTTTTATCGGACCTGATTTGATAAATTGATGGTAGAGGCAATGGTGGAGTGGATTCTTACATTGGTGCATGGAGAGGCGGACTAGAAGTGCTCGCAAAGGAAAAAACAGGCGAACAGAGAAGGCTTGGGCTAAAGATGCAGCGGGAGAGAGCATGGTGGATGACCGGAGTCCTGGTCGATTGCATGGCTGGAATTTAGATTGGATGCCCAAGATCGGGCGATCAAATCTAAGATTGGGCAGGAGGAACATCAAACTGCGGTGGAGTTGGAGGTGGGGATGCTGAGAGACCAGCAGAAAAGGCTCCTGGAGAAGGTGGAGGACCTCAAGAATAGGTCCCACCAGCAGAACTTGAGAATCGTCGGTCTCCCGGAGGGGTCCGAAGGAACGGGCGTTGGGGCATACATAACGGGCATGTTTGAGAAGTTACTGGGGGATGGGACGTTCTCCTGACCCTTGGAGGTGGACAGGTCTCACAGAACGCACGCGAGGAAGCCGCGTGTAGGTGACCCCCCCCCCCCCCCCGAGAGCAATGGTGGTGAGATTCCATAGGTACTTGGACAAGGAGTGTATTTTACGGTAGGCCAGGCAGACAAGGAGTTGTAAATGGGAGAACAGTATCCTGCAGATCTATCAGGATCTTGAGTGCGGCCAGGAGAAGAGCGGTGTTCAATCAGATAAAGTCGACCCTTTGTAAGAAAAAGGTGACGTTTGGACTGCTGTATCTGACCCGTCTCTGGGTCACGTATGAGGAGCAACATTTTTATTTTGAGTCGCCCGAGGAAGCGATGAGCGTCGCAAGAAGGAAAGGCCTGGTGGTGGACTGAGGTCTTTGAACTTTGCTGCAGCGCTCACGTTAAAAAAGTTTCTTGTTTTTTCTTGGACGTTATTTGTAATGCCTTTTATATTGATTTGGGGCCTGTTGCAGAGCTGAGTGAGTTAAAGTTTATATTTGCACTGATGGGGATGGAGGTGTTTATTAGATGCTGGATCTTCTGTTTAATCTTTTCTTTTCTTTTGCGGGGGGGGGGGGGGCAATTGTGTTGGGATTGCTTTTCTTTTGAATATGTCTGTCCGAGCGGGGGGAGGGAACAATAGGTGGGAGAATGTCTGACGCCATGGGCGGGGTCACCAAGCTAGCTGGGTGGGCTAGATCACGGAAGTGCAGTGGGGGGTGAGCAGATGCAGATGTTATGCTTGTTGAAGGGGTTGGTTTACATAGTGCAGTTACTCGCAGGGAGGGGGGGGAAATGTTCTGCTGACGGGGGAGGGACTTTTGCTGTGGGACAGAAAGGAGGTCGGGGGCAGAGGCTGCCTGGGGGCGGGCCGACGGATGTGTGGGGCGTGGGCTGGAGTCTGGCCCAAGAAAGATGGTGGCTAATTTGCGAAGTGGGGGGGGGGGGGGCAACAAGCCCCCAACTAGGCTGATCACATGGAATGTAAGAGGGCCAAATGGGCCAGTTAATGCCTGTTCGTGCATTTGAGAAGACTGAAGGCGGACGTGAGAATGTTACAGGAGACGCACCTTAGAGTAACTGATCAGATCAGATTAAGGAAGGGATGGGTCAGACAGGTTTTTCACTCTGGGCTGGACACGAAGACTAGAGGGATCGTGATCCTGATTAATAAGTGAGTGGTATTTGAGGCGGGAAGAATAGTTGCGGATGTGGGAGGCTGGTACATTATGGTCAGCTGGAGGGTTAGCAGGTGGTATTAGTAAATGTGTACACGCCAAATTGGGATGATGTGGAGTTTATAAAGAGGATGCTGGGGAAGATCCCGGACCTGGATTCACATAAGTTGGTCATGGGAGGGAACTTTAACACAGTTATTGACCCTGGGTTAGACCAGTCGAGCTCAAGGACGGGCCGAGTGGGGCTCTCCTGACAGGGGTAGTGGACACAGGGTATTCGGCGGTCACAATCTCTGATCATGCCCCGCACTGGGTTGACCAACAGAATAGCAGGGAGAGTAGCCAGCACCTGCACTGGAGGCTGGACGTGGAATTTTCTGCTGACGAAGAGATGTGCGGGCGGCTGAGGAAATGCATTCAGAACTACCTGGAAGTCAACGACACGGGTGAAGTTTCGGAGGCGGCCTGGGAGGCATTGAAGGCGGTGATTAGAGGGAAGCTGATCTCGATACGGGCCCATAGGGAGAAAGCAGACGGAGCAGAGATGGACCGACTGATAAAAGGAGATATTGTAGGTCGACAGGGGGCATGCAGAGACCCCAGAGGCAGGGCTTCTAAGGGAACGACAGGCTACAGGCGGAATTTGGCTTGTTAACTACAGGGAGTGTGGTAGAGCAGCTGAGGAAGGTGTGGGGACGATCTAGGAGTATGGAGGGATGGCCAGCAGAATGCTTGCGCAGCAGCTTAGAAAGAGGGAGGAAGCCAGGAAGATGGGGAAAGCAAAGGACGGGGCCGGGAACCTGGTTTGAGACTCAGCAGGGATGAATAAGGTGTTCAAGGCGTTTTACAGTAGACTGTATGGGTCAGAACCCCCAGCTGGGCGAGAGGGGATGAGGCACTCTTTTTTTTCAGGGGGCTGAATTTCCCGAAGGTGGACGGGGGGGGGGGGGGGTTGGTAAAAGGGCTGGGGGCCCCGATCGGGTTGGAAGAGCTAGCAGTGGGTCTGAGGCCATGCTGTCGGGTAAAGCCCTGGGGCCAGACGTGTACCCAATGGAGTTTTATAAAAAGTTCTCTGGGATATTAGGGCCGTTGTTTTTTTTTTAAATTTTACTTGAGATTTTCACAAAATATCACAAACAGAAAATATCAACAAGAAAACAATATTAACAACAGAAAATAAAAAAAAAGACTAACCCCCAAAACCAAACCCCCCCCCCCCCCCAGTAACTACAAAAAGAAGAAATAGATTAGCACCCGGCATATTCAATAAACACATGTACACATTTCTCTCTCCCTCCCCCTCCCCCCGGGGGTTGCTGCTGCTGCCGGCTTATTTTCCTACCGTTCTGCCAGGAAGTCAAGGAAAGGCTGCACGAGCCTAAAAAACCCATGTACTGATTCCCTCAGGGCAAATTTTGCCCTCTCCAATTTGATGAACCCCGCCATATTATTGACCCAGGCCTCCACGCTTGGGGGCCTCGCATCCTTCCACTGAAGCAAAATCCTCCTCCGGGCTACTAGGGACGCAAAGGCCAGAACACCGGCCTCTTTCGCCTCCTGCACTCCCGGCTCCACTGCAACCCCAAAAATTGCGAGTCCCCAGCCTGGCTTGACCCTGGATCCTACCACCCTCGACACCGTCCTTGCTACCCCCTTTCAAAATTACCCCAGCGCTGGGCATGCCCAGAACATATGGGCATTGTTCGCAATGCTCCCCGAGCACCTCGCACACCTGTCTTCGCCCCCGAAGAACCTGCACATCCTCGTCCCGGTCATGTGAGCCCTATGTAGCACCTTGAACTGTATGAGGCTAAGCCTCGCACAAGAAGAGGAGGAATTCACTCTTTCCAGGGCATCCACCCACGTCCCCTCCTCAATCTCTTCATTGGCCTATATGATCCACACTGCAGGGGGTCCTTGTCCCGTTTAAGGATCAAGGAAATGAGCGCCCGTGACATAGTCGGGGGCAAAGCCCCCCCCCTCCCTTACCTCGTTAAAGGTCCTAACCAACAGGGGGCCCAGCAGGTCTGCGTAAATTTTATAAAATTCGACCGGAAACCCATCCGGCCCCGGCGCCTTCCCCGACTGCATGCTGCCTATCCCAATAACCAGCTCCTCCAGCTCAATCGGCGCCCCCAGCCCCTCCACCTGCCCCTCCTCCACCTTCGCAAATCTCAGCCTGTCCAAAAAGCGCCCCATTCTCTCCCCCAGCCCCCCTCCACTGGGGGTTCAGACTGGTACAGTTCCCCATAAAAGTCCCTGAAGACCCCATTAATGTCCACCCCCCTTTGCACCACATTTCCTCCACTATCCTTCACTCCACCAATCTCCCTGGCCGCGTCCCGCGTACGGAGCTGATGCGCCAGCATCCTACTCGCCTTTTCCCCATATTTGTACACCGCTCCCTGTGCCTTCCTCCACTGAACTTACGCCTTTCTGGTGGTCATTAAGTCGAACTTGGCCTGAAGATTATGCCGCTCCCCCAGCAATCCCTCCTCCGGAGCCTCCGCGTATCTCTTGCCAACCCTCACCATCTCCCCCAACAACCTCTCCCTCTCTCTTTGCTCTCCCCTCTCCCTATGGGCTCGGATGGAAATCAACTCCCCTCTAATCACCGCCTTCAATGCCTCCCAGACCGTCCCCACTCGGACCTCCCCATTATCATTGGCCTCTAAGTACCTCTTGATACACCCCCGAACCCACCCGCCCACCTCCTCATCCGCCAGCAGTCCCACCTCCAGGTGCCAGAGCGGGCGCTGGTCCCTCTCCTCCCCCAGCTCAAGGTCCACCCAGTGCGGGGCATGATCCGAAATGACTATGGCCGAATACTCGGCATCCTCCACCCTCGAAATCAGCACCTGCTCAGAACAAAAAAATCAATCTGGGAATAGCCTTTATGCACGTGGGAGAAAAATGAATACTCCCTCGGCCTCGCGAACCTCCAAGGATCCACCCCTCCCATCTGGTCCATAAACCCCCTCAATACCTTAGCCGCCACGGGCATCCTGCCCGTCCTGGACGTGGATCGATCCAATGGGGGATCCAGCACTGTATTAAAGTCCCCCCCCCCCGCCAATATCAGGCCCACCGTCTCCAGATCCGGAATGCGGCCCAACATGCGCCGCATAAAACCCGCATCATCCCAGTTTCAGGGCATAGACATTCACCAGTACCACCCGCTCCCCCTGCAACTTGCCGCTCACCATCACATACCTTCCGCCACTATCAGCCACCACCTTTGACGCCTCAAATTACACCCTTTTTCCCACCAGGATCGCCACCCCCCCGATTTTTTGCATCCAGCCCTGAATGAAACACTTGGCCTACCCATCCCTTCCTCAGTCTAACCTGGTCCGCCACCTTCAGGTGCGTCTCCTGGAGCATAGCCACGTCCGCCTTCAGGTGCGTAAGCACCCGGGCACGTTTGACCGGCCCATTCAGCCCCCTCATATTCCAAGTTATCAGCCGTTTCAGAGGGCTCCCTGCCCCCCTCCCCTGCCGACTAGCCATAACCCATCCCCTGCCCGCCCTAGGCCAGCACCCCCCGCTCGGCCCGTTCCCCACGGCGGCAAACCCCCACCCCGGCCCCCGTGCATACTCCAGCTCCTTCCTGGCCATTTCAGCAGCAACCCGGTACCCCCCCCCCCCCCCCCCCCCCCCCCCCCCCCCACCACACACACACACAAGGCTAGGACCCCTCCCAGCCGCGTTACTCCCTCCATAGCACTCCTATGAGCCAGCTAACCTCTGCTGACCCCGGCGACTCCCGCCACACCTCCGACCCTTCCCAACGTGGGGCTACTTCTCCTCCCCCATGCCCAACAGCAGACCCTCCTCTTCCCCCTCCCGCGCGGGGAAGAAAGCCCGCGCTTCTCAGCTCCGACCCCGCCCCCGTCCACCCTCAGCGCGGGAAACAAAAGAAAAGCCCGCGCTTTCCCCCTGCCCGACCCCGCCTCCTCTAGGTTAGCTCCCCTTGTCGGCCCCCACCACCAGCTCCCCACTCTCCAAGTCTACCCCCCAACCCGAGCCCATCCACCGAACCCACGCAAAAAGACAGCGCCCCACACGCCCTAGAAACAACACACAACCAGCATAAAACAGCATGAAACAGAGAACCCCCCCCCCACCAAAAGTTAACAAAGTTATTTACAAACCCCTGACCCTCAGTTTGAGTCCAACTTCTCGGCCTGCACAAAGGCCCACGCCTCCTCCGGGTACTCAAAGTAAAAGTGCCGGTCCTTGTAGGTGACCCACAGATGTGCCGGCTGTAACATGCCAAACTTCACACTCTTTCTGTGGAGCACCGCCTTCGTTCGGTTGTACCCGGCCATCCGCTTAGCCACCTCCGCACTCCAGTCCTGGTAGATCCGCACAACCGTGTTCTCCCACTTGCTACTCCACTCCTTGGCCCACCTAAGCACGCACTCTCGGTCAACGAACCGGTGGAACTGCACCAGCACCGCCCGTGGCGGCTCATTCGGCTTGGGCCACCTGGCCAGTATTCTGTGGGCTCCCTCCAGCTCCAGGGGCACCTGGAAGGACCCAGCTCCCATCAGCGAGTTCAGCAAGACGACCACATAGGCCCCCAGGTCTGACCCCTCCAGCCCCTCCGTGAGGCCCAGGATCCGCTGCCGAACTTTAGTAATTATTATTTGGCGGTGAATATAGCCATGATCAGGAAGTGGGTGGTGGGGGAGGGTCGGTGTGGAGGCAGCTTGATGCAAGGACACCAGTTTGGGGGCATTGGTAACGACACCTCTGCCATTCCCGCCGGCACGGTACTCCACTAACCCAGTGGTGGTGGTGGCCCTGAGGGTCTGGGGGCAATGGAGGAGGGCGGAGAGACATCACTGTGGTCTCCAATCTGTAATAATCACCGGTTTGTTCCCTCAACCTTCCCGCCCCTACCACCAAGGGGGATACAGGACAGGGTAGTTCCCAGAGTGTGGGTGGGAGAAGGGAGGGTTTCTGATATTTACAAGGAACTCAAGGGGTCAGAGGAGACTCAGACCGAGGAGCTAAAGCGCAATTGGAAAGAGGAGTTGGAAAGTGAGATAGAGGATGGTCTCTGGGCGGACGCCTTGAGTAGAGTCAATGCGTCCACAACAAGTGGCAGGCTCAGCCTGATACAATTCAAGGCCGTTCACCAGGCCCACATGACAGTGGCCCGGATGAGCTGGTTCTTTGGGGGAGAAGATGGGTGCGTAAGGTGTGCGGGAGGATCAGCGAAACATGTCCATATGTTCTGGGCATGCCCGAAGCTTAGGGGACTCTGGCAGGGGTTTGCGGACGTAATGTCCAAAGTGTTGAAAACAAGGGTGGCACCGAGTCCAGAGGTGGCGATTTTCAGAGTGTCGGAATACCCGGGAATCCAGGAGGAGAAAGAGGCAGACGTTTTAGCCTTTGCTTCCCTGGTAACCCGGAGATGGATTCTCTAAACTTGGAGGGACCCGAAGCCCCCGACGACGGAGACTGCCTAACTGCCATAGCTAGCTTTCTCTGACTGGAGAAATTCAAGTTCGCCTTGAGGGGGTCAATGTTAGGGTTCGCCTGGAGGTGGCAGCCGTTCGTCCACTTCTTTGGGGAAAATTAACCGTCAGCAGAGGGGTGGGGGGGGGGGGGTGCTGTGGGTTAGATTAGTTTAGAGTAACCCTTGTCCTGTGCTAGACTTGGCTTGATTCAGTTCAAGGTAATCCACAGGGCCCACATGGCGGTAGCTCGGATGCGTAGGTTCTTCGAGGAGGTGAAGGACAGATGTGGATGGTGTGGGGGTAGCCCGACCAACCATGTTCATATGTTTTGGACATGTCCGAAACGGAGAGAATTCTGGCAGGGATTTGCAGATGTTATGTCGGAAGTCCTGGAAGGTAGGGTAACTCAGAGTCCAGAATTAGCAGTATTTGGGGTGTCAGAAGATCTGGGGGTAAAAGGGGGCGGGGGGGGGGAGGTGAGGCCGATATCCTGACCTTCTCCTCCCTGGAGGCCCGGAGACAGATCTTGCTGAGATGGAGGGACCCGGAGCCCTCAAAATCATGAGTGTGGGTCAGCGATATGGTAATTTCTCAGTCTGGAGAAAATCAAGTTCGCTCTAAGAGGATCAATACAGGAATTTTCCCGGAGTTGGCAGCCGTTTATCGATTTCTTTAACAAAAACTGAATGTCAGCAGTAAGGGGGGGAAAGGGAAAAAGGGGGGAAGGAGGAAAATAGGAGGCATAGTAAGATTAAATACGGACAGGGAATTTAGCATACGGGTAATTGGGGATGGGGCGGGAGAAGTGGGAAACGTGGTTTATTGTTATTTTAGGGGGTATTTTGTGCGTTGACCTGCGCGGTTGTTTGAGAAATGTCAATATGTTAAATTGTGAAAATTACAAATGCTTCGATAAAATATTTTCTAAAAAAAAAATTAGTTTAGTATAGGGGGTTAGTAAAGATGGGACCTGTAAGGGAGGAAGACTGCTTTTGCACTATGTTTATAAATTCATGTACATTGTTTATTTTGTTGTTGTTGTAAAACCATAAATACCTCTATAAAATGTTTATATTAAAAAAAGAGGCGACTAGATATAGCATTTGGGGAGAATGGCATCAAAGACTATGGGGAGAAAGCAGAATTAGGCTATTCAGTTGAATGATCAGTCATAATTGTGATGAATGGCGGAGCAGGCTCGAAGGGCCAAAAGGCTTCCTCTTGCTCCTATTTTCTATGTATCTATGTAACTTGAGATCTCACTTGCATCTTTGTATCGGAGACACGGGTGGCCTGTTGGTCTTGCGTGGATCGCAAGCTCACCGGGGAGCATGTCTTTGTGCACATGGCCCATCCAGCAAAGTCATTGCTGACTTGAGAGAAAACATACTGGGGACCCTTGCACACTGATATACTTCCATATTGAGCACTCTGTCCTGCCTGACATTCAGCTGAGGCAGTGAAGGTGGAAACTGTTCAGCCATTTTTTCTTGGTTTGCAAAAGTTGTCCTTGCTTTGCTATTGTAAAGGATGATGAAAGGCTGAGAAAGGATTCTCAGCATTGCTAGTGTTATCCAAAGGAAAGGATGAAACCTGCTGGTCCAGGAAGAGGAATCATTGGCGCCTGGTGCTTCCCCTGTTTGGGCCTCTAATCACTCCCCTACCCTCCCCTTCAAGTCCTCTGTGGGAACCATAGTCGGAACTATAGTCGCAGTATGGTCAAACTGTTCCATAAAGGTTTTGTACTCAATTCCACTATTTATAAAGCCAATTGAAAGCTCAAGTTTCAGTCTGATACAGTTTACAACCATGGCTTTGTTAAAGAATTATACACAACTGGGTCATTCACATTATGCAATCAGCTCTGCTTCTTTGAACCTGGTCCTTTGCAGTGTTAAGATCCGGAACAGACCCCAACATTTGTGTGGATACCGGGCAAGAACCCCAAACAATTTTTCTATTTATAAAACTGTGAGGAAAGGGTGCTTCACCCCAGGACTGATGACTCTGACCACCAGGTATATTTTATGTTAAATTAACTTTAATTTAAACACAGTAAGGTAGGAGATCATAATAGTAATATGGAAAATGAGAGTCATAAAATAATTTTTAATTTAATCTTTTAATGTTACAAGTAGGCTTACTGTGAAAATCTCCTAGTCCCCACACTACGGCGCCTGTTGGGGTACACTGAGGGAGAATTCAGAAGGTCCAATTCACTTAACAAGCGTGTCTTTCTGGACTTAATAGTGGGAAGGGGAAGAGATCTAAAAGAATGAAACAATAGTCAAGACTGGATGTTACAAAGATAGCCAAAAGACAAACTAAAGGTTCTGTATTTTGAGCATACGTAGCATTCATAACAAAGTATTTAAAAACATTTTTTTTAGAGTATCCAATTAATTTTATTCCAGTTAAGGGACAATTTAGCATGGCCAATCCACCTACCCGGCACTTCTTTTTGGGTTGTGTAGGTGAGACCCACCCAGACATGGGGAGAATGTGCAAACACCACACAGACAGTGACCCGGGGCCAGGATAGAACCAGGATCCTCAGCACCATGAGGCAGCAGTGCTAACCACTGTGCCACCGTGCTGCCCTCATAACAAAATTAATTAATTGATAGCGCACATTGAAGTAAATAAATATGATGTGATGGGCATTACAAAGAAGTGGCTGCACAATGACAAGAATTGGGTCCTGAATATTATGGGATATATGATATTCCAGGAGTCAAGGATGCTAATGTTACGATCCCAGTTGGCGTTGCCACTGGGCGGAAAGGTCCCAGAACACACTAATGTTTTATTTTTCTAAAACAACGTGGAGGAACAGAGTCATGGACTGCTGATTATTTTTAATAATAATATATTTTTTCAAAACATGAAAAGTTTGATTCTAACATAATCATTTGCTCTTCCTCCACTTCCCCCACCCCCACACCCTCACCCCAACATTGCTTCACAAAAATATACAAATTTCAAGGATAACACCCCACTCTGAAACCAAATAGCAATGAGACTCAATTGATCGTCTGTGGATTTCTCCTCACATTCTCCCCCAGATGGTTGTCACATAAGTATTTTAAAATTCCACTCAAATAGATGGGCTTTAAACTCTTATTTCAAATACTCTCTCTCAAACTGTAGTATGATATCACAAATCTTAGAAATACTTCTGATACCTTCCTGGCTTCTTACGAACCAACTCTGTCTCTGCTTTATCTGTGACTTTACTGAAGAGTATCCGTCTAACGTTCCAGGTTCCTTAGTTCCTTTACTTCAGGCTTCCTGGAAATATTTCCTTTCTCTAGTTTCCTTAGCTAGCTGTCCTTTAGATTTCTGCATTAGTTTTCTTAACCAGTATGCTTTTTCTCTCTCGCATAAGTAGAGATGTTCCTTCTCTAGCTTCCTATAACCAACTGGTATGAATTCAGTTAAAACACAATCACAAAAATCTTCCTACCCTGAAGGTACCCTGGTTAAAGCAACCATTTTTTACTTCCCCAATCTTGTTTACTTTTCACGCCATAACCCCCTCTAAACACAATAGAAGCACAGTTTGAACTGACCAAAACACACACACATGCAAATCCACTTAAATCCATACCATATTTCTAATATTTAACAATGCAAATATTAATCCCTTAAAGCCACTTCTGTTTTCCTGACACCAGGTAAAAGTGGAGGTGTAGCACTGTTCAGTTATATTGGTGCAATAGTTATAGATTACCTTGATTCAGTAGAATCGGTTTGGGTGGAGATGAGTGGTAGGGGAAAGAAGTCACCAGTGGGAATGGCCTACAAGCTGTCTAACAGTAACTACAGTATAGGGCAAAGCATGCAAGAAGAAATATTGGGTGCCTTGTGATAAAGGGAAGGCAATAATCATTGGTGATTTTAATCTACCAATTAATGGAAAAATCAGATTGACAGTAGTAGCCTGGATGAAGGATTCATAGAATACTTTTGAGATAGTTTCTTAGAACATCACGATCTGGAACCAACCGGAGAGCAAATCATGTTAGATTTTGTATTGTGTAATGTGATGGGATTAATTAATGACCTCCAAGTTAAGGCACCACTGGGTAGCAGCGACCACGGTATGATTGAATTTTATATCCAGTTTGAAAGGGAGGAGGGTGGGTCTAAGACTAGTATTTTAAACTTAAGTAAGGGCAACTACATAGGCCTGAAAGCCGAGCTAGCTGAAGTGAATTGAGGCACTAGACTAAGGTATACATCGTAAGAAACAAACCTGTTGGACTTTAACCTGGTGTTGTAAGACTTCTTACTGCACTCACCCCAGTCCAACGCCGGCATCTCCACATCAAGGTATACACCAATAGAGAAGCAGGAGCAGATTTTTATCTTGTATGATAAGCGGATTTGAGTACAGAAGGAGTGAGGTCTTGCTTCAATTGTGCAAGAGCTAGGTTAGACCCATTGGAGTACTATGTGAAGTTTTGGTCCCCTTACCTCAAAAGATAGAAAGGAGTCCCCTTACCTCAAAGCCACAGAAGGAGTGCAATGAAGGTTCACTAGCCTTGCTCCGGTGATGGCAGGACTGTTGTATGTAGAGAAATTGGGCAAACTGGGCCTTCATTCTCCATAGTTTCAAAGACTGATAGGTGATCTCAATTAAACCCTCAAAGTACTTAAAGGAATAGACCGGGTCAATGCAGGTAAGATGTTTCCTTTGGTTGGGTTGTCTAGAACCAGGGGCACAATTTAAAAATAAATGGATGTCACTTAGGACCGATATGAGGAAGAATTGTTTTGCACAGAAGGTTGTTAATCTTTGGAATTCTCTATCCCAAGGGACTGTGGAAGCTCAGTTACTCTGTACATTTAAAGCAGAGATTGATAGATTTCTGAATAACAACATAAAAGATTATGGGGAAATTGAGCGTAAAAGGCATTGAAGTGTCCAATCAGCTATGATTGTATTAAATGGCGGAGAAGGTTTGACGGGCTAAACGGCCTCCTGTTCCTAAGGGGATATTGCAGAATGTTCATAATAAGTATATTCCTACTAGGAAAAAAAATTCTGTGGGAAGAATCCACCATCTATGGCTAACTATAGAAGTTAAGGAAAGTATCAATCTCGAGGAAAAAGCATACCACTCAGCAAAGTTGAGTGACCGGTCACATGATTGGTCAGAATAAAAAGAATAGCAAAGAATGACTAAAAGGTTAATCAGGAGAAATAAATTTGAGTATGAGAAGAAGCTAGCTAAAAATACAAAAACAGATGGTAAGAGTTTCTACAGATATTTAACAAGGAAAGTGTAAATAACATGAGTGTTAGTCTTCTAGGGAGTGAGAATGGGGAGTTAATAGATAATAAGGAAATGACTGATGAAATGAACAAATATTTTGCTTCTGTCTTCATTATAGAGGATATAGAAAACATTCCAATAATAGCTGTACATCACAAAGTGAAAACGAGAGGGGAACTTGAAGTTGCAATCACTGGGGAAGCTGTACTGAGCAAACTAGAGGAGCTGCAGACTAACAAGTCTCCGGGTCTTTTTTTTTATTCGTTCATGGGATGTGGACCTCGCAGCTGGGCCAGCATTTATTGTCCATCCCTAATTGCCCTTGAGGTGGACAGTTAAGAGGCAACAACATTCCTGTGGGTCTGGAGTCACATGTAGGTCAGACCAGGTAAGGACAGCAGATTTCCTTCCCTAAAGGACATTGGTGAACCAGATGGGTTTCTACGACTATCAACGGTGCTTTCATGGTCATCATTAGACTTTTAATTCCAGATTTTTTAAAAATTCAAACTTCACCATCTGCTGTGGCGGGATTTGAACCTGGATTCCCAAATATTATTTGAGGTCTCTGGTTTACTAGTCCAGTGACAATACAACTACATCACCACCTACCTTGATGACCTTCATCCTATGGTCTTAAAAGATGTGACTAATGTGGGAATAGATGCGTTGGTATCAATTTTCCAAAACTCGCTAGATTCAGGAAAGGTTCCATCAGACTAAAAGAATCATAGAATCTACAGTTATGAAGGAGGCCATTTGGCCCATTGAATCAGCACTGGCCCTTGGAAAGAACACTCGGCCTAAGCCCACACCCCCACCGTATCCCCGTAACGCAGTAACCCCACCTAACCTTTTTGGACACCAAGGGCAATTTAGCATGGTCAATGCACCTAACCTGCACATCTTTGGAATGTGAGAGGAAACCAGAGCACCCGGAGGAAACCCACCCAACCACGGGGAGAAAGTGGAAACTCCACACAGACAGTGACCCAAGCCGGGAATCGAACCTGGGACCCTGGAGCTGTGAAACAACTGTGCTAACCACTGTGCTACCGTGCCGCCATAGAAGCAAACATAACCAGTCTATTCAAGAAGGAAAGGAGGCAGAAACACAGGAAACTATAAGTCAGTTAGTTTTGACGTCTGACGTCTGTCATGGGGAAGGTGTTAGAATTGATAATTAAGGAGGTTATTGCAGGGCACTTGGCGAACCCAAGGTAATTGGGGAGAGTTGACATGGTTTAGTGAAAGGGAATCCAGTTTAACCAATTTATTAGAGTTCTTTGAAGGGTTTACATGCGCTGTGGATAAAGACGTATTGTACTAGGATTTCCAGCAGACATTTGATAAGTTGTCACATCAAAAGTGACTGCGGAAAATAACAGTCCATCGTGTAGTGAGTAACGTACTGGAAAATCCCATTTTTACAAAGTGGATCGGGCAGAGTTCATTCTGTCAAAAAGGATTTTGTGTTTTCATGAGGGAACGCTTCCGAACGCTTCAGCCTAATTGACTTGATGTGGAGGCTATGCTGCAGGACTGACGAGCCACAGGACATTTCAGTTGAGGATGCATATTAGTTTATATAAAGGATGAAGTTGAAGGAAAGAGCAGAGGGTGGGGAAATGAGAGGCTGAGGAGTTGCTCAATGCATACATACAGAAAGTTGTTCTAGGCAAGGATTTCTATTGGAAGATACGTAAACAATTAGAATGTGAGGGATGAAAAAGGTGAGATGTTTGAGGGTACAAAGGTGCCATCATAGTTGGGGAAGAATTAGATACGGTGAGAGCAATACTGTGTGGACAGTTTGAATAGGACGGATGGAGAAATGTATGGCTGAGTGGGATGGCTTTGATGAGGGAAAGGAGTTGCTACCTATAAACTTATGTAAGGGCTGAAATATTAATACATTTATCCTTTCTGAGGAAACTGGCATCTTTGAATGTGTTATGGAGAGGAGCATTGTTAAGTGATTTGGTGGGTAAGAAAGGAGTTGGTGGAAGATGTAAAAGCAATGGGGAAGCAAATGTCAGTTCCTAAATTATGGCAAAGATAAAAGACACCAGCCTTCACCAAATCATATACATATATATTGTGCCCAAGAGTTCTGCGTTTTGTCAGTTTGAAATTGTATTTGTTTTGTAAAAGCCACTTCCTGCAGTAACGATACCATGTATGTGATATCAGCACTTTAATGATGCTAAGCTGTCTGCCGTAAATTCAACTGGATTAAGTTACATTACCATCATAGAAAATAGCTTACAATTAACAGTTAAACAATTCTTAACAATAAAAGGAAACACTAACTTCTACCTGATACATCAAACATCTCACCTTTTTCATCCCTCATATTCTAATTGTTTATGAACCTTCCAATAGAAATTCTTGCGCAGACGCTGGCAGCCTCTTAGTTATTTTTAAATAACATTTTAGCCTGCGACTTGAACACTTCAGCCAATATAAATCGACCCACTATGGACAGGAGATAAACAACCACAATCTAGTACAAGTTCGCAAGCCTGTCCAGGAAACCGGCATTTCCTTGTGATTGATGTAAGAAATTGGTATATATATATTGTATTTTCTAGCTGTTGCAGTAATGTTTGTAATATTATTAAAGAATCTAGGTTAAGGTATCGAGAATCTGTAGCTACAAAATGTGCAGTTAAAACTAATTTACCATTCATTCCAACCATGTATGTGTTTACAAAGAGAGAACTAATGAAATGTTGTTATGATTGCTGGAGATTCCCTGAAGAGTAGATCATTTCAGATCTTGTGTTTGTACTTTGGTAAGCAGGTCAGAGAATCTAAGTGAGATAAAGGTGATGTAATTAATCGGAGGAACCATGTCTGTAGCAGGCAGTTTAGCTTTTAGTTATGCTTGGATCTTTCAGCTGAGTCGTAGCTTTTGCCACAACTGTCAGGTTAAGCAGTAGTCTGACACAGGCAGAAGGATCTATAGGTTGTTACTTGAAAGGATCTTTCTCGTCCAAGCAGTCATTCCAGGAAAGTACTATCTGGAGGACAGCAAGTATCCCTGTAATTGCTAACTGTATTTGCAAGTGGGTTTTTTAATCTGTCGTGGGTTTGTATGATTGGAGATGGAGGAAGTATCCGGTAGAAGTTGGTGTTTCCTTTTATTGTTAAGAACTGTTTAACTGTTAATTGTAAGCTATTTTATATGATGGTAATGTAGCTTAATCCAGTTTGTTTTAATATACCATATCCCTGTTTGTCAGTGGAATCGCTCCTGGATTGAAGTATCCTTTCCTCTAACATCCAGTAAATTGATATTACGTAAAAATAGGATTTACCTGTAATTGCATGGATTGACGATTGGCTGGCAGAAAACCCATCATTGGGTCTTTTTCTGATTGGCAGGATGTGACGATTGGAGTCCCGCAAAGGTCTGTGCTGAAGCATCAACCTTTTACACTTCATATCAATTACTTAAATGGGGGAAGTGAAGGTTGGAAACTGATAGGTAGAAGGGTATGTTGTGAAGAGGACATATGGAGGTTGCATATGGATATAGTTGGGTTGGCCGAGTGGGCAAAAATTTTGCAGATGGAGTATAATGTGGGAAAATGCAAAGTTGTTCACTTTGACAGAAAGAATTGGAAAAAGTATTATTTAAATGAAGAATTCCGAGGAACAGAGAGATTTAAATATTCTTCTCGTGCATGAGTCACAATAAGTTAGTATGTAGGTACAGCAAGTAATTCAGAAGGGTAATGGAATGCTTTTGCTTATGACAAGCAGAATTGAACATAAAGATAAGAATCTTATGCTTCAGGTATACAGGGGTTTGGCAATATCGAATGTTTTGTGCAGTTTTGGTCTCTTTATTTAAAGAAGCACGAACCACCATGGGAGGTATTTTGAAGAGGTTTACTGGATTGATTTCTGGAATGAGCGGGTTGTCTGATGAGGAAAGGCTAGATTGGCTGGGCATGTTTCCACATGTTTAGAAGAGTGAGGGGTAACTTGATTGAAGTATTAAAGATCCTGAATGATCTTGACATAGTGGACATGCAGCGGATGTTTCCTCTTGTGTGTTAGTCCAGAACTAGGGGCACTGTTTTAAAATTAAGGGTCGCCCTCATAGGACAGAGATGAACAGGATCTCTTCCTCCCAGAAAGTTGTGCAACATCGGAACTCTCTTTTAAGACTGAATTAAGATTCTTGACGGGCTGCACTGTAAATTCTATGATTCTTAAGAAATCAAAAGTTATCAGAGGTAGTGGCGCGACGATTAGCATTGCTGCCTCACAGTGCCAAGGACCCTGGTTCGATCCCAGTTCGGATCACTGTCCATGTGGAGTTTGCACATTCTTCCCGTGTCTGCGTGGGTCTCACCCCCAAAACCAAAATTTGTGCAGGGTAGGTGGATTGGCCATGCTAAATTGCCCCTTAATTGGAAATTTAAAAACAAACTTCGGGGTAAAGGGGAATGTGGAATTCAAAATACACATCAGCCATGATCGTACTGAATGGTAGGAAAGGCTTGAGGGCTTAATGGCCTACCGCTGCTCCTATTTCATATGTTCATAAGTTCTGAGCATATAAGCACCCCTTTTTGTCCATAATCGAATCCACTCCACCTTTTGCTACCCACAGATTTATTTGCCTTTTTTTGGAAGATTTTGTTTCCTTCTGATGTTGAATGCCAATTCTTATGCTCTGTTTTCCAGTCTTATTTTCGTCTTCACTTCCACCCTCTTCAATCTATTCTATTTGATCTTGTTTTAACTTGAAGAATTCACCAGATGTGTGTCATGCACCGTCCTTTTTGTCATTATCTCTGGCTGATCTGAAAACCCGAAGACCGCCACTTTTGTGAATTGCTCCACCTCACTCCCATAACCCTGGACATTGCCTCAAAGTAGGTCATCCAGTACCTGACAAGTCTAGAACACACCCAGAACATGCGGGTGTGTTTGGCCAGGCCTCCCTGACACCATTCACATTTGTCCTTGACCTCCAGAAGGAACCCACTCAGTCGGTTCCTGGTTAGGAGCGCTTTGTGCACCAGCTTTAGCTTTGCCCTCGCAGGCACTTGCCCACTTCATTTCCCAGCACCAGTATCTCCTTTCTAATTGGGTTGTGAACATACTAATCAAGGAACTTCTCCTGAACATATTTCAGAACTTCTGCCCAATCTTTACCCTTTTCTCTAAACATTATCCCAACTGATATTTAGGTTACTCAAGTTCCCCTGTATCTCTACTCTCTAGTTATAGGAACATAGGAAATAGGAGCAGAAGAGGCAATTCAGCCTTTTGAGCCTGCTCCGCCATTCAATCAGATCATGGCTGATCTCATCTTGTTCTCAAATCCCCAGCTGTTCGCCATATTTCTTTAACCCTTTTTTAAAATCAGAAATATATCTATCTCCTTCTTGAAGCCATTTAATGACTCCGATTTCACCACATTATGGAGCAGTGTGTTTCACAAATTCACCAGCCTTTGTGAGAAGTAGTTTCTCCTCACCTCCGTTCTAAATTTACAGCTTCTCAACCTATATCAGTGACCTCTCATTCTAGGTTGCCCCACAAGGGGGAACAGTTGGTCTATGTTTACTTTATCAATCCCTTTTAGGATTTTGTATACCTCGATCAGATCCGCTCTCATCCTTCTAGATATCAGCAAGTATAAGCCCAAACTGCCTAATCTCTCCTCATACGTCAACCCTTTCATTCCCGGAATCAATCTGGTGAACCTCCTCTGAACAGCCTCCAATGCTACCACATCCTTCCTCAACGAAGGAGACCAAAACTGGACGAATACTCAAGATGTGATCTCACCAACACCCTACACAATTGCAAAAGCACTACTTTTAAGCTCCATTACTTTTGCAATAAAAGTGAACATTCCATTTGCCTTTTTAATTGCAATGCTGTGCCTACATACCGACTTTCTGCGATTCATGAACAAAGATAATTTACATTTCTACTTTTCGGCCAAAATGGATAACCTCACACTTATCTACATTAAACTTCATCTGCCAAATATTGGCCCAGTATCCTAGGCTATCTATATCCATCTGTAAAATTTCTATCTCTTCTTCACTGCCTGCTTTCTGCTTTCCCACCTATTTTAGTATCATCTGTAAATGTTGCTATGTTACACTCTGTCCCTCATTTATATAGATTGTAAACAGTTGAGATCCGAGTTCTTGAATATTTCTGTGATTTCCCTATAGATCATAGATAATCATAGAATTTACAGTGCAGAAGGAGGCCATTCAGCCCATCGAGTCTGCACCAGCTCTTGGATAGAGCACCCTACCCAAGGTCCACACCTCTGCCCTGTCCCCATAACCCATGTTGTTGAAAACTCACCACTATTCTTAGAATTCCCCCATACCAAAAAGGGCCGACATTCTAAATGCTGAACAAGGATTCTCACTCCCTGACTCCGGAATGCAGGCTTTGGTGGGTGCTATTCAGGTCAAACTATATTTTCAAGTTATCCCCCGGTATAACCCATACCTTCACCGAAGATTTCATCTACTACCACTTAGTAGCATCGATCCTGGATCCCGCATTGCTAAGTAAGTAAAGTAGACTTAGGAATAAACCACTGTTTCAGGTTAAATTAAGTTATTTTATTATTAGATTTTTTTCTTTTAAAAGCTGCAATCACTTTCTTTACAGAAAGGTAAAAAGATCTTGCTTCTGGATCCTTCTGGTTGGTTGAAGGGACCTTCAAGCCCAACTTGACAATCAATCTTCTTTAAAGTCTGTTCTTCTTCAGATGTATTCGCTGGTTAGCTCGGTTGCTATGTCTTGTCATTCCCATGTACTGAGCTATGAGAGCTGGCTCTGAGCTGACTGCCTCCACTTTAAATTCTAGTCTTCCTTAGATGTATTAGCTGTTTTAGCTCGTATGCTATGTCTTATCGTTCCCATGACCGAGCTGGCTGTAAGCTGACTCTGCTTCTCTTGTTCCTTCTCTCTTTCTCTCTGAGTTCTGGTTCTGGACGTTCCTGCTCTGGTCTCTGGGTTTATATTCTCTTTCTAACAGTTATTGTTTTTATGACCTTATTGTAAAGTAACTATTATTTCACTTTGATTGTAAAAAGTATCTTTGATCCAAACATTCTAATACAATTAAATATTCATTTTGACTTGACATGACCTCACCTCTCAGGTCTCTGATTACATTGTTTCCTTTGTGATGTTCAAAGTTCCTTTGTGATATTCAAAAATGCTTTGGTTTCAATTGGGGTGTGAATTTTGGTTTGGTTCCTGTCATTTCTATAGTTTTATTTTCCAATTGTGTCCCCAGCTCATAATTTTGACTTTGATTTTGACTTTAAATTATGTTTCTCGTAAACTGATAGTCTCCAATTTTCTTTTAATTTACTTGATATCGGCAGAACTTCACACTTAGAATTGTCAGCAAATTCAACTGAACCTCATCCTTTCCTTTCCAGCTGTTTACAAAGATAGTTAATTTCAATGAAGGTGTGAAACTATGCTTTTAGCTGTATGCTAAAAATCCACTTGGTTATAACTTGAAAGACCTGCCTGTTTTAAACATTCATCACCTAATTCAACTGAAACTCTCATCCATGCTTTTCCAGATGCTTACTAAGATAGTTAGTTTCAATAAAGGTGTGAACCATTGTTTTTAGCCTCATACAGAAATCCTGTGTGTTTGCTAAGCCTGCTTGAGAGAAAGAATATGCATTTTATAATCCTGCTCTTTGCAGCTGCTATTGACCCTTTGTCTCTCTCAGACCAGATAGTGCCAGACTTCCATGTTTCAAATGACACATCTTTCCATATTTTCAATAACACCCAGTATTGAAACCCACGCAGACACGGGGAGAACGTGCAAACTCCACACGGACTGACCCCGGGCCGGGATTCGAACCCGAGTCTTCAGCGCCACAGGCAGCAATGCTAACCACTGTGCCACCGTGCTGCCCAAGATTTTACATTTATAAAGGAAAAAACTTTTACTGATAAAAGAAAAAGCACAACTAGCTTAACCCTAAATCTTACAAGCATTTATACTTGGAAATCAAAATTCTGAACAGAACTTTCCCCATTCTACCTTTAACTTTCACCCAAGTAATCCTTTGTTTTACAGTTTCTTGAACATCCCTTCACTTGTTTTTGGAACCAAACAAGGGATTCACTCTGATTGTTGTTATTTTCCCAGTCTGGCACTTAGACTTCCAGAATTTATTCTCTGTGCGAGGATACCAGTGCTAATCTCTTTTGCTAGCTTTACTAGGCAGCTCTGGCAATTTTCAATTTCTAGTAAATTTTGACTTTTCATTCTGAACATGGGCTCTACTTGCATTTTGCACCATGTCCCATAGAAACTTCACCCCCTTGGTTTCTACTTCTCGTCTTCCCAACTCTTGGCAGGCACAGATTGCCTTATGACTGCCTGTTCCCAAATTGACTGGTCAAAAGCAGCAGAGATATAGTAACCAAAATGACCTTTCCCTCCCAACCCATTTCCATGGCAATGTGACACATGTGGCATGACTTCAGATAGAAATGACCTTTCCCTCCCAACCCATTTCCATGGCAATGTGAGGCAGTTGAAGGCACATCTGCCATTGGGGGATCGGTTTAAATTGCGAATGCTCCAAAGGTTATAATTGTAGATTAGTGTAGTGCGCAACTGTAGATCAGTGAGCTCAGGAATGATGGATGAAATTAACTTGGTGTGAGCTAGGACACAGGCAGTCAAGTTGAGTTTGAATGATCTCAAGTTTGCAACAAAGAGAACGTGGTAGGTCAGCCAGGAGTACCTTAAAATAGCCAAGACTACAGGTAACAAAGGCATTGATGAAGATTTCAGCAACAGATGACCTGAGACAAGGGTGGAGTCTAGTGATGTTACAGAGATGGAAATAGACAGTCTCTGTGACGGTGTAGATAGAATATCATCTTGGTGTTATCATTACTATATCATTTTGTGATACTCTGATTTAGGATTTGGGGAAATAGTGGCACCAAATTCTTTATTCTTTCATTGAATGTGGGCATCTCTGGTATGGCCAATATTTGTTGCCCACCTCCGATCGACCCTGAACTGATTGGCTTGCTAGGTCATTTCAGAGGGTAGTTAAGAATCAACCATGGTGCTTTTAGATTGGAGTCATGTAGGCCAGGTTAGTTAAGGACAGCAAGTTTCTTTCCCTAAAGGACAGTAGTGAACCAGGTGGGTTTTTAGAACAGTTAGAATTACAGAGCGGCCCACAAACAAGCATTAGTTCCTTGTTATCATATGTCTAATATTTATTTCAGGCATGGTCCCTAGCGTGCTGTTTTTATTCCGGAAGCAATATGGCAGATGCTGCCTTTTTGGCTTGAAATTAATATGCCCTTCCTACCAACCATGTTAGAGCCTGAGGAAGTCGTTTGATAGCCGAAAAATCAAGTGCTGTGCAGTTGAATTAAGGTAAAGTTGTTATAGTCCAGATGACCATTGGCTACTTTCCACTTTGAGGGGGAGAGCTGACTGGTAAGGATTTAACCTGAGGATCATCATGCCTCAGGTGAGGGGCAAGGTTGAGAAGGCAGGGCCTTCATGAGTTCAATTACTCAGCCTATATTTACTTATTGCTGGTATCATCTTTGTAAATATACATGTACCTTTTCCCATGGTTGCAAGATCCTTTCTATAAAGGGCTATCTAAACGTAACACAACTTAACTGGTCACAACACAATCATGTAACGATACATCATCGACACAGGGTGCACATGACTTGGGTGAGAATGAGTGGGTTCTTTCAGGGGGTAGCAGATGAGTGTGAGAGGTGTGGGCGGGGGCCAGCGCATCACGCGCTTGTGTTTTGGGTTTGCGAAAATTGGCAAGATTCTGGGCAAGAGTTTTCGCGGTCTTAGCCAGGATAGTCGAGGAGAAGGTGGAAACGGACCCTTTGGTGGCGATATTTGGGATTTCAGAGAAGCTGGAGCTCATGGAGAGGAGGAAGGCTGATGTTGTGGCCTTTGCCTCTCTGATTGCATGGTGGCAAATTTTACTGGAGTGGCGGTTGGCATCGCCACCGGGGGTAGTGGCTTGGTTGGGTGACCTGTACAACTTCCTGTGGTTGGATCAGGTAGGTTAAGGGGCTCTGCAGATGGGTTTAAGAAAATGTGGGGATGTTTGTGACCGTGTTTGAGGAGACTTTCGTCGTTGGCGGGGGGGTGTGGCTGAGGCTGAAAAAGGGGAAAACATTTGTATAGACTGTATAGTTGATTGCTGGGAAGCGTTTCCCATAGTGTTAATGTGTTGTTACCTGTTTTGATACATGTTGGTAATAAAATACGTTTTTTTTTAAAAAAAGATTAATCATCGGCTATTTTGTCTTCTCGACTTAGGCAGGATGCTGGTTTGTACTATTCAAATTGCACAGTCTTCAGTAACGGGCCCTGTTCTTAGTTTATGGATCTCTGAGAATGGGTTCATAGCCATTAGTGATTTCTCAATTATAAGTGAAAGCTGTACATAACCTATTTGAATTGGCACATAGGTGTTCTCTTGGGGCTGTTACAATTTATGAATATAATTTATTGATAACTGCAAGAACAGTGAAATCTCCAAATATTCCTAAACTATAATCCTACAGTCATATTAGTGTAATTTATCCGTGAATATTATAAATTTGTAACTGCAATTATATTTATCTTTTCTCAGATTTGAAGAGGGAAGCCAGTATCTGTCATATGCTGAAACATCCACACATTGTGGAACTACTGGAAACGTATAGTTCAGATGGAATGCTCTATATGGTCTTTGAATTGTAAGCAAACTGAATTGTTTTGTCACTCCTTTTTTTGTATGTTCAATTGGTAGCATTTATAATGATTGTGGGTTTAGAATCCACTCTAAACATGAGCATGTCATCATGGAAAGTAAACCAGTGTAATGCTGAGGAATTTGTCATTGCTAGAAGCTGTGTTTTCATGAGACATTAAACCATAGGCAAATCTGTTTGTTCTGATGCTCCAAATGGATGTTAAAATCTCATGATAGTGAAAGAAGTGCATGGAATTTTTCCAGTCCCTTTTGGTTAAGGTTCCTCCCTCAATCAGGGTCACCAGAAAACAGAAACAATTAGCATTGCTTTTTGTGAGATTTTGCAATGTATATGCAAAATGATTACCATTTATATTGACATAGTAACAGTAATGAGTTTGTTATATGTGATTTATTTTGAGCTGTTACTGAAACTGATAGTACTTCATGAAAAATGAAGGTCTTGATAACATTCAGCTTGGGGTTTACTGAAGATATAGACACTGAAACAGGACATTCGGCCCAACCAATGCATAATGGCATTTATGCTCCAGTTGAACCTCCTTCCATATTCCCTCATCCAAATCTATCATTGCAATAATTAAAGTTTAAAAAGCTGGGATCAGTGATTTGTAAGCCCCTTGCCCTTATCATTAACAGCCCGCTAGAGTCTGGGATTGTTTCTTGAATTAGAATGCTGCTGATCTAGTGCTGATTTTCAAAAAGGGTGATCCGTCATATCCAGAAATGTACAACCCACAAGCCTGACATTTATTATCAGTAAGATACTTTATGGCAAAATAAGCATTACACTCAAAGATCTAGATAGGGAAGATATCAGTAATACTCAACAGGAATTTTGGAAAAGGAGGTTGTGTCGCACTAACCATGACAATTATTTCAGGCAGTTACATATTTACTGGACAAGACCATCCCAGTTGTCAGCTTGGACTTCCTGAAAGCCTTTGATATGTTCGCCCACAGTAAGTTACTGTGCGTGGTAGAACTTGTGGTATCACTGGAGACCTGTTACAATGGATTACGAATTAGCTGTATTTTTGTTGTCACAATGTTGAGATAAATAGTTAAGGATCCACTTGGAAGTGGTTACTTGTGTCTGGCAAGATTTGGTCCTGGGTGCCATTGTTTTTATTTTTATAAATTACTTCGATGTAGGTGATTAGAGAACTGTCTGCAGTTCGCAAATGACAGTAAAATTTTAACTAATGTCAGGACTATACAAGAAAGGAACTTCTGCAGGTAAATCCAAAGAACCTGTGGAGAAGGGCCAAACCCTGCAGATAGCAGTTAATTTAGATTAGTGGTATGTCATGCTCTTCAGCCTCACTACCTAAAATACTCACATGCGATATGGCACCAAATTAAAACAACAGTATTTTACCTGACACCTTTAATGTGGTAAAACATCAGAAGGTGCTTCGCAGGGATGTTATCAAATGCGGCACGGTGGCACAATGGTTAGCGCTACTGCCACAGAATTCCAGGGGCCCAGGTTCAATTCCGGCCTTGGGTCACTGTGTGAAGTTTGCATTTTCTCCCTGTGTCTGCATGTGGTTTCCCCCCACAGTCCAAAGATGTGCAGGTTGGGTGGTTTGGCCATGCTAAAATTGCCCCATGGTGTTCAAAAGATGTGCATGTTATGGGGATAGGGCAGGGGAGTGAGCCTAGGTAGGGTGCTCTTTCAGAGGGTCGATACAGACTCCATGGCCTCCTTCTGTGCTGTAGAATTTCTATGGTTTCAATGATGGCACATGAGATATTAAGGCAGATGGCCTGAAGCTTGTGGTAAAAGTGGTAGGTTTTGCAGAATATCTTGCAGAAGGAAAGAGAGGTGGGGAGATGAGAAACTTTGGAAGGGAATTCCAGTGTTTAGGGCTTAACAGCTGGAGCCATGCCCACCAATAGTAGAACAATTAAAATCAGGAATGTTCAATAAACTAGAATTGGAAAATATGTCAGAAGGTTGTAGAGCAGGAGGAGATTACAAGTCTAGGGGTGAATGAGGCCATGATTTGGGGGAAAAAAGGTGAAAATTTTAAATCAACTCGTTGCTTAATGAGGTGTCATTGTAGGTCAGCAAGAACAAGAGTGAACGGGTCTTGGTGAAAGTTAGTCTACAGGCAACAAAATTTTGGGTGATCTCAAGTTCCCAGAACATGAGATGCTGGCCAGGAGTGCTTTGGGAAATTCAGATCCCAGAATGGTGTTGAGTTAACAGGGACTATATGATTGTTTCAGCAGCAGATAGCTGAAGTAAGTAGGAGTTGGAAATGCTAAGGAGGTGGAAATAAACGGTCTCAGTGACAGCATGGGTACATTGTGGTTGGCAGTTTATCTCTGTGCCAAATGTGATGACCTCCATTATGAACTCCCTAGTTAAGTTCCAAACAGTTGCCAGGGAGAGGGATGACAAAGGTTGCTGGAAATTGAGTTTATGTAGGGTGAAGGGGGGAAATTCAGCAATGATACCTCTTACAACTGAATAGTTAGCATGCCACTAGAGTAGTTTTGCATAAGTTACTTTATTAAGGATTGAGATGAATTCTAGGGAGAGTACCGATTAATCATTATTAACCATTAAATATGTATTTTTAGGACATAGCAGTCATCAGTAATCAAATGGGATTTAGGATAGCTAACTTGACCAAAAGAACATTACTTCTGACATCCTGTCTTTCTGAAACAATCCAGGGTGCTGGTTCTGTTCTGTTTCTCGCAAACAATCAGCACAGGATGCTGAGATTGGGAATGGATCGCATCCAATTGGGAAGGGCTATTGATTTTTGAAAGTTGTATATGTGCTGAGTTTGTGTCTCTGTTCTGTAGAAGGATCTTGGCAGCTTTCCAGGTCTTATCTCTCATGTACATGAATGCAAGCTTGTAGAAAATAAAACCATCTTCAGATTGTTGATGTGTCTGCTGCTCTTTGTACTGAGGTAGAAGTGGTGGTGAGGTAGAACTAAGGGCGTCAGCATACAAATGAGAACTTAATGCTGTGTTTTCAGATGGTGTCACCAAGGAGGAGCCCATGTATGGATATTAGAAGTCCTGACTACATTTTTAAAAATAAATTTAGAGTACCCAAATCGTTTCTTTCTAATTAAGGGGCAATTTAGCATGGCCAATTCTCCTACCCTGCACATCTTTTTGGGTTGTGGGGGTGAGACCCACACTTAGATGGGGAGAATGTGCAAACTCCACATGGACAGTGACCGAGGGCTGGGATCGAACCCAGTGCTAACCACTGTGCCACCGTGCCACCCTGGAAGTTCCTGACTTCTGCTTTTGATGCAATAAGTAGTTCTCATAACTCTGTATAGATAAGAATGGAACGCAATGCAATCCTAACCATCTTGGTGATGGTGAAGAGGCATTGGAGGAGGATGTGGTCAGCCATGTGTCAACGGCTGCTGACAAATCAAGAAGGATGATGAGAGACAAATAACCTTTGCCACAGTCACATAGGATATAATTTGTGACTTTGAGAGCTGTTGCAGTACTGTGGCAGGAGCAGAAACTTGATTGGAATGAATCAGAGAACTGGACAAGGACTTCTTCCTTCTATAGTACTATTCAACACTCTATTTCCTAAATGCACCTTATTCCTGTTTCCTATTTCTATATCCTGGTGCCCAGCCCTATGCCAATTTAGTTTAAAATTCCCTGCGAGGTTACTAGTTCCTTTTTCAATACTGCAGAATTGGTCCTAATATCTCAAGAATCTGATGTCCTCCCTCTAGCTCCACACATTACACCACACATTTAACCTCTCTATCTTCCTATTTCTACTTTCATTGGCACTGGCACTACCTTATAAAATTATTTCCTAGCTCCTAAGCATCTGACCAAAGGACTGGAGTACTTGTTCCCTTTCTGCCGTTGGTACCTGTATTCACTCCATTTCCTGGCAGAATATTGTTCATCTTCTCCATCATGTCCTTTACCCTGGCATCTGAGAGGCAACACACTCTCAATGATGGTTAGAGAAATGCCAGTCTGTCCCCCTAAATATGGAATCGCCTATGACAGCTGCTTTTCTATATTTGTTCCCCCTTGTGCATCCCCTTGCCCATCGGTACTATCGCCTGGACTACACTTGTTCAAGCTTTCATCACACCCCACCTAGCAGTCTCCAATGCTGAGTACCGAGAGTGGCATGCACCCAAAAGGCTCCTGCAATTCCTGCCCTTTTGTACTCTTCTGAGTGACAAGCCATCTACTGTCCTGATTTCTCTCAACCTGTGGGGTGGTCACCTTCCAGAACATTTGATACAGGAAACTCTTGGCTTCCTTGATGCTCTGAAGTGATTCCAGTTGCCCCTCTGGTTCGCAGAGTTTGATCTCAAGCAGCTGGAGGCACTTCCTATATACTTGATCTGACATATGGCAGATAAAATTTAATGTAGAGAAGTGTGAAGTGGTGCATCATGGAAGGAAAAAATGAAATATTGTGAAAAGGAGACATGCAGTCAATGCTTCTTGTCTGAGCACAGTAAGCAGTCTTACAAAACCAGGTTAAAGTCCAACAGGTTTGTTTTGAATCACTAGCTTTCGGAGCACTGCTCCTTCCTCGGGTGATTCACCTGTGGAAGGAGCAGTGCTCCGAAAGCTAGTGATTCGAAACAAACTTGTTCGACTTTAACCTGGTGTTATAAGACTTCTTACTGTGCTCACCCCAGTCCAACGCTGGCATCTCCACATCATGGCTATCTTGTCATGCTGGACATAAATGTCAAAATGCTGAATGGCTAGTAACAATTCTAAGGCCTCCTTCTCGATGGTGGAGCACTTTCTTTGGCATATCCCACCGGCCGCTCTATTCATGGCTCATCACCCTGTAGTAACACTGCCCCACCCCTCTCTGGCATCTATGCCCTTTTAAAGGGTTTGGAAAAATCAGGGGCAGCCAACACAGAGTCACCCAATTTCTCAAAAGCTGTTTGGCATTCTGTGGACTGTCCCATTTTTGCTTATTTCAGCAATACACTATTAGTCAATGTTACCGCTATGGTACTAAAGTTAGGTACAAATTTTCAGAAAATGCGCACATGCCTAGGTTCTGGGTCCCACTTGTCCTGCACAGGGACGAGTGGTAGGTTAATTTTGCTTTGGCAAACACTCTTTTGGCCAAATTGATCACTAAATCACAGGCAGCACGGTAGCGCAGTGGTTAGCACTGCTGCTTCACAGCACCAGGGACCCAGATTCGATTCCCGGCTTGGGTCACTGTCTTGTGCAGAGTCTGCATGTTCTCCCCATGTCTGCATGGGTTTCCTCCGGGTTCTTTAGTTTCCTCCCACATATCCTGAAAGACGTGCTTGTTAGGTGAATTGGATATTCTGAATTCTCCCCCAATGTACCTGAACAGATGCCGGGATGTGGTGACTGGGGGATTTTCATAGTAACTTCACTGCAGTGTTGATGTAAACCTACGTGTGGCACTAATAAAGATTATTATTATTATCTGTCAACTGCAACTGTTTAAATAACTCCGACAAATGTCCTACATGCTGCTTCCGTGTGTCACTGTAAACTACCATGTCGTCTAAATAGACCACTCAGTTGGACACCCTAGCCACTACTTGAATGCTGAATGAGCCGTTGAAATGTAGCTGGTGCGTTTTAAAATCTGAACAGCATCCCTTTACACTGATACAATTCCTTTGGAGTCACGCAGGCAGATATCTATTTAGCCCAGGGGTTTAAGGTACCTGCCAATACCCCTTCAACAAATCAATATTCGAAAGGCATGAGGCACTGCCTGACCTATCGATACAGTCCTCCAACCTGGGAATTGGGTACATATCCGTTTTTGTGATGGCATTGACCTTTCGGTAGTCAATACAGAACCAGGTTCTCCCATCTGCCTCAGCACCGGCAAACTCCAGCTATTGTTACTCTGCTCAATGAAATGATTCTCCAATGTGTATTGGATTTCCGCTTCTATATTTTCTGTGGGTTCAGTCGATACAGATGCTGTTTTATTGGGTTGGAGTCACCTACGTCTACATCATGTTCAGTTAATGTAGTGCACCCCGGTGTGTCCCCACAAATCTTCTCTTAGTTTTTCAGGAGCCTCATAAGATATTTTCGTTGCTTTTCAAAGTATGCAGACTCAGTCTCTAACTGTTCTAGTATTACTATATTTATTATTGACCTCTGTTGACCTCTTCCCCTACCTCATTCTTACTATCTCTATCCTCTTCCGCTGCTTTTACCAGCTGGCACTCTGGCTCCTTCCTATCTTCTCACCTATGATATTTTCAACTTATTTATGTGGCACTATCAGTCCTCCTTCCTGTGGTCTGAAGTATCTATTAGGTAAGTCAATTTACTCGCCCTCCTAACTACCTTATAGGGACTTCCGAATTTCACTTTGAGGTTCGCCCTGCAAAGGCAACAATACCAGTCCCTCATCTCCAGCTTGGAATGTTCCGAACCTGGCATGTTTGTCTGTTCGCATTTTCATTCTTGCTCCCAAAACCTTTAAATGCTCTTGGGCTACCTGATGATCTCCTGGGAGGCTTTCCAGAAATGTGGGCATATAATCCAATGTTGAGGATTTGTCTTTTTGTTTTAGAAACTTCTCTTTCAACAACTGAAATGGACCATGTACTTCATGGCTGTAGACCAATTCAAATGGGCTGAACCCAGTAGATTCATTTGGACAGTCCCTGGTGGCAAATAGTAAAAAAACTAGAGTTGGTCATCGACTTCAGGAAGCAAAATACTGTACACACCCCTGTCAGCATCAACGGGGCCGAGGTGGAGATGGTTAGCAGTTTCAAATTCCTAGGGGTGCACATCACCAAACATCTGTCCTGGTCCACTCACACGACGCTATCACCAAGAAAGCACAACAGCGCCTATACTTCCTCAGGAAACTAAGGAAATTCGGCATGTCCACATTAACCCTTACCAACTTTTACAGATACACTATAGAAAGCATCCTATCGGGCCGCATCACAGCCTGGTATGGCAACTGCCCGGCCCAGGACCGCAAGGAACTTCAGAGAGTCGTGAATACCGCCCAGTCCATCACACGAACCTGCCTCCCATCCATTGATTCCATCTACACCTCCCGCTGCCGGGGGAAAGCGGGCAGCATAATCAAGGATCCCTCCCACCTGGCTTACTCACTTTTCCAACTTCTTCCATCGGGCAGGAGATACAGAAGTCTGAGAACACGCACGAACAGACTCAAAAACAGCTTCTTCCCCACTGTCACCAGACTCCTAAATGGCCCTCTTATTGACTGACCTCATTAACACTACACCCTGTATGCTTCAACCGATGCCAATGCTTATGTAGTTACATTGTATATCTTGTGTTGCCCTATTATGTATTCTCATGTATTTTCTAGTATTTTCTTGAATTTTGTTTAATTCCCTTTTCTTCCATGTACTGAATGATCTGTTGAGCTGCTTGCAGAAAAATACTTTTCACTGTACCTCGGTACACGTGACAATAAACAAATCCAATCCAATCCAAGTCCAATCCCATGTTCAATCCCATGTTCCAATCTCTTGAACATTCATGGAAATGGGTCCTAATTATGGTTTTGAGAGTCTGATGATATCACTCCAAAACTCCCTTAGTTTCTGGGTGATAGGTGTTCAAATTTATCTGCCTGATACCTAAATTCCGAATTATGCCCTGTAAAACCTTGGATATAAAGTTAGAACTCTGCTTGTACTTCTAAAAAGAGATGAATGAAATTAAATGAAAATCGCTTATTGTCACGAGTCGACTTCAAATGAAGTCACTGTGAAAAGCCCCTAGTCGCCATATTCCGGTGCCTGTTCGGGGAGGCTGTTACGGGAATCGAACCGTGCTGCTGGCCTGCTTGGTCTGTTTTCAAAGCCAGCGATTTAGCCCAGTGCTAAACAACCCTCATTTTTGGCAATGGCCCTACACAATCTACCAATACACAACTAAATGGTTTTTCAAACACTGATATTGGTTTCAAAAGTGCTGGTCTAATCAAATGTTGTGGTTTACCTATTACCTGACAGCATCTACAGAATTATGCTACATACTTGTGCAGTTCTGGCCAAGAAAAATGCCTGTTGACTGATGCCTTAAGTTTTCTGAATTCCCACACATTTTGCCATTGGTATGTCATGCGACCCCGCAGTATTTCCGCGATTTGGGCTATACCCTATTTGATGTACAACTTTTGTCGACAGGTATGTGAGGATGTCTCCACTTCCTCAACAGTACTGTTCTTAATGTAATAGCACTCTGGAACCCCCACCCCCCACCCCACCCCCCACTCCAACATCTGTTAGAGCTGACTGTGCTAATCTATGTAACTCTGGGTTTGCCTCTTAGGCCTCAATATATGAAGTCCTACCAAACATTTCCTCAGAATTATCCTCATCCTCGAGGATAGTTTTGGCTACTCTACTATCCAATTGTGGTATGACTTCTATCTCTGGTGGTAGACTTTGTTTGACCATTGGCGTGGTCACCACACATAGTGGGAAAATATCTGGAAATTGTTTTGCCTCCCTCTCTTCCCTTGGTCTCACTGTAATCATGGGTGAAGCTATAACATTAACTCCCTCCAGATCATTCCCCTAAAGTAAGTCTACTCCGTCTACTTGTAACTTTTTCAACTACTCCAACAACTACTGGATCTGATAATAAATCGCACTCCAGTTGTACTTTCTATAATAGAACAGGGCTATTATCTCCAATTAGCCCATTCACTAACAACTTAGTTTCTCAAAGGAACACCAAATCCCCTTCCTGTAAGAGAGTTTTCATATCACCTGTCTCTCTCAATATAGTTATGGGTTTGGCTACATGATTTAATTAAAATGGGGTGATCCTCCCCTGAGACAAAAACCTTGCATATCTCTCATTGGCCACACCTCCCACAGTAGTGTTTACCTCAGGTCTCCTAGTTCTCGCTAGAGCTACAATCTGCCTTGCAGTATTCTCCACCTTTGTTCCCTTTTCAGATTCTTCCTTATGAACCCCAACATGGCCCATGGGCTTTCCTTGCAACTTCCAACATGCTGAATGAATGTGTCCCACTTTATTTCAGTGGGAACACTTCAACCTCTAAGTTTCACCTCCACCCTCAATACCTTCATTCCTGGCCTGAGATGGGGATCTTGGAACATTACCAGGTATCCATGCCTTACCTTGGCTACCTGCCTTCCTCTCCTTTTCAAAATTATACGAGTGACGGAACCAAGGTTTAACTTTTTGGATCAGCTCATATTCATCAGCCGTTGTTGCTGCTTGTCTTGCGGTTATAACCCTTTGGTCTTCAACATGGGTTGTAAAGACAGAAGATAATGAATTCTTAAATTCTTCCAAGAGAATTATTTCTCTGAGTTTCAACTCCCAATGCTCATGCACGCCTTTTAAAATTATTCTGCTTAACCCTTTCAGATTCACCACAAGTCTATCCCTGCTGTTTCCTTAACTACCGAATCTTTTGCCTGCGTGCCTCTGAAACTAATTAATATGCACCCAAAATAGTATTTTTTACTTTGTTGTGACCCTTGTACACCTCCTCTGTTCGGGAAACACCAATTTCCTGTGCCTGCCCCATCAGTTTACCTTGCACTGGTAATGTCCTCTCAGCCACTCCATTTGAGTTACTATTCTCTCAAATGCCATGAAGAATGCCTCAACGTCCTTTCCAAATTTGGTTTTCATTCTCTCCCTTCCCCTTTCTTCTCTTGCTAATCTTTCCATTTCCACAACATTTCGTCATTTCTATTTCCTTTTGAAAAGCTCATCTTTTTTTTCCACATCTCCATTTTTTTTTTGCAAGTCCGTTTCATGCTCTAACTGCAACCAAATCCTCTCCAGATTGGTTTCCCCATCAGAAAATACTTCTGATACACTACCTGAATGACTAGTTCGTGAGCTCTCCTGTGTCTCTACAGACCCAAGCACCCAACTAAAACATTGTATATTTCTGCCCTCTTCGCTTTAACCAACCAGCACATCTACTTCTAGTTCACTTGCCAATTCAATTAACTCATCTTTTCAAAATCCTTGTAAATAAACGAAAGACCTGAAGAAAGGCTGCCAGAGCCATCCTGTTAAGCTATTACAAACACGGCACCTCTCTAATGTATACTATACCTCAAATTGTTACTGTCTACCATTCTAAAAATCCAAGAATCGAGCCCCCAAATTCTGGCAAGACACCCTGGGCTAGTGCATGGTCAATTCCAGCTCCACTTGACCTGGAGTTGCAACACAAATGAAATTAGATTTTATTTAAAATTCCCAAGATCTTTGGTTGAGCCCATTAAAATATATTTGCCAGCTTTGTAACTTTAAAAGATAAGTAATTTTTTATTATGTTGTCATGTGTGAGTACCTTTAAGAAATGGGTGTTTAAGAAATGTACCTTTAAGAAATGGATATTTAGCAGTGATGTCAGTGTGGGTGGAGCTGAGCTGTCTGTCAGCTTTTTACTTTTGTTTTAGGCTGTTTGCTGCAGAGTGTGTTTTAGTTTCGTTTATAGTGTTGGAGCTGAAGCCAGACATAGCAGATGTACTGTTGATCTCTCTGCCATGAAAATACTATCTCTTAATCATTTGGTGAATTCAGAATTATAAATGTTCTCAGTAGTGAATGTGAACCTAAATGTGCTTCTGTTAAAAAGTGTTTCCTTTGAATTCTGGATGATGTTTGGGAAGTTATTAAGGATTACTTAGTGTTGTATTCTTTGGGGGTTGTATTTGAATTGATGGTTGCTAAGATGTTCACTATGTTTCAAAAAAGTTAATTTGAGTTCATAGAATAAACATTGTTTTGCTTTAAAAAATACTTTTCAATTTCTGCTGTACCACACCTGTAGAGTGGGCCGTGTGCACCCCATACTACAATCTATTAAAATTTGTGGGTCAGGTGAACTCCATGATACACTTTGGAGTTCTCTAAACAGTGGCCCATAAATTGGGGGCTCATCCGGGATAATAGTCTATCTATTGGATTGGCTTACTGAACTTAAAGGCAGTGAGTGGGGAGCATATTGTGGTTGCTTTTCAGGTGTAGTATTCTAATTTAAGTGGGGAGAATGTTGTGGACAATGGCTCTTTGAGGTTCTGAAGTTTTGGGGGGTGGAGACGGTTGCACGCAGTACCTTACGGCCAGAGACTAAGAGCAGACTGTTGGATTTGGCAAAAATATTGCAGTTAACGTTACCTGACAAAATGCGAAAAGACAAGGTAATTATGGCGAGGCTAAGCATTCAAAGTTGCCTGCGATACAGTTTGACTCATTGGAAATGGCAAAAATTCAGTTACAAATTAAACAAATGGATCATGAGAAAGAATTAAAGCAGCATGAATACGAAAGAGAGGAAAAAGAAAGAGAGAGAAAGAGAGGAGAAAGAAAGCGAGAGAGAGGAGAAAGAAAGCGAGAGAGAGGAGAAAGAAAGCGAGAGAGAGGAGAAAGAAAGCGAGAGAGAGGAGAAAGAAAGCGAGAGAGAGGAGAAAGAAAGCGAGAGAGAGGAGAAGAAAGCGAGAGAGAGGAGAAAGAAAGCGAGAGAGAGGAGAAAGAAAGCGAGAGAGGAGAAAGAAAGCGAGAGAGAGGAGAAAGAAAGCGAGAGAGAGGAGAAAGAAAGCGAGAGAGAGGAGAAAGAAAGCGAGAGAGAGGAGAAAGAAAGCGAGAGAGAGGAGAAAGAAAGCGAGAGAGAGGAGAAAGAAAGCGAGAGAGAGGAGAAGAAAGCGAGAGAGAGAGAGGAGAAAGAAAGCGAGAGAGAGGAGAAAGAAAGCGAGAGAGAGGAGAAAGAAAGCGAGAGAGAGAGAAAGAAAGCGAGAGAGAGGAGAAAGAAAGCGAGAGAGAGGAGAAAGAAAGCGAGAGAGAGGAGAAAGAAAGCGAGAGAGAGGAGAAAGAAAGCGAGAAGGAAGAGAGAGCGAGAAGAAAGCGAGAGAGAGGAGAAGCAAGGGGAGAGAGAGGAGAAAGAAAGCGAGAGAGGAGAAAGAAAGCGAGAGAGGGGATGAAGAAAGCGAGAGAGGAGAAAGGAAGCGAGAGAGGAAAAAGAAAGCAAGAGAGAGGAAAAAGAAAGCGAGAGAGAGGAAAAAGAAACAGAGAGAGAGAGGAAAAAGAAAGAGGGAGAGAGAGGAAAAAGAAAGAGAGGGAGAGAGAGGAAAAAAGAAAGAAGAGGGAGAGAGAGAAAAAGAAAGAGAGGGAGAGAGAGGAAAAAGAAAGAGAGGGGAGAGAGGAAAAAAGAAAGAGAGGGAGAGAGAGGAAAAAGAAAGAGAGGGGAGCGAGAGGAAAAAGAAAGAGAGGGAGAGAGAGGAAAAAAGAAGAGAGGGAGAGAGAAGAAAAATAAAAGAAAGACGAGGAGAGAGAGAGGAAAAAGAAAGAGAGAGAGAGAGAGGAAAAAGAAAGCGAGAGAGAGAGAGGAAAAGAAAGAGAGGGAGAGGAAAAAGAAAGAGAGAGAGGTGAAAAAGAAAGAGAGGGAGAGAGAGGAAAAAGAAAGAGAGGGAGAGAGTTTGAACTTCATAAAATGGCCATGAAACATGACAGTCAGTTAAAATTGACAGACGTAAAGGGAAACGTACAGTTGGATGATAGTGATGAGGATAGTGAGAAAGAACGTCGCAGTCGAAGGCTTGGTGGGGATCTACTTAAATATGTCCAAGCATTGCCAAGGTTTGATGAGAAGGAGGTAGAGGCCTTTTTCATTTCATTTGAAAAGGTAGCTAAACAAACAAAATGACCACAGGACATGTGGGTATTACTGATTCAAGCAAAGCTCATAGGTAGGGCTAGTGAAGTGTTTGCATCACTACCGGAGGAGGTATCTGGGACGTATGAGGAGGTGAAAAAATCCATCTTTGGTGCATGAAGACTGCAGACAAAGGTTTAGAAATTTAAGGAAAGAATTTGGTCAAACATACATGGAGTTTGAAAGGCTCAAACAGAGTAATTTTGACAGGTGGATAAGGGCTTTGAAAATAGACCAAACATATGAAGCTCTCGGAGAAATTATACTTTTGGAGGAGTTTAAAAATTCAATTTCTGATGCAGTGCAAACTCGTGTGGAAAAGTAGAGGGTTAAAACTGCGAGATTGGCAGCAGAAATGGCAGGTGGTTATGAATTAGTTCAGAAATCAACGCTTGGTTTCCGGCATCAGTTTCAGCCTGTGAGGGATTGAAACTGGGGACATGAGAAATACTCAAGTGGTAAAGGCGATCTGATGGGAGATAATAAGGAGAGTGTACATCAGATTAAAAACAAAATCCAGGAGGGTGGAAAAGAAATGAAATTTTCAAATGTTTTCACTAATAAATTAGGCCATGTTAAGTCACAGTGTTGGTGGTTGAAGAAAAGCACTGGGAAGGCTGATGTGGTAAAACAGGATAAGACAGTGGGGTTTGTTCAAGTGGTAAAAGAAAGCCCAAGTGAAGCGAAGGCGGTGCAAAAGATTATACAGCCTGATCAAGAGGTGATTGATAAGAAGGTGCCAGATCTCTTGAAAGAATTTACTTGTGTGGGTAAAGTTTACTCGTGTATCAGGAGGAGCAGGTAAAGAAGTCACAATTTTAAGAGATAAGGGAGCAAGTCAATCTTTAATGGTAAGAGATGAGGGGTTATGTAGTCTGGGAAGAATATTGCCAGAAAAGGTGGTAATATGTGGAATTCAGGGTGAGAGGAGTAGTGTTCAATTATATAAGGTAAGGTTCGAAAGTCCAGTGAAGAGTGGTGCAGTGGTGGTAGGAGTAATGGAGAAACTATCTTGTCCAGGAATACAGTTTATCTTGGGTAATGATGTAGCTGGATCGGAGGTGGGAGTGATGCTACTGTGGTTGATAAGCCAGTGGAAAATCAGACAACTAAAGTGTTGAAGGACGAATATCCTGGGATTTTTCCGGATTGTGTAGTAACAAGGTCGCAAAGTCACAGGTTAAGACGAGGAGAAATCAAAGAGTGAAGATGGAGTTGAAGTGCAATTATCAGAAACTATTTTTGATCAGATGGTTGAAAAGAACAGGTGGAGGATGAGGCGGATATTTTTAGTTAAGGAAAATTGGTGGATTTACAACAGAAAGATGTGGAAATAAAACGGATGTATCAGAAAGCATACACGGAAGAGGAATCTGAGTGTACATCAGAGTGTTAATACCGTAAAAGTAATGTCTTGATGAGAAAATGGAGACCTTTACATATGCAGGCGGATGAAAAGTGGGCAGAAGTTCATCAAGTAGTATTGCCGGTAGGGTATAGAAAGGAGGTGTTGCGAGTTGCACATGAGATACCAGTGGGAGGTCATTTGGGAATAAGAAAAACACAAGCTAAAATCCAAAAACATTTTTATTGGCCTGGACTACATAAAGATGTAGATACATTTTGTCAATCATGTCACACATGTCAAGTGATAGGGAAACCTCGAGCAGTGATAAAACCAGCACCCTTAATACCCATTCCAGCATTTGTGGAACCTTTTACAAGGTCCTAATTGATTGCGTCGGACCGCTTCCTAAAACAAAAAGTGGGAATCAATATCTTTTGACTATAATGGATGTGTCTACTGGGCTTCCAGAGGCCATTCCAGTACGTAATATTACAGCTAAAAGGATTGTGGAGGAATTACTTAAATTCTTTACTAGATATGGACGACCCACAGAAATACAATCGGATCAAGGATCAAATTTTACCTCCAGGTCATTCAAAGAAGTTATGGATAGCTTAGGAATAAAACAATTTAAATCAACTGCGTACCATCCAGAATTGCAGGGAATGTTAGAAAGGTGGCATCAGACATTAAAGACAATGATGAGTGCTTAGGGCTTATTGTCAAGATTATACAGAGCATTGGGATAAAGGAATTCTATTCGTACTGTTTGCAAATAGGGATGCACCTAATGAGTCTACCAAATTCAGTCCTTTTGAACTAATTTTTGGTCATGAGGTAAGAGGACCACTTAAATTGATTAAGGAAAAATTGGTGAGTGAGAAATTGGAAATTATATTATTGGATGACGTGTCAAATTTTAGGGAACGATTAAATAGAGCAGCTGAATTGGCGAGACAACCTTTAAAGGTTGCACAAAATGTGATGAGCCGGGTAGCGGACAAGAGATCCAAAGTTTGTAGTTTTGCCAGTGGAAATAAAGTTTTAGTATTGTTACCAGTGGTAGGTGAGCCTTTAAAAGCAAGGTTTTATGGGCCTTATCAGATTGAAAGGAAATTAAGTGAGGTGAATTATGTGGTTAAAAACCACCAGATAGAAAGAAAACTCACCGTGTGTGTCATGTGAATATACTTAAAAGATACTTTGAAAGGGAAGGAGTGAAAAAGGAGGAGGGTTTAATGATTCTAACTTAAAAATGGCATCATTGAAGTGGGTTGCAGCCAATGGAACTCACCCATAGTGATGGTACCAAAACCAGATGGTACCCAACGGTTGTGTGTGGACTATAGAAAGGTTAATACAGTTACAAGAACGGACTCTTATCCTATCCCATGTTTGGAGGATTGCATTGAGAAAGTGGGACAATCAACTTTTATTTCCAAACTGGGTTTACTTAAAGGTTACTGTCAGGTTACCTTCATCTGAAATGGTGAAGGAGATTTTAGATTTTGTGACTCCAGACGGTATATACCAATTCAAAGTTAGGCCATTTGGTATGAAAAACGCCCCAGCCACATATCAAGGGTTAACTAACAAAGTTGTTCAGGATTACCCAATTGTACAGTATACATTGACAATCTGGTAGTTTTCAGTCAGACATTGAAAGAACATTTAAAACATGGGATGGAGTTCTTCGATTGACTTCAGGAGGTGGTGATAAACCTAACCAAAAGTGAATTTGGAAAAGCCCAAGTCACTTTCCTTGGCCATATAATCGGACAGGGTCGAATGGTCACACGGGATGTGAAACCAACAGTTATTGAGGAGTTTCCGATACACTCAAGACGATAGGAACTAATGCGATTGCTTGGCATGAGTGAATTTGATTGAACATTTGTGCAAACGTTTTAAGACCATAAGACCATAAGACATAGGAGTGGAAGTAAGGCCATTCGGCCCATCGAGTCCACTCCGCCATTCAATCATGGCTGATGGGCATTTCAACTCCACCTACCAGCATTCTCCCCATAGCCCTTAATTCCTCGCGACATCAAGAATTTATCTATCTCTGCCTTGAAGCCATTTAGCGTCCCGGCCTCCACTGCACTCCGCGGCAATGAATTCCACAGGCCCACCACTCTCTGGCTGAAGAAATGTCTCCGCATTTCTGTTCTGAATTTACCCCCTCTAATTCTAAGGCTGTGCCCACGGGTCCTCGTCTCCTCGCCTAACGGAAACAGTTTCTTTGCGTCCACCCTTTCTAAGCCATGTATTATCTTGTAAGTTTCTATTAGATCTCCCCTTAACCTTCTAAACTCCAATGAATACAATCGCAGGATCCTCAGCCATTCATCATATGTTAGACCCGCCATTCCAGGGATCATCCGTGTGAATCTCCGCTGGACACGCTCCAGTGCCAGTATGTCCTTCCTGAGATGTGGGGCCCAAAACTGGACACAGTACTCCAAATGGGGCCTAACCAGAGCCTTATAAAGGCTCAGTAGCACATCGCTGCTTTTATATTCCAACCCTCTTGAGATAAATGACAACATTGCATTCGCTTTCTTAATCACAGATTCAACCTGCATGTTTACCTTTAGGGAATCCTCGACTAGCACTCCCAGATCCCTTTGTACTTTGGCATTATGAATTTTCTCACCGTTTAGAAAGTAGTCTATGCTTGGATTCTTTTTTCCAAAGTGCAAGACCTCACATTTTCTCACGTTGAATTGCATCAGCCATTTCCTGCACCACTCTCCCAAACTGTCTAGATCCTTCTGCAGCCTCCCCACTTCCTCAGCTCTACCTGCCTGACCACCTAACTTCGTATCATCGGCAAACTTCGCTAGAATGCCCCCAGTCCCTTCATCCAGATCATTAATATATATGGTGAACAGCTGCGGCCCCAACACTGAACCCTGTGGGACATCGCTGGTCACCGGCTGCCATTCCGAAAAAGAACCTTTTATCCCAACTCTCTGCCTTCTGTCAGACAGCCAATCCTCAACCCATGCCAGTAGCTCACCTCGAACACCATGGGCCCTCACCTTACTCAGCAGCCTCCTGTGTGGCACCTTATCAAAGGCCTTTTGGAAATCCAGATAGACCACATCCACTGGGTTTCCCTGGTCTAACCTACTTGTCACCTCCTCAAAGAATTCTAACAGGTTCGTCAGGCACGACCTCCCCTTACTAAATCCATGTTGACTTGTTCTAATCCGACCCTGCTCTTCCAAGAATTTAGAAATCTCATCCTTAACGATCGATTCTAGAATTTTACCAACAACCGGGGTTAGGCTAATTGGCCTATAATTTTCCATCTTTTGTCTTGATCCTTTCTTGAACAAGGGGGTTACAACAGCGATCTTCCAATCGTCCGGGACTTTCCCTGACTCCAGTGATTTTTGAAAGATCTCAACCAACGCTTCCGCTATTTCTTCAGCCACCTCTCTCAGAAATCTAGGGTGTAGCCCATCGGGGCCAGGAGATTTCTCAATTTTAAGACCTTTTAGCTTTTTTAGCACCATCTCTTTTGTAATGGCAACCATACTCAACTCAGCCCCCTGACCCTCTATAATTTTTGGGATATTACTCATGTCTTCCACTGTGAAGACAGACGCAAAGTACTTATTAAGTTCTCTAGCCATTTCCTCGTCTCCCATCACTAGCCTTCCGGAATCAGTTTGAATTGGCCCAATGTCTACTTTGGCCTGTCGTTTGTTTCTTATGTATTGAAAGAAACTTTTACTATCATTTCTTATATTACTGGCTAGCCTGCCTTCATATTTGATCCTCTCCTTCCTTATTTGTCTCTTTGTTAACCTCTGTTTGTTTTTGTAGCCTTCCCAATCTTCTGATTTCCCAGTGCTTTTGGCCACTTTATAGGATCTCTCTTTTTCTTTGATACATTTCCTGACCTCCTTTGTCAGCCATGGCTGTCTAATCCCTCCCCGGATAATCTTTCTTTTCTTGGGGATGAACCTCTGTACAGTGTCCTCAATTATGCATACAAACTCCTGCCATTTTTGCTCTGCTGTCTTCCCCACTAGGGTCTGCTTCCAGTCGATTTTCGCCAGTTCCTCTCTCATGCCCTCGTAATTACCTTTATTTAACTGTAACACCATTACATCCGATTTTGCCTTCTCTCTTTCAAACTGCAGACTGAACTCAACCATATTATGATCGCTGCTTCCTAAGTGTTCCCTTACTTTAAGATCTTTTCTAAAGTCTGGTTCATTACATAGCACTAGGTCCAGAATAGCCTGCTCCCTTGTGGGCTCCATGACAAGCTGTAAGTGTTTTGTAGTGTGATTGCTCCACTGATGGACTTGCTGAAGACCCCTAAAAAATTTCAGTGTACAGTGGACTTTCAACAGGCATTTGACTGCCTGAAATCTGTGATAACCAATGCTGTTGTGTTGGAGAACTACAAGGGACTCTGTGATCAGATTGAATGAAAGTATCTGACTTTAAAGAGAAATGCCGAGGCATAGAGAAATGGATGGATCGTGCAGAGACCTTCTTGTTCAAAGAGACTGTCAATTGAGAAGGATTTCAGTTGGAGGAAGAAGAACGAAAAAAAAAGAACTATATTATTATACCTGTTTGCGTGTTGTTTTTTTGAAACGAAAAAATATGTTTACTGTGTGCATTTCTTAAAGGATCGTGAAAAGGTGAAAAATGAAACCATCTTGAAGTTGATAGTTTTTTTTCTTGGGGGGAGATGTCATGTGAGAGTACCTTTAAGAACTGGATGTTTAAGAAATGTACCTTTAAGAAATGGGTGTTGATGAAATGAAAATAATGAAATGAAAATCGCTTATTGTCACAAGTAGGCTTCAAATGAAGTTACTGTGTAAAGCCCCTAGTCGCCACATTCCGGCGCCTGTTCGGGGAGGCTGGTATGGGAATTGAACCGTGGTGCTGGCCTCCCTTGGTCTGCTTCAAAGCCAGCGATTTAGCACTGCGCTTTTTCAGTGATGTCAGAGTGTGGGTGGAGCTGGGCTGTCTGTCAGCTTTTTACTTTTATTTTAGGCTGTTTGCTGCAGGGTGTGTTTTAGTTTTGTTTATCGTGCTAGAACTGAAGCCAGACAGAGCAGGTGTACTGTTGATCTCTGCCATGAAAAGACTATCTCTTGATCATTTGGTGAATTCAGAATTATAAATGTTCTCAGTAGTGAATGTAAACCTAATGTGCTTCTGTTAAAAGGTGTTTCCTTTGTCTTCTGGATGTTGTTTGGGAAGTTATAAAGGATTACTTAGTGTTGTATTCTTTGGGGGTTGTATTTGAATTGATGGTTGCTAAGATGTTCACTATGTTTTAAAAAGGTTAACTTGAGTTCATAGAATAAACATTGTTTTGCTTTAAAAAATACTTTTCCATTTCTGCTGTACCACACCTGTAGAGTGGGCAGTGTGCTCCCCATACCACAATCTATTAAAATGTGTGGGTCAGGTGAACTCCATGATGCACTTTGGGGTTCTCTAAACCCTGGCCCATAATAATGTACAGTGTTATAGTTAAACGGGAAGACAATGTAACTGACTATCTACCAACCCCTTTTTTAAAGCTTCAGTGTTGTGTTCAGATGATAAAGCAGTGATCCCCATCCAGCATCTTGAAAGGTTGTCTCGAGATTGTAGTTTGTGTGCATAGCTAAAATGTTAGTTTGACGAATAAGTGCTCGTTCAGCAGAAAGTGTCAGCAATGCCAGTGCAAAACTGTTGTGTATGCTACACAAAGTAAATATTCTGCATTTAATCTTCACAGTGAATGGTATAAAAATCTTATTCCCAATCTATTATTTTCTGTGGATATTGAACTAAACTGGGAAGGTTTCTTGAAATACAGTATTAAACGTGCTTTCTTTCTTTTGTTACAGTATGGATGGTGCAGACCTCTGTTTTGAAATTGTGAAAAGGGCAGATGCAGGTTTTGTTTACAGTGAAGCTGTAGCCAGGTATGTACTTGATCATTTTGAATCAAAGGGTATCTTGCCAACAAAATTCTAATCTTAACATGGATTCCATATGTGTTATTCCTTGTGTCTGAATAAAGCTTGTAGTCTTGCAGTTGAAGTAGATGCTTTATTTTGAGTTCATTCCCTCTCCAGCCTTTATACTATGTTACTATGTTACATCTGAGCTGCCTGTCTGTCCTGCTCACCAGCTGCCATCCCTGTGAAATGCCGCTGACATCCTGTTTGTCTCTATTTATATCTCTCCCACGCTCCCTCTAGTGCTTGCTCAGTTGTATTGCATCTACATTGACCCCTTGTGTAAATACACAGATAAACAGATCACTACATCCCCCCCTTTTTTCTTTACATATTTTCTGTATAGTGTTAAAGGAAATTGTAGAACACAGTTACATTACTTATGGTATGTATATCTGCACAAGTGGTGATGATATTGGTTATTATACAAACCAATTAATACTTGAGTCCAACCTTAATAAAACATGTATGAGTCCAAATATTATGTATTTGTTCAGTTGATTTTTTTTTCTGTTGTTGACGTGATATTGATATTGTAACTTCAATGTGAATTTTGTCAGTGTTCTTGTGTTTTAAGTAACCAACAATTCATCACGAGGTATTCGGATGGTCGAACCACTGATGTTGACTTTTTTATGTGCTTGTGGTATCGATTTTGTGTGTCATCTGCATTGAAAGCTTGATTGTGCTTGCTTGTTCTGGAGCAGATGTGAATTCTTAAGATTTGTTGTCATGCCATGGCATGTTTGTAGTCTTGTCATTGTTTTTCAGTGTGCTGTGGCATTGTTCTTCATGTGCAGAGTTGTACCATGTTGTACAGGTCGTTGTTTCATTGTTGTTTCTGTCTTTGTTGTTTTCGTTGTCGTTCTTGTTGCTGTTTTTGTCGCTTCTGTCTTTGTTATTTTTATTGTCATTGTTGTTTCTGTTGTGCTTGTTGTTTCTGTTTTTGTCATTTTTGTTGCGCTCAATGAGTGTGGGATAATTTGAGTAATTGTCACAGTTATTGGTGTGAGTGTCCTCTGTGGTATCTGCTGTTTCATTGAGCATTTCTTGAGGATTGTGAGAATGATCTGATGTTGCATTGCTGTTGGTGACACCAGTCATTTGTGATGGATTTGATTCCTCTTCTTTGCTTTCTCAGTGCTCATCTTCTGGAGTCATTTCCGGTTCACTTGAATCATCATTGATTTCGTGGTGCTCCTCTTTTGGAGTCAATTCAGGTTCACTTGAATCATCATTGATTTCTTTGTGCTCCTCTTCTGGAGTTATTTCTGGTTCATTTGAACCACTGTGGTTTCTTGGTGCTCCTCTTGTGGAGTCAAAATTGTCACAATTTCATTCTCTTGTGGGTCATGGTGCTCCTCTTCTGGAGTCAAAATATTCAAGATTTCTATTGACTTGGTCTGTCTGGACTCTTGGTGCTCCTTTTCTGGAGTTAAAATCTTCATGATTTCATTTGATGTGATCTCCCTGGACTCATGAGTAGCCCTCCTCTGCTATTGAGTGCTTCTGTGCAGATGAGCTGAGATCTGTTAGTGTCGCTATGATCATGGATATCCTGTATGGGAATTGTGATTTCTTCATCACTTGTCTCACATACAGTGGGTAGACATTCAGTGTCTTGTTGGTTAAATAAGCTGGGTAGTCTGTCATAGTCTTCTTCAGGTGGCTCAAATAAGATGGGTAGACTGTCATAGTCTTCTGGTGGCACAAATAAGCTTGATAGACCTTCATGGTCTTGTTCATTCATGGACTTCACTATGAAGTCTTGAGTTGCTTCCATTTTGGAGTCTGACAACGTGCTCTCTGTGGAGTCTTTCATCGCTCTCTGTGGAGTTGTGCAGTGGTCTCGCTGTGGAATCTTTCATCGCTCTCTGTGTGGAGTCGTGCAGTGGTCTCGCTGTGGAGTCTTTCATCACTCTCTGTGTGGCATCGTATTCTTCTTGGATATTTGACAGGTTGCTGTCATCCAATGTATCAACGGCCTGCCATGGCATCATGGTATTGGATTCATCTACCATGAGTAGAGTAGTGTTGAGCTGTGCACCCGTTTTGCTGATGCTGTGATCAGCAGATCCGGATAACTCGGCCATGTCTGAGGTGTATTGTTCGATAAACAAATCATCTTTTTGTTTTGGAGTTGTCATTGTGCTCTTCACTTTGGGTGGTGCAGACTGCTTGTGCCAGGGTGTTGTGAAAGTTATTTTCGACTGCTGGTGTAAGTTCAGGCATTGGTCTGTTTTTTGAGGGAAGAAAATTCTGTTTAGTAGCTTTAAAAATATATTTTTTTTGATTTTCGGGCATTTCCCTTTTAAGGGGGCATTGTCCAGGTCTTGTGACGTCATGGCGCTCATGACGTAAAGTGTAGAAATCGATTGCGCATGCGCAATTTGATTTTCCTTTATTGTGCTCATTTTGTTCAACTGCCGCATGCGCAGAACGGTTTTCGCGCAAAATGGATGATTTCAACTGCGCATGCGTGGCTTCGGTTTCCTGCGCATGTGCACACACAGAATTTTGTCTTTTGTTCCCCGGATATTGTAAAATGTGCCCAGACGCCATTTTAAAGTGTATTTCAGCGTTTTTTCCTTGTAAAAAGTTAAAGTCACCTTTTTCTTTCGATCTGGACTTTTCAATCGCGATTTCTAGAATTAACCCTTTCTGTTCTGGCAATGATTGTTTGAATTTTGCATCACTTATTCCCTGTGCACTTTGGTCTCCAAGCATTGAATGTTTCAAAGCAGCATTGTTACTGGTGTTACAGGACTGTTCAAATTTTTTCAGTATTACTTCGAATTTGGTCCTATCTTCACCTTCACGTATCTAAAGCAATTATAGATTTCTCTAGCTTCATGACCCACTGTTGCGAGTAGCAGCGCTATTTTCGTTGCGTCAGAGACTGTTCAAATCATTAGCTACGATACATATTTGGAACATCTGTTCAAACCTTTTCCAGTTATTACTTAAATTACCGGTTGTGTTCAGCTGCGGTGGGTTTCCAACCAATTTCATTGAATTAGCAAAGTCTTCCCACGTCGAATGATCGGTACGAGTTTTCTTGCCATTTTGGTTTTTCTTTGTCTGCATTCTGAAGTCTCCTGGAACCATGTGTTATTCCTTGTGTCTCAATAAAGCTTGTAGTCTTGCAGTGGAAGTAGATGCTTTATTTTGAGTTTGTTCTCTCTCCAGCGCTTGTACAATGTTACATCTGAGCTGCCTGTCTGTGTCCTGCTCACCAGCTGCCGTCCCTGTGAAGTGTCGCTGACTTCCTGTTTGTCTCTATTGATACCTCTTCCTTGTTCCCTCTAGTGCTTGCTCAGTTGTATTGCATCTACATTGATCCCTTGTGTAAATACACAGATATACCATAGTTTTGAATCAATTCATTACTACTAAAATACTGGTGTAACGTGTTGGTGTACCAATGTGTTGCACAACAGTGTTGCAGATGACTGGTTTGTGTTCTCATTTATTTGCCTGTGAAGGATTTTTCTTTGCATAGCAGAATTGTAAACATGCTAGTAAAGAATGTGACCAAAACATTTCCATACAAGGTGCTAGAGGAACATAGAAAATACAGCACGGAACAGGCCCTTCGGCCCTCGATGTTGTGCCAAACATTTGTCCTAGATTGAGAACAAATTAATCTACACCTATCATTCTACCGTAATCCATGTACCTATCTAACAGCTGCTTGAAGGTCCCCAATGTTTCCAACTCAACTACGTCCACAGGCAGTGCATTCCATGCCCCCACTACTCCCTGGGTAAAGAAGCTACCTCTGACATCCCCCCTATATCTTCCACCATTCATTCTTAAGCTTATGTTCCCTTGTAATGGTTTGTTCCACCCGGAGAAAATGCCTCTGACTGTCTACCCTATCTATTCCCCTGATTATTTTATAAACCTCTATCAAGTCTCCCCTCATCCTTCTCTATTCTAATGAGAAAAGGCCTAGCACCCTCAACCTTTCCTCTTTCCTCGTAAGACCTACTCTCCATTTCAGGCAACATCCTGGTAAATCTCCTTAGCACCTTTTCCAAAGATTCCACATCTTTCCAATAATGAGGCAACCAGAACTGCACAGAGTATTCCAAATGTGGCCTACCAAGGGTTTGTACAGCTGCATCATCACCTCACGGCTCTTAAATTCAATTCCTCTGCTAATGAACGCTAGCATACCATAGGCCTTCTTCACAGCTCTCTCCACTTGAGTGGCAACTTTCAAAGATCTATGAACATAGACCCCAAGATCTCTCTGCTCTTCCACATTGCCAAAAACCCTACCGTTAACCCTGTATTCCGCATTCATATTTGTCCTTCCAAAATGGACAACCTTACACTTTTCAGGGTTAAACTCCATCTGCCACTTCTCAGCCCAGCTCTGCAGCCTATGTCTCTTTGCAGCCCACAACAGCCGTCCTCACTATCCACAACTCCACCAATCTTCGTATCATCTGCAAATTTACTGACCCACCCTTCAACTCCCTCATCCAAGTCATTAATGAAAATGACAAACAGCAGAAGACCCAGAATTGATCCCTGCGGTACGCCACTGGTAACTGGGCTCCAAGCTGAATATTTGCTATCCACCACCACTCTCTGACTTCTATCGGTTAGCCAGTTCGTTATCCAATTGGCCAAATTTCCCACTATCCCATGCCTCCTTACTTTCTGCATAAGCCTACCATGGGGAACATTATCAAATACCTTACTAAAATACATGTACACTACATCCACTGCCAGTTTGGGCTCAGTGAGGAAAGAACAGAAGTCCTCTCGAAAAGGGGGAAATGGAATAAATAGATGGAGAGGAGATACATGAATCGAGTTCCCCTGATTAGCTATTGTGCACCTCTTGTTGGATACTTAAGAATTAACATACATGGCATTAGAATGCACAGCTTTGCTTGCCTTTTTTTGGGAGTGGTGTACTACAGAGAAAGAATGAAGCAAAACGTACAGAGATAAATTTGATCATTCACACGGGGTATATATTTATTGTATGAACTTGTAACAATTATATACGAGCTTCTGATATTTTGATTTGCAATTCAACATTATTATACAGGCTTGCCAATGATGAACAATTCTGTTTATGGCACTGATGCTTGACTTAGAGAGAAAACTGTGAACACAGAAGTGTAGAATTAATCAAATGCTGTGAATGTATAAAAGGTTATTAACATCTGATGGTAAATTAACATTTCAGCTGGAATTTCTGCTAAAACATTGATTTTTACTTGGTCCTTTTATCTTTTCCCTATATTTCTTTTCTTTGGTCCTGGGAATCACTATTGTTTATTGCCCAACCCTAATTCTGCTTCAAACCTTGAATCAACACTATCCCTATGATGTAGGTATAGCTATAGTTCTGTTAGATAACAGCTTGATATTACGGAGTGGCTTACTAGGCTATTTTAGAGGGAAGTTAACCGCAATGCCGTGGGACTGGAATTACATACATAGGCTGGATCAGGTATAGGTGGCCGATTTCCTTACCATAGAAATTTTACGTGCAGTAAGAAACTATTCAAGCCATCGTGCCTGCACCGGCATGAAAGAGAAAAAATAAATTAGCTGATCATTTTGATTTCTTTTTCTGGCCCATAGCCTTCAGGTTGCAGCACTTCAGATGCAGATCCAGTACCTTTTAAATAAGTTGAGTGGTCCAGCCTCAGCCAGCAACTTGGGCATTGAATTGCCCCTTAGTGCCCAAAGGTTAGGTGGGGTTACAGGGAAGGGGTGGGGGATTGGGCCTAGGTAGGGTGCTCTTTTGGAGGGGCAGTGCAGACTCGATCGGCCAAATGGCTTCCTTTTGCATTGTAGAGATTCTATGAATTCCAGACGCCCACCACACTCTAGGTGAAATAGTTTTTCTTCATGTCTCCTCTAAGCTTTCTACCAATCACCTTAAATCTATGTCCGCTGGTAATAGTTTTTCCTATCTACCCTGTCTAGGCTCCTCATTATTTTGTAACACCATAATTAGGTCACCTCTTAACCTCTTCTGTGCTAAAGCAAATAATCCTAGCCTATACAGTCGTTCCTCATAGCTGAAATTTTCAATGCAGATTTACTTCCCTTGTCAAGCACATTACTGAATCAGATGGACTTTTAAGACAAATTGATAGTTTCAGTCACCATTAGTGTTGCCATATTTTTATTCTATATTTTCATTCCCCCCTATCAACTTAATTTAGTTTCCCCAACTGCTGTGTTGGGATTTGAATTTGTGTTCCAGGCATCTTGAGTATTCATCGAGTATCAAAACCATTATGCTGCCTATATCAGAATTGTTTAACCCGATTTGATATTTCTCTTGAATAATAATCCCCAGAAAATGATGCTGAAGAATGTTATAAACTATTTTGGTACATTTAACGAACCCTATTCTGAAACATCAAATATTAAGCACTTAGACTCTGGGAATGTACTGTGTGTTTTTGTTAAATATGAAAGATATTAATTGTGTGATAATTTCAACATTCTGGCATGGATTCTGAGTTATAAATATTGGAATTTAAGTTTCTTCCCTATTGAAGACGGGTGGGGTGTGGAAGAAGAGAGGATTGTTCTTAATTGGCCTGAGAATCTAAAATAATCATGAATAAAAGGAAATAAAAACATTCAACGAGTATATAGTAGCCTTGGATGATGTCAAGGGGGCACATTGAGCTGGCAATTGGGGAATGTACAGGACATTGCAGAAGAATTATTAAATAATGATTGCATTTTGATGGTCTTGAGTGGAGAAATGTGCAGGACAAGGTCCATAGGAAAACAAATATCCCATAAAATTGCCTTATTTACTTCCCATTGATGTCCACCCATGCATTTGGGTTGGTCTAATAATTGATCCCTACTTAACATTGACATAGTTAAAGCTTTGTCCCAATGTACTCAGCACAATAGGGAGAATATGTCTGTTTAAAGGTCCAAGGTTCACTTTAACAGTGTTTGCCACATAATTCATGTTTTGTGGCCTTCATGCACACGTGATATATCCCCCAGCACTCCTATTCCCACCCTCCATTCTTGCTTTTTAAGTCCCTGGTCTCCATTGCCAACACTGGACACTTCTTCAGATTCTCCTCCTCCCTTCACTCCCATTCCCCCACTCAGCTCTTGCTGTTGCCGGCACTGACCAGCCTATGCCACTAGATGGTGCTTGATCAATCTGAAACCAGGAAAATCATTTTCCTACATTTACAGTACCTGTATTGTATCATTGCATTTTAAAAATACTTACTGATTTTATTTTAAGTATTTCAGCTAGAAATGTTCATTTCTGACAGTGCATGTCCAGTATAGAATTTCAACACGTTTTTCAGGTGGCACGGTAGCACCGTGGTTGGCACTGTTACTTCACAGCGCCAGGGTCCCGGGTTCGATTCCCGCTTTGGTGACTGTCTGTGTGCAATCTGCAAGTTCTCCCTGTGTCTGCGTGGGTTTCCTCCGGGTGCTTCGGGTTCCTTCTGCAATTCCCGAAAGACGTACTTGTTAGGTAAATTGGACATTCTAAATTTGTGTACTCGAACAGGTGCCGGAGTGTGGCGACTAAGGGATTTTCACAGTAACTTCATTGCAGTGTTGATGTAAGCCTACTTGCGACACTAATAAAGATTATTATTATTATTATTAAATGTTTGAAGGAATCAAACTCTAATTTTGACATTTATTCACTTCAAAGTTGTTTGACCTAAAGTAGTGGTTTTCAGGAACACAACAACTTTGAAGTTAGTATATACTGTAATTAATGAATATATTATATTTGTTGAAGTAAAAATACGTTGTTTCTCCAATATTCAATGTAACTGTAAGGGAGACACATTTTGCAACCTAGGAAGAATTACTCAGCAAATAACTGGTTTTAACTCAAACCCATATTCTGAATTTATATATGTACCAACAATGCCCTTCATATTTTGCAAGTGCTGTTATTGGAATTATCCTTTAAAGACATTGGTACTGCCAATCTCAGAATGGTTGCATAATGCTTATGGTTCAAACATTCAGCTCGATAGAAGCCAAGAAGTGGTTGAGGTAAGAACAGAACATTTTGGAAATGCAGTTGGTCAATCAGCATCTGTAAATAATTGGTGTATGTTCTTGAATTTTGGTTGTTGCTAATAATGTCTTTGCTTATATGTTAGTTTGATACAAAACTCTGAGGCCACACATGGCTAAAATTGATTCTGTTTTCTGATGGATAAAGAATCCACTGTCTTTATTTTTTTTTAAAAAGAAAGCATGAGCAGAATCATGGGCTTGGTGTTAAGATTTGCGGCGTTTTCGGGCTATAAAATGAACGTTGGGGAAAAGCGAGGTATTTCCAGTGAATGCTTTGGGGCAGGAGGCCACTTAGGATGGTGGTGCAAGGAGGGGTTAGTGCGGGTCAGGGGAAGTTTGCTGGGTTAGAGGAGCTACAGTTGAGGTTTGAGGTACCATGAGGGAGTGAGTTTGGATATTGGCAAGTGTGGGACTTTGTGCGCAAGGAGCTGCTTTTCTTCCCTTAGGTACTGTAAAAATTGTTGGGGGGGGGGGGAGTAATGGTAGGATTGGGGATCATGTCTGGGTGATTGGGAGGGCAGGGCAGGGCCTTGGTGAACGGGATCAAGCGTAGGAGGGAGGACGGGTTGGGGAGTAAGATAGGGTGGTGACTTTGATGCAAAGTAATGCGTCAAGTGAACTCAACCGCCTCCTGCGCAAGGATGAGTCTCATACAATTTAATTTGGTGCTCAGGGTCCACGTGACTCGGGACCGGATGAGTGAGATTTTTTCGGAGATAGAGGACAGGTGTGGGAGGTGGCTGGTGTACCATGCCCATAAGATCTGAGTTGGAGAGCTCTTGGGAGGCATTGTTTGGGAACCTAGCGAGGATTGTAGGGGTTGAGATGAAGCCGGACCCTATGGTGGCGATTTTTGGTGTGTCGGAGGTGTCCGAACTGCTGGAGGGAAGGGGTCCAATGTCGTGGCCTTCGCCTCTCTGATTGCCACGCCGCTGGAGGTTGTTATGGCATCGTTGGAAGACTTGTATGGGTTTCTCAAGTTGTAGGAAATCAAATTAGCTTTTAGGGTTTTGAGGTATGGTGGAAGCTGGTCATTGCTATGTTTGAGGAGCTGTTCGGTGGGGGGGGGGGGGGGGTAGCGAAGCAATGTAGGAACTGTATACTTTGTTGGATGTTATGTCTTTATTATGTTGAATATGTTTGAAATAAAATATCCTTTTTGAAAAAGGAATTGCAATGTTGCAAAATATTCTGGGTGGAATTTTCCCATATTTTTTCAAATTGTTCTGCTCAGACTGAGAACTGGCATGGAGCCAGCGTCAAGGTTGGTTCCACAGTGATCAGGGCGCTATCTTTAAAGGGTGCCCTGTCAGCACACAAACTGAATGGCTCCCAGCTGCTCTCTCTTGTCTCCACCACCACTATTGTAAATGTTAGGGCCCCCTCACAAGCATCAGAGCCGCTGCCCCCCCACCACACCACAGCAGAAGCTATGACCCCCCCCCCAAACCCGAGCAGGCTCTTGGGCACTCTCCTCCTCTCGTAAGCGGAACCCCTCCCCTGGGGCTGTTCAGAGAACCCTTGTCAGTACTGCCAGGTGGGAAGTACCAACCTGTGGCAGGGACAATACCAGGGCATTGTCCAGGCATGATCGTCTCCCCCAGGGGCTATACTTGACTTTGCGCCCCTGGGGAACCTCTCCACAGAATCTTGTTTTTCAAAATCTATTGTAAACCCAGGTTTGAATATTCAGTGGGGGGGTTCATGCGGAAGAGGAGCTGACTAATTTTATTGAAATGCATGCAAAACCATCAAAATTAGGTTCTCATCCCACAATGAGGGGTTTCCCGATTCTCTTGGATTTTCCGCCCATGTTGCCGATTCTGCCGACTGCTGATGTGGGCTCAAAATCGCAGTCTCTATATTTTGATTGATATATTAAACAAATGCTCTGCCTGCATGTCGTTTCGGTGAACATGACTCTTAATTTTAATTATCTGTAACCTTGTATTAAAATTGAGCAGAAAGAACAATTCCTATGCTCATTTGTTCAAACTGCTCAATAAGCCAAATGATTTGCACGCAAAAAGTGACTTTAAGTAAATAGTAGATATAATTTTCCATGGTGTCATGATTAACCCTAAATCAACATCACAAAAACAGGCTAAGTAACCAATCATTTTGCTTGCTGTTTGTTAAACTTCGCAATTCCGAAATTAGCTTCAATGTTTGTCTTCCAAAAAAAGTTAGCAATTGCCTGTAAAGCCGTATCTGCGAGGTGCTATAGAAATGCTAGCATTTTTCTTTCCATCTCATCTGTCCTTATTTCATTCTTCTCATTAATAGCTTTGATGAAATTACTTTGGGCACGTTGTTCCGGCTGTTCACAGCCGTAGGATCTTCTGGTCCTGAAGACGGTGCACCCCTGCCAGGGCTTTCCTGACAGCATGGGGTGGATTCAAAGAGAAATCCCAATGACAGCGGTAGGACCAGAAAATCCCGCTACCAGCCAATGGCAGATTGCCACCCGCCACTAAGCAACACACCGCGGAGGGCCAGAGAATCTTGCCATTCAACTGTTCTTTTATATTTATGTAGATGGACAAAGTAATGGGAGTTGTTCATAGTGAAATACCGCTCACCACACACCACTCGCCAAACTTCTCCTTACCCCTCTACTTGTTTGCTGGCCTTTTTCCAGCTCTGTCCTTGTAACCACATTTCTCCAATTCCTAGTATAATTTTTGCTGCAAGTTTATTCTATATTTCACCAAATGCTATTGAAAATCCATGTACACTGCATTCTCTTAATTTTTAAATTTGTTTCTTTCCAAAATATTAAACGGTTGGTCAAATACAATCTTTCTTTTCTTATCTGTGTTGATTAACCCTAACTAATTCTAATTTCTCTGCATGCATAGAAATTTTAACCTGAATTATAGATTCCAGGAGCACATAAAACCAGTCTGAGTCCGGCCAAGACAGTATAAAAGCAAATTACTGTGGATGCTGGAATCTGAAACGAAAGGGAAAATGCTGGAAAATCTCAGCAGGTCTGGCAGCATCTTGTCAGAGCTTTGACAAAGAGTCATCGGACTCGAAACGTTAGCTCTTTTCTCTCCCTACAGATGCTGCCAGACTTGCTGAGATTTTCCAGCATTTTCCCTTTCGGCCAAGACAGTTACCTGGCTGTACATGATTCTGCTGGAATATCTCCCAGCCAAGTAATAACATTCAATAATAGTTTCACTTCCATCCCATATGATTCCATTACTCTAAAATGCATCTCCTCTGTGAAACCTGAGTATTTATTTCGTATTCCTGCCATAAGTTCAGTCCCCACTCTAAATGTGTTTCTTTAATCTCTAGGCGAAGCGTTCTTGTTATTAATGTACATACCGAAAACCTTTTGTTTGCTTTTTTCTGCTTATTTTCTTCCTTTCACCCTTAGCTTTACTAATCTTTTTTATTATCTCGCCTTTAAATGCTAAATACGTTTAGTTAAAAATTTGATTTAACCTTCCCATTAATCTATGAAATCATTATTTTCAATGCAGTTTTTTTTAATGGAATGTACTTGCCTTGGACCATTCTACCTCTTGTTTAGTATGGATCATTCTATTTCAGTATTTTACATTCCTGGTAAATGTTAACCTACTTTCTATCAAATCTGGGCAAAGTTTTTGATGTAATTTGCTTTTTCACAGACCCCCTTATTCCTCACTTTTTAGCTTTCAGTTCTTGGTGTCTTTAATTATATTTTGGTGTATATTCTGGTTCACAGATGTTCTCCTACCTTTAGATAACCTACTTATTCTTGTGCCCTTATTCAAATGATGTTTCATAACAATGCAGATAGATCTGAGAACAGGTAAACTTCCTCTCCAATGATAAAATTAGTGCAGTATGAAGTCGAAAATACCCTTTCAAGATTTGTTTAGACACGTTTTTGGTCATCTATCCTAATTATTTTCTTTGTGACTTGGTTTTGACTGTTGTCTACCAACTACTGTAATATTTCTGTTGCGCCGACTGTTGTTCAGTTGTGAGCTTAGTTGTTTGTGCATGTTTTGTGTGTCTATCTCTGTCTCTACCCAATCAGTGAATGAGAATTAAATTTGCGCTCAAAAGGTTCAGCCCTTTTTCACAGATGCCCTGTATTACAACCTGAATTTAATTTCAAATATAATGGATTTTAACTTTGACCAGCTTAATACTACTTGTGTCAGAACAATATTTTGTATGTCCTTCTATTGTAAAATGAAACTTCATTCTCAGATGAAGCAAATGTTAACTTGGTGGCCTTTAATTACATTTTGAAACAAAATCCAGAGATTTCAGGTGACAAGCTTGCTGCTCTACCTTCAATAAGAAAGAACCTGCACAAATTCAGGTTACTTGAGACCTATTTGTTATTTTACAATTGTTGATCACTGAGCTAAAGCATTGCTAGCCTAGACCTATCGGTTCTTGTAAAGAACGTTGGTTTCACATAGCATTGACTTTTCCTCTTTCTATTTTGCAGAACTCGGGTTGACTGACACTTCAAACAATTTTTACGTTTTGGGGGAAATCTTAGGATACTTCCCTTACTAGCCCAAATGTTGTATCTAGTTCCCTGACACAAGAAAACAGTAAATCTACTCAAAGTTCTGGCCGTGTTCGATAGCTAAGAACAGGTTATTCCCCAGAGCTGGTGTGTAAGTGACTCTGCTCCCACAGAGTGTGCTTGTCTCTGAATACCCTCAAGTCACTTAGCAAGCTACTAAATTGTTCAGAGGCAGCTGGTGGTGAACAATAAATGCAGTTCCAGCAGCATTAGCTATATAGTTTATTTCCATTAAGAAGCTGTTCCATGTACTTTGCAGGAACTTGGAGGACATGAGCAGCAAGTGGGTATTCTGTTTGATTGGCATTTTTCAGTTACGGCACTCTAGTTTATAAAATTGTCCTCTTTGTGTTGCCAATTAAACATTCTGCATCATTTTTAATGTGGGGGTGGTTTTAAAATAATTCATAATAAAAAGAATCAGTACAGATAGAATTCTGTGTTGTTTTTTATAAGGCCTTAGATTCCTGGGTCTTAGCAAAGAGGCAGTGCTCGCTGCTAACCTTGAAGAAAGCTGTCCATAAAGATCCACCGATCTCTGGCATGAAATCTCCTTTTTCCAAAGTTACTTTCATTCCGACATTAGTTCAATTTGCTCACTGATATCCAGCAATGGTGATATCATCAATAGGCTAAGCAGTCAATTGCAGAGCAGAATTCTCACTTACCGAAAGTAAAAACCACTGAATAACCTTCACTTTTTAATTTTAGAGATGGCAAAATAAAGATTGGATTATATATAACAGAATTAAGGTAGAAGTTGAAATAGAACGCAACTTTAATTTAGAAAAAACATAATTTTAATAATCTGTAGATTTTGTACCATGGAGAAATTTGACATTCCACAAATATACAATAAATTTTCTGGGCCACTGGGGTTAATCGGCAGCAATTAACAACTTGTGCTATTAGAAGCCCAGTTCACCTGATTCAACAAAGTATAACTTTCAAGTGTTTTACATTGAGATTAATGACATAAGAATGGAAACTGTCATCAATTCATGATTTCATAAGTTGTCAATCTGCGGGCACTTCAACTGCACACCCTGTGGATTGTAGTGAATTGCTGACCATTACATGGGGAAATTCTGAAGCTGCTGTTCAGTTCATCCAGAACTAGCTGTCAGCTGCATGGTCACTGCACCCTGGAAATCTGAGCCAGCAGATACATAACACTTGGGTTTGTAAGTATAGTACCCTAAAGATGCACTACAAAATGTCTCTCGCACCTGTTACGTCCAGGAAAAAGATAGGCAAACTGTACTGATTTCCTTTACTGCCTGTCTGTAAGCAGAATCTGTTTTCAATTAGTTTTAAACATGCGGTGGCGTAGTTTTCTAATCTCTTGATTTGTGTGATCCAATTTACTAATAATCTGCAGTGAACTCTCATTATAATTAGCTCAGAAAGTTAGGTTATTTCCTATTGAAAAACCTGGGGGGGGGAGGGGAAGGGGAGGGGGGGAGGGGAGGGGGAAGGGGGGGAGGGGAGGGGGAAAGGGGGGGGGGGGAAGTGTCCACTACTTCCCACTTCATAAATATGCACAGGCGCGAGCGCGGGGGGGGGGGGGGGGGGGGGGGGGGGGGTGGAATAGAATAAAGCACTATAGAAATGAATATTAGTTCATATAATTTCCAGAGTCCAATGAGGAATTCTTTAAACTGGGATTTCAAGGTCAGCTGGCTGAAGACGAGTGGTAGGGTTCACTTAGCAGTTTGTTTGGATATTGCTTAATAAGTAGATACACCGAGACAAGGTCAGTTCTGCAGGTGATGATAGAAAATCTTCCAGGAAAGGTGGGTTTGGGGGAGCTGAAACTTGGTAACTAACTGTTTGCTCAGCCAGGTAGTTTGAGTGCTTTCCAGTTGATAAAACAACAGCCTGAGGAATTTGCGGTTTTCAGTGGTATGTAGAGATTTCGAAATGATCTCTTGTCATGTGACCTCCTTTCTCCACGATGACTTCCAAAAGAGATGGTTACCCAGTGTATGTGTTGTATTTTATATTTTCCCCGCGTCTTGACTGTGATAGAGAAATTCAAACAGCATTCATTAGATAAGCAAAACTGAACTTTATTCACTAATTAGAACTGCTAGCAGAAATGGCAGAAACTTGGAAAGTCGGAAGGCAGTCAATTACAAACTGCGGAGTCCGTCCCAAGTCTGCGATAGTACAGAAAAGAAGGCGATTCTTATACATTATAGGATCAAGATAACATGAATACAGCTTGGTCAGGAATTTGATTGAAAGTAAAACATAAGTAATAATCGTTACAATGGCGTCACCTTGCTGACCTCCAGGGGACTTGAGTTTCATATCATTATCTTGTCTTTGTTTTAAGAAAGGGAAGAAGTTGTTTAGGAACAGGAAGAGACAGTTGTTCAGCTTGTTATGTATTGAGACTACATTTAGGCGCATGATGAAAACACCTTATCTTAGAATTTTAGAGTCACTCGGTTCTTAGGTCAAGTCGACCTCGGCTGTGTATATCTGTGTATTTTGAATCTGTGTCTTAGGTTAAATTCAATTGTACCAAGAAAACTTGACTACTTTTCCCATCATGCCATTATTTGCTTCACACAATACCACATATGGAACTGACTTTGATTTCAGGACTGGTAATATCCCAGTCATTAGTTGTTGGGAGAGTTACCATCCTTTTGAGAGTCTGATCTATGGAAGCCATTGTCTTGGCAGACCCACTGTCTCCAATAGTAAAATGAGCTTATCAGCTGCAAATGCTGTTTCTTTGGTTTCCTTTTGAAATGAGCCTGGGCAGTACTGGGTGTGATATGAGTCAATTAGCAGCTTTGCAAGCATTACTAGTTTGTGCAAGCCTCCTGGTTTTCATGATTACAAGGGGTCTGTACGATGAGGTGCGTGATGCCACTAGCAGAGAAAATATTTATTTTCTTGAAATTCCTGGAGGGAACAAAGGGCCAACCCTGTGGTCACGTGACTTGTAGCAGCCATCAATTTGGTTCAGTGGGAAATCCAATTGACATGAATCGGTATAAAAATAAGGTTCTGAATTGATTTTCATGTTCCAGGGACCCAACAACACCTATGTGTGCACTTTGCTTTTGGCACGTTGACTGCATTTTATTGAAAGACTTACAAACTTGCTTTATACATTCAGGCATCATTCATATTTCCAGATCAGTTACTTTTGTTTCTTACAGTTTTTGTTGGAATCAATTTAATTTGTTTTTTAGAATCCAAAAGGCAAAGCAAAAAATCTTTTAATGACTGAAATACTTGTAGGTCACAACCTACTAGTATTTTGTAAAATGCTTTTCTTTTGCATTTGCCTCATTCAACAAATAAATTCCTTGTGACATTTTCAATTTCTTAAGGATTTTTTTTTAGGGGTTCATGGGATATGGGCTTCACTGGCCGGGTCAACATTTGTTGCCCATCCCTGAGGACAATTAAGAGTCAATCACATTGCTGTAGGTCTGGAGTCACATGTAGGCTAGACCAGGTAAGGATGACAGATTGCCTTTTAAAGGATATAAGTGAACCAGATGAGTTTTAACAACAATCAACAAAGGTTCCATAGTTATCATTCCAGTTTTTAAAAAATTGAATTCAAATTCCACCATCCGCCCTGGTGGGATTTGAACCCTTGTCCCCAGAGCAGTACCCTGGGTTCTCTGGATTACTATCCAGTGGCAATACCACCAGGCCACTGCCTCCCATCTGCCATGTGGATAAACAAATGTTACTGTGTGAATTACTTGGAAAACAATCTTCTAACATCACAAAGTCCCAATCACAGATTATAGTAGTTTTTTTAAAAATCATGTTTACTGGAGTCTTCGAAGTGAAATCCATCTGGAAACTCAAGACTTCAATCAGTTTCCATAACTAGTAAGTAAATGAAAAAAGCTCTGCATATGATTGATAGTATAATACAATAATAGTGAACCATCACTTTTAGTTGGATGAGGTGCTATTAAAAATTAACCATTGTAAAAGTATATGTTGTATTGCCATTAATTGCTTATTTTATTACTATGTCATAAATTGGTCAGTTAAAGTGAGAATTATTATTGTATTACTTTGTTTCCTTGGAAGGCTTCTTTTAAAGGCATGGGGCAGAATCAGCCACCCAAGTTGTAAAGGCAACTGTTTCTTGGCACGTTACATAATTTTATCCAGTGACCAGCTATATTATAAACTGTTTCAAAATGTGATCAAACTCTTATTGTGAGTAGCAAGTTAAAACATTTTGATAATTAAGATATCCTAATTATTTATAGATGTCTATTTGTAAACCTAATAAACAAAATGAGGACTGGTTAAATTATTGTATATGCTTGTATAGAATTTTATGTTAACGAGGGTTGATAAAATAGGGGACATTTTACGCAAGTTATTATGGTAGATGACATTAAAGATCACTTTACAGAGTCTGCCCATCTACTTCGATACTAGCCCTGTGCTCCTAGCTCTTCCGGTCTCTTTGGTATACTAAAGGGGATAGCTGCAAAAGCTGTTTCGAAGACTATAATAACAAATGAAAGACATTTTGTCCAGTCATAGCACAAAGTTTCAATCCTTTAGGTTAGATTATTGTGCTACAATGAAGATATCATATTTTCAGCTACTGTTAAACAGGAAAAATTCAAAAACTTTACTGGGCCTTCTATTTATGGATACCATTCACATATGGAGAGGATTCAGGGAGGAAATGGAGAAGAAGCTGTCAATTCAGTGTCCAAGACACTTTCTAAGTTACTCTGCAGAAATTTATTTTTGTTTTTAGGCAATTTAATATAACTTTGAACAGTACAATTATGATCTTAAATATTTAGCACTTTACTTCTCTAGTTCTTGACTTAATGCAAAAGGTTGTTTATTATGCACTTGAAGTTACTGTGAAAATTCCCTAATTGCCATACTCCAGCGCCTGTTCGGGTACACTGTGGGAGAATTCAGAATGTCCAATTCACCTAACAGGATGTCTTCCAGGACTTGTAGGAGGAAACCGGAGCACACGGAGGAAACTCACGCAGACACAAGGAGAATGTGCAGACTCCTCACAGACAGTGACCCAAGCTGGAATCGAACCTGGGACCCTGGCTCTCTGAAGCAGCTGTGCTAACCACTATGCTACCATGCTGCTATAAATACATCATTAACTTCCTATTGTTTAATATCTTTTTTACACATTAGCATTTCAAGTGGGTTTGCAAAGAAACTTTTCAGTTTTCTGCTATAGAGATGCAGCAGTCATGTTTCACAACAGTGGTGCAACACATTGGAGCAATAACACACAGTACCACTGAACAGGATGCTTAAAATTCCCTTCAAATAGTCTTGACATGCGATAAAGGTGTCAAGCATAAGTCAGACTTTCTGATAAGAAAGGGTAGGTCATTTTAGCAATGCCACTCTAATTGTCTTCTAGGATATGGAATTATGTCCATGTTATGGGACAAATGCAAAGTTTAAATTATTAATATGATCTGTTTTTCACTACTAACTGGAGATGTGCATAATTCTAACCTTTTTTGTATTTGTAGCCACTACATGCGACAGATACTAGAAGCACTACGCTATTGTCATGACAATAATATCATTCATCGCGATGTGAAGGTAAGTTAATTGACTGGTGATGCTGTTCTCTGTAGAAAAAGACATGAACTAAACCACATTCAAGATCAAATATAAATGTTACTCAAAAATGAAACTATTTTGCATAAGACTTTGCAAGCCAAATCTAAAATGTCTGCACATTGCACCTTAACTAATCTGAGTAGAAAAATAGGTCACTACATGTATGGGCCGAATTCTCTGTTCGTCAGATTCTCTTTTCGTGCTGGCAGCACACCTCCACCTGTGGGTTTCCTAATGGCATGGGTGGTTTCAATGGGAAATCCCATGACAAGTGGTGGGAAGAGAGAATCCCACCACCAGCGAATGGCACACTGCTGAGAAACACCCGGGCTGGGGGAGCAGAGAATCCCACCCATGGTCTCAAATGGAATTTTCTTTATGGACAGAGGCTAATTTCTCTTGTGTTGCATGCAAGGTTTGTTGCATGGGTATCAAATTTCTTTTGAGCTCTCATTACTAGTGTTGCACGAAACACCATTGCAGCTGACTAAACTTGTATGTGATTTATTGATGATTTAATGACTGGCACAAATATTATTGGGGTGACCTAAGCATACCAGTGTTTTTTATCATTATATTGCATTATATTACATCTATATTGCATTATATTACATCTATATTGCAGTGCACACAATGGGCTTTTATAAATTAAATCAATACATTTTGGATCAGTGCAAATGTAAATCGTATTATGTGATTTGCACTTGGACTGAAATCAATACGTGAGAGACCAATTTGGCCCAAGATTGCTTGGAGGAACTTGGACAATTATTACTTGGAACTACAAATCAGCTGTTTTGCCCAATGGCATAAAAATATAATAAGAAGTGTCACAACACCAGGTTAAAGTCCAACAGGTTTGTTTCGAATCACTAATTTTTGGAGCACTGCTCCTTCCTCGGGTAAATGACGAGGTAGGTTCCAGAAACATATATATATATTGACAAAGTCAAAGATGCAAGACGATATTTTGAATGAGAGTCTTTGCAGGTAATTAAGTCTTTACAGGTCCAAACAGAGCAACTGGAGAGAGGGATAATCACAGGTTAAAGGAGTGTGAATTGTCTCAAGCCAGGACAGTTGGTTGGATTGCGCAAGCCCAGGCCAGATGGTGGGGGTGAATGAATGCAACATGAATCCAAGGTCCCGGTTGAGGCCGTACTCATGTGTGCGGAACTTGGCTATAAATTTCTGCTTGACGATTCTGCGTTGTCGTGCGTCCTGAAGGCCGCCTTGGAGAACGCTTACCCGGAGATCAGAGGCTGAATTTTCTTGACTGCTGAAGTGTTCCCCGACTAGAGGGAACATTCCTACCTGCCGATTGTCATGCAAAGTCTGGAATGTTTGGACACAAACCTGTTGGACTTTAACCTGGTGTTGTAAGACTTCTTACTGTGCAACGGCGGCATCTCCACATCTTAAAAATATAGGTTAGCCATGATTTCACTGAATTGCAAAAGAGGCTTGAGGGATTGAATGACTTTCTCGTTCCTCTGTTTCTAAATGGATTAATATATCCTTGCCTACAAGTGCAAGGAGTTCATGAACTTATTCAGCACAAAGAAACAAACATTAAATCAGCAGCACTTTCTTGCCGATCTTGATTTACAAAAGAAACCTTCACCTCAGACCACTTCCTAAATAAATTTCTGTCTAGCCTCTTCCATCTGTTCTATCCATGACTTCTCTAAGCTCTAATTTTGGCTGAGATCTGCTTCTTCCACTTTCAACTGTATCCTGACCAAACTCTTGGCAATCCATTTTCCTCTCATGGTCCCCATGATAGATGATGTTGTAAATTGTTCCCACTCCTTGTTCCACTTTTTAAATTAATCCAGCCTTGACCTCCTGCCCTTGCCAACTATTGCATGTCTCGAACTTCACTTTTCTCTGCAGACTCCTTGAATAAATTGCCTCTGAAATCTATTTCCATCTCTACTGACAACGATTTGAGTTGGTCCAATTTGGTTTCTCACCTTTTCCACATCACAGAAACAGATCTTTCTATTTTTATTCAACTTTTTAAAGTGTATATACTTACAAAAGCATAACACAAGAACAGCCCCCCCAAATCCCCCCCCCCCCAAAACAGCTGACAGTGACCAGCTCTTTAAAATACATATCAAATGGTTGCCATCTTATATAAAACCTCCCAATTGACCCCCTCAGCATGTATTTAACTGTCTCCAAATGCAACATTTCTAGAATGTCCCCCAGCCACTCCAAGTAACTGAGTGGAGAAGCTGACCTCCCTTCCAGCAGAACCCGCCTGTGAACAGTCAGTGAAGCGAAGGCTAAAACATCTGCCCCCGCTCCCGACTGCAACTCCTTTGAATCTGCTCCACCATTCAATCATGGCTGATATTTTTCTCATCCCCATTCTCCTGCCTTCTTAAAGACACTGTGTTTTGGACTCCACACTCTTCTGTGGCAAAGAGTTTCACAGATTCACCACCCTCCAGCTGAAGGAATTCCTCCTCATCTCTGTTTTAAAGGATCGTCCCTTTAGTCTGAGTTTGTGCCATCTGATACTCGTTTTTCCTACAAGTGGATACGTGCTCTCCATGTCTACTCTTTTCAGGCCTCCTGTAAGTTTCAATCAGATTCCCACTCATTCTTCTAAACTCCAACGAATACAGATCCAGAGTTCTCAACTGTTCCTCATATGACAAGCTCTTCATTCCAAGGATCATTCTTGTTAACCTCCTTGGACTCTTTCCAAGGCCAGACATCCCTCCTCAGATATGGGGCCCAAAAATGCTCCCAATATTCCAAATGGGGTCTGCCAGAGCATTATACAGCCTCCGAAGTGTAATGATATGTAGGTAGACATGTATCTAAAGGGTTAATCACAACACTTAGCTGTGGCGCCACCACTAGAGGGCACCACCAGATCACACTATATAACTGAGCTCCCAAAGGATCTTGGTCTCTCTTTCCACACAGGAGTAGCTAGACAGCAGTAGTATAGTGTAGTTCGATCATAGCCCAGACACCACGTGTGGTCCAGGTACAGTTTATATAGTTACATCTTGCTAGTTGGCCGGGGGGGGGGGGGGGTTTGCTGGGGCTGGTAGCACCTGACCGACCAGGCTGATTACATGGAACGTCGGAGGGCTAAATGTGCCGGTCAAAAGGGCTTGCGTGTTTGCGCATTTGAGGGGGCTGAAGGCGGACGTGGCAATGCTACGAGAGACCAAGAGACACACCTAAAGGTTACAGACCAGACTAGATTGAGAAAGGGGTGTCAGCCAAGTATTCCACTCGGCTTGACTCAAAGACCAGAGGGGTATCGATCTTGATCAACAAACAAGTGGCATTTGAGGCAGGGAGAATCGTGTAAGGCAAGGGGGGGGTAAGTACATAATGGTGAGTGGGAAGCTGGAGGGTGTGCGGGTGGTACTCATGTACATATATGCTCCTAATTGGGATGATGTGGAATTTATGAGGCGAGCTTTAGGTAAGATCCCAGACTTAGAGTCACATAACCTGATCATGGGAGGGGACTTTAACACAGTCATTGATCCGGAATTGGACTGATCAAAATCCAGGACTGGGAGGAGGCTGGCCGCGGCAAAGGCATTGAAGGGGTTTATGGAACAAATGGGGGGTGTAGGCCCATGGAGGTTTCCATGGCCAAGGGCGAAGGAGTTTTCCTTTTTCTCACATATCCACAAGGTATACTTTTTTTTTGTTCTGAGCAGTGCGCTAATACCGGAGGTGGTGGATACTGAGTATTTGGCAACCGTCGTGTCGGATCATGCCCCACATTGCGTGGATCTACGGGTTAGTGTGGAGACTGGATATGGGGTTGCTAGCAGACAAAGCAATCTGTGGGCGGGTTAACAAGTCCACCCAGAACTAGCTGGAAATAAATTATATGGGGGAGGTCTCCGCAGCGACGGATTGGGAAGCTCTGAAGGCAGTGGTCAGAGGAGAATTAATCTCGATAATGGGCCCACAGAGAAAAGGTGGAACAGGCTGAGAGGGATAGATTAGTGGAGGAGACACTCCAGGTGGACAGGAGATACTCGGAGGCCCCGGACACGGGGCTACTGAGGGAGCAGCGGAAGTTACAGGCGGAGTTTGGGCTATTGACCACAGGAAAATCGGTGGAACAGTTGAGGAAGGCAAGGGGGTGATTTATGAGTGTGGGGAAAAGGCAAGCAGAGTGTTGGCGCACCAGCTCAGGAAAAGGGAGGCGGCCAGGAAGATGGGTAAAGTAAAGAGTAGAGGAGGGAATACTGTCCTGGACCCAGCGGGGGTGAACGAGGTGTTTAAGGACTTGTATAGTAAATTATATGAGTTGGAACCCCCGGCTGGGGTGGAGGGGATGAGGCAGTTTTTGGATCAGTTGAGGTTCCCGAGGGTAGATGAGGATCTGGGGGAAGGGCTGGGAGCCCAAATTGAGATTGAGGAAATAATCGAGGGGCTGAGGACATGCAGTCGGGCAAGGCCTCGGGGAATAACGGCTATCCGTTGGAATTCTATAAGACGTTTTCAGAGATGTTGAGCCCACTGCTGGTGAGGACATTTAATAAAGCAAGAGAGAAGGGAGTCCCCCCCCCCCCCCCCCCCCCCCAACAATGTCGCTGGCCTCGATTTCATTGATCCTGAAACGGGAGTAGGATCCGGAGCAATGGGGGTCATACAGGCCAATTTCTCTACTGAATGTGGACACCAAACTGCTGGCTAAGATACTGACCTCGAGGATAGAGAATTGTGTCCCGGGGGGTGATAGGGGAAGACCAGACAGGATTTGTAAAGGGCAGGCAACTCGAGGCCAATGTTCGAAGGCTTTTAAATGTTATTATGATGCCCTCAGAAGGAGTGGAGGTGGTGGTCGCGATGGATGCGGAGAAGGCTTTTGATCGGGTGGAGTGGAATTACCTGTGGGAGGTGCTGGGAAGGTTTGGATTTGGTAAGAGCTTTATTGACTGGGTGTGGTTGCTCTATCAGGCACCAGTAGCGAGTGTGTATACGAACCGGCTGAGGTCGGGGTACTTTTGAGGGACGAGGCAAGGGTACCCCCTCTCTCTGTTACTGTCTGGCCATAGAGCCATTGGCCATGGCATTAAGAGCCTTGAAGATCTGGAAAGGGCTGGTTCGGGGGCGGGTGGAGCACCGGGTCTCGCTCTACGCAGATAACCTGCATTTGTATATTTCAAATCCGTTGGAGGGGATGGGGGAAGTAATACGAATCCTGGGGGAAAGTGGCAGTTTTTCAGGTTATAAATTGAATATGGGGAAAAGCGAGATGTTCGTGATCCAAGCAAGAGGCCAGGAGAAGAGACTGGGGGAACTGCCGCTTAGAATGGTAGAATGATAATCAAGCGGCTATTGGATAGGTACATGGATTACGGTAGAATAATGGAGTGTAGATTAATTTGTTCTTAAGGGCAGCACGGTAGCACTGTGGATAACACAATTGCTTCACAGCTCCAGGGTCCCAAGTTCGATTCCGGCTTGGGTCACTGTCTGTGGGGAGTCTGCACATCCTCCCCGTGTGTGCGTGGGTTTCCGGTGCTCCGGTTTCCTCCCACAGACCAGAGATGTGCAGGTTAGGTGGATTGGCCGTGATAAATTGCCCTTAGTGTCCAAAATTGGCCTTCGTGTTGGGTGGGGTTACTGGGTTATGTGGATAGGGTGGAGGTGTTGACCTTGGGTAGGGTGCTCTTTTCAAGAGCTGGTGCAGACTCGATGGGCCGAATGGCCTCCTGCACTGTAAATTCTATGATAATCTATGATTAATCTAGGACAAAGGTTCGGCACAACATCGTGGGCCGAAGGGCCTGTTCTGTGCTGTATTCTTCTATGTTCTATGGAAGAGCTTTCGGTATCTGGGAATCCAGGTGGCCCGGGAATGGGAGGCACTGCACAAGTTAAATCTACCCCGGTTGTTAGAACAAACGTTTAAGAGATGGGACGTGTTCCCACTATCATTAGCGGGGAGGGTACAGACCGTACAAATGGCGGTCCTTCCCAGATTTCTGTTTGTCTTTCAGTGCCTCCCCATCTTCATCCGAAAAGCCTTTTTTAAAACTGGTGAATAAGGTTATTTCGAGCTTTGTGTGGGCAGGTAAAAGCCCGCGAGTGAAGAAAGCGTTGTTGGAGCGCAATCGGGGGGAGGGTGGGTTGGTGCTGCAGAACCTCTGCAATTACTACTGGGCGGCCAATATAGCCATGATTAGGAAGTGGGTAGTGGGGGAGGGGTCGGCATGGGAGCAGATGGAGGCGGTGTCAGGCAAAGACACCAGTTTGGGAGCACTGATAATGGCACCTCTTCCGTTCTCGCCGGCCCGATACTTCACAAGTCCGGTGGTGGTGGCGGCTCTGAGAATCTGGGGGCAATGGAGGATATATGAGATTGGACGGAGCATTGTTTTGGACCCCGATTTAGAATAATCATCTGTTTGTACCGGGTAGGCTAGATGGTGGGTTCCAGAGTTGGCTACGGGCAGGAATTAGAAGGATGGGAGATCTGTTTATAGATGGGAGCTTGCCCAGCTTGAATGCCTTGGAGGATAAATTTGAATTGCCAGCAGGCAATTGGTTTAGGTATTTGAAGGTGCGTAACTTCCTGAGAAAACAGGTGCCGGCCTTTCCGCTGCTGCCGCCACGGGGGATACAAGATAGAGTAGTTTCCAGTACCTGGGTGGGAGAGGGGAATGTATCAGATATTTACCAGGAGCTTTCGGAGGCGGAGGAAACTCCGGTGGAGGAGCTAGGGGCTGGTTTAGCTCACTCGGCTAAATCACTGGCTTTTAAAGCAGACCAAGCAGGCCAGCAGCACGGTTCGATTCCCGTACCAGCCTCCCCGGACAGGTGCCGGAATGTGGCGACTAGGGGCTTTTCACAGTAACTTCATTGAAGCCTACTCGTGACAATAAGCGATTTTCATTTCATTTCATTAAGGACAAGTGGGAGGACGAGCTAGGAGGAGAGATAGAATGGGTCTATGGGCGGATGCCCTAAGCAGGGGTTAATACCTCCTCATCATGTACCAGGCTCAGCCTGATATAATTTAAGGTAGTCCACCGGGCACACATGACGACGGCTAGGATGAGCATGTTTTTCAGGGTAAAAGATAGGTGTGCGAGGGAAGCCCAGCAAATCATGTCCACATGTTTTGTGCATGCCTAAAGCTTAGAGGGTTTGGCAGAGTTTTGCTAAGGCAATGTCTATGGTGCTAAAAACACAGGTGCTGCCGAGTCCGGAGGTAGAGATCTTTGGCGTGTCGGAAGAGCCGGGAGTTCAGGGGCCGAAAGAGGCCGAGGTGTTGGCCTTTGCCTTCCTGGTAGCCCAGAGACGGATCGTGTTAATGTGGAGGGACTCGAAGCCCCCGAGTGTAGAGACCTGAGTTAATGACATGGCTGGGTCTCTCAGTCGCAAGAAAAATAAAGTTCGCCTTAAGAGGGTCAATGATCGGGTTCTTCCGGAGGTGGCAGCCGTTCATCTCGGCTTTCTCGGGGAAATTTAAAATGTCGGCATAAGCAGTATTCCAAGGGGAGGTGGGGGGAGGGTCGAATTGTTATTTTATGGTTGGGGTATGTGAAGATTGAGATGGGGGGAAGAGGGGGAGAAAATGTTTATTATACCATGTTGATGTCATTGTCTGTTACTTGTATAAAAATTTTCATATACCTTAATAAAAATATGTTTTTTTTAAACTATAATTATCTCATTACTTTATTTCTAGAGTTAGTTCAGTCGAGTGTCAAACTCATTTATTAGTTTTATCGTTACTTAATAAATTTGTTTATTTTACATCGAAGATTTGTGTATTCTTCAAGATCATCTGCAACCAGTAACGACAGATATTACTTTAACCAAGTAATACAACATGGTGCTAGAAGTGACTACTGAATCTACCTAGTAAAATTTAGTAAGTTTAGAGAGAAAATTAGATAGCAGTTCGGCAACAGAAGCGCATCGCCTTTGGAACAAAACCTTTGGTGATTCCTGGCTCGATAGACAGAACACAAGCTCCTCAACGCCTCCGGATCACCGGTAACCTTAATGTTAACTGGCGGTTATTTAGACAACAGGTTCAACTGTATTTAGAAGCGTCTGACTTAACAACGCGCAGATGCTCAAAAGATAGCCCTGTTACTAACTATGACTGGTCCACATGCGATAGAGATCTACAACTCATTTAACTACACAGGTCAAGACAAGGCAAAGTATGAAACAATCCTTAAAAAATTTGATAGCCACTGTAAAGTACAGTCAAATGAAACATTTGAGCGCTACATCTATACAAAGAGATTGCATGGGAATTCATTAATAGCTCTATAACAGACCTCAAGCTACTATCACTATCCTGCAAATTTTTAATGCTGCATGATTCTAAGATTCGTGACCAAATTGTTTTGGGAGTTAATGATGAGTACCTCAGAAAAATTATTGAGAGAAGAGGACTTAACGTTAGAAATCGCTATTCAAAAATGCCTTGCTCATGAACAATCAAAAGAGTCATTACCTAGAATATCAAATCTGTAAAAATGGTGCGAAAATTTACCAAGAGGCAGTGTTGAGAGTGAAGAAGGTGCGCGTTTTGAACGGCAGCATATCTTGCACGTGTGCACTCTAACTAGTATGCACATGCGCACATCCAGAAAGGATGCAAACCGGCAAAATCCCATTCTGCGCATGCACGAGAAACTGCGCATGCGCAGTTGCAAAAAGAGCGCACTTTGGAAGAAAATCGATTTGTTCATGTGCAATCGACGATTACGTATGACGTCTCGTGCGTCATGTCGTCAGAAGACTCAGACTGCGCCCACTTAAAGGGAAACTGCCCAAAGAGTTTTAAAGCTACAAAACCCAAATTCTTTACCTCGAAAGGCAGAACAATGCCTGAACTTCGACAAACCGTTGAACATAACTTTCACAGCACCACGGAACAAGCAATTTGCCGCATAAAAAGTGAAGAGCACATAAACAAATACAAAGCTGAAGAAGATGATTTGTTAATTAAACGTGAAGAGCTCAATAACAAATCCGAAACCAAAGAAGATGATTTGTTTATTGAAGAATACTACTCAGACATGGCTGGGTTATTCGGATATGATTAACATAACATCAGCAACACAGTTGAACGGCTCAATATGACTCTACTCATGGTCAATGAATCCAATACCATGATGGAAAGGCAGATCGTTGATACATTGGATGACAGGAACCTGTCAAATTACCAAGAAGAAAACAACGTCACACAGAGAGTACTGACCGACTCCGTTGAGAGAGCACTGACAGACTACAGAGAGAACTCTGCACGATTCCACAGAGAAAGCGATGACCGACTCCACAGAAAAACCGTTGACCGACTCCAGAATGGAAGCAAGTAAAGACTCCAGAGCGACAACCATGCATGAAGACGACTGATGGCCTAACCACCTTATTTGAGCAACTAGTAAAAGACTATGAAAATCTACCCACTGTATGTGAGAATGATGACAATGTGATCACAATTAACATACAAGATGTGCAAGATTGCAGCAAGGCTAACCGATCTCAACTCGACTATACAGAAGCACTCAACAAGCAAAGTAAAACTACTTCTGAGTCCAGTGAGACCGCATCAATTAAAACCTCATGTAGTCTTGACAACCGACAAGAAACTGAAATCTTCATGACATTGACTCCAGAAGAGGAGCACCAAGAGATCAAAGATGAAGCAGATCTACCAGAAATGACTTGTATCACGGAGGTATCAGATCATTCACTCAAACCATAAAGCTCAATGAAACACCAGATAACACAAAGGACACTTATACTGAAAAGTTTTGAGAATGATTCAAACTATCCGCCAGGAACAGTCATTGAGCACAACAGTAACAGCAAGTACAACAACAACGAAAATTACAACAGAAACAACAACAACAAAACAACATTCTATACAACGTGATACAACTCTACAACTACAGGACAATGTTACAGAACAGTCCAAAACAATGGCAAGAGTACCAACATAACATGGACAGTGTTCACACCAAACAACTGTCATGCCAATGAATTTCACGAGTTTATATTTGCTCCAAGACAAAGAAGCAACACAATGTTTAAGGCAAATGACATACAGACTTGATACGAGAAGCACAAGAAAATGACCAGGTCAGACAACGAACATGGTTTGACCGTTCGAATACCTGACGATGACTTGTTGGTACACAAGCACACTACGAATGAAGACCTAAGGACAATCTCGATGTGTAAATACTTCACTGTCAATTTGTGCCATCGTTATTCATTTTGCTCTGTACAAAATCATACATATCATGTTCTTCTAATATCATTATCCATTTTTCCTTTACCAAGCAAGAAATTTAAAAAACAAAAACAGGGGGAGATGTAATGATATGTAGACAGACATGTAACAGGTTAATCACAACACTTAGCTGTACCACTACCACTAGAGGGCACCACCAGATCACACCATATAACTGAGCTCCCAAAGGATCTTTGTCTCTCTTTTCACACAGGAGTAGCTAGACAGCATAGGTAGTATACAGTATAGGTAGATCACAGCCTAGACACCACGTGTAGTTCAGATAAAGTTTATATAGTCATATCTCATTACTTTATTTCTAAAGTTAGTTCAGTTGTGTCAAACTTATTCATTAGTTTTATCGTTTCTTAATAAATTTGTTTACTTTACATCGAAGATTTGTGTATTCTTCAAGATAATCTGCAACCAGTAACGACAGATATTAGTTTAACCAAATAATACAACAAGAAGTACATACCTGCTCTTGTATTCTAGCCCTTTCGACATGAATGCTAACTTTGCATTTCCCTTCCTAACTGCCGACTGAACCTGCACATTAACCTTAAGAGAACCTTGAACAAGGCTCCCAAGTCCCTTCGTGGTCTAATTTCCTAAGCTTTTCTCCATTTAGAAAATAGTCTATGCCTCCATTCTTCTTTCCAAAGTGTATAACCTCACACCTTTCCACATTGTATTCCATCTGCCACTTCTTTGCCCACTCTCCTAGCCTGCCCAAGTCCTTTTGCAGCCCCCCTGCTTCCTCAATACTGCCTGTCCCTCTGCATATCTTTGTATCATCTGCAAACTTAGCAACAGTGCCTTCAGTTCCTTCTTCCAGATTGGTAATGTGGGGCACACCACTAGTCACCAGTGCCGTCCTGACAAAGTCCTCTTTATCCCTCCTCTCTGCCAGCTCTGACACACTGAATATGTACTCTCTCCACCAACGTCGCGGGCAGCGCAATTGGAAAACTCAAATAAACCTTCCTTGCAAAATTACGGACTTGCAGGTACCTGAATGCCTCCGACAGCGCAAGCCCATACTTCTCCACTACCTCCCCCAAACTTGCAAACCACCCCTCCAGAAACAAATCCCATATTATTGCCACTCCTTATCCTCCCATCCCCTAAACCTGATGACCTAGCCGACTCAAACATATGGCTGTCCCTGATCGGTAACATCCTTGACCTTCTCCCCGCTTTCAAGTGCTGCCGTATTTGCCTCCATATTTTTAGCATAGCCACCATCACCGGGTTCCCCAAAATCTTCCTTGGGGGAGACCAGGGGCAGGGACGTCACCAGCGCCCACAATCCCTTCCCCTCACACAACCCAGCCTATAACTTAACCCAAACAGACTCCTGGTCTCTCCACCAACCCAGCACCTTCTCTGCATTCGCTACCAATAGTAGTAAAGCTGGTTCGGCAGCTCCAATGACCATGACTGCCAGACCCTCTGTAGGACCACACCTCACACCTTCCCTACCCATATAGATGACAAAATCCTGCTCCACCCCTACAAAGAACGCCTTTGGCAGAAACACTGGCAGGCATTGAAATAGGAACAAGAATAATCTTTTAGTGTCACAAGTAGGCTCAGATCAGCACTGCAATGAAGTTCCTGTGAAAATCCCCTAGTCGCCACACTCCGACTCCTGTTCTGGTACACTGAGGGAGAATTCAGAATGTCCAGTTCACCTATCAAGCACGTCTTTCGGAACTTGTGGGAGGAAACCGAAGTGCCCAGAGAAACTCACGCAGACACGGAAAGAACATGCAGACTCCACACAGACAGTGACCCAAGCCAGGAATGAAACCCAGGTCCCTGGTGCTGAAGCAATAATGCTAACCAGTGTGCTACCGTGCCCCCACGGCAAGATAGTCATCTTCACCGATTGCACTATCCCAGCTAATGACAGTGGGAGTCTATCCCATCTCTGTAAGTCTGCCTTCACCCTGCTCACCAAGCTTGTAAAATTGAGGTTCCGAAGCTGAGCCCAATCCCTTGCCACCTGCACCCCTCAGTACCTGAACTGCGAGTACGTCAGCCTGAGCGGCAACACAGCCAAATTAGTTCCCTTCCCCAGCGGTGTGACCAGAAAACATTCACTTTTGTCCCTATACAGCAATAGATCGTCGGCATACAGAGACAGCCTATGCTGTTTCTTCCCCCCCCCCCCTTTCACTACCTCCTCCACTTCTCCGAACTCCTCAAGGCAATGACCAAAGGCCCAATCACCAACACAAATATGAGAGGAGACATAGGGTACATCATTCCTCCTTCCCCTATGCAGTTGGAAGGAGCCCAAGCTTACATTATTTGTCCAGACACTAGCCTTTGGCTTCTGGTCCAACAACGTAACCCACGGCAAAAGCTTCGACCCTATCCCAAATCACTCCAGCACCGCGAACAGATACCTCCACTCCACCCTATCAAATGCCTTCTCTGCATCTAGCACCACAATCACTTCTTGCTCATCACCCTCTGCCTGAGATGTCAACACATTCAACAGGTGCTGCGCATTGTAAGACAATCGCCGACCCTTCACATCTGATCCTCCCCAGTGACCTGTGAGAGCGACACCTCCAAACTGTGCGCCAAAACCTTCACTAATCTTCACTAAAATCTTTGTGTCCACGTTAAACGAGATTGGTCGATATGACTAACATTCCACGGGGGTCCCTATCTTCTTCAAAAGGAGTGAAACGATAGCCTGACTCATTGTTTCTGGGAGCACTCCCCGAGTCATAGCATCTTCAAATGCTTCCATCAGCAGCGAGATCAATCTATCCGCGAACTATTTCTAAAACTCCAACAGGTACCCATCTGGCTCTGATGCCTTTCCCCCTCTGCATATTCATAATTGCCTTCCTAACTTCCTCTGCCCCCAGCGGCTCATCTACTCCCTTAACCCTTATGGCACCAAATATCTATAATACAATATCTATAATACAAAACATCTGAAATTGCTCTATTCATCACACTAAGGAAAGCACCTGAAGACAGTCACTCGATGTGGCTACTTGATGAAATGGAAAAACATGAACCCATTGAAAGCTGGAAGTGACTGTGGACTGTTTGCTCTAAGCACTGTAATTCTGTTGAGTATGCAACATAAGATAAGCATAAAAGAGGAACCTTTCATTCTCTAGTTTAATTTGTAAGTTGCCTACTAAAATAGTGTTCAGTTAATGGTGTGTTTAGTTATTTGTTACGGTAAAAATCTTAAAACAGAAAAACTTGTCATCCTTTACAGCAATGAACTGAAAGTTTAAATTTTGTTTTTCAAGTTATTGGTCTCTCATGAGGATGAAACAGCTAGCTGTTAAAGTCATTTTTCAGACTGCCTAAGACCTAGCTTAGCTAGTAAGAAGTCATTTTTCAAAACACCTAAGACCTAGCTTAGCTAGTAAGAAGGGACCTCCACATTAGATCATTTGTGCGCGTGCAGAGTATCAGGGTATGGTGTGCACTGCTGTCAAGGTGGTTTTGGTGCTAAAGAGACCTTCACCCGCCTGCTTCTGCAATTTGCCTTTGCAAAGAAGGTCTGCGAAGAGATGCAGCAGTTTTGTCAAAATTTATTCCAAGCAGCACCTTAATGTAAGAGTCAGTGCTCTAATGTTCTATTCCCAGAAACATTCACCAAAATAAACATTAATGCTGCTGGAAGACCATCAACTTAATGATAGACAATCTTTAGTCTGTCTGAAACCTGTTGGTCTTCCAGTGTAAAGTGTGGTTCACAACAGAATATTGCAGACTGGCACATGACAAAAGTTCAGGACTGCATGCTGAGAGGCACACTAAAACCTGGGGACACGGTCGCAAAACCTTAATGGGGAAAGGCGACAAAGTAAGGTAGTTCTGCCATAGCACACCAAGGGGCTTGAAACCTTGCAAAATGCTCGATTTGTATGCAACAGAGAACATTTAACCTGAAATGTATATTGCAATTAACTAAGTGTTGTTAGGCAACTCAGAGTGTCACATACTGTACTGAAAGAAATTGAATTCTTTTTCACTTTAATAATTCAAATTTGACAGTGCATTATGTACTTTGGTGAAATGTTATGAATAAAGTATATTTTTTAAGGAAACTCAAAAGATTCCCAAATTGGTTCTCTCATTACCTGATGCAGGGCAGTTTGGCAGCTATGTTCTTTAAGACTTGGTCAGCTCAGTCAGCCATGGTACTTACTAAGCCACTCATTGTGATGGACATTGAAGTCATCCCTCTGAGTATATTTCTGTGTCCTTGTTGCCTTCAGAGCTCTTTCCAAGTGGTGCTCAGAGACAAATTGATAAAAACGATCCATAAATACTTCAATGTTTGCATAACCATTGTATAAATTTAACTGTTTTAATTAAGTTCATACTTAAGGCATATTGCATGTCTAGTCAGGTTATTCATCATCTCATTTCAATAGATTAATATTCACAAATATCCTCCCACCCCAGCAATGCTGATGATTAATTCTAGTTAAAATGGCACAATAATTTTTTTAAATGTTTTTTATTGAGTTTTCATATTTTATATCCAACAAATTATTAGAGAAAAAAAAAACACTCAAAAATTAACATGTTTATTTACAGGTAAGCATCTGCATAATAACAACTGTGGCCGCCATCTTTAGCTGGCATACATATTTTACATTCCCCAATATGGCCGAGGCACATGTTTATAGGCATTTATTTACAGTTTGGTTTTGGGCCTTAGCTGGCCATCAAACCCCCAAACGAACCCGTAGCCCCCCTCTTGTTCGTTGGCCACAAACAGGTCCCGGAACAATTGCATGAATGACTCCCACGTTCTGTGGAAGCCGTCGTCTGACCCTCGGATGGCGAATTTGATTTTCTCCATTTGGAGAGATTCCGAGAGGTCGGACAGCCAGTCTGCAGCTCTGTGCGGTGCTGCTGACCGCCAGCCAAACAGGATTCTACGGCGGGCGATCAGGGAGGCAAAGGCAAGGGCGTCCGCCCTCCTCCCCAGGAATAGATCTGGCTGGTCTGAAACCCTGAAGACTGCCACTATCGGGAATGGCTCCACCCTCACCCCACCACTTTGGACATAGCCTCGAAGAAGGCTGTCCAGTACTCCACAAGTCTTGGGCAAGACCAGAACATGTGGGCGTGGTTGGCTGGGCCTCTTTGGCACTGTTCACATCTGTCCTCCACCTCCGGGAAGAACCTACTCATACGGTTTCTTGTTAAGTGGGCTCTATGTACCACTTTTAGTTGCGTCAGGCTGAGCCTTGCGCACGTGGAGGTGGAGTTGACCCTATGCAGTGCTTCGCTCCAGAGTCCCCACCCTATCTCAAACCCCAGGTCGTCCTCCCATTTCATTCTTGTTGCGTCCAGTACGGTGTCGTCCCTTTCTACCAGTCGGTCATACATGTTGCTACAGTTCCCTTTCTCTAGGATACTTGCGTCCAGTAGGTCTTCCAGTAGTGTCTGTCATGGCGGTTGTGGGTACGTCCTTGTCTCCTTTCGTAGGAAGTTTTTGAGCTGCAGGTACCGTAGCTCGATCCCCCCGGCTAGCCGAAATTTCTCTGTCAGTTCGTCCAGTGTTGCGATCCTGTCGTCCATGTATAGGTCCCTGACTGTCAGTGTCCCCCCGTCCTGCCTCCACCTTTTGAAGGTGGCATCAGTCAGTGCTGGTGTGAACCTATGGTTGTTGCAGATGGGAGCCTTGTCCGACATTTTGGTCAGGCCAAATTGCTGCCGCAGTTGGTTCCAGGATTGGAGGGTGGCTGTCACCACTGGGCTGCTGGAGTGTTTTTTGGGTGGGGATGGGAGTGCTGCCGTGGCGAGGGCCCGGAGGGAGGTCCCCATGCAGGAGGCCTCCTCCGCACGCACCCACTCGGCTTCTGGCTCCTGGATCCATCCCCTTACTCGCTCGGCTGTTGCTGCCCAGTGGTAGAATTGTAGATTCGGGAGGGCTAGCCCCCCCCTGGATTTTGTTTTTTGTAGGACCTTCTTTGGGATCCTAGCATTTTTACCTCCCCATACGAACGCCATGATAAGTTTGTCCAGCACTTTGAACGGCAGCCCCTTTAGCGCTGCCTCTCTTTCTCTCTCTCTTCCCCCCCCCCCCCCCCCCCCCCCCCCCCCCCTTGTACTGGGAAGATCTCGCTTTTGCTCATGTTGAGTTTGTAGCCCGAGAAGGCTCCAAACTCTTTCAGGAGCGCGATGATTCCATCCATGCTGCTTTGTGGGTCCGAGATGTAGAGGAGCAGATCATCTGCATAGAGTGAGACTCTGTGCTCTCTGCCTCCCCTTCGGATCCCCCTCCAATTTTTTGCTGCCCTGAGCGCGATTGCTAGCGGTTCGATTGCTAGTGCAAACAGCAGCGGGGACAGTGGGCATCCTTGTCTGGTGCCCCTCTGCAGCTGGAAGTATTGGGAGTTGGTATTGTTGGTCCGTACACTCGCCATGGGAGCGTTGTATAGGAGCTTCACCCAAGCGGTGAACCCTGTTCCAAGCCCGAACCGCTCCAGTACCTCTATGAGGTATTTCCATTCGACTCTGTCGAAGGCCTTTTCTGCGTCCAGGGAGACGATCACCTCTTGTGTTCTCTCCCCGGAGGGGGTCGTTATCACGTTCAGCAGGCGCCTGATGTTGGAGGTAAGCTGTCTACCTTTGACGAAGCCCGTCTGGTCCTCTGTGACCACCTCAGATACATAGTCTTCTAGCCTTTTGGCTAGGATTTTGGCCAGTATTTTGGCGTCTGCGTTCAGCAGAGATATGGGTCTGTATGACCCACGTTCCGTTGGGTCTTTGTCTTTCTTAGGTATCAGCGAGATTGAGGCCTGTGCTAACGTGGGTGGCAGTGTGCCCCTAGCTAGCGAGTCTGTGAACATCTCCCGCAGGTGCGGGGCCAGCGCTGTCGCAAATTTTTTGTAGAAGTCCGCCGGGAATCCGTCCGGTCCCGGCGCCTTCCCCGTCTGCATGGAGCTAATGCTGTCCATGATCTCTCCCAGTGCTAGTGGTGCTTCCAGGTCCCGCTTTCTGCCCTCTCCCACGACTGGTATGTCCAGTCCATCAAGGAACTGGTTCATCCCAGCCTTCCCCGTTGGGGGCTCTGAGGTGTACAGCTCTTGGTAGAAGGCCTTGAAGGTTTTGTTAATCCTCTCTGGTTCTGTTTCCAACGTGCCTCTGGTACCCCTGATTTGCGCAGTTTCCCTGGTGGCTGCCTGCTTTCTCAGCTGGTGTGCCAACTGGCGGCTGGCTTTGTCTCCGTGTTCGTACAGGGTCCCGCGCGCCTGGCGGAGTTGGTGCACTGCTTTCCTGGTGGAGAGCAGGTCAAAGTTCCTTTGTAGTTCTTTTCTCTCCGCCAGGAGCTCTACGGTTGGGGCCTCGGAGTATTTACGGTCTACCTCCAGTATGGTGTCGACCAGCTTCTGCCTAGCCACCCTTTCCTCCCTATCTCTTTGCGCTTTGAAGGCAATGATTTCCCCTCTTAGTACGGCAAAATGGCACAATAATGACATGGAATTAGAATGTATCGCTCCTGGCACTCCACAATTACTTAAGCTTGAATATCGTATTTGCACCTTAGAAAGTCAAAGCAGCATTAAGTTTGCGGGCATTTTTGCTTCTAGTTTTCAAATGGAATTGGACAGTTAAGTAGAATTGAATTACTTCATAACTTTAGAAAAAATATAGTTCAATATAAAATGGAATTTTACTCAGTCCATTCTTGTTATGACCATTGGTATTGTCAGTTTCGCTGATGACACTTATTTTCCTTGATGCATCCTTTGATTTGCAAAAATTTGAACGGAAACATAAATGTAGGAGTGGATGAATGCAACAGCTTAGAGCAGCAAGTAGAATCACACCACTTTTCACTTTGTTTAGTTTCTCCTGCCATTGGCAATTTGCATAATCTGATGCAACAAATATATAACTCATTGGACATGAAATGGCACAAAGCAGACAATGAACATAATGATGGATGCAAAAAAATTTCTGTGAACTTTGAAGTTGCTGGCATGACATTTGGCTACCATACTGTTCTTCTTGATTTGATAAAGGTGGTAAGCCAATAGAGCGTAAAAAAAACAATCCAGAACAGTAATGTGAGAAAAAAGAAGGCTGTACCAAAAATGTGAGGACTCTTAAAGAATTTTCCTCTCTTGTTAATGATCAGATCGTAGCAAGACTCTGCAGTTATCATTGAACCGACTGCAAAGTGTGATAGGAGCAAAGCTAAAATGCGCTGGTACAATCCAGGTAAAAATGCATACAATCATGACCACTTTGGGTTTGATAACATAGTGCATAAGGACAATTTTGGGTCTTACTACTATTGCATATCTGCTGATGCGCGTCCACAAGAAAAGTATGCTGCGGTACATATTGACATTGAAAATTGAAATTGTTACAAATGTTGTTAAAATACTGTTCTTGATTTGAATCTTCATGGCTCCATGAATCACTCTTTAAGTAATATATGGCTCGAAAGAGAAGACTACAGGAAAGGAGTAAATCTGAAGCAGTTAAATTTTTCATGTAAATGAAAGTTGCAGATTTATCAGCTTGTTTGAAGGTCCTTTTTGTTGCAATATTACTATTGACTCCTATCAAAAAATACTATTATACATAGACCTCCCAATATCTGCCTTTGAATGCTGTCAACAGGAAGAGTACACAATAACCTGCAAAAAAAGCAAATAACATATTTATTAATTTAGCTTGGATGAAGAAGCTTCTATTGTATGGCATTTTGCCATTTCAAAAAACATCTTCGTATTGCATAGCGTAAAAATACAACACGTAAAGAGTTGAATTTAAATCTTACCTTCCTTAAGTAGTCCTATTTTTATTACACATAGGACCATTCAGTTCTTGGTTGCTATTAAGGGATTTTCTCTCTTTGCAAAGTAAATTTTTTCTTTATTTTTAATCATGCTCTTCTCCTCCATGTAACAATAAATGTAGTATCAAATTTAAGAAGAATATTTAAAAGTATTCTTCCCCAAGTTGCGCTTAATTTCATCAAGTGAAAAAGCTTTGCAATGCACATTAGTTTTCATTAACAGCTCCAATTGTACATCACTGCTTTCTATTCAGCAATAACTCTCATATGTGTGTTGCACTCTATTAACAAGTAGTTTTTTTTCACTAAATGAAGACTGGCACTCTAAAGAGGGCCCCTACCTTTACTTTGTATTGTAAGTGGAGTGCTGGCCTATTTGGTTGTTGAAAAATGGTTGGAAATTGTTCAATTTTAGAAAACAATTAAACAAAACTAAATTATATTTTATGTAAATTGCCAGAGAATTTAATAAAAAGATGTGATTAAAACTCAATATAATTTACAAATGTTGCAGTGGATTAAAATTTCATACCTGATTGCATCATTTCCTACAACTGTTGTAACATTGACATAATAGAGGCTGGTTCAAAACAACTGGGGTAACTCAATTGAGGATGCAATGAGCAAAGAGGACAAGAAATTGTTGATAGCTAATCAGGGCTCGAATAATTTAATGGCTGGGATAACCTGTTACTAGTGGGGCAGTAAGAGAGACAGAAATTTTGTTAAGAATTCAATGAAATACTTGTATGCATAGAGACATTATTTTTGTGTTAAGCAGATGGCAGACTAGTTCCAACCTAGTTGAGAACTACTGCTGCAGTAAGAACAGGAACTCTTAACTTGACTATTTGACCATTCTAGACAACCATTGGTGCACTCTGCTATTCTATTAATTGCATCAACTATAAAACACTTTCTTGCATAAGTCAAGGAAAGCCAGCATGAATTTGTTAAAGGTAAATTGTGTTTTTTGATTAGGGTAAAGCAGTTGATGTGGTACACATGGGCTTCCAAAGAGGCATTTTCTAAAGTGCCACAGAACAGTATTTCAGCAAAGTTTTTTTTTAAATAATTTTTTTATTGAAGTTTACATTTGCACGCTGTACAGGAGATGATTGAAACGGTTATTATTTACAATTTACATGCTGGTCCTTTTTTTTTTTGGCACCCCCTCCCCTTTCCTACTATTTTCGGGCCCTGTCTTAAATCCTTTCCTCAACCATAGATGGATTATTTATCCCTCATTTTGCTCTTATGTCTTTGTTGGGGGGGGGGGGGGCCTTCTCGCCTCCTCGTCGGTCTTTCCCTGGATACCCACCTGGTGTTTTCTTGGGTCTCTCTCCCGTTGCCCCCTCTCCCCCTTGTTCCTGCCTGCTTTCTGTGGCTCTGGTGGTTCCTATATGTAACCCCGCCCCTTCCTTTCTATCCGTTAATGGGTTTAAACAGGTCGTGGAACAGGCTGATGAATTGCCCCCACACTTTGTCAAAACCATCATCTGACCCTCGGATGGTGTTTGATCTTCTCCAGATGGAGAAATTGCGACAGGTCTGCTAGCCAGTCTGCTGCTGTGGTTGATGCTGCTGGTCGCCAATCAAGCAAGATTGTCCGGCTGGTGATTAAGGAAGCAAATGCAAGGACGTCGGCCCTCTTCCCCATATGAAGTTCTGCCTACTCTGATACCCCGAAGACTGCCACTCTCTGGCACGGCTCCACCCTTGTCCCCCCCAACCTTGGACCTTGTCTCAAAGAAGGTTGTCCAAAACCTGACTGCGGCATGCCCAGAACATGTGGGCGTGGTTGGCTGCATTTCACTGGCACCGTTCACATTTGACCTCCACATCTGGGAAGAACTTGCTCATTCGGGTTCTGGTTAGGTGTGTTTGTGCACCACTATAAACTGCATGAGGCTTAGCCTTGCGCAGGAGGAGGTGGAGTTGGCCCTACTTAGTGCTTTGCTCTAGAGTCTCCACCCCAACTGTCCCTAGTTCATCCTCCCACTTCTGCCTTGCTCCGTCCAGTGGTGCTCCCGCCCTTTCTATCAGTATGTGTCCACGCAGTTCCCTTTTTCCACACTGTCCACGTCCAGTAACTCCTCCAACATTGTGTCTCTAGGGTACCTCATCATCTCATTGTGGAGAAAGTTTTGACTTTTAAACGTCGCAGTTCCTGTCCGTTCGGTAGTTCCAGTCTCCGTTAGCTCTTCTAAGGTTGCAGATCTGTCTCTGTGTAGAAGCCCCTGATCGCTAGCGTCCCCCCATTCTATTCTCCACCTCTTAAAGGTGGCATTTGGCATGCCTGTTGGTTTTCCGCAGGTGGAGGCCATGGTGGACACCTCGGTTCAACTGAAGTGTTGTCTCATCTGGTTCCACGATCTTAGCGTTGCTTCCACCACAGAACTAGATGTGTGTTTTGCCGGCAGGGTTGGCGCTGTCGTGGCAAGGGCCAGAGGGCCGTTTCTGTGCAGGAGGAGGACTCCAACTTCACCTATTCTGTGTTTGGTTCCTTTACCTATCCCCTCACTCTCTTGCCTGTGGCTGGCCAGTGGTAGTATTCCAAGTTCGGGAGGGCCTCTCTCCAAAAAGACCTGGGTGGTGAAGATCGGTATGAATCTAAACTGGAAGAGGAACCTTGGCAGTACTTTCATCTTGATCGTCTCATCCGCCCAGCCAGGGAAAGCGGGACTGGTCAGATTCCACTTGTGGATGCATGTCCAGTCGTGGGCTATCTATCCCCAGGTAGTGGAATTTGTGTTGGCCTATTTTAAATAGGAGGCCTTCCTGCTCTGTCCCTCCTGCTTCAGGTTCACCAGGAAAACCTCACTTTTGCCCAGGTGAAGTTTGTAGCCTGAGAGGACCCCAACCTCTTCCAGGACCTTCATGATTTCTTTCAAGCCATTCTGCGGGTTCAAGATGTAGAGGAGCAGATCATCTGCATAGAATGAGACTCTGTGCTCTCTGCCTCCTCTTTAGATACCCTTCCAAACTCTTGCGTCTTGCAGGGCAATCGTCAGGGGGAACAGGAGCGAGCATCCCTGCCTGGTGCCTCTATGCAACTGAAAGTATTCAGAACTGGTGGTGTTGGTCCGAACGCTCACCATGGGAGCGTTGTGCAGGAGTTTCACCCATGAGGTGAAACTCATCCCCTGCCCTAAGCACTCCAGTACCTCAATGAGGTACTTCCATTCGACTCTGTCAAAGGCCTGTTCTGCATCCAGGGAGGCAATCACCCCTAGTGTTCTCTTCCCGGATGGCGGTCAGTATCACATTCAGCAGCCATCTGATGTTTGCAATTAGCTGTCTACCCTTGACACAGCCTGTCTAGTCCTCTGCGACCACTGGTATGCAGTTCCCCAGTTTCTTGGCCAAGACTTTCACGGGTATTTTTGCATCTACGTTAAGCAGCGAAATGGGTTTATATGATCCGCATTCTGTCGGGTCTTTATCTTTTTTGGCTATTGGCGATATGGTGGCCTGTGTTAGCGTTGGAGGCAGGGTGCACCTCGCTAGCGAGTCTACGAACAGTTTAAGTCCATTTGTAGCTTTTTCCTCTCCACCAGAAGCTCTACAGTCGGGGCCTCGGATTATCTTCTGTCGACCTCCAGGGTGGAGTCAATCAGTTGCTACCTAACCGCCCTCGTCCCTGTCTCTACAAGCCTTGTAGGCTAAAATCTCTCCCCTAATCATCGCCTTCAGTACCTCCCAGAGCTTGGAAGGTGAGACTTCCCCATTCTGGTTGTCAATAATATACTCAGCAATGGCTTGTGATGTATTCTGCAACAAAGATGAATATTCCAGCCGGTATATTGTCAAGTTCTTGTCAATGGGCGCACCTCAAATTGCCGATAACTTCTGAAGCACAAGAGAATTTTGCTTTGAATATAGTTTTGGTTTGGAACCCATGTGCATGTATAGATGATTTTGAAACTAATCTTGCACAACTACAGTACTTACATTTTTGTTCCAGAGTGATATCTCCAAGCAATTTAGAGAGTGTCAAATGGTGAGTGGTCACCAAACTGAAAGGGAGCACAGAAAGAGGCCCTTTGGCCCATCATGTCTTCACCAGTCATCAAGTGCCTATCTATTCTAATCCCACTTTGTCTGTAGCCTTGTATACTATGGCATTTCAAGTGCTCATTTGAATGTTGCACGGTTCTACTGCTTTCAGGCTGAGAGTTCCAGATTCCCTCTGGGTGAAAACATTTTTCCTCAAATCCTCTCTTAAATCTCCTGCCCATTTCCTTAAACGTTACATCCTGGTTATTGACCCCTCTACTGAGGGGCAAGATTTCTTCTCATCTATCCTTTCTATGTCCTCATAATTTTGTCCAACTCAATCAGGTCTTCCCCTCACCCTTCTCTGCTCTAAAGAAAACAACCTCAGGCGAACCAGCTTGTCTTCGTAACTAAAATGCTCCAGCCCAGGCAATATCCGGTGAATCTCCTCTGCACCCTTTATGGTGTAATCTCATCTTTGATTGTGTGGGGTGTGTCGACTTCCGGGCGGCGAGCGAGGAGGTCGCAGGGAGAGGGGCTCCCGCAAGCGCCAGGAAGGAACCCCCCCGACAGGCCGGACGGCGGAGGAGGAGCGGGCGGCAACGGCGGAGGAGGAGCGGGCGGCAACGGCGGAGGAGCGGGCGACAACGGAGGAGCAGCGGGCGGCAGCGGCGGGCGGCAGCGGAGGAGAAGCGGAGGAGGAGCGGGCGGCAGCTGAGGAGGAGCGGGCGGCGGCGGAAGGCGGAGGCGAGGAGCAACGGCGACAGGGAGGCCCAGCAGCGGCAGGTCCAACCCCTCTCCCCCCCCCCCCCCCCCCCACGCGGGCCGGGAACGGTGCGGCAGCGGCGGGCCCTCTTTCCCCCCCCCCCAAACCAGCAGCGGGGACCCACCCCCCAACCAGCAGCGGGACACCACCCCCCCCCCCCAACCAGCAGCGGGGACACCACCCCCCCCCCCCAACCAGCAGCGGGGACACCACCCCCCCCCCCAACCAGCAGCGGGGACACCAACCCCCCCCCCCAACCAGCAGCGGGGACACCAACCCCCCCCCCCCCAACCAGCAGCGGGGACACCAACCCCCCCCCCCAACCAGCAGCGGGGACACCAACCCCCCCCCCCAACCAGCAGCGGGGACACCACCCCCCCCCCCACCCAGCAGCGGGGACACCACCCCCCCCCCCCAACCAGCAGCGGGGACACCAACCCCCCCCCCCCAACCAGCAGCGGGGACACCAACCCCCCCCCCCCCCCCCACCAGCAGCGGGGACACCAACCCCCCCCCCCCCAACCAGCAGCGGGGACACCAACCCCCCCCCCCCCAACCAGCAGCGGGGACACCAACCCCCCCCCCCCCCACCCAGCAGCGGGGACACCCCCCCCCCCCCCCCAACCAGCAGCGGGGACACCCCCCCCCCCCCCCCCCCAACCAGCAGCGGGGACACCACCCCCCCCCCAACCAGCGGCCCCACTCGCCCCTCCCCCTCCCCCCAACTGCAGTGACCACCACGTGGCAAGGACAAAGGGACTCTCTCTCTCTCTCCTGGGCGAGTGGAGAGAGAAAACAAAAGAAAAAAGAGACTTATATTTCTGTTCTTTTTTTAAAATAAAAACCCAAAAGAAAACTGGTAAAGAGAAAAGGGGTGAAATAAAGGGGTAAAGGAAAGAAGGGGGGAAATAAATTTTTCATTTAAAAAAAAAATATATACATATATTTTTATATATATATATATATATATATATTAATAAATAAAATTAAAATAGGGTGCGGAAAAGGGGGAAAAGAAGAACAAGGAGAGAAGAAACGATGAAGGGGAAGGGGGAGAAAAAAATGCCAGAAGGGACCCAAGAGAAAGGGGGCACCGGAGGTAGACGGGGCAAAGGGCAAACCAGCTTGGGCGAACGAGTCAACACGCGAAGCAGCGGGAAGAATGTATCGCCGCATCCAAAAGAGCTGGACGGGCGGGCAACCTCTCCCCTGGGGTTAGAGGGGGGCGTGAATTGGAAGGAAGCCATTGCCGAGGTGGTGAGGGAGCAGCTGCAGGCAATCAAGGCAGAGTTAAAAGCAGACACAGAGGCCGCAGCACAGGCAGCAGTGACCAGGGCCATGTCAGGGGTGCAGCAGGCTCTGACCAGAATGGAGGAGAAAGTGGATGCCCAAGGGAAGATACTGGAAGCCCAAGGGGCAACCATTAAAGAGCTGGAGAAGGCAGCGACTGACGTGAGCGACCGGGTCATGTCCCTGGAGAGGGAAATGGCGAAACTGAGTGCAACACAGGGGAGCCTGAAGGGCAGGGTAGACGACCAGGAGATCAACTCGAGAAGGCAAAACATTAAGATAGTGGGCCTGCCAGAGGGGATAGAGGGTAGAAATCCCACAACATTCGTGGCTGCGATGCTGGGCTCCTTAGTGGGGCGGGAAACTTTTCCCACCCCACCGGAAATGGACAGAGCTCATCGGTCACTGCGCCCGAAGCCCAAGGAAGGGGAAAAACCGAGAGCAGTTATAGCCAGACTGCACCGGTACCGGGATAGGGAGACAATCCTGCGCTGGGCCAAGGAGAATAGAGCCTGCAATTGGGACGGGCACGCCATCCGAATCTACGAGGATTTTGGAGCGGACATAGCTAAGAGACGGGCGGAGTTCAACAGAGCGAAAGCAGCTCTCTATAAGAACAAAGTACGTTTTGGTATGCTGTACCCAGCAAAACTCTGGGTCACATACCAACACAAGGAATATTTCTTTACAGCCCCTGCCGAGGCGAATAGATTCGTTGAGGAGCACGGGCTGGAAAAACGCCATGGGAAGTAGGGACGAGGGGCCCATGGCAAGGAGATACGTCATGCCGACGGGGGGGTGGGGAGGGGCGAGGCAAAGCCAGCCCCCTCCCCCCTGGCAGGAGCACCCAGGAAAAACAACCCAATGCCCAAGGGCCCGCTCCAGGTGGGAGGCCAGGCCCCGGCACGAGGGAACGGGAGTACTGGAGAGGGGAAGGGGGACAGCAACCTCCGAGCGGGGAGCCACCGTGCTAGCAGGAAAGCTAGCGAAGGGGGCGCGCAACAGAGCAGGGCCGCAGCGCACCCCCAACAGGGGGGAAGGCGCCAGGCAGGGGAGGGGGGGGATCACCCATCAAAGGTGGGAGAGCAAATGGGGACAGGAATGGGGGAGAGAGGGGCAATGGAGGGGTACACAGGGGTATCCCCGAAAGGGATAGAGCGGGGGGGGGGGGGCACTCGGGGGGCGAGAAACCAGGGAGGGGAAATGCAGGGACGAAGGGACAAAAGAGGCCAGAAAGGGAATAGGGCCACAAAGTGCCACAGACAAGGGCTCGAAACAGGGAACTGCTGCAAACACCCACCCAGTACGGTCTGTGGGTGAAGGGGCCCCCCGGAGTGCAGGGGACTACCCGCGTGGCGGACACACAGTGGACGGCCATGGCGGGTGTCCCCGGGACAAGGGGGAACCCCGGAGCGCAGGGACCCGACCGCATGGGGAGAGCAGTGATAGTGGACATCCTGGACGGCCCCCTAACAAAGGGAAACCCCAGAGGGCAGGGCGCGTCCACCGGACAAATATGGTTAACCCCACAGGAGCAAGGGGGCAGAAGCCCCCCACCAGAATAGTCACCTGGAACGTAAGGGGACTTAATGGCCCAGTGAAGAGATCTAGAGTCCTCACCCACCTTAGAAACATGAGGGCCGACATAGTCTTCCTCCAAGAGACGCACTTGAGGGAGCAGGACCAACTGCGGGTAAGAAAGGGCTGGGTGGGACAAACCTATCATTCCTGTTATGGGGCAAGGGCCAGGGGGGTGGCGATCCTGATTGGCAAGAGGACAATGTTTAGGGCGACAAAGACGGTTACGGACCCAGGGGGACGGTATGTCATGGTCAGCGGGGCCCTGGATGGGGCGCCGGTAGTCCTAGTTAACGTGTATGCGCCCAACTGGGACGACACGAGCTTCATCCAAAAGACCATGGCAGAAATCCCGGACATAGCGACGCACCGACTAATCATGGGGGGGGACTTCAACTGTGTACAGGACCCAACGACGGACAGATCAAACCCCAGAACGGGGAAAACCTCAAACATGGCAAGGGAACTCAGTCACTATATGGAGCAGATGGGAGCAGTAGACCCCTGGAGATTCGCCCACCCGGGGGAGAAATAATTCTCTTTCTTCTCCCCAGTACACAACGTGTACACCAGAATTGACTTCTTTGTGGTGGGGAAAACGGTGCTTCCAGAGATAGACAAGGTGGAATACTCCGCAATTGTGATATCAGACCACGCCCCACACTACATGGATGTGCGGCTAGAGACGGGAAGGGCCCAGCGCCCCAAATGGAGGTTGGACGGTGCCTTACTAGCTGACAAGGCCTTCAGCGAAAGGATAGCGCGGGCCATAGCGGAGTACACTGAGATCAACCAAAACGGGGAGGTCTCACCCTCCACGTTCTGGGAAGCGCTTAAGGCCGTACTAAGAGGGGAAATCATAGCCTACAAAGCGCAAAGAGATAGGGAGGAAAGGGTGGCTAGGCAGAAGCTGGTCGACTCCATACTGGAGGTAGACCATAAATACTCCGAGGCCCCGACCGTAGAACTCCTGGCGGAGAGGAAAGAATTACAAAGGAACTTTGACCTGCTCTCCACCAGGAAAGCAGTACACCAACTCCGCCAGGCACGCGGGGCCCTATACGAACACGGAGACAAAGCCAGCCGCCTGTTGGCCCACCAGCTGAGAAAGCAGGCAGCCAGCAGAGAAATTGCGCAAATCAGAGATACCAGAGGCACGTTGGAAACAGAACCAGAGAGGATTAACAAAACCTTCAAGGCCTTCTACCAAGAGCTGTACACCTCAGAGCCCCCAACGGGGAAGGCTGGGATGAACCGGTTTCTTGACGGACTGGACATACCAGTTGTGGGAGAGGGCAGAAAACGGGATCTGGAAGCACCACTAGCACTGGGAGAGATCATGGACAGCATTAGCTCCATGCAGGCGGGGAAGGCGCCGGGACCGGACGGATTCCCGGCGGACTTCTACAAAAAATTTGCGACAGCGCTGGCCCCGCACCTGCGGGAGATGTTCACAGACTCGCTAGCTAGGGGCACATTGCCACCCACGTTAGCACAGGCCTCAATCTCGCTGATACCTAAGAAAGACAAAGACCCAACGGAATGTGGGTCATACAGACCCATATCTCTGCTGAATGCAGACGCCAAAATACTGGCCAAAATCCTAGCCAAGAGGCTAGAAGACTGTGTACCTGAGGTGGTCACAGAGGACCAGACGGGCTTTGTCAAAGGTAGACAGCTTACCGCGAACATCAGGCGCCTGCTGAACGTGATAATGACCCTCTCCGGGGAGAGAACACAAGAGGTGATCGTCTCCCTGGACGCAGAAAAGGCCTTCGACAGAGTCGAGTGGAAATACCTCATAGAGGTACTGGAGCGGTTCGGGCTTGGAACAGGGTTCACCGCTTGGGTAAAGCTCCTGTACAACGCTCCCATGGCGAGTGTACAGACCAACAATACCAACTCCCAATACTTCCAGCTGCACAGGGGCACCAGACAAGGATGCCCACTGTCCCCGCTGCTGTTCGCACTAGCAATTGAACCGCTAGCAATCGCGCTCAGGGCAGCAAAAAATTGGAGGGGGATCCGAAGGGGAGGTAGAGAGCACAGAGTCTCACTCTATGCGGATGATCTGCTCCTCTATATCTCGGACCCACAAAGCAGCATGGACGGAATCATCGCGCTCCTGAAAGAGTTTGGCGCCTTCTCGGGCTACAAACTCAACATGAGCAAAAGTGAGATCTTCCCAGTACACCCGCAAGGGGGGGGGGGGGCAGCACTAAAGGGGCTGCCGTTCAATCAAGCCCGACATAAATTCCGCTACCTGGGGATCCAAATAGCCCATGACTGGAAAGGGATCCACAAATGGAACCTCACCAGCCTGACGGAGGAAGTTAAAAAGGACCTGCAAAGATGGAACACACTCCCGCTCTCCCTCGCGGGGAGAGTTCAGACGATCAAAATGAACGTACTGCCCAGGTTCCTCTTCCTGTTTAGATCCATTCCGATCTACATCCCCAAGGCCTTTTTCAAAGCGCTGGACAAACTCATCATGGCGTTCGTATGGGGGGGTAAAAATGCTAGGATCCCAAAGAAGGTCTTACAAAAAACAAAAACCAGGGGAGGGCTAGCCCTCCCGAATCTACAATTCTACCACTGGGCAGCAACAGCCGAGCGAGTAAGGGGATGGATCCAGGAGCCAGAGGCTGAGTGGGTGCGTGCGGAGGAGGCCTCCTGCATGGGAACCTCCCTCCGGGCCCTCGCCACGGCAGCACTCCCATCCCCACCCAAAAAACACTCCAGCAGCCCAGTGGTGACAGCCACCCTCCAATCCTGGAACCAACTGCGGCAGCAACTTGGCCTGACCAAAATGTCGAACAGGGCTCCCATCTGCAACAACCATAGGTTCACACCAGCACTGACTGACGCCACCTTCAAAAGGTGGAGGCAGGACGGGGGGACACTGACAGTCAGGGACCTATACACGGACGACAGGATCGCAACACTGGACGAACTGACAGAGAAATTTCAGCTAGCTGGGGGGAACGAGCTACGGTACCTGCAGCTCAAAAACTTCCTACGAAAGGAGACAAGGACGTACCCACAACCGCCACGACAGACACTTCTGGAAGACCTACTGGACGCAAGTATCCTAGAGAAAGGGAACTGTAGTGACATGTATGACCGACTGGTAGATAGGGACGACACCGTACTGGACGCAACAAGAAGGAAATGGGAGGACGACCTGGGGATGGAGATAGGGTGGGGACTCTGGAGCGAAGCACTGCATAGGGTCAACTCCACCTCCACGTGCGCAAGGCTCAGCCTGACGCAACTAAAAGTGGTACATAGAGCCCACTTAACAAGAACCCGTATGAGTAGGTTCTTCCCGGAGGTGGAAGACAGATGTGAACGGTGCCAAAGAGGCCCGGCCAACCACGCCCACATGTTCTGGTCTTGCCCCAGACTCGTGGAGTACTGGACAGCCTTCTTCGAGGTTATGTCCAAAGTGGTGGGAGTGAGGGTGGAGCCATGCCCGATAGTGGCGGTCTTCGGGGTTTCAGAACAGCCAGATCTATTCCTGGGGAGGAGGGCGGACGCCCTTGCCTTTGCCTCCCTGATCGCCCGCCGTAGAATCCTGTTTGGCTGGCGGTCAGCAGCACCGCCCAGAGCTGCGGACTGGCTGTCCGACCTCTCGGAATCTCTCCAAATGGAGAAAATCAAATTTGCCATCCGAGGGTCGGACGACGGCTTCCACAGAACGTGGGAGCCATTCATGCATCTGTTCCGGGACCTATTTGTGGCCAATGTACAAGAGGAAGAATAGTCGGGGGAAGGTAGCGGGAGGGGGGGGGGGGGGGGGCTACAGGTTCGGTACGGGGGTTCGATGGCTAGCTAAGGCCCAAAACCAAACTAAATAAACAGGTTGAGGGGGGGGGGGGGGGGGGGGCGGGCGCAGTTACTACTACGAAGATGCTTACCTGTAAATATGTATGTTAATTTTTGCGTGTTTGTTTGTTTTTTTTTGTTCTTTTTCTCTCCTAACAATTTGTAATTTGTTCAATATAAAATATGAAAACTGAATAAAAACATTTATAAAAAAAAAAATCTTTGATTGTGTGGTGACCAGAACTGTACACAGTACTCTAGCTGTGGCCCAATGAGCATTTTATACAGCTCCATCATAACCTACCTGCTCTTATATTCTGAGACTCTTCTGGTAAAGGCAAATATCCCAAATGCCTTCTTAACCACCTTATCTACCTGTCCTGCTGCCTTCAGGGATCTTTGGTCATGCATCCTAAAATTCCTTTAGTCTCCTGTAAAGTTAACCTGAGCAAGATCTGTACTGAATTAGACAGCATGGCCTTCTTTTCGCCTGCCCTTATTAACGTAGTTGAAATCAAAATATGGGGAATCATATGGATTGAATTAAATCTTTTAAAATTGCAAATGTTGGGAAATCGGCAATAAAAATCAAACATACTGAAAATGCAAATCTAAAAGACCCAAAATGCTGAAAGCAAGCACCATCTTAAAGGAAATGTCAAATTATTTTTCTGGATGCAGACTAATTAGAATCACAGCAGGAGTATTTACTATAACATAGATGCTGCTGGTTGACTAAAAACTGCCATTTATTGAGATCTTGGGGCAGGTGAGTGGTGAGGTGAAACTAAGAAGAATTCAGGAGACCCTCAAGGGATTCATTCCCCCATTAAAAAGAAAAATTATAGGAAATGTGGTTTCAAAATATTTAAATGAGCAACAATAGATGAACTACAGTTTTTTTTCTTACAAATACTGCGATAGATCTACCTCAAAGTCAGCAATTAAGACAGTTCTTGTATCTTGCATTATTTCTGCAATATTATAAACTGTTACCGTAAGTAATAAAAAATGCAGACCACTTAGCCAAGTGTTTTTCTACACTTGCACCACCTAGTCTAATCTTCTCTTTCCAAAACTGTTTCAATATTTATCTTTCTTTCCCCTTAATTGAAAAAAAAATTGGGTACTCTAAATTTAAAAAATATATATTTATCTTTCACAAGTAATGTATTTTTAAAATTTTGATGAATTTTGCATATCCAATTTTTTTTTTTCCAATTTAAGGGACAATTTAGTGTGGCCAATCCACCTACCCTACGTATCGTTGTGGGGGTGAGACCCACGCAGACATGGGAAGAACGTGCAAACTCCACATGGACATTGGAGCTCTGATTGAACCTGAGTTGTTGGCATCTTGGGGCAGCAGTGCTAACCACTGTGCCGCTCTTGGCAATGTCTTATTTTGTGGGCTTTGCTTCTATGATTTTTTTAGTGGCTGTGAATTCGGTCTTTGTGAAAAAAAATTCTGACTTCCTTCTTAATTCTTATTACTCTCCTTGTGATAAATTTGATCCCTCTTCCATCTTCCTGATCAATGAGCTTTCAAACCTCTCAACATAATTGTAATCTCCCATCCGTGCTAACATTTTAGGGAATGTACATTGCACCTTTTTCGATTGCTATTAAAGTTTTATAATGGAATTCCTAAAATTTTACTTAATGCTCTAATTAACATTACTTTCTTGCTTTATTATTCCATGCTTCGAGATAACAAAAACAAATATTTTATTTTAGTTATTTATGGTCTATTCTACTTCCACACAGCAAAGTTCCTATCTCTGCATAATTTAAAAACTTAAATAATCAGGAGCATGGACCCCATCCGACGCTCTTACATTCCATACCCAGGCTAAAGCCAATTATAACCTGAAATCATGGTCTACCAGTTCTGTTATCAGTTAATTAATTGAGCATCTAAGTCCACGGCAATAACACTTGTGTTGTTTCCCCTGTTCCTCCAGTAAGTAATTTATTCACTCATAGTGAAATGTCACATATATAGGTATGCAAATATTTTTGAATTCAGGCCCCAAGAAAATTCAAGGCAAGTTTAAAGAAGTCAACATACCTGTAATCCACATCTCTGAAAATTGTTCTGTGATGCTCTTAAGGTTCTGAAAATAAGAACTAATGAGCAGCTGAAATTATCAATAGAGTCAGTACTGGTCTCAGAAACAATGTTATTCTGAAATATTTTGATTCTGTATAGTTGTAAAAGCATCAGTAAATGTTCTCAGGATTAATTTGATTTTTTTTACGAACACTAGCTGGTTAAAATTAAGCACCTTAATTCATAATAGAGGAAAACAGCTTGTGGTTTTTGACGTAACTGATACAGGAAGTTGGCGTGTCTGGGTCAATACACTTCTGCTATTTTAAATAATCCACTGTCTTGGTATTTTCAGTTCCTTTGAAAATAATATGTTTTTGAATACGGATGTAACAAGTTTCATTTCCAGTTGGGAGTTTTCCAGTTGGGAGTAGAAGAGATTTGTAATCTTTTTAATGTTTCGGTCATTTGTGAGAATATAACAAGTATTTGCAATATGCATTAATTTGGAAGCATCCCAACTGCCTCATTGTTTCCATTGACTTAATTGTGACCTTTAAAAAGATTGCTATTTTCCAACGTGATGAAATCTACGTAACATACATGGGACTCAAAGCTACTACAGTGCACGGAGCGCAAAGCTACTTTGATTCTAAGTAATGTAAATCAATTACTCTTGAAAGACCTATATAGATATAGGTGCAAAAGCAAAATATTGCAGATGTTGGAAATCTTACATATCAACAGAAAATGACAGAACTGCACAGTAGTTCAGGCAGCATCTGTGGAGAAAGAAACAATTTTCAGGTTGATTATTGATTTTCTCAGGATTACAGTAAGAAACAATTGATACTTGGCTTCAACTAATGATTTCACTGCAATTGTAGGTGATTCTGGCAAGTTAAACACTACAAAACAAGGTGCACATTAGTGAAAAGAATTGCTTCAACTTAGAGTCAATAAGATTGAAAATTAGAACATGAATATTGCTGGACAAGAGACATAATAATCTTTATTATTGTCACAAGTAGGTTTAGATTAACACTGCAATGAAGTTACTGTGAAAATCCCCTAGTTGTCACCCTCCGGCGCCTGTTTGGGTACACTGAGGGAGAATTCGGAATGTCTAGTTCACCTAACAAGCACGTCTTTCGGGAGATTTTCATCTTGTATTTATCAGGACAGATTCGCAAGAATATCATGTCTCAAAAGGAACAACAATTTATAAGGCATGAGAAGAGGGTACTGATTATTTCACAAGTGGACTCGAGTTCAAACTCCTCTTTTCCCAAATATCCCACCACTAACCGGTATCCAGTGAAGAGGCTGAGTACTTGAAAGCTTGCCTAGCTGATCTAGTGCACACACATTATAAGATACCCATGTCTTAGCTAGTTTTTTCATACAATATGAATGTCTGGTAATGCTGCAAGGTTTCAAGGCGAACCTAAAGATACGCATCTGTAATCCCACAAATGCATTGGAATAGTCATCCAAGCGACTGTATCAACAAAATATACACTGTTCTTCCTGATGGGTCCAAATTATTTTCCATTGGAACTGCCCCTGTGCATGACAGCAAGCCTTGCTTAGGGAGCAAGTTACAAAAACACTTGTTGGACTTGTGTAAGAGTAATGAGGTATGTATGATAGGATTTGTCCTTGTGGCTCACTGCGTCCACATAAGTATGGGCTGCCCAAGACACACAAAAGTGAGGCTCCATTATGCCACATCTTATCTATGACGGTTCAGAACAAAATGAATTAGCCAAATAGTTGAGCAAGTTGCTGCAACCAGTTCTGGGTAAGTTTTCCATCTATATGGTGAAGAATTTCTTCACCTTTGTAAAGATCATACAGGGCTTGCATGTGCTCATTTGATATTGTTAACCTGTTCACTAATGTACCGCTCAAGGAAGCCATAGATATTTGCATTACATCATGGTGGTCTAGACAAGCCACCATTGTCTGAATCCGGTTTAATTGAACTTATGAACTCGACAACTAGTGCAGTTGTATTCTGTTTAGTAACACTATATGACCAGCTTGTGTTGCCATGGGATCACTTCTAGACCAAGCCTGCGACAACATTTTAGTCAGTTTCTGCAAGAAACATGTCTTCGATGGAATGACCCTTTACCACCTACCCCTTGCATAGTTCTGATACATAGATGATACATTTGCTATATTTGAATCTATAGAGACATGTAAGATTTCCCTACACACCTTAACGGGCTCCACCCTGTGTTTAAATTCATCTTTGAAATGGAGCAGTCAAATGAGCTCCTTTTCTTCGATGTGCTAGTTGAGAAATCTACTGATGGGTTTTCTATTTTCTTTTTTCTTTTCTTTATAAATTTAGAATACCCAATTATTATTTTTCCAATTAAGGGGCAATTTAGCATGTCCAATCCACCTACCCTGCATATCTTTGGGTAGTGGGGGTGAAACCCACGCAGACACGGGGAGAATGTGCAAACTCCACACACAGTGACCCAGGGCTGGGATTCGAACTCGGGTCCTCAGCGCCACAGTCCCAGTGCTAACCACTGCGTCACCATGCTGCCCCTACTCCTTTTCTACTACAAGATCGCTTTCTCTGGTTAGTATTGGCGTTTGAATTCCTACTGTTCCAGCTCTCTAACGAGAGGGATCTGGGCGTCTTTGTTCATGAATTGCAAAGTGTGTGTATGCAGGTACAAAATGTAATAAGAAAGGCAAATGGAATGTTAGCATTTATTGCAAAAGAACTGGAGTATAAAAGTAGAGATGTATTGTTGCAATTATATAAGGTGTTGGTGAGAGCACATCTGGAGGTTCAGTTCAGAGGAGGTTCACCAGATTGATCCCAGGGATAAAGGGGTTGACGTATGAGGAGAGATTAAACAGTTTGGGCTTGTACTCGTTGGAGTTTAGAAGGATGAGTGGGAATCTGATCGAGGTATATAAAATTCTAAAAGGGCTTAATATAGTAAATGTAGACTAAATGTTCCCCCTTGTGGGGCAGTCTAGAACAAGAGGTTACAGATGTAGGTTGAGAGGCGGTAGATTTAAAACTGAGATGAGGAGGCACTTCTCGCAGAGGATGGTGCGGCATGTTGGCATAGTGGCTAGCATTGTTGCCTCACAACCCTAGGAGCCCAGATTCTATTCCAACCTCTGGTGACTGTGTGTAGAGTTTGCACTTTCTCCCTTTGTCCGCATGGGTTTCCTACAGGTACTCCGGTTTCCTCCCACAGTCCAAACATATGCAGGTTAGGTGGATTGGCCATGCTACATTGCCCCCTTGGTGTCCAACGGTTAGATGGAGTTACTGGGATATGGTGGAGGTGTGGGCTTGGGTAGAGTGCTCTTTCAGGTGCTGGTGTAGACTCAATAAGCCTGATGGCCTCCTTCTGCGCTGTAAATTCTAATGATTCTATGATTCTAATTTGTGGAACTCGCTACCCCATAGTGTGGTGGAGTCCGAATCACTAAATGGTTTGAAGAGGGAAATAGATATATTTCTGATTTTTTTTTTAAAACAGGTTAAAGGGATATGGGGACAGCTGGGGAGGTGGCTTTGAGACCAGGAAGAGATCAGCCATGATTGGGCAGCACAGTAGCAAAAGTGAATAGCACTGTGGCTTCACAGCGCCAGGGTCCCAGGTTCGATTCCCAGTTGGATCACTGTCTGTGTAGAGTCTGCACGTTCTCCCCGTGCCTGCGTGGGTTTCCTCTGGGTGCTCCGGTTACCTCCCACAGTCCAAAGACGTGAGGGTTAGGTGGATTGGCTTTGAAAAATTGCCCTTCGTGACCAAAAAAGGGTAGGAGAGGTTATTGCTTTACGGGGATAGGGTGGAAGTGACGGCTTAAGTGGGTCGGTGCAGACTCAATGGGCCAAATGGCTGCCTTCTGCACTGTATGTTCTATGATTGATTATATGGCAGAGCAGGATCGAATTGCCTACTTCTGCTTCTAATTCCTATGTTGTAAGATTGCTCTTTTGTAAATAGGCCTGAGCCTTTGGCTCACCGTGCAAGCTGATGCCAAAATAAGGCATATCAAAGCTATCCTGCAGGTAATCATAGAATCCCTACAGTGCAGAAGGAGACCAGTCAGCCCATCGAGTCTGCACTGACTCTCCAAAAGAGCACCCTACCAAAGCCCACTCTCCCACCTCCCTCACTGTAAGACCGTTTACCCCACCTAACCTCTGGACACCTAAGGGGCAATTTAGCGTGATCAATCCACATAACCCGTTCATCTTTGGACTGTGGGAGGAGACCGGAGCACCCGGAGGAAATCAGCGAAGACATTGGGAAAATGTGCAAACTCCTTTTGGAGGAGAAAAAAATATTTTTAAAGCGTGTCCCCTAGTTCTAGTTTTCGACACAAGAGGAAATATCCTCCTGATATGAAGTTCACTCAGATCATAGAATAGATCATAGAATTTACAGTGCAGAAGGAGGCTATTCGGCCCATCGAGTCTGCACCGGCTCCTGGAAAGAGCACCCTACCCAAGGTTAACACCTCCACCCTACCCCCATAATCCAGTAACCCCATCCAACACTAAGGGCAATTTATCATGGCCAATCCACCTAACCTGCACATCTTTGGACTGTGGGAGGAAACCGGAGCACCCGGAGAAAACGCACGCACAGACGGGGAGGATGTGCAGACTCAGCACAGACAGTGACCCAAGCCGGAATCGAACCTGGGACCCTGGAGCTGTGAAGCCATTGTGCTATCCACAATGCTACTGTGCTGCCCAGGATCCTATGTTTCAATAAGATCACCGATCATTTTTCTACCTTTCTTCAATGTCTGTGACCCAAGGTCACAATCAAACCCGGGTCCCTCGTGCTGTGAGGCAGCAGTGCTAACCACTGTGCCACCGTGCCGTGATGGTCAGATTATTGCTCAATGTATAGCATGCAAAGTAATGAATGAGTCTAAGGCTGCATTTTTGGTCCTGAAAAGTGACCAAATTCCTGAGATTACCCTGAACGGTAAGATGTCTCAAAGATTTGAGCAGTTTGAGGTGAAACTAGCTGCTACAATGCCGCAGTAGTACTTCTGGTATTGTCCACTAACAGGATGCTGCTGTCAAGCCAAAAATACATTCTGTCTACCACATAAATGAGTAATGCAGTACATGAATTTCATAGGACTTAGGAGTAAGCCATTCAGCCGTTCAAGCCTGTGCTACCTTTTGATAAGATCATGGCTGATCTAATTGTAGTTTCAATTCCATTTTCCTGCTTGTCCCTCCTAACACTTGACTCTCACGTCCATTAGAAATCTGTACAACGCGGCTTTAAATAAATTCAGTGATACAGCCTCCACTGCTCTCTGAGGAAGAGAATTCCACAGACTAACAACCTTTTGGGGGAGAAAAAAAATATTTTTAAAGCGTGTCCCCTAGTTCTAGTCTCCAACCCAAGAGAAAACATCCTCCTGATATCAAGTTCACTCAGGGTCCCATATGTTTCAATAAGATCACCGATCGTTTTTCTAAAGTGTAGCCCCAACCTCTTCAACCTTTCTTCAATGTCTGTGTGATGTGAAATATATAGGCCAAATGTCCCAATAACGGGTTTTTATCAAACAGCACAACTGTTTGATTATTCGTAACAGGCAAAGTACTGACCGTACTCAACCAATCCTCAGTGGAAAAAACACATTACGTTTTGAGTTTTGCAAACAAGTTTAAAAATATAGTGTACAGCATTAGCTGTGATTCTGCGATCGGACAACATTTGCTAAGCAATCCTGATTGTGCTAAGAACTACACTGGCAACCAATTTAAGATTATCTGTTGGGCTTGCAGCATGGTTCATTTCCGTGTGCTAGATGCTACACATATTCCCACGCAGGCCGTGTCCTTTGCAACAGAAAGAACATGTCTCTGTGCCTTTTTTAACTAAACAAAAGTTTCACTGGCAGTCATTCCCCAGTTCAGTCACTGAATCACAGAAAAATACAGTACAGAAGAGGCTCTTCAGTCCATCGAGTCTGCACCGACACATGGAAAACACCTGACCTACCAACCTAATCCCATTTGCTAGCACTTGGACCACAGCTTTAAATGTTATGACATGCCAAGTGCTCATCCAGGTACTTTTTAAAGGATGTGAGGCAACTCGCTTCTACCACTCTCCCAGGCAGTGCATACCAGACCGTCACCATCCTCTGGGTAAAAAGGCTTTTCTTCAAATCTCCCAAACCTCTGACCCCTCACCTTCAACTGGTGTCCCCTCGTGACTCACCCTTCATCTAAGGGGATCAGCCGCTCCCTATCAACCCCGTCCATGCCCTTCATAATTCTGTGCACCTCGATCTGGTTGCTCTTCAGTCTTCTCTGCTCCAGCAAAAACAACCCAAGCCTATCCGACCTGTCGTCATAAGTTAAATGTTCCAACCCAGGCAACATCCTGGTGAATTTCCTCTGCATCCCCTCCAGTGCAGTCATATCCTTCCTATAATGTGGCGACCAGAATTGCACACAGTATTCCAGCTGTGGCCTCCCAATGTTCTATACAACACCAAAATGACCTCCCTGCATTTGTAACCTATCGATATAGGCCCATATGTCCTTTGTCCACTTTTAAGCCTGCCAGCGCCTCCCAATACCTTGTCACTCCCTGTCAATTTGCTCAAGATCCTCTTAATCTCTCTCCCTGTATTCTATACCTACGTCCTCATTCTCTTGGGTGAAGACAGATGTAAAGTATTCGTTCATCACCCTACCAATGTCCTCTGGCTCCACTCACAGATTGCCCCCTTGGTGCCCAATGGGCCCCCCTCTTTCCTTGATTATCCTCTTCACATTGATATACTTATAGAATATATTGGGATTTTCCCTCCTATTAGCAGCCAGAGCGTTCTCATATCCCTTCTTTGCTCTCCTAATTGCTTTCTTAAGCTCCAACCTGTGTTGTGTACTCCCACTGATTTCCTCCCCTTGAACTAGCTAAAAGCCTCTTTTCCTTCTCGTTGTATCCTGAATATCTCTGGTCATCCATGGTTCTACGTGCTTATAACTCCTTTCTATAACCCTAGATGGAACATATTGGGCCTGTACCCTCACCATTTCCTTTTTGAACACCCTGCATTGCTCTTGTGTGGATTTTCCCACAAGTAACTCTTTCCATTCTATCTACCTTAGCCAGATCCCGCCATATGTTATTAAAATCTACAGTAACCACCTTAAATTGCACCATGTTGTGGTCGCTATCACTAAAATGCTTCCCCATCAATATCTCAGCCACCTGTCCGGCTTCGTTCCCCAAAATTAGGTCCAGCACTGCGCCGTCCTTTTTAGGACCCCCTACATATATTGACATAGTTCTTCTGTATACATTTTAAGAACTCCACTCCATCTAAGCCCTTAACACTATGAATATCCCAATTAATGTTGGGAAAGTTGAATTTAACTTAATTTAATTCAAGTTAATTACCCTATTTTTATTTTTATACACATCCACAAATTGCACATATATTTGCTCCTCAATTTCCTGCTATCTGGGTGTCTATAATAAACACTTAGTATGTGCCGTGTTAAGCACACTGAGATAACACGGGCTGCAACTGGATGCAGCTATGACTGAAATAGACGAAGTTAGTTCTAATGTGTTGGGTAGGCTGGGTCTATGTGTACTGCGTTTGATGCAGTGTAGAGAGAGGCAGATTTCCAACACTTGATGAGATGCAACACAATTTTATTTAACATCTAACTATATTACATGCTTAACTGTGGGTTGACACTATGCTGACTTGACTGGAGACCTGAGGCTAGCCTGACCAGACTAACTGACTACCACATACTGTCTCAGAGGCTGGCTCCCGAGAGCAGGAAAACTGGTGCCCTCTGGCTTTATAGTGGTCGTGTTCTGTCTGGTGATTGGCTGCTGTGTTCTATGCGCTCACTGGTCATCCTGTGTGTCAATCACTGCCTGTCTGCACTCCATCATATATGTGGATGTATATTATGACAAATTCAATTTGATTTATTGAACCTGTCACACAGCACAGTTCTCTGTGAATTTGACTCTCTGATAACCTAAGTGATCTCTCTGTCTGACTGAACCAGACTAGTGGAAAGAGGCGGAGTGTGAGTGCCTCGTGCCTTTTACAGTGGGAAACCACCCCCAAGTGTCCTGCCTGCTGATTGGTTATGTCCTGTTCTCTGTGTTCATTAGCTGCCTGTCTGTATCTCATTATGTATGTGTCTGCAAATCATGACAGTATGTGCCTGTCCTTTTTTTATTCCTAATCTCTACCCACAAAGCTTCATTTGATGCCCCTTTCAAGATATCATCTCTCCTTTCTGCAACAACTGACTCCTTAACTAATAATGCAATGCCGTTGCCTCTTTTATCCGCTCCTCTGCCTCACCTGAACATTCTATATTCCAGAATGTTGAGCTGTCAATCCTGCCACTTCCTCAACCATGTCTCTGTGATGGCTACGCTATTACATTTCCACATGTCAATCCTCGGCCTTAATGTTTAGCCTGTAATACACCTAGCATGAAGGAGAGACCTTCCAGCCTTGCCTTACTCCCTTAAACTTACTACCACTATATATCCTCTGACTTGATTGCTTTTCTCTATTATGCTGTGTCCCTACTCTGCAAATAGTTGTGCCCCCTCCCCCTGCCGAATTAATTTAAACTCCTCCCAACCGCATTAGCAAATCCACCGGCAAGGATGTTGGCCCTGCTCTGGTTCAGATGTAGACCATCCCATTTGTACAGGTTCCACCTTCCACAGAAACGTTCCCAGTGATCCAGGAATCTAAAACACTCCCTCCTGGACCAACATTAAGCCATGCATTAATCTGCATAATTCTCCTATTACTGTACGTGGCATTGGGTGTAATCCAGAAATTACAACACAAGAGGTACTGCCTAGCTCCCTAAATTCTTGGTGCAAGACCTCATCCATTTTTCTACCTATGCCATTGGTATGGACATGTACTATGACCTCTGCGTTTTCATCCTCCATCTTCAGGATGTCATGCAGCCATTCAGTGACATCCTGGACTCTGGCACCAGGGAAGCGACACACCACCCTGGCCGATTTGCAAGCGGGACCCAGGGGTGCCGAACTGCCAGCCTGTTTCTCTTGAACTGCCCAATGGTCACCCATTCCCTTCTTCCTCAAGTTTCTTCAGAAGTGGTGTGACCACCGCTCCATAAATGTGCTATCCACGATGCTCTCAGACTGACGGATGCTCCACAGTGTCCCCAGCTGCCTTTCCAGCTCTGAAACCCGAACTTTCAGGAGCTGCCGCTGGACGCGTTTCCTGCACACATGCTGGTCCCGGGGACTGGGAATGTGCCTGGCTACCCACATAGAGCAGGAGAAGCATACCAAGGCTTTGAGCTCTCCTGCCATGACTAACTCCTTTAAATTAAAAACTTTAGTAGACTCTTATATTTAAAAGAATATAACTCAATCAAGGCCCTACCCTTGCTAAAACAATGACTTTCAATTTAATATTCATTCCCCATGGCAAAGTCTTGACCAATTCATGATGATCTACCTGGTTTAAATTTAAACAAAAGCTTGGCAGTTAATTGTTTTCTGGTTCATCCTCATGGGCATTGTCTCTACCAAGCAGAATCCACTCGCCAGTCAATCAGTACTATCTTTTCATGCAGTATAAATTGTTGTCCCCTTTGAGGTTGGGCTTTCATGCGAATCTGTCCTGAAGAGTGCAAGAGACAAAGCTTTGATAGCATGTCTCTCAACAATGCTCAAGTTCTGTAAAATTAGAACAGCTTCTTGATAAAATGAATCTTGTTGACTTTGGCTGAAGTTTCAGAGGAATTCTGTGTCGGTTTCATCCCCAAGTATACAAAATGCAGGCCCACCACTATGTGTATATGCCCCTTCGCTCATGAACCAAATGCTCAGCTTTTGACGAGTAGCCTCACTGCCTTGTGGATACCTCAAGAGAGTTGAAGGCTAAGGGAGTAAGTCCTTAGGCAGCACCTTCCAAACCCATGATTGCTACCATTTAGAAGGACAAGAGCAGCAGACAGAGGAGAACACCACTTGGAAGTGTCCCTCCAAGCCTCTCGCCATCCTGACTTGGAAACATATCACTGTTCCCTCACTGTTGCTGGGTAAAAATCCTGGAACTCTCTCCCTAACAGCACTGTGATGTACCTACACCTCAGGAACTGCAGTGGTTCAAGAAGGCAGCTCACCACAACCTTCTTGAGGGCAATTGGGGATGGGCAATGAATGCTGGTCCAGCCAGCAACATCGACATATTCTGTAAATGAATTTCAAAAGGAAGGACCCTGTTAACCTATGGAACATGTTGGAGGATCAACTTCATGTAGCAATGAATTTCCAAATACAATAGTCAGTGCTGGTGGTTTGCAGACAACGGCCACCAGAGTCGATTCATCAATTCATCAGGTGCCATGATGAGAGCAAGGACTGATTTTTCAGAAACTGAGCTGTCTGAACAGATTCGGGAGTTAGTCATAACACCGCCAAAGACTTTCATAAAGGTCGTTAGGAGAAAAAGAAAAATTGTGATTTTCACACTACTCAGAGATGACACAAACAATGAAGCTATTGTCCCTTGAAAGCATTGGGTGCAGCTCCCAGTGTTGGCACATTAACCAGAATGCAAATAAATACATGGGAAATCTCTATGCACCAACTGTGAAACTGTCCGATGTTCCAAGACTTTTACAAGGAATGCAGTGCAAGAGGAAATTGGGCTTGCCAACGTAGGAAATCTGATTTTCAGGTTCAGCCAGAGATTATTTTAAGACATTACCAAAAAGTATGTGCAGCCTACTGGCAGCAGCAATAGGGAGTGTGTCAGAGATGCACATTCAAAAGGTAGTGGCAAGACAGACCCAAGGTGAAGGTCATGAAAGAATCTTCAGCCAGGAAGTACATAGAATTTACAGTGCAGAAGGAGGCTATTCGGCCCATCGAGTCTGCACCGGCTCCTGGAAAGAGCACCCTACCCAAGGTTAACACCTCCACCCTATCCCCATAACCCAGTAACCCCACCCAACACAGGGCAATTTTGGACACTAAGGGCAATTTATCATGGCCAGTCCACCTAACCTGCACATCTTTGGACTGTGGGAGGTAACCGGAGCACCCGGAGGAAACCCACGCACACACTGGGAGGATGTGCAGACTCCGCACAGACAGTGACCCAAGCCGGAATCAAACCTGGGACCCTGGAGCTGTGAAGCGATTGTGCTATCCACAATGCTACCGTGGTGCCCTGTAAGCAGGCTTTCCCCCGTGTCAATGTGACTCAATGTGTAGATGAAGTATTAACAGTTAGAGGCTTTTACTGCTATCAACATTATATGCTCCAAGAAAAGATGCGAGGAATCATTCTCAACCAAGGTCGACATGGAAGTGAGTGCAAGCATCCTTCCATTCAGATTCCTGAAGGATATGTATCTGAATCGTTGTGAGTCAATGATGCAACCTACAGCAACCAAACTAAATGCATACAATGGGTCACCAATGCATTGCATTGGTTTGTTGACATTGAAATGCAACTACGACCTTGCCTCTGATCTCATGTGACTTTGTACCAGTCTGCCATGAGGGACCTTGACTTCTGTAAAGTCCCTCGTGGCAGACTGGTACAAAAGGTGAAGTCACACGGGATCAGAGGTGAGCTAGCAAGATGGATACAGAACTGGCTAGGTAATAGAAGGCAGAGAGTAGCAATGGAAGGGTGCTTTTCTAATTGGAGAGCTGTGACTCGTGGTGTTCCGCAGGGATCAGTGCTGGGGCCTTTGCTGTTCATAGTATATGTAAATGATTTGGAGGATAATGTAACTGATCTGATTAGTCAGTTGGCAGACGACACAAAGGTTGGTAGAATTGCAGATAGCGATGAGGACTGTCAGAGGACACAGCAGGATTTAGATCGTTTGGAGACTTGGACGGCGAGATGGCAGATGGAATTTAATCCAGACAAATGTGAGGCAATGCATTTTGAAAGGTCTAATACAGGTAGGGAATATACAGTGAATGGTAGAACCTTCAAGAGTATTGACAGTCAGAGAGATCTTTGTGTACAGGTCCACAGGTCACTGAAAGGGGCAGCACAGGTGGAGAAGGTAGTCAAGAAGGCATACGGCATTCTTGCCTTCATTGGCTGGGGCATTGACAAGTCATGTTGCAGCTGTATAGAACCTCAGTTAGGCCATACTTGGAGTATAGTGTTCAATTCTGGTCGCCACACTACCAGAAGGATGTGGAGGCTTTAGAGAGGGTGCAGAAGAGATTTACCAGGATATTGCCTGGTATGAAGGGCATTAGCATTGAGGAGAGGTTGAATAAACTTGGTTTGTTCTCACTGGAACAATGGAGGTTGAGGGGCGTTCTGATATAGGTCTACAAAATTATGAGGGGCATAGACGGAGTGGATAGTCAGAGATTTTTTCCCAGGGTGGAGGGGTCAATTACTCTGGGGCATAGGTTTAAGGTGCAAGGGGCAAGGTTTAGAGGAGATGTGCGAGGCATGTTTTTTTTACACAGAGGGTAGTGGGTGCCTGGAACCCGCTGCCGGAGGAGGCGGTGGAAGCAGGGACTATCGTGACGTTTAAGGGGCATCTTGGCAAATACATAAATAGGATGGGAATAGAGGGATACGGACCCCAGAAGTGTTGAAGATTTTAGTTCAGGCGGGTAGCATGGTCGGTGCAGGCTTGAAGGGCCGAAGGGCCTGTTCCTGTGCTGTACTTTTCTTTGTTCTTTGTTCTTCTTTGTACGACAAGTCTACATGGAAACTGTTCAACGTTTTTTCCTGACTAGCATATGTTGTCAAGATATCACGTTGGAAGAGCGCAGTGCAGTCTCAGGTTTGGTAGAATCTCAGTTTGGTGTTCTCAGTCAGGTTGCTCTTGTTCCACACATTCTTATTGAACTTGGACATAACAGCTATAATTTCTGAAATGCATATATTGATTTTAGGATGATGTGATGGATTGCTGATGCTCGTCTGGCCTGGTTAACGTGAAGCTATCAACAACCTCAAGATTCACCTTGTCAATGCTAATTGATGGTGATATGGCAACCTCTTGGACCACGGCATTTTGTGTTCCTGATAATCAAACCAAATGGTTTACTGGTGTGAGAGTCTGTTCATTCGCTGCTGAAAGTGTTCCTTGCTAGTGTTAAGTCGTTGGTGGAGAGCAACTCTGATAAGGACTTGCCGCATTTTTGTCTTTGGTATCAGGTGGGCAAGATTGAAGAACTTTCCATCTGTTCTGGTATGTAAGTAAATAATTAGTAGTAAGTAGAAAACTTTACTTTACAACTTAAATAAGAACATGATGAAAATGCAAAAAAGCCAGTGAACATCTGAAAAAATAGCAAATGAGGAAATGTTAACCTGCACCGTCTCCTTCTGCATGAATTTCCAGCATTTACACTTTGTTCTTTCATTGGGAGAACTTTTTTAAAACATTTTTTAAGGGGCAATTTAGCGTGGCCAATCACCTACCAATCTTTGGGTTGCGGTGGTGAATCCCACGCAGATACGGGGAGCATGTGCAAACTCCACACTGACAGTGACCTGGGGCTAGGATCGACCCCAGTTCCTCGGCACCGCAAGCAACAGTGCTAACCACTGTACCGCCCTATAATTAGAAATTAAACATTTTTCGAAGTTAAATTGGTGAATCTTGCACATTAACTCTGTCTTGGATTATGAGGGTGCTATGCTTACTTAGCTAAGGCTTAAAAAGACCCTTTCAGATTTTATAAGAACACTATGATTATTATCCAGACGACCTTTATCAAGAGCACCAGCTAAATTCCTAATTTATTTGGATTCTATTACTATTTACCTTCATCTCTAATTAAGACACTCAAGCTGCTGAGAGAATTAACTATTTTTTTGCCAAATGATAAAAGAAAAAAAGATGATAATTATTAACAATTATTTATTAGTTTCAGAAACATAATTAGCAACATCTGAACATAAACATTGTGTACAAAAAATTAGAAGGTAGGTTTAACTGACAAAATGAATAATCGTATGTAGAGTGGTTTGGTTGTATCACAATTCAGTATTGCTTTATTTGCACTTGAACAATTCATAGATTTTCTTTTAAAGTGTCTGAAATTGAAGTAAAATGGTTACATTAATTTAGGATTATATTCCTTTGAATAGATGACCAGTTAATAGCATTAGATAGCAAGTCTATTGGATGTACTAGTGTCTGCATGCTGGTAGTTCGCAGTGTTTCTAGAAGTTTTATAGAGACATCTTTCTACATACACTAAATAAAGGTGACTAAAGAATGAGAGCAAAAAGAACCCAAAAGGCAGAAACAGGAAATTGTGTTTATAAATATCTCCTTGCATGCTTTCGATTTTGCAAAAATCACATTATTCCATTTAATCTGAGTGATGTTGAAAAGTGCTATCAGTCATTTCAGACAACTATATTACTGCCCTGATGACCTCCACGAGCTGAAACTGTAGAATCCACACGTCAGATGACAGATTTGTTTCCCAAACTCCTTAGTCCCGTCGCAGTAAAGAGCTTTATATTATTTTGGATATGGAGCTGCTTACTATATTTCCTATGTATGTGTGAGTTGATAACATACCCTTATTAACTTTTTATGAGAAAGTCTGGTTACTGAGTATCCAGAATTTTAGCAATATCCCATTTCAGCCTAGTTATTGATTTCATTTTGAGAGCACACTTCAAGGAATTTTCAGTGTATTGTTCCTAATGAAAACCCTGCAGGGGGCATCAATTTTACACCTTTGTCTTAATGTCATAAAAAAATTGAATTGACAAAAATTCGAAGGAATACCTTTTTCTCTTTGCGCAATTGTATATTAATCACAGACCCATTTCTTTCAGCCCTTGGTGTAGTGGGTGTTACTGTTACAGTTTTATCTAAGTGGAGGAAAGAAGTGCCCTATGAGTTAATTGTATTAAAGTTTGAAACAAGAATATGTAATGGTGAAGATATAATACTTGAAATAAATTCAGTAATAAGGCAAATAAGACTGAATTGTCAGCTGTGTTTGATTTGGGCCAGGTAGGGTCAAGGCTCACTAAACACCGGTAAAGACAGGGACGCAAATCCGATAACTGTTCTGACATGCCATCATGCCAATGTGGCACCTGCATGTCCTGGTAAGTTATTTTTACTCATTTAAAGATGATTAAGATTGACAGATGTCAACTTGTGAAAATGTTGGTTTTCAGACAGCTGAATTTGAAACGCATACCTGTAACATGATATGAACTGTGATTTTATTTCTTTTCAAGTGTTTCTGTGGTCATTCAATGAAAAAGTGTTCCTAATGTGAACAGTATCATGAATTTCTCTATTAACCTGTAGTACCCCCCATTTCACTGTTGCTCATTCTGGGTGAGTGTGCTTTACACTCAATTTGGCTCTGTTTTATTCCTTAGCTCTAGAGTCGCCAGGTATCGTTATGATACCGCCACAAGATTCAAGTTCAAGTTCAGACCAATAACTCAATACACCAGTTAGTAAGTTCAAACAAGACACGTTTATTATAATACAGTTATCTACTACTTATGCATATAAAACTAAAAGACTAGGCTATTCCTACCACTAACAGGCCAATACTTATCTGGAATAAGTGAACTGCCGGATCAGGGAACAATGGCCTCGTGCTTTGTCCTGGATCCGCAGGCTTCCAGTTGGTGTGGACTAAAGGGGTCATAAGTGTCTACTCTCGTAGCGTGTGTTGTATGACACTTACTTGATGGCGGCTGCTGACCAGGCCTCTCCTTCTCATGGTCTTCTGCTGCAAAAGCTGTTCTGCTGGGAGGGCCGGCTGGTCAAGAAGAAAGAATCAGTCCTGGGGCCTGACTTTTATAGGTCCCAGGGGCTTCGCGTCCTTCTGGGCGGACCCTCTTTAAACCTGCAATTGATTGGGTCTCTTCCCAATCGATTGATTTGAATTTCCCCAATAACGGGGCTGTTCCTCGATCACCGTGCGGTTCCTTCCACCTTATTGGTGTCCTTTGTCTCAGACTCCACTGGCGCCGGAATGTCTGACCTTCCATAGAATGTAGCGATTGCAGTTAACTGTTGTGTCCATCGTGCCTGGGAATCACCGTGAACCGCTCACTTAATATGCGCAATTCGTTAGTTACAATTCTGTCTGGTTTCTTTAGCAGCTAGAATACAGGGGATTCTGCAAACTGCTTGTTTCTTTGCCAATGTCCATTTTTCCCTGTAACCTTTGCGTTCTTCCATTTTGTGTGAGGAAGTGGCCAACCCAGGTGGCTACACTCCCTCCTTGTGATCGTAACGCGAAAGCATGAAGGATTACCTAAGTACGGTGTCTGTGTTCCCTGACCTCAGCGAGTTCCATGGCCTCTGCACTTTCCTCAACCATGCAGAATTTTTTTACCTACTATCTTTATTTGGCGCTATGTCATAGGGGACATGCATTACCAAAATCACAACGGGAACCTCTAACTCACCTTAAATAAACTATACTCACTCAAACATTTTAAAACATCCTAACTTCCTAACCTTACAAACAATAGCAGTATTACATTCCATTTCCCTGGCTCGGCAGTCAAGCTCAGAGTGTCACAATCAATTGAAAAAGTTCCTTTATTTACATGGCATGGCAACAACAAAAAGAAAATCCTTTATTTATATTTCAAGGGGTTCGGGGGGCTGATGGAAACCGAAGATAGGGGATCTCATCCTATATACCGTCGAGGTACGAGAGCGGTAGGCTCTCCTTCACCATTTCCTCATCCTAAAAGTCTGTACTATGATGCAGATAATTGCCAGTGCCAAAAGCGATTCTACGACATATGATAAGGAGTACCAAGTTAGAAATTTGGTACACCAGGTCAGGGTACTATTGCCGTTTACTGGGCTTGGAGTGGTCTGTGTCTGGGAAACATTAACTGCCGGGCTCATAGGGGAAAGGGGGTTCGCGTTCGCGCGCAAAAATGAACATATTACAAGGAATAATACAGTAGGCGTTGTCATTTTCCTTCTCTCTTCTCTTCCTGTTCTCTTTTAGTGCTTTGATCTTGCTCTGATCCTTCTTTGGTCCCTCCTTCGAACGTCCGAAAGCTAGGGGCTCGAGCATAGTATCCGTTAGTGTTCTGCTTAATACCTCGAATGATAGTATATCTGTCCTCTTGTGCCAATTTTCCCTTTATGAATGGTCAAGTCACTCCCTGTGACTCCCCTCATTTTTTTTTTATCAAAACGAATTTAGGACCCGTCATACACTTAACTACTGTGTCACTGCGAGCCGTCTCGCAGGTTTTACAACTTACCATCCCAATGTTCCTGGATGTAAATAGCATGTGGAATGGCAACCAAAGGGCTACCTAAAACAAAGGAAACAAAACCAAACTTTTTAGAAATTAGACTTTCGAATGAGTTGCGTATGGGCCGCGACGGGTAAGGTTTGGGTGGAATCCCCGGGTAGGACGTGCTGTGCTGTACCTGAGCTTAGTTGACCAGTGGGGTGGTCCTCAGACAGGGCGGGTCCTCAATGGCCGTTTCTCCACTGCCTGAGCGACCTGAAATGAACGGGCAAGAATGTAGTCATCATGGGGGTTGCCTCTTCTGACCTCCAAACAGAAGAGCAGTTATGAAACTGGAGCTAGGGAGCTCCGTGTGGAATCAAGGGAGAAGCCTTTAGCTGTGCTTCAGACATTTCAAATGATAAGGTGTCTTGCAAGTTCTCTGAGATATCTGCTGATAAGACTTCCGTCGGATCAGAAGGGCAGTTATGAAATAATCTCGGGAACAAAACATCTTCACTACAGAAGAACAGTGACAAATGTGAGATGGTCACAAACTTTTCAGCTGAAAGTCTTGTGGCCAATCCTCCTAGTCGTTCTGAACTGAGCCAAAGACAAACATGAAACAAACAAACATGAAAGAAACATACTGCAGATTCCATCAGAAAAGGACACCGTTTATGTCTCAAGCGGTTCCTCTTTTTACATCATCTGGACACCTCAATTCTCTTCATTCTCTGCGAACAGGGTCGCAAATGGGTTGCCGTGTCGGGAGTCAGACTTAAAGTCATCCTCTTCTCCCGGATCCCATACCCTTGTATGCATCAGGCATGCTATGAGTGAGTTGTGTGACCGAGGGTCTCTCTCATCATTCCGGACGAGCCTGGAAGAGTTGTCTTGGTGCCAAATGGTCGTGTCTAAATTTGTGTGAACGTTGTCGGGGTCGTCATAGTTGGGCGGTGGGTCTGGTGTCTTAATGTAAGTGATCTCCAAATCACTGTAGTCGGGTCGTAGTTGGTGTTTGTGGGGTCTGTTGTATCAGGGCAGTAGAGAGGCGTGCTGTGGCTGTTGTCAAAGTCACAGTCGCTGTCTCTGCTGTGGCAGCTTGTGCGCGTTTTGGGGCGTGGTCTGAAGTCAATGGGTGGAGTCGAGGTCGAGTCCGATGAGGTGCCGGTCTGTGAGGAGGAGGGTGGAAATGCGTCTCTTGTGGACGGGGCGTGGTGTTCTGCTGCGTCTAGCAGGCCATGGTGTGTGTGGTTGGACTGTGTTCCATATGCCTTTAACTGGTTGATATGGAACCAGGCAGTCTTCCCGTTGGGGTACTTTATTTTATATACTGAAGGGCTGATTTTGTCCGCAAATGAGTACGGACCTGAAAATTTTGGGGCCAAAAACATGCTGGGGTTATAAACAGACAACATTACCTGTTGTCCAACCTGAAATTCTGTGGAATGTACTGTTCTGTCGAAACAAGCCTTGCTCTGTTTCTTTTTCTTTCCCAATTTAACTGCGGCTGTTAACTGAGCCGATCTTACAGTTTCCACTAATTGCTTTACTGCTGTCTCGTGTGTGAGGGCCGTCACTTCTGGGCTGGTCATGTCGAGTCCTAAAAGGAATTCAGAACCTTTCATGGGGCGTCCGGTCATGAGTGTGTGTGGGGTGAAACCTGTTGAGGCTGAAACAGTATTCCTTAAGAACATGAGTGCGAATGGGAGCACCGAATCCCAAGTCGTATTGTTTTCCTGGACCATCTTTCTAAGGGTCGATTTTAGAGTCCGATTCATGCGTTCCACTATACCGCTGGACTGGGGGTGGTTAGAAATGTGGAAATTTTGTTTAATGCCGAATATGGTCAGGACGTTCTTCATGACCCGTCCTGTAAAATGAGATCCCTGGTCCGACTCAATATTTCTGGGAAGCCCCATCTAGTAAAGATGTGGTGTGTCAGGATCTTTGCGGTTGTTTTGGCTGTGTTAGTTCGAGATGGGAATGCTTCTACCCATTTCGTAAATGCATCAATGACCGCCAATACGTATTTATAGCCATTCCTGCAAGGGGGCAATGGACCTATAAAATCGATCTGGAGGTTTGTCCAGGGGCCATTAACGGGGCGAGTGTGGCTGAGTTGTGCCTTCTTTGAATACCTCTCCGGGTTATTCTGTGCACAAATCAAACAATTTTCGATGTAATGTGTTACATCCTCTCTCAAATCTGGCCACCAACAGAGCTGTCTCAGGTGGGCTGTGGTGGGGTCTATCCTTTGATGTCCATGACTGTCATGGAATAAGGCAATCATTTGATTCCTGTCCTTTTCAGGAACCACATACAATTTATCTTTGAGAACCACACCATCATGTGTGGTCAGAGCGTGTTTAAACTTGTCGTACGGGGCCAAAAACGTTCCTCTACTAATCTCCCTTAGATTGCTATCCTGTTTTTGGGCCTGTACTAGGTCCTCAATGTTTATCTGTGAGACCTGAACTGAACTCTCAGGGTGAGCTAGCTGGGGGTGTCCAAAAATGTCCCTGCCTGGAACCTGCTTTTGCCAGTGCGTCGGCTTTCACATTTCCAGGGGGGGATGACCAATGATGACTTCTTACTTTAATTATGCCATAAGTCCCATCCTTTGCCTGTTCTAGGATATGGCGGAGCAATGGGGCTGATGCAAGGGGCTTTCCATCCGCGGAAACAAAACCTCTTGTCTTCCACAGGGGTAGAAAATCCGTCAAACTGTTGCCGACATATAGACTGTCAGAATATATGTCTGCTGGGCTGGGGAACGAATCTGGGTGGTCCACTATGTAAGCTTGGCCGCGAGCTCTGCTGCCTGCATGCCTAAGTGACCGGATAACTTTAAAGATATCTCTTCTAATGCGCGTCCCTGCGTATCCTCTACATAGATGCCGCATACTGTAATGCGCTCACCATTTAAAACAGTGGATGAACCATCCACATAAATCTTCAAGGGGGCACACGTGTCTGTGTGTTGGGGGCTTTGAGTTGAACTTCCTATCTTCCTGGGGGGCGTCTTTGCAATGAAGGGTCCTGTGTTGTGGAGGGGGCTACTATTTCGCAATCATGGGGTTTTCCTGGGTAGTGGAGGTTGTCTGCTAAAAAGGTGTGTGTCTTAGTCTGTTTTACTGTGATGTCCTGTCCTTGTAAAAGAAGTGTCCACCTAGCTGCTCTAATTTGGCTAACTGAACCGTCCTTCAGTCGTCCGTCCAATAGATGCTGTGTTGGAGTGTGTTCGGTCAGAATCGTTATGGGGTTTAGTCCGGTAATGTACGAAAAGTACTGTACTGCCCAGAATACTGCGAGTAGGTGCCTTTCGCAGGCTGAAAATCCTTGCTCTACTGGGTCTAAAAGTCGGGAGGCATAAGCCACTGGTCGTAGCTGCTCGTGCCGTACCTGAAGGAGCATGGCCGAGAGTGTCAGATCTGTGCTCGCTACCTCGATTGCATAGGGGGAGAGCTGGTCTGGAACTTGTAGTGCAGGTGCTGCGCTAAGGGCTTTCTTTAAATCGTCCACAACCTCTGTATGCTGCGGAAGCCATTCCCAAGGGGCTCCTTTTTTCGCAAAACCATCGACATGGTTCCGACAATACCCAACCTTCCTAAAAATGACCGGAGGGCTGAAACATTTTGGGGAAGGGCAATTTGACGATCGAGTCAATTCTTTTAAACTCGATCTCGCGTTTGCCGTGCGTGATGACTGTACCCAAATACATCACTTTATTCTCCAATAGTTGGGCCTTTCTGGGGTTTACTTTACATCCGATTGACTGTAAGATTTGTAGGAGTTCAGACAGAAGGGTGATATGCTCTACCTTGCTGTCTGTCTGTAGTAATAGGTCGTACACATACTGTACCAGACATTCGGGTCGGGGAAATGTTGATAGTCCATTTGCCAGCTGTCGGTGGAAAATGGAGGGGGAGTTGCGGAATCCTTGAGGGAGGCATGTCCACGTGTACTGCTGACCTTTATAAGTGAATGCGAATTTGTACTGGGACGCCTTCGCCAATGGGATTGACCAAAAGCCTTTGCTAATGTCCAAAACCGTAAAATACTTGGAGTTGAGTCCCTGCTTGAGCAAGGTCTCGGGACTTGTTGCTACCGTGGGGGCTACTGCTGGGGTAACTTTGTTGAGATCCCGATAATCAATGGTCAGACGCCATGATCCGTCGGGCTTCCTTACTGGCCAAATAGGGGCATTATTAGTGGAGTCTACTGTCCTTAGTACGCCCTGCTCTAATAAGCTCTCTATAACCTTTCCGATTTCTCCCTCTGCTTCCAGGGGAAATCTATACTGTCTTTGTGGTCTTGAGTCTGGTCCTGTAACCCGAACTTGTCCAGTCATTCTGCCGCAGTCGTGCCGGTGACTGGCAAATGCTGTCCTGTATTTGTTTAAAACTGCCCTAACCTGTTTGTCCGTGCTGAGCGTGGTCGGGTCAAAACAATAGTCGTCGACTGCACTAATCCTATGTTCGTACTCACCTACTGTGAGCGTTGCGGGTGCTCTTTCAGACCTTGCCATTCGCCAGACACACTGATTGACTGGGTCGAACAACAGGCTGTGTGCATTGATAAAATCAGTGCCAAGTATGTGTTCTGCTGTGTGGGGCAGATCAATTAAAACAACAGGGTGTCTGGTGGAGATATTCCCTAGCTGGATTGGTACAGGGGCTGTAATGGTTCCCTGCCGTGAGTGTCCTGTAAAGCCGCTGAGTGTTATTGTGGCTGTAGTGGGCCACGTGTTTGTCTGTGGTGTAGTGGAGGAATTAATGGTCGTGCGGGACCCTCCTGTGTCCCAGAGTAATTCTATGGGCTTTCTCCGAATTTTCGCTGTGACTACCGGTCGTCCGGATCTGTCCCAGAGGGTGTCACAGACCCAAGTGGGGGAGCCCGAACACCATCAGTCCGTTCCGTCCACATTGGTCTGTCCTGACTGCGTCCCATGCTGTGAATAGGCTTCACTCTGTTCCTGTTCAGAGTGCCTGTCTGCTGGCCTCTGAGGTTTTTGTGGTGCATTGCATTCCCTAGCAAAATCCCCTAAATGTCCGCAGTTAAAACATTCCTGTGACTTCTGTGGGGGGCTGTTCTGTCCCTCATTTACCCATGCCGGGCTTTTGTTCGCTCTTACTGCTTGGATGCCTACCTCGGCTTGCGCCTCCTTGGGCTTCTTAAATGCTGTGTTATTGTGCACAGATTGCTCCCAAGCGCGGGACAATCTTTGCAAGACCCATTTTTCATTATGGGCCTCTTCTGAGGGGTCGTAATTAGAGCAGGCTTTCTGTCCTGCATCTGTGGCATCGGAGATAATAGTGCGGGTCCATTTAACCATGTTATCTTGGGTCAAATGTGTGCGGTCTAATTCACCGAAAACTGCAGTGAAGTGAATCCACAGCCTTCCTGCAAATGCTGTGGGGTGCTTGGTCTTTTTCTGCCTACACTTGTTTCGGCCTTCAATTGGGTCTCCTCTGTTATACCCTATCGCATCCAAAATAGCTGTATGCATTTCTTCGAAGGTGCCTCCTCCAACGTTCTGTGGGTCGGGGAGGGCTGCTACTACCGATGAGTCTAAACTCAAAACTGTGAGCTTAACCTGCTCTCGTGCATCAAGGTCGTACATGGTTGCCTGCTGTTTAACTCTTGCAAAGAATTGGTGGGGGTCTGAAGTGGGGAGGAACGGGGTGATTTTCTCACACGCGTCCCTTAGTTGAGTCACGGTTAAGGGGGTGGTGTAAGTGATCTCGGGTGCACCGTCTGCGGTTGCTTTTTGTTGGGTGGTGACTGGGTTCATTGGCGCGGGTGCTATCTTATCTGTGGGGGGTTGGGGCGCTTTCCTTTTCTGCTGCGTTTCTAGCGCACATGTTCCCTGAACATATCGCTGCGCTGTCTCGCTTAACTCCTGCCAATCTGATGCATTATCTTCCTCTAATTGCGTTCCAAAGGTTTCTTGGTAGCCATTCTGCACAGAAAGCAGAGATTGCAGCTCCGCAATCTGCTTCCAAAATTTAGCATGGTCTACTGCGCTTTGCCTTTGCTCAGTGGTGGCAGCATGGAGTGCCCTTAAAGCTGCCTTCAGGTCACTACACTGCTTCTTCGGTGTCTCTACCTGCTTCTCTGATTCTTATCTATCAAGGCTGCACATCCTGATAGGCTTTTTCGTATTGTACCTGGGAGCTGCTCAGATGGGCTAGACAAGACTGGTGTGCCCTCTTGGCATCATCCACCTCTCTATCAACTTTTGCCTTAATTCTAAATTCCCTCTTTCAATGTCCCTGACATCCACTTTGCTCATTCTATTTCTCTCCTCTAAATCTGCTCGGAGCGTCCTGACGACTGCCTCTCTGCCTCGCAATTGTGCCAAGTAGGACACAATTGCCATCGGCTTACGTGCTTTACTCAAACCTTTCTTATGAATTTCAGACAGGTTCTCCGTCTCCTCATTCGAACAAAACTCACTCCAAAGGGGCCATCCTTTCCCTTTGAGGTACTTCCTGAGTTCCAGCTCCCAAACGGGACACTTACCTACTCTGCTGGTCGCTGCGACCACGAACTGCTCTGGGTTCCTGAGGCGTTCCATTGCCTGCATGGCAATCTCTTCTATCTTATGCTCTCTTTTAAATTTGGAACGAGGGATAATAAGGCAGTGCTATAAAATACGGGTACGGCTTTCGCTATTTTCCGAATTATAAATTCCCGACAGTTTGTCGCAACAAAAATCTCTCAGTTTTACCTTATAACCCTGTTAGTTACGCATGCAAAAACACACTTCCGAATTATGAGGATTGATTTGAACTACTTGAACACTTGGGGTTTTTCCTTTTCCCAATTGGATTTCTGATTCAAATTTCTGGGTTCTCTCGGAGTGGGGGGCCACTTCTAGTCGAGTCCCGGCGGAGACGCCACTAAATGTTGCTGGTTCTGGGTGAGTGTGCTTTACACTCAATTTGGCTCTGTTTTATTCCTTAGATCTAGAGTCGCCAGGTATTGTTATGATACCGCCACAAGATTCAAGTTCAAGTTCAGACCAATAACTCAATACACCAGTTAGTAAGTTCAAACAAGACACGTTTATTATAATAGTTGTCGTCTTCTAATGCATATAAAACTAAAAGACTAGGCTATTCCTACCACTAACAGGCCAATACTTATCTGGAATAAGGGAACTGCTGGATCAGGGAACAATGGCCTCTTGCTTTGTCCTGGATCTTCCCAATCGATTGATTTGAATTTCCCCAATAACAGTGCTGTTCCTCGATCACCGGGCGGTTCCTTCCACCTTATTGGTGTCCTTTGTCTCAGACTCCACTGGCGCCGGGATGTCTGACCTTCCATAGAATGTAGCGATTGCAGTTAACTGTTGTGTCCATCGTGCCTGGGAATCACCGTGAACCGCTCACTTAATATGCGCAGCTCGTTAGTTACAATTCTGTCTGGTTTCTTTAGCAGCTAGAATACAGGGGATTCTGCAAACTGCTTGTTTCTTTGCCAATGTCCATTTTTCCCTGTAACCTTTGCGTTCTTCCATTTTGTGTGAGGAAGTGGCCAACCCAGGTGGCTATATCACCCATTACCCCCCTGTCACCCCCATTTCCGAAGGCTATCAGGCATAATGAATGTTAATTTCTGGCCAGCATTCTCAACCAACCTAAAACATCATAGCTCTCTTTTACGACCTAAATTTCTAACTCCTTGGGAGCGAAGAAATTTGAAATCCCAGAGTCTAATTTGTGGTTTTGCCATAAGTAGAATGTCACTTAAGATTCAATAATTAACCATGTAGTTGGACATTCTAATGAGAAAGAAGCATTTGTATAACATTTCTTTATCACTTTTCTGAGAAACCTCTCAAAGCTGAAGTATCTTAAATCTCTGCTCCATAAGCAAACATTGAAGTAATTTGTGCAGAGCAGGATTCTTAACACTGAGATGAATCATTAATTAATCTACTTTTTCCCAGTGTTGGTTGAGAGAATTATTGGACAGGATGCAGGGAAAGCTATTGTTTAATAGTCACATGGGATCTGAACTGCAGACAGGTCTGTACAATTTGTAGCGTAATATTCAATATTGTAGTGTCAGCAAAGACTATGCACTCGAGTTGACCTTAAAATCTCAATCTTCTGACTAGGTGATGTATGTAATTTGCATTTATGTCTCGCTGTTAACATGGCAGGTTAATGATCTCGTTGGAGTTTAGCAGGATATGGGGGAACCTTATTGAAACTTACAGAACACTGAGAAGCCTAGATAGAGTGGACGTCGAGAGGATGTTTCCACTAGTAAGAAAAACTAGAACCAGAGGACACAGCCTCAGACTGAAGGGATGATTAGTTAAAACTGAGATGAGGAGGAATTTCTTCAGCCAAAAGGTGATGAATCTGTGGCACTCTTTGCCGTGGAAGATTGTGGCGGCCAAATCACTGAGTGTCTTTAAGACCGAGATAGATAGGTTCTTGATTAATAAGGGGATAAGGCAGGAGAATGTGTTTGAGAAACATATCAGTCATGATTGAATGGCAGAGCAGACTCCATGATCTGAATGGCCTAAAATTCTGCTCCAATGTCTTATGGTCTTATCTCACCCAAAACAGCATTTCCCTTTAAAGCACAATGTGTTAACTCACCATACGTGCAAAAGGATTAACAATAGTCAGGACATTTTGCTGATGTGTACAACTGCATAAAAGCAGAATTACAACATGAAAAGTAGCATCCTTTATTTACATGTGCATCATTCACAACAGTATATGAACAAAATCTCCAGAAAATTTGATGGTGCTCCTGTAAAACACCTTGTGTACATGCCATATAAATGCAAGTTGCTATATATAATTATCTTGATGCAGACTGGCCCTAGCTTTTTAAAAAACATTTAGCATAAAAAAAGATGCTCAAACGGATTTTTTTTTCCTTAGCAGTTAAACAACATATTTTCACAACTGGAATTATTTATTTATTTCACAATTCCTTGGGAAAAACAGAAGTGGTACTAATTGGATAGCTCCTCAAACAACCTACATAGACTGATAGGCCTCTTTGTGTGCTGAATGATTCTATGATTTTGCTTTAATCACCATTAAGCAGGCCTGCAGTCAGTGGGAATTTTGTCTGTCTTCAGCTGAGCAGAAAGAAAATGAGCACTGTATGTGAAGATGTTAGTGAATTGTGTCTAACTGAAATGCACACTTCATTGGTTGATCATGATGTTGCATTGGTAAGTCACTCGAAAAGTTGGCCTCCAGCTGAGGAAGCAAGGAAGTCAGAATGGGGCCTGAAGAAGAAAATGTGCGTGAGGAGGGAGCATTGAAATAAATTTAAACTTTTGTTTTAAGGTGTGGAAACTCTGAACAATTATTTTTCAAGTTGGATAGAAAGAAGGCTTTCCTTATGTATTTGAAACACATTATGCAACACATTTTAGATATCAATGAGGGTGTTTTTAAGTCTTGTACATTTATGAGGGGGAGACAATTCTAATGATTATGTGAGTTCCATTTTTTTTTCCTATTCTGCATATTTGTCTTCAGCTAGTTATACTGAGAGAGTATTTTTATAATTTGTTCAAGGCATCAAAAGACTCCTTTAGGCTACCTCATCCAGAATACTCACAGATTTTGAATTATTAGGCACGAGTCTCCGGAACAATCTCTGTGTGGTAGCGAGCAGGAATTGCCGCAAGCTTCCCGGCGCTCAGCCCTGCGAGGCAGGCAATGCAATTCAACATTAATTGGTCCACTTAACGAGGCCTCATAGGCTTCTCACCGCAAATGAAGGCTCGCCAGCTGATTCGCGGGACCGCACACAAGGAAAAGCTCTCCCATAATCGTCGGGAGAGGGCCCAGACTGGCGGAGGGGTGACAGGAATGCTCACCTCCTTCGGGGAATATGCCCTGGAGGTGACTGGAGTGGCCGAGGACAGATCTGTCACCCACGCAGTGGCTGGCGATCGCCGCAAATGTGATGAACCACTGAGCTCCACCCGGAGAACCTGTCAGATGTGAGTTGTTAGCCCTCCAGTTCTTGACATGCCTGCATTGGTGCTTTGTGTTTGTAAGCGAGGCAGAATAATCTCGGTGCTAAAGTCTTCAGTACCAGCGTCTCCCCCTCATAAACATACTATACTGAGAAACACGCTCAATGCTCAGGTTTGGTGAGCCATGTTGTGTTCTCTTATTTCTTGTGTTAGGGGGTGACTGGCTTGTTGAAGTGAGCTTTCTGTGTGTGGGGGGGGGGGGGGGTGAATAATGTCTCAATACCATCATTAAAAAGAAAGAAAAAAGTGAGTTATTGCCTTACTGACTGACCCATCCCTCCCACTGACCAGGGGATGGGACAATTGGGCGCGGCCGTTTTGGCGCGGCCGTTTGGACGCAGCCGTTTGGGCGCCATGGGACAATTGGGCGCAGCCAATTTGGCGCGGCCGTTTGGGCGCAGACGACAGAAATTCTTGTATTCAGAAAACTATTGTATTTGTTGTTGAAACATTCAATTTACTATTTTGAACTGTCAGTTGTGTCAATTTCAGCGGCCGGCTCACTTTGATCCGGAGAGGGAAGCTGCTCTCACTGAAGCAATCAGCCGGCCGCTGAAATTGACACTGCCCACTGCTCTCTCCCTCCAATCCAACTTTTAAGTTTTAATGTTTCTGATTGGAGGGAGAGAGCAGCCGGCAGTGTCAATTTCAGCGGCCGGCTGATTGTTTCAGTGAGAGAGCAGCTTCCCTCTCCGGATCAAAGTGAGCCGGCCGCTGAAATTGACACTGTTTTAATTGGATCCATGATGGGGGTTTTAAATTTATTTTAAAATCTATGCTAGCGCTTCCCATTGTGAGTCTACGGGGGTCTGACCTCTCCCCCCGCCCCCCGTAGACTCACAATGGGAAGCACTAGCATAGATTTTTAAATAAATTTAAAACCCCCATCGTGGATCCAATTAAAACAGTGTCAATTTCAGCGGCCGGAGAGGGAAGCTGCTCTCTCACTGAAACAATCAGCCGGCCGCTGAAATTGACACTGCCGGCTGCTCTCTCCCTCCAATCCAACTTTTAAGTTTTAATGTTTCTGATTGGAGGGAGAGAGCAGCCGGCAGTGTCAATTTCAGCGGACGGCTCACTTTGATCCAGAGAGGGAAGCTGCTCTCTCACTGAAGCAATCAGCCGGCCGCTGAAATTGACACTGCCGGCTGCTCTCTCCCTCCAATCAGAAACATTAAAACTTAAAAGTTGGATTGGAGGGAGAGAGCAGTGGGCAGTGTCAATTTCAGCGGCCGGCTGATTGCTTCAGTGAGAGCAGCTTCCCTCTCCGGATCAAAGTGAGTCGGCCGCTGAAATTGACACAACTGACAGTTCAAAATAGTAAATTGAATGTTTCAACAACAAATACAATAGTTTTCTGATAGCGTTTACAATTCTTGATGATCGAGTCAAAACCAGCAAGCCCTTAAATACATATCATGTATGAGTAAGAACACTGGTTTTTAAACAAAATGTAACAAAGTTTGTGCGACTACTAAATTTGATGAACACACCTCCCTCATGTTGACGCCAAAACGTCCGGCGCCAAAACGGTTGGCGCCAAAACGGCCGCGCCCAAATGGCTGCGCCAAAACGTACCTAACCCCACTGACCACATGCCCATTCTCCCACAGGTCCTCCAGCCGACTGCGCCGGCCCATCCCGGGCTGCACTCTCTCTTCACTCCGAGGAGAACATTAGTGTAGTTGTGGCACACCTGTCATCCCTACCCTCCACCAGCACAGATACACACCCTCAATGAGAAATGTTATTGTCCAGGCCTGGAGGGCACAGGTTGGTGAGCACAACACACCTGATGATGCACATTAGGTGGAGGCAGGACCCCGCAGGTGAGACAGCAGTCGGAGGGCTGCTGGATCCAAGGACCCAGCTGGGTCCCAGCCTGATTCTGAGCCTGTGGTACAGAGGTACTCAGAGCTGATCGAGACGATAGGGAACAGCCAGGACATTCAGGGGAAGATGTCAGGGTCACTCCAGCAGATCCATAGCCAATTGAAGTCTACGGCTGCAGGAGATGGCGCTGGCAATGCATAGTACCGAGGCCAACACTGCTAGGGTGCCGACCACAGTGGCGAGCCTGGTGCACAACATTGGCACCATTAGTGAAGATGTCCAAAGTGTCGTGCAGTCAGTGATAAGCATGGCTGAGGGTCTCGGTACAATGTCTGACTTGCTGGGGGATATCACCCAGTACCAGGCTGACCTTGATGAGGTTATAGAACATAGAACACTACAGCGCAGTACAGGCCCTTTGGCCCTCGATGTTGCGCCGACCTGTGAAACCATCTGAAGCCTATCTGACCTACACTATTCCATTTTCATCCATATGTCTATCCAGTGACCACTTAAATACCCTTAAAGTTGGCGAGTCTACTACTATTGCAGACAGGGCGTTCCACACCCCTACTACTCTCTGAGTAAAGAAACTGCCTCTGACATCTGTCCTATATCTCTCACCCCTCAATTTAAAGCTATGTCCCCTCGTGTTGGTCATCACCATCCGAGGAAAAAGACTCTCACTGTCCACCCTATCTAACCCTCTGACTATCTTATATGTCTCTATTAAGTCACCTCTCAGCCTTCTCCTCTCTAACGAAAACAACCTCAATTCCCTGAGCCTTTCCTCGTAAGACCTTCCCTCCATACCAGGCAACATCCTAGTAAATCTCCTCTGAACCCTTTCCAAAGCTTCCACATCCTTCCTATAATGTGGTGACCAGAACTGCACGCAGTACTCCAGGTGTGGCCGCACCAGAGTTATGTACAGCTGCAGCATGACCTTGTGGTTCCGAAACTCAATCCCCCTGCTTATAAAGGCTAGCACACCATATGCCTTCTTAACAGCCCTATTAACCTGGGTGGCAACTTTCAGGGATTTATGTACCTGGATGCCGAGATCTCTCTGTTCATCTACACTACCAAGAATCTTGCCATTAGCCCAGTACTCTGCATTCCTGTTACTCCTTCCAAAGTGAACCACCTCACACTTTTCCGCATTAAACTCCATCTGGCCACCTCTCAGCCCAGCTCTGCAGCTTATCTATGTCCCTCTGTATCCTATAACATCCTTCAGCACTATCCACAACTCCACCGACCTTCGTGTCATCTGCAAATTTACTAACCCATCCTTCTACACCCTCTTCCAGGTCATTTATAAAAATTACAAACAGCAGTGGCCCCAAAACAGATCCTTGCGGTACACCACTAGTAACTGAACTCCAGGATGAACATTTGCCATCAACCACCACCCTCTGTCTTCTTTCAGCTAGCCAATTACTGATCCAAACCGCTAAATCACCTTCAATTCCATACTTCCTTATTTTCTGCAATAGCCTACCGTGGGGAACCTTCAGGTTCTGAAGGACATGTCGAGCTCTCAAATGGGAATTGCCGATGCGTTACGGAGCTTCTCCCAGTCGCAGGTGGGTATTGCTGAGACGCTGCGGAGCATGTCCCAGTCACTGAGATGCATTGCCGAGGGCGTTGACACTACATTGCAGGCTATGAGGAGCTGGCAGAGCTAGATGATGCAGGGGCAGCCGGGGTTCGAACTAGCTGCCCCTCCATCCCAAGGTGAATCCAGGGCCCTGTGGGCACTGACCAAGAGGAGGGGGCGTTGGGTGCCAACCCGGACCCGCCCCATGGAATGGCGACGGTGGCCACCAGCTCCCTCAGTTCCACCCCTCTGATGAGGCTGCGTCTCAAAATCAGCACATTGGACAGGGCGGCATTGCTGTGCATGTGCTGCCAAAAAGTGGGCTCGGGCCCTTAGTCATCGGAGCCCCCAGTGGACGCCCGACGGGTGCATAGAAAGCCACGGGACAAGGTAAGCAGCTGGCTGCCTCCACCTCAGATGTTCATCCTGGGGAAACACCTGGATGTAGTGGTAGAGCTCGGAGGGCCAAGCACGTTGAGGATCACGGAGGGCACCAGGGGAGGGAGTGGGCAGAACCATCAGGAGAATGGGAGATTGTGAAACATATTAAACAACTTTATCAATCTCTGCCGGCAGCCCCCCCTCCCTGTGGCACCTACCCACCCTCCGGCTGTGGACATGTCCCTGGAGCTGTGTCCCATCCCCCGGGTGTTTGGATGTTCGCTGCTGCCTGTGTGGTGCTGCCTCCCACAGTGTCCAGGCATCAAGGTGTGATTGGGATGCTAGGTAATGACTCCCACATGCTACATTGCTTGCCCACCAACAGGAATCCACTTGGGATGTGTGAAGTGCTCACTTAGGCATGATTGCCAATTCCTGATTGGCAATAGCCTTTAGCTGCACGGCCAGTCGGTGGGGGTTATAGGTGGTTGGGGAAGATGGACAGAGGCTAGGGTTGCCCCCAAGACGGATAAACAATCCAGGAATTGGCTTGTGGTGCCATGAGCGGTTACCCACCCAGTGCTCCCCCCCAACCGCCGAGACAGCCCACCATGCGGAGGGTCTCCCAGCCCCAGCCGAGCGTACCTCACCTCACCCCCCCCCCTCTCTCCCCCCCCCCCCCCCCCCCCCCCCCCTCTCCCCAACCGAGCACTAGGGTGGCAATTCCAGCACCCCCGGACTCTCTGCCTGTGAGAAAAGATAACCCTGACCACTGCTCAGCTCCTCACAGAAACCCTTCTGCCAGGTTCACATTTTTCAAAAGGAGATCTAATCGGCGGCAGCATGAGTTCTTGCTGGGCAAGTTGCTGAATGACAGGAGGCCGTTTGATATGGAGTGGCTCCCTTTAATTGAAAGGAAATTGGGCTTAAGTGGTGATAATTGGTTTCTCACCTCGCTATGGTGAGATCCCGATTTCGCTTACGGGAGTAGGGCTTACCTTGCCCCTGTTCGCTTGAGCGAGAGGGTAACGAGGCTGGAGAATCGCGCCATTGTCTCCTCCATATATACAGGTAGTACATGTTACAATGAACAACATGTTTCTTTTTGCAACCTGGCAAGGATTAACTGCCAGTTTCAAATACTGACACGACCTTGATAGTTTTCTGACCTAATGAAGAGATTTTATATTGAGAGTGCAGAAGACTTGCATTACTTTATGGAAGTGTATTTTAGATTGTAATTGTGTAACATCATGTAGTGCTGCCAACAAAATCTTCCCCCATGCTCTGGTGATAGCTAAGAGGTTGAGGATCATACTGCCATTTTGAAATGAGCTAAATTACCCCAGAACAATCTGGAGTATTTTAAGTGGCAGAGTTCTCGGAGGCCTTTTATAAGTATAAGTGCTGTGCCAATCGATTGATGCAAGGAAACCGGTCTTACTCTCCTACTACCATTTTTCTAAGTGGGTGTTCAATCCCTTTCTCTCATTACAAGTATCATTTCTATCTATCGCAACTGCTTCTCTTACTACAATCGAAAGTCGTCCTTGTCAACTTATTCTTCGCCAGTGTTGATGTGTTCATTATAGGGGTCACATTTTGAAATTGTCATTGGCTTTCAATCAGCAATTCCTGGATCCTCCCATCAGCAGGATCCTCTGCATCGCCAGCAGCACATCACGCCCGCGGGTTTCCCGACGGCGTGGGGTGGCCACAATGGGAACCCCATTTGCCGGCTGCGGGAACGGAGAATCCCGCTGCCAGAGCATTTATGAAACTATTCAGTGCTTTTATGGAACTATTATTTAGCTTTACCAGTGCTATTCAATGTAAATGTAATTTGCTGCTTTGCCTTTATTTACCTTTCTCTACATTTTGTGGTTGGTTTTGTTTTAAATTCTGGTAAAGTTCTATTAATTAAACTCACGTTCTTTCTCCCAAAAAGCAAATCTGTTGTCTACAGAAGTAGAGGAAGGTCCCTTTCTGTGTAAATCCTGCAGAACAAACTGAAGAATGATATATGGGCAGATAGAAAAGTCAATGTTGGGACTATCTTAATCATTAGTGTATGATTTTTCATTGCCTTATTAAAAGTACTTTTGTATATAAATCAATAAAGGTTATTATTATAAAGTGAACATTTTTTGAGATTGGGCATTGAAAGAATGAACTTTCAGATTATTTATAGTTCTTCGCATATTAAAATTCCAATATACGTCATTCATGAATATACAGACTGGTTTAGGTCAGTTATATGTGCAAACAAATCTGAAATCTTTCTGTCTGTTGATTGAAAAAGAAATATAGAAATATGGCGATATGTTTAAGTCAAACCCATAATCTTCAAGGACCAGTGATACTGTAACCTTTAAGTGCTCTCACTTCGAGTGTCTCTCTGGAATTTCTTGTTGACTAAACTCAGTACTGTTCTTCTAACAGTCTTAGAGAGCAGAAAGTACATGATTGGATCCAAGCAACTATTGAAAGCAGAAAGCAACAGTGAAATCTCATTTGATCTATTCACCATATTTTTCCAGTCGCAGCTTGTTTTGTGGAGCTGAGATGCGATGTAGAAGAACCGGGAGATATGATATGGGACGAAACATATGGTAAAAATGAAAAGAACAATGAACGTTTTTGTTGCAGCTCTGCTGAGAATTTTGCCATTAGAAAAACCAGGCTTTCCTTTGCTGAGCATTGAAAGTCTTTTACCAATCTTTCCATATGAAAAGGCGAGGCAACAAAATATAATCCAAAAAATTATCACAATGAGAAGATTGATGTATGCTTTGAAGTGATCTCTTTTTCTATAATGGTAGCACTTGGAATTGTCAGATGTTTCGGTCTTCAAAAGCATTGGTACGACAATCAGAATGGCGATAAGCCAGACAGCAGCACAAATCATTGTGCTTTGGGTGGCATTCCATAATTTAAACTGCTGCATTGGCCTTGTTATTTTTAAGTACCGATCCACACTGATGAGTCCCAAAAGTATAATGCTAATGTACATAGTCATGTAAAATACATTGCCAACAATACCGCAAAACAATTTTCCTAACATCCATTCGTTATGGTTTGCATGATATACTATTCTGAAAGGGAGGCAGGAAATTGACAGGAGGTCTGCAATTGCCATATTGATCAGGTAGACATGGATGGAATTTTTCTTGTTTTGAATGAAGAAAAATATACATAGTGCTGAAATGTTGCAGATCAATCCAGTTAGAAAAATGAAAGAGTATGCTACAGGTAAAAAAACCATTAGGAAGTTCTCGTGTATTGTGCAATTTTGGTCAATTGATAGTTTCCCCTCCATTCTTGCCTTTAGCAATTTACTTCCATTTTCTGACTGCCAATAGCTCAACGACAGATTAGTTGTTCCCATATTTTCCGGTAATGAGGTTGATTTGATAGTAAGCATTTATTCCTGTAATGAAATAGAATCTCGATTAGCTTGAAGCTTATTGGAGAAAAAACTGCTAAGGCAAATTTATAAGACATCATAGGAAATAGGAGCAGAAGTAAGAAATTAAGCCCTTCGAGCCTGCTTTGGGATTCAATCAGATCATGGCAGATCTCTTCCTGGTCTCAGATCCATCTCCCCACCTGTGGCCCATATCCCTTTAACCCATTTTTAATCAAAAATATATCTATCTCTTTCTTGAACACATTTAATAACTCCGATTCCACCACACTATGGGGCAGCAAGTTCCACAAATTCCCCACCCTCTACGAGAAGTATTTCCTCCTCTTCTCTGTTCTAAATCTACCACATCTCAACCTATATCTGTGACATCTTGTTCTAAATTTCTCCGCAAGGGGGAACATTGGTTCGCGTTTACTTTATCAGTCTCATTTGGTATTTTATACACTTCAATCTAATCCCCTCTCATCCTTCTAAACTCCAGCGAGTATAAGCCCAAACTGTTTAATCTTTCCTCATACGTCAACCCTTTCATCCCCAGAATCAATCTGATTAACCTCCTCAGAACTCCCTCCAATGCCACCACATCCTTCCTCAAACAAAGTGACCAAAAATACTCCAGATGTGGTCTCACCAACACCCTATAAAATTGCAACAACACTTCTCTACTTTTATGCTTCAGTCCTTTTGCAATTAACGCTAACATACCATTTGCCTTTTTAATCACATGTTGTACCAGCATACTGACTTTCTGTGATTCATGAACAAAGACACCCAGATACCTCCGCCCAGATGCATCTTGAATCTCCTCTCCATTTGGATAATTTGCCTTTCTATTTTTTCAGCCAAAATGGATAACATCACACTTAGCTGTATTAAACTCCACCTGTCAATTTTGGCCGAATCTCCTAGACTATGTATCCTTCTGTAAAATGTTTATCTCTTCTTCACTGCCTGCTTTCCCACCTGTTTTAGTGTCATCCACAAACTTTGCTGTATTACACTCTGTACCTGCTTGCAGATCATTTCTATAAATTGTAAACAGTTGAGGTCTGAAGAGTGACACCTGCAGCACCCAGAGAAGGTCCCATTTATCCTGAGCTTCTGCTTTCTGACAGTCAGCTAATCCTAAAACCAATCTAATACCCTACCCAATCCCCTGCAATCTCACATTCTGGATCAGTCTTTTATGCGGCACTTTATCAAACGCCGCCTGGAAGTCTAAATATACCACATCCCCAGGTTCCCCATTATCCACCTTGCTGGTTACGTCCTCAAAGAACTCCAGAAAGTTTGTCAAACATGACTTACCCCTATAAAACCATGCTGACAATGGTAGATTGAGCTTTGTCTTTCCAAATATTCAGTCATCTCTTCCTTAACGATTGATTCCAGCAACTTCCCCACCACAGAGGTAGCTAATTGGGTCTATAGTTTCCTACTTTTTGCCCCTCTCTCTTTTTGAATAGGGGCATCACATTAGCATGTTTCCAATCCACCGAGACCCTTCCAGAATCTAGGGAATTCTAAAATATCATAACCAATGCACCCATTATCTCCGCTGCCACCTCCCTTAATACCCTAGGGTGCAGGCCATAAGGTCCAGGAGACTTATCTGGCCTTAATACCATCAGTTATTCAATACCACCTCCCCAGTGGTTGTTATTGCATCAAGGTCCTTTGCATTAACTGTAGTTTTTCGAAAAATTTTCTTAACTTAGACTGTGAAAACAGAGGCAAAATATTGGTTCAGTGCCTTCGCCATCTCTGTGTTTCCCATTATTACCTCACCAGTATCATCATCTAAAGGGCCAACATTTACTTTAGCTATTCTCTTCCTCTTTATATACTTACAGAAGCTTTTCGTATCAGTGTATATATTTCTTGTTAGTTTCCTTTCATAGTTCATCTTTGTTCTTTTTTTTTAATTTAGAGAACCCAATCCATTTTTTCTAATTAAGGGGCAATTTAGCGTGGCCAATCCACCTCGCCTGCACATCTTTGGGTTGTGGGGGCGAAACTCACGCAAACACGGGACAAATGTGCAAACTCCAAACGGACAGTGACCCAGAGCCGGGATCGAACCTGGGACCTTGGCGCCGTGAAGCAACAGGGCTAACCCACTGTACCACCGTGCTGCCCCCATCTTTGTTCTTTTGATTTTAAAGTTCTCCCAATCCTCCAGCTTACCACTAACATTTTCAGTATGGTATGTCCTAGTTTTTGCCTTTATGCCTTCCTTGACTTCTTTGTTTAACTATGGAACTTTTATCTCCCTTTTTCCTCTTCCTCTCGGGAATGTACTTTGATTAAGTGGTATTTAATATCTCCCTGAACATCCACCATTGTTCCGCAACTGTGCTACCCTCAATTATCTGTCCCCAGTCTACTTGGGCCAACTCTTTCCTCAGGCCTGTATAATTACCTCTGCCCAACATTAAAACTCTAGTATGGCACTCTGTCTTCTCTCGCTCAATCTGATTTTGAAATTCCAGCATGCTGTGATCACTCTCTCCAAGAGGATCCTTAATCTCGCTGATACCTAAAAGAGACAAAGACCCAACAGAATGTGGTTCCTACAGACCCATCTCGCTACTAAACTTAGACGCAAAAATATTGGTCAAGATCCTAGCCAAAAAGCTAGAGGACTGCGTAACAGAGATGGTTGCAGAAGACTAGACGGGCTAGATCTAGATCCTCCCAACTAGACCCTCCCCTTCCCGCTCCAATATCCTTTCAAGCTGGCTTGGAGATGTTCCTCACCCTGGCACCGGGCAGGCAGCATACTATGCTGGACTCCGGTCCTGCTTGCAAAGGATGCTAGCGGTACCTCTAATTATATAATCCACTACAACTACCACTTGATTTTTTTGCTCCTTCCACTTGAATGGCCTCCTGTATCACAGTGCAGTGGTCAGCTGGCTCATCTTCCCTACTGTCCTTTTCCTCATCCACACAGGGAGCAAGTACCTCGTACCTTTTGAGCAAGGTCAAGAGCTGAGGCTCCTCCATCTCTGAATTCAGGATACCCCTACCTGTCTCACTCACAGTCACACTCTGCTGCCCCTGACAACTTGCCAGGTACTTAATTTGAGGTACTTAATCTACGGAGTGTGACCGCCTCCTGAAACAAAAGTTTTGCTGGTAGCTCTCCCCCTCACGGATGTGCTGCAGTGTCTGAAGCTTATACTCCAACTCATCAATTCTGAGCCAAAATTCCTAGAGCAATAAACATGCAGTGATGTGGTCACTGCAGCTTGCAATAGGATCTGCCAGCTTCCACATTGCGCTCATTAAATCTCCGGCTCCTTTTGTGCTCTTTTAAATCTCCGGCTCCTTTTGCGCTCTTTTAAATCTCCGGCTCCTTTTGCGCTCTTTTAAATCTCCGGCTCCTTTTGCGCTCTTTTAAATCTCCGGCTCCTTTTGTGCTCTTTTAAATCTCCGGCTGCTCTTGCGCTCTTTTAAATCTCCGGCTCCTCCTACGCTCTTTTAAATCTCCGGCTCCTCCCGCGCTCTCTGTAAGATATCAGTTAAACCAGTCTTGTCTAAGGTTGGTTGTGGGGAAACATTTAAATTTCCAGATCCTTTACAAAACTAATTACCACTTGGAAGAACATGGGTTAAGAATTTGCCATTAAGCATTTGTTAAAAGAAAATCATATATTGGATATATCCCCGATTCACAGCTGTTTGTTCTGCCAGGTTGGACCGATCATGAAAATTCTTTATGAAATGGGCAGAAAAGCCCGAAGTATCGGAGCCTGCGGTAGTGCCACCTAAAATTTGGCCGCTAATTCATGCTGCTGCACCAGAAGTCTAATTGTGAGGGTATCGTTATTATCATAGAATTTACAGTGCAGAAGGAAGTCATTTGACCCATCGAGCCTGCACCGGCTCTTGGAAAGAGCACCCTACCCAAGGTCAACACCTCCACCCTATCCCCATAACCCAGTAACCCCACCCAACACTAAGGGCAATTTTGGACACTAAGGGCAATTTATCATGGCCAATCCACCCAGCCTGCACATTTTTGGACTGGAAACCGGAGCACCCGGAGGAAACCCACGCACACTGAGAGAATGTGCAGACTCCGCACAGACAGTGACCCAAGCAGGAATCAAATCTGGGACCCTGGAGCTGTGAAGTAATTGTGCTATCCACAATGCTACCGTGCTGCCCTTAAATCAGAAGTTACGGTACCAGACCAGACCTCCAATTTATATTCAGAAATTGGACGAGAAACCCCAATGATTTTTCCATTTTGTAAACTGTGAAGAAAGGAAACTTCACTCTTGGGAGTGATTCCACTGACGAATAGGAATACTTTGTATTAAAACAGGATTAACCACATTAACACCAAAGGAACAAACAGTCCTTGAAAAATATGAGCTGTATTTCTGTCTCTTGAGCTATATTATATGTCTCTTGAGTTGTATTACATGTCTCTCGAGCTGGATTATATGTCCCTTGAGCTGGATTATGTGTCTCTTGAGCTGTATTATGTCTCTTGAGCTTACTAAAATTTCAATAAAGCAACATCCAATACAGTAAAATGCCACTTATAAAATAAAGTTAGCACTTAGTGGCTTACAAATGTATTCACACAGTCCTTGGAGAGAAGCTTTCAGAAGTCAGTCTGAGAAACACAACCACTTTCTTCAAGACCCAGAGCAGAACTCTAAAATGGAACTAAAAACAGACCCAACCCTTCCCATGAGTGACATCACAGCCTGCCTTGCTGTTAACCCATTTAATCACAGCTTTAACAGATATATAATCTGGATACTTTAACCTAAGTTTTTTTTAATACCGTTCATGCAACTGACATATAATACAATATGTAAAAATTTCATACATTTCATCAAAGTATTTTATTATTGCATATGGATACATACATCCTGGTGAACCATCTTTGCACTCTCAAGCTTCCACGTCCTTCTGATAATGTGGTGACCAAAACTGCATGCAATACTCCAAAAGCAGCCTAACCAAGGTATTATATAGCTGCAACATGATTTCACAACTCCTGTACTCAATGCCCCGGCTGATGAAGGCAAGCATTCCATGTGCCTTCATAATCGCCTTGGCCGCCTGTGTTGCCACTTTTAGGGAACTGTGGATCTGCACGCCCAGATCCCTCTGTATGTTAATGTTCCTAAAGGCACTGGCCCTGTTACAGTATAATTCATACCTAGATTTGATCCTCCAAAATGCATCACCTCACATGTGTCCAGATTAAACTCCATCTGCCATTTCTGTGCCCAAGTCTCCAATCTATCTGTATCCTGTTGTATCCTCTGACAATCCTCGACACTATCGACAACCCCACCAATCTTCATGTCATCTCCAAACTTACTAATCAGACCACCCACATTTTCCTCAGATCATTTATACATACTACAAACAACAGCAGTCCCAGCATTGATCCTTGTGGAACACCACCCGCTACGGATCTCCATTCTGAAAAACACCTTTCCACCATCTAGCCAGCCCACCCCAAATCCCATGTGATTTAAATTTTTGTACCAGTCTGCCATGTGGGACTTTGTCAAACGCCCATATAAACTACATCCACCGCCCTTCTCTCATCAATTTTCTTTGTCACCTCTTCAGAAAACTCAATCAAGTTGATAAGACATGATCTTCCCCACACTAAACCATGCGGCCTGTCACTAACTAGTCCATTTTCCTCCAAATGTGCAACTGTGGCAACTTGCTTTTAGTGTTGGTAGCAATATCTAAACATCCCTCAACAAAAATAATTTTCAATTCAAATGTAAATTATTTTTCTCTCTCTCTGACAGACCAGTTGTGTATTTCTAATACTTTATTTTTATTTCCAATTTCTTGCATGTCTAGTATTTTAGCTTTCCTTTTAGAAAAGAAACCTAACTATACCTGTTAATGATTTTACTCAAGTTTATGGGAAATTTGATATGGCTGATTTAAAAAAATGAATGTATCAGAGTATGTGGTAAGATCCCCGCATATCACCTGTCCAGTTATCGGAGAAAGAGGTTGCATCATGTTTTTCCCGTATTAAACCATACAAAGCTCTTGGTCCTGATGGACTACTGGGTAAAGTACTGAAGAATGTTCTCATCAGTTTAAAGGTGTATTTACAAATTCAAATTGGCTGTATGTACTGTTCCAAATACTTGGAAAGCATCAGCCATCACACCTATCCCCCTACAATTTGCTTAAAACGCGCAAAGGGGAACTGAAGATGCTCCCCTTTCTCTCGTGAAACTGATAACTAATAACCTCAACAGCCAAAATCTTTTGTGCGTGTCTTATTTACTGATTTTAGTTCAGCATTCAATACAGTGCAAATTCACATCCTATTACAAAGATTGTTCACTTTGATTGTGAATGGGGCCCAATTCATTGGATATGGGATTTTTTTATTGATCACCCTCAGCGTGTTTTTATGAATGGCTTTTTATCTGATCAATTTATTTTAAGGACAGGTGCTCCTCAGGGCTGTGTCCTGTCACCCCTGTTATTTTCCACATACACCAATGAGATAAGAATCAAAGAAACTAATACTTACTTATTTAAATCTGCAGATGATATGGCTTTGGTGGGATTATTTTTAAGCGATAAAATGACAACTGAAGGAAATTTCGAAAGGGTGGCAATATGTTAAAAGTAATAGTGTCAGCTGAGTGCTCTGCAGATCAATGTGGATGAATCCAAAGAGCTGCTTTACATAGCAATGGCCTACATATGTGTGAACTTCTCTATCTTAATTATCTCTATCTTAACTGGTAGAGGTTTGGGTGTTTCACGTATCTGAGAACATATATAGACCAAAAGCTAAGCTTCACCGAGAATATACCAACTGTATGTTTAAAAAGGCTAATAGGCCTCTGTTTTTAATTAGAAAACTGAAAGGGTTTGGAGTGAGTCCAGATGTTTTAGAGAAGGTATACAAAAGTCTGGTGGAGAGTATTCTAACATGCAACATGCCAGTATGGTATGGTAACCTAAGTATGAAATGAAGAAGTAAGCTAGCCAGAATTGTCAACACTGCAGGTAAAAATATAATAATGTGGGTAGACAGCAGACACAGCTCAATAATTTATTTAACATCACAGCTAAGAGGTCGTCATCAGTGATCCCCCTCACTCTTTATATCATCAATTTGAAAGACTCCCTTCGGGTCGACGCTTTAGAATGCCTGTTGCTAGGAAAGAACTGTTCCAAGAGTCTTTTGTTCCCGGTGCCATTGACTTGCTAAATAACAATGTAAATTTGACTTGCCATTTTTATTTATTTTAACTGCAGTAAGTGCTTTAATGACCGAGTGCAAGGTGTATGTTTGTATGGTATCAATGTGTGTTATATATGCACAAATGTAGGACTGTAGGTATACATTAGTTTTTAACTAATGTCTATTATCATGGCCAGAATTCTCAGGCCGTTGAGATTTACTTTTCCCTCCGGCAGCGCAGCCCGCCCACAGGTTTCGCGGAGGCATGCGTAGCTTCAATGGGAATCCCATTGACATGTGGCAGGAGTATAGAATCCCACAGCGGCGCACTGCCGGGGGACTGGAGAATCCAGCCCTATATATTATACTGGAGGTGAAGTGAAAAACAAATATCCACTTTTGCATGGACAAAAAAGCTCCATGTTCTATTCTGTTCTATTATATTCCTTTGTGTTCTATCATAACTAATTGGAATTACAGGATGAAGTGAACCAGACTCACCACTCCACATTTTACCCTTCTTAACTATTTTATTTATTTCTATGCACCATACTCATTTCATCTGTTACTCGTGGTTTTAAAACGTGTTAGGCCACTCCCTATTCTTTTAGTTTCTTGCAAATGTTTGTCATCCTCCTCGTTCTGCTTCAACTTCAACACTACCCTAATATTGGCGATGGCACAATGCTGGTAACTCAAGTTTTAGAAGTTCAAATAATCTCACCATATGTATTTCTGGCATTGAATGTGGAAATTCGGTAATTTATGACCTAGTACTAGAAAATGACAGCATGGACTTCCAGCAATGGATGTGAGTGGAGGACACGCACCAGGGGATGCTCTGACCCGATCCAATTCGCAAAGCGCATAATAGGCAGTGCTAGCCGGAAAACAATTTCAACGAAGACCAAGGGAAACAGACCTCATCTTAACATGCCCAAAAACAAGAGAGGGGGGAGTCTAATGTGTGTTCTTCAGTCTGAGGCTTTGTTGGAGTTGGCAGGAGGCAAAATGGCAGCGGTGGGATACACCCCCAACCCCTCGCAAGGCGACCGCGTGGCCATCAGTTGAAGACACCAGCCGTATTCCTGGCGGCTGAAGTGAAAAAAACCACCATCAGGACCTGGCCGGAGATGAATAAAAAATGGAAGCGTGGCGTGATGTGGCCCAGAATGTGGAGTTGGCCCTCACTGACCACAGTGAGCGGATCATGCCGCTGGAAAAAAACCTGTCTTCAGTCCTGGACATGAATAAGTTTTTAAAGAATAAAGTAAATGGCCAGGAGAACAGGTCTCGAAGGCAAAACATCCGCATCGTTGGTCTGCCGGAGGGAACGGAGGCAACACCCCGACAGAATTCATAGCTGACATGCTTTTTAAAATGGTGGGCGCGAAGGTGCTTAAAGCATCCTCCTCTCCTCCTCTCTCCCCCCCCCCTCCGGAGCTAGATCGGGCTCCTCACACGCTGCAACCAAAACCTCTGGCAGAGGAACCCCCTTGAGCGATGATCTTGAGGTTCCAAAACTTCAAAGAACTTCTTGTCCTGCAATGGGCCAGGGAGCAGCACCATGTTAAATGGGAGGGCGGTGTGTGGGGGGGGGGGGGGGGGGGCACTCAATCTGGCTTTATCAGGGCCTTAGAGCTGAATTGGCGAAGAAAAGAGCAACATTTAATGGGTTAAAATCTGCCCTATTCAAGAAAAGTATTCAGTTTGGGCTACTTTACCCAGCCCGTTTTTGAGTTTCGGTCGAGTAAATGGATCACTACTTTGACTCCCCAGATGAGGCAAACACTTTTGTTAAGAAACTGAGTTTGAATTCTGTGTAAATCTTTCGCTATTGTTGTTTAAAAGTTAAATTGCTGTATGTTCGGAAGTTATGTCATTGTTCTTTATTTAGCTGATTTACACTGTAAAGTTATTACTGTTGAAGAAACTTCGCAACGCCACGGCGAGGTGATCCCGGTCCCAAACTGGGATGTCTAGAGCATTGACCTCTTTCATGGATAGGATTGGAGGGGTTAACCAATGGCATTTTCTGCATCTAAGCAGTAAGGAAATTCCTTTCTTTCACATGTTCACTGCGCCTCAGCCCAAATTGTTTTTTTGTTGTTGTTGGCATATCCTCCTCCCCTCAGTGAGAGCAGCTGAATACTCAGCAATTGTCATCTTGGATCATTTGCCTCACCTTGTTGATTTTTTCTTTGATACCCCCCTGAGCATCCTTCCTGGAGACTAAACACCATCTTATTGCCTGATGGCAAATTTTGTGAGCGATAGTCTGCTGCAAGAGCAGACTATAACAAAAGCAACAAAACAGAGTTAATTTCTCGGTCAACTCGATGGGAAACTCTAAAGTCCGTCATAACGGGGGGGGGGGGGGAGTGGGGGAGTATCTCATACAGAAAGACAGAAAAAAACATTCGGCCCTTCAAGCCCACTCCACCATTCATTATGATCATGGCTGATCATCCAATTTAATAGTCTAATCCTGCTTTCCCCCATATCCTTTGATTCCCTTCGCCCTAAGTACTATATCTAACTGCTTCTTGAAACCATACAATGTTTTGAACTCGGCTAATTTCTGTGGTAACGAATTCCACAGGTTCATCACTCTCTGGGTGAAGAAATTTTTCCTCATCTCTGTCCTAAATGGTCTACCCGTATACTGAGACTGTTACCCCTGGTTTGGGGCACACCCACCATCGGGATCATCCTTTCTGCATCAACCCTGTCCAGTCCTGTTAGAATTTTATAGGTTTCTGAGATTCCTGACCCCCCCCCCCCCCCCCCCCCATTCTTCTGAACCCCAGCACATACAATCCTAACCAATTCAATCTCTCCTCATACTTTGGTATTGCTATCCATCTGGGATGTCTGGGAAACCTTTGCTGCACTCCCTCTAGAGCAAGAACACCTTCCTCAGATAAGGAGACCAAACTGCGCACAATATTCCAGGTGTGGTATATAAAGCTCACATTGTGAACAAGGAGAGAGAGAGGAATGACAAAGGTTTGTGGACTCCATCTTGGAGGTTAACCGCTAATATTCTGCTGCCCCAATGCCGGAATTACTGATGCACAGAAAAAATTTGTAACTGCAATTTGAATTAATCTCCACGAACAAAGCGGTGCATCAGTAACGCTGTTCTAGGAGCACCTTCTATGAACATAGGGAGAAGGAGGGCTGTCTTGCACAGCAACTCAAGAAGCAGGCAGCCCCCTGGGAAATTCCTCAGCTTCAGAAAAACAAGGTAATCTAGTCTCAGCCCTTTTCCAGGTAAATGCGGCTTTCAGTACATTTTACCGTGAGATATATGAGTCAGAGCCTCCTCCCGAATCTTCAGACATGATGAGATTTCTAGATGGTTTACACATCCCAACGATTTGAGGAAGACAAGAAAAGGGAGCTGGAATTTCCCCCTTAAGCCCAAAAGAAATACAGAAATGTATTGGTCGGCTCCGATCTGGCAACGCCTGCGGCCCTGACTGCTTCCCACCCCAATTTTGTAAGAGGTTCTCAGCGCAACTAATATCTTTAATTTTGGACATGCTCAATGATTCACTGCCTTGGGGATCATTATCCCGTCCTTGGCCCAAGCTACACTCTCAGAGCTCCCGAATGAGGGTAAAGATCCAGTGGAGTGTGATCACATCAACCCATTTCACTCCTTAACACGGATGTTAAGATACCGGTGAAAGTGCTGGCATTCCAGATGGAGCCATGTCTTCCAGATATAATTTTGGAGGATCAGACAGGCTTTCTCAAAGGTAGACCGTTATCGGCAAATGCCCAACGACTCTTGAACATTGTCCTATCCACCTCATTTGCTTGGGAACCTGAAGTTATCATGCCTTTGGATGCAGAAAGGGAGGAGCACCTGAAATCACTCCACAGATGACCTACTTTTACATATCACAGATCCGGTCTCCTCAATAGAAAACATCATTAAGATGCGCACAAGGTTTGACGCATTCTCAGGTTATAAATTAAACATCAGTAAAAGAGTGTTTCCCTGTTAACTGAATGACCAGAGGGAGTCCGCTTGGTTCACTGCTGTTTCCCCTATCGCCCTCTAATTTTCAATATCTGGGGATACGCGTGGCCTATAATTGGGCCTGACTGCACAAACTGAACATTTCAAGCCTCATCAACAAGATCAAAATGGATTTACAGAGGTGGATTAACCCCCCCCCCCCCGATTCTAGCGGGCAGGATCCAAATTGTTAAGATGAATGTACTACCCAGGTTTCTGTTCTTATTTCAAATTATCCCCCTTTTTTTTAAACCCAAAGCATTTTTTATTACAGTCAACTATTTAATATTGGCATTTGTCTGGGCAGGTAAGAGTCCGAGGGTCCGCGGCACTCTACTTCAGAGGGACAGAGGATCGGGGGGCACGGCCTTACCAAATTTCTGCATTTCTTATTTGGCTGCCAACATGCAGAAAATCCTACAATGGCTGACTGGTCTGAAATTCAACTGGAGTAGATTAGACTAGGCACAGTCTTGTGCTACAGCCTCTTCCCTACACAACATAATTACCAATCTTATCTCCGCTTGGTCTTTCCTCGATCCCTGTGGTTATTTCATCCCTCAGGATTTGCAAGCAGTTCCGGCAGCACTTCAATCTTCTCTTGCTGTCCTCACTTGACCCAATATCTGACCACCACCTCTTTGAGCTTGGATCCGTCGTTCAGGTTCCTTGGGCGGCACAGTGGTTGGCACTGTTGCTTACAGCGCCAGGGTCCCAGGTTCGATTCTCATTTGGGTCGCTGTCTGTGCGGAGTCTGCACATTCTTCCCGTGTCTGCGTGGGTTTCCTCCAGATACCCCGTTTCCTCCCACAAGTCCCGAAAGATGTGCTGTTAGGTGAATTGGACATGCTGAATTCTCCCTCTTGTGCACCTGAACAGGCGCCGGAATGTGGCGACTGGGGCATTTCACAGTAACGTCATTGCATTGTTAATGTAAACCTACTTTATGACAATAATGCTTATTATTATTTTTATTATTATTATTAGAGAACAGGAGGTCTGGTGCATTTTGGGATTTATTCCGAGGTGAAAGCTTTGCCAGCCTTGAAAAACTCTGAGATATGATCTGCTGGTCCCAACCTTTTGTTTTTTTCAAATTTGGGATTTCTCAAGTTTTTTATGCCCTTCCCTCTGCCCCTCTCCCCCTTCAATGCTGGAAACGATACTAGGTTTGGCACAGCAAGGGAGAGGGTAGTTTCAAATCTGTACTGTAGTGATCTCTATATATCAATATACATGATCAATGTATGTAAAACTAGTACAATCAATTCAACACTTGATGTCTTACTATCAGATGGTATAAGAAAGCCTTTCCCGCTATTTCTGGGAGAGTGCGCTTCAGAAAGTGAACAGCAAGACATAGAATAGCTGGAGAGAGAGAGGTTATAAGTTATTTCATTATTACATTGTTTAGTTAGTTATCTTTACTGTATTTTATTTATTTTACTAGTTAAGTATTAAGTACAAAGGACTCACAAATATTATTTATATTACTCAATAAATTAGTTCATCTTTACAGGAAGACTATTGTTCATTTCATCAACTCGGCTGGTTCAAAGAGTAATATACTATATTTCGCAAAGTAATATACCATGCGATCAGGTGTTTAAAGATAACATGGTACCAGAGTTTTAAGCTTTTAAAAAAGACTAGTGAAGATTTAGAATAAAAGAAAGAAGAAATAAAAATCAGAATCAACTATTCGACTACAAAAGTCATCGCAACATCAGAATCTTCGACAAAAACAACTTTTCAATGGACCGAGTTCAAGCACCAAGACATCTAAAGACCACTGGTAATTTAAATTTGAATTGGAAATTGTTCAAACAACAATTTTAACTCTATTTAGAAGCCAGTGATTTAATTGCTACACCAGAAGCTAGAAGAATTGCTGGCAGGACAGCAAGCAATCAAAATCTTCAATTCATTTAATTTTAATGCTGGTGAAGAGAAAACAAAAGTTTGATCAAGTTATAGCGAAGTTCGGTGAACATTGCAAGATGCAAACCAAAATTTTTACAGAAGAGTTCAAAACGTTGGTGAACCAGTGAATAATTTCATCGCAGATCACAAACTATTGTAGATCTCCATAATTCACATCTGCGAGACCAAATTGTTTATGGCATACTTGTTGATACTGTCAGAGAAGCTTTAATTAGGCAAAATGGTTTAATGTTGCACATCGTGATAGATAAATGCATCTCCGTGGAACAGACGCAAAGTCAGTATTTAGCATTTTATCTGAAGGAAAAAGGCGCAAGTCTCTACCACGAGGCAGAGAAAATCAAAATGGTGTTGCAGGCAAAGCAGAAGACTGCGGAACGGAAACTATCCTTTGTAAGCATTTTCGGGCTCTGCACATGCGCACTATGCACAGAAATGCGAGACGTCAAAGAAGAAGTCTGCGCATGCGGGTACGTCACTAATACGTCATGATGGCAATGTGATTACGTGTCATAGGGGTGGCAACGCCCACTTAAAGGGAAACTTCCCTGCTTTTGGTAAATGCTGTTTGAGATGTCAGAAGTTAAATCATTATGCTTCTCGGTGTTGTCATAATATACACACAAGTATATGATGGTGCACAGACAGGCATTGATTGACACACAGGGTGACCAATGAACACACACAACACAATCACCAGACAGGACACAACCACTATAAAGCCAGAGCGCACTAGTTTTCCCGCTCTCTTGGGATCCAGCGTCTGAGACAGTCAGAGCCCGTGAGCAACAACTAGAACATACACCATGTGGCAGTAAGATAGTCTGGTCAGGTTAGCCTCCAGTCTCCAGTCAACTCAGCATAGTGTCAACCCACAGTTAAAGTATGTATGATAGTTAAGAGTTCAATAAAACAGAGTTGCATTTCTTCAAGTGTTGGAAGCCTGTCTCTCTCACTGCTACAGTAAACACAGTCCTCGCAGACCCAGCTTACCCAACACATCAAGTGTCAATCATCCACAAGTTACATTCCTCCTGCACAGATAAAATGTTACAAAGTGAGAGCTGTGGACAACAAAGAAGAAATCATCACACAAGAAGATTTCATGAAAGATGATATTTTCTCGTTCGAAAATACTTTATTCGTTGGTGTGGTTGAATCGTCCATGAAGAATGATCTACAAACAAGCAAGAATAATCTTCAAGCAACAAAGCCAGCCCATCATGAAAATGGAAAGGATCTTCAAGCAACAAAAGATCAAAGAGTCAATGTCATTCGCAACAAATGGATGACTACTATGTATATAAACACAATTCCAGTTTCTTTCAAACTGGACACAGGTGCCTTGGCGAATCTTCTGAATTCCAAGGACTTGTACAAGATAAAAAGCCATTATGAGATGATACCTCCAGAGTGCTCATTAAGAAATTATAATGGCGATCCCATTTTCTCACATGGTTCGTGTTACCTGAGTGTCGCAAACAGGGACATTCATAAACAAGTAAGATTTGAGATAGTAAATGATACTTGTTCATCTTTACTTGGAACTCAAGCATGTAAAGATTTGCAGCTCATTCAAAGAATTTTTCTTAATACTTGTCAGATGTATTTCGAGGTATGGGTACGTTATCTTTTCAGTACAAGATACAACTGAAGAAGGATTCCAATCGGTAATCCATCCACCGAGACGTGTACTTGCTCCGCTTAAAGACAGATTAAAAGCTGAACTATCCAGATTGCAAGTTCAAGGTATCATATCAAAAATTACTTGACATGCTGGCTGGGTTAGCTCCCTAGTCTGCGTAAAAAAACATACAGGTGAAATAAGAATCTGTATGGATCCCAAAGATCTCAACCGCAATATTAGAAGAGAACATTATCCAATATCAAAGAAGGAAGACATTACTGCAGAAATTGCCAATGCCAGGATTTTTACCAAACTTGATGCGCCTCAGGGTGTTTGGCAGATGCAACTAGAGGACTCCAGTAAACGCCTCTGTACTTTTAATATACCTTTTGGAAGGTGCTGTTTCAACAGAATGTCATTTGGAATTATATCCGCTTCGGAAATTTGGAACAAATGGAACAAATGACCGAAAACATTGAAGGTGTTCGTGTTTATGTTGATGACATAATCGTCTGGTCAACAACACCTGAAGAGCATATGAAACGTCTTCAGAAAGTATTCAAAACGATACATGAATATGGTCTGTAACTAAACAAAGCTAAATGCATGTTTGCCACCTCCTCTTTGAAATTCCTAGGTGATGACATCACAGCTGAAGGAATAAAGCCAGATCAAGATAAAGTGCAAGATATCAAGACAATGCAAATTCCTAAAGACAAGAAGGCAGTCTTACACTTTCTCGGACTTGTCAACTTTCTTGGGAAGTTCATTTCAAATCTAGCTAACAGAACAACTGCACTAGGTCAACTGATCAGAAAGAACACAGATTTCATCTGAACTGAAAAACATACTGAAGAATGGACAGATCTAAAGCAACAATTGAGACAAGCTCCGTGCTTATCATTTTTTGATCCTGCAAGACCTACTAAATTCTCAACAGATGCTAATCAAAATGTCATAGGTGCTGTTTTACTTCAAGACCATTTCAATAATTGGGTTCCTCTTGCCTACCCATCAAGATCCATGGTTGAGACTGAGTGTAGGTATGCCCAAATTGAAAAGGAGTGTCTTGGGCTAGTTACTGGAATTTCCAAATTCCATGACTATGCTTATGGTCTACCCAAGTTCACAGTAGAAACTGACCATCGCCCAGTTGCAGACATCATTGAACAAAACTTAAATGATATGACTCCTAGACTTCAATGTCTGATGATGAAATTAAGATTATATGAAAATACACCCCAGGTAAAGAGTTAGTAATTGCTGACACTTTATCTAGATCAGTCAACACTGAAATTCTTCAAGAAGAATCGATCAACAATATTGATTCTCAACTGCAATTATTCAAAGAGTTACTTCCAGCCTCTGATTCCAAGTTACAACAAAATTGCATTGAAACACTGAAAGATGCTACTTTGATGAAAGTCATACATCATCTTCAACAAGGATGCCCTAAAGGTAATTGTCCGCAATACCAAAGCATTCAGTCAGAACTGACTATTATGGGTGGTATTTTGTTGAGAGAAGATCGTATTGTGATTCCACATAGCATGAGGTCTGCAATGCTTTCTAGACTTCGTGAGGGTCATTTTAGGCATTGAAAAAATGTAAACTTCGTGCTAATTGATCTATTGGCCAGGTATCAACAATGATATCTCGAACATGATATCATCAACTTCAACGTGTCAGTCACATCAAAACCATCAATGCAAAGAACCAATGCAACCACATGATCTAGTTACATCACCATGGATCAAGGTTGATGCTGATCTCTTTCACTTATTTGGCAAGGACTATTTCATTGTCATTGACTATTTTTTCCAATTATCCTGAACTAGTGAAATTGAACGACATCACATCCAGTACTGTCATAAAGGCATGCAAGGAAATATTTGCCAGGCATGGTATTCCTCGTATCGTCATGTCTGACAATGGTCCATGTTTTTCAAGTCATGAATGGCAAAAATTCTCATTGAATTACAATTTTGAACATGTAACTTCACCCTTATTTTCCACAATCCAATGGAAAAGCAGAGAAAGGTGTCCACATTATGAAACAGCTACTTAGCAAATCAAAAGATTCAAAATCTGATTTTTATCTAGCTTTACTCAATTATAGGACATCACTTTTAGCAACAGGATTATCTCCATCACAAATGTTATACAACCGGAATTTAAGAACGACTCTACCTCAGTTACATTTTCCTGATCCTGAACAACATTGCACTGTGAAGAAAATTCAACAACAGAAAATGAAATAAAAGCAAGAATTGTCTATTCTATCTGAGAATGATACTGTTAGATTAAGACTTTCTGAAGGAGGTTGGTCTGACGTTGCTCGCAGGATTAGGCAATTTTCTCCAAGATTTTATCTGATAATTTCAGGTGGAAGCATTCTGAGAAGAAATCGTAGAGATCTACTTCAAGTCACAGATACTGCGTAGATATTTCCTAATCTTGATTGAATCAAACAAATACAAAAAAAATTGAACAGCAAAGGCATTCAAATTGATCAACGAAAACATTAAAACTTCTTCATCACCTTTGACATCAAGAAGATCGACAAGGAGAAGAAGACCCAATCGTCTGAATTTTTGAACTTTTTCATAATTCTAGTGATTGCTGTACATTGTATACACTGCATTTCAGATGTAAAATTTTCTTTTACTATTTGCAAGAAAATGTTTTTTAAAAAGGGGGGATGCAGTGATCTGTGTATATCAATATACATGATCAATGTATGTAAAACTAGTACAGTCAATTCACTAGCAGATGGTATAAAAAAGACTTTCCCGCTTTCTGGGAGAGTGCGCTTCTGTAGAGGGAACAGACAAGACATAGAATAGCTAGAGAGAGGTTATAAGTTATTTCATTATTACATTATATAGTTAGTTATCTTTACTGTATTTTATTTATTTTACGAGTTCAATATTAAGTACAAAGGACTCAAAAATATTATTTATATTACTCAATAACTTAGTTCATCTTTACAAGAAGACTATTGTTCATTCCATCAACTTGGCTGGTTCAAAGAGTAATATACTATATTACACAAGGTAATATGACATGCTACCAGGTGTTTAAATATAACATGTACAGCATCATCCTATCTTCAGTTCTTGCCCCTTTGAATAGAGTATACGAGAAATGGATGGAAGAACTAAGCTCTGTGCTTACTGAGGAGGTTTGGGGAGAAGCTCTCAAAGGTGAATTCCAGCTTATCCTGTGCCAGATTGAGTTTGTGCGACATAGAACGCATTGGACAAAGGCAATAATGAGTGGATTATTTCAAGACATGCCGAACAAGTGTGACGGCTAACTACGCGCATGCATTTTGGTTGTCCTAAGCTTGCTGGATACTGGGCCTCCTTTTTTTTGGCACAATGTCCAAGATTTTGCAGACAACCTTAGAACCGTGACTGCTGGTTGCATTATTTGGGGTTTTGGACTCCCCGTCTTTCTACTCGGGAGTGACGGCAGAGGTTCTTGCTTTTGCCTCTTTAATAGCCAGGAAAATTGCTCAACTGGAGATCCCTCTCCACCCAAGGCATTAGCCTGGATGGAAGACTTGATATCTGTCTTGCATCTGGAGAAAGTCAAGTATACAATCAGGCAGGGCAGCGCTGTGGCCTAGTGGTTGTCACAGCTGCCTAACGGCGCTGACGTCCCAGGTTCGATCCTGGCTCTGGGTCACTGTCCGTGTAGAGTTTTCACTTTCTCCCCGTGTCTGCGTGGGTTTCACCCCACAACCCCAAAATGTGCAGAGTAGGTGGATTGGCCACACTAAATTGCCCCTTAACTCCCAAGCTCAGTTGGGAGATTCTATCAGAGATGGTGGCCATTCATTTCTTTCTTTAAGGATTCAAACACATTAGAGGGCATGGGGCGAGGAAAGTAGAGAGGTATAGGTTAGTATTTGTTTTTTTATGAAAGTTATATTGTGTGTGTATTTTTGGTTATATGTATATTCCGGTTTATATTTGATAATTCACTAAAATCTTTCTTTGAAAAAACAAAACTGACAATATAAAGAAACTGAAAATATAGATTACTGCAGATCTAATCTAGTTCACAGGTGTCCTTGAGGGAAAGAAACCTGCGAATCCTGCCCTGATAGCCTACAGATAGACTCCAGCCCCACAATATTTAGTTAATTCTGCACCTTCTCCAAAGTGTTTTACCATTTCTAAAAAATAATTCCATATGGAAATGTATCACAGGACAGGAAGGGATAGGAAGTAAATACGTCCTTACCGATATTCCCTGCACCCTCGCTATTGAACTAAATCGTGTGCATTCCCCATCATTTCTCCAGAGCATTGTATGGAGCATTGTATCAATTGATTGAAGGTCGATTTTCCATCATAGATCATAGAATTTACAGTGCAGAAGGAGGCCATAGGCCCATCGAGTCTGCACAGGCTCCTGGAAAGAGCACTCTACCCAAGGTTAACACCTCCACCCTATCCCCATAACCCAGTAACCCCACCTAACACTAAGGGCAATTTTGGGCACTAAGGGCAATTCATCATGTCCAATCCACCTAACTTGCATATCTTTGGACTGTGGGAGGAAACCGGAGCACCCGGTGGAAACCCACGCACACTGGGAGGATGTGCAGACTCCGCACAGACAGTGACCCAAACCGGAATCTAACCTGGGACCCTGGAGCTGTGAAGCGATTGTGCTATCCACAATGCTACCAAGCTGCCCATATTCCCTTCACTCCCTTTGTCAGCATTTCGCAGATACAATTCCCTCCGAGATAATCTTGTCCACTCCTCCACCATACCCAACACCTCTCCCATCACCCATGGCACCTTCCCATGCAATCGCAGAAGGTTTAACATCTGCCCTTTACCTCTTCCATGCTTAACATGCCAAAACACTCATTCCAGGTTCAGCAGCGTTTCACTTGCACCTCATTCAATCTGGTCTATTGCATTCGCTGCTCCCAGTTTGGTCTCCTCTGTATCGGAGAGACCAAATGCAGACTGGGTGATCGCTTTGCTGAGCATCTTCGGTCTGTGTGCATTCAGAATGCAGACCTTCCCGTTGCTTGCCATTTTAACAAAAGACCCTGCTCCCATTCCCACATGTCTGTCCTTGGCCTGCTGCAATGTTCCAGTGAAGCTCAACGCAAACTGGAGGAACAGCCATCTCATCTTCCGGTTAGGCACGCTACAGCCTTACGGTCTCAACATCGAATTCAGCAACTTCAGATGATTAGCTCTACCCCACCTCAACCCCTTTGTTTTAATTGTCTTTGACCTTTTATTTCTTGTCTTTCTTTATATATTTCCCCCCCACTCTTATCTCCCCCTTTCATGATCTTTTCTCCCCTTTTGCTTGCCCCCCCCCCCACTTTTTCTCAATTTGAGCTCTCTCCCACTCATGTCCCCCATCCTCCCACATCCACATCTGTTACAACTTACCCTCAGATGTTAGTTTCTCTGCTGTTTGTCCTTTCACACCTTTTATTCTCTCTGGGGACTGCCATGAGCACTCTTTTCCTTTGGGTTCTGTGGCTATGACTCATCTTTCATTCCCTCACCGCACAGTATACATTTCCCACTTTCTGTGCCTTTTAGCTTTGACAAAGGGTCATCTGGGATCGAAACGTTAGCTCTTTTCTCTCCTTACAAATGCTACCAGACCTGCTGAAATTTTCCAGCATTTTCTCTTTTGGTTGGTTTCTGATTTTACTCCTGTTGATTGTATTCTTTATTTTCTTTTTTATACATTTAGAGTACCCAATTATTTTTTCCAATTAAGGAACAATTTAGTGTCACCAATCCACCTATCCTGCACATCTTTGGGTTGTGGGGGTGAAACCCACGCAAACACGGGGAGAATGTGCAAACTCCACACGGACACTGACCCAGAGCCAGGATCGAACCTGGGACCTCAGCGCCGTGAGGCTGCAGTGCTAACCACTGGGCCACCCCTGTTGATTGTATTGATGCTGATTCCACTGTTTTGTCCTCTTGTTGGTTGTGTGCCAATTGATTAATACCCAGCCCCTGTGTTGAAAAACACTACACAATATTTTCTGAACTTGTAATTTCTGGTTTATTCATAACTAAATTAAAGATCTCTGAGGTTCTCCAGTTCTAATCTCTTCAACAACCCTTATTTTAATTGATCCTCCATTGTCAGGGTTAACTTTACTCTGAGAAAACCTGTGGCAGATGTTTGAACCAGGGAAAGTTTGAACTAATCTACTTTGATCTTGAAAAGACTGGTCAGAGTATTGAGGTGGATAAGTTGATTAAAGGATTTGATAGGGTAGATAGAAATGTTTTTGACTGCCTTGCCCTTTGTTTTGGAATTGCTTTTGTAAACCCGTCAACCTCGCCGACCTCCTTTAAGATGCTCTTTAAAATCTACCTCTTTGGCCAAGCCTTTGGTCAGCTGACCTTATTCTCCTCCTGTGACTTGGTCCCAAATATGGTCTTTTAGATAACACTTGAGATATTTAGCAACATTAAAACTGCTCAATGTTGCTGTTGCTTGATCAACTGCAGCATTTTTTATGTTTATAATAATTTTGACAGTGTCATTCAGGCTATTGGGGAAGAAATTTATTTGCATCAGCCTCCTTAAATTTATACTTATCAATGCTTTCAGCCCTCTTTTGCGATGGAGTCTGTAGATCAATGACTTTGCAACTCGATCCATTGTGCAGGTGTTATTTTCAATGCATGCACGGAAGAGATAGATTATGAGTTACAAAGAAGGCTTTCTGAGATCTGGAATGAACTGTGAAACCCAATAAACAGCATATTCAAGCAAATTGCAGACAGTTGGTAAAAATAACATTTTTAATTGTACCTTAACTTGTTGCCTCCTTTCTGCTTGTGTCTGCAGCCTTTGTTTTAATGGTTTTTTGGACTTTCCATTTTCAACTCTCTTATTTCCTTGAGGTGGATGTGGTAAATTACTTTGGATAAACCCCTGTACCAGTGCTTATAACTGGGTAATGCCCTGAGCTAACGGGTACAGTTAAATCAGGGGATTAACTCAGCTGTTGGCAAATCTGTGGCAGAGGCGTTTTATACCATAACTATCCTTTGATTCTATATGTTAAATTATATCCTCAACTGTGACTTCTAAAAACATGTGACTGTCACAGTACAGAATATATCATAAATTTTGCCCACCAGGGTCATCCAGCTTGTTTAAGAACGTGTTTAGCAAGTGTAAGTTTGTACTGACTTCTGTAACTTTGTTTGAACTGAGGCAATATCATGGAACCAAGTTTATCAAACTCCATTATGATTTATTAAATTTAAATTTAACAAACTCCACAATGTAATGGGCGGCACGGTAGCACAGTGGTTAGCACTGTTGCTTCACAGCGCCAGGGATCTGGGTTTGATTCCTGGCTTGGGTCACTGTGTCACTGTCTGTACAAAGTCTGCACGTTTTCCCTGTGTCTGCGTGGGTTTCCTCCGTGTGTTCCGGTTTCCTCTCACAAGTCCCAAAAGATGTGGTTGTTAGGTGGACTGGACATTCAGAAATCTCCCTCAGTGTACCCGAACAGGCGCCGGAGGTTGGTGACTAGGGGATTTTTATAGTCACTTCATTGCAGTTTTAATGTAAGCCTACTTGTGACACTAATAAAAACTTGTATTATTAGTGACTGAGAAACTACTAGATTATCATAAAAATCCACGTGGAACACTAATGTCATTGTTCCTTGCCTGGCCTACATGTGACTTCAGACACAGCAATATGGTTGACTCTAAACCGCTTTTTAAAATGATCAAGCAAGTTACTGAATTTTACCAAACCATAACACAAAACTATTAAAAGAATAAAAGCAGATGGACCACTAACATTAACCTTGACACCAGAATGAGAGGGGCAAGCTTAACCCAATCAGTCCTGAATGCTAGGGGAGAGACAGGAGTAAGCAAAGACATCCTTACTAACATCTGGAAACTTGGACCAACATTGGGAAAGTTGTTCCACAGACCAATCAAGCAACAGCCTGATATAGATGTACTCACAGCCAATGTCTTAAACTCTTCCATGACCATCCCATCAGCAGGATAGACCCTCGGGAGTGGTATAAATTGAGTGTGGGGCCCGGGAGTCCTCAACATTGACTCCAGACGCATTGAAATTTCAGGGCATCAGGTAAAACATGGGTAAGGAAACCTCCTGTTAATTGCCACTCACCACTCTCTGAACTGATGAATCTCGATTCCACCATGGTACATACCATTTAGAAGAAGAATTGAGGGTAGATCGGGCACAGAATGTAATCTGGATGGGGGATTTCAATATCGTTAAGGCCAGAATTTTACACTCTCCCTCCGGGTTCCCACTTGCCCTTAACCTAATTAAGGCCTTCAAATAGCAATTATGTTTCTCGTCCAGCCTCCAGATTTAGACTGATGGCCCAATTATAATGCCGTAAAGAAAATCCAGATCTCAAGCGGAAAGGGAGGGGAAGTGCCTCCATGAGAAACTCCATCCTTCCTTTTCACCTCCCTCTTTAGGCCAGATATTCACTGGAGATCCCCCAAGACCCTGATTGCCCCCCCTTGCAATCCCCCATGTCTTCCCCTACCCTCGCCCATCTGAGATCCCTTTCACTTCCATGGGTCTTTGATTACCAGGACTTGGCCTCATGCTGGTTGGTGCCTTTTCTGGCCTCTGCAGCTGGTGGCCCTGGAGAGCTGCCAGCCAATCTCATTGGCCTGCAACTCTCAACGGTGGGACTTCTACCTGAGTGAGAGCTGGAAGTCCTGCCAATTGTATACAATAGCTTTGCACCATTGAAGTTGATGGGGATGTGTTCCCCGCCAACTCTTTGTGCCTCTGTCATCCTAAAAATTCAAGCCCAAGAATTTGCACATTGCTCAATGAGCTGGTCAAGTCCTTCATATCAAATATTATCCCAGTCATTGGAGAATTTTCCACTTTACGTCCATTGTGCTCTTTTCTTTTTAAAAAGAGAGTTTCTTAAAGCCATTTGGGTCAAGTACTGTATTTATTTCAGGTTGGCTACTCCTGTCTCTCCCCTGGCATTCAGATGGTTGATTATTGTTAATGGATGGTTTTATTTGACCTAGTAAGCAAGTATTCTTTGCAAATCTGTTTTTGTTTCAATGGCAGTTTCTTCTGATGAAAGGAGAGGAAATTTGATGAAGAGTGTCTGTCAACAGATCAGGGCAAAACAAATGGTTTCCCCTCTGTTTAACTGCATTGTTACTACTCTTGTACCTGGATGTTGTTGGAAATATTACCAAATATTACCAATAAACAATTAAAGATTGCTGAATTATAGTTAAAGCAGAGTGGCAATGATAGTTTAATTTTGTGTTACTGATCCACAATTTAAAGCTTTTTTCAAAAATGTTATGTATAAAGCTAAAAGATAAATCTCGATTTACCTATTTTCTGGAGACTAAATCCTGATTTACTTAGTCAGTTGTAGTCTCCAGCGAATGTTTCAAATTCGACAAGTATACATTATGGGAGTCAAAAATATTTAGAAAGGGATACTGTGGGGGAATAAATGTTCTATGATCATTTTAAATGATAGTCTTGTCACATTTAACAGTTGTTTTTGCTCACAATTTTATACCCACTTATTAATTTTGGGCTCTGGTATTATAAATAACTTAACAGTCTACTTAAGGCATTTAACAAACAGATTATCTCTTGTACACTTATTTTTTCTTTTAATTAAAGGTCTCCTAAATATTAGATCATTGTGATTTGTTGGCACAAGGCATATTTTCTTGGAGACCCAACATTTTGGGCAAGGTGGGAAACACAAGGTTGGATATTTCCTTTCTTGCTACCATTTTAAACTGTGTTTGCATCAGTTTAGCTGGATCTGATCCTCCTTGTTCCACATTCAATGAGAGATTATGATCATTATTATGACCCCAGACTAGACCCCAACAGTGGCTAGGATACTGGACACAAACCCCAATATTTTATTTTAATTTTGTAAGATTGAGAGGAAAGGATACCTCACTCCAGGCGTGATCACATGAAGAAATATGAATATGGTATATTAAAGCAAACTTTATTATTAACACAGTATTAGAATATGTTCAACATCACCCCAGAAAATAACTTACGATTTCTCCTTAAACAATACTACTCCATACAGTGAATAAAATATCCTTAACTATCTTTATTCCCACTCAAACAACAAGAAACAAAAATATCTTGGCTCTCAATACACTATTAAATACCACTGGTAGTCAGGGCAGTACAGTGGCGCAGTAGTTAACATTGCTGTCGCACAGCGCCGAGGTGTCGGGTTTGATCCCAGCTCTGGGTCACTGTCCGTGTGGATTTTGCATATTCTTCCCCTGTTTGCGTGGGTTTCGCCCCCACAACCCAAAAGATGTGCAGGGTAGGTGGATTGGTCACGCTAAATTGCCCTTTAATTGGAAAACATGAATTTAATTGGAAAACATGAATTGGGTACTTAAATTTTTTTTTTTATTAAATATCACTGGCAGTCAGGATTACTTCCTTTACAGAGATGTTCTTTGAGAAAGAGAGATTTCTTAACACTGCTTTAAAGAAAAAATCTGACTCCTGCCAGACACCAGCAGAAACTCTGGGCTGTATTTGTTCAGAAGCTGGTTTGTTCACCTTACCTAGCACACTGCACTTCTGTCTGTGACATATCTCAGAACTGAGCTGCAGCGAGCAATCTGCCTGACTATTGGTCACAGCTTAATCTAGAACTGCTTTCTGCAAAATGGCTGATGCTTTAGCTCCACCCAGTAACTTCACCATTTTACCAAGCTGAAATCTAATTAACTCCACAGGGAATTCCCTTAATCCAGTGTTTCTCAAACTATTTTTCCCGTGTCGCATGTTTACCAACTGGCTGACCTACGGGGCCCCCGCCGGCCAACCTTTGGGACCCACACCACATTGTGTACCCAGTCTAACCTGAATCAAGGCAGTTTTTGGGACACTATTTCTTGTGCAAGGCAGGTGAGGGAAAGAAAATAATTTAATATTCCTGTTCTTAATCACTCTCTAGCAGACATTGAATTTATGTCAACATTGAGTGAGGACAGGTATGCCTGTGATGTCTTCCTTTTTACGACAATTCACTTTCTAGGGACACACATGAAGAATAGTAAATCATGAGAGGGCCGCCAACAATTGAGTGAACTGGCATTCATCACTGGACACTGCCTTGAGGAAACAAAGAAGCACAGGAAGAAGACTAAGGAGAGGAGAACAAAGAACATCTATCACTGGGAGAGAGCCATATATGGTTCTTGTAAATAAAACAACCATAAATCTTAAGATAGTGACATTAAGATATTGATTTATAGTTGGCTTAAATACAGTTCAATTACTTGATGCAAGTTTATTCAAGTTCAAAGTCCACTATTAGAAACAAGTTAACCAAAATTGATGAAAGCCGATAACAGTAAAATTGCACCGACTAAAAAAAATAACAGTTCTGGATGTCATTAATCAGGCAGAATGGACATTAAACACATTTTTCTCGGATATTAATTATTTTCTCAGATATTCCATTGTGGCATTGTGCTGTGCTTATGCTTTGCCACCCAGAAGAGATGCCATTGCAGTCACTCCATGGTGACTGATGTCCTGCCAACAGTTGAACTGCTGCAGGCCAGACCATCAAAATCCTGTATTTCTGAACAGTCACCCTCCGGTTCCTCCCTGATATGGTCTCAATACCTGCCCATAATCTGCCCCTACCCCGATAACTGACAAGTCCAAGCCCCCCCCCCCCCCCCCCCCCCCGTCTCCCAGCCACAGACTGTGAAATAAGATGTTTTAAACCACGTGGGGGCAGACTTGTTGATGATCTCATGAATTTCCACAAGCTCATTTCATTTCTGCATCTTTTAATTCACACCGAGCCAGTTAGTTTTGTTACTCTGCGCTGATAATCCCAGTCTATTCGTCGCAACTCCCCTACTGTCTCTCAGATGGCCAAGATGCAAGGTGGGTGGGGAGGGTAGGTGGAGAGCAGGTCAATGTTTGCAGGAGCTTCCTCTTTTCCACAATACATTCGCAACTCATATTTGTACTTCAGCTTGTAAAAGTTGTAATTGTCAAAAAACAAAACAAAAATAATGAACTCTGCACTTTAAAATCTCAATTGAATTAGCAAACCGGGACTTTAGATTTGCTCGAGATGGGTGGACAATGTGAAAAAATAGAACACACTGTCTTTCTCGATTTTCAGTTTCTCTACAGACGCACAAAGGACAAAAAACATCGCCCCTCCAATGTTAGCCAGTCAATTTGGAAGCAGTATATTACTCACCTGTCAATTCTTTCCAAATTCTAGCGCCTTCACTGAGTGCTAAATTTGGTGCATTTGAGTGCTATAGTGAGAGTTTGGTGACTGAGGGAGTATAAGGGTTCATTTTTATCTAAAGTCTAGTCTTTTATTTAGTTAATTCACTTAAAAGTTGCAGTTTGGTTTAGAAGAATTTTCAATCAGCTTTAGGCAAAGGTTCTACTTGTAGGTACTTGCAGCTGGAGCATGTTAATTAGTTAATTGGATTAGGCCCGTTTTCAGAGGCTCGAGTCACAGCATAACGTGATCTGCACTGAGTGCTAAATTTGGTGCATTTGAGTGCTATAGTGAGAGTTTGGTGACTGAGGGAGTTAGGTGAGGAGGGAGAAAGGTGCTCCTTTCATTTCATTTCTGCAAAGAGCGAGAAGGGAGCCAGGGAGTGCAGCTGACTGGGAGCAGAATCGGAGGGCATAGGCCCAGTTGGTCCACAGGGCAGCTATATTCTGTAAGGTAAGAGGGGATGGCGGCTAGGGCAGTTGCATGGTCCTCCTGTAGGATGTGGGTGGTGAGGAATACCACCGGTGTCCCCGCTGACTACACCTGCGGGAAGTACACCCAACCCCAGCACCTCAGAGACCGTGTTCTGGAGCTGGATGAACTTTGGATCGTCCGGGAGGCAGAGGGGGTTATAGAGAAGAGTTACAGAGAGGTAACCACACCCAAGGTTCAGGACAAGAGTAGTTGGGTTACAATCAGGGGAAAGAAAACAAACAGGCAGATGGTGCAGGGATTCCTCGTGGCCATTCCCCTTCAAAACAAGTATACCATTTTGGATGCTGTTGGGGGGGATGACCTACCGGGGAAAGGCCCTAGCGGCCAGGTCTCTGGCACTGAGTCTGGCTCTGGGGCTCAGAAGGGAAGGGGGGAGAATAGAAAAGCAATAGTAATAGGAGATTCAATGGTTAGGGGAATAGATAGGAGATTCTGTGGTCGCGGGCGAGACTCCCGGAAGGTATGTTGCCTCCCGGGTGTCGAGGCCAGGGGATGTTTCGGATCGCGTCATCAGGATCCTGAAGGGGGAGGGTGAGCAGCCAGAAGTCGTGGTGCACTTTGGTACCAACGATGTAGGTAGGAAAAGGGGTGTGGGGGTAATAAACGAGTTTAGGAAGTTAGGCTCGAAGTTAAAAGCCAGGACAGACAGTTGTCATCTCTGGTTTGTTGCCGGTGCCATGTGATAGCGAGGCTAGGAATAGGGAGAAAGTGCAGTTGAACACGTGGCTGCAGAAATGGTGTAGGAGGGAGGGCTTCAGGTATTTGGATAATTGGAGCGTATTCTGGGGAAGTTGGGGCCTGTACAAGCAGGACAGGTTGCATCTGAACCAGGGGGGCACCAATATCCTGGGAGGGAGGTTTTCTAGTACTCTTCTAGTACTCTTCGGGAGGGTTTAAACTAATTTGGCAGGGGAATAGGAACCGGATTTGTAGTCCAGCAACTAAGGGAGCCGATATTCAGGACGCCAAAGCGTGTAGTGAGGCAATGGGGAAGGGAACACTGACAAAGGAGAGTACTTATAGGCACGGAGATGGGTTCAAGCATCAGGAATAAGGTGGATGAACATAAGGCATGGATCGCTACTTGGGACTACATTGTGGTGGCCATCATGGAAACTTGGATAGAAGAGCGGCAGAAATGTTTGTTGGAGGTTCCTGGTTATAGATGTTTCAATAAGATTAGGGAGGGTGGTAAAAGAGGTGGGGGGGGGTGGGTGTGGCATTGTTAATTAAAGATAGTATAACAGCTGCAGAAAGGCAGTTCGAGGAGGATCTGCCTACTGAGGTAGTATGGGTTGAAGTCAGAAATAGGAAAGGAGCAGTCACCTTGTTGGAAGTTTTCTATAGGCCCCCCCCCCCCAATAGCAGCAGAGATGTGGAGGAATAGATTGGGAAACCGATTTTGGAAAGGTGCAGAAGTCACTGGGTAGTAATCATGGGTGACTTCAACTTCCCAAATATTGAGTGCAAACTCTTTCGATCAAATAGTTTGGATGGGGTGGTGTTTGTGCAGTGTGTCCAGGAAGCTATTCTAACACAGTATGTAGATTGTCCGACTAGAGGGGAGGCCATATTTTATTTTGTACTTGGTAATGAACCAGGGCAGGTGATAGATTTGTTAGTGGGGGAGCATTTTGGAGATAGTGACCACAATTCTGTGACTTTCACTTTAGTAATGGAGAGGGGTAGGTGTGTGCAACAGGGCAAGGTTTACAATTGGGGGAAGGGTAAATACGATGCTGTCAAGACAAGAATTGAAGTGCATAAGTTGGGAACATAGGCTGTCAGGGAAGGACACAAATGTGGAACTTGTTCAAGGAACAGATACTACGTGTCCTTGATATGTATGTCCCTGTCAGGCAGGGAAGAGATGGTCAAGTGAGGGAACCATGGTTGACAAGAGAGGTTGAATGTCTTGTAAAGAGGAAGAAGGAGACTTATGTAAGGCTGAGGAAACAAGGTTCAGACAGGGCGCTGGAGTGATACAAGATAGCCAGGAGGGAACTGAAGAAAGGGATTAGGAGAGCTAAGAGAGGGCATGAAAAATCTTTGGCAGGTAGGATCAAGGAAAACCCCAAGGCCTTTTACACATATGTGAGAAATATGAGAATGACTAGAGCGAAGGTAGGTCCGATCAAGGACAGTAGCGGGAGATTGTGTATTGAGTCTGAAGAGATAGGAGAGGTCTTGAACGAGTACTTTTCTTCAGTATTTACAAATGAGAGGGGCCATATTGTTGGAGAGGACAGTGTGAAACTGACTGGTAAGCTCAAGGAAATACTTGTTCGGAAGGAGCATGTGTTGGGCATGCTGAAAAACCTGAGGATACACGAGTCCCCCGGGCCTGACGGGATATAGCCAAGGATTCTATGGGAAGCAAGAGATGAAATTGCAGAGCCGTTGGCAATGATCTTTTTGTCCTCACTGTCAACAGGGGTGGTACCAGGGGATTGGAGAGTGGCGAATGGCGTGCCCCTGTTCAAAAAAGGGAATAGGGATAACCCTGGGAATTACAGGCCAGTTAGTCTTACTTCGGTGGTAGGCAAAGTAATGGAAAGGGTACTGAGGGATAGGATTTCTGAGCATCTGGAAAGACACTGCTTGATTAAGGATAGTCGGCATGGATTTGTGAGGGGTAGGTCTTGCCTTACAAGTCTTATTGAATTCTTTGAGGAGGTGACCAAGCATGTGGATGAAGGTAAAGCAGTGGATGTAGTGTACATGGATTTTAGTAAGGCATTTGATAAGGTTCTCCATGGTAGGCTTATGCAGAAAGTAAGGAGGCATGGGATAGTGGGAAATTTGGCCAGTTGGATAACGAACTGGCTAACCAATAGAAGTCAGAGAGTGGTGGTGGATGGCAAATATTCAGCCTGGAGCCCAGTTACCAGTGGTGTACCGCAGGGATCAGTTCTGGGTCCTCTGCTGTTTGTGATTTTCATTAATGACTTGGATGAGGGAGTTGAAGGGTGGGTCAATAAATTTGCAGACGATATGAAGATTGGTGGAGTTGTGGATAGTGAGGAAGACTGTTGTCGGCTGCAAAGAGACATTGATAGGATGCAGAGCTGGGCTGAGAAGTGGCAGATAGAGTTTAACCCTGAAAAGTGTGAGGTTGTCCATTTTGGAAGGACAAATATAAATGCGGTATACAGGGTTAACGGTAGGGTTCTTGGCAATGTGGAGGAGCAGAGAGATCTTGGGGTCTATGTTCATAGATCTTTGAAAGTTGCCACTCAAGTGGATAGAGCTGTGAAGAAGGCCTATGGTGTGCTCACGTTCATTAGCAGAGGAATTGAATTTAAGAGCCGTGAAGTGATGATGCAGCTGTACAAAACATTGGTACGGCCACATTTGGAGTACTGTGTGCAGTTCTGGTCGCCTCATTTTAGGAAGGATGTGGAAGCTTTGGAAAAGGTGCAAAGGAGATTTACCAGGATGTTGCCTGGAATGGAGAGTAGGTCTTACGAGGAAAGGTTGAGGGTGCTAGGCCAGTTGTCATTAGAACGGAGAAGGATGAGGGGCGACTTGATAGAGTTTTATAAGGTGATCAGGGGAATAAATAGAGTAGACAGTCAGAGACTTTTTCCCCGGGTGGAACAAACCATTACAAGTGGACATAAATTAAAGGTGAATGGTGGAAGATACAGGGGGGATGTCAGAGGTAGGTTCTTTACCCAGAGAGTAGTGGGGGCGTGGAATGCACTACCTGTGGAAGTAGTTGAGTCAGAAACATTAGAGACCTTCAAGCGGCTATTGGATAGGTACATGGATTACGGTAGAATGATGGAGTGTAGATTAATTTGCTCTTAAGAGCAGCATGGTAGCGTTGTGGATAGCACAATTGCTTCACAGCTCCACGGTCCCAAGTTCGATTCCGGCTTGGGTCGTGTGTGGGTTTCCTCCGGGCGCTCCGGTTTCCTTCCACAGTCCAAAGATGTGCAAGTTAGGTGGATTGGCCATAATAAATTGCCCTTAATGTCCAAAATTGCCTTAGTGTTGGGTGGGGTTACTGGATTATGGGGCTATGGTGGAGGTGTTGACCTTGGGTAGGGTGCTCTTTCCAACAGCCGGTGCAGATTCGATGGGCCGAATGGCTTCCTACACTGTAAATTCTATGATAATCTATGATTAATCTAGGACAAAGGTTCGGCACAACATCATGGGCCGAAGGGCCTGTTCTGTGCTGTATTTTTCTATGTTCTGTGTCCTTCAATGAAGACTTTTAAGCTCTTGCTGGCTTTCTCCTTTTCCTCCACAACTCTGTCCAATATCTGTCTACCGTGGAAATCACTGTGGGCCTGCAGCCTGTCACATCCCAGAAAGTGGGAGATCACACAAAATATGCCTGGGAGGGTGCAGGCCTGCAGCACTCGGCTTGTTTTATAGCTTGCAGGTGAAACACCATTGAAATGTGCACTTCCACTGTTAGGTAAGGCCTGAATTGACATTGTAAGCAGGGTTTTCCCTGCAGACGCTTCTTTAGCGGCTGGTGGAACACCGCAACCCTTCTGACTCCTGCCCACGATCCACCCGCACTTTGAAAAATCCTGCCTTAATCCAAACAAAATTGCATTGGCCTATGCCTGTTATGATGGTTTAATTGCATCCCTGGCTCCTAAAATATACTTGCCTTTCAAATTAGGATTTAATTTAAAACATGATTGTAGCAGTCTCACACACACACTAACCCAGGCTTTTGACCCTTACTGCACCAAATATCTATAATGTAATACATCTGAAATTCCTACATTCATCACCATTAAATAATAAAACTTGATCTAGGATGTAGCGTCTGACCTTTTTTAGTCTGTTTTCTCTCATCTACACCTGACATATTTGTACATTTAAGTTATTAAATGTTCTTCTAAGAATACAGCCACTAATTCTATTGTCTACATTAAACTGTAAAGAAATTCCATAACGTGATAATAAGAGTACTATTGCACACTAATGGCGAGTGCACAACCCAATTATCGAGTTAACTAAGCTTTTACTTATAATTATCGGAGTATCAGGCATGTGCTTCACTGTAGGGGAAGTGAAAACTCAAAGAAATGTTGCTAATTCAGACCTTCTAGCAGCCAGTGTCAGAATCTTTATTTAGAGGCCAGGTGTAGTAGATATGCGGCTTGCAAAGGAAGACCAGAAGGTTGGCAGTATTGAAATGCAATGAAGTCAAAAATAATATGTATTTTTTTTAACAAACAATTTTATTGAGGTATTTTTGGCATTGTAAACAGTAACAATATGCATTAGTGTGCAATTACAAAAAACAAAAATAGTGCAAATAACCGTACCACTCACACAGATAGACCCGCGAAGAAGTCGATGAATGGTTGCCACCTCCGGGCGAACCCTGATAATGATCCCCGTAAGGCGAACTTGATTTTTTTTCCAAGCCGAGAAAGTTTGCCATGTCCGACAGCCATACTTCGGTCTTTAGGGGCTTTGAGTCCCTCCAGGCCAACAGTATCCGTCGCCGGGCTATCAGGGAAGCAAAGACCACAACGTCGGCCTCTATCCCCCTCCTGTACTCCCGGGTCTTCCGATACCCCAAACATCGCCACATCTGGACCCATCGCCATCCCTTGTTTTCAGTACCCGGGATATGACATCCGCAAATCCCTGCCAATATCCCCTGAGTTTCAGACACGCCCAGAACATGTGGACATGGTTCGCTGGTCCTCCCCCACATCTAGCACATTTGTCCTCCGGCCTATAGAATTTGCTCAGCCGGGCCACCGTCATGTGGGCCCGGTGAACCACCTTGAACTGAATCAGACCGAGCCTGGCACATGTTGCGGTTCCATTTACCCTCCTCAGAGCGTCTGCCCACACGTCTCCCTCCAACTCCCCACCAAGCTCCTCCTCCCACTTAAGTTTCAGTTCCTAGGTCCCTGTGTCCTCCGCTCCCATAAGCTCCCTATAAATATCCGAGACTCTCCCCTCTCCTACCTCACCCTGGAAATTACCCTGTCCTGGATCCCCCTTGGTGGGAGGCATGGAAAGGGCGGGACCTGTCTACGTACAAAGTCCCGCACCTGCAAGTACCGAAAATCATTTCCCCTCGCCAGCCCGAACTTCTCCTCCAGTGCCCTCATGTTCGCGAAGCTCCCTTCCAGCAACAAGTCGCCCATCCTTCCCACCTCCGCCAAGCTGGAAACCCGCCATCCATCTTCCCCGGGACAAATCGGTGGTTGTCACATATTGGGGACCAGACCGACACTCCCACTAACCCCACATGCTTCCTCCATTGGCCCCAAATCCGCAAAGCCGCCACCACTACAGGGCTGGTGGAGTACCTGGCTGGCGGGAACGGCAGGGGAGCCGTGACCAGGGCTGCCAAGCTGGTGCCCCTGCACGAAGCAGCCTCCACCCGCTCCCAAACCGACCCCGTACCCACCATCCATTTCCTTATCATGGCTATGTTAGCCGTCCAGTAGTAGTTGTTGAGGTTTGGCAACGCCAGCCCCCTCTCGCTACGGTTCCGTTCCAGCATCCCCCTCTTTACCCGCGGGGACTTCCCCGCCCAAACAAATCCCAAGATAATTTTATTGACTCTATTAAAGAAGGACCGCGGAATGAAAATAGGGAGACACTGAAAAATAAACAGGAATCTCGGGAGGATTGTCATCTTCACTGTCTGTACTCTCCCCGCTAGTGACAGCGGGAGTGCATCCCACCTCCGAAACTCGCTCCTCATTTGCTCCACCAGCCTGGACAGGTTCAATTTATGAATCTTACCCCAGTCGCGCGCCACTTGTATCCCTAGATACCTAAAACTTTCCCCAACCAGCCTAAATGGTAGCTCCCTCAGCCTATTCTCCTGACCCCTCGCCTGCACTACAAACATCTCGCTTTTTGCCATGTTTAATTTGTCTCTTTAATTTGTCTGTAGGCTGCCCTCCTTCTGGCCACCTCTTGGCTCAGATCCTGGCAGATGCGCAGGACACTGTTGTTCCATGAGCAGCTCCTCGTACTCTTGGCCCACCATAGAACCCGCTCCTTGTCCACGAACCTATGGAACCTGACCACCATCGCCCGGGCCCCCCCCCCCCCTCGTGGCTGCCTCGCCTGCACTCTGTGTGCCCTATCCAGCTCCAACAGACGCGGGAAGAAATCATTCCCCACCAGCTTCTGGAGCATGTTTGCCACATATGCCGTGGCATCCGCTCCCTCGCCCCCCTCCGGGAGCCCAATGATTCTCAGGTTCTGCCGGCGAGACCTATTTTCCAGGTCCTCCAGCTTGTCCATCAGCCTTGCTTGCTGCTCCTTCAGCTTACTGATTTCCACGTCCGCCACCGTTTGGAAATCCGCCTGTTCCTCCACTGTCTTTTCCAATGCCTGGACCTTCTTGGTGGGCAGCACGGTAGCATGGTGGTTAGCATAAATGCTTCACAGCTCCAGGGTCCCAGGTTCGGTTCCCGGCTGGGCCACTGTCTGTGTGGAGTCTGCACGTCCTCCCCGTGTGTGCGTGGGTTTCCTCCGGGTGCTCCGGTTTCCTCCCACAGTCCAAAGATGTGCAGGTTAGGTGGATTGGCCATGCTAAATTGCCCGTAGTGTCCTTAAAAGTAAGGTTTGGGGGGGGTGGTTGTTGTTGGGTTACGGGTATAGGGTGGATACGTGGGTTTGAGTAGGGTGATCATTGCTCGGCACAACATCAAGGGCCGAAGGGCCTGTTCTGTGCTGTACTGTTCTATATCTAGTCCTGAGCATCCAGCCTCTGGTCAAGTCGTTCCACCGCTTTCTGGAGTGGTTCCAAATTGTCCCGCTTCAGTGCTGCAAAGCTCTCCTTCATGACCTGCAGCATATTGTCCAGCGCTGCCTGGACCGTCCTTTCGTCCGTTCTTCGGCCATCTTTCCTCCCACCTGAACTTCCACCCCATCTTTATTCAACTCCTTCGCCTGTTTTTGCTCCCTTCTGCTCCTTAAGTCCATACAACTCTGTATGGATTCAGGTCTAGAGTGCTACTGCTTTTCACTCCAGCGCTCAAAAGTTCCGAAAAGTCGGGGGAAAAGGTCTTAAAGTCAGACCGGAGCGAGAGCCACCAAATGTGCGACTTACTCCCTCATAGCTGCCACCGGAAGTGTCAAAAATAATATTAAATAAACTTTAATGCATTAGTAGTGATTCTAAACAATCTGCAAGGCACAAGTCAGGAGGTGATGGAATACACTCTATTTGCCTGGATGAGTGCAGCTCCCATCCAGGACAAAACTGTTTCCTTGATTGCCACTCCATCTATAATGCCTTCAACATTCATTCCTTCCACCACTGCTGCACAGTAGCCGCAGTGTATACCATGTACAAAATGCACTGCCGCAACAACCAAGAGCCGCTGCAGACTCGATGGGCCGAATGGCCTCCTTCTGCACTGTAAATTCTATGATTCTATGAACTCACCAAGAATTAGACAAACAAATATGCAGGGAGATTGGGGAGACTTGCAGGTGTCATGGTTGGGGATTTTAATTTTCTGAACATAGACTGGGACTGTCATAGTGTTAAGGGCTTAGATGGGGTGGAATTTGTTAAGTGTGTTCAGGAAAGTTTCCTCAGGCAGTATGTGGAGGGTCCTACTTTGGAAACGGCACATCCTGACCTACTCTTGGGAAAGGGCAGGGAAAGGGACTGAGTTTGTTTTAAATAAATTTAAGAGTACCCAATTATTTTTTTTCCCAATTAAGTAGCAATTTAGCGTGGCCAATTCACCTATCCTGCACATCGTTGGGTTGTGGTGGCAAGGGCAAGGTGACAGTGGAGGACCACTTTGGGACCAGTGACCATAGTTCATTTTAAAATAGTTATGGAAAGGGACAAGACTAGTCCACAGGTGCAAGTTCTAAATTAGGGAAAGACGAATTTTGATGGAATTAGACAGGAGCTTGCAAGGGTCGATTGAAGTACAGTAGTTTGTGTGAAGGCAGGGGGCCTCCAGCAAATGGGATGCCTTTAAAAGTGAAATAGCTAGAGTTTGAGTGTATATGTTCCTGTTAGGGTGAAGGGCAAGGCTGGCAGGAGTAGGAAACCCTGGATGACAAAAGAGATTGAGGTTTTGGCCAGGAAAAAGGAGGATGCATGGCCCAGGTGTAAGAAGTTAAAATCCAGGGATTACCTGGAGGTGTACAGGGGATACAGGAGTATACTCGAGAAGGAAACTAGGAGGGCAAAAAGGGGGCATTAGGTAGCTTTGGCTGAGGGGATTCACGTGAATCCAAAGAGATTCTTTAGATAAATTGAAGGAAAATTAATAATTAGAGAGAGAATAGAACCCCTCAAGAACCAAGGTGGACACATATGTGTGGACCACAGGAAGTGGGCAATGTTCTCAATTAGTATTTCTCCTCTGTGTTTACTGTGGAGAAAGACATGAAGACTTTGGAACCTGGGAATGTTAGTGGCGATCTATTGGGGACAGTTTGCATTGCAGTAGAGGAGGTGATGGGACGTATTAAAATGTATGAAGGTGGATAAATCTCCTGGCCCTGACCAGGTATATCCAAGAACACTGCGTGAGGCTAGAGAAAAAATTGCAGGAGCTCTAGCTCAGATATTTGCATCATCGTTAGCCACTGGGGAGATACCTGAAGACTGAAGGGTACCCAATGTTGGGCCCTTATTTAAGAAGGGCTGCAAAGAAAAACCTGGGAATTATAGCCCGGTAAACCCAACATCTGTGGTGGGTAAATTACTAGAGAGGATTCTGAGGGATAAGATATGCAGGCATTTGGAAAGATAGGTTTTGAATAGGAGTAATCAGCATGACTTTGTGCCTGGGAGATCATGCCTTATAAATTTGTTGAGTTCTTTGATGAAGTGATCAGGAAGGTTGATGAGGGCAGGGCGGTAGACGTAGTCTGTCTGGACTTCAATAAGGCCTTTGATAAAGTTCCGTATGGTAGGCTACTCTGGAAGGTTAGATCAGATGGAATCCAGATGAACTGGCAAATTGGATGTACAACTGGCTTAATGGTAGGAAGTAGAGGGTAATGGTAGCAGGATGCCTGTTGGACTGGAAGCCTGTGACTAGTGGTGTGCCTCAGGGGTCAGTGCTGGGCCCATTGCTGTTTTTTTTATCTATATCAACGATTTGGATGAGAATGTACAAGGCATGGTCAATAAGTTTGCAGATGACTCTGGGTGATATTGTAGACAGTGAGGAAGGTTATCAAAAATTGCAGCAGGTTCTTGATCAGCTGGGGAAGTGGGTTGAGAAATGGCAACTGGAGTTCGATACAAATAAGTGTGAGGGATTGCATTTTGGAAAGTCAAATCAAGGTAGGACATTCACGGTGAATGGTAGGACTTTGGGGAATATCGTGGAACAGAGGGACGGTGAATTGTAGGACTTTGGGGAATATCGTGGAACAGAGGGACCTTGGAGTTCAGGTGCACGGTTCTCTAAAGGTGGAGGCACAGGTACATAGAACAGTGAAGAAGGCTTTTGGCCTAAATCAGTCACGGCATTGAGTATAGAAGTTGGAGAGTTATGTTGCAGTTGTACAGGACGTTGGTGAAGCCGCACCTGGAGTATTATGTTCAGTTTTGGTCAACTTGCTGTGGGAAAGATGTTGTTAAACTGGAGAGAGTGCAGAAAAGATTTATAAGAATGTTGCCAGGACTCAAGGGAGTGAATTATAGGGAGAGATTGTACAGGCTAGGACTTTTTTCTTTGGAGGGTAGGATATTGAGGGGTAATCTTAGAGTATTTAAAATCATGAGAAGCATGGACAGGGTGAATGCACTGTCCTTTCCCAGGGTTGGAGAATCGAGAACTAGAGGGATGGACAGTGGGGGACTAGCCAGCCCGGGGGGGGGGGGGGGGGGGTGGATATGGACAGTGAGGAACTACCCAGCCCAGGGGGGGGGGGGGGGGGCAGGACAAACAGTGAGGGACTACCCAGCCCATGGTGGGGGAAGGGGGGGGGAGAGAGACGGACAGTGAGGAACTACCCAGCCCGGGGGTGAGGAGGGGGGGACGGGGGGAGGGGGAGGGGGGGGGGGGGGGGGGGGGGAGACAGTGAGCGGCTACCCAGCCCTGGGGGAAGGCAGAGGGGTACAATGAGGGACTACCTAGCCCGGGGTGTGTGGGGGGGAGAGTGAGTGACTACCCAGCCCCGGGAAGGCAGAGGGGTACAATGAGGGACTACCTAGCCCGGGGGGGGGGGGGGGGGGGTGAAAGGAAGGGGCTACCAGGAGAAAGCGAGGGGGGTGGAAGGGACTGCCAGGGGTAGGTATGGGGAGGTTGGAAGGGATTGCCAGGAGAAGGGATGGGGGGAGGGGGAGGTCGAGTGCAACTGCTGTTGGTGGGGGGAAATGAGCCAGGAATGTCATAAGTGGCTCTGAGCCATCATTTTTACATTCTACTGACTCTTCCAACTTCAAGAAAATCAAATCAAGATGGGGCGGCATTGCACAGTGGTTAGCACTACTGCCTACAGTGCTGAGGACCTGGGTTCAATCCTGGCCCCGGATCACTCTCTGTGTCGAGTTTGCACATTTCCCCGTGTCTGCGTGGGTCTCACCCCCACAACCCAATGATGTGCAGGTTAGGTTGATTTGTCATACTAAATTTCCCCTAAATTGGAAACAAATAATCAGGTATTCTAAAAAAAAATTTGAAGTCAAATCAAGATCATGAGACTTCACCAAAGTGCACCAAACCTGCGTAAAGAATTCAACTGTTTCCTGACTCATTTATTTTTGATAATTTGGCTCCATGGTATTACCTCAACTCTAATTCAATTTGCATTGCAAAATTTTAACAAAGAATCTTGGGTTGATACTTCACAGTATTGAAGGAGTTGCATTGTTGAAATACCATCTTTCATGTGATTTTAAAACTGAGGACTGGACTACCGATGGGCATGAAATATTTTGTGGCATTATTTCAAAAGGAGCAGTAAGCTAGTTTTCCCAGTGTCCTCATTAACATTGATGTGCAATTAAAGCAATTTTTTCGTCAATTTTATCGCTTGCTTTTTGTGGGATCTTCATATGTCCAATTTGCTGCTGCATTTTCTTTATAAAAGTGATTATTGCATTTCAGAAGGAAATTAGTTGTAATGAGGTTTGGGCATCCTGAATTGAAAATATTAAAACAAAGCAATTCTTGCATGTTCAACAAACAAGAAAGAATCTTAGATTATCTGCTGTTGAAACATTTAATATCACCTACAAAGCTAGCCATTCAGAATTCCTGTGGAATACCTGAAGATTTCCTCTTTCAATTCTCACCCCATCCCCCACCCTCCCTTAAACAATGAAGTAATTTGCTGATGCAAATTGTTCGAATGCTTTTCACTTAATTTCAGCATTTTGTACGCCATTTCTAATACGTAAGATGTTAATTTGCCTAAAATGTGTCAGAATTTCAAACCAAATGCTGCATAGATTATGAATGAGCAATTGGAGGAAGGGTCTTTCCCCAGACAGTTACCATTAACTGTGCATCCTCCTCCCCCACCCTCCTCATTTCCAAATACCACTGAACGTTCAGTTTCTCATAAGTTAATTCATCTGTATCTATTTCAATTTGATTATTTAGTGTAAGTTGTATTTTTTTAATTGCTTTGAAAAATATGTTTTGTTCAAAATACAGTACAGTTTTTACTTTTGCATATATAGTGAACAGTCAAGAAACATTCAAATTCATGGTGTATCTTCAAAGTAAATTCTGTATAAATTACATTAATCACATACCTGTGAAGATGTCTTAATCTTTTGCATAAATGGACACGATGCTAATTATCAAACTTTCCTTTACGCAGGGATCTTGACTTGAGTTTTTTTGTAAGGAGGTGCCTTTTTGATCTAGAAAGACTCAACTAAAACTTATTCCTCTTTTACTTCTGGTAGACTTAATGCTTGCGGTTTTCGTTTCTACTGTGGTGGTTCTGCTGACGCTGTACATTTTCCTGTTTGCATCTGTTTCCTTTCCCTTGAACGTGTTTATGAAATTGTATTTTACAGTAGAATTAAAATTCTTCTCCATGATAACATTCTCATGAATTTAAGTTGGCAGTGTGTACATGGGTATAATAATTAAATTAGCTTTAATACCCCCAAAAATATAGCTTTTATGATGTAAGCTTTAAAAAAGTAAATGTTTATAGCTAGAGCCTCTGCATCTCAGGTTAATGCCATGGACATTTTTAACACAATTACATAATATTTTATCTACAAATATGATACTTCAAACAATATGGTGCTCCCTCACTGAAATTGCAAAAGTGAACCAGGTTTTCGCCCCTCCCACAGGATGAATGATGCTCTCGCCAAGCAAACAAAAATTCTCTCTGACTGACTGTGCTGCATTCTCTCTCCTTGTAAGTACTCTGGCACGTTTCACCTTGCAATCCACCTTCAAACCTTCTCCTCCACTGTGCAGCTTAGTGGTATTCCCCTCACTTGGTTCCATGTTTAATTATGTAGGTGAAGTCCAGACAGTTATGCTTCCATCTGGCTGAATGAAAAGTAGGACCCTGTTCTTTTGGGTCATAGATTAGGTGAAAGTCACGAAGAAAGGCTAAATCCCAAATCCAGAAAGTCAACCCTTTTTTCAGAAATATTTTTATTCAAGGCATTTTACATATCTACACAAAAATATCAGAAGACCAAAACATCCACCTGAACAAACGACCACAAATTCCCAACCTCCCCTGATACTAACACCGCACCTTCCTAATTTTAACCCCCTTATCTCTTCCACCGACCACTCAATCTTCCTTGAAGAAATCAATGAACGGTTTCCATCTCCGGGTGAACTCTTCCTCCGACCCCTGCAAAGCGAACTTGACCATCTCCAACCGCAGAAATTATGTCAGGTCCCTCACCCTACCCTCCATGTCCCACCAACACAACAAAATCAGACTCCGGGCTATCAGGGAGGCAAAGGCCAATAAATCGGTCTCTCTCTCCACAATGACTCCTGGATCTTCTGTCACACTGAATATCGCCACCTGCGGACCCAGGACCACCCCCACACCCAGTATCTTGGACATAACACCTGAAACCCCCCCCTGCCAGAAACCCCTCGGCTTTGGACACGCCCAAAACATGTGGACGTGATTCACGGGCACCTTCGCACACCACCCACACCTAACTTCCACTCCCGCAAAGAACCTCCAGTCCCGCAAGCTTGCCCCTATGAATGGGTCCCTCTATCCCCACCTGCCGCCAGCCCTGGAACCTCTCATCCAGTCCTGCCGGCACAGATCTATGGTTGTGACATATCGGCGCCCACAACATGCCCTCCAGCCCAAAATGCTGCCTATATTGGCTTCACACCCATGCCACCAAAACTGTCCTCAAACTCAACCCGTGACACGCGCCATCTCCATACACCCCCAAACCAATTTCTCCTCCACCACCCATCTCCTCACCCATTGCAATGTTCGCCACCAATTAATAATTTATCAAAATCAGCAATGCCAGCCTCCCCTCTCCCACCCACACAAACTCCAAAATTATCCCATTAACCTTTCTGAAAAAAGACTTGGAACAACGATATGGAGGTTCTAGAACACAAACAAGAGCCTGTACAACACCGTTATTTTCACCGTCTGCACGCGTCAGTGACAGCGGCAACACATCCAACCTATTAAAATCCAGCTACATTCCCTCCACCAATTGTACCAAGTTCAATTTGTGTAGCTGGGCCCAGCTCCGCACCACCTGGATTCTTAGATACGGAAAACTCGCCCCCACCATCTGGAACAGCAACTCCTAACCTCCTCTCTTGCCCTCTAGCATTAATCAGGAATACGTCGCTCTTCCCCGTGTTCAATTTGTAAACAGAAAACCCGCCAAATTCCCGCAAAATCTCCATAATCCCCCCCCCAAAGCTACCCATTGGGTGCAGAATATACAATAACAGGTCATCTACAAATTGCGAAGCCCCCCTCCCCCCGCTCACTCGCTCAGTCCCCCTCCAATCCCTCCATGCAATAAGCACCATTGCCAACGGCTCTATCGGCAAGACAAAAAAACGAGGGAGAGTGGGCAGCCTGCCTCGTCGCACAATGTTACCGAAAGTACCCCAAACACGTCCTGTTCATCCACTGACGCCCTGCACAACTGCCAAACCCACTCCACAAACCCCTGACCATACCCGAACCGGCCCAGCACCTTCAACTAATACGGACACTCCACCCTTCTCCATGTCGATAACCACTACTACTTCTACCTCCTGCCCTTCCGAGGGGATCATAATTACATTAAGCAGCCTGCGCACATTCGCCGACAGCTGCCTACCTGTCACAAATCCCGTCTGGTCCTCTCCTATCGCCCCCAGCATACTATCCTCTATTCACATGTCAGCACCTTCGCCAACAACTTTGTATCGACAGTCAGCAACGATATCAGGCGGTATAACCCACACTGCTCCGGGTCCATATCTTTCTTCAATATCAGGGAGACGGAAGCCTGTGACAATCAAGGGAGGAACCAATCCCTCGCCTGACTGTACGTCCTCACTAACAGCAGCCCTAGCTCCACACCAAATTCTTATAAAACCCGACAGAACCCATACGACACCAGAGCTTTCTCTACCTGCATTGCACCCACTCGATCCATCACCTTCCTCAACCCAATCGGGGCTCCCAGCCCCTGTACCCTCTCCCCCTCCACCTTATAGAACTCCAACCCATCCAGGAACTGTTTCATCCCCCCCTCCCCTTCCCCGCCCAGAGACTCCGACTCAAACAGCCTCCAATAAAAGGCCTCACATTCCCCATTCACCCTTCCAGATCCATCACCACCTTACCTCTCTCGTCCTTCATCCTACAATTTTCCTCGCCGCTGCCTGCTTCCTCAGCTGATGGGCCAGAATCCTACTCCCCTTTTCCCCGTATTTATGCTGCTCTTCTGACCCTCTGCAGCTGCCCCATCACTTTCCCCATGGACACCAACCCAAACTCCATCTGGAGCCTCTCTCTCTCTTTTAACAACCCCTCCTCTGGTGCCACCGATCCACCCTCAGAATCTCCTGTACCAACCTTGCCTTCTCCCCTCATTCCACCCTCTCCCTATGCGTCCGGATCAAAATAAATTCCCGCCTGACTACCACCTTAAGTGTCTCCCACAGCATGGCAGCTGTGACTTTTCCCATGTCATTCACCTCCACATAACCACAAATGGCAGCCCTCACCCGCTCGCACACATCCTCATCCGCCAACAGCCCCACATCTTACCGCCACTGCAGCCGTTGTGCCTCCCCTGCATCACCCGCAAATCCACCCAATGCAGCGTGTGGTCAGAAACCACAATCCCTGAATACTCCATGTCAGCCACACCCGCCAGCCGTGCCTTGTCCATAGTAAAGTCGATCCGGAATACATCTGGTACACATGTGAAAAATATGAAAACTCCTTCACTTTCGGCCACCCAAAGCTCCACAGGTCAGCCCCCTACCCCCATGTGCTCCATGAACCCCTCGACTCTCTAGCCACCGCCAGCAGCCTTGACGGCCTCGGACTCAACTGGTCTAAACGCGGATCTGGGACTGTATTGAAATAGTCTCCCATAATCAATCTACGCATGTCCAGGTCCAGGATCCTCCCCAACACCTTCCTCATATGCAATCTGATCCCAATTAAGGCCATAAACATACCCCACGACAACCGGCTCCAGCTTCCCACTGATCATCACATATCTAACCCCCGGATTGGCCTCAATGTTCCCCACCTCAAAATCGACTCTCTTATTCACCAACACCACCACCCTTCTCGTCTTCTTGTGCAACCCCAGGTGGTGCCCCACCCATCCCTTCCTCAGCCTAATCTGATCCCCCAACGTCATGTGCGACTCCTGCAAGAACACAGCGTCCGACTTCAAACTCCTCGGATGCATGAACACACCACCGTTAAACCAGTCAATTAGGCCCTCACACGTTTCACATGACCAGCCTGGTCAGGGAGCCCCCCCCCCCCCCCCCCTGTTGAACAGCCATACCCCTTTTTAAGCTAGACCACGTCACTAGCCCCTCCAGGCCCTCCCCCAGATGTCTGCGCCATCTCTCCCTTCCCAACTGCATCACACCAACCATACCTTGTCAGCAACCCTCCCCCACCCCCCCCTCCAAAACCAAACAAAAAGCCAACCCAATCCCACCTCCCCCAAGACTTCCTCCTGCCAACCCCCCAGTTCACTCCCGTTAACTAGCCACCCCCAGCTAGAATGATGGTCCCTGCCCAAGGCCTCTGACGTCACCTCACCCTTCCAGTCCAAACCCCCTCGTCCCCGTCCCCAACCAGCCCTCCAAACCACCAACAACAAAGAGAAAAAAAAGTCACTCACCGCTCCCTCGTTGGAACCTGCTCCAATTCACCCACCCAATATGCCCCACAATTTGCACACAACTCCTCTCCAAATTCAATGTATTCCCACTCTTCCCAGTCCATGGTCCCTCATAAGGTCCATCACCTCCTCCGATGAGTCAAAATAAAATTCCAGTTTTTGATGCGTCGCCCACAAGTGGGCAGGGTACAAAACACCAAACTTGATCTCCTTGTAGAGGACGGACTTTATCCGACTATACACGGCCAGCTCTGCACCTAGGTCTTGATAAATCCGCAGCTCACTCCCCTACCAGAAGAAGGTGCACTTCTTGATCTGCCTCACCCACGTCAGGAGCTTCTCTTCATCCAGGAACCGATGCAGCCTCACCACCATCACCCTTGGCAATTCCCCTACCTGCGGCCTCCTCATCACCCTGTGTGCCCAATCTACCTCGAGGGCCAGCCAAATGCATCCCCCCCCCCCCCTCCTACATCAGCTTCTCCAACATGCTGCTCATGAACTTGGCGGCCTCCACACCTTCGATGCCATCAGACATCCCAATAATCCTCAAATTCTGTCTCCTGGGGCAGTTTTCGAGGTCTTCCAAGTTCTCTCTCAGCCTTTTCTGGTTACTCATCACCATCCCCATCTCTGCCTCCAGTGAGATCAACCGATCCCCATGCTCCACCACCAACTACTCCACCTTCTCGATCGCCATGCCCTGAGCCTCCTGCCCCTGCTCCACCCGCTCCATTGCCTCCCTAAGCGGCTCCACCACCTTAACCAAATCCTGTAAGGCCTCTTTCCTCTGCTGCTGGTAATTGCCATCGAAAAACTTCCCCAGCTGCTCTGTCAACCACAGGGCGAGCGGCGCTGCCCCTTACCCGCAGCCATCTTCACCTGTGTCGCACCACAAAAACATTCCTGCTCCAACTGTTCTCTCTTGTGGTGCTTCTCGTCCACTGATCCATACACCAACCTCACCAGAAGAATTTTACCTTCCCTGGGCACTCCTACGCCTTTTGCCTTCAAACACTACACCAGTCCGCTAGGGAAAGGACTGAAAAAATCCACCTTGAGCAGAAGCCACCAAATGTGCGACCACTCACTCCATGGCCACTATCAGAAATCAAGTCAACTGTGTTTTGATCTGATTCTGTTTCTCCAGGTCATGTGGTAGCTATTAAAATCTGCCAACACAAATAGAGGCTTTAGAAAAAATATTTGGCTAGGAGAGCTTGCCATAAACGCAGTGACAAAAGAAAAACATCCATACCAGCAATACTATAAAACTAATTCTCAGAAGTTGGCACCACACCTGGGAAAATTAATCTGCGCGAAGAACCAGGACAAGTTTGTTCTGAATTATACTGAGGCAATACCCTTGAAATTGACCATGCTATTGTCAAATTACTTATAATTGAAAAATAATGCAACACAAGGAAATTTAAGAAGTATTAGCATGTTGTATGTTTATTTATCACCACTGAGCCAGCAGGGTCCATATACTGAATAACTAAGCCATGCAAATCAAGAAATTTCCAGACTTAGTTGCTGGTTTCTGCCAATTTCATTGAATTGGCAAATGAGTGAGGTGGGCCAAATTGTAGTGTTATTTTAACTCATTTTGTCTTCCATGCCTGTAGTTTAACTTAGATTAAAAGAATAACAAACCCATAAAATATCAACATTGGAATTGGATGAAAGAATGGGTAGTTATGTATGAATAAAAAAGATCAAACCGTTTCTGGAACATGGGACCTAATTTATGTCTTCTAGTTTTGCTTAAATTATTGAAGGTGGAATTTTTGGCAACTTGATTGCAGCTCAGTTGCAAGAACCATGTGACTTATGTTTTGCAAACTAACTGAAAAATGTAAATATAGGTCATGGGCGGGATTCTCCGACCTCCCGCCGGGTCGGAGAATTGCCGGGGGGCGGTGTGAATCCTGCCCCCACCGGCTGCTGAATTCTCCGGCGCTGGAGATTTGGCGGAAGCGGGAATCACGCCGGTCAGCGGCGCACCTGCCGATTCTCCGGCCCACGATGGGCCAAGTGGCCGCCCATTTTCGGGCAGTCCCACCGGCATATGTTACACCAGGTATTTGCCGGCCGGACCTGGATGCGCGGGTGACCTCCGGTGTCCTCGGGGTGGGCGCGGGGGGATCAAGCCCCGGGAGGTTCCTCCACGGTGGCCTGGCCCACAATCGGGCCCCACCTACCCGTGGGCGGGCCTGCGCCGTGGGGGCACTCTATTCTTCCGCACCGGCGGCTGTACCGGTCCGCCATTGCTGGTGCGGAGACGAACCCCTCTGCGTATTCGCTGGGATGATGCCAGCACACACTGGCGCTCCCGTGCATGCGGCAACTTGCGCCGGCCGACTGAGGCCCTTCGCCGCCGTTTGGCATGGCGCCAAGTCCCTTCCCCGTCGGCCGCCATAGCGCAGACCATTCCGGGGCCGGCCTAGGCCCTGAAGTGCGGATGATTCTGCACCTTCGGGGCGGCCCGACGCCGGAGTGGTTCACGCCACTCCTCGGCGCCGGGACCACCCTGCCCCGCCGGGTAGGGGAGAATCACACCCCATATGTTTAGCTAGGCATTCTGGAGTTCAGCTCCATTATCTTAATTTCTAGAGCTTTCCCTGAGAATGTTTTTGTAAAGAGCCAACATCCCTTGTCCCTCCACTCCTGAAACTATTGCATTACGTTCACCCAGAGTGCAGCAGCATTCTGGTGCCATGGCTTTGGCTTTTTTCAATTTGAATTACCTATATTCTGCAACAGATGTGTGGCATGATTCTCCTTGTTTTTTTTGTGTACCCCAAAACCAAGTTTCATTGCTGTACCAAATACCTTGATGTATTTTGATGTGCTCTTTCCAAGGGCCGGTGCAGACTTGATTGGGCCGAATGGCCTCCTTCTGCACTGAAAATTCCATGATTCTATGATTTTTCATATCACTACAGACTTCTTGGTCAGTAACTGGAAGTTAACAAGACATTTATTTGAAAGTCCAAACTATTCATTTTCAAGAGTGCTGTTGTGTCTATGACTTTCACTGATAATCAACAGAGCTATTTTTTAGCTATGTTTGATGATTATGAGCAAGATTATACACAATCTCTGTTTGGCTGCATGCCTACCTGTTCCATGGACTTTAACAACATTCTGATTCATTGAAGGTCATGATAGTCTGATTATACTGCATCCTTGAGATAGGGCCGAAGCCAAGTGTGCATTATTAACTTCCTATTGTGGTCAGAAGAATGCACATAGGCTTTTATTATCCAAGTTTTGGGCAGCTGTACATGAAGAGAAAACAGAACGATGGAAGTTGTGGTAAACCTTTATAAATCACTGGTTAGATTTCAGTTGTAATATTGTGGATACCACATTTCAAGAAGGGTGTCAAAGAGCGTAGGACAGATTTACCAGAATTGTCCGACAAATGTGGGACTTCAGTTATGTGGACAAACGAGAGGAGCTGAGATTATTCTCAAGAACAAAGAAGGTTAAAGGAATGAAAATGATCAAAATTATATAGGGTTTTGATGGAGTAAATATTGACAGGAAGATCAATAACCAGAAGGGGCAGATATAAGATAAATGGCAAAACAAATTACATGAGAGAAATAAGATTGTTTTTATGCAGCCAGTTGTTACAATCTGGAATGTGGGAGCAGGTTCAGTAGTAAGTTGCAAAAGGGAATTAAATAAACCCTTGACAAGGAGGAAATTGCAGGGCCTTCATAATTAGCTGGGAAGTGGGACTCATTAGATAGCTCGAGCTTGGCCAAATGGTGGTCTTCTGTGATGTATGTTTCAATATGTTTTTGAATGTTGACACAAGTTAGTGCTGTTTGCTAATTACTCTGGCATTTTTTTGCACTTGATTGTGAGGAACTGATAAGTATGGTTAATACCGCAAGCAGCTCAATGCTCAGCTCAAAATGTATAATGCGAGTCTGCAGCCAGTTTGTTAGCTTAACAGTGTTTTTAAAATTTGGTATAAATGTGACAGCACCATGTAGGTCAATTAAAATTCTTAATATATGTGACTCGCTAAGCTATTCTAATTAGTGTATTTTTTAATCGTTCAGGGTTGTGGGTGTCACTGGCTGGGCCAGCATTTATTGTCCATCCCTAACTTCCCTTGTACTGAGTGGTACGTGAGGCCATTTAGAGTCGACCACATTGCTATGGGTTTGGAGTCACATGTAGGCCATACCAGGTATGGGTAGCAGATATCCAGATAGATTTTTATGATAATCGATGATGGTTTCATGGTCATCATTAGACTTTTAAATCCAGATTTCTATTGAATTCAAATTTCACCACCTATTGTGGTGGGATTCGAACCCTGGTTTTCTGAATTACTAGTGACAATACCACTACACCACATGCGTATAACAAGCCGAAAGAGTTCTTAAACTGCGGCAGCTTAGTTTTTCACCAAGCCAAAGGACAATCAGCTCAACAGCAGCACAGGTACCACACTTTTCTTTATTAATTTAATGACTACAGTTCATTCATCATATACATGGTCACAATTTGTAAATTTGTGTTGGTAAATTTAAGCATTCACTACGTCTCAGTTTGTATTTATCCATTCGGTCTTTGTAAAGAATATGCATGTGGTGGTGCAATCCAGCAATGCAGTATTATGTTTCGATCAAGTAAAACAGGTGCAGGCATTATTTTAAAATACGGATCAAGGCACAAGTCACACAGATGGAATTGAGCCAATACCTTATTGTGAAATGCTTCTGCTTTGTTGCATGTTTTGTCTGAACTGCTATTTCCCTTTTCTTGTATATTGGCCAATAGAATTGTTTTTATTTGTTCGGTTTATAATCTTTGCCAGATCATCCAAACGGTGAAGTATTTCAAAGTAAAGGGATATTCCAAATTACAAACATGCAGAGGCCTTAGACTCAAGTCTTGGTTTGTATTAAAAAGAAAATGCCTGCATGTAATGTTTGCATAGAATACAGGAGCAGGAGGAGACCTTTTGGCCCTTCGAGTCTGCTCTGCCATTTGTCACAATCATGGCTGATCACCCAACTCAATAGCCTGCTTTCTCCCCATAGCCTTTGATCCCATTCGTCCCAAGTGCTATATCCAACTGCTTCATGAATGTATTCAATGTTTTAGCATCAACTATTTCCTGTGGTAATGAATTTCACAATGTGAATTGTGTGACCATTCCAATGCTGGAAAATTGCAGCAGGTCTGGCAGCATCTGTAGGGAGAGAAAAGAGCTAACGTTTCGAGTCCAGATGACCCTTTGTCACAGTTAAAAGACAGAGAAAGTGGGAAATATTCATACTGTGGAGTGAGAATGAAAGATGAGTCATAGCCACAATGAGAATTATGTAATGAGAATGGGTGAAAAATGGTAACTGGAGAAGAGGTTCAGAAATGGATGTTTCCATGCCTGAGTCTTCATTGAGGGCCAGGTTCTCAAATGCCTTTGTTTTAAATATTTTAATTGAACACAGTTGAGAACAATGCTATTTTAGGGCAATACCTTGATATGTTTATTACATGCCACATAATCATACATTTTCTACACCTCATGATTTGTCTCTGTATACCTATGCTCCGGTCTTCAATGGTCAAAACTACCTAAGTGATGATACTTTGTATAGAATCAACTTTTCAGTGACAGCATTGTAACATAATGGATGGAAATGGAGGGATAAGAGGAAGAATGCAAACTTTTGCTGATTTCCATGAAATTGCCACTGAGAAAGTTCTACACAAAGTGTGCTCCTGGACTAATTCAAACTTATATTTTATAAGCACCAAGAACTTTTGAAATGAATAGTACCACTATGTATGTCAGCATCATTCTTTTGCAATTAAAGATTTCTGGCTGCTTCTCAACTTTTGTTTAATTTGGCTGTAGTTATGAACGTTAGTGAAGTGGAGGTTGCAAATTTAATAGCTCTTTTTTCAACTAAAAAGACGCATAGCAGTGTCAATAGCAGTTTTATTTATGCACAAACTATTCAATGCTTTTTTCCACCCATGCAGCCACACTGTGTGCTACTTGCTTCGAAGGAAAATTCAGCACCTGTGAAACTCGGTGGATTTGGAGTGGCCATCCAATTAGGAGAATCTGGGCTTGTTGCTGGAGGTAAGAGCATTACTTTTATACCTTGATGAGCAAAATATTGCAGTTGCTGAAAATCTGAAATGAGTACAGAAAATAGTGCAAATACAGCGCCAGACCCCCCCATCCCTGCTCCGCTCCAGGAACACCCTTCTCACTCTCCGAGTCCCTCGCACCCACGCAAACCCCGTAATACTCCAGTTGACCCGCCTAAAGAAGGCCTTCGGGATAAGAATGGGGAGGCACTGGAACAGGAACAAAAACCTTGGGAGCACCGTCATCTTGACTGACTGCACCCGAACCGCTAGGGACAGCGGCAACGCATCCCACCTCTTAAACTCCTCCTCCATCTGCTCCACCAACCTCGTGAAATTAAGTCTATGCAGGGCCCCCCAGCTCCTGGCCACCTGGACCCCCAAGTATCTGAAGCTCCTCTCCGCCCTTTTTAGTGGGAGCTCGCCAATTCCCCTCTCCTGGTCCCCTGGGTGAACCACAAACAACTCGCTCTTCCGACACCTTATGCTCCTCCCCACCCCGCACTAGCCCCCTCCCTTTCCTCGACTCCCTCAGGGCCATAGCCTGGGGTTCAATCGCCAATGCAAAGAGCAGGGGGGACAAGGGACACCCCTGCCTCGTCCCTCGATGCAGCCGAAAGTACTCAGACCTCCTCTTGTTTGTGGCCACACTCGCCATCGGGGTCTCGTACAACAGCCTGACCCACCTGACGAACCCCTCCCCAAACCTGAACCTTTTCAGCACCTCCCACAAGTACCCCCACTCTACCCTATTGAAGGCCTTCTCAGCGTCCATCGCCGCCACTTTCTCAGCCTCCCCCTCCCTCGCCGGCATCATAATAACGTTCAGGAGCCTCCGCACATTCGCGTTCAACTGTCTCCCCTTCACGAACCCCGTCTGGTCCTCATGGATGACCTGCAGCACACAATCCTCAATTCTCATGGCTAAGACCTTCGCCAGCACCTTGGCATCTACATTTGACAGCGAGATCGGCCTGTAAGACCCACACTGTAGGGGATCTTTGTCCCGCTTCAAGATCAAGGATATCAGTGCCCGGGACATCGTCGGGGTCAAAACCCCCCCTCCCTTGCCTCATTGAAGGTCCTAACCAGCAACGGGCCCAACAGGTCCACATATTTTTTGTAAAACTCGACCAGGAAACCGTCCGGCCCCGGCGCCTTCCCTGCCTGTATGCTCCCTATCCCTTTGACCAGCTCCTCCAGCACAATCGGGGCCCCTAATCCCACCACCAGTCCCTCCTCCATCCTTGGGACCCTCAGTTGGTCCAGAAAGCGGCTCATCCCTCCCTCCTCCACCGGGGGCTTGGACCGATACAATTCCTCATAAAAGTCCCTGAAGACCCCATTGATGCCAACCCCACTCCGCACCACACTCCCTCCCCTATCCTTAACTCCCCCGATCTCCCTAGCTGCGTCCTGCTTCCGAAGCTGATGCACCAGCATCTGGCTTGCCTTTTCCCGTATTCATAAATCGCCCCCTGGGCCTTCCTCCACTGCGCCTCCGCCTTCCTGGTGGTCAACAGGTCGAATTGGGCCTGGAGGCTGCGCCTCTCCCTCAACAGTCCCTCCTCCGGCACCACTGCGTATCTCCTGTCTACCCTCACCACCTCCCCCACCAGCCTCTCCTTCTCCCTCTGTTCTCTCTTCTTGTGGGCCCTAATGGAGATCAGCTCTCCCCTAACCACCGCCTTCAGTGCCTCCATGACCGTCCCCACTCGAACCTCCCCGTTATTGTTGGCCTCCAGGTATCGTTCTATGCTTCCTCGGACCCGCTCGCTCACCACCTCATCCGCCAGCAGCCCCACCTCCAAGCAGCACAACGGGCGCTGGTCCCTCTCCTCCCCCAGCTCTAAGTCTACCCAATGCGGGGCGTGATCCGAAATGGCTATCGCTAAGTACACGGTATCCTCTACTCTCGCAATCAGCACCCTACCCATGACAAAGAAGTCGATCCGGGGATAGGCCTTATGAACGTGCAAGAAGAATGAAAAAGACCCCAGCCTTGCAAATCTCCATGGGTCCACCCCTCCCATCTGGTCCATGAATCCCCTCAGCACTTTAGCCGCCACCGGCATCCTACCCGTCCCAGACCTGGAGCGATCCAGTGCCGGATCCAACACCGTGTTAAAATCCCCCCCCCTATTATTCGGCCCCCCACTTCCACGTCCGGGATCCGACCCAACATACGCCGCACAAAGCCCGCATCGTCCCAGTTCGGGGCCTACACGTTGACCAGCACCACCCTCTCCTCTTGCAGCTTACCACTCACCATTACGTACCTACCGCCATTGTCTGTCACAATGCTCGACGCATCGAACGACACCCTCTTTCCCACCAAGATCGCCACCCCCCAATTTTTGGCATCCAGCCCTGAATGGAACACCTGGCCCACCCACCCCTTCCTCGATCTTACCTGGTCCTCAACCTTCAGGTGTGTCTCCTGGAGGATTACCACATCTGCCTTCAGCCCCTTCAGGTGCGCGAACACCCGGGCCCGTTTAATCGGCCCATTCAGTCCCCTTACGTTCCAGGTTATCAGCCGGATCAGGGGGCTGCCCTCCCCCGCCGACTAGCCATAACTCCTCCTCGGCCAGCCACGCGCCCATGCTCCACTCCCGGCCCGTTCCCCACGGTGGCAGACCCCCGACCGACCCCCTCTACACGCTCCAGCTCCCCCTTGACCATACCAACAGCAACCGCCCCCCCCCCCCCCCCCCCCCCAAAGCTAGGACCCCTCCTAGCTGCGTTGCACTCCCGTAAGTCAGCGGACTCCTGCTAACCCCGGCCACTCCCTCCTCTCCTTCGACTCCTCCCATTATGGGACCTCCCCCCCCATTTAAAATAGAGCAAATACTGAGGACAGTAAGCAAAGGCTAGATTTTAGTTTGATTACTTTTCATTGGAGCTTTATTTCTTGGTGAATTGAAATTAAATTGGAACTTAGACAATCACTTGCTCTCATGATACTGATATCACAACAGCAATTTACATTTATCGAGTGCTTTTTGTGACAAATGGAGGATTTTAGGAATATTGGATTTTAAGCATTGGGCAATTTAAGGGTTAAAAGCCTGGGGTGATAGTCCGATTGACTGCAGTGGGTTTTTTTTTTTATAAAAACTTTTTTCGCAGAGCCTGGGAACTTTTAGGAGCTAAGAGATTGAGAGATGTTTTGAGAAAGCTTTTGAAGGCGTTTGAAGGCTGATCTAGCAACCCATGTTTTGACCACATATAAAGACAATTCTCTCCCAGTAGGATAGTTCTGAAAAAGAGTAATAAAAGTTAAAGCAGTTCAGTCCTGTCTGAAGACAAGCAAGAGGCTGAAGCTACCGCGTTCAAACAGCTATTTGAAGATGTTCAGTCGGAGTCTGAAAGGGTCTGAAACAATTTCTCTCCCCACCCCCCATAACAAAATTCCTATCTAACAGGAGCCGGAAATCTGTTCTGTAAAACAATTATTACAATGCCATGTTGATTGTAAGATGGATTGAGAGCTGTATGTTTATTTTCCTGTTGTTTAATGGGGAAACGTGTCGGATTGTTTAAATTATAAGCTGTCCTTTTTTGGTGTGAGTGTAGAGTTTAATATTGTTTTTATTTCTTTTTAACAAACATTTTATTAAGGCATTTATGGTTTTATAACAGCAAAAGATACAAATGTAAACATAACTCAGTGTGTAAGACCCCTCTCTATCTCTCACTGTTCCCGCCTAAGCCGAACAAAAATAACCTAACTTCCCCTGCCCACCTTCCCCTTAATTGAATCTGCTAACAGTTTAGTTTTCCCCGAAGAAGTCAATAAACGGCTGCCACTTCCAAACAAACCCTAACATTGATCCTCTCCGGGCGAACTTAATTTTCTGAAGCCTGAGAAAGTCAGCCATGTCGCTAACCCATGCCCCTGATTTCGAGTGCCTCCACCCTAATAAGATCCGTCTCCAGGCTACCAAGGAGGGAAAGGCCAAAACGTCAGCCTCTCTCGCCCCCTGGACTCCCGGGTCTTCCGACACAAAAAATCACCACTTCTGGATTCGGCGCCACCCTTGTTTTCAGTACCGTGGACATGACATCCGCAAATCCCTGTCAGAATCCCCTGAACTTCAGACATGCCCAAAACGTGTGAACATGATTTGCGGGCCCTCATGCACACCTGACACACCTGTTCTCCACCTCAAAAAAACCTGCTCATCTGGGCCACCGTCCTGTGTTCCTGGTGAACCGTGTTGACTCTACTCAGACCATCCTCCCACAGACCCATCTCTAACTCCTTTCCCAAGGGCAGCATGGTAGCACAGTGGCTAGCACTGGGGCTTCACAGCGTCAGGGTCCCAGGTTCGATTCCCTGCTGGGTCACTGAGTGTGTGGAGTCTGCATGTTCTCCGTGTCTGTGTGGGTTTCCTCTGGGTGCTCCGGTTTCCTCCCACAGTCCAAGACATGCAGGTTAGGTGGATTGGCCATGCTAACTAGCCCTTAGTGTCGAAAAGGGTTAGGAGGGGTTATTGGGTTAAGGGGATAGGGTGAAAGTGAGAGCTTAAGTGGGTCGGTGCAGACTCGATGGGCCGAATGGCCTCCTTCTGCACTGTATGTTCTATGTTCTAACTCATCTTCCCATTTACGCTTTAACACACCTATCCGAGTTTCCTCCCACTCCATAAGTTCTTTGTAGATTTCCGATACCTTCCCCTCCCCCACTGCCATTCTAGAGACTACCTTGTATCTCCTGTGGCTATAGAAGCGGAAAGGTTGACACCTGCCTTTGCACAAAATCCCTCACCAAGAGATAACAAAATCTATTCCCCCTGGCAATTCAAACTTCTCTTCCAGATCCTCCAAACAGGGAAAGCTCCCATCAATAAATAGATCTCCCAGCCTCTCAATCCCTGCTCTCTGCCACCTCCGAAACCCCCCCATCCATCCTCCCTGGGACAAACCGGTGATTCAACATATTGGAGCCCACACCAACGCCCCTTCCATTCCCATAGGCTTCCCCCACTGCCCCCAAACTCTCAGAGCCGCCACTACCACTGGGATTGTGGAGTACCGGGCCAGCGAGCATGGCAGAGGTGCCGTTAACAGTGCTTCTAAACTTGTGCCCCTACATGATGCCGCCTCAACCCACTCCCACACCGACCGCTCCCCCACTACCCACTTCCTGATCATGGTTATATTTGCTGCCCAGTAGTAGTTCGTAAAGTTCAGCAATGCCAACCCTCTTTCTCTCCCACACCCCCGCCATGCTCCAGCAGTACTTTCCTTACTCGCAGAGTTTTACCCGCCCACACAAACTCCGAGATCACGGCATTCACCTGCTTAAAAAAGGCCTTTGGTATAAAAAAAGGAGGCACTGGAAAACAAACAAAAATCTCGGGAGAACTGTCAAGGAGCTGGTTTAGCACAGTGGGCTAAATAACTGGCTTGTAATGCAGAACAATGCCAACAGTGCGGATTCAATTCCCGTACCAGCTTACCCGAACAGGCGCCGGAATGTGGCGACTAGGGGCTTTTCTCAATAACTTCATTGAAGCCTACTTGTGATAATAAGCGATTATTATTTTTATTATTATGGTCTGTACCCTCCCCGCCAGTGACCACGGGAGCATGTCACACTACCGGAAGTCCTCCTTAATTTGCTTAACTAACCGGGCCAAATTTAATTTATGTAACTGCCCCCATGCCCATGTCACCTGATTACCCAAGTAATGAAAACTCCCTCCCACCACTTAAACTGCAACTCCCCCAGTCTCCTCTCCTGCCCCCTTGCCTGGATCACAAAAACCTCGCTCTCACCCATGTTCAATTTGTACTCACGAGAATCTGCCAAATTCCCCTAAGATCAGCATAATCCCCCCCCCCAGATGCGCCTTCCAGGCCTTTGCCGTTCTCCGCGCCATTGCCAATGGCTCCGTAGCCAAGGCAAACAACAGTGGGGAGGGGGACATCCCTGCCCTGTCACCCGGTGCAGTCTAAAATAGTCCGAATTCACCTGGTTTGTTCGCACACTCGCCACCGATGTCTGAAACAGCGACCAAACCCAGTCAATAAAGCCTGCCCAAACCCAAACTGTCCCAGGGCCTCCCACAGATATTTCCACTCCACCCAGTCTCCACATCCATAGCGACCACACCTTCGCCTCCCTCAAGGGCATCATGATTACATTCAAGAGCCTTCTAACATTGGCCGTTAGCTGCATGCCTTTAACAAACCCCTGTCTGGTCTTCCCCTATCACCCCGAAACACAGTCCTCTATCCTTGAGGCCAGAATTTTGGCCAGCAATTTGGTGCCAACATTCAGTAGGGAGATTGGCCTGTATGACCCGCATTGCTCTGGGTCCTTCGCCCGCTTCAGGATCAAAGAAATCGAAGCCCGTGGCATTCTTGGAGGAAGAACATCCCGCTCCCTTGCCTCATTAAATGCCCTCATCACCAGCAGGCCCATCATCCCAGAAAACTTCTTGTAAAATTCGACTGGGTAGCCATCCGGTCCCGGGGCCTTGCCCGACTGCATGGCCTCCAATCCCTCTACTACTTCTACAACCCCAATCGGGGCTCCCAACCCCTCAAACCAACCCTTCCTCCACCTTCGGAAAAACCCTTCCAAAAACTGCCTCAACCCCTCCACCCCAGCTGGGGGCTCCAACTCATACAACCGACTGTAAAACTCCTCAAACATCCCGTTCACCCCCCTGGGTCCAAGACCTTGTTTCCCTCTCTATTCTTCACTCTTCCTATCTCTCTGGACTCCTCCCTTTTCCTGAGCTGGTAGGCTAGCATCCTACTGGCCGCCTTACCATACTCCTATATCACCCCTCCCCCCCTTCACCTTCCTCAACTGCCTTCCCTGATACAGCAACCAAATCCAGTCAATAGATATTGGTAGGTATCAAACCAAACTCCATCTGCTGCTTCTGCCGCTCCTTCAACACACCTGACTCCGGGACTTCCGTATACTTTCTGTCCATCTGAAGTATCTCCCTAACCAGCCTATCCATCTCTGCCCGCTCCACCTTCGAAATCAGCTCCCCCCTGACTTGTCTTCAGTGCCTCCCATACGTTGCTGCCGTAACCTCCCCTGTGTCATTTATCTCCAAATAATTCTGGAAGGCCTCCCTCACCCGCCCGCAAATCCCCTCATCCATTAACAGTCCTACATCCAATCTCCATTGCGGGCGCTGACCCCCTCCTTGCTCACCTGTAAATCTATCCAGTGTGGGGCATGGTCCGACACAACAATCGCCGAAAACTCGGCATCTACCACTCCCGTCAGCAAAGTCCTGTTCAAAACGACAAAATCAATCCAGGAGTACACTTTGTGAACATGGGAGAAAAAGAAAATTCCTTTGCTCTTGGCCGTCCAAACTTTCACAGATCCATCCCTTCCAGATGCTCCATAAACCCTTTTAGTTCCTTCGCCACGGCTGGCACCCTCCCTGTCCTTGAACTCGACCGATCCAACCTCGGATCAATGACTGTATTAAAGTCCCCCCTCCCCCATGATCAACCTATGCGAGTGCAGGTCCGGAATCTTCCCTGACAACTGCCTCATAAACTCTGCGTTGTCCCAGTTTGGTGCGTTAATATTCACTAATATCACTGGCATCCCCTCCAGCTTCCCACTCACCATAACATACCTACCCCCAAATCCGCCACTATGTTCCCGATCTCAAATGACACCCGCTTATTGATCAGGATCACTACACCACCCCCCCCCCCTAGTTTTAGAGTCTAGCCCCTGTTATGGGGGCCAGGGTTTAGAAAACTCTAAAGTATATCACGGAGTTCACCAGGTGTGATGCACAAGAGATCTAAAGTACTTTTAAACCAAAACCATGTTTATTTATGAATCCAGTTAACACTTTATAAACCCACAGTAAACATCTTAACAACTATCAACACCCATAATCCCCACAGATATTTTTTTTAAAAATAATTTTTATTGAAATTTTTACAAAATATAAACAACTCAACTCTATTAACAGAACAACCGCGGTACCACCCCAAGAACAATTCCCACCCAACTTCAAAAGCAACTACAAACAAAAGAAAAAAAAAAACAAAAGACCACCCAACATCAAAAGGGAAAGAGATAACACCCGCCACATCCCACAGACCCATGTACACATTTCTCCCTCCCCCCCGATCAAACCGCCCCCCCCCCCCGGTTCCTGCCGCTGCTGGCCTATTTCCCTACCGTTCCGCCAGGAAGTCCAGGAAAGGCTGCCACAGCCTAAAAAACCCTTGTACTGATCCCCTCAGGGCAAATTTCACCTTCTCCAATTTGATGAACCCCGCCAAATCATTGATCCAGGCCTCCACGCTTGGGGGCCTCGCATCCTTCCACTGAAGAAGAATCCTCCGCCGGGCTACTAGGGACGCAAAGGCCAGAACACCGGCCTCTTTCGCCTCCTGCACTCCCGGCTCCACTGCAACCCCAAACATTTCGAGTCCCCAGCCTGGCTTGACCCTGGATCCCGCCACCCTCGACACCGTCCTTGCTACCCCCTTCCAAAACTCCCCCAGCACTGGGCACGCCCAAAACATATGTGCGTGGTTCGCTGGGCTCCCCGAGCACCTAGCACACCTGTCTTCGCCCCCGAAGAACCTGCTCATCCTCGTCCCAGTCATGTGGGCCCTATGCAGCACCTTGAACTGTATGAGGCTAAGCCTCGCACAGGAAGAGGAGGCATTCACTCTCTCCAGGGCATCCGCCCACGTCCCCCCCTCAATCTCCTCACACAGCTCCTCTTCCCATTTACCCTTCAGTTCCTCCACCGAGGCCTCGTCTACCTCCTGCATTACCCGGTATATGTCCGAAATCCTCCCTCCTCCAACCCACACCCCCGAGAGCAACCGATCCCGCACCCCTCGTGGGGGCAGCAAGGGGAACCCCCCCCCCCCACCTGCTGCCTGGCAAACGCCTTCACCTGCATGTACCTAAACATGTTCTCCGGGGGGAGCCCAAACTTCCCCTCTAACTCCCCCAACCTCGTGAACCTCCCCTCCACAAACAGGTCCCGCAACCTCCTAACCCCTGCCCTGTGCCAGCCCAGAAATCCGCCATCAATGCTCCCTGGGACAAACCAATGGTTCCCCCGTATCGGGGCCTCCATCGAGCCCCCCACTGCTCCCCTGTGCCGTCTCCATTGCCCCCAAAATTTGAGGGTAGCCGCCACCACCGGGCTCGTGGTATACCTCGTTGGAGGGAGCGACAACGGCGCCGTTACCAGCGCCTCGAGGCTCATGCCCACACATGACGCCGCCTCCATCCTCTTCCATGCTGCCCCCTCCTCGTCCATTACCCACTTACGCACCATCGCTGCATTGGCAGCCCAATAGTACCCACAGAGGTTGGGCAATGCCAGCCCCCCCTATCTCTGCATCGTTCCAGAAACACTCTTCTCACCCTCGGAGTCCCATGCGCCCACACAAATCCCGTAATACTCCTGTTGACCCTCCTAAAAAAGGCCTTCGGGATAAGGATGAGGAGGCACTGGAACAGGAACAAAAACCTCTGGAGCACCGTCATCTTAACGGACTGCACCCTCCCCGCCAGTGACAGCGGTAACATATCCCACCCCTTGAACTCCTCCTCCATCTGCTCCACCAACCTTGTGAGGTTGAGCTTGTGGAGGGCCCCCCAGCTCCCAGCCACCTGGACCCCTAGGTACCTGAAGCTCTTCCCTGCCTGCTTCAATGGGAGCCTACCAATCCCCCCCTCTTGATCCCCCGGATGCACCACAAACAACTCGCTCTTGCCCAGGTTCAACTTATACCCCGAGAAACCCCCGAATTCACTAAGAATCCTCATCACCTCCGACATCTCCCCCCACCGGGTCCGCCACATACAGCAACAGGTCGTCTGCATACAGCGACACTCGATGCTCCTCCCCACCCCGCACCAGGCCCCTCCAGTTCCCTGACTCCCTCAATGCCATGGCCAGGGGCTCAATTGCCAACGCAAAGAGCAAGGGGGGCAGGGGGCACCCCTGTCTCGTCCCCCGGTACAGCCGAAAGTACTCCGACCTCCTCCTGTTTGTGGCTACACTCGCCATCGGGGCCTCGTAGAGCAGTCTCACCCACCGGATAAATCCCTCCCCAAACCCAAACCTCTCCAACACCTCCCACAAATACTCCCACTCAACCCTAACAAAGGCCTTCTCCGCATCCAATGCCACCACTATCTCTGCCTCCCCTTCCATGGCCGGCATCATAATGACATTGAGGAGCCTTCGCACGTTCGTATTCAACTGCCTTCCCTTCACAAACCCCGTCTGGTCCTCAGAATGACCCCGGTCACGCAATCCTCTATTCCAGGATCTATGGCCAGGATCTTTGCCAGCAGCTTAGCGTCGGCGTTCAGCAGCGAAATCGGCGTATATGACCCGCACTGCAGAGGGTCCTTGTCCCGCTTCAGGATCAAGGAAATCAGCGCCCGTGACATAGTTGGGGGCAAAGCCCCCCCCCCTCCCTTGCCTCGTTAAAGGTCCGGACCAACAGGGGGCCCAACAGGTCCAAGTACCTTTTATAAAATTCCGCCGGAAACCCGTCCGGCCCCGGCGCCTTCCCCGATTGCATGCTCCCTATCCCTTTGACCACCTCCTCCAGCTCAATCGGCGCCCCCAGTCCCTCTACCTGCTCCTCCTCCACCTTCGGGAATCGCAGCTTGTCCAAGAAGCGCCCCATTCCACCCCCCTCCACCGGGGGCTCCGACTGGTACAGCTCCCCATAGAAGCCTCTGAAGAACCCATTAACATCGACTCCCCTCCGCACCACCTTCCCAGCCTTATCTGTCACTCCCCCAATCTCCCTGGACGCGTCCCGCTTTCGGAGCTGGTGTGCCAGCATCCTGCTCGCCTTCTCCCCGTATTCATACACCGCCCCCTGTGCTTTCCTCCACTGAGCTTCCACCTTTCTGGTAGTCAATAGGTCGAATCTGGCCTGAGGGCTACAATCCCCAGCAATCCGTCCTCTGGAGCTTTCGCATATCTCCTATCCAACCGCACCATCTCCCCTATCAGTGTCTCCCTCTCCCTCTGCTCCCCCCTCTCCCTATGGGTTCGGATGGAGATCAATTCCCCCCTCATCACCGCCTTCAATGCCTCCCAGACCGTCCCCACTCGGACCTCCCCATTGTCATTGGCCTCAAGGTACCGCTCGATACACCCCCGAACCCTCTCGGCCACCTCCTCATCTGCCAGCAGCCCCACCTCCAAGCGCCAGAGGGAACGTTGGTCCCTCTCTTCCCCCAGCCCGAGGTCCACCCAGTGCGGGGCATGATCTGAAATGGCAATGGCGGAGTATTCCGCATCCTCCACACTTGAAACCAACCCCCTACTCAGGACAAAAAAATCAATCCTCGAGTAGGCCTTATGTACGTGGGAGAAAAATTAGTATTCCCTGGCCCTTGGCCTCGCAAACCTCCAGGGATCCCCCCCCCCTCATCTGTCCATAAATCCCCTCAGCACCTTAGCCGCCGCCGGCCTCCTACCCGTCCGGGACTTGGATCGATCCAGTCGGGGATCCAGTACCGTGTTGAAGTCTCCCCCCTCCATGATCAGGCCCCCCACCTCCAGGTCCGGTATGCGGCCCAACATATGCCGCATAAAGCCCGCATCGTCCCAATTTGGGGCGTATACATTCACCAACACCACCCGCTCCCCCTGCAGCTTGCCACTCACCATCACATATCTCCCGCCACTATCAGCCACCACATTTAACGCCTCAAACGACACCTTCTTCCCCACCAGGATCGCCACCCCCCCTACTCTTCTCATCCAGCCCTGAGTGAAATACTTGGCCCACCCATCCCTTCCTCAGCCAAACCTGGTCTACCACTCTCAGGTGTGTCTCCTCGAGCATGGCCACATCCGCCTTCAGCCCCTTCAGGTGCGCAAATACCTGGGCCCGTTTGACCGGCCCATTCAGCCCCCTCACATTCCAGGTTATCAGCCGGATCAGAGGGCTCCCTGCCCCCCTCCCCTGCCGATTAGCCATACCCCATCCTTTGCCCACCCCCGGCCAGCATCCCCCGCTCTGCCAGTTTCCCACGGCGGCAACTCTTCCCCCCCCCTGCGTCCTCCAGCTCCTTTCTGACCGTTTCAGCAGCAACCCGGTACCCCCCCCCCCCCCAGGCTAGGACCCCTCCTAGCCGCGCCCCACCCTCCATAGCACTCCCATGAGCCAGCTAACTTCTGCTGACCCCGGCGACTCCCGCCCTACCTCCGACTCCTCCCCACGTGGGACTACCCCTCCTCCATCGTGCCCGTCAATGGGTCCTCCTCCCCCCACCCCGCTCTTGCGCGGGAAAAGAAAACAGCCAGCAATGACCCGCGCTTCTCAGCCCCGACCTCACCATCTCCCAGCGCGGGAAACCCGCAGAAAGCCCGCGCTTTCGCCCTGCCCGGCCCCGCCTCCTCCAGGGCTACTCCCATTGTCAGTCCCCCCCCACCAGCTCCCCGAACTCCCCGTTTACCCCTCTGCCCGAACCCGTCCACCCGACCCCTGCAGAAAAACCCATATAAAAAAGACAAATCGACATCACCCCACCCACCCTAAGGCCAACACACATCATACATTAAACCTGGCAAATATAAATGCAGTATTATACAGCATCTCCCCTCTTAGACCCTCAGTTTGAGTCCAATTTCACGGCCTGCCCGAAGGCCCACGCCTCCTCCGGGGACTCAAAATAATGGTGCCGATCCTTATAGGTGACCCACAGGCGCGCCGGCTGCAACATGCCGAACTTCACACTCCGTCTATGGAGCACCGCCTTCGTCCGGTTAAACCCGGCCCTCCGCCTCGCCACCTCCGCACTCCAGTCCTGGAAGATCCGCACCTCCGTGTTCTCCCACTTGCTGCTCCGCTCCTTCTTGGCCCACCGGAGCACACACTCACGATCCACGAACCGATGGAACTGCACCAGCACCGCCCGCGGCGGCTCGTTCGGCTTGGGCCTCCTAGCCAGAATTCTGTAGGCCCCCTCTAACTCCAGGGGCCCCTGGAAGGACCCAGCCCCCATCAGCGAGTTTAACATAGTCACCACATAGGCCGCTAGGTCCGACCCCTCCAGCCCCTCCATGAGGCCCAGGATCCGCAAATTCTTCCTCCGGTTGTCCAGCTCCTCGAACCGCTCCTGCCATCTTTTATGGAGCGCCTCGTGCATCTCCACCTTCCCCGCCACGGCCACGACCTCATCCTCCCTTTCGGAGGCCTGCTGCTGCAGCTCCCGGATCGCAGCCCCCTGGGCTGTCTGGGTCTCCATCAGCTCCCTGTTGGTTACCTTCAGCAACTCCAGCAGCTCCAACTTAACCTCCTAGAAGCAGCGCAGCAGAGTCGCCTGCTGCTCCTGAGCCCACTGCCTCAGCTCCTCAAGGCCTCCGCCGGCCGCCATTTTGTCTTCCTTCCCCTGCTTTTTCAGGGGTGCTTTCTCCGGTTTTCTCCTTACCCCACTCCTGGTCCGGACCATAGGACCGTTGGGGTCGACTCCTGACCTCTTCCCACGTTGGGATTTGCCGCCACAGCTCCGTTGGGGGCCCTGAAAAGAGCCCCAAAGTCCGTTCTCAGCGGGAGCTGCCGAATGTGCGGCTTAGCTCCTCATTGCCGCCACCGGAACTTCAATCCCCACAGATATAATATTCTATAAGTAACCCTTTATAACTTTCCTAACAGCATCCATAAGTCCAAACGACCCTTTTTACAGAAAGGCAACAGGTTTAAATTCTCTACAGGAACAGGTATTACTTTGAAACCACCCAAATGAACATTCTTTAGCTTGTAGAGATATCCATACACATCTGCTTGCTTTCACTGCAGCTCTCCACTCTGAAAATGAAACTAAAACACACAGACACACCAGCTTTTCGCTCAAAGTGAAAGTAAAAGCAGTCACAGCTCATCTCCACCCACACACTGACATCACTGCAGCTATTTGATAAACACCAATTTCTTAAAGATACATCCACTACAGCTATTTGATTAACATCCATTTCTTAAAGGTACTCTCACATGACACCCCGAATGAAATACCTGCCCAACCCACCCTTTCCTAAGCCTAGTCTGATCCACTACCCTTCGGTGTGTCTCCTGTAGCATTGCCACGTCCGCCTTCAAGCTCTTCAAATGCACCAACACGCGAGCCCCCTTGACCGGCCCATTCAGACCTCTGACGTTCCATGTGATCGGCTGGGTGGGGGGGGCACCTCGCCCCACTCCCGCCGATCAGCCATCACCCTTCTTAGGCCAGCATTGAGGCCACATCCCGCGCCTCCTCAGGCTCGTCCGCGGCCACCCACAGTCACCAGCATCCAATTTGTCTCCAAGCGCCAGTCCCTCCCCTGTCAGCAGAACAATCTTCCCCCCCGCCCCATAACAAAATAGAAATCCCAACCCCCACAACAAACTTACCACCTGCTCGCCCCCCTCCCAGCCCCCCTACTACGCTTCCGTGAGCTAGCCCGCCCATCTAGCCTGGTAGCCCCTGCCCATGGCGCCAAGCATCTTACCCCCCACTGATCTCCCTCCCCCACGCTCGAACATACATATGCAAAACATAACAATCCCCAACAAACACAAAGAAGAAAATTCCACCCACCATCCCCATTAAGAACAAAGTTAACCCGCATACAAAGGTTGGTACAAAAACACTACACACACAACCCAAAGAGAAAAGAAATTTAGCAGCATAGGTACAGAATTACTCGCCCCCAAGTTCAACATCCTTTGAATATATTCAAGAGGTGGCTGGATATAGCACTTGGGGAGAATGGGATCAAAGGCTATGGGGAGAAAGTTATTGAGTTGGATGATCAGCCATGATCGTGATGAATGGCGGAACAGGCTTGAAGGGCCAAAAGGCCTCCTCCTGCTCCTATCTTCTATGTATCTATGTCCTCCCATCACCTGTCTTTAACAAAGTTCATTGCCTCATCCGGCAATCCTAAATAAAGTTTTTGGACCTCGTAAGTGACCCACAAACAAGCTGGGTACAACATGCCGAACTTCACCCCCTTCTTGAAGAGGGCCAATTTAACTTTATTAAAGCTCGCCCTTCTTCTGGCCAATTCCGAAACCAAATTCTGATTAAAAGGCAGCTTGTTATCTTCCCATTTGCAGCTCCTCGTCTGCCTGGCCCACCTCAAAATCTGTCCCTTGTCCAGGAACCGGTGCATTTGCACCACCATCGCCCTTGGTGGCTCAATCATCTACGGCTTCCTCATAAGCGCTCTGTGCGCCCTGTCCACCTCCAAGGGCCGAGTAAATGCACCTTCTCCCAGCGGCATCTCGAACATACGTGCCACATATGCCCTTGCGTCCGATCCCTCGCAGCCCTCCGGGAGGCCAACAATCCTCAGGTTCTGACTGCGCAACCTGTTCTCTCAAATCCTTCATTTTTTCTTGAAGCCTTTTCTGGTGGTCCTTCATCGTCCCCATCTTCGCCGCCATCGCAGTTAGCTGCTCCGTGAGCTCAGCCACAGCCTCTTCCACCTTCTGGATCGCCTGGCCCAATCTTTGGATTTGTCTTTTAATCTTTGCTCCACCCGATTAATCCCTGTCTTTATCGGGTCCAGGTCTTTGCTCAGCAAAGCTCTCCTGGAGGAATTCCACCAGCTGCTCTGTTGACCACTCAGCTGGCAATCCCAATCCCTGAGCCTCCGCCATATTTTTCTGTGCTGCAGGCTCTACTCCCTTCTTTTCCCAATGATCTCTTCTTTTCAAACCACTTCTGGTCCTCTAATCTATACACTGGTGGGGAATTCTTCTCCTCTACCTCACCAATCTCCTGTTTTGCCGATCAAATCCCCCATAAATCGGGGAAAAAGGTTTCAAAGGTCCACCACGAGTGGGAGCTGCCAAATATGCGACCACTCGCTCCATAGCCGCCACTGGATGACCTACTATTGTATTCATAATAACCCACAAATCCCGAAAGATGTACTGTTAGGTAATTTGGACCTCTTGAATTCTCCCTCCGTGTACCCGAACAGGTGACTAGGGACTTCTAACAGTGACTTTGTTGCAGTGTTAATGTAAGCCTACTTGTGACAACAAAGATTATTAATTAAAAAGTTTTGTTTTGAAATACCAAATCCCTATTTTTGCATGCAACAACACATGGAGAGAATCCTTCTTTCCGCAGCCTGACAAAATGAACTAAAATATTGGGGTTTCAGTCCAGTGTCCTAGCCACTATTGGGCTGCTACTTCCCTTTTCACATGTGCATGTGGTAATACTTTACTGTAGAAAAATATCCAAAAGCGCTTCAGGAACAAACAATCAGAATAAAATTGACTCTGAGCCAAAGAGGAATATTACACAAGCTCTTCCAACCAACTCTCCCAGGGTGCATAGATGAATTCTGGATGACATGGGGTACCTGCTAAGGGGTGGCTCTTAACTCCACTGTGAGATCCTCAAGCAGCAATGGTACAATGAGAGCATGCTGCACATCAGGACACAAGATGAGAGTTCAATGAAAATGAAAAATGAAAATCGCTTATTGTCACAAGTAGGCTTCAATTTAATTACTGTGAAAAGCCCCTAGTCGCCACATTCCGGCGCCTGTCCGGGGAGGCTGGTATGGGAATTGAACCGTGCTGCTGGTCTGCTTGGTCGGCTTTAAAAGCCAGCGGTTTAGCCCAGTGAGCTAAACCAGCCCCTACCTTGGGGCTGCCAATACCTTGGGCCCTGCAGTACACGCCTGCCTGAGTCTCTCGCATGGTTATCATGTGCTGCATGCTCTACAACATGTTACAACAGAGGGGATAATGCTCATGGAGATGGAGCATAAGGAAGGCCCCCATGTCATTAGAGGAGGAGCAGAAGGAGGAAGAAGAAGGACCAGGAAATCTGAGGAAGAGGACTAAGGTGAGGGCAAATCTCAGATCGCACTTGAAGGACCTGGGGACACAGAGAGATCCATGCAGGTTGCGATTGTTATAAAGGACTTAGTGATCCAGCAGCGGTTCAGGTGAGGGACCCTGAGTAAATAATGATGGAATGCAAGCCTGGCTCTGGAAGATAACTGTGCCTTCACTTGGATATCAATCAAACGAACATTCTTCACAGTGCAGCTGTTGAATATTGATGAAATACTGGCTTCAGTCTCTACTGACTCTGATGAGCACCTAGTAAATGCTGTTTATTTGTAAATACCGTTTGATGTAGAACTGTAATATTATGCAGAATATTGCATGAAACAGCTATTTTAATAATGAGCGAGGCATTTTATTCACCAAACAAATGTATAACACACCAAAGTGACTACTCGGTGATCAAGGTGACATGGTGCCTTCTGGACATGTACACTCCTACAACGTACTTTGCTTGTTGCCTCAGAGAAGGTGGAGACAGCCTGCTCATATCCATGACTATGTGGCTGTGAAGACCATGGCGGTCAGTCTCGTTGTGCAGGGACCCTTGAAGCCGTTGCTGCTTCCTGTTCAGGATACTTGGCTCCTCATGTACTCTGCCTGGTCCAGGCTCTGCACTATCTGGTCCAGGCCACGGAAAGAGGCATGTACGCTGTGCAGGAAATCACACTGCTCTTCCATGCACTACATAAGCACAAGAGGTTGAGAGAAATAGGTGATAATTTCAGTTACAAATGCACATAAGATGCCGATACTTTGCTTTCATTCCAGTAAATGCCGAAAATCCTCTTGCTCAAAGGTACGTTGCGATGAACAGCATCAAAGCCATTCTCTTATATTCTTTTAGTCAGCTGTTCCTATGACATTGAATAACAGAATTTAAGAAAAGGTCGCAAACTCAGCTCTTTTTGTCATCCGTCGGTTGGTTGGGGGTTAGGGGAAGAGGAGTACTCGTGTAACTGCTGTCCCAGTTCAGTGATCTGTTGCTTGATGTCACCTTCAATGCTGCCCTGAAAGTTTAGTTCATGTCATCAAGAGTTCATGCAGACTTGGAAGTATTTTAACATTGTTTTCCCTCGCACAATGAGCCCAAAATTCCACTCTATTCATGCCCCCAATTTTGTCCTGGCATTGAATATTATTGCGCTTAGCCTTTGGTGTCCTCTCTTTAGCTCATTTTGGTGAGAGAAAATATCTGACAAGTAGCCTGGAAATGAGAACCAGGCCGTGTCATGCAGGCATGCAGAGAAAGAGAGGGAATGGGAGATCTCTGAAGAATATCTTCACCTCAAAATGCAGTTCAAAGAACCTTTTCAAACTTTGTCACGAGAAGGCCTGCAAATGTCTGTGTGTATTTGCTTCCTATTTGTTACATAGAATGGAAAAGCCAGGCAAGTTCAGGGGACAGGCTTTTACAAGGTTAAGTATTATCACAACGTTGTCCAACACTTCCCTTCGGTTTTTATGCATTTTCTGAGTGACAAATGCCTCTATATGTGCTGCAATGGCACCCATGTTGCATTTGGACTGACTATTTTCAGAAGTCACCAGCTCACGGAGTCTCCCTGTCATAAAGAGAGCTCCAACAGTGCAGATTCTAACATATAACCACAAAATTCACTGTTCAGTGATGAAGTCACTGGGAAAATCTCCTCAACTGTTGTTCAAATAGGTAGTGGTTTACAAAATAAAATGTCCTCTTGTATTGACCCTTTATAAATATATTTTACACAAACATGATTGGCCAAATGACAGCCTCCTGCACTGTAGGGGTTCTATGGCAACTCCCTTGACCTTGCCACTCTAACTCAGCAGGTATGATGTTTCAAGCGTGTTTGGTTTGTCGTCTGCTGAATCAGAGTGAAAAACATTCATGCTAACCAAAGGTTGTGATGTTGCTCATTTGAAAAATGTTTGTGGTTTATGATTATATGACTGGCAGCACAGTGGTTAGCAGTGTTGCCTCACAGCACCAGGGACCCAGGTTCGATTTCCGGCTTGGGTGACTGTGTGGAGTTTGCAAGCTCCCCCAGTGTCTGCATGGATTTCCTCCAGGTGCTCCAGTTTCCTCCTACAGTCCAATGATGTGCAGGTTAGGTGGATTGGCTATGCTAAATTGCCCTTGTGTCCAAAAACGGTTAGGTGGGGTTACGGGGATAGGGTGGGAAGCATGGGGATAGGGTGAAGGTATGGGCTTAGGTAGGGTGCTCTTTCTGAGGGCCTGTGCAGACTTGATGGGCCGACTGACCTCCTGCACTGTAAATTCTATGATTCTAGACTTTAATTTACCCTACACAAATTGGGAAGGTAAAACTGAAAATAATGAAATAGTGGCATGCAATTTGCCACTATATTTTAAACTTGTCGGATGCAGTGTACATAATTTTTTCCGCGTTCGCTATGCTCTTCTTGGCACATTTGAACATAACTCAAATACTGTAACTTCATTTTTTAACCAATATGAGAAAAGGCCAATTACAAAATTTTGCCCATGTTGTAAATACATATGCTAATAAATGCATCAATAAATGCAAATAAAGTATTAAAACAAAATCGACCATTACATAAGTTCTTTTTAAATACCACGAAAGAACTTGCCATAACCTGCAAAGATTTGCACACCCAACTTTGGGACCCACTGTTATAGAGAAAAACGAATGGGGGACAACTTCGAACTTTTTACCTGACAAATGCCCAATAACCTCATTAGAACTTGCTAATTAGGAACAATCACGGGGAGTGATTAAGGTCAATAATGGAGAACCTCATTTCAAGAATTAAAAAAATTGGGACAATATGGCTGTAATCGATAACTATTTATTTTGGTCATAACCGATTGAGTAAATTATTAATTACTGATCTTTTTCCCCATTGCCTAGGCTTCCCTATGTTGTTTCTCCCAGCTGATAATATGCCTCTTCATTCCTTCTGCTCGCAGCATGCTTTTTGCCTTTGCTGACACATGCTACTTTGAAACTTCTCATCATCTTGATCTGTATAAAAATGATGATACACATCCATTCTGCGTAATCATTTTAATCTTGTTGCTTTCATTTTACTCCTGGCTGTCTGATAACACAAAACCGACAATCGAGATAGGGAATGACCTATCTAGATGACAACATATTTTTACACTTTTTAGAGCTTAAGAAATACCTGCCACATATACTAAGTCAGATGATCCTACATTCAACCATGATAAAAATGATCTAATCAATGTTGCCTTATCAAAACCTCTACTTTATCTGTTTTCTATGCATGATGGAAAAGGGTGGGGTAATAGAGCAGGAAGAAGTTGCTGTTTGGCACTTCTGCTTAATATTTATGCCTAGTTGGGTGCAGAAGAGATTTACTAGGATGTTGCCTGGTATGGAGGGCATTAGCTATGAGGAGAGGTTGAATAAACTTGGTTTGTTCTCCCTGGAATGACGGAGGTTGAGGGGCGATCTGATAGAGGTCTACAAAATTATGAGGGGCATAGACAGAGTGGATAGAGGTTTTTCCCCTGGGTAGAGGCAAGTTCTTTTACATAGAGGGGAGTGGGTGCCTGGAACTCGCTGCCGGAGGAGGTGGTGGAAACATGGAAACATAGTGACATTTAAGTAGCATCTTGACAAATACATGAATAGGATAGGAAGAGAGGGATACGGACCCCGGAAGTGCTGAAGATTTTAGTTTAGACGGGCAGCATGGTCGGCACAGGCTTGGAGGGCCGAAGGGCCTGTTCCTGTGCTGTACTTTTCTTTGTTCTTTGGCTAACAGAATAATAATAATCATTTATTGTCGCAAGTAGGCTTCAATGAAGTTACTGTGAAAAGCCCCTAGTCGCCACATTCCGACGCCTGTTCGGGGAGGCCAGTACAGAATTGAACCCGTGCTGCTGGCCTTGCTCTGCATTACAAGCCAGCTGTTTAGCCCACTGTGCTAAATCAGCCCCTATAACTTAAGAACTTAACCAAGAATTAATAACTTAAGAATGAGTAGCAGAGTTAGGCAATTAAGCCCCTCGAGCCTGCTCCTCCATTCAATACGATCATGGCTGATCTCACCTCGACCTCAACTCCACTTTCCTGCCCATTCTCTATTACCCTTCAACCCATTACTAATTAAAAATCTGTCTATCTCAATTTTACTCAATGTCCCAGCGTCCACCACACTGGGGTGGTGAATCCACTGGTTCACGACCCTTTGAGATAAGTAATGTCTCTTTGTCTATTTTAAATCTGCTGCCCCTTATCTCATAACTATGACCTCTCGTTCTAGATTTCCCCACAAGAGAAAACATCCTCTCTACGTCTACTTTGTCAATCCCCTTTATCATTGTATAAACCTCAATTTGATCTCCCCTCATTCTTCTAAACTCAAGAGAGTATAGGCCTAAACTGGTCAATTTCTCTTCATACGACATACCCCTCATCTCTGGAATCAATCTAGCGAGCCTCCTCCGAACTGCCTCCAATGCAACTACGTCCCTCTTCAAGTAAGCTGACCAAAACTATACACAATACTCCAAATATGGTATCATTAATGCATTGTAGAGTTGCAGCAGCACTTCCCTATTTTTTACTCTATTCCTTTATCAATAAATGCCAAAATTCCATTTGCCTTCCTTATTGCCTGCTGTACCTACATGCTAATTTTCTGCGATTTATGGACAAGGGCACCCAGATACCTCTGCATTAAAGCACTCTGAAATATCCCTCCGTTTAGATCATAAGTTGCCTTTCTATTTTTCCGGCCAAAATGGATTACCTCACACTTAAACACGTTAAAATCCATCTGCTAAATTTTTGCTCACTCGCCTAACTTATCCATACCCATTTGTAAATTTCTTATTTCCTCATTGCAACTTAATAGCCTGCCTATTTTAGTGCCATCTGCAAATTTGGCTATAGTATCTTCTATTCCTGAGTCACAATCATTAATATGGATTATAAATAGTTGGGGCCCGAGAACCAAACCCTGTGGCACCCCACTAGTCACATCTTGACAAAGAGACCCATTTATCCCAACTCTGTTTTCTTTTGGTTAGCCAGTCCTCTATCCAAGCTAGTGAATTACCCTTAATCCCAAGTGTTCTTACCTTATGTATTAATCTTTTGTGTGACGCTATAGGATCCCCATTATCCCCTTTGTTCGTTACTTCTTCAAAGAGCTCGAGCAAATTAGTCAACCACTATTTACCCTTCATAAAACTATGCTGACTCGGAAGGATTGCGTTTTGACATTCAAAATGTCCTGTTTTAGTTCCTTAATAATAGATTCTAACAATTTCCCAACAACAGATGTTAAACTAACTGGTCTGTAGTTTCCTACTTTCTGCCTTCCTTCCATTTTGAATATGGGCATTACATTAATATTTTTCCAATCCACTGGAACCTTTCCCACATCCAGGAATATTATAACGAATAGATCCACTATCTCCGCTGCAAACTTCCTTTAAGACCTTAGGATGTAGGCCATTAGGTCCTGGGACTTGTCTGCCTTCAATCCCAATAGTTTGTTGAGTACGTTTTCCCTCTTGATGATTCTTCTAAGTTCCTCCCTTTCTATTACCTCTGTATTACCTGTTACTATTGAGATGGTATTAATGTCCTCCACTGTGAAAACTGAGGCAAAATATTGATTTAGCCTCTCGGCCATTTCTGTGTTCCCCACTATTATAGAGAAATACAGCACAGAACAGGCCCTTCGGCCCACGATGTTGCGCCGAACTTTTGTCCTAGGTTAATCATAGAATTTTGGACTCAATCATAGAATTTTCCGACTCAACTACTACCACAGTACTCAACTAACTCCCTAGTTCCATCCCCCAAGGGACCAACATTCACTTTAGCAACTCTCTTCCCTTTACATATAGTTATAGAAGATTTTGTTATTTTTGTAATGTTTTGCGCTAGTTTTCCTTTTTATTACTTTTTAGTAACCCTTTGTTTATGTTTGAAAGTCTCCCAATATTCTAGCCTGCCACTAGCCTTTGCAACTTGGTATACCTTAGTTTTTGTCTTTATATCATCCTTAACCTCCTTGCTTAGCAATGGATGTTTTTTCCCCCACTAACCATCTTTCTTCCTCTCTCCAATATATTTTAGTTGAAAGGAATTAAATATCTCCTTAAACAACTGCCACTGCTCATCAACTGTTCCTACCTTTTATTCTTCCTGTCCAGTCCACTAGTGCAAAATCTGGACTCATGCCTATGTAACCAACTTTGTTTGACTCCTTGCTAGTGTTGGACTCAAGTTTCTTGCCCTCAGACTGAATTCGAAATTCTGTTGTGCCATTACCACTGTTCCCTAAAGGATCCTTAACTATGAGGTCATTAATTAATCCCTCCTCATTACACAGTACCAAATCCAGAATGGCCTGCTCCCTGGTTAGTTCCACAACATATTGCTCCAAGAAGCAACTCTAATGCATTCAAAGAACGACTAGAATACTTTCAGATAGTTGAGAAAGTTGATTAGAGTTAGAATGGGCAGCTCCCATTGTCCCGGTGGTGAAGGATGAAGGGTCTATCAGAATATGTAGTGACAGAGCACCACATGTTAAGCTCCGATGTTAACTATAATAAGAACTAGAAAGCAAGTCTTGGCTTCAACTTTATGTTTACTATGTTCAGTAGTTGCTTCTCCAGCAACATTACAGAGGTGCAGTCGGTTAAAACAGTTAAAACCCAGGGCGGCACGTGGCGCAGGGATTAGCATTTGGACTGCGGCGCTGAGGACCCAGGTTCAAATCCCGTCCCTGGGTCACTGTCTGTGTGGAGTTTTCACATTCTCCCCGTGCCTGCGTGGGTTTCACTCCCACAACCCAAAGATGTGCAGGTTAGGTGGATTGGCCACACTAAACTGCCTCTTAATTGGAAAAAGATACTAGTTGGGTACTCTAAATTTATATATTAAAAAAAACAGTTAAAATCCAATTCCAATTTAAGTACTAGGGAACATTAACCCTTTCCGAACACCATGTGATGCAGGCCCAGAATTAGCAGCTTCACGGGCTCTGGCGCCACTCACTTTATAATCCATCTTTTATCCTGTTTGCCCAGCACATGCTCACCTAAACCAAGAGTTAATATCTGGTTGCATGTCCCTGGGAGACTTTTGGGTAAGTATTGGCGAGAAAATGTGGAAACATTTGAAGAAATAAGGCAATAAAGGGCGCAGTTGGATTAGACGGGTGGTGGAGCAATCTTTTAAATATGGAGACTCGATCCTCGAGCGGTCTCTTAACCCGGCACTCTCTGAGGCACTGAAAGTGATGACTGCAAACATTATCCAAGTTATTGTTCAGAGACTCGGCTTGTTGATGCAAAATTTGAGCGCCCGTGAAGCCGAGCTGCGGTATACGAACAACAGGCTTGATGGAATAGGGGAAAGAATTCTGAATTTTGAAAATGTTTCTTTCTCAGCTGAAGCACACTTTCAAACTTTGGAAAACTTGTTGTGTGGCATGTCAGAAATCTTAGAAGGTTTGAGAACCGAGGCCGGAGAAAGAATATCTGGGTTGTTGACTTGCCAGAAGGAGTGGAGGGTAAGGCTCCTGTTAAGTTCTTTGAGAACTGCCTGCCACATTTTCTTAAGCTGGATGTGAAGGCTGGGCGTTTCAAATTGGAAAAGGCATACCATATCCTGTCTTTGAAGCCGGGGGACAATCAATGTCCCAGACCTCTAATCATTTGGTAAATACTGTCGGAGGATCCTGGAGACAGCAAGACGTGGTGGAACGTGGCTCCATGACGGGGCAAGGATCTACCTTTTCCAGGCCTTGCGACAGCGACGCAGCTGAAGCGTCGAGGCTTTGATGAAGTGCAATGGCAACATACAGCAACCAAAATGAATTACGTTGTGCGTTATTCTGCGACCCTGAAAGTGACATCCGACAGCTCCATTAAGTCTTTCGATGATCCGACTGGTGCCTTGGCCTTCATTAAGTTCACAGATGGCAGGGCGTTGGACTGATAATCCGTGGCTCAGAAAATTTTAAATCCAGGCTTTCTCTCTGTTATAGAATCATAGAATTTACAGTGCAGAAGGAGGCTATTCGGCCCATCGGGTCTGCACCAGCTCTTGGAAAGAGTACCCCACATAAGCCCACACCTCCACCCTATCCCCATAACCCAGAAACTCCACCTCACCTTTTTGGACACTAGGACAATTTAGCATGACCAATCCACCTAACCTGCACATCTTTGGACTCTGGGAGGAAACCGGAGCACCCGGAGGAAACCCATGCAGACACAGGGAGAACGTGCAGATTCCGCACAGACAGTGACCCAAGCCACTAATCGAACCTGCGACCCTGGAACTGCGAAGCAACCACTGTGCTACCGTGCTGCAACACTGTTGCTTGTTTGATTTCATTGTTGTATATCCTGCTTAGTAGGAGGTATTAACGTTTGAGCACTGCAATGAATGTATATTCCTTGTCCTTAAGTGTTCCAGGGACTTTTAATATTTGTGGTGGCTACGCCACACGCTAATTAACCGTAGTCTTTTCTTATTTACTCTTTTTTAATCATGTCAGAGTCAAATGGGGTCATTGCTGGGTGGTGGGTCGTGTCGCGTCTTTTCGTCCGACGTCATTTCGTCCAACGACACTTCGTCCACGTCTTTTGGTCCAACGTCTTTTTGTCCGCCCGTCTTTTGGTCCAACGTCACTTCGTCCAATTATCCAATTACAAATTAACTCCGTATAAAACCATTTAATTGATAAAATGCAAGTACAATACAGCAAGTGAATTTAATTGCTAAAATGCAAGTAATTAATAAAATGCAAGTAAAATGCAAGTTGAAAAATGCAGTTAAAAAGTTAAAAAATCTAAAAATGCAGTTATAAAATCTAAAAGTTTACTAATTACTTAAAATTCCCGAAATTACTTAAAATTGATGTAAATTGTAAATTCCCGAAATTCCCTAAAAGTTAGATTTCCAGAACTGTACCCGAGAGAGAATAATGGGGAGAGGACAAGATGATTTGATATTCTACAATTCCGACAGACACAGATATAAGTGGGAGTCTAATTGGATTTAGACAATGAGTGCAGTTCTGAAAGAAGCAGGTTTAAACTCGATTTTCGTCGAGTGATTAAAACCTCTGGTTGACAGTGGGTTCTGACATTACAGGTCTGAAATGATCAAATATTCCATCAGATACAATGGCTCTCATCACGCTGGAGCATACATGGGTGAATATCCTGCAGCTTATCTTAATAATGTCTGGAGATCAAGCAGCACAAATGCAGAACTCAACTTCAAGAGGCGAAATAGGTGGAGAGGATCCTTGAGCAGTAACATTGAAAAACTAAATTAAACTATTTGTAATTGGATAATTGGACGAAGTGACGTTGGACCAAAAGACGGGCGGACAAAAGACGTTGGACCAAAAGACGTGGACGAAGTGTCGTTGGACGAAATGACGTCGGACGAAAAGACATAGCACCGTGGTGGGTATAGGCCTTCATGGGTGGGTTCAAAATTTGGGAGATGCATTTGACTCCCATTCCCTTGTTTCATTTTTTCTGCTCCTCCTTGTTGAGGTTGTTGTCTCCTGATGGTAGTGACAATATGGCCTTAGAGGTAGCCTTGCTGATCCTCACCTTTGTTGAAGAATGTCCTTCTGGAGCTATTGTCGTTTTGTACTTTTGTTATGTTGGGGTTTCTATGTAGTTGTCTGTACCCTGCATTGTTACAACATTTTTTTTTAATCTGAGAGAAGAACATGTTAGGGACCTCTCGCATTGCTTAAGATGGGGGAGTGGTGTTATGGCACACACCCGAAGGTGACCCAGAATCCTATCCTATCTTTTTTTCTGGTGGTCTAAGCAATGGCAGTAACTAATTTTAAACTTGTCTCTTGGAATGTATGGGGATTTCATCATCCTATCAAAAGGAAAATTATCCTTTTCTTAAGAAGGAGAAAGTGGACATAGTCCTGTGACAGGAGACTTGTGTGACGAGGAGCACTTCGAAGTTAAGGTGGGAATGGGTGGGGCAGGTCTTGTTTGCTCCTTTCTCAATGAGCAGCAGATGAGTGGCAGTTTTGGTCAACATGAATATTCCCTTCAAGGTGGAGAATGAAGTGAAGGATAAGGGAGTCGGGTATGTGATTTTGATGGGGTTAATACATGGACAAACTGTCTCGATGATGAATGTATATGGCCTGCTGAATTACTCAGCGCAGTTTATCATAAGGCTTACTGGACTCCAAGCCAACCCTTTTGTGGGTGGAGACTTTTAATTGTCATTTGAATCACTTAATGATCAAGCTCCCAGTTACTAGAAATCCCCCCATTCTGTAGGCGAGAGCGCTGGCTTTGGCATGTGAGGAAATGGGATATCTGGACGTGTGGAGGATGTTTCATCCTAGAGATCGGGATATTTCTTTTTTCTCGAACCCTTTTCAATGTCACGTGAGAATTGGCTATTTTTTGCGTGCCCTGGACTACCCTGCATTTAGTACATTTTCCTCTTGCTTAATGGGGAGCATTGTAATCTCTGACCATGCCTTCCTTGGTAGGAAGTTAATAAAAACTGAAGAAATAAACGGGCTTTAAGATATATTTATGCTGGATTATATAAATCAGGTCAATCCAGTGATGTGATGATAAGCATGGAGTACTTCTCCTCTTCTCCCAAGCTCCCTGTGGTTTTGGAGGGTCTGCGCTTAGCCTTTTGTGCCCCTAGCTCGAAAAATAAAGTGGCTGTTGCCATTAATGAACTTCAGATGGGCAAAGCCTGTGTGAGTTTAACAAGATATCCAAGGATCTATTAATAGGACCATTGGTTGGTGTGTACTGTTACTCCTTTGAGACAGGTCTGCTGTCACCAACGATTCGTGAGGCGAGCATCTCCATGATTTTGAAGACAGGCAAGGACCCGGAGGAATGTGCCTCCTAAGGCCAATCTGACTTCTGAATGTTGTTTTGAAGTTGATGTCTAAGGTATTTGCGAGGCAGTGAGAGGGAATCCTTCCAATGATTGTTCAGGAGGATAGACTGGGTTCGTAAAGGAAAAGTTTTCTAGTAATAATGTTGGAAGGTTATTGAATGTGATCCAGGTTTTCAAGAAACGGGCGTTGGTTGGGCTGGTGACCTTGTTGAATGGGAAGAAAGACTTGCATTGGGTGGAATAGAATTATCTGGTGCACACGCTTGGGCTGGGTGAGGAATATATTAAATAGGTTCAGGTGCTGCACCATAGGCCTTTGGCGGCATTACTCATGAATGGTTTTAGGTCCGAGGTCTTTAGTTTGCAGAGAGGGACGAGACAGGGATGTCCACTGTCCTCCTTGCTGTTTGTACTGGCCAAGGACCTGCTGGCAGAGGCTATTAGGCGGGTCATCTTGACACTGGGACAGGATTATGGGAAAGAACAGCATAAGGTTACGCTTTATGAGGATGATGTGCTGCTGTTGGTATCGAAGCCGGATGTCTTCCCGCTATTAATGTTGTGTTGGATAGATTTAGTGCCTTCTCCAGTTATAAGACCCCCCCCCCCCCCCACCTAGTCTCATGGCTGGGCAGGATTGTCTTGATTAAAATGAATGTGTTGCATAGATTGCTATACCCTTTGCAGTTGTAGCCAATCGTGTTGACATCTGGAGTCTTAAACAAGTTTAATGGAATGATTAGTTTGTTTATTTGGAATAAGAAGAGGCCTTATCTAACGTTCGCCAAGCTACAGCTCCCAAGTAGGGGTTTGGGTGTCCCGAATGTTGACTGGCCTCCCACCGTAGATTTATAAGGGATTGGGGTCAGAAGGATGTGGCCTCCATTTGACTCTACATTGAAGTAGATCTGTCTTGTTATTTTGTAGGGCTATTAGGACAGGTCCCACTAGATGTGAAAATCTTACTGTTATTAATACTTTTCCAGCGTGGAGAATGGTTCATCAACTAGAAGGGATCCCTGACTGACTTTTGATCTTTCTCCCATCCAGGGCAGCCAGGACTTCCCACCAGGTCTTAATGGACCTTGGATTAGATACTTGGAGAGATAGAGGCATTTGTAGGCTGGGAAATATGTTCAATGCTACCTCCTTGTCATTCTTTGAGCAGCTGTGCCAACAATTTGACATTCCAAGACAAAAGTTGAAACAGTCTTGTGCTTCACAGACAGTCTCTTCCAGCATGCATACGGGGGAGGGACAAGCTGTAAGGCCCCAGTTACAGGAACTGATGACTTTTATCAAGGAGGAATTCCACAAACAGGAAAGAAATGCATGAGGATCATGCAAAGGCCACTGCAGAAGCTGTGGCACCCCTGAAGAGTACTTTGGAGCAGATGGAGAGGTGTTGGAGGTGCAGGGGTCACAGATTCGGGAGATTGAAGGGGTGATCTCGGACCACTTCGATCGTGTGGTGGCTCTGGAGGCGGAGGTGGGGCTCCTAGGAGACCTTTGTAAAACGCTGAGGGCAAAGGTTGAGGAGCAGGAAAATATCTCGAAGACAGAACCTGCGAATAGTGGGCCTGTGTGGAATAGTGGAAGGTGTGAGTGCCACGAGGTACATCTCGAGGATATTGGTGGCAGAAGGGGTGCTAGATAAACCACCTGAAGTGGACCGAGCGCATAGGTCTCTGAGGCAAAAGCCCAGAGCTGGGGAGCCGCCGCGGGCGGTGATCGTGAGACTCCATAAATTTGTGGAGAAAGAGAAAATTCTACGGTGGGCCAGTGAGAAGCGTAGCTGCGACTGGGAGGGAAATAACGTCCGGATTTATCAGGACATCGGAGCCGAGATGGCAAAACGGAGGCAGGTTTCAACAAGGCCAAGGCGGTGCTGTACCGGCGGCAGATCAGATTTGGGGTGCTCTACCCGGCGAAATTATGGTGACGTTCGGAGGCCGGGAGTTTTATTTTGAGAACCCTGAAGCAGCCGAAGACTTCATTAAGGAGCATTAACTGGGGGAGAACTGACTGGACAATGCTTGGGAACCGGGATGCTGGCACTATGCAATGGTCGGGAGCATGTTTGAAGTGGGTGGAGGGACTGGGGGATTTTCACCTTATTTTGTGGGGGTGGGGGGGGTGTTTCTGTTCAATGTTGAGATTGTAAGGAGTTGTAGGGGTGAAAGGTTTATGTGGGGATGGATGTTCCCATACCCACTCCTGTTTTATGGGACTGTTTGTGTTTAACATCTGTTTGTTTGCTTTTGGAGAAGGCTACCTGGAGTTCAGGAGAAGTCCTTGTTTGGGTGGGGGAGGGTAAGGACAGCAGGGAGCCGCCGCCTTTGAGCTGAGGATTGGGGGGAGAGGGAGGAGGAGGTTATTAGGATGTGCCTTTGGGCATAGCAGGTTATTCTGGTGAACAGATGTGAGGTGGTGGGGGAGAAGGCCAGGAGCGGTGGGAGGGGGGAAAGGGGAAGTGGGAGGGGTAGGGGAAAAGCTGGGGGGGGGGGTGTTCTGCGACGCGGCAGGGGGTGAGATATGACATGGTCAAGGGCAAAGAAAGGGGCCATCTGGGATGGGCTAGGAACAGAGTGGAATTAAAGGGGCAGGAGTTAAGTGGGGAAGATGACGGGCGGTAGACTGGATTGGAGGCGCACGCCTCTGGTAAGGTTGGTACCGTGGAACGTCCAGTGACTGAATGAGCCGGTTAAAAGTTCACGGGTGTTCGCGCACCTCAGGAGCTTGAAAGCGGGGGTTGTCTTTTTGCAGGAGACACACTCCGTGTGAAGGAAGGGGTGTGTCGGGCAGGTTTTTCACTCTGGGTTTGATTTGAAATCGAGGAGTGTGGCGATTTTAATGAGCAGAAAATGGGAGTCGCGAGTGTGAAGGAGGTGAGGGATCCAGGTGGGAGATATGTGATTGTGAGTGGGGTATTGGAAGGGGGACTGGTAGTGTTGGTAAATGTGTGTGCCCCAAATTGGGATGATGTGGGTTTTATGAGGGGGTTGCTGGCAGCAATCCCGGATTTGGCCACGTACCAATTGATCATGGGAGGAGATTTTAACTGTGTCCTGGAGCCGAGGGTGGATAGATCGAGCCCCAGGGATGGCAAGGGAGCTGGGGGGGGGGGGTTTATGGAGAGGATAAGTATGGTGGATCCATGGCACTTTCAGAACCCAGGGGGAAGGGAGTATTCCTTCTTTTCACACGTTTATAAGGTGTATTCGAAGATTGATTACTTCGTAGTGAGTCGGGTGATTTTGGTTGGGGTGGAGGGGGCACAGTATGTGGGGATAGTTATTTCGGACCATGCACCCCACTGGTTGAATATTCACGGGACGAGAGCAGAGGCCGGGGTGGAGGTTTGACTCGGGGTTGTTGGTCGATGGAGGTTTTTGTGATAAGGTGCGGTTGGCGATTCGGGATTATGTGGAGTTCAATCGGCGGGCATTTTTGGGAAGCACTGAAGGCAGTGGTCCGGGGAGAAATTAACTCATTTACGGTTCATGCGAATAAGGAAAGGAGGGTGGAACATGATCGTCTAGTGAGCGAGATAGTGGAGGTAAACAGGGAATATTCGAGGGTGCCCACCGTGGAGGGATTGGCGAGGAGGAAAAAGTTGCTGGGGCAATTTGACAGGCTGATAACGGGGAGGGCGGTAGGGCAACTGCGTAGGGCAAGAGGGTGCAATACGAGTATGAAGACAAGGCGAGCAGCATGCTGCCGCACCAGCTGTGGAGGCAGGCTGCGTCCTGAGAAATATTGAAGATCCAGACTGGGGCTGGGGATGTGGTGTCAGAGCCAGGAAGATAAATGAGGCATTTAGAGAGTATTACCAGGGAGTTTATGAGGCAGACCCAGGAGTAGAGGAGGGGGACATGGGGTGGCTTCTGGACGAGCTGGAATTTCCCCAGGTGGAGGAAGCAGAGAGGCAGGCATTGGAGGAGCCCCTGGGGCTGAGGGAGGTGCTGGATCGTATCAGGGGTATGAAGCCAGGGAAGGCCCCTTTGCCGGATGGGTACCCGGCAGAATTTTATAAGGAATTTGCGGCGGACCTGGCACCACATCTGTTGGGAGCGTTTAATTAAGTACTGGAGGACTTCCGGTGGGGGCAATGCGCAGTTGAGCCGCACATTCGGCGGCTCCCGCGATTAACGGACTTCGGGGCTTTTTTCAGGGCCCCCAACGGAGCTGAGGAGGCAAATCCCAATGGGGAAGAGGCCAGGAGTCGCCCCAGCGGTCCCATGGTCCGGACCAGGAGTGGGGCGGAGAGAAGATCGACGAAAACACCCAGGAAAAATCAGGGGCAGGAAAACAAAATGGCGGCCGGCGAAAGCTTTGAGGAGCTGAGGAAGTGGGTCCAGGAGCAGCAGACGATTCTGCTGCGCTGCTTCCAGGAGCTGCTGGAGTCCCTGAAGGTAACCAACAGGGAACTGATGGAGACCCAGACAGCCCAGGGGGCTGCGATCCGGGAGCTGCAGCAGCAGGCCTCCGAAAGGGAGGACGAGGTCGTGGCCGTGGTGGGGAAGGTGGAGATGCACGAGGCGCTCCATAAAAGATGGCAGGAGCGGTTCGAGGAGCTGGACAACCGGTCGAGGAGGAAGAATTTATGGATCCTGGGCCTCACGGAGGGGCTGGAGGGGTCGGACCTAGCGGCCCATGTGGTGAGGATGCTAAACTCGCTGATGGGGGCTGGGTCCTTCCAGGGCCCCTGGAGTTGGAGGGGGCCCACAGAATTCTGGCTAGGAGGCCCAAGCCGAACGAGCCGCCGCGGGCGGTGTTGGTGAGGTTCCACCGGTTCGTGGATCGTGAGTGTGTGCTCCGGTGGGCCAAGAAGGAGCGGAGCAGCAAATGGGATAACATGGAGGTGCGGATCTTCCGGGACTGGAGTGCGGAGGTGGCGAGGCGGAGGGCCGGGTTTAACTGGACGAAGGCGGTGCTCCACAGACGGAAGGTGAAGTTTGGAATGTTGCAGCCGGCGCGTCTGTGGGTCACCTATAAGGATCGACACCACTATTTTGAGTCCCCGGAGGAGGCGTGGGCCTTCGGGCAGGCCGAGAAACTGGACTCAAACTGAGGGTCCCCCTGATGTGGGATGCTGTATAATACTGTATTTATTTATACTGTATTTGTATTTGCTGGGTTTAGGGTAAGATGTGGGGTGGCTTTAGGGTGGGTGGGGTGATGTTGTACGGGTTTTTTCTTTGTGGGTTTTCAAGCAGGGGTTGGGTGGACGGGTTCGGGCAGAGGGGTAAACGGGTGTTCGGGGAGCTGGTGGGGGGGACTGACAATGGGAGTGGCCCTGGAGGAGGCGGGGCCCGGCAGGGCGAAAGCGCGGGCTTTCTGCGGGGTTCCCGCGCTGTGAGAGGGAGGGGGCGTGTTTTCTTTTCCCGCGCAGGAGCGGGGGGAGGGTGGACTCGTTGACGGGCACAATGGAGGAGGGGCAGTCCCACGTTGGGAGGAGCCAAAAGTATGGCGGGAGCCGCCGGGGTCAGCAGAAGTTAGCTGGCTCACGGGAGTGCTGTAGAGGGGGGGGCGCGGCCAGGAAGGGTCCTAGCCTGGGGGGAGGCGGGGGGGGGGGGCTACCGGGTTGCTACTGAAACGGTCAGGAAGGAGCTGGAGGACACAGGGGGTGCTGGAGGGGGGGAGTTGCCGCCGTGGGAAACTGGCAGAGCGTGGGACGCTGGCCGGGGGTGGGCAAGGGATGGGGTATGGCTAATCGGCAGGCGAAGGGGGCAGGGAGCCCTCGGATCCGGCTGATAACCTGGAATGTGAGGGGGCTGAATGGGCCAGTCAAAAGGGCCCGAGTATTTGCGCACCTGAAGGGACTGAAGGCGGATGTGGCCATGCTCCAGGAGACACACCTGAGAGTGGTGGACCAGGTCCGGCTCAGGAAGGGGTGGGAGGGCCACGTATTCCACTCTGGGCTGGATGAGAAGAGTAAGGGGGTGGCGATCCTGGTGGGGAAGAAGGTGTCGTTTGAGGCGTTGAAGGTGGTGGCTGACAGTGGCGGGAGATATGTGATGGTGAGTGGCAAGCTGCAGAGGGAGCGGGTAGTGTTGGTGAATGTTTATGCCCCAAATTGGGACTATGCGGCGTATGTTGGCCCGCATTCCGGAGATGGAGGTGGGGGGGCCTGATCATGGGGGGGGACTTTAACACAGTACTGGATCCCCCATTGGATCGACCCAAGTCCCGGACGGGTAGGAGGTCGGCAACGGCTAAGGTGTTGAGGGGATTCATGGACCAGATGGGGGGGGTGGACCCTTGGAGGTTTGCGAGGCCAAGGGCCAGGGAATACTCGTTTTTCTCCCATGTACATAAGGCCTACTCAAGGCTTGATTTTATTGTCCTGAGCAGGGGGCTGGTGTCGAGGGTGGAGGAAGTGGAATACTCCGCCATTGCCATTTCGGATGATGACCCGCACTGGATGGACCTCGGGCTGGGGGAAGAGAGGGACCAACGTCCGCTCTGGCGCATGGAGGTGGGGCTGCTGGCAGATGAGGAGGTGGCCGGAAGGGTCCGGGGGTGTATCGAGAGATACCTCAAGGCCAATGATAACGGGGAGGTTCGGGTGGGGTCGGTCTGGGAGACATTGAAGGCGGTGATGAGGGGGGAATTGATCTCCATCCGAACCCATAGGGAGAGGGGGGAGCAGAGGGAAAGGGACAGACTGATAGGGGAGATGGTGCAGGTGGATAGGAGATATGCGGAGGCCCCAGAGGAGGGATTGCTGGGGGAGAGGCGTAGCCTTCAGGCCAGATTTGACCTACTGACGACCAGAAAAGCGGAAGCTCAGTGGAGGAAAGCACAGGGGGCGGTGTATCAATACGGGGAGAAGGTGAGCAGGATGCTGGCGCACCAGCTCCGGAAGCGAGACGCGGCCAGGGAGATTGGGGGAGTGATGGAAAGAGCTGGGAAGGTGGTGCGGAGGGGGGTAGATGTCAATGAGGTCTTCATGGACTTCTATGGGGAATTGTACCGGTCTGAACCCCCGGGGGAGGGGGGTGGAATGGGGTGCTTCTTGGACAAGTTGCGATTCCCGAGGGTGGAAGAGGAGCAGGTGGATGGACTAGGGGCGCAGATCTGGAGGAGGTGGTCAAAGGGATAGGGAGCATGCAGTCGGGGAAGGCGCCGGGGCCGGACGGGTTTCCGGCTGAATTCTATAAAAAGTATTTGGACCTGTTGGGCCCCCTGTTGGTCCGGACCTTTAACGAGGCAAGGGAGGGGGGGGCTTCGCCCCCAACTATGTCACAGGCACTGATTTCCTTGATCCTGAAGCGGGACAAGGACCCTCTGCAGTGTGGCCGATTTCGCTGCTGAATGCCGACGCTAAGCTGCTGGCAAAGATCCTGGCCACTAGAATAGAGGATTGTGTGCCTGGGGTCATACATGAGGACCAGACGGGGTTTGTGAAGGGAAGGCAGCTGAACACAAACGTACGAAGGCTCCTCAACGTCATTATGATGCCGGCTGTGGAAGGGGAGGCGGAGATAGTGGTGGCATTAGACGCGGAGAAGGCCTTCGATAGGGTTGAGTGGGAGTACTTGTGAGAGGTGTTGGAGAGGTTTGGGGAGGGGTTTATCCGGTGGGTGAGGCTGCTCTACGAGGCCCCGATGGCAAGTGTAGCCACAAATAGGAGGAGGTCGGAATACTTTCGGCTGTATCGGGGGCGAGACGGGTGCCCCCTGTCCCCCTTGCTCTTCGCGTTGGCGATTGAGCCCCTGGCCATGGCACTGAGGGAGTCAGGGAACTGGAGGGGCCTGGTGCGGGGTGGGGAGGAGCATCGAGTGTCGCTGTATGCGGACCACCTGTTGCTGTATGTGGCGGACCCGGTGGGGGGGGATGCCGGAGGTGATGAGGATTCTTCGGGAATTCGGGGGTATCTCGGGGTATAAGTTGAACCTGGGCAAGAGTGAGGTGTTTGTGGTGCATCCGGGGGATCAAGAGGAGGGGATTGGTAGACTCCCATTGAAGCAGGCAGGGAAGAGCTTCAGGTACCTAGGGGTCCAGGTGGCGGGGAGCTGGGGGGCCCTGCACATGCTCAACCTCACAAGATTGGTGGAGCAGATGGAGGAGGAGTTTAAGAGATGGGATATGTTACCGCTGTCACTGGCGGGGAGGGTGCAGTCCGTCAAGATGACGGTGCTCCCGAGGTTTTTGTTCCTGTTCCAGTGCCTCCCCATCCTTATCCCGAAGGCCTTTTTTAGGAGGGTCAACAGGAGCATCACGGGATTTGTGTGGGTGCATGGGACTCCGAGGGTTCGAAGAGTGTTCCTGGAACGAGGCAGGGATAGGGGGGGGGCTGGTGTTGCCCAAGCTCTGTGAGTACTACTGGGCGGCCAACGCAGCGATGGTGCGTAAGTGGGTAATGGACGAGGAAGGGGCAGCGTGGAAGAGGATGGAGGCGGCGTCTTGTGTGGGCACGAGCCTGGAGGCGCTAGTAACGGCGCCGTTGCCGCTCACTCCAACGAGGTATACCACGAGCCCGGTGGTGGCGGCTACCCTCAAAATTTGGGGGCAATGGAGACGGCACAGGGGAGAAATGGGGGGCTCAATGGAGGCCCCGATACGGGGGAACCATCGGTTCGTCCCAGGGAGCATTGATGGTGGATTTCTGGGCTGGCACAGGGCAGGGGTTAGGAGGTTGAGGGACCTGTTTGTGGAGGGGAGGTTCGCGAGCTTGGGGGAGTTAGAGGGGAAGTTTGGGCTCCCCCCGGGGAACATGTTTCGGTACATGCAGGTTTGGGCGTTTGCCAGCCGGCAGATGGAGGGGTTCCCCTTGTTGCCCCCACGTGGGGTACGTGACAGGGTGCTCTCGGGGGTGTGGGTCGGAGGAGGGAGAATTTCGGACATATACCGGGTAATGCAGGAGGTAGACGAGGCCTCGGTGGAGAAACTGAAGGGTAAATGGGAAGAGGAGCTGGGTGAGGAGATTGAGGAGGGGACGTGGGCGGATGCCCTGGAGAGAGTGAATTCCTCCTCTTCCTGTGCGAGGCTTAGCCTCATACAGTTCAAGGTGCTGCATAGGGCCCACATGACTGGGTCGAGGATAAGCAGGTTTTTCGGGGGAGAGGACAGGTGTGCTAGGTGCTCGGGGAGCCCAGCGAACCACGCCCATATGTTTTGGGCATGCCCAGCGCCGGGGGAATTTTGGAAGGGGGTAGCAAGGACGGTGTCGAGGGTGGTTGGATCCAGGGTCAAGCCAGGCTGGGGACTCACAATTTTTGGGGTTGCAGTGGAGCCGGGAGTGCAGGAGGCGATAGAGGCCGGTGTTCTGGCCTTTGCGTCCTTAGTAGCCCGGCGAAGGATCTTGCTCCAATGGAAGGATGCGAGGCACCCAAGCATGGAGGCCTGGATCTCTGATATGGCGGGGTTCATTAAATTGGAGAGAGTGAAATTTGCCCTGAGGGGATCAGTACAGGGGTTTTTCAGGCGGTGGCAGCCTTTTCTGGACTTCCTGGCGGAAAGGTAGGGAAATAGGCCGATAGCAGCAGCAACCCGAGGGGCGGGGGGTAAGGATTGGGGGGAGGGAGAACTGTGCACATGGGTTTGTAGAGGGTGCTATCTCTCTCTTTTTTGTTTTTTTCTTTTTTCTTTTTCTGTGTTTTTGTTCTTTCCTTTTGTTTGTAGTTGCTCTTGAAGATGGGGGGGTATTGTTCATGGGGTGTTACCGCGGTTGTATGTTAATAGAGTTAAGATGTTTATATTTTGTAAAAATTTCAATAAAAATTATTTTTTTTTAAAAATTAAGCACTGGAGAAGGGGCAGTTGCCGGAGACGATGAAGCAGGCAGTAATCACACTAATCCCAAAAAAAGGGAAGGATCCGGTGGAATGTGGGTCGTCTCGATACATATCACTATTGAACGTGATGTGAAAGTATTGGCTAATTTGTTGGCGGGAGGATGGAGGATTGTGTCCCGGGGTGGTTGCAGAAGATCAAACAGGCTTCATGAAGGGCAGGCAGCTCGCGGGTAATATAAGCCGGCTGTTGAATGTGGTGATGAATCCGTCAAGAGCTCTGGCACCGGAGGTGGTGGTGTCCATGGACACGCGGAGAAAGCATTTGATCGGGTGGAGTGGCGATACTTGTTCGAAGTTTTGGGAAGGTTTGGGTTTGGGCCAGGATTTGTGGCATGGGTGCAGTTGCTGTATGTGGCGCCAAGAGCGAGGGTGAAGATGAATGATATGAGCTCACGAAGCTTTGACTTACACAGGGGTCCGAGGCAGGGCTGCCTGCTGTCGACGCTGCTGTTTGCGCTGGCCATAGAGCCATTGGCGATGGCTCTCAGGGGGTCAGCACAGTGGCAGGGGATAATGAGGGGACAGAGGGAGCATCGGGTGTCGCTCTATACCGATGACCTCTTACTGTATGTTTCGGATCCGTTGGAGAGTATGGGAAGGATTATGGGTCTGTTGGGGAGGTTTGGAGGGTTCACTGGATACAAGCTGAATGAAGGGAAACGCGAGGTATTCCCAGTGAATGAGCTGGTGCAGAGGCAGCAGGGGGGGTTGGCGTTGTCAAACTTGCTTGATTATTATTGGGCCGGGAATGTGGACAAGGTGCGGCGGTGGTGGGAAGGAGAAGGGGTAGAATGGGTTAGGATGGAGGAGGAATCTTGTAAGGGGTCTCGTTTGAGGGCTATGGTGATGGCAGCATTGCCAATGGCTAAGGGCAGGTATTCAGGGAGCCCAGTGGTGCAGTCCATGGTGACGATACAGAATCAGCTGACAAGGCATTTTAGGGTGGAAAGGATGTCGGTGCTAACGCCGCTGAGCGAGAATCATGGGTTTGAGCCGGGGGGGATGGATAGTGTATACAGGAGGTGGAGGGGTGGGGCTGGTCAAACCTGAGGGATTTGAATTTCGAGGAAGGGTTCGCTAGTCTGGAGGAGCTCGGTGAGAGGGTAGAGCTGCCGATGGGTAGGTATTTACAGGTTAGGGACTTTGCATGAAAGATCTGGAAGGGGTTCCCTAGTTTGCCGGGTTACACCCTGCTGGAGCTGGAGCGACTGCTGCTTCCGGATGTAGAAGGGAGGGAAGAATTGGGGATATATATAAGTGGCTGAGGGAGCAGGAAGGCAAGCGGGTGGTGAAGATAAAGGAGAAATGGGAAGCGGAGTTGGGAATGGAGATCAATTGGGGAGTATGGAGTGAGGCACTGCGAAGGGTAAACGGGACCTCCTCTTGTGCAAGGATGAGCCTGATACAGTTTAAGGTGGTGCACAAGTGCATATACGAATATAAGAACTAGGAGCAGGAGTAGGCCATCTGCCCCTCGAGCCTGCTCCGCCATTCAATGAGATCATGGCTGATCCTTTGTGGACTCAGCTCCACTTTCCGGACCGAACACCATAACCCTTAATCCCTTTATTCTTCAAAAAACTATCTGTCTTTATCTTTAAAACATTTAATGAAGGAGCCTCAACTGCTTCACTGGGCAGGGAATTCCATAGATTCACAACCCTTTGGGTGAAGAAGTTCCTCCTAAACTCAGCCCTAAATCTACTTCCCCTTATTTTGAGGCTATGCCCCCGAGTTCTGCTTTCACCCGCCAGTGGAAACAACCTGCCCGAATCTATCCTATCTATTACCTTCATAAGCTTATATGTTTCTATAAGATCCTCCCGCATTCTTCTAAATTCCAACGAGTAAAGTCCCAGTCTACTCAACCTCGCCTCGTAATCCAACCCCCTCAATTCTGGGATTAACCTAGTGAATCTCCTCTGCACACCCTCCAGCGCCAGTACGTTCTTTCTCGGGTAAGGAGACCAAAACGGAACACAATACTCCAGGTGTGGCCTCGCTAACACCTTATACAAATGCAGCATAACCTCCCTAGTCTTAAACTCCATCCCTCTCGCAATGAAGGACAAAACTGCATATGACTCGGGCGAGAATGAGTGGATTCTTTCAAGGGGTAGCAGATGAGTGTGAGAGGTGTGGGCGGGGGCCAGTGAATCATGCGCACATGTTTTGGGGTTGTGAAAAATTGGGAAGATTCTGAGCGGGAATGTTTGCGGTCTTAGCCAGGATAGTTGGGGAGGGAGTGGTCCCTTTGGTGGCGATATTTTTGGGGGGGGGGGGGGGGGGGGGGGGGGGGGGGGGGTTGAAAAGGGAGAAACATCTGTTCAAGCTGTACTGTTGATTGTTGGGAAGAATGTTTCCTGGGGTGTTCATTTCATATTGCTGTAACCTACTTTGATACAAGTTTGAATAAAATGCGTTTAACAAAAAAAAAGTCAAGTTTGTAATAAAATGAGGAAGACTTATTTTAAGATACTGCATCGTATGCATATCGGGGCTGGTGTTAGGCATAGGTTTGATCTTGCTTTCCCGCGATGTGCCTCACGTCCCTGGTAGTCGAGGGTGATTATATACATTGCGTATGGATATGTGTTAAGATTCAATCCTATTGGTCTAGTGTAGTTAAGGAGCTTGAGAGAATTTTTCAATGAACCTTAGAACTTAATTCTTTGTCCCTAATTCTGGATCTTCAGATGGAAGAATTACTGTCATTAATGAAAAAAGGCTGTACAACATCCTAACTTCTGCAGCTCCAAAAAATATTTGCTGCTCCTTGATCAGCAACAAGTATCCTTCAATTCAGAATTGACATAAATAGTCATGGAATGTATCCCGAAGTCTGATGCATCTGGTACATTCTGTAAAGTGTGGTACCCTTATGTCAAATTTATAGGCTCTGCCTTGTATGATTTACTCCTGTTAGGTTTTCTTCAGCCATATTTTAAGTCTTGACCTCACAGTACAAAAAAGTGTGCAACCTGAGATGTTATCCTATCTTATTTATATTGCCTATCGTTTTTCATCTCCTCATAGTTTTGTTTGATTGATGTGGTATTGAAACAGGAAGCGCTAGTTCATAAAATCTGTTGTCCGAAAGTCATCCTATCTTGTTTATTAAATTTGCAATGATATTTGTACTGTCCTGTACCTGTTTTGCATTGAATGTTTTTGTTGTGTTTGTAAAAAAATAAAAAATCTAATAAAAATATATATTGTTCAAATGATGTGGTGACTATGAAATCATTAATCCTTTCCTGGGAGTGCATCAGTACCGGCTAAAGGGGCTGGTTTAGCACAGTGGGCTAAACAGTTGGCTTGTAATGCAGAACAAGACAGCAGCGCGGGTTCAATTCCAGTACCAGCCTCCCCGAACAGGTGCCAGAATGAAATGAAATGAAAATCACTTATTGTCACGAGTAGGCTTCAATGAAGTTACTGTGAAAAGCCCCTAGTCGCCACATTCCGGCGCCTGTCCGGGGAGGCTGGTATGGGAATTGAATCGTGCTGCTGGCCTGCTTGGTCTGCTTTAAAAGCCAGCGATTTAGCCTTGTGAGCTAAACCAGCCCCTAGTGAGCTAAACCAGCCAGTGGCGTCTAGGGGCTTTTCACAGTAACTTTATTGAAGCCTACTTGTGACAATAAGCTATTATTATTATACAGGCTGTGTATTGCCTTCAACAATTGCTTGACAATATGTACACTTTTCTTGGCTTTGCCATTGGCTTGTGCGTACAATGGACTTGACGTGACGTGATTGAAATCATACGTGACTGCGAAGTGTTGCCACACTTTACAGCTAAAACAAGGACCGTTGTCACTCACGGCAAATTGAGGAACTTGGAAAATTGACGTGGTATGCCGTATTTCACTGCTTGCGTTATGCTTGACAGTAGAGCCATTTCGGGATAGTTTGAAAAATAGACTATGATCATTAAATAATCTTCCCCTTGTAGGTGAAAGAGATATTAGCTGCTTTCTGCCATGGTGCTCTAGGTAAATCAGATATTTGCATAGGTTCTCTTGTTTGCTTGCAACAATGCGTCTGGCATGTGTCACAACAACTGACCATCCTGTCAATATCCTGGTTTATACCTGGCCAGTAAACTGAGTCACGAGCTCTCCATTTATATTTCTCAACCACGAGATGGCTTTCATGTATCCTCTTGAATATACCTTTGCGAAGAGATTGAGGTATAACTATCGTGTTCAAACTAAGTACCACTCCATTAATGATACTGAGTTCAGATCTTCTATTGTAGAACACCACACATTGACCTCTGGGCCAGTGTGAGTTGATGTTCCTCACCTCCTTTTGAAGAGTTTGTTCCTTCCCGGTCTCTTATTGGATCTCACGTATCTGATACTAGTAGCAGTGTGGAAATAAGATTGACTTGCAGATCTACACCTTCAGCAATTTCACTACTAATATTTTGTATTGGCGCTCTCAATAATGCATCTGCTAAGAACAAATATTTGCCTGCCGTGCAGCTGAGATTGAAGTCGTAGCGTTGTAACCTCATCATCAACCTCTGAATGCGCAGAGACATTTGGTTGAGATACTTGATGATATTAATCAGAGCACGATGATCTGTCTCAACTGAAAGTTGGATGCCCATATACATAGCCATGAAATTTCTCCAAACCTACAACTAAACCTAGGCATTCTTTTTCGATTTGAGTGTACCTCTGCTCTGTTGTCATCATGGATCATGATGCACATGCGACTGGTTTCCAATCGTCATGCTCAAGTTGTAAAAGAACTGCTCCTAGACCATCTTTCGACGGGTCTGTTGACACTTTAATCTGCTTCGATGGGTCAAAAAATGTGAGAACTAACATGGTGGTTAATGATGTCTTGAGCTTCTGCCCCTTTTGTTCATATTGCTAAGTCCAAGTGAAAGCTGTTGTCTTGTGCAAGAGATTATGTAGATGTGTTGTTTTTGTTGACATGTTTGGAATGAATTTCCCTATAAAATTGATCATACCCATCATTGTTAAGATGGCTTTCTTGTCATGTGGTTTTGGCATGTTGAGAATTGCTTGGATTTTGTCCTTGTCAGGTTCAATGCCATGCGATGAGAGCTTATCACCTAGGAATGGGACCTCAGTTACTCCAAATTGGCACTTTTGCTTGTTGACCTTCAACCCATTTCTCCTGATGCTCGTTAGAATTTTAAGCAACCTCGTATTGTGCTCTTCTATGGTTAAGGCCCAAATGATTCTATCATCCACATACACACGTCCACCTTTGATGCCTTTGATTATGTGCTCCATGGCACAGTGAAAAGTTTCTGATGCCGAAACTATGCCAAACGGCATTCTCACAAAGCAATACTGTCCAAATGGCATATTAAAAGTGCAGTATTTTATATTTTGTTCTTCTAGCTTTAGCTCCCAGAAACTTTGAGATGCGTCAAGTTTTGTAAAGAATTGTGCATCAGCTAACTCAGATGTAATTTCCTCACACTTTGGTATTTGGTAGTGTTCGCTTTTGATATTTTCATTAAGATCTTTGGGATGCATAATTCTGCAAATATCACCATTCTTTTTCTTTACGCATACCATGGAATTTACCCAATCGATAGGTTCTTCTATCTTTCTGTTTACTTTCAATTTTGTCATTCTGTCCAGCTCCTTATTGAGGCGATCCCAAGGAGGTCCAAGTACTCTTCTTGGTGCCTGGATCACAGGTTTTGCATCCTCTTTGAGTTGTACCTTGTAGGTGAATGGTAGTGAACCGAAACCTGTGACAAATCACTGAATTTGCTGATAATGTTCTCAGAATCGTTGGAGTATTGATCCATTCCTTTGTGGATGCTATATACCAACTGCACTAGACATAATTCTTCTCAGGACTGACCACCTGATAATGACTCCAAGCCCTCGGATATAATACAGAATGGGACAGAATAAACTGTGTTCTTTACACCATGCTCCGGACACGAGCACCATAACATTTAATGCTTGAAACATTATAATCGCTCAGATACTTAATATTTTCTTCTAATCGGCTGAATTTTTAGATTTTATAAATCAGTCATGCTGATTAAATTGGCTTTGGCACCAGTGTCTAACTTTATTGGACCGCTGGACTGTTCATTTCAAGTGGTAGCAGCCATTTGTCCTCATCAACCGCAAGTATTTTAAATGGAGTATCAGTTTGCTGTAGAATGTTTTGTATCTCCAAAAAATTATTCTTCACTGTTATTACTCCAACAAACAATGATGTTTCATCACTGGAGACTGTGTCTTCCACTGTGCTGACTGATCCGGGGTTGAGCTTAGAGTAACAATTCTGCGCAAAGGGATTTTTTTCCTTTGCATCTGGAACAAAACTTGGCAAGTGCTAGACACTGCCTTAATTTGTGTCTTTGACCAGCCTTTTACACAGAAATACTTTGTCCTGATGGTTGTTGGTGAGCGAGGAGCTGCAGGAACATTCCTGCCTTTTTTCGGAAGTTTCCCGCCTTTTTGGAAAAGGGCGGCAACCAGAGTGCTTTCCTCCAAGAAAACACCGTCATTACTGAGAAACATTTTAGAATGCTGTGCTGCTAGCTCGTGAGCCTGTCAAATCTTAACTGTTTGTGCCAAAGACAGCTCTAATTCTCTCAGCAACCATTCCCTCGGCTTATTTTCATTCACGCCAAACACAATCTGGTCCTGAATCATGGAAGATTCCACCGCAGAGAAATTACAGGTTTTGGCTTTTAACTTAAAACAATGATAAATTGATCTATGGACTCTTCTGTTTTACGTAAACGTGATCTAAACACATAGCGTTCATCAATTTCATTCTTTCTGGGGGTGCAATGTGCATCAAATCTTCAAATTACGGGGCACAGATGTTAGCACTGCTACCTGATGGTGCCGAGGTCCCAGGTTCAATCCTGGCCCTGGGTCACTGTCCGTGTTAAGGTTGCACATTCTCCCCGTGTTTGTGTGGGATTTGCCCCCACAACTCAAAAGATGCGCAGGGTAGGTGGATTGACCACGCCAAATTGCACCTGAATTGGAAAACAAATTAATTGGGTGCTCTAAAAAAATGTTTTTTTTTTAATCTTCAAATTACTTAGTTAAAATTTTTACTATCTTCATCGTTTGCAAGTTTAAACGTCTTAAACACAGCAATTGCTTTGGGCCCTGACGCTGTGAGGAGCATTGCTACCTTACGTGAATCTGATTGATCTCCAAAGTTTACGGCAATAAGAAACCGGTTAAATTGTTTTTTAAACACATGCCAGTTGCTGTCCACATTACCATGAAATCTGAGACTCATTGGTGGCTTCAGTGACTCCATGTTGTTAATTCTTGCAGTCTGCAAAATTTTTAACTCTCTTCTGTGGACCTCGTGGCAGATTGATAGTTTTTTTTTCAATGTTTAATACCATCCAGCCCTGGTAGCAGGTAATGTTCTTGCCGGGTGGACTGATTTATATTACAAGAACAATTGTAGCTAAAGCTGTAAACAATTTAATATTAACTGTGGGTCAATATATACAAAACAACAGATGAGTAACAGTATTAATATGCACAAGCAACCTCTCTCCCCAGCTCCCTTGTCAGTCTGAGGTCACCTGACTCTAACATTCACTTATATATTAATAAGACTCCTAGTGGTCAGCCAGTGAATTACAACAAAACCATGATATCACTACAGTTGAGACCTCTGCGTTCTGGTTACAGGATACTTAATCGTTGATGGCTTTGATGGCTAACGGATATTTTACTACTGAATTCCTTATCAGCGGGGATAGCTGCGCCCATCATCCATGGGCCCGTCCTTCTCCAACCACACGTTGATGTAGTGCAGCGCATGGCCGGTGATTACAATTGTGGAGGATTCCGCCTTTGTTACTCCTTGTAGTATCCTCTTCCCACAAAAAAGTCTACGTGAGTAGGCCTTATGCACATGGGAAAATAAGAAGAATTATTCAATAAATTCAATTCTCATGGCATGTCCGTCACGTTCCCTGTCCTGGTGTTGGAGCTGTCCTGTCCAATATTAGGTCTTGCACACAGTTGAGACCCCCCCCCCCCCCCCCCCCCCCCCCCCCCCTCAAACATCCCATACTGGTGTGGTGTCTAAGTCCAGGATTTCAACCATCATTTTTTTGACGAACTCTGTGTCGTCCCAGTTCGGGGAATATATGTTTACACTGACCATTGCATGCTCTCCACCCTTTTCTCCTCCCCCACCCCCTCCCCAGTCCATTGCTGTGCTCATTGAAGTAAATGGCACTGTCCTGTTCATTCATATGGCCAACTCCCTTGTCCTAGTGTCAAAACATGAGTGGAACGTTTGTCATACCCAGCCCTTCCTTACCCGCTGTCGGATGTTTCCGTTAGGAAGGTTACGTCCACCCTCAGACCAAAGAGATAGGCAAGAACTCTGGAGCTCTTCACCAGCTCGTTGAAGCCCCTCACCCCCTGCCCAATTTACTGTGGGGTTAACACCTTGTGGGACCGGCCCTATCCAATCGGGCCTTCCCTTGCTCATGAACCATTCAAAATGGCTACCAAATGCTTCCTCTTTTTTTGCCATCTCCATGTGTTCCACGTTGCAATCAGCGCTTTTACCCCCCCCCCCCCCCCCCCCCCCCTTTGCCCTTTTCCCTGAATTTCAGTTTTTCCTTTCCATTCTGCCAGGCGTGCCCTCCCTCCTTTGCTGTACACCAGCTTAGTCACAAATGTAACGACTCCCCTATTTGTCAGGTTCTCCTATTTAACCCCCATCTGCTTTTCCCTCCTGCCCCCGCCATCTCTGCCTGTGTTGGTTCCTGCCCCTATCAGCCCTCACAACTAGCATTCTAGCCCACATGCACTCTCACTCCCTGCACAGACCATTCTTCTGAACAAATCAGTTCGTCTCCTCCAGAGCGTCGAAATACTACTCTTTCCCCATGCAATGTGATCTATAACTTGGGAAGGTAAAGCATGCCAAACTGCACCATGCTTTTGTACAGGGCGGATTTGGCACTTGAATTCAAACCAGTGCTTGACCAGGTCTGCCCCAATGTCTTGATACAAGCAGATAGAAAGTTCTTCCCATTTGCACCCTCTCGCGCCTTTCACCCACCTCGGGATCTGCTCTTTGTCATGATATTTCTGGAACTTTACAATTATCACCTGTGGAGGTTCTCCGGCTCTAGGCTGCTGCTGAAGTAACCTGTGGGCGTACTCGCCGACCAGTTTCCGAGCATCGTCGATACATATTCCATGGGTTTCCTCTCCTCCATACCTTCCAGCAGCCCCAGAATTCTTAGGTTTTGGCATCAAGACCTGTTGTCCTGGTTGTCGATTTTTTTTCTTTTAGCCCCTTCTGGGTCTTGATGAGGCTTGCCACCTTTGCTCCATTTTGGCCATAACCTCCTTTGCTGCCTCATTGCTTTGTCAGCGGTTGCCAGGTGCTCTCCCTTCAGCTCCTCCCTGTTACTTTGGAGCTTGGAGATGATGAAGCCCATAGGTTTGTTCATTGGTGCTTGGATCTGCGCTGAGAACTTTGTGGACTTGGTTCTTCCCAGTTCCGTGCCACCTCGTGTGGCTGCCGGCTCTAAGACTGGAGGTTCTCTTTTTCTCTTCCCCCCCGGTCCTTGCTGGCTTTTCTGCTAGGCCATTGGCTCTTTCCTATTCTTTTCTATTTCTCTTTGATGCGGTTTGCGGGGGTTAAGCTCGGCGGGGGAGTGAGGGGGGATATTTTTGGTGCCCGTTTGATGAGGTTCAAAGGCCGAATTGAAGGATTTCATGCGACAGTGACCTTACATTTGACCACTCCGCTCATGACCGCCACCAGAAGTGTAATGGGGGATTTTAACCTGCATACAAATTGGGATATGCAGCTAACCAAATGTCAGAAAATTATAAAAAATGTACATATGTCCAGATGGTTTACTGGGAAAAAGAAAATGGGGAATGGCATATTAGATTTAGTCATGAGTAATAATCCACTTTCAGTTAACAACCTGATGGTTCATGAAAATCCGTTTAATAACCAGAATATGATCAAGTTCAATATGGTGTTTAAAGGGAAAAACACAAAATAGTTACTAAAATTCTAAATTTAGTTGAGGCTGACTTCAGTAGGGGATACTGAGACTGTTCACTGTAAACTGGGCAAATCTGTTGATAGATAAAATGACTGAAGACAGCAGGTGTTCAAAAAATAATTTAATATAATGCGCAAGTTTAGACCCCGAAGAGGCAATAAACCTACTTGCCATGGATGACTCAAGAAGTGAGACAAAAAACTAAAAGAGGTATGAGACAGCACAAAACTAACTAAGGTAAGCAGGGTAGCATAGTGGTTAGAACAGTTGCTTCACAGCTCCAGGGTCCTAGGTTCGATTCCCGGTCTGGTTCAGAGTCTGCACGTTCTCCCCGTGTCTGCACATTCTCCCGTGTCTGCACGTTCTCCCCGTGTCTGCGTGGGTTTCCTCTGGGTCCTCCGGTTTCCTCCCACAGTCCAAAGATGTGCGGGTTACGTGGATTGGCCATGCTAAATTGCCCTTATGTGGGGGTTACTGGGTTACGGGGATGGGATAGAAGTGGGCTTCAGTGGGATGCTCTTTGTAGGGGCTGTTGCAGACTCGATGGGCCGAATGGCCTCCTTCTGTACTGTAAATTCTATGTAACTAAACGAGGTAAGAGGCAAGACAAAACTAAAAGAGGTAAGAGATGTCATGACACCCTGGGCTATTGCGCGGTCAATTCCAGACCCACTTGATCCGGAGTCACAACGTAGGTGAAATTAGATTTTGTTTAAAACATAATTGGCTGAGCCCAATAAAATGCAGTCGCTAGCTTTGTAAATTTAACAGAAGTAACCTTTTATTGTATACAGTATTATGATTAAACGGACAGAATATGTAGCTGACTATCTAATACACCTTTGCCACTCCCCCTCTTTCTCCTCCCCCAACCCACCTTTCTGCCCCCATTTTGTACACAAACATGCAGGAACCAATCAGGCAGAACACTGTCCCTGGTAAACCAGTCAGCCAATCAAACAAACTTCCTCCAAAACCGGTTTCTAAGATTCCTTCAGCACCAGTGAGTCTGGTTTCTCCTCTCCAAAATATAACACCTGGGAACACACTGTCATAGCAAGCAGTCCTCTGGTTAAAGGCACATCCCAATTATGGGACCAAAAATAATAAAATAACTTGGAAGAAAGGAGATAAATAGGAGCACCTCTTACAGACAACATAAAACTAAAGGAAATCCTAAAACTTATGAAATGTACCAAATTTTCACACCAATCTTAGAAGGTTTTGTGGAAGAATTTGCCATTCTCCATAAGATGAGCACAATTCAAATTAAGTCATCAATTTTTTTTTTATCTCTTCTGGCAGAACAATAAAGAAACTAGCACTTGAATTTATGCTGTGGAATACTTACTGCATAAACCTGTTCATCAATGAATTTCTTCCTGCTATTTTAACAAATGTTTTAAAATTAATGCATTTATGTTGCAACAAAAATGAGAAGAATTTCAAATAGAGATATTATGTATGTTCTGTTAATGTTTTTCCATATCCTTAACTTTCCCTTTTAACCAGTAAGTGTGATCGCAATCTGAGCGGGATTTTCTGACCTTCCAGCTACGTGTTTCCTGGTGGTGGGATTCTGTGCTCCCTCTGCTGTCAATGGGAATTCCCAGTGAAGCCATCCCAAGCCGCCAGGAAACCCGCAGGCGGTAGTGCGGAACCAGAGAATTCCGGTCAATGTCTATTTTTTTCCAAGGGGATGTAAATGACGTGGCTTTTAAAGTTAGCCTTTTGTTTCCTCTTAGGTCGTGTAGGAACGCCACATTTCATGGCACCAGAAGTTGTCAAAAGAGAACCATATGGAAAGCCAGTCGATGTTTGGGGTTGCGGAGTTATACTTTTTATTCTTCTTAGTGGTTGTTTGCCATTTTATGGAACAAAGGAAAGATTGTTTGATGCTATTATTAAAGGAAAACATAAGGTAAATCTGATTTTTGTTTTGGGTCTCTTATGGCACCCCCTATCTGAAGTGCTCCAACACAAAATGCAACCATATTTTATACTTCCTCTTTAGCATATTTAGTAGAATTCTTAACTTTTTTGTGCACATGAATTACTATTACCCCTGAACTATGTGTTTCCCATTATTCCTACTGCTATTACAAATAGCTTTCTAATCACCTAATATCTTACAAATGTAGTTAACTGTAAAATGTAAGAGCTGGATTGAAAGGTGCAATTTGGCAGTTAATGATGATAGAGTCACAATGTCAGCTGAATGTTTCTCAATTTTACTCGTATAGATGAACCCTAGGCAATGGATCCATATCTCGGAGAGTGCAAAGGATTTGGTCCGTCGTATGCTCATGTTGGACCCTGCAGAAAGGATAACTGTTTATGAAGCACTGAATCATCCTTGGCTTAAGGTGCATTTTTTAATCTGTTTACCTCCAGTTCATGTTCCTGTTCAGACACAACCATCTTTTTATGCAGTAGATGATAACATTTATATGGATTTTTTTGGAAAGAAATTTTTATTCACTAAATTAGTAATGATGTAGTTTCCCTATTATTAATTTGTTTATATTGTTTTTAACATAATGGATAAATTATTTGCAGTTGATCCAAAAATTAAGAATACTTTCAATAACATAATTCTTTGCTTAATATTATAGTTGGATTCCTGAGGAGCGCAACTTTAAAGGAAGCAATGTTAAACAAATTAAGATTTTCCCATTACAACAAATGTAAAAGCTACAGTTGGGTTCTGTAGTACCTTTCTTGTCAAAAAACCCTTTAAAATATCACCCCTTGCGGGTTGAAATACTGTATATTCCTACATTACAGTATTTGTAAATGGAGTAACTTCTAAATTAAACAGTTTGAGAAACTTAAGTGTGATGAGTTGAAGCATACACTGGAGGCTTCCAGTAATTAACAAAGTGCTTTATTGATGAAAGACAAAGGTGGTCAAGTAACAGGCACATAACACTATACAACAGATCTTAATACTTCAGCTCCCTGGTCCACACTGCCTGGGGTCCTGCTCCCAGTGCCCTGTGCAAACTCCCTATTGAACGGGGTGTGTGTGCTCCGGGGCAATTGGCCCTGAGCTGATCACGTTGTCCGTGAAGCGGACCATGCAACCACATCCCTTAAGTCCCTTATTGCAACTACCCCAGAGCAGAGTCAACAGGGGAAAGAGAGTCCTTCAACAAGTCAGTTGGTCCAGAGAACTCCGGGCCCTCCCGGACCTCAGTAGCCCTGCCACAGGCTCAATAGTCTCTTGGGCGATCGAGTGGTCATCCCCTCAAAAACAGGCCAACTGGCCTCACCAGTCAATGGTGCTGGTTGAGAGATTCAGGAGCCCCTGGCTCCCCTTGGCTGGACAGATTTACAGGGGTGATTCCAAGGTGCGGTCGCAACCCCTTGACTCCTTAAATGTTCACAAGCTTTCTGATGGTCTTCCCGTTAGCACTGACCACATAAGACACCAGCCCTGATTGGGCCACAACCCGTCCTTCTAACCAAAGGGGGCCTGAAGCGTAATTACGGAGCAAAATTGGGGCACCTACCTGGAACGACCTGTCGCTCCACTGCTCAATCTTCTGGCAGACCTAACCTGCCTCAACCTCCCTGCCAAATTTGGAAACACAAGATCCAATCGGGTTCTCAATCGACGGCGCTTGAGCAGCTCAGCTGGTGTGACCCCTTGGTGGAATGAGGAGTTGAGTTGTACAACAAAAAAAAATTGCCAACTGCTGGTTTATCAGATTGCTTTTTCAGAGCATGAATTAAAGTTTAAACAGTTCTCTCAGCTAGACCGTTCAACACTGGGTGGTAGGAGACTGTCCTCGTTTGTCCACACAAAATCACATGCCGACTCATCCCGATGAGTGAAGTGGTGCCTCAGCTGCTAGGACTTGCCATCATGCCATCCAGTCTATTATTCATTTAACCTTTGAAAGAATAAGTCTAGTTGCAGAATTGTCCAGCTGACACTGGCAGAGTGTCTGGGAAGTTTAAAGCCAGAATTATCTGGGGTACAGGTGGTGACAGACTGCTCTTGAGTAGGGACAGGCAAATTAATGCATCCACATTAACAATTTGCGTCCCAGGCCGATGCTGGAAAGCGTAGTTGTAGGCCACCAACATCGAGGCCCAACTCTGCAGCCTCGCTGAAGCTATGAGCGGTATAGGCTTACCTTCCCTTAAAAGGTCCGGTATTGGCTTGTAATCAATCACTATGTCAAACCGTTGACCGTACACATATTGGTGGAATTTCTTCACACCATATATAAACGTGAAGCCTTCCTTCTCAATATGAGCATAGTTTAGTCCTGCTTCTGAAAGGATCCTTGAGGCAAAGGCAAAAACCATCTCACATTTTGTGGGATAAAACTATTCCTATACATTAAAGGGACACATCACATATCGGCACAATTGGTTTTCCTGGGTCAAAATGCCCCAAGAGGTTTGAAGACGGTAATGTGTGCTTCACAACTCTGAAGCCTTCCTCTTAGGCTCTCTCCATTGCCTCTGCTGATTCATCCTCAATAGCTAGTGCAATGGTGCCAATGTTGCGGCTAAGTTCGAAAAGAATCTTCTATAGTAAATGACCGTACCGAGGATGGATTTAAACTCTGACATTTTTGGGTGCAGGGATATCTCCTATGCTCTTGATATTTCCTTCCAGGGGACGCAACCCTGTCTTATCAACGCAAAATCCTAGGTACATGACTTCCGAGGCCTGAAAAGTACAGTTTTCACATTTTAGTCGGACCCTTGCATCACAAAACCTCTTCATTACTTTCTCTAGACTGGCCATGTGTTCTTTTGGTGTAGTGCCAGTGACTAGAATGTCATCAAGGCAACCATACCTTGAGAATTCCCTGCAGGAGATTTTCCATTGTGCGCTGGAGATAGCGCAGGCTGAAGCAATGCTGAACAGCAGTCTGGTGTACTGGAAGAGGCTTTTGTGGGTATTGATTGCAGCAAACGTCTGAGACTTCTCATCCAACTCTAGTTGCAGGGAAGCATTACTGAGGTTCAATTTTGAATAGGTAAGGTCCCCCCGCCCCCCCCCCCCCCAGCTTGAGAAAGAGGTCCTTGATTTCGGGAATCAGATACCGATCGACCTGGACAGCCTGATTTATGGTCAGTTTACCGCACAATCGGGTTTAAGGACATGGATTATTGGCGGCACCCGCTCTGTAAGCTGGGCTGGCTTGATTATATCCAGCTCTTCCAATCTCTGCTTCAACCTTCTGAAGCAGTGCATATGGCACCAATCTGGCTCTGAAAAACATGGGCGTTGAACCTGGAATGACATGTATCTTGGCTTTAAATCTGGCCCAGTTCCTTCTGGAAGACGACTTCATACCTCCTTAAGACATCTTTGAGGACGTTGTCGCATGGTATCACAGCGACAGGGTACTAGGTTCAATTCCCGGCTTGGGCCACTATCTGTCCGTAGTCTGCACGTTCTCCCCATGTCTGCGTGTGTTTCCTCCAGGTACTCCGGTTTCCTCCCACAAGTCCCGAAAGACCTGCTTGTTAGGTGAATTGGACATTTTGAATTCTCCCTCAGTGTACCCAAACAGGCGCCGGAGTGTGGCAACTGGGGGATTTTCACAGTAACTTCATTACAGTGTTAATGCAAGCTTACTTGTGACAATAATAAAGATTATTATCTTGACAATTTCCAGCCAGTTGAGCCTAATCATCTATAACCAGTCTCTTCCTATTAGATTGGGTATCTGTCCTTCCACAGCAACCATAGGCAGATTGCCTTCTGCTCTCTGTAGGCTACTGGGGCGTTGGCCGTTCTGAGGATCTTCAAAATTTATTTCCCCATGTATATTGAATGCTTGGTTGTCGTACTCTTCAAGTTTAAAAACTGCGTTTCTGCACAAAGATATTGGAAAGTTTGCAGTGCACTCCATCACCTAAGCTATCTCGACGACTTTTTCCAACGTAATTGTGGTCACCGCCAGGAGCTTCTTCTGGATAGTGAGGATATGGATCTCACAAACCAGCCGACCACGCAACATGTCACAAAGCGTAGTCCCAAACTCTGTGCTCAGCAAGCTGGCCAAGCCTGGGAATGGAGGCTGGGGCAGACTCTTCATGGTCCCTTACTAAAGATTAAACTTATAACATTGGAGGATAATCAAGATCCTTGGGTTCAAATACTTTTCAACCACTTTTACTATCTGGTCAGAGGTTTTTGAGTCAAGTGCCTCCCTGGACGTGAGGCTCCCAATCAAATTATACGTTTGGGGCCCGCAAACTGTCAGAAGTATCACCTTTTGCTTGCCCGGACCTGTGATCTCGTTCGCAATGTCCTGACTCTAATCCTCAATCCTTGGCTAATGGGTTTAATTTACCAATGATAGGCATTTCATTCACTATTTAAATGATTCCAACTCTCACTGGAGCTTCTCTACCTTCGTAGCCTCAGTCATGTTGTCCCGTTATTTAAGAAGGGTAGCAAAGATAACCCGGGTAATTATAGACCAGTGAGCTTGACGTTAGTGATAGTGAAATTGTTGGAAAAGATTCTCAGAGATAGGATCTATGCACATTTGGAAATGAATGGTCTTATTAGTGACACACAGCATGGTCTTGTACAAGGGAGGTGATGTCTCTCTAATTTAATTGAGTATTTTGAGGAAGTGACAAAAATGATTAACAATGAAAGGGCTGTGGATGTTGTCCACATGGACTTCAGTAAAGCATTTGACAAGCTCCCCCATGGCAGGCTGGTGCAAAAGATTAACTCACACGGGGTCCGGGGTGAACAGCTAGATGGATTCAGAACTGGCTTGGCCATAGAAGACAGAGGGTAGCAATGGAAGGGTGCTCCATTTTTCCAAATGGAGGTCTTTAACTAGTGGTGTTCTGCAGGGATCAGTACTGGGACCTCTGCTGTTTGTAATATATATATAAATGACTTGGAAGAAAACGCAGCCGGTCTGATTGGCAAGTTTGTGAATGATGCTAAGATTGCAGAAGTTGCAGATAGTGATGAAGATCTAGATATGCAGCAAAATTGGGCATAGAAATGGCAGATCGAATTTAACCCGGACAAATGTGAGGTGATACATTTTGGTAGATCCAATTCAGGTGGGAGCTATAAAATAAATGACAGAACCATCAGGAGCATAGATACACAGAAAGATCTGGCCGTGCAGATCCTTAAAAGTGGCAGCACAGATTGAAATGGTGGTAAGGAAAGCATACGGCATGCTTGCCTTCATCGGACGGGGCATCGAGTATAAAAGTTGTCAAATTATGTTACGGTTATATAGAACATTGGTTAGGCCAGATTTGGAATACTGTGTCCAATTCTAGTCACCACACTACCAGAAGGACATGGAGACTTTGGAGAGAATACAGAAAAGGTTTACCAGGATGTTGCCTGGTATGGAGCTATGAAAAGAGATTGAATAAACTGGGATTGTTCTCCCGAGAAAGACGGAGGCTGAGGGGCGACCTGATAAAAGTTTATAAAATTATGAGCGGTATAGACAGGGTGAACAGTTGGAAGCTTTTTCCCAGGGCGGAAATGACAATTACAAGGGGGCGCAAGTACAAAGTGAGGGGAGATAGGCTCAGTGGAGACGTGCGGGGAAGTTTTTTTTGCACAGAGGGTGGCGGTGGCCTGGAATGCGCTGCCACGTGAGGTGGTTGAGGCAGATGCGTTAGTGACCTTTAAGACTCATCTGGATAGACACATGAACAGATGGGATATAGAAGGATACAGGCGGTTGGTCTAGATAGAACATGTGATCAGCGCAAACTTGGAGGAGTGAAGGGCATGTTCCTGTGCTGGATTGTTCTTTGTTCTTAACTGTTCCTTTCTTCCCCCCCCCCCCCCCCCCGATTCATAACAACTGTTGGGCGCGATCAAAGATGTTATCTTGGCACCAGTGTGGTGGCTTGAGACACACACTGGAGGCTTCCAGTAGTTAACAAAGGGGTTTATTGATGATAGGCAAAGGCAGGCAAGTAACAGGAACGGACCAATATACAACAGGTCTTAAAACATCTGCTCCCTGGTCCACACTGCCCGGGCCCTGCTCCCAGGCCCCATGCAAACTCCTTATTGGCTGGCGTTCGCGCACTTCTGAGCCGGTCATATGGTCTGTGGAACCCGTTCCCTTAAAGAGGCCTTGCTGCCATAATAAGCAAATATTCTAACTCTTTCAACTTGCCTCCCACTGCACAAACCCCCTGCTTGCCAACTCCCCAACCCCCAACTCCTTCTCACTTGTTGCATCGCCCGCCCTATCCCAAACCCTTGCTGTGTAAGAGGGCACAAGGGAGGGGTGGCAAGAGGAAGAGATGGAGCAAGAGGATGAGTGGGAGGGCCAGGGAGGAAAATGGTGTGCGATTAGGGAGTGGGAGCGGCAGCGATCAGGAGGGTTTGATAGAGAATCAAGGAACAGGAGGAGCAGAGTGCAAAATGGGCAGCAAGCAGAGTGTTGGGGTGCAGGGGAGGCCATTCCAAAATGGCATAATCGAGTCATGCATGTTGCATCGGCCCAGTGCAAGCGACACTAAAATTGAAATCTCAATGCTGAGTGTGCATACCATCTCTATCATATCCATGATATTAAAGCAGAACAACTTAAAATGGGGCAACTTAAAATTGGGACTTTAACTATATTAGTGCTTGTTAGTAACTATATGGCATACAGCACAATTCGTTGCAGAAGTGCTTTTCTGTCATTTGGAGAGTTGAATATTTTAATTTAATTCTGCATTGATAAACAGTGGATACATTTGAAACCATCTGAGCCTTGGAGCAACTGGTAGCTATTAAATTAAACTAGGAGCTTAAAGCTATTAAATTTTAGCTCAAAGTAGCTGGGTCTCAATGAAAGTTTAGGAGATAATAGCATATAGAATAACTAAAGTAAAGTCGCCATAGTCCCAGGTGGCCATAGGCTGCTTTCCCCTTTGAGGGGGAGAGCTGACTGGTCGTGGTTTAACCTGAGGATCACCACCTCAGGCAAAGGGCAAGGCTGAGAAGGCTGAGCCTTTGTGAATACCCTCAGTCTCGCTCTGCATCACAAACCAGCAATCTAGCCACTGAGCTAAACTGGCCCCAGTACTTCCCAGTGTTACATTGTTTTTGTCAGGACCAATGAGATGATCATTCGTTTACTGTGATGTGCTCAAGGTTTTAAATCATGCATAATGTATTTCAGGAAAGAGATCGTTATGCATACAAAATCCACCTCCCAGAAACTGTGGAACAGCTGAGAAAATTTAATGCAAGAAGGAAATTGAAGGTAAGGCCACAAAGTGAATTTTAATTTTCTGATACAGAAGGATAGTTCCCATCCTCTTTTGTGTAAAACTTATATTTTACATTGTAGGACAGGGCCCAGAACAAAAAAATTGTTTGATCTAAATGTATAGTGCTCATTTTTTGATTGGGTTTTCCGAAGGGGTTTCTCTTGATACCATTTGTAAGGCTACAATATAGAGCAATACATTTGCATTTCCAAAAGCAGAGAACAATGAAAACAACTAGCTGGTTGTTCAAAAGTGAAGTCTGAGACAATTTTTCACACTAAGTGTAGTTGCATGTCTGTTCTCTTCACCAAATGTAAATGAATGTTGGGTCAATTAAAAATGTTATCAATGAGAGCGATAAATTATTACACAAGAGCTGGTAACTGAAGTTGAAGTACAGATCAATGATAATCTAACTGAATAGCGCAACAGGCTCAAGGGACTGAATGGACTATTCTTGGTCCCGTGCATCATCTGTGGAAGAAAGAGAAAATGTAACTCTTTATCAGAACAGAAAAAAACATGAGCAACAGAACAAGGGAGAAGAAAAAGAACTTCAGGGAAGTAGTTACACCAAAGACTGGAGATAGATGGGTAATTGTAAGAGGGACTGGGAAGAAGCAGTCAGTGCAGGGACCCCCTGCGGCCGTTCCCCTGAGTAACAAGTATACCGTTTTGGATACTTGTGGGGGGGGGGGGGGGGGGGACGTACCAGGGGTAAGCCATGGGGTACGGGCCTCTGGCACGGAGTCTGTCTCTGTTGCTCAGAAGGTAAGGGGGGAAAGGAATAGAACATTAGTAACTGGGGACTCAATAGTCAGGGGCTATAGTCAGATAGGAGATAGGAGATTGTGTGGGAGCGAGAGAGACTCACATTTGGTATGTTGCCTCCCAGGTGCAAGGGTACGTGATGTCTCGGATCGTGTTTTCCGGGTCCTTAAGGGGGAGGGGGAGCAGCCCCAAGTCGTAGTCCACATTGGCACTAACGACATAGGTAGGAAAGGGGACAAGGATGTCAGGCAGGCCTTTAGGGAGCTAGGATGGAAGCTCAGAGCGAGAACAAACAGAGTTGTTATCTCTGGGTTGTTGCCCGTGCCACGTGATAGTGAGATGAGGAATAGGGAGAGAGAGCAATTAAACACGTGGCTACAGGGATGGTGCAGGCGGGAGGGATTCAGATTTCTGGATAACTGGGGCTCTTTCTGGGGAAGGTGGGACCTCTATAGACAGGATGGTTTACATCTGAACCTGAGGGGCACCAATATCCTGGGGGGGGAGATTTGTTAGTGCTCTTTGGGGGGGTTTAAACTAATTCAGCAGGGGCATGGGAACCTGGATTGTAGTTTTGGGGTATGGGAGATTGAGAGTATAGAGGTCAGGAGCACAGATTTGACTTCGCAGGAGGGTGCCAGTGTTCAGGTAGGTGGTTTGAAGTGTGTCTACTTCAATGCCAGGAGTATACGAAATAAGGTAGGGGAACTGGCAGCATGGGTTGGTACCTGGGATTTCGATGTTGTGGCCATTTCAGAGACATGGATAGAGCAGGGACAGGAATGGTTGTTGCAGGTTCCGGGGTTTAGGTGTTTTAGTAAGCTCAGAGAAGGGGGCAAAAGAGGGGTAGGTGTGGCGCTGCTAGTCAAGGACAGTATTACGGTGACGGAAAGGATGCTAGATGGGGACTCTTCTTCTGAGGTAGCATGGGCTGAGGTTAGAAACAGGAAAGGAGAGGTCACCCTGTTGGGAGTTTTCTATAGGCCACCTAATAGTTCTAGGGATGTAGAGGAAAGGATGGCGAAGATGATTCTGGAAAAGAGCGAAAATAACAGGGTAGTTGTTATGGGAGACTTTAACTTTCCAAATATTGACTGGAAAAGATATAGTTCGAGTACATTAGATGGGTCATTCTTTGTACAATGTGTGCAGGAGGGTTTCCTGACGCAATATGTTGACAGGCCAACAAGAGGCGAGGCCACATTGGATTTGGTTTTGGGTAATGAACCAGGCCAGGTATTAGATCTGGAGGTAGGTGAGCACTTTGGAAACAGTGACCACAATTCGGTGACCTTTATGTTAGTAATGGAAAGGGATAAGTATACCCCGCAGGGCAAGAGTTATAGCTGGAGAAGGGCAATTATGATGCCATTAGACATGACTTAGGATGTGTAGGTTGGAGAAGTAGGCTGCAAGGGTTGGGCACACTGGATATGTGGAGCTTGTTCAAGGAACAGCTATTGCATGTTCTTGATAAGTACGTACCAGTCAGGCAGGGAGGAAGGGGTCGAGCGAGGGAACCGTGGTTTACCAAAGAAGTGGAATCTCTTGTTTAGAGGAAGAAGGAGGCCTATGTGAAGATGAGGTGTGAAGTTTCAGTTGGGGCGCTTGATAGTTACAAGGAAGTGAGGAAGGATCTAAAGAGAGAGCTAAGACGAGCAAGGAGGGGACATGAGAAGTCTTTGGCAGGTAGGATCAAGGAAAACCCAAAAGCTTTCTATAGGTATGTCAGGAATAAAAGAATGACTAGGGTAAGAGTAGGGCCAGTCAAGGACAGTGGTGGGAAGTTGTGTGTGGAGGCTGAGGAGATAAGCGAGATACTAAATGAATACTTTTCGTCAGTATTCACTCAGGAAAAAGATAATGTTGTGGAGGAGAATGCTGAGACCCAGGCTATTAGAATAGATGGCATTGAGGTGCGTAGGGAAGAAGTGTTGGCAATTCTGGACAAGGTGAAAATAGATAAGTCCCCGGGGCCTGATGGGATTTATCCTAGGATTCTCTGGGAAGCCAGGGACGAGATTGCTGAGCCTTTGGCTTTGATTTTTATGTCATAATTGGCTACAGGAATAGTGCCAGAGGACTGGAGGATAGCAAATGTGGTCCCTTTGTTCAAGAAGGGGAGTAGAGATAACCCCGGTAACTATAGGCCGGTGAGCCTCACGTCTGTTGTGCGTAAAGCCTTGGAGAGGATTATAAGAGATACGATTTATAATCATCTAGATAGGAATAATATGATTAGGGATAGTCAGCATGGTTTTGTGAAGGGCAGGTCATGCCTCACAAACCTTATCGAGTTCTTTGGGAAGGTGACTGAACAGGTAGATGAGGGTAAAGCAGTTGATGTGGTGTATATGGATTTCAGTAAAGCGTTTGATAAGGTTCCCCACGGTCGTCTATTGCAGAAAATACGGAGGCTGGGGATTGAGGGTGATTTAGAGATGTGGATCAGAAATTGGCTAGTTGAAAGAAGACAGAGGGTGGTGGTTGATGGCAAATGTTCAGAATGGAGTTCAGTTACGAGTGGCGTACCAGAAGGATCTGTTCTGGGGCCGTTGCTGTTTGTCATTTTTATAAATGACCTAGAGGAGGGCACAGAAGGTTGGGTGAGTAAATTTGCAGACATCACTAAAGTCGGTGGAGTTGTTGACAGTGTGGAAGGATGTTGCAGGTTACAGAGGGACATAGATAAGCTGCAGAGCTGGGCTGAGAAGTGGCAAATGGAGTTTAATGTAGAGAAGTGTGAAGTGATTCACTTTGGAAAGAAAAACAGGAATGCGGAATATTTGGCTAATGGTAAAATTCTTAGCAGTGTGGATGAGCAGAGGGATCTTGGTGTCCATGTACATAGATCCCTGAAAGTTGCCACCCAGGTTGATAGGGTTGTGAAGAAGGCCTATGGTGTGTTGGCCTTTATTGGTAGAGGGATTGAGTTCCGGAGCCATGAGGTCATGTTGCAGCTGTACAAAACTCTGGTACGGCCGCATTTGGAGTATTGCATACAGTTCTGGACGCCTCATTATAGGAAGGACGTGGAAGCTTTGGAACGGGTGCAGAGGAGATTTACCAGGATGTTGCCTGGTATGGAGGGAAAATCTTATGAGGAAAGGCTGATGGACTTGAGGTTGTTTTCGTTAGAGAGAAGAAGGTTAAGAGGTGACTTAATAGAGGCATACAAAATGATCAGAGGGTTAGATAGGGTGGACAGTGAGAGCCTTCTCCTGCGGATGGAGGTGGCTAGCACGAGGGGACATAGCCTTAAATTGATGGGTAATAGATATAGGACAGACGTCAGAGGTAGGTTTTTTACGCAGAGAGTGGTGAGGCCGTGGAATGCCCTACCTGCAACAGTAGTGAACTCGCCAACATTGAGGGCATTTAAAAGTTTATGTGATAAGCATATGGATGATAATGGCATAGTGTAGGTTAGATGGCCTTTAGTTTTTGACTTCCCATGTCGGTGCAACATCGTGGGCCAAAGGGCCTGTACTGCGCTGTATCGTTCTATGTTCTATGTTCTAACAGCGTATGAGTATGATGATCTATAATGTGCGTAAAAGGAAGATGGGAGATAACTAAATGCCTATAAGGATATTAATATGCAATGATAAAAAGGGGCATAAGATTTCAAGAGATCAGCAATGCATGAATAGCTGAAGTGGTACAAGGTAAGGCAGGTATGAAATGGAAATCAGTTGGGAAAGGAGAACAATATCCAATAGCCTTCATAAACATAAAAGAAGGCTAGCATGCAAGATACAAACTGTCTTGCTCTAATAGTAGTCCAATAGAGATTCTCCACTCCCAAGTACCAGCTCACCACCTCCTTTTCTTGCCACCAAAATTCCAATAACATATAATTGTATATCACCAGTTTCTCTTGAATTTGAGAAAAAAACAAAAATGACCACATTATTCATACTGTTACTGAGCACTCTAAGCTTACTGTCATCTGTAACTTCAGTTCCTCGTCCTACTCTGATTTCTTGGAGATCTCTACTGCCTCCCGAAAATACACAAGGCCAACACACCAGGCCGCCCTATCGTTTCAGACAATGGGACCCTGTGTGAGAACCTCTCTGGCCACATCGAGCGCATCTTGAAACCCATCGTACAAGGTACACCCAGCTTCTGTCGCGACACGACGGACTTCCTCGTCACATTGGATGTCTCGGCACTCTACACCAGCATCCCCCATGACGACGGCATTGCTGCAACAGCCTCAGTCCTCAACACTGACAACTGCCAATCTCCAGACGCAATTCTGCAACTCATCCGCTTCATTCTAGATCACAACGTCTTCACCTTCGACAACAAATTCTTCACCCAGATGCATGGAACAGCCATGGGGACCAAATTTGCACCTCAATATGCCAACATCTTCATGCACAAGTTTGAACAAGACTTTCTCACCACACAGGACCTGCAACCGATGTTATACACCAGATACATCGATGACATTTTTTTCCTTTGGACCCACAGCGAAGAATCACTGAAACGACTACACGATGAGATCAATAAATTCCATCCCACCATGGACTATTCTCCAAATTCTGTTGCATTCTTGGACACACTCCTCTCCATCAAGGACGGTCACCTTCGCACTTCGCTTTACTGCAAGCCCACAGACAACCTCACGATGCTCCACTTCTCCAGCTTTCACCCGAAACACATTAAAGAAGCCATCCCCTATGGACAAGCCTTCCGTATACACAGGATCTGCTCAGACGAGGAGGAGAATAACAGACACCTACAGATGCTGAAAGATGCTCTCGTACGAACGGGATATGGCGCTCGATTCATCGATCGACAGTTCCAACACGCCACAGCAAAAAACCGCACCGACCTCCTCAGAAGACAAACACGGGACACCACTGACAGAGTACCCTTCGTCGTCCAGTACTTTCCTGGGGCAGAGAAACTACGACATCTTCTTCGCAGCCTTCATCATCAATGAAGATGAACACCTTGCCAAGGTCATCCCCACATCCCCACTACTGGCCTTCAAACAACCGCGCAACCTCAAACATACCATTGTTTGCAGCAAATTACCCAGCCTTCAGAACAGCGACCACGACACCACACAACCCTGCCAGGGCAATCTCTGCAAGACATGCCAGATCATCGACTTGGATACCACCATTACACGTGGTAACACCACCCACCAGGTACGCGGCACATACTCGTGCGACTCGACCAATGTAGTCTACCTCTTACGCTGCAGGAAAGGATGTCCCGAAGCGTGGTACATTGGCGAGACCATGTAGACACTGCGACAACGAATGAACGGGCATCGTGCGACAATCACCAGGTAGGAATGTTCCCTTCCAGTCGGGGAACACTTCAGCAGTCAAGGGCATTCAGCCTCTGATCTCCGGGTAAGCGTTCTCCAAGGCGGTCTTCAGGACACGCGACTACGCAGAATTGCTGAGCAAAAACTTATAGCTAAGTTCCGCACGCATGATTGCGGCCTCAACAGGGATCTTGGATTCATGTCGCATTACATCCACCCCCCACCATCTGGCCTGGACTTGCAAAATCCTACCAACTGTTCTGGCTTGAGACAATTCACACCTCTTTAACCTGTGATTATCCCTCTCCCTGGATCTGTAATGATTTGATTACCTGCAAATGCCTGCATTCCTAGCATTGTCCAGCATCTCTGACTTTGTCTATATAAATGTTTCTGGAACATACCTCGCCATTCACCTGAGGAAGGAGCTGCGCTCCGAAAGCTCGTGTTTGAATCAAACCTGTTGGACTTTAACCTGGTGTTGTTAGACTTCTTACTGTGCTCACCCCAGTCCAACGCCGGCATCTCCACATCTGATTTCTCTGACATTGACCTCCGACCTCAAAGAAGAGCACCTTGGATGAGATTCTCTTGCTTACCCGCGGTAAATGTCTTGCCGGCGGGTAACGGCCTGCCATTGGCTGGTGGCGGGATCTTCTGGCCCTGTCGCTGTCAATGGGATTTCCCATTGAATCCACCCCACGTCATGGGTAAGCGTTGGCGAGACTGGAAGATCCCACTGGTGTGAACAACCAGAATATCTAGCCCCTTATTTTTATATTATAAACATTGCTGTTCCATGGCTTTAACATTTACTCCAACTTTCTTTATGTCTGGGAATGCTGGCAATGCAGGATCAGTGTATTGATGGTTTTGGGGAACAGAGCCACGCCACTGCTAAGTTGGGAACACAGGACTGGAATACCATGCTGATCGAGCAGTTCATATCATAGATGCCAAACTTTTTTAATTATATAAATGTTTTAATTATATCATTTTTTCATTATATAAATGCATTTATATAATGCATTTGCCAATCATAGGATGTCCCAAAGTGCTTTGCAGTCAGTGAGGCAGGGGTCAAAATCTTGGAGGGTTCTCTTCCATTTTGTCAAGGGCTACTTTTTGATTTGCAGAGGCTACTTTTTAATTTTCACATGAGTTCAGGATACCATTCTTCCTTTATTACTTGACAATTTTTCTCAAATTTGGATTCTATATACAATTATTCTTGGACCATTCATCAGTCTCAAGTATTTAGATGGTAGCTAGAATGCGTTCATCAAAATATCATTAATGGTCTTGTATATGTCATGCACTTCTGTAGACATACTTCTAGACTAGGAAATCGACACGATACAAACTTGGCATAATGGAAAAGCTGATATCAATGTTTTAGATTTAAAATTATATGTCACCATTGTAATTTTACTTCAGGACCCCAGTCTCTTTCAAAAACCTTTATTTTAATATACTGTCTGTGGGTTTGGAGAGTTTTGAACCACAACTGCATTGTGAGCATGTGAAGATTAAAGAATATCCTAGCATCCAATATGTGCATCAACAGGAGTTTCTAGATAGGAACACCTATCTCACCATCCTGTGAGGATTTGAGAGTGTTTTCTTTTCTGGAAGAAGTAGTTCTTTAAATTCCGAAAATGATGGACAGGATCTGTGAAGAGAATGTTCCCACTTGAGAGATCAAAACCAAAGACACAATAACTAACAAAGCCAACACGGCAATAAGGAGAAATTTCTTTATTCAAGAGTCTGATTAGAATTTGAAATTTGCTACCACATAAAGGTATTGAGACAAATAGCTTATTGGTTTTAAAAGAAAACTAGACAAATACGTGAGAGCAAAGGGGATGATATGGGAAAGATATGGTAAATGACTGAATGAGGTAGATTTAATTGGAAGATAGTCAAGTAAAATACAAAAGTCACAAATTAGTGGCCTGTTCTCTGTTGTATATTCAGTTTGATCACATGTAAACTGGAGATTTGAATTATTTAAGCTTTTATTTCAGACGGGCAATTGTTTTAATTTATTAATGCATTAATTTATATTATGAACTGCACAGACAAGACGACACCTGTGAGCAGTAGTATGGTTGTCGTTTTTAATATTTGGAAAAGGAAACATTTTACATGAACTGTATTGCTATTGAAGATTAAGTTTTAAAAATTCTGTTTGAAACCATACTTACCGTGATTACAATAAAAGCTCTCAATTGCAGCTGTTGTATTTCAGGAACGCGATTAAGAGGTCTAAAGGAATTTGTTTATATATACCACACATTTGTGTGCATGTGCCTGTAAAAACTTGAGGACTACATCAATGATAAACCTCTGAACATTTAATGAAGTAATTTTTTGTTTTTGAACAGATGTTTTTGGTAAAAACTTCTAAACTTTCTCTGCTCCAAGGAAAACAACCCAGTTTCTCTATCTCCATATAACTGAAGTTCCTCATAAAAGATACATATATGAATGCACTTATATAATGCATTTGCCAATCACAGGATGTCCCAAAGTGCTTTGCAGTCAGAGGGGTAGGGGTCAAAACCTTGGAAGGCTCTCTTCAATTTTGTCAAGGTCTACTTTTTGATTTGCAGAGGCTACTTTTTAATTTTCACATGAGTTCATTCTTCCTTTATTACTTGGCAATTTTTCTCAAATTTGGATTCTATATACAATTCCTACTTTACAATTCTGAAACTTTTTGATGCAATGATACAGAAATCAAGACATCTATAAGAAGCAGTTGTTGTAAGGTAGAAACAGACCAAATCAGTTTCTGCATGGTTGATCATGGTAATATGCAGCACGTCTGTAGAGACTCTATAATGTGGTTGATGCAGTTTTAAAGTACTTATGAGTGATTGAAGCAAGCAATGGTATTCTTGGAAATTGCAGAATATAGGATTTGGAAGTTGTATATGCACTCAGAAAAGTAAAAAGCGCAGCCTGTATGAATGAAGCCAGTCACAACTGGGATAAATTCACTACACAGTAGCTTACCCACTAACGGCTCAAACTACAGTACAAATATATCACAACGTAAGCAGATGTATAATATTTCTTCCAAGAGGAACTTGTCCCATGTTTCAGCTTTTTGAGTCTCCTGATTGTAGTGTGCTGTAATGTTTACATCAGCTTCAGAAATGTTTTTAAAATCTTGAAAGGTTTTGACAAAGTAAATAAGGATACACTGTTTTCAGTGGCAGAAGGGTCAGCCACCGAATTTAATATAATAGAGGAAAGCAATTAGAGATGGCATGAAGAGTAAATAAATTACAGAGCAAATTATCTGGAAGCATGGTGTAAGCAAATCTGTTACTTTCAAAATTTGTTTGCCAAATATTAAAAATATTGCATGGCTACAAGGAAAGAGCATGAGAATAGGACTAATTAAACGGCTCTTTCAATGAGCGAGAATAGATTTAATGGGCCACATTGTCTCTGAGCTGTATCAATCCATGAGGCTCCTGCTTATCTGAGATGTAACCAACCCATTCCTTCAGCACTGTTATCGCATGCTGTCATTCTGTGTCAGGGAAACTGAATGACTGACTTCATGACCATTATGTTTATTTGTAACCTCACATGAGAAAGGCATCAAATGGAACAGTTTAGTCACATGTTCATAGACTTTCTTTTGCCTCCTATCAAAAAATACTTAGCTGTTTTTCTGAGTTTTCAATAGCTATATTCTCCAACTGACTGGGCTATAATTGGCAGATGCCGGATATTATATAATAATTTCCCATCATTGCATAATATTTTTTTTTCCAAATGAAATTTATTTTAATATAAAAAGGAAATCAAATATTTTGTGAGCAAGGTGAAATTGCTATATATTCACATAAAAAATTACGAAATCCACAATCCACACGAGACAAAGTAAGTTACTGTAACACATATTGAGTCCAAATCAATTCAAGCCCTCCCATCTCTTCCCATTCCAGCCCATGCCCAATTCCATCATCCATGTGTGAACACCAAACGCTTAGATAGGCTTGATCTTGAAGTGCAATACAATGAGACTGAAAACTAGACATTTCAAGTCCTGGACCAGGTAGTAGAATACGTGCAGACCCTCTGGGCCCTTTGATTGATTTACATCAATTAGAGACCCAATCTTAGATGTTGTAAATGAAATATGTTCATCTCATATTACAATCTCCAGCTCCTGTCGCCCTACTCGGTCTGGTGGGGGCCACAAAGCATCATCTTCTTTTGTGATTTCACTGTCTTCTATGATTCTCTTTAGCTCTTCCATAACACTTTTATGGACGTATGCCTCCTTCCTAATCATTACGTTATTTTTGTAATTGCTGTTATTTGCATATCTGAGTTTACCGTCAGGCCTGAACGCGAACTCTAGAAACTCATGGCCAAACTTGCCCTTGTGCCCCCCCACATAATACCACAGATAGAAATCACTCGACATGGTCCCCGCACCGGCCCATCATTGCATAATATTGGTGCACTGGGTACCAACATATTACAGTGCTATTAACTGAGCAACGGCTGACAACAAAATTTGAAAGTATCATTACCCAATGCCAATTCATCCCTGGTACCATTCCAGTAAATCCCTCCTGATCCCTCTTAAGGCAGTTACATCTTTCAAAATATCTGATTTCCAGAATTAAACACCATATTCTTTCTGAAACCTAACCTGTGTCTTATCAAGATTAAGCACAACTTCCTTGCTTTTGTACTTAATTTTTCTATTAATAAAACCCAGGGGTACCATTTTATTTTTAAACAGCCTTCTCAACTTGTGTCACATTCAAAGATTAATATATGTACACCACGCCCAGGCCTTTCTGACCTTGCACACCTTCAGTATTGTACAATGCACATTCATATTGTTTCGCCACATTCTTCCTACAAAAAAGTATCACTTGACACTTTTGTGTAATATATTTCAGATTGAAAGAACATTTTCTCTATTTCAAGATAAATGAAGATAGCAATTTCATTTCAGAGCGAATCTGCTTTAACGTGTGCTCCTGCAGCCAATTCATGCTTCCAGATGAATAAGTTATTAACTTTGTACATGATTCTGGAAACTGTAACGTTAATGAAAGCTTAACTCATTAGAGGCACTCAGTTGAGTCAGAATAATGTGTGACCCAATCCTAATCCAGAACTAGTTCAGTGCAGGTTGATACTTTATTGTAGCTGTTGCTTAGATATTGATGTGTTTTTTCAGATGAAATGCTAAACTGTAGCTCAATCTGCCTGTTCCATTGGATGTAAAATATCCTCAGGCACTTTTTCAAAGAAGACCAAATATTTTTCCCAGTATTCAGAACCAACATTCATCCCTTAACCGACATATAGATGAATTGGCTATTTTAAAGCTTGATCAAAGAAATAGGTTTTAAGTAAAGTTTTAATGGAGATCCTCGGGACGGGAATTCCAGGACTGAGATCTAGCTGAAATAATATTCTTACAGTTGCTACGACACCTGGGCTAGTGCACAATCTATTCCAGACGCCAGAGTCCCAACACAAGTGAATTAACCAATAATTTGTATAAAGTTTCTAAGATCCTTGGCTCTTGACTGCTCCAATGACAAGCACCAGATTTGTAAGTGAAACACAACTGTTTATTTATAACAAAAATATAGATAAGACGTGCAATGATTATAATAGAATAATGGGCTTTTACCAACCCATCCTCTACCCAAACACACAGGGGAGAGGAGGGGTAAAAATAATAAGAGGATTAATATGGAATGGCAGATGAGTGTCTTGGCTTCCGATATTGAAGTCATTGCAGCAGCAGGCTCTCCTCCCAGGACCAGCTGGATAGCTAACAAGGATCCTCTGGCATGGGCATTCAGTCGGAACCCCCAGGCTGTAGGGGTTCCTCTGGGGAGTCACTTTAACTTTTATTAATGTGGGCCTTCACTCCAAAGAACAGCCTCAGGCCTGTGTAATTCTTATTTGTTTCCAACTCTGCCAGAATGGCCAGCAGCCGTTCTGAGACAAGAACAACAGAGTTCCTCGCATGAGAGTTTAAAAGGGTTTTTAAACTACTGACCATGCTTTCAGCTGGTGGCTTGTCTGGATGTCCTAAAGATTTTCTTTGTCTCACCTCATACCACTGAGAGCTGTTTCAGTCTGAATGTTACTCTTACTTGGTCTCACTAGAATACACTTCAGCATGCTGAGGAGAAAACTGTCTCCAGTCGGGTGTCTAAGAGAGATTCCCCCTAAATGGAGAGAGAAACTCAGAGTCCCCTTCAGCTCTTGAGTTCAAAATGAAACTAAAAGACTAAAAGCAATATGAAATATTTCTGCCTTTGCAGAACATTCTAGAATGACCAGCATATATTATCAGCTCAGCCCCGGCAATCTGAAACAGCCCATTGACCGACAGCCAAGTCCATCAAGAGGTATCATCACTGATGTTAGGTCAAGCAGCACATGCTGCTGGAGTGCCTTTTTGTTCTTTTAATTAAAGATGAAGTCCATCTGAAAGACATAGGTCCCGTTAATTATCCAGGTACAAAAATTGAAATGGCAGGATAACAGAAATTAAAAGGAAGAACAAGGGCCAAACAGGGATTAACAGTAGGATCCTTACACAGTGCTAATTCTGTCTTTTGTTCGCCACCTCCCTTTATCCCTGGTAGTGGGATCTCTGCCGGCTCCTTAAAATCCACCCTATTATTTCTCAAGGTGCAAGCAAATTTGAGGTTGCCTTTCAAAACATGTGATTTCCCTAGCCCTTACCAGCACTACGCAGGAATGCAAAACTACACATAGTCTTGAACATTCCAATTGAAAGCAAGTATGCAAATGTCCAATGACAAGCTACTAAGAATATGTAAAAATGAGCAGTGAATAAAAACTATTAATTTTACAAAAAAGAAATCAATGCGGTTGGCCATATACTTTTTCTTTTCAAGTGTCATATTAAATTCCTAAAATTGTGGCACAATAGACATTTTTTAAATGACAGTTTATAATTTTATTGTAACATTTGTGTGTTTGAATGTTTTCGGATGGAAGTCTGCTCGAAGAATTCCAGAGGTTGAGGACGTTCAAGAGCTGTCACTGTCACCTTTTTCTTTTAAGTACCCAATTCGTTTTTTTCCCAATTGAGGGATAATTTAGCATGGCCAATCCGCCTACCCTGCACATCTTTAGGTTGTGACAGTGCAAACTCCACACAGACAGTCAGACAGTGACTCGGGGCAGGGATTGAACCCGGGTCCTCAGCGCTGTGAGTCAGCAGACTGTCACCTTTTATAAACATACTCCACGTGTTAGGCCTGCAGTATCTGTGCTTACAATTGACAGTAAGTCTGGTCATTTAGGAAGGGTCCAACCGCTCACACCCCTCCCTCCACATTCATGAACCAGTAACAAGAAGCAAAACTTTATACATCAAAATGTTGCCTTTATTTTTGTAATGTATTTCCAATCATTAAAGTGACAGGTTCTGAACAAAACTGAAATTATTGTTGCAGAATTTATTCAGTACTGAAGAAAATATGTCAATTGGTTAAATCCTTTAAGTCATATAATTAATTATTCACCTTTTGCACAAAATTCCATATAATAAATTGATGAGATAGCCTTTCTAATTGATATCCCAGATGAACAATTGGTTACTGAAAAACACATGCATAAAGAGATTGATTGATTTTCTGATATTACTGCAGTTTAAGAAGTACAAATTGATTTAGCTTGATGGATAGAGAACATTATTTCTCAGGAACCAGTTAGGATCACCCAACTATCTCCCAAATTCAGTCCAACCATAATCCTACACCCCATCCCCATCTTGTAATAACAGGTTGTCATCACTGGGTCTCTGTTAGAAGCATATTAAACTGTTCTGAAATTTGGGCCAAAAAGTTTTTTTTGTAGTTTTGACCATCTTTCTTTTGTTGTCCATGGATTTCGTGGGTTGCTGTCAGTTAATCAAAGGATACTATTCTCTTTAGAAAATATTTCACTATGTAACACGTTATATATTAGGGAATATTGACTAAAGTGTATTTGAATATCTACTAAAATTGCTCTTGAAAGGCTGATCCTTATTCAATAAGCAGTGAAAATTCAAGATTTGATTTGGATGTGGATAATAAATTAGCAACAGGAAAGGAAGCTGTGGGTATTATGATTCAAACTCTCGCTCAATACTTTTTAATTATGACTTGTGCAGAAATCAGTTTCCGGAGACAAACAGAAACTAAGTAGAATATTGCCTTACCTAAAGTATCTAGGATATTAAACCTTTGGATAAATCAAGAATCCTTTCCATTAGGGTTTGTTCCAGAAATGGTTTTGGATAATAACATGCACTCCTGATCTCTCTGGACCATGATCTCAGTTTAAAAACTGCTAATTTGTGTTTTTAGATTAAACTGAAGCAAGAACAAATCAGCAGATTAAAGTGGTTACCCAATCTGCGTTTGGCCTCCTCATCATAGAGGGGACTGCATAAGACCAACGTAGTTTGGGTGAGTGCTTTGTGGAACATCTCTGTTCAGTCCTCAAGTGTAATTCAGACCTCTTAGTGGCTTGCCACTTCAATTCCTCCTCTCATTAGGACTTTGAAAATTCAGTCTTTGCCCCCCTATGCTATTCAAATGCAAGCTTCAGGAACAATATTTCAATCTGAATATTAAGTTTAATAACTTCGGATCTGAATTTTCTATTCCACATTAGCGCTTCCATTTTGAAGGCTTTTGGGTGCACTTCCAAATGCCTTGGGTGTTGTCGAATCCTTTTGTTTTTTGGCTTTTCATTGCTCACTGATATGTCCATAACATCCATAATTCTATCTGCGCTAGTTTGTTTTCAGGGCATCGCATCCAATATTCTCTACAACATGTCAGCCAGCATTCCTGCTTTTTTATTTTTTATTGAGGATTTTTTGTAATATACAGAACAAAGGTAAGTGTGGACATATATTGCAAACCAAAAAGAAATATATACGCATTGTTTATCTTTGGTTATTTACAATGGTTGCAGCTTCTTGTTTTTCATTTCCAGTAGGCGTTTGGTTCTGGTTAGGTCCCTGCTCCCCTCTTTCCCCCCCCCCCCCCCCTTCTTCCTGACCCCCCCTCCCCCTCTGGGTTGGGTTTGCGTGATGCTATGTATTTTGTTATTTGCTGGGCATGCTGGGGTTCCATGCCTCCTTATTCACCCCACCTTTCCCCCTCCCATTGTTAGACCGTGGTTACCGTCTCCCTTCCTTTGGCTTATTGTCTGTTGGCTACAAACAGGTCTTGGAACAACTGGATGAACGAATCCCATGTTTTGTGGAAGCCCTCTTCCATCCCTCAGATGGCAAATTTAATTTTCTCCATCTGGAAAAATTCGGAGAGATCGGACAGCCAGTCTGCAGCTTTGGTTGGTGCTGTTGAAAGCCAGGCGAGCAGGATTCCCCAGCGGGTGATTAGGGAGGCAAAGGCAAGGGCGTTAGCCCTCCTCCCCATGAAGATATCTGGCTGTTCTTATTCCCCAAAGACTGCCGCTTACGGAAAGGCTCCACCCTCATCCCCACCACCTTGGATATTGCCTCAAAGAAGGATGTCCAAAATGCAACAAGTCTGGATCAAGACCAAAACATGTGGGCATGGTTGACCGGGCCTCCTTGGCACTGTTCGTATTTGTGCTCCACCTCCGGGAAGAACCTACTCATATTCGTGTTTCAGTTAAGGGGGCTCTGTGTACCACTTTTAGCTGCATTAGGCTTAGCCTTGCGTATGTGGAGGTGGAGTTGACCTTGTGCAGTGCTTCACTCCAGAGTCCCCATCCTATTTAAAACCCCATGTTTTCCTCCCACTTTTCTCTTGTATTGTCCAGTTGTGTGTTAGCCCTTTTCAGTAGTCATCCATACATTCCGCCGCAATTCCCCATCTCTAGGATGTCAGCGTCCAGTAGGTTGTCCAGCAGTGATTGTTGTGGTGGTCGTGGGTATGTCCTTGTTTCCCTGTGTAAGAGATTTTTGACCTGCATGTCTCTTAGTTCATTCTCTTCTCTTCTTCCCTCCCCCCCCCCCCCCCAAAGTCAGCTGGAACTTCTTTATTAGTTCCTCAAACATTGTCAATCTGGTATCCATGTAGATGTCCCTAACTGTCAACGTCACCCATCCTATCTCCACCTTTTGAAGGTGGGGTCCATTATGACAGATGTAAACCCGTGGTTATCGCAAATGGAGGCCTTGTCGGACATCTTGGTTGTCCCAAAGTGCTGTCGCAGCTTGTTCCATGACTGGAGTGTTGCTAGCACTACTGGATTTGTTGAGTATTTATTCGGTGGGTTGGACTTGCCGCCATGGCGAGGGCCTGGAGGGAATTCCCTCTGCAGGAACCCTCCTCCGAGAGCACCCACTTGGCTTCTGGCTCTTCTATCCACCTCTTTACCCTCCACGGTTGCTGCCCAATAGAAAACTTGCAGGTTTGGGAGGGCTAGCTGCCCCCCCCCCCCCCCCCCCCCCCCCATGGTTCTTGCTCTCTTTTAGGGAGCCTTGCGTTCTCTGCCTCTCTCTTCCCACCGCCCCCCAACCCCGCACGCACGCGTGCACACACACACATAAATGCCAGGATCAGTTTTTCTTGTGAGTTGAAGAAGACCTTGGGGATGAGAATCGGATTGGATCTGAACTGGGCAGTACGTTCATCTTGATGCCTGCACACTCCCTGCCAGGGAGAGTGGGAGTGTGTTCCATCTCTGCAGGTCCTTTTTTACTTCCTCCATCAGGCTGGTCAGGTTCCACTTGTGGATCTCTGTCCAGTCATGAGCAATTTGGATCCCCAGATAGTGGAATTTGGGTCCTGTTTAAATGGCATTCCTTCCAGCTCTGCCCCTCCCCCTTATGGGTTCGCCGGGAAGATCTCGCTTTTGCTCAGGTTGAGTTTGTAGAGGGAATGAAATGTGTTATATTTTCCAGCATTGAAGGAGGATCATCAGTTTGACAGCAGTTGAAATGAAATGAAAATTGCTTATTGTCACAAGTAGGCTTCAAATGAAGTTACTGTGAAAAGCCCCTAGTCGCCTGTTCGGGGAGGCTGGTACGGGAAAAGTTGGGACAGGAATTTGGATGTTTGCTAGCACTGGAGATATAGGACCTGTCCCGGTCAGTTGTGGGCGAGTTCGCTGGGACAGTATTTATTGCTCATCCCTTCAACTGTGTGGCTTGCTAGGCCATTTCAGAGGACAGTTAAGAGTCAACCACAGCGCTGTGTGTCTGGAGTCACATGTAGGCCAGACCAGGTAAGGATGGCTGATTTCCTTCCCTGAAGAACCAGATGGAATTTGGGGCACCATTAGGGAATCTGGCATGTGTCAGCACTGATAGAACAATAAGGTTTCTGTGCTTTGCCACTGCAAGTGGGACGAATCTGAGATTTTGGTTCTGTGCATTATGTTTGGTGTTCTGGTGATTGCCCCTATGAAACAATCATTGTGCCTGTGCGCATGGGTATAGTGCACTGCAGACGACAAATGAGAGAATCCACTGTGCAGATTTATTAGTGGTACAGTGAGGATAGCACAGTGGTTAGCACTGTTGCTTCACAGCGCCACGGTCCCGGGTTCGATTCCTGGCTTGAGTCAGTGTCTGTGCAGAGTCCGCATGTTCTCTCTGTGTCTGCATGGGTTTCCTCCCACAAGTCCTGAAAAATGTGCTGTTAGGTAATTTGGACATTCTGAATTCTCCCTCCATGTACCCCAACAGATGCCAGAATGTGGTGACCAGGGGCTTTTCACAGTAACTTCATTGCAGTGTTAATGTAAGCCTACTTGTGACAATAAAGATTATTATAGAAAAATATATATGAAGTTGCATATTGTAAATTTTGAATGCAGTGTGCTTTGGGATATCCTTGGTAAACAATCATGAGTCAAAAGTTGGAGATTCAGGCCCGATTCTGGAGATGAAAGCATAACGGCTTGATTGACACTCAAGTGCAGTCCATTAAATGGGGCATTAAACCAAGCTATCCTGGTAACTGTAAAAGATCCCATGGCACCATTTCAAAAAAGTGAACTGAAAAGTCGCCATAGTCTCAGAGGGCCATAGGCTGCTCTCCCCGTTGAGAGTGAATGATAGTGATTTAACCCGAGTGTCAACACACCTCAAGCGAGGGGCAAGGTTGAGAAGGTGAGGCTTCATGGTTAATCTCAGCCAGTACGAGAATTGAACCCATACTGTTGGTGATGCTCTGCATCACAAACCAGCCAACCAAGTTCCTCCCTACCCCTTCAACAAAGAAGTATAGACTATTCAAAGGTATTCTCGCTGATTTCCTAGCCAATTTTGTTTTTGTTCAGGGGATGTTGCCGTGATTGACTGATCCCTAATTACCCTTGAACTGAGTGATATGCGAGGCAGCACAGTGGTTAGTACTGCTGCCTCACTGCGCCAAGGACTGGGTTGGATCCTACCCAGGTCACTGTCCGTGGGAAGTTTGCACATTCGCCCTGCCTGTGTCTTACCCCCACAACCCAAAAAGATGTGCAAGGTAGGTGGATTGACCACGCTAAATTTCCCCTTTATTGGGAAAAAAGAGTTGTGTACTCTAAATTTATATTAAAAAAAGAACTGAGTGATTTGCCATTTCAGAGGGCATTAAGAGTAAAGTGCCTTGGGGGCGTCTTAAGATTCTCAGAAACTATGTAATATAATACATATAATACATATACATGTAATACATATAACTATGTAGGCTGACCTACTTCTGAAGGCGAAATAGATATTCCCAAGAGTTTGGAAACCACCTTTGGTTGCGACCTAAAATATGAGAGTCAAAATAATTTCATGCAATAAAATTTTGAAAGTGGCCTCACGGTAGCATGGTGGTTAGCATCAATGCTTCACAGCTCCAGGGTCCCAGGTTCGATTCCCGGCTGGGTCACTGTCTGTGTGGAGTCTGCACGTCCTCCCCGTGTGTGCGTGGGTTTCCTCCGGGTGCTCCGGTTTCCTCCCACAGTCCAAAGATGTGCGGGTTAGGTGGATTGGCCATGCTAAATTGCCCGTAGTGTAAGGTTAATGGGGGGATTGTTGGGATACGGGTTACGTGGGTTTAAGTAGGGTGATCATTGTTCGGCACAACATCGAGGGCCGAAGGGCCTGTTCTGTGCTGTACTGTTCTATGTTCTATGTTCTATTTCCTTTTTTTTCTCATCATTTTCACAGACCGAAGTGAGAGCTTGTTAATACAAAATAACCAATAGATAAAAAGAATTACTAAACAGAATTTCTGCTCACTATCCTGAGCATATTATTAAAGGCTGACCTACTTCTGAAGGCGAAATAGATATTCCCAAGAGTTTGGAAACCACCTTTGGTTGCGACCTAAAATATGAGAGTCAAAATAATTTCATGCAATAAAATTTTGAAAGTGGCATAAATATAAAAAAGCTCTGCCAGGTTAGGTTCTGGGATTTGCAATAGTGTGTTGGAGGAGGAAGATGATGCTTGATAACTGGGGAGGGGATCTGAGATTTGGCAGTACGGGAGGTTTCTGGCACGAGGAAGCATTTTGGGACTAGCCAGGGAACACAGGAGTAACCCAGGAACGTGAGAGCAGCTACAGCATAGGAAGAAGCTACTTTAGGCAGTGTAATAGAGCCTGTTGCCACAACAGATTAGAAAACCCTACAGCCACAGATTATCACATGGTGGCCACAGTAGAAACACAGAGTTGCCATCCCATGAATGGGTGCCATGTTCATAGCTGCATGGAAGGATAGAAAATGATCCCACTGAAAACGTGTCCTCAGTGCCTCTTTTCTGCAGTAGATAGCGGTATGCAGTCTATGTTCCAACAGTAAACTATGTTTGCTCTCATTATAGTCATAGGTGCTTTCCGTTGTTGCTCTGTTTACTTGCTATAAGTATGGCGGTTAATAAGGGCACCTTTCTTAATCCTAATTATGAATATACTTTCAGAGTCGCCAGGTATCTCTTGATACCGCCACAAGGTTCAACCCAAATACCGATCAAAGAGCCAAAACACCAGTTAGTTAGTTCAAAGTCAATACTACTTTATTTACACACAGTAAGATCTACTCATGCACAATAACACTACAGGCTAAACTATCTCTATCACTAACACCTATACTTAATTTTGGGTGCCCACTTAGGTCAGAGGAACAATGGCCATTGTTCAGATTTGAGACTGTTGGGTTCGAAGAGGTAACATGCGTACACCTAAGGACGTCCGTCTGGTAGCGAGCGTTGAACTTGAACTTACTTCCTTCTGGTGGCGCTGGTGGAAGGGTCTCTCCACTTGAGAGCCGAATCCAAGAGGCTGAATCTTTGTCGGGGGTTCCTTCATATACTTGGAGAGGCTTCACGCGCTTTTAGGCGGGCCTAAAACTTGGTCTCAATTAATTGGGTAGCTTCTTGATCATTATCATCGATCTGAACCAATAAAGGGGTGGGTGCCTTGGTGGCTGGGCATGTCCTAGGTGGTCATTGGCCTTGCTTTGTTTGTGTCTTTTGGTTGGGGTAGTGGCGCCCGGCTGTCTGGAACAGTATCGGCTACCTGAGTACTCGGCTTTTGTTTCCCGCAGATGGACCATCAATATGTAAATCGACTCAGAATTTCGATTCCATCTGCAAACTGCCTTCCAAAATATACATTCAGGCTCTGTGCCTGCTTGTTGCTTAGTATTGTCTATATTTCCCTATAGGCTCTGCGAGTGTCCATTTTGTATACTGAAAGTGGCAATCCCAGATGGCTACACCGTGATCATGGTACACTGCAGTGCTTTCTGTGCTCTTGATGCTGCTAACTTGAAGCACATTCGCATATTTATCCATTTGGAGACATAGGAATGGGAGACTGAACAGGAACAGTGAGTTTGCCATGTGCAACACCCAGCTGAGGAAAGTTGCAGAACATAAGCCGTATTTTTATGTTTGTCACACTACTTGTATATGGTGGATGAAGAAAGAACATGGCTCATAAGTACGTTTCTGGAACGTTTTTTGTTATTCATTTATGGGATGTGGACGTCGCTGGTTAGGCCAGCATTTATTGCCCATCCTTTGTTGCCCTTCAGAAGGTGGTGATGAGTTGCCTTCTTGAACCGCTGCAGCCCTCATGTGTACACCCACAATGCTGTTGGGAAGGGAGTTCCAGAATTTTAACCCAGCGACAGTGAAGGAACGGCAATACATTTCAAAGTCGGGGTGGTGAGTGACTTGGAGGGGACCCTCCAGGCGGTGGGGTTCCCAGGTATCTGCTGCTCTTGTCCTTCTAGATGGTAGTGGTCGTGGGTTTGGAAGGTACTGTCGAAGGAACCTTGGTGAGTTACTGCAGTACATCTTGTAAATAGTACACATGGATGCCACTGTTCGGCGGTGGTGGAAAGTTTGAATGTTTGTGGAAAAAGGGGCAATCAAGTGGGCTGCTTTTTCCTGGATGGTGTCATCTAGGCAAGTGGAGAGTATTCCATTGCACTCCTGACTTGTGCCTTGTAGATGGTGGACAGGCTTTTAAGGGGTCAGGAGGTGAGCTACTCACAGTAGGATTCCTAACCTTTGACCTGCCCTGGTAACCACAGTATTAATGTGCTTAGTCCAGTTCAGTTTCTGATCAATGGTAACCCCCAGGATGTTGATTGTGGAGGATTCAGTGATAGTAATGACATTGAATGTCATGGGGTGGTGGTTAGATCCTCTCTTGTAGGAAATGGCTGCCAACAAGACCTGGACAACATTCAGGCTTAGGCTGGTAAGTGGCAAATAACATTTATGCCACATCAGTGTCAGGTGACCTTTGCAACTTTAACACAGACTATCAAACTTCCAGAAAATTCTGAATTGGTCACAATGGGTCAGAGTCTCTTGTTTGAATGGACATGCCTAACTAGTACTCTTTAGTGCAACTCCCATCTACAGTATCAAAATTTACCCCAAAACACAAAGTCAATGGACTAAATTCTGTCTCCAGGTAGTAAAGAAAAGCTGACAAGACCAGTTATGCACAAGTTTTTAATAGAACAGTACAGCACAGAACAGGCCCTTCGGCCCTCGATGTTGTGCCGAGCAATGATCACCCTACTTAAACCCAAGTAACCCGTATACCCGTAACCCAACAATCCCCCCCCATTAACTTACACTACGGGCAATTTAGCATGGCCAATCCACCTAACCCGCACATCTTTGGACTGTGGGAGGAAACCGGAGCACCCGGAGGAAACCCACGCACACACAGGGAGGACGTGCAGACTCCACACAGACAGTGACCCAGCCGGGAATCGAACCTGGGACCCTGGAGCTGTGAAGCATTGATGCTAACCACCATGCTACCGTGAGGCCCCAAGTTGTGTAAACGGTCACCATGTACCTTCTATTGAATATCAGTTGCCATTGACCATGGGACTGAAACTGGTCCTCTGATGCTGAAAGGCTATAATTTACTTTCTGTTGAAGCTGGTTCTCTGAAAATGAAATCCTTTTATCTCAGGATGGACTTGGGGAAGTCTGCAGAATAGCAGTGACAAGACAACAGCTGCAACAAAACGCTGAGCTGCCTTTACTTTTCAAGAACTGAGATGCTTAAAATTTTTTAAAAGCTTCCCAGCCTGTTTCCAAAACTCTTGAGTTCACTTGTAAAAAAAAAAATGGATCTCCTGATACAGCAGCCAGGAGTGCATGTCTACATTACTTGCTAACAGTCTTCTCTTTGACAGGACAAAGAGCAAACCAAGAACAATACAGCAAAGGAACAGGTCCTTCGGCCCTCCAAGCCTGTACCAATCATGATACCACCCTTGGCCAAAACCCTCAGCATTTCCTCGTGCTGTATCCTTCTATATCCATCCTATCCATGTATTTGTCGAGATGCCTTTTGAACTCTATTAATGTATCTGCTTCCACAACCTCCCCTGGCAACACATTCCAGGCATTCACTACCCTCTGTGTTTTAAAAAAAAAAACCTGCTTTGCACATCTCCTCTAAACTTTGCCCCATGGACCTTAAACCTTTGCCCCATAGTAACTGACTGCTCCATCCTGGGAAAGAGAGCCTGCCCATCCACTCTATCCATGCCTCTCATAATCTCGTAGACCTCTATCAGTTTGCCCCACAATCCCTGTTGATCTAATGAAAACAATCCGAGTCTATTCAGCCACTCTGCATAGCTGAGACCCTCCAGACCAGGCATCATCCTGGTAAACCTCCTCTGCACCCTCTCCAAAGCCGCCATATCCTTCTGGTAGTGTGGTGACCAGAATGGTGTGCAATATTCCAAGTGCGGCCTTACGAAGGTTATATACTACTGTAGTATGACTTGCCAGTTTGTATACTCTATGCCCCGTCCAATGAAGGCAAGCATTCCATATGCTTTCTTGACTATCTTGTCCTCTTGTGTAGCCACTTTCAAAGATCTTTGGACCTGTATGCCCAGATCTCTCTGACTTTCTATATTCCTAAGAGTTTTGCCATTTACGGTATATTTTTCCCTCTATGTTAGACCTACCAAAATGCATTACTTCACATTTGTTCGGATTAAACTCCATTTGCCATTTCTCTGCCCAAATCTCCAACCTATGTCCTGCTGTATCCTCTGATCATCCTCAACACTATCTGCCACTCCACCAACCTTGGTGTCATCCGTGAACTTACTAATCAGACCGGCTACATTTTCCTCCAAATCGTTTATGTATACTACAAACAAGAGGCCCCAGCAATCGATCCCTGTGGAACACCACTAGCCATAATCTTCCATTCAGAAAAACACCCTTCTATTGCTACCCTCTGCCTTCTGTGATCGAGCCAGTTCTGTATCCATCTTATCACCTCGCCTTTGATCCCGTGTGACTTCACCTTTTGTACCAGTCTGCCATGAGGCACCTTGTCAAAGGCTTTGCTGAAGTCCATCTAAAGAACATCAACTGCCCTCCCCTCATCAATCATCTTTGTCACCTCCTAAAAAAACTCGATCAAGTTAGTGAGGCACGACCTCCCCTTCGCAAAACCATGCTGTCTATCGCTAATGAGTCCATTTGTTTCCAAAATGGGTATAAATCCTGTCCCTGAGAATTCTCTCCAATAATTTACCTACTACTGACGTGAGGCTCACCAGCCTATAGTTTCCTGGATTATCGCTGCTACCTTTCTTAAACAGCGGTACCACATTAGCTGTTCTCCAGCCCTCTGGGACCTCACCTGTAGCCAATGAGGATACAAATATGTCAGTCAAGGTCCCAGCAATTTCCTCCCTTGCTTCCCTCAGTATTCTGGGGTAAATCCCATCAGGCCCAGGAGACCGATCTACCTTGATGTATTTTAAAATACCCAATACCTCCTTTTTGATGTCAACATGACCCAGACTATCCACACACCCTACCCAAAAATCATCTTTCACAAAGTCCTTTTCTTTGGTGACCCTGCAATTATTTCAGATATCCTATCCCAGCCAACTGAATTTGCCAAAAATACAATTGCTTCTTCACTGGACTCAACAACACATGAACTGTTACCTATTTTTTTGGTTTAACACTTGTAGAAGTACATTATCTTCTTCAATAATTTCTTAGTGTGTGACTGAAAGACAAGTGAAGACGGGAGTAAGTTGGAACATTTCAATCTTTAATAAGGCATTGATAGATTTTAAAAAGCGATCTTATAGGGTATATAAGATTGTTAACAGAATGGAAATGTTCAAGTTAAATTCTCGGAGCAGACCAAGGACACAGATTACAATTAGTAAACAGAAATTTTGAAACTGGTATCGCGATGTTCTTCACACAGAGGATCAACATGTAAAACAGACAGAAACCTTGAATTCATTAATAGAAAGGTGACTTTAGTCTTGTGCTGAAAGGGCCAAATGCACACCCTCATTCATAGTTATCTGTGGCACTTTCATTTTGTTCTTGGTACAGTGCCTAACCAGTCCATAACTCAAGCTTTTCCACCAAACCTTTAACCTCTCTTTCGTCTAACATTACTTGAATATTCCCAACTGTGATTGCTATTTGCCAGCATCTTAAGTTCTTATTAAAGATATTTCTGTCTGCAAAATGTCCACAGTTATTGTTGCGGCGACCCCCTGACCAAGGCCTCTGCAAACCTCGACGGCCACGTGACGCCAAGCCTATCAGGGCAAACCGCATGCATTTCCAGCAGGCTGGGTGTCTTTAACACCTACAGAACAGGTCCAGTCTAGGAGCATAGTTGAAGTCACTGGCTGGTATTGTAATGGTCCTTTATACTTTCTGTAAGTTGTTTTTGCCTCTAAATAAACTGTTTGTTGCTATTATCCGTTGATGGTTGCCTGGAGTTCCTGTTATTGCATTGGCTATAAGGTAGAAGAACCTGATTGTGGGGCGAGCACGGTAGGTTTTGCAGTCCCAGTTCTTAATTATTTCCAGTGTTTGGCGGAGGGGGCACCATCATGATGCTTTTTGGTAGACTTGAGCCTTTCAATGCAGATGAGGAAGATTGAGTGCAATATGTGGAGCTTGTGTGTTACTTTTTCGGAGCAAACGGCATAGGAGGGGACGAAAGGCAAAAAATGATTTTGCTCATGGCCTTTGGTACCCAGACCTAGAGTGTGATATGAAGCCTGAGGCCCCTGATTTCAAATCATTTAATGATCTTGTGGAATTAGTTAGAGGTCATGACACCCAAAACCACTCTCATCCTACAGTGGTATAAGTTCAATTCAATGGAGAGGGTCCCAGGGGAATCCATTGTGATTTTTATGGCCGGCTTGAGGAAGCTGGCGGAATATGGTGATTTTGGGATGTCACTGAATGATACCTTGTGTGACCGGCTGGTGTGTGGGGTGAATAACATGGCTATTCAGAAGACGTTGCTGGCGAAACCTGCAAAACAGATCCAGTCTTGGAGCAGAGTTGAAGTCACTGGCTGGTATTGTAATGCTCCTTTATACTTTTTGTAAATAACATTTGCCTCTAAATAAACTGTCTGTTGCTGTTATCCACTGATGGTCGCCTGGAGTTCCTGTAATTACAGTTAATAACTCTTGCGTATACTATTTAACTAATTATTCATCAATAGTCTACCATTCTTTGTGTCTCTATGTAGCACTCAAAGCAAGCTGATTGTATTATCCACCTAAGTCCTGCTACCAAACTGTCATTGCTTAATTTTGTTTAGACCGATATTGCTTGTCTCCATATGCAATGCCAGGACTAAAAATGCGATATGTAATTATTAACGCCTCACCTTATTAGCTTGAAGAGTTCTATTTCCTTCTCCTCAGTTCACCATTTTCTTACGTTTGTGTACAAAACTCAATGTCTATATATAGGCATGTTGCACTGTTCAATCCCTTATTGTAACTTCATCCAGCTATTGCATAGTTAGTAGGTGTAGCACAGAAACATGCCTTCAAACAGGTCCATACGGCAGCACGGTAGCATAGTGGATCGCACAGTTACTTCACAGCTCCAGGATCCCAGCTTCGATTCCCGGCTGGGTCACTGTCTGTGTGGAGTCTAAACGTTCTCCCCGTGTCTGCGTGGGTTTCCTCCGGGTGCTCCAGATTCCTCCCACAGTCCAAAGATGTGAGGGTTAGGTGGATTGGCCATGCTAAATTGCCCTTAGTGCCCAAAAAATGTGTAGTGAGAGTTACTGATTTACAGGCATAGATAGAGTAGATACATGGGCTTCAGTAGGGTGCTCTTTGTAAGGGCCGGTTCAGACTCGATGGGCTGAATGGCCTTCTGCACTGTAAATTCTATGATTTATGCTCCACTTGAGCCTCCTCCCACCTGAGTACATGTAACGTCATCAACATACTCTTCTATTCCTTTCTCCCTCCTGTGTTTCTAGTTTCTCTAGTTTCCCCTTAATTGCATCTCTGCTAGTCTTCTGCTAGTCTTCTTAATCATTCTTTGTGGTGGTGCGTTTCATGTTCTAATTAGCCTATGGATTATCTGAATTTCCTAGTTTGTTAGTTACTATTTTATACTCGTGTCCCTAGTTCTGATTTCTGCTGAATGGAAATGTCATCTCTCTGTTTATCTTATCAAACTCTTTAATTGTCTTAAAGATCTTGGTCAGTTAAATCCTCAGTCTTTTGTCCAGCCTGTTCAATCTTTCATGATCAGTTTTCCTCAGTTCATATATCATTTGATAGTTTGTGGTATTAAGGAGCACTAGCAAAACTAAAGTCAATTGGAATCGGGGAAAGCTCTCCATTGGTTGAAGTCATACCCGGCATAATGGAAAGGGGTTATGATTGTTGCAATTCAATCATCTCAGTCCCAGGTCATGGCTATAGGAGTTCCTTTGGGTAGTGTCCCAGGCCTAATCCAGTCTAGCTGCTTCATGAATGACCGTTACTCCATCATAAAGTCAGAAGTGGGGATGTTCAATACCATATACTGAAGCAGTCTATCCCCATATGCAACAAGACCTGGACAACATTCAGGCTTGGGCTGGTAAGTGGCAAATAACATTTATGCCACACCAGTGCCAGGCAATGGCCATCTCCAACAAGAGAGAATCTAACCATCTCCCCATAACATTCAACATCAATACTATTGCTGAATTCCCCACTATCAACAGCTGAGAGGTTACTATTGACCAGAAACTGAGCAGGACCAGCCATAGAAACATTGTGGCTACAAGAATGGGTCAGAGGCCAAGAATTCTGTATGGGAGTATATCACCAACTGATTCCCCAATGCCTGCCCACCATCTACAAGGCAAGTCAGTTGTCTGATGAAATAATCTCCACATGCCTGGATGAATACAACAATGCAAGAAGCTCAAAACCATCCAAGGCTGCTTGATTGGCATCCCATCCACCACCATAAACACTTGGTCTCTCAACCACTGACACAGAGTGGCATCAGTGTATACTATGTATAAAATGCACAGTAGCCAATCACCAAGCTTCTTAGACAGTCTTCCAAACTGTGACCTCTAGCACCAAGGTGGACAAGGCAACAGATGCATGGGAACATCACCACTTGTACGTTCCTCTCTGCGCCACACACCATCCTGACTTGGAATTATATCACTGTCCCTTCACTGTTGACAGGTTAAAATTCTGAAACTTCGCAGTAGTGCTGTGGGTGCATATAAAGACTGCAGCAGTTCAAGAACTCGGCTCACTACTAATTTCTCAAGGGTAGTTAGGGATGGGCAACAAATGCTGGCCTAGCTAATGTTGCCCACATCCTTGGACAGAATTAAAAATAATGCATTTTTCTTGCACCTTTTCCATTGCTTCCATATCTCTTCTATAATATGTAGACCAAAACTGTGGTCGAACCATTTTTTTAAAAAAGTATATTAATTGAAGTTTTTCATTTTAACAAATAACTCAACAAAACCACAGGAATTGTATAGCTCAGCACAAGAAAAAAGTCTACAGAGGGGAAGAGGAGAGTTACGATACAATTGACTCAGTACAATCATTCGACTCAATTTGGTGCCTCTATATGTACCAGCAAAGACAAGGGAGACAAGGATAAGACCATAAAAACACGGTGAAATGGTGCACACCTTCTCACGCGGCCATTGATCGCAACAACCACGACAGTTCAGAATACATTTATCATGTCATGTTCGGACATCCACCAGAACATATTTACCTCGACTCCAGCAACATGAGAAGCACCAATGATGCGCTGCAACCTCTTCTCCTCCGATGTCAGACCCGTCTGTACGTCTGTAGGAGCCAATCACGGATTCAAAACCCCTGCCAAATAAATATAAAGAAAATATGCGCAAACCCCAGTTCTAAAAGAATGATTTGCATAGACCACACAACTCAACACAAGCTGCTTGTTTAGAAAAGGGGGCGTCCCACCTATAAGGAGGAGCAACGGGATATCAACCACAGTACAGGACGCAGCTCAATCCCACGCCCTCATGCTCTAAGAAGTCAATAAACCAAGGATAATCAAGCACATCAAAAAACTCAGATTCTCAGGATATCGCTAATGAGTGCCTTCAAGAAGGGACGTCCCAAGCATAAGGGAGCAACAAAATGTCAATCACAGCACTTAAGATCATAGGAAATAGGAACAGGAGTAGGTCGTTCGGCCCTTCGAGCCTGCTCCACCATTCAATAGGGTTAAGGTTGATCTCACATTCCTCATGGCATCTTTCCTATCCTTTCCCCGTCACCCTTGATTCCCTTATTGATCAAGATTCTATCTACGTCAGCCTTAGATATACACAGGACTCTGCCCCCACAGCTCTCTGTGGCATGAAGTTCCTAAGGCTCACAATCATCTGAGACAAGAACTTGCCCTCATCCCAATCTTAAATTGGCACCTCTTTATTCTGAGACCATGCCTTCTGGTCCCATGAGGGTAAACATCCTCTCACCATTTACCTTGTTAAACCCCTTCAAAATCCTGTATGTTTCGATGAGATCACTCCTCATTCTTCTAGATTCCAATGAGTCGAGTCCCAACCTGTTTAACTTTGGTCATAAGACAATCCCTCCATACCAAGGACCATCATAGTGAACATTCTCTGAACCGGCTCCAATGAAATAATAGGTTTACTGCAATAAGGGAACCAAAACTTCTCTCAGTACATAAAAACTAGGAGCAGGAGTAGGCCATATGGCCCCTCGAGTCTGCTCCGCCATTCAATGAGATCATGGCTGATCTTTTGTGGACTCAGCTCCACTTTCCGGCCCGAACACCATAACCCTTAATCCCTTTATTCTTCAAAAAGCTATCTAACTTTATCTTAAAAACATTTAATAAAGGAGCCTCAACTGCTTCACTGGGCAAGGAATTCCATAGATTCACAACCCTTTGGGTGAAGAAGTTCCTCCTAAACTCAGTCCTAAATCTACTTCCCCTTATTTTGAGGCTATGCCCCCTAGTTCTGCTTTCACCCGCCAGTGGAAACAACCTGCCCGCATCTATCCTATCTATTCCCTTCATAATTTTATATGTTTCTATAAGATCCCCCCCTCATCCTTCTAAATTCCAACAAGTACAGTCCCAGTCTACTCAACCGCTCCTCGTAATCCAACCCCTTCAGCTCTTTGATTAAGCTAGTGAATCCCCTCTGCACACCCTCCAGCACCAGTACGTCCTTTCTCAGGTAAGGAGACCAAAACTGAACACAATACTCCAGGCGTGGCCTCATTAGCACCTTATACAATTGCAGCATAACGTCCCTAGTCTTAAACTCCATCCCTCTGGCAATGAAGGACAAAATTCCATTCACTTTCTTAATCACCTGTTGCACCTGTTACACCAACTCCAGATGTGGTCTCACCAGTACCTTATACAGTTGCAGCAAGTCTTCACGACTCTTATACTTCAACTCCCTTGAAATGAGGGTCAACATTCAATTTGCCTTCCTGATTACATGCTGCACCTGTGTGCTAGCGTTCTGTGTTTCATGCACAAGTACCCCCGAAGTCCCTTTTGTGTTGAAGCTTTCTGCAGTTGTTATCAATTTAAATAATACTGTTATTTTGTTCCCCCTTACAAAATGAACTATTTCACATTTTCCCACATTATACTCTTTTTTTTTTTCCTGGCAATTTACCATCATAGAACCGAGACCATCATCCAAAACATCGTTCGCAATGGCGACCATCATCCCAATGCGAACAGCATTGTAGGCCCGCTCACCAGCATTGCAAGCCAGAACCCACTTCAACCATCTCCATACGCCTCAATCAAGCGAGAATTCTCTCTGATTCAGCTCGATCCTTCATCACTAAACTCCGACCAGGATCCACCCAGCGGCATAGTGCAGGACATATATCCCCAAAAAAGATAATTATGGAATATGCACTGGGATAAAATAAAGGATTAAAAGACGAGTGGGGCCAGAACTCGTGCGTGAAATCACAGCCGCTCCCACGCTCACATCATGTGACACAAACCCCCCCCCCCCCCCCCCCCCCCCCCGCCAACCAACCATTCCTTTATACAATTACTACTTACTTTTTGGTAACTTGTGCCATATTGTCCCTAGGTTGCATCTTTTCAGCTACATCTGCAACAAAGGAGATGAAAAATGTAGGAGACAATAAGCGGAGTTAGAAAATATCAGATACATAAGGCAAAAATATGAAAATTACAAGGAGTAGAAATTACTTCTGTGTTGTTTTGATTTAATTGTTTGCCTGTATTTATCCTTGTGAATATTTTCTGTGCAATCCTGTGCAATTATGGATTGCATGTAGGTGTGAACCTGATGTCATTATTGTTGACTTTTTATACTTGTTGCAGAAGCTTAATAAAATTCAAGTCCTTCACAGAAAATAAATCCTTAAAAGAATTGTGAGAACACTGGATATTGCAGAAACATTTGCTCGGCTGCAGGTTTATTTACAGCCCTCCCCCAGGCTCCATGAGCTCAGGATATTGCAAATTCAGCTTTAATATTTTGTTACTCATTGTGCACATGTCACACAGCTGATTTTCCAAAAAATAGAAACAGCTCATATGACAGGATGTGTTTCAACATTGTTCTGTTTCTAAAAGTATACCGTTGACAAAATGAAGGCAAAATTATAATATTGCAAGGACTGATGCATGATTATTAATTTAAGCTTTTATGGTGTTTAAATTTTAAATAGTGTTTTAGTCCAATTACAAATATGATTTATTCTCGTATTCCAGTCAAGACTGTCTTGATATCCATAGAATTTCCACAGTGCTAAAGGAGGCAATTTGGCACATGGAGTCTGCACTGACCCAGTGGAAGAGCACTCCACCCAGGTCCACTCCTCCACCCCATCCCACAACCCCACTTAACCTGTACATCTTTTTTCAAATAAATTTAGAGTACACAATTATTTTTTTCCAATAAAGCGGCAATTTAGCATGACCAATTCATCTACCCTGCACATAAAATTTACAATCATAGAATTTACAGTGCAGAAGGAGGCCTTTCGGCCCATCGTGTCAGCACCAGCCAAACTCATTTTTGTGGGTTGTAGGAGTAAGACCCACGCAGACACTGGGAGAATGTGCAGACTCTACATGGACAGTGACCCAGGGACGGGGTCGAACCCGTGTCCTTGGTGCTGTGAGGCAGCAGTGCTAACCACTGCGCCACCGTGCTGCCCTTTTAGCATGTACATCTTTAGACATTATGGGGCAATTTTAGCATGGCCAATCCACCTAACCTGTACATCTTTTGGACTGTGGGAGGAAACTAGAGCAGCCAGTGGAAACTCACACAGATACAGGTAAAATGTGCAAACTCCACACAGTCACACAAGGCTGGAATTGAACCCGGTTCTCTGGTGCTGTAAGGCAGTGGGGCTAACCACTGTGCCACTGTAATGAAACGTGGGATTGGTCGCAGGGTGGCATAGCAAGGCAGAGGGAAGGTGTGGGTTTGGTTGAATATTACCCCAAGACTGTTATGTGGAGTTCTTGCAGCATGTGTTCATGAGCATGTCCACTATACTGATGTATGCTACTTGTTATATCTGGACTTTCAACAGTTAAGGCTGTTGTGCGTGTTGATGTGCAGAACCTCAAGGTTCTGTAAAAACAATAGGTTCTATCCAGTACAAATCTATGGCCTTGGCCATTTTGGGAATGTGTTATTGCTGGAATACTAACGTGAACACCTGGTTACTGTATTTATCTCACTGGATATGCACAAGACATTGTGAGAGTGCCTAGACTTTGAAAAGTGAAAGAAATAACATTACAAGTCTGCTGATAGGCTATGAAATACGGAGCAGGCTTAGTAAAAGTAACAAATGAGCAATAGACAGTGCATTAATGTGCACTGTTTTTACATAACCTTAACTCCCTACTCCTTCCTTGGGGTACCCAACATGCATGTTGTCTCTACTCGGAATGGAATCTTGATACCCTCTCACCACATGTGTTTTCCATTCTTCAACCAAGCTGTCCCATTACCAAATTTTTTTGTTTTTAAAACAATGGAGTCTTCCAGTCAGAAGTGGCTGCGTAGAGCAGGTCACATGCCCGGCATGTACACTGACCCCACATGCCCTGTATGCCTGTGCTTTGTGCATGAAATCACGGATGAGAGATTCCTCCATTTTGTTGCTGACAGCAAGTAAGGCAACAGGACTGTGAAAAATTGAAAATGGATCATTTCCTGATAAGGAACGTGGGCCAGATACATAAACAGGCTGGGATCTCACAACTAAATCTATTGGAGAGAGCTGCACAGGAGAGCCCACAGCAGGACAAAGCAGTGTTGGTATGAGCTCCAGGGCATCTGGTGAACAGTCCATTAAGAAGAAGCTGAAATCAGGACAAAGCAGATTATAGATGATTTCCTGACATATGGCTTTGTTAATGATGCCAGTACAAATCAGGGTGCAAAGCCCATGTGTGTTATATGCAGTGAAGTACTGGCAAAAGGAAGTTTAAAACCCTCAAAACTTCAAAGGCATTTGAAGACTAAGCATGGCTTGTTCGAGGACTCCGCTTGATTTTTTTCAAAGGATGCAACAAGAACTTAAATCATCAGCTGAAGTCCTTAGCAGAAATGTAACTAAATGACAAAGCAAGTGAGATCGTGATGATCACGCAGGCTCACCTGTCACATTAAAGATAAGTGAAAATGGTGGATGGCATGGGTCCGAACGTCGGGCGGTTGGTAAAAGTGGGTCCCGGGAAAAAAAGTTTCAAAGACACTGCATGGGTAATGCTCCGGACTCTTCCATCATCTCTGGGTATGTCCTTTCTCATCGGCACTGATCAATTATAGTGTTCTTAATTTGAATTAGTTCTGAATATAAAACTTATGCTTATTATTCAACTGTTTATTTGGATAGTGGAACGACGTGCTTGAAATTATTACCCGATTTCAAGAGTAGACTGAATAGTGTCATGAGGCCACAATCCGATGGACCATGATCTTATTGAATGGTGGCATAGGCTCAAGGGGCCAAATCACTGACTCCTGCTCTGAATTTGTATGTTGTATGTATAATCTTCCATAAGCCTTCGGAGGATCATTTCCATTATATAGTATAAAATGCTATCTTGTAAATTTCACTAAAAATATTTCTTTGTTAATGACATTGAGAGAAAAAGGAAGACCCACACGTATTTCTCACTTAAAATATCTAGGTAATTGATTAAAAATCAATGATGGACTTCAATGCACCAGGGTCTGTTTCATCACAAGCCAAAATTAAATTATCAATGAGATAAATGAGATTGTTTTCCTGCTGAGTTCTGAATGCACACAGAGGAAAAAAAATCTTACTTTAACAAAACGTTTTTTCTGTTGGTAATTATATTGACTTGCAGCTGCAACTATGGTACAAACTATTAAGTGAAATCTGAAGTTGAGTATATGCATGATGTGTGCTTTATACGGGTGTTCCAGTTGGTTTTTCATTATGTTTGTATCCTAATTTAGAATGTTGTGATATGGATACCTCCGTAACTACTCCAAAACGTAACATTATTATCTGTCAGATCAATCTTTTTATTTTTTGATTTAACAAAGGATTACAATGATGCTGCTCTTGTGGCCAATTGATTGAATGCTTAGCTTTCTTCTTTTTTAAATCAACCAAGATATTGAGGTTGAAGGTGTGACTATTCAATCAATCATGTTATTTCGTGGTTCAGGATGTCATTTCAATGTAACTGCCCAATAAAGTTACAGATTTTTCATTTAATTTATTTCAGGGGGCAGTGCTAGCAGCAGTATCAAGCCACAAGTTCAATTCTTTCTATGGAGACCCTCCTGAAGAGCTGCCTGATTTCTCTGAAGATCCCACCTCCTCAGGTAATTTTTATCCACCCTAGAGAATCCAGATATTATAGCTGATCCCTATATAATCTTAATGGAGAAAAATACTGAAGCTCTACAACAAAAGTATATTTTACATTTATTAAACGCACGTCCCAAATCTTCCGGTCTCCAATCGTCAAATGTGGGACACAAGTTGGGAGATGGTCATCAGAATTCCATGGAGGTCCTGACGCGCACGTCTGGAAATTGCCCCTGAAGTTTCAAATTCCAACGGCTGATTTCTGCAGTCTGGGACCCTGTGCGATGGAGAGGTCAGAGACCTGGGTAATACGGGGGACTTACCTGCACACCTACCCTAGAAATGTTACAGTTTAATAGCTGGTCTAAATCGGTGATTAACCAGCACAGCACCGAGCGCCACAAATTATTCTTCCCACCACCAACCTCCCAACCCAACTAACCATCCACTCTCACATCCAATTAACTAACCCAATAACTCTTTCACCAATTCATTCATGATACACCTGTGCACGCCCTCTCACTCATGTATTCCCTCTGCCTCACGCCCACCACTGCCACACGCCCGCCCCCTCACCCCTCACCCTTGCTCACTCTGCACCTGCCCGCACATCCTCTGTGCTCACGTGCACCCTCGGCGCTCACCGCCTTAGTCCATCACACTCGCCACCTCAGTCTACCATACACAGCGCTTCAGTCCTTCGCCGCCTTGGCCCCCCACCCCCCCCACCCCCCCCCCGCCTTCACCCACCCTGGCCCATGCCATTGCCCTTGCCGCCTCATGTCCTCACCGCCTCATGTCCTCACCGCCTCATGTCATCCATCCCCACTCCCATCCTTGCCCTTGCAACCTCATGTGCTCCTTCACCCATCTTTGCTACCTCATGTCCTCCAAGCATCCAATCGCCCTAGCCTCCTCATGTCCTTTGCAACAGCTCTCGCCTTTGCCAACTCATATCCTCTCCTCCTGCACCTGCCCTCGCCGACTTGTGTCCTCACCCCCCGCCCTCGCCGATTCGTGTCCTCTCCCCCCGCCCTCGCCCACTCGTGTCCTCTCCCCCCGCCCTCGCCCACTCGTGTCCTCTCCCCCCCGCCCTCGCCGACTCATGTCCACTCCCGCTGCCCTCACCGACTCGTGTCCTCTCCCCTTGCCCTCGCCGACTCGTGTCCTCTCCCCTTGCCCTCGCCGACTCGTGTCCTCTCCCCTTGTCCTCGCCGACTCGTGTCCTCTCCCCCCCGCCCTCGCTGACTCATGTCCACTCCCGCTGCCCTCACCGACTCGTGTCCTCTCCCCTTGCCCTCGCCGTCTCGTGTCCTCTCCCCCTGTCCTCGCCCACTCGTGACCTCTCCCCTGCCAACACCGACTCGTATCCTCTCCCCCTGCCCTCGCCGACTCATGTCCTCTCTCCCTGCCCTCGCCGACTCATGTCCTCTCTCCCTGCCCTCGCCGACTCATGTCCTCTCTCCCTGCCCTCGCCGACTCATGTCCTCTCCCCCTGCCCTCGCCGACTCATGTCCTCTTCTCCTGACTTCACCGACTCTTGTCCTCTTCCCCCTGCCCTGGCCGACTCGTGTCCTCTCCCGCTGTTGCTCGTTATGCTCTCTCCTTAATTGGCTCTGTTTATGGCGGTTAACATGGTCGCCGTCCTTAATTCTAATTATGCTTACTCAAGAGTCGCCAGGTATCTTTCCGATACCGCCACAAGGTTCAAATCCGTATACTGATCAAAGACTCGATACACCAGTTAGTAAGTTCAAAATCAATACTCATTTATTTACACACAGTCAATTATACTCGTGCACAAACTCTACTAACTCTACTAAACTATCACTACTACTAAAAGCCTATACTTAGCTTCGGGTGCCCACTCAGTCAGAGGAACAATGGCCGTTGTCCGGTTCTGAGGCTGCTGGCCTCGAACTTGTATAGAATAGTAGCTAGGAGCGTCTATCTCGTAGCGTGCGTTGACTTTGGACTTACTTGTCTGGTGCAGCTGCTAGGCAGGCCTCTCGCTGCTGAGAGCCAAGGCCAAGAAGGACGATTCTTGCTTGGGGGCTTCCTTTATACCCCAAAGGGGCTTCGCGCGCTTTTGAGTGGGCCTTGAACTTGGCCCCAATTAATTGGATCATGTCCTAATCATCGGTATTGATTCTCTCCAATAAAGGGGTGGCTGCCTGATCACTGGGTGGGCCCTAGGTGACCGTTGGCCTGCTTTTGTTTTAGTCTCCTCTGGCGCCGGGGTGGCTGCTTTGGTATCGTTTGCTTAAATGTTTCTCTTTTGTCCCCGGAGATAGCTCATTAATATGCAAATGGCTTTGCAGTATCGGTGTTGTCTGGGAGCTGAAAACTCCAATCCACAGACAGACCTTGCACCTGCTTGCTTTCTTAGCATTGTCCAATTTTCCCTTCATTCTCTGCAAGTGTCCGTTTTGTAATCGGGACGTGGCAACCCCAGGTGGCTACACCGCCGACTCGTGTCCTCTCCCCCTTCCCTCGCTGACTCATGACCTCTCCCCCCTGTCCTCGCCGACTCGTGTCCTCTTTCCCTGCCCTCGCCGACTCGTGTCCTCTCCCCCTGCCCTCGTCGACTCGTGTCCTCTCCCCCTGCCCTCGTCGACTCGTGTCCTCTCCCCCTGCCCTCGCCAACTCGTGTCCTCTCCCCTGCCCTCGCTGACTCACGTCATCTTCCCCCACCCCAACACCCGCCCTCGCCAACACATAGAACAGCACAGAACAGGCCCTTCGGCCCTCGATGTTGTGCCGAGCAATGATAACCCTACTCAAACCCACGTATCCACCCTATACCAGTAACCCAACAACCCCCCCTTAACCTTACTTTTTAGGACACTACGGGCAATTTAGCATGGCCAATCCACCTAACCCGCACATCTTTGGACTGTGGGAGGAAACCGGAACACCCGGAGGAAACCCACGCACACACGGGGAGGACGTGCAGACTCCGCACAGACAGTGACCCAGCCGGGAATCGAACCTGGGACCCTGGAGCTGTGAAGCATTTACGCTAACCACTATGGTACCGTGCTGCCCACAATCCACATGTCCTCTCTTTTCCCCCCCATCCAGCACCGTCCGTTGATGACTCATGTTCTATCGCCCTGCTCTCGCCGACTCGTGTCCTCTTCCGCACCCCCCCTCCCCCCACGCCCATCCACACCTGCCTCGCACCCTCTACCCCCCACATGTCCTTTCCAGCTCATGCCGGTCACCCTCACCTGTTCCGCCCATCCTCGCCCCCTCGTGATCTCTGCCCACCCGTCTCACGCCCTCTGCCCACCCGTCTCACGCCCTCTGCCCACCCGTCTCACGCCCTCTGCCCACCCGTCTCACGCCCTCTGCCCACCCGTCTCACGCCCTCTGCCCACCGTCTCACGCCCTCTACCCACCTGTCTCACGCCCTCTGCCCACCCGTCTCACGCCCTCTGCCCACCCGTCTCACGCCCTCTGCCCACCCGTCTCACGCCCTCTGCCCACCCGCCTCACGCCCTCTGCCCACCCGCCTCACGCCCTCTGCCCACCCGTCTCACACCCTCTGCCCACCTGTCTCACGCCTTCTGCCTACCCGTCTTGTGCCTTCTGCCCACCCGCCTCACACCTTCCACCCGCCCACCTTGCACCTTCCGCTCCCACACATGCCTTTGCTGCCTCGTGCCACTTTCTCTTGCCAACTCCACCTGCCCTTGCCAACTCCACTCGCCCTTGCCAACTCCACCTGCCCTTGCCTCCTCCACCCGCCCTTGCCTCCTCCACCCGCCCTTGCCTCCTCCACCCGCCCTTGCCTCCTCCACCCGCCCTTGCCACCTCCACCGGCCCTTGCCACCTCCACCGGCCCTTGCCACCTCCACCGGCCCTCTCATCCTCCACCTGCCTCGCTCCTCCAATCCACACCCACTCTTGCACTCTCTGTACTGTCCATCCTCTGGACCCACCCTCGCACTTTCCAACCCCTGCACCCGTGTCTCATCCTTATGTTGCGCCATCTGGCACTGACTTTTAATGTTCTCATGGTATTTAAAACTTGCATTTAAATTTGCAAATAAAAGGTGCGAAATTTCAAACTTGCCCTCATTTGAAATTGTTGATACAAATTTAAGTATTCACTGGCACACACTCTTGCGTGTGTGGTTAGTGCTCTGCATCTGGTAATCTATAATTAGACGGTTATCACTATTTTACTTCCTGAGCACATACTGTTTAATTTTATGCAGCAATGCACTAAGTTTACTTGGTCTGCATTGCCAGTGACAAGGTTGTAATTGAACCCGGGTCCCTAGCGCTGTGAGGCAGCAATGCTAACCACTGTGCCACCGTGCTGCCCCAAATGATTCATAATTTGCAGAAGTGTCCCAATGGTACTATTGTTGATTGACCATCCCCAAACATATACTAATATTTACTTTATATCTGATCCATTCAATAACAAAGTCCTTTGCTGGTAAATTGGTGTTTCTATATTCTCTCCGTTGTAACCATTAAAATTAGCTGCTTTAAAATTGTGATGCAATAGTAACACTATTATGATAGTTAAAAGAAATGTTCATGGGTAATATGACTTAATTTGACTATTCCTGAAGTTTTAACTGCTTATTTCTTCCTTTATTTCATTCAATATACCACATCTGATTTGATGAGTGAGTTTATTATCACTGATACCAATCTTGACATCAAGGTAGATATTCAGTGTTGCACAGTACATTTTCCACCAACACTTTGGTAACATTTGAACAATGGATGTTCACAAATAATCGCTGTTTTGTGAACAATACATTTAGTAAAGAGTCCCCTAAATTTAGGATTGAAGTCTTGAAGTTTTTTTTTAATGCATTTTTGTTGGGGGGGGGGGGGGGGGGGGGATTAGCAAGATTGCCTTTTGTTTTATTTGTTTTCATAGGGAAATTATGGAGTTAATTTTCTACTCATCCATTACCTTGTATTCTTGCAGCTGATCAATTAGCAGCTTGGTTAACACAACTGAAGTCATATTCACACAAAATTAATCTAAACAATGCTATCTGATCAAAGTTTGAGTGGTTGCAGGTGTGGCTGTGGTGATACCATTTTACACATATACTGTATTAATTTTAGTGGAAATGCCTTACATTTACTCAAACAGTGCAAGTAAATGGGCTGCGTGTGTGTATATTTAATTAATAAATTTAATTTATTAATAAACCACGGGGCTGGTTTAGCACATTGGGCTAAGGCAGCTGGCTTGTCATGCAGAACAAGACAAGCAGTGCAAGCTCAATTCCCTTTCCAGCCCCCCCGAACAGGTGCCGGAATTATCATAGAATTTACAGTGCAGAAGGAAGCCATTCGACCCATCGAGTCTGCACCGGCTCTTGGAAAGAGCACCCTACCCAAGGTCAACACCTCCACCCTATCCCCATAACCCAGTAACCCCACCCAACACTATGGGCAATTTATCATGGCCAATCCACCTAACCTGCACATCTTTGGACTGTGGGAGGAAACCGGAGCACCCGGAGGAAACCCACGCACACACGGGAGGATGTGCAGACTCCGCACAGACAGTGACCCAAGCCGGATCGAACCTGGAACCCTGGAGCTGTGAAGCAATTGTGCTACCCACAATGCTACCGTGGCGACTAGGGCTTTTCACAGTAACTTCATTGAAGCCTACTTGTGACAATAAGCGATTATTATTATTGTTATTATTATTGTTAAACATCTCCATCATTCAGTAACCAAGGAAGTATGTATAATATTTTTTTCATTCATTGATCCTGCTTTTAATCTTACCATTTTACCGGCAAATGTACAAAAAGACTAAAGTGCACACATGTACACCATGTAAGTATTAAAGTTTCATGCCCAAGAGTGGTGTCTATTATTTTAAATCTACTACAGTAATCTGAAAAGCAATTATCTGTTTATAGATTTTGATTTGGCCGTATGTGACTAATGGCTACTGTATTGGGCAACACTGAGCTAAAACAGTCACTGATTGACTAGTGATGACTGTAACTATGAAATTATTATTTTTAAATACATCACTCCCTTTTCAGTTCCAAATGGATCAGAGAATTCATTCACAACTGCCGTCTTGTGTATTACTTTTGAAAAAAAACTCAATGTTTGTTGTTTATCCAAATGCTGCCCACATACTAGGACTGCTAGCTGCAGAAAGTAGGTATCTACTTGTTTCTCTATTTAAGGCATCTCATACTACATAAACTGTGCCTTTGTGTGTGTGTTTGTGTAAATTTCACTGTCCCTCCTTTCACAGGCATGGTACAGAGGAGATAATATTTGAATTTCATGCTGTCTTCATGCAGTTAATTCCTGACAAACAAATCAATGTGTTTCAAAGCCTTTCTTCGCACTACTTGTTATCATCAGGATAGTTGTAAATGTTAGTAATTGACTTAAAATAATATAGAACGGCAAGAATCAATAATGTTTGACCGAAGATTATGCACCTCGTGCAGTTCGTTCTGTACCTGATTGGTTGGTCAAATTTGCTTGTAGGGCTATTGTTATGGTAGCAAATTTATTACATGACCAACTGATGTATATTCATTAGAATTTAAAACTTGGACAGAGCTAAGGATAAGATTTCATAGTTTAAATTGACTTAAACACAATATGCCATAAATTCATTACAAGCTCCTGAATGCATACATGTTGAGAGGCACAGCATTCCAAAGATTTTTTTAAATATTAATGTGTATGGTTGTTAATACTCAGAAATGAAAAGTTATCACTTTTGGCTCTGTGTCAGCATCAGGCATTCCCAGGCAAGTATAGCACAGTCAGATGCAAAGTAAAGTTCACCTTACAGTACTTGTTACATGGTGGCAATGTCAATCTCAAATAACACTTTTTCTGCATTGAAGTTTCAAGACTTGGCTGAACGAACAACTTTGGGGCTTTGAATCCATGAATACCGGAGATCCATGACCTGATTCATGTGTCAAAGAACCTCGACAACTACTTTAAAGAGGAGGCTTATAATAAAGACATGCTTTGAACCCAGTTTCCAACAACATAACTTGAACCTAGTTCTCAGAAATAGAGATGCACAGTGACTGAACTGCACCACAGTTCCTCATTTCTCTAATATATCTAAAAGTACTTGATTGTTTAATTGATTAGACTACTTGCTAAATTCAATTTGATTAAGCCCTAGATATTTGCCAATGGCAATTGTCATGGGATATTGCAATGTTCATTTCCCCCCCAAGGGCGCACACGTTTATGAATTTTAGATTAGAATTCACATTTTGCCAAAGACTGCTTGTAGGTTAACTGTTTCATGGAAGTTTTTTTATCTGTTACAAATTTTTTGTTGCCTGTGTGTCTTACACTCTTAGTGGGCAGAGCTATGAGAATGATTTTTACAAAGTTCAGATTTTAAATTTAGAGGTGGAAAATGGGAAGAGGCTAGAGTGGAGCTGTAATGCCTGCATGGATTGGTGTATCAAATGGCCTGTGTCAGTGCTGTGTATCATTTGTACTCTTGTGAATAGAACAGCTATAGTAAAGACAAGATTAGGGGGACCATGAGAATGCAATGTATTTATATGGAAAAAAGTGGTCTCGGGAGAGTAGGTTTACTACAGAGGAGAGAGATGAAGGGCTTGCCAGCACTTTCTCATGGGCAGTTATGGGTGGGCAGTAAATGTTGGTCTTGACAATGTTGAATTTTTAAAAATGAAATTGTGACATGGAAGACCTAGAATCACTCACTGAAAAGGGAGAAATGAAGGGCATGGATGGAAATAAAGAATGAGCGAGAGCCGTACAATAAAATGACAAAGCAGGATGACAAATTACCAAAGGGATAGAATGAAGAGACCCAATGAATGATTTGCTGATGAGGGTCAAACCTGGGCGTTTGGGCGAGGCAGGTGGTAGAAAGTATAACTAATTGGAAAGGCTGCGTCATAGAATAAGATGAACTCATCCATGAGCTAGGATGTTCAGTGCAATCAAACAATATAATTATGGATGGACAAAGCCTTGTTCACAAGAGAATGAGCGTTCTGGAGAGAAATATGACGATAAGTAATGATTGTCTGCCTGTTGTAAGAATTCAGGGGGGAATGTAGGATGTATGTAGTTCGGCAGACGTTCTAAGCCTTGCATAGTTTAACAGTATTTATTAATTATTCATAACTAAGACCCTATTCTGTATATATGTACAACGTTAGGAGCTGTCTCCATGCTTACCTCTCTACATGTCTCTGTCCAGTACAAGACTGCCCTCTAGACTCGGATATGTGTTCTTTTACATGAGTGTGGCCGGTACTATAGCAAGACCCATGTTAACCCTTTCTATGCTGGACTTTTATACAACAGGAGGCACTGGTAGATGTGGTGTCTGGGCAGGAATGGCAGTTGGAAAAATTACCAGAGATTTACAGAAAGATCAGCAAAGGAAGAGGAAGGGACGTTAGGGTTGTTCCTTAATGAGGGCAAGACAGATGCCTCGATGAGCCCTTCAGTTAATGCTGAGAGGCACAGAGCTGTGCGTGTTAAGCCTTGGACAGTGGCAGGGTAGTAGGAAGATTGAGAAATAGCAGTTGATTGTGGTTGGGTTGGGGGAGTAAATTAAGTGAGAGAGAAAAATGACATGAGAGGAGACCTGGGAGAATAGTGCAAGAGTGGGATGGCAGCCAAAGAGAAAACACGCATTCAGGTTGCCTGGGCACAGCAGAGACAGGAAGAGACATTTCCTGAACTGTGTAGAGAACCTTCCCCCATAGTCTTGGTGCCTTGCATCATTAATTGTTATCCTCAGTATCTTAATGTTATGAACAAATTAAACAGTTGTTTTAGATGGTAGGTGATGACCTAAATTGAATTAGTTTTCCACAAAAGATTTGGCATCAAGCACAAGGAACTCCTTTATTTATAATTGCAATATTAGCATCAACAAACTAAACGGGAAACTACAAAATTGTGCAGTTAAATAATATAAGTAATATACCTGCACTGCAGCTCCTCTGTTCTGATGTGAATGACCTTGCATACAGATTCACCCAGGCTGTTTTCTGCCATCAGGACTTTGCTGCTGTGTGGACATCTAAGTCAAAGTCAATCTGCTTTAACTGTTGCAATGAATTGCAAGGTGTTTGCAAGCTAAGCAATGACAGTAAAGGGGCAGGACCTGTATGTGTGTGATTTATTTCAAAAGTATTGACATTTTCAGTGAATGTGTAGTTAACCAAACACACTTCGCAATTTGACTCATGAAAGTCAACTGTCATCTTTTCTAAATCACTGGGGGAATGGGGGGCACTCCATTTGAAATATTGCATCATTTTAGCCACTCTATCTTCCAAAGAATATTGCTGAACTTTAGATGATTGGTCTGAGATAATTCTGGAAATTATAAAGCCAGAATAACAGAGCTGGACTCGTTTTCATTTGGATTTGGGGAATGGGATGACCAAATCATTAAAGTACAGGGATAGACATAGTTTACGTAGATGTAAACCGATGATGGGGTATGTTGTGCATGATCTATGGAAGATGAGACTTGACAACTGAATAGCTTTTTTAATTTTCTACATTCATAAACAGTGAAAATCACCTGTTGGTGTGAACCATCTGTTTTTTTTGTGTCATATGTGATAAATGGTTCATAAAAGTGCCAAATTCCACCTAATCAGAGGATTTTCTTTGTAGGGATGAAAGCGATTTTAATGAATCCACATGTATCAAGAAGTAAGTGTTAAAGCATGAATAATAAATGTTCACTCCTGCTGTTAACTAATTTCATATGTTACTTGCATGGTGCAAGAATTTTTCTTCCCCAAGTGTTATTAAGCATTTGTACTCACCAGGAACCATTTTCATTAAAAAGCCATCCATTTCTTGGAATTTCCGATCAATTCAGAATGTAATCTGAACTGATAACTGATGAGAGAAACTACTTGAGCTAATATTTTTTAAATGAAGGGTTGCTACATTTTATCGAACAACTATACATTGCCTTTATGTAAGTCTCTTCAACATAATAATACATCTCGGAGAAGGAAATGGCTGCAAGCTGAGAAATGAGGATCAACATCAATGAGATAGCCGAAGACCTTAGTGAAGAGATACATTTTCAGAAGACTTTTGAATGAGGGAAGAAATGTCACAAGGCAGAGGGACAAGTGATGAGTGTTCCAGAGAATGGAACTGAACGGGTTGAGCATTCTGTAGCTGAAAGTAGAATGAAGCGAAGGAATCCAAGAAAGTCGCAATCAGAAAAGTGAAAAGCACACAAATTAATATTAAGATTTAGTGAGGTTGCAGATTTGGAAAGGAGCAAGGTGATGGATTGATTTGTAGATGAGGACTGGTATTTTAAAATTGGTGCAAAGAAATACATTGAAGATTGATTAATCCAGAGATAGTATGGCAACAGAACTTAGGATAGCATGAGGGATGATGGATTTGGACAAGTTATTGACTATAAAAGGCAGAACAAGGGTTTTTTATTTTGCAGGGTCAAACTCCTGACTTGTGCCGCCTTTGGGGAGTTTCAAGGCAAGTTATTTGCTGCAGAATTCCCAGCCTCTGACCTGCTCTGACAGCCATAGTATTTATATGGCTGTTTCAGTTCAGTTTCTGGCCAATGATAACCTTCGCCCCATGTTGATAGTGGGGAATTCTGTGATAGTAACGCCATTGAATATCATGGGGAGGTGGTTAGATTCTCTCTTGTTGGAGGTGGTAATTTGGTTGTCTTAAATGTTACTTGCCACTGACCAGCCCAAGCCTATAGGTTGTCCAGGTCTTGCTGCAGATGAACGCAGACTGCTTCAGTGTCAAAGGGGTTACAGATCGTGATGCACATAGTGCAATCATTAGTGAAAGTCCCCACTTAAGATGAAAGGAAGGTCACCATCATTTGTGCTAGATATTACTCCAACCATTTGAGGGTTTTACCCCAATTCTCATTAACTTAAGTTTTGCTAGGGTACCCTGACTAAATTAGATTTAGACCTATTGTCATGTGTACCGAGATACAGTGAAAAGTATTGTTCTGCGTAAAGTCCAGGCAGATCGCTCCAAACATGAAAACATAGCACATACGGTAAATACATGAGAATACATAATGAAAATACATAAACCTAGCCAGCGAGTGAAGTATGAAGTATATAATGCTACAACTGTTGAGAAGATGCGTAGAAAGATCAGTTCAGTCCATAAGATCAGTTCAGTCTTTATGAGGGCCATTCAAGAGTCTGGTAACAGCAGGGAAGAAGCTGTTTGGCTGCCACACTTGTTCAAATACTGCCTTGATATCAAGGACAGTCACTCTTGCCTTCCCTCTGAATCTCTTTAGTGAATCTTAGAATCCCTACAGTGCAGAAGGAAGCCATTTGGCCCATCAAATCTGGACCAACCCTTTGAAAGAGCATCCTACATTGGCTCATTCCCCTGCAAACCTGCATATTTGGACTGAGACTGAAATGAGGACGTTGGCAAAACTCAAACTGACCAACAGCGAGCAGGTTTTTCCTAAGTGCTCCATGACAGCACTTCCGACGAATCCTTCCATTACTTTGCTGTTCATCAAGCGTAAACTGATGGGGCAGTATCCCCCATTGGTCGAGTTGGATTGTTCTGCTTTTGTGGACAGGATTCTAAATGCCAGTTTTTGTAGCTGCACAGGAGCAGTATCGTGACTAGTTCTGAGGCCCAAGTCTTCAGTACCACTACGGGAATGTTGTCAGGGTCCATGTTTTGCAATATCCAATACCTTCAATATTTTTTATATCGCAGGGAGTGAATCAAATTGGTGAGTCCTGGCAATCATGGTTATGTGGGCCTCAGGAGGAGGCCGAGATTGATCCAATCGGCACTTCTGGCTGAACATGATTGCAAATGCTTCAGCCTTGTGTTGCATTGATGAGCTAGGCTCACTCATCATTGAAGATGCGATTATTTGTGGAACCTCTTACAGTTAGATTTTAATTGTTCACTGCCATTCACGGCTAGATGTAACAGGACTGCAGAGCTTAGATCCGATCCATTGATTGTGTGATCATTTAACTCTGTCTATTGCATGTTGCTTCCACTGTTTAGTAAATTGTCCTGCGCTGTAGTTTCACCAGATTGCCTCCCCATTTTTAGGAACACTGCTTCTGGCATGCCCTCCTGCACTCTTCATTGAACCAGAGTTGATCCCCCAGCTTGATGGTGATGGTAGAGTGGGGAATAGGTGGTTGAGTACAATTCTGCTGTTGCCGCTGGCCCATAATGCCTCATGGATAACCATTTTTAAGTTGCAAGATCTACCTAATGTCTATCCCATTTAGCACAGTGGTAAGTGCGAAGATGCGATTGCGTCTCCACAAGGACTTAGTGGTGGTCACTCCTACCAACACTGACATCGACAGATGTATCTATGTCATGTAGATTGGTGAAAAATCAGCCAGTCTTGAGAAAAACTGCAGGGAGGTCAAAAAAGGATAGAACATCACAGTTAGAAAGAAAGTCATCATAAGGTCATTCTAACACAAGAAGAGACATCAAGTGAGTTAGGAAGGCATTTCTAAACCAGTTAACTCACCAGTGAGTATGGCAAGATTGGATGGTATTTATTCTAATGCGAGGAGTCTGACGAACAAGGCGGATGAGTGAGGGCACAAATTAAATCATGGGGGGATGATGTCATTGCTGTTAGAGACATGGTTGAGAGAGGGACAGGATTGGTAGCTCAATATTCCAGGATATAGGATCTTCAGGCGAGACAAAAGGTAGGGGGTAAAAGAGGAGGGGGTGTCGCAATTTTGATCAGGAATCCATTACAGGAGTAAGGAGGGACGACATCTGAGAAGACTCTTCAAATGAAGCCATATGGGTAGAACTAATGTTATGGGCCAGGGTTTAGAGAACCCCAAAGTGTATCATGGAGTTCACCTGACCCACAACTTTTAATAGATTGTGGTATGGGGAGCACACGGCCCACTCTACAGGTGTGGTACAGCAGAAATGGAAAAGTATTTTTTAAAGCAATACAATGTTTATTCTATGAACTCAAGTTAACCTTTTTAAAACATAGTGAACATCTTAGCAACCATCAATTCAAATACAACCCCCAAAGACTACAACACTAAGTAAATCTTCAAGCTTTCCTTAAAGTCGTACATCCACACGACTTAAAAACAAAACCTTTATCAGAAGCACATCAGGTTAAAGTCACTACTGAAAACATTTATAATTTTGAATTCACCAAATGATCAAGAGATAGTCTTTTGATGGCAGAGAGAACAGCAGTACATCTGCTTGGTCTGGCTTCAGCTCCAACACTGAAAACACAACGAAAACACACCCTGCAGCCTGCTCAAAAACAAAAGTAAAAAGTTGACAGACAGCCCAGCTCCACCCACTCTCTGACATCACTGCAGTGGTAAACACCCATTTCTTAAAGGTACTCTCACTACAGATATTTATATACACACCCATTTATAAACACTAATTTCTTAAAGGTACTCACATGACACTAAAAACCAAAAAGAAGCCCCCTAACAGTCGGAGAGAAATAGAAGAACAGATATGAAGGCAAATTTCAGAGAAGTGTAAAAGTAATAGGGTAGTGATAGTGGGGAATTTCAATTTTCCCAACATTAACTGGGGTAGTCATAGTGTGAAAGGTTTAGAGGGATTCTTATAATGCATCCAGGAGAACTTTTTAAGTCAGTTTGTAGAAGGCCACAAGAGAGGGGGTGGTCCTGGATTTTAGGGAACAAAGTCGGGCAAGTGGTTGAATTATCAGTTGGGCAGCATTTTGGAGATGGCAATCATAACTCCGTTAGATTCAAGATTGTTATGGGAGAGAACAAGAATGGGCCTGAAATCGAAGTGCTAAACTGGGGAAGGCTAATTTTAATAAGATCAGATATGATTTGGTCAGAGTGGATTGGGGGAAGTCACTTTTAGATAAATCTGTGACAGAACACTGGGACCCATTAGGAAGGCAATAGGGAGAGTACAGGGCAACATGTTCCAATCAAGAAAAAGGGCGGGACTAAGAAATCCAGTGAATCCTGGATAGCAAGGGATATACAGTATTGGATAACGAGAAAAAGGGAGGTTTATGGCAGTTATTAAGGGCTCAAAACAATAGAAGCCTTAGAGGGGCATAGAATGTACAAGTGCAAGAGGGAACTTAAAAAGGAAAGTAGGTGAGCAAAAAGGGGACATGAAAGGATACTAGTAGGTAAAATAAAGTAAAATCTTAAGTTGTTTTACAAGTGCATTAGGGTAAAAGGATAACTAGGGAAAGAGTAGGGCCCATTATGGACCACAGTGGTAATTTGTGTGTGGAGCCGGAAGACTTAGGTAGGGTTCTAAATGAATACTTTGTGTCAGCGTTCACTGGTGAAAGGCCCTGTGTGGGTATAAAAATCAGGGAGAAGGAATATGATAAAAGTAAAGAAATTAACATTGAGAGGAGGTTCTGAATGACCTGTCATGAGATGTATGCCTATCTCCAGGGCCAGATTAAATGTATACCAGGCTGTTGAGTGAGGCAATGGAGGAAATAGCAGGGGCACTGGCAATAATTTTCAATTCCTTTCTGGCCACAGGAGAGGTGCCGGAGGACAGGAGGATAGCCATTGTAGCACCATTATTCGAGACGGGAGGAAGGCATAAACCAGGAAACTGCATGCCAATCAGTCTAAGCTATGTGGTGGGGAAACTATTAGAATCAGTTTTGAGAGACCTGCATTAATCTGCATTTGGAGTGGCAGGGATTAATCAAGAACAGTCCGCATGATTTTATTAAGGGGAGGTCATTTCTGACCAACTGGATTGAATTTTTTTGAAGAGGTGGCCAGGTGTGTAGCTGAGGGAAATGCATTTGACTTGTCTGCCTGGACTTCAGCAAGGTTTTTGATAAGGTCCCACATAGGAGACTGATATGGAAATTTTGCAAATTGGATCCAGAATTGGCTATGTAACAAGAAGCAGAGGGCGTTGGTCAAGTGGTGTTTTTCCTGATGAGAAGCCTGTGTCCAATGGGGTCCCTCAGGGATCAGTGTAGGGGCCCTTGCTGTTTGTGGTTTATATGAATGATTTAGGCATGAATGTAGGAGGGTTGCTCAGTAAGTTCACAGATGTTATGAAAATTGGTGGATTGGTAAATAGTGAGGAGGTTATAGACGTGCTGGTCAGAAGGATTGATCAGTGGCAAATGGAATTCAATCAGGATAAGTGTGAGGTGATGCACTTGGGCAGGATAAATAAGGCAAGGGAATACATGATAAATGACCAGGCCCTGGGAAGCACCGAGGATCAGAGGGATCTTAATGTGCATGTACACTGGTCCCTTAAGGTAGCAGGGCAGGTAAATCCATGGTTAAGAAGATATGTGGTGCCCTTGCCTTTATTAACCGAGGCATAGAGTTTAAGAGCAGGAAGGTTATGCTGGAACCGTATTAAACATTAGTTAGGCCACAACTAGAGTATTGTGTGCAGCTCTGGAATCCACATTAGAGGAGGTATGCAATAGCACTGGAAAGAGTGCAGAGGAGATTTACCAGGATGTTGCCTGGGCTAGAGAGTTTTAGCTGTGAACAGATATTAGATAGACTGGGGTTGTTTTCCTTGGAGCAGAGGAGACAAGATTGAGATGCATAAAATGCTGAGGGATATAGACAGAGTAGAAGGGAAGAAACCTTTCCCCTTGGTGGAGGGAGCAATGACCAGGGGGCATAGATTTAAGGTGAAGGGATGTGAGGGGCAACCTTTTCACCAGAGGAATGTGGAAGTCTGGAACACTGCCTGAAAGGGTGGTGGAGACAGAGACCCTCACAGCATTTAAGAAGTATTTAGATGTGCACTTGGGATGCCAAGGCACACGGTTTCGAGCCAAGTGTTGAAAAATGGGATTTGAATATTTAGGTGGTTGGTTTTGACCGGCGCAGATGCTATGAGCCAAAGTGCCTTTTCTGTGCTGTGGAATACCATGACTCTAGGTGATTTTGACCAAAGACCAGGCAGAAAATGGCATGAAGGGCCTCAAAGACAAAATATAAGGAAGCTGGACATGGATCTGGTGACAAATTCAAGAGCTTTTATCAAGGCAGATGAGGTTGAAAGTGGGGTAATTGTTATGGAAGATAGAAGCGTTTAGGAAGTGTATTTAGAGGAAGAGGACTGGTGACCAGATGGAAGGATATACTGACCAAGACTGAAATCATTGGGAAAAAGTGATCTGAGCACAGGAACCAAAATGCTATAATGAGATAATGGTAATAGGCAGAGTGACACGTCCATAAGATAAAATTAATCTAACCCTTGAAAACCATGTAGATGATAATGGGGCTGTGCAAAAGAAAGCCATAATAGAAAAATAGGAGTCAAGCAGCTGAAGGAACTGGAAGAATGGAGAGTGCAATGCTGATGTCATTTGGTAGCTTATTATCGGCAACATTTTGAAGAATCCAAAGATGATTTTGTCGTAACTTACGGGAAATGCATAAGCTGGTAAATCCCTCAGAACTTCTGCTCCGCTGCCATAACTTCAGAAGATGTTTGGTGCTGACCCCATTTTCATAAGTTGCATCAATGGAGCAGGAGAAGACCTGAGGAAACCTTATTGACGATTTTAAAATAGGAAATTTAATAAAATTTCAAAGTAAATAAAGGAAAAATCCTTAGAATCCACTTAGTTGGAAAACAAAACTTTTAAAACGTTTTTATTTCAAGTGAAAATTTTAAAGCAATACTTGTAATATTTCAACCAATTTATATTGGTACAGTTTTAAAGAAAAGAATACCAACATATATGATCTAGTAGTTTAGATTAAAGCACATTGGTGGAGCAGAACTAAGAGAGATATTTACGATGTATAAAATCATGCTATAATTGATCTGTGAATGCTGAATGCTGCCATTGGATTCCCAAAGTGCCCGTAAAAACTGCCCATAAAGCTGGCATCCCTCATTGTAGCACACGGAGATTCACCCAAAAAATAAATGAGCCAATAAAGTTAGTGTTTTTTCTTAATATTTGTTTTGCTGTCAGCAAATTAATCAAATTATTAAATGACAGGGCACCTTTTTTCTGATGCTGTTTTCTGTTAATTTTAAGATGTTGGGGTTTTAAGGAAAATTGTCAGTGATGATCCTATGGATAAATGCATAGTTTTATGTAACTCTAGTATCATACTGACAAAGAAGAACCTTGGGCTGAACTTAATTAGCAGAACTCTGCTGCAACCCAAGGCAACGTGAAAATTGACATCAGAATTTCTGTTTTGGAGATTTTGTAAAAATCAAACTGACTTCTCACTTTAAGATTGGGTAAAACTGGAACCAATTAAACTAGTTATTAGGCCCACTGATCAAGCTCTTTTGAAAGATGGCAATTTTCAGGTTTTTTTTGCCTGTCATATACTACTTTACTCTTATTCGGCCTGCTACTTGATGGATCAATTTTAAATTCCTGTTATTCCTTCGTCTCCTTCAGAAGTGCTAGCTCAAATTATAATGTTATATTAATTTCACTGTAAGATTACTGCTAAAGTAAAAAGTATGGACAATGCCAGAATAGATAGAGAAATGAGCAATGTAGATTGAAAGTTTCACTTACTAATTAGAAGTTTCCTAGTTAAGTCGATTTCAATCTGTTTATAATTTTCTTGAGAACTAAGGATGAAGCCATTAAATAACTATCCATATTTGAAAGAACACAAACTGGAAATATATTTTTTTAACTTTCCCTTTAGATATGCCGTTTTCACCAATTACATCTCACAAAATGTAGCTTTACATTGATGAAGATTTATTTTTAGTTTGCTTTACTTAACGAGGTAGTACCATGCCTGGAAAGTGATAAAACATATCTGTATGGTAACCATTTCAACACATCACTTTTTTCCTGGTTCTTCGACCATGCTATCACCGATCTGACCATTTCTATGTCATTTTCATCTGACCTGGTAAATGAACAACAAAATGCATCATCAATATTTATCTCTTCAAATACCTGAAAAATATGATTTGTTTGAATTTGCAGGGGCTGTTTCACAGGTACTGGATAGTTTGGAGGAAATCCATGCACTAACAGATTGCAGTGAAAAGGACTTGGATTTTTTGCACAGCGTTTTCCAGGATCAACATCTTCATACACTGCTTGATGTGAGTCATTCTTAGCCTTTTGTTCAGATATGACTTGAATGTTCTTTTCAGAGGCCTCTTGAAAATCTTTCTTTAAAATACTTGGTAATTATTTAACTGTGATCTTATTATTTTGTTTTGGGACTGCGGTAGGGAGAATGGATTCAGGGTAGTACTGCTCCTGGAATAATCCAGGTATATAGGGAACCAAATGCTGATTTTGAATTCAGTTTAAAATAATTGGCAAAGCTTTTTTAAAAGGGATTGGCATGAGACCCAGACTTGCCTTTTCGTGGAGCAGGGGGAAGGGACTACCAAGTTCTGACTGACCTTGGGAGTTTTGCATATGCGTGGACTGGGAGTGGGCAGAATATGCATAATCCATCGTTTTTGTAATTCGTTCAAGCAAGGGCAAGCATGGTCCACGCATGGAAAAAGAAAAGAGCTCACAAATGGGATATGTGTTCGGGGCTAAGGGCGTTGGCAACAGCATCACTCCCGATTGCCCGGGGGAAATACTCAGAGTCCAGTAGTAGTAGCGACATTCAAAATCTGGAGGCAGTGGGCAGGTGCGGGACACGGGCTGGAGGCTGGCCCAAGATGGACTATGGCTGATTGGGGGGGGTGGGTACCCCCGACCAGACTAGTCACGTGGAACGTGCGAGGATTGAATGGGGCAGTCAAGAGAGCCCGTGTGTTTGCACACTTAAAGCGATTGAAGGCGGAAGTGGCCATGCTGCAAGAGACTCAGCTGAGGTGGGGGACCAGGTTAGGCTGAGGAAGGGATGGATTGGGTAAGTATTTCATTCAGACTTTAAAACGAAGGGGAAGCCGATTTTGGACAATGTGCGGGTAGTGTTCGATGTAGGAAATATAGTGGCTGACTCTGGGGAAAAGTGAAAGGTATGTTATGGTAAGCAGGAAACTGGAGGGAATGCTGATGGTATTGGTAAAAATCTATGCCCCGAACTAGGATGATGTGGAATTTGAGGCGTGTGCTGGGAAGAATTCCTGACCTGGACTCTCATCAGCTGATTATGGGGTGGGGCTTTAATACGGTCCTGGATTCGAGACTGGGCCGATCGAGCTCGAGGTCGGGCAGGGTGTCGGATACAGCTAAGGAGCTTCGCGGGTTCATGTAATACATGGGGGTGTGGTTCCGTGGAGATTTGGGAGGCCGAAGGCAAAATAATTTTTGTTTTACTCCCTTGTGCACAAAGTTTACTCTCGAATAGATTTCTTTGTGTTGGATAATACGTTGTTGGTCGGGGTGGTGAATGTATTCAACAATAGTCTTGTCGGACCATGCCCCGCACTGGGTGGATTTACGAGTGAACAAAGGGGGGGCCCAGTGCCCTCAATGGAGGCTGGATGTGGGACTGTTAGCGGAGGAGGAGGTGTGTGAGCGGGTGAGGAAGGCCATCCGGGGATATGTAGTGATTAATGATACGGGGGAGGAGGCGGCAGATAAGGTTTGGGAGGCACTGAAAGGAGTGGTCAGGGAGGAGTTTTATCTTGATTTGGGTGCATAGGGAGAACGCAGAACGGGTGGAGTTGGAAGTCTAGTGGAAGAAATCCTGCAGGTGGACACGAGATACGCAGGAGGAAGGGCTGCTAAAGGAACGCCAGAGGTTGCAAATGCAATTTGGGCTGCTAGCCACAGGTAAGGCGGTAGGGCAGTTGAAAAGGGTGAGAGGGGCGATATATGAATATGGGGAGAAAGCAAGCAGGGCAGCACTGTAGCATTGTGGATAGCACAATGCTTCACAGCTCCAGGGTCCCAGGTTCGATTCCGGCTTGGGTATCTGTCTCTGCGGAGTCTGCACATCCTCCCCGTTGGTGCGTGGGTTTCCTCCGGGTGCTCCGGTTGCCTCCCACAGTTCAAAGATGTGCAGGTTAGGTGGATTGGCCATGTTAAATTGCCCTTGGTGTTTAAAATTGCCCTTGGTGTTGGGTGGGGTTACTGGGTTATGGGAATACGGTGGAGGTGTGAGCTAGTGCAGACTCGATGGGCCGAATGACCACCTTCTGCACTGTAAATTCTATCATTTCTATGTTAGTGCACCAGTTGAGGAAGCAAGAAACGGCGAGAGAGATTGGGAAAGTGAAGGACACAGGTGGGAATACGGTCTTGGACCCGGCGGGGGTGAATGAGGTTTTGGGGTGTTTTATAGCAAATTGTATGAGTCGGAACCCCCAGCTGGGGAAGAGGGGATGAGGTGGCTTCTGGGAGTGTTGGAGTTCCCGAAGGTGGATGAGGAGCTGGTAGGGCCTGCGGGTCCCAATTGGGCTTGTAGAAGTAGTAGAGGGGCTGGAGGCGATGCAATCGGGCAAGTCCCACGACCGGATGGGTAACCGGTGGAATTTTACAAGAAGTTCTCAGCGGTGTTGGGACCGCTGTTCGTAAGGACCTTCAATGAGGCAAAGGAGTGCTCCCCCGACGTTCTCACAGGTGTCGATCTCCCTCATTTAAAAGTGGGATAAGGACCCGGAAAACTGTGGATCATACAGACCAATCTCCCTGTTAAATATGGATGCCAAACTACTGGCGAAGATCCTGGACACAAAGATCGAAGACTGCATCCTGGGGGTACTAGGGGAGCACCAGACTGGGTTCGTTAAGGGGCGGCATTTGGCGACCAACATTAGAAAGTTGCTTAACGTAATTGTGATGCCCCCAGAGGGGCGCAGGGTTGAGGTGGTGGTGGCGATGGATGCAGAGAAGGCCTTTGATCGGGTGGACTGGGAATACTTATGGGAGGTCCAAGAGCAGTTTGGGTTCAGACAGGGCTTTGTGGACTGGGTCCGGTTGCTATGCTAGACACCGATGGCAAGTGTGCGGACGAATCGGCTGAGATCAGACTATTTTAGGTTGCGCGAGGGACGAGGCAGAGATGCCCACTTTCCCCACTGTTGTTTGCCTTGGCTAAAGAGCCATTCTTAATGGCATTAAGAACGTCGATGGTCTGGCGGGGGTGGGTGCGGTGGGGGGGTTGGTGGTGGAGCACAAGTTCTCGCTTAACGCGAACGATCTACTTTAGTACATATCGGACCCATTTGGGGAGGGGGGGGAATTGGAGGGATTATGGGGATATTAGTGGAACTCAGCAGGTTTTCGGGATACAAATTGAATATGGGTAAGAGTGAGGTCTTTGCGATTCAACAGGTTCTTTGAGAGTATGGGGGATAGGTGTGGACACTGTGCAGGGAGTCCTGCAAACCATGTTCATATGTTTTGGGCATGTCCGAGGCTGAGGGGTTTCTGGCAGGGATTTGCTGACGTTATGTCAGAGGTATTACAAATGAGGGTGATGCCAAGTCCAGAGGTGCCGATCTTTGCATTGAAAAATGAAATGAAAAATGAAAATCGCTTACCCACTAGTCGTCGGAAGACCTGGGAGCCCAGGGGTTGAGAGAGGCCGATTGAGAGAGGGTGATGTCCTGGCCTTTGCCTCCCTGGGAGCCCGGAGACGGATCCTACTAGGATGGAGGGACTCTGAGCCCCCAAAGTCGTGGGGTATGGGTTGGCGACATGGCTGGGTTTCTCAAACTCGAGAAAATTAAATTCGCCTCAAGGGGTTCATTACAGGGGTTTGTCAGAGGTGGCAGCCGTTCATCAATTTCTTCCAAGAAAAATTAAGCTGTCAACAGGGGGAGGGGGAAGGGGAGGCATGAGAGAGATGTGTAAGGGCAGGAGAACCAACGGAGGGGGGCTGGGAAGGTGGCACTGTTTATGTCAGCCATGTTGTTGTATTTTATATTTTCCCCGCGTCTTGACTGTGATAGAGAAATACAAGCATGATTCATTAGGTAAGCAAAACTGAACTTTATTTCCAAATTAGAACTGACTGCTAGCAGTAAATGGCTGAGACTTTTGAAGTCGGAAGGCAGTCAAATACAAACTGCTGAGTCCGTCCCAAGTCTGCGATAGTACAGAAGAATAAGGCGATTTTTATACATTATAGGATCAAGATAACATGAATACAGCTTGGTCAGGAATTTGATTGAAAGTAAAACATAAGTAATAATCGTTACAATGGCATCACCTTGCTGACCTTTAGGGGACTGGAGTCTCATATCATTATCTTGTCTTTGTTTTAAGAACTGGACAAACTTGTTTACATACAGGCAGAGACAGTTGTTCAGCTTGTTATTTATTGAGACTGCTTCTAGGTTCATGACGAACATTTTGTATTTTGTATCTGTGTCTTAGGTTAAATTCAATTGTACCAAGAAGACTTGACTAGTTTTCCCATCATGCCATTATTTGCTTCACACAATACCACACTCCCCCCTTTTGTCATATCATGACAACTAGCTAAATAGGTATATCCATGATACGTTTGAAAATGCATTTACACAAGCAGGAAAGCAATCCTATCCCTAGTAGCATTAGTAGCTGTAGAATAAAGGCCTTAAAGATCCAGTCAAATAATCCATGACCCTAGCCAACCCGGCGGGTTATAGTGGTGAAATTCACTGCCAATTTCTTGAATTTGAGCAACCTGTTTCTTAATATGGTCGGCCAGGTTAGTGATATTTTCAGAGCCATCTGGAATGTAAGTACAGCACTCTTGGCCTACAATACCGCACGTTCCTCCCTGCGATGCTAACAGATAATCCAAAGCCAGTCGATTTTGTAATGCCACGGTCCGGACAGCCACTAGCTCAGCTGAGACCTCGGCCAGTGCCTGTCCAGTGTCCCTGGCTTCTGTTGCAGTTACGTTTGCCAGATGTTCCAATGCTGAGGCCATGTAGATCAATTTGTTGGATGCCTTGCCCGTTCCGTTTTAGAAATTGTTCTTTTTGCTCGCGAGGGGGAGTGCTTAAGGGTGGGTATAGTGCTTAAGGCATGATTATAGGTAGGTTGATATGAAGCTGAAAATTTAGTCATGTCATAGCCAGCAGATCTCCATATTTTCATATTCCCCCTATCTCCCCTGATGCCTGTTTGACTTTGTCGTAAAATCCATTCAACTGTTTCTGCGGTATGAAAGGGGAGGGATTGGAGAGGTATTCCTTCCCTCGAATGGACGGGGATATGGGTACAAACCCAACACTTACTAATATTCAATTTTTCGGCGTAAAAATATGACATATGTAAATAGGTATTGGAGGGCAGGTCTCGTTTAGTTCGTTTTTTTTACTACCGAGTGGCCATCAAGGCTAAGTAGTCCAGAAAGTCCAAAAATTATACTGAAGATCTTCATCCTGTGTTCTCGTCTGGGTTGGAGACTATCTTCTTGCAATCGGATATATGTATCCAACTTGAACGTCCTTCAAGTTTGACCGAAGTTGGCGTCGTCAGTAGTACGAGGAATGGTCCGCTCCAGCGTTGTCCTAGTTTCTTTCTGTCCCAGTTTTTTTACCAACACGTGGTCTCCGGGTTTGACCACTGGATATCGAGGGACGGCTGTCCCTGTCATTACTGGTAGATGTACCTGTTTTACCTGTGAGTGAAGAAACTTCAAAGAAAGTGTTAATTGATTCAAATAGCTCTGCATTTGTTCCCCCATCACATGGAGGTCTACTCCCTCTAGGGGTTTTTCATTGGCATCCCAGGGAGTCCTCATTGGCCGACCATAGACTATCTCTGCAGCTGACAGTCCGGTCCGCGAATGGGGAGTCACTTGCATGTGAAACAGTGCCAAGGGTTATACTTTTAGCCAATTTAACCCAGTTTCTTCAGTTAATTTAGATAATTTTTCTTTTAAAGTCCCGTTGGCTCTTTCCAGAATTCCTGCTGCCTGCAGGTGATACGCGCAGTGCAGTTGCTGTTTAATTACAAGGGCTTTGCACAATTCAGTATTGATCCGAGCTACAAAATGTGGTCCATTGTCTGAGCTCACCATTTTGGGTACCCCAAAACAAGGAATGACTTCCGTTAACAACAACTTCACTACTGTATGTGCCATACAATTAGTGGTGGGGAAGGCTTCAATCCATTTACTAAACACATCGATTATTACTAAACAATATTTATAACACTGTGCTTTTGACAATTCAATAAAATCAAGCTGTATACAAGCAAAAGGATCATCTGGCAAGGGGGTGGTTCCCGGAGGGCATTTAATACCTTTACCCTTATTATGTTTCATGCAAATGACGCATCGATCCAGCCGCGTTTGCTGTATTCAAATCTGGGTGCCACCATGTTTTTAGGAGTAGCTTTCCCACTCCCTCCTTGCCAAGATGGGTACAAGAATGCAAATAATCAACAAGTAACGGCAATAAAGAATTCGGAATACAAACTTGACCAACTGGAGTCAGCCAGAGGTCTCGTGTCAAGGAGTGCGAACACCTCATTGACTTCCATAGTGTTCGCTCAGAATCAGAGGCGTCCCTCTGCAAATTTCGAACTTCAGCTATCTCTGGCATGCCCGTCGTCCGTAATACAGGTACCTGGTTTAAAGCCTGATTAGCCCCACTGGGAACAATTAAAGAGGTTGATGAAGCTGCAGTTTTAGCAGCTGAATCAGAACGGGCATTTCTTAATTGAACAGGAGTGTCACCCTTCGTGTGCGCAACACATTTAATAACTGCCAATTGACGGGGAAGCTGAATAGCATCGAGGAGATTTTTAACCCAAAGTGCATTTTGAATGGGAGTTCCAGCAGAGATGAGAAAACCTCGCTGTTGCCAGAGGCGGCCGAAATCATGGGGTCACGCCAAAGGCATACCTAGAATCAATGTAAACATTAGTACTTTTGTCTGTGGCCAAAATACATGCTTGAGTAAGGGCGAATAGCTCGGCTTTTTGTGCAGAGACAGGGGTCTGGAAGGCTGCTGCTTCCTGCACGTCAGTGTCGGTTACCGCAGCATATCCCGACTGTGGGACGCCAAATGGGGAAATGGAAGAACTGCCATCAACATTAAAAAATTAGATCTTGATTATCAATAGGCCTGTCTGTTAAATCCGGGCGAGGTGCGGTAAGGAAGTGATTCCGAAGTAAACAATCGTGTGGTGGGTCTTCAAGGTTATCGGGGGGCTGTTCGAGGAACACAGCAGGATTTAAGGTTGAACCATAATGAAACAAGAGGTAGGGGTTTTGCAATAGTGAAACCTCATAGCGGCTTAAGCGCGCTTGAGTCAGATGCTGGGTTTGCTGAGACGTTAGGAGAGGCACGATAGAATGTGAAGTATGCACTGTGGTGATCACAAGTTAACCAGATGCAACACAACTGAGCAACCACTAGAGGGAGCACGGGAGAGCCATATAAATAGATCAGGACAGGAAGTGAGGACACACTTCACTGAGGGCAGAACTTGGAGCAACACATACACAAGACACTCTTCACAGCAGGCGGGCTGGTAAGCAGGACACACACAGCAAGCAAAGCTGGTAGTTAGCACTGGAAGGTCGTTCTAGGTCGAGCTCTGGAAACTGAACGAACTCACAATAAAGCATCTTCTCCACACTTGAGACTACGAGCTTTATTAAGACACGAGTAACAACACATGGTACCTAGGAGTGATTTCAGACGCTTATGACAGGACAACTCAGCTGCAGATACAGAAAACAAAAAAAACAAAAATGGCATGGAAATCTCAACCAAGAATGGCATGGAGATCTCCTGCTGGACATTCGACTTGGGAAGACATTGCTGATGAGAGGATGTGCCTTGGATTCCCACTTCACCTGGACACGACTGGAAAAGTAAGAAGTGTCTGGGAAAGGTTTAAACAAATGTTCGATTTCGCTATCATAGCATATGATGCAGCAGCAGCCTCAGACGAAATTAAAATAGCAATTCTCATCGAAGGAAATGAAGCTTGGAAAGTTTATAATGGATTTAAATACTCAAAAGGTGAAGACAGAAACAGCTTACAAACGGTACTAAACAAATTTGAAGAGTACTGTGAGAAATTTGAACAGCAAGACATACTCAGAGGCCAAACTGCACAGAGACTGAGTGATGCAAAACTTAAAAAATCACCAAAAGAGCAAGAAATCGCGAATGAAAAGTACAGATCAAAAAGAAGAAATAAAAAGAATTTCTCACAAAGCCAAAACGCTGAAACCCTGTCCAAATCGGGAAGAGAAGATCACTTACGAATTTTGCAGTCCTGGTGGGACAGTAAAATCGCTGAAATCCGCGAAAAACGGCAAAAAATGGCGTTGGAGCACATTTTGCAGTCTCCGGTAAGCAAAGAACTACAAATCGCGTCTGCGCATGCGCCGGAACCGGAAGCCGCGCATGCGCAGTTTGAAAAAGATCGCAGCGCCGATTGTTATGCGCATGCGCAAGCCGCGCATGCGCAGTCAAAAAAAGTCGTCGTCGCGGATCGTCATGCGCATGCGCAAGCCGCGCATGCGCAATGGGAACGAAACCGCACAGTGAAGGACGAAAGCCGATTTGCGCATGCGCAAGTCATGCCAACGCGTGACGTCATGACGTCTGAGCATCCCGACCACGCCCACTTAAAAGGGAAATGCCCGAAAATTGAAAATAAGACACTTAAAGTGGTAAACACAAATTTTCTTGCCTCAGAACACAGAAAAACGCCTGAACTTACACCAACAGTAAAAAACAACTTGCACAACACCCTGAAAAAAGCAGTCTGCACCACCCAAAGTGAAGAGAACAAAAAGAATTCCGAAACAACAAAAGATGATTTGTTTTTCGAAGAATACTACTCAGACACAGCTGAGTCAGTCGGATATGCTTCTCACAGCATCAGCGACACGGTCGCAAAGTTCAACACGAATCAACTCGTGGTAGAAGAATCCAACCAGGATGATTTGTTTTTCGGAGAATACTACTCAGACACAGCTGAGTCAGTCGGATATGCTTCTCACAGCATCAGCGACACGGTCGCAAACTTCAACACGAATCAACTCGTGGTAGAAGAAGCCAACGAAGATGAAATGGGTATCAAAGAATACTACTCAGACATGGAGGAGTTATTTGGACATGCTGATCACAGCATCAGCGACACCGTTGCAAAGCTCAACACGACTCTACTCATGGTAGATGAATCCAACACCATGAGGCCATGGCAGCTCGTCGATACATTGGATGACAGCAATACCCAAGACGAAGACGACGCCACACAGAGAGCACAGGAAGACTCCACAGAGCGAGCGATGACAGGCTCCACAGTGCGAGTAATGAAAGACTCCAAAAGGGATGCAAGCAAACACTCCCTGGCGAACACCATGCATGAACAAGACCATGCAGGTAAACCCGCAGTATCTGAGCAACCGCAAGCAGACTATGAAAGTCTAACAAGCTCACATGAACAAGAAGAAGACAATGCACCTCTACCCACTGCATGCGAGAACAGTAACAAGGTGATCGCACTCGATGTACAGGATCACAGCGAGACTGACAGTTCTCAGCTTGTCTGTACAGAAGCACAGAGTCGGGCCACCCAGCAGTCCAGAGCGACGATGCCGAAAGAAAACATGCAGATTTTGACTCCAGAAGAGGAGCACCTGGAGTCCAGAGAGACTAAGCCAAAAGAAACCATGCAGATTTTGACTCCAGAAGAGGAGCACCTGGAGTCCAGAGAGACCAAGCCAAAAGAAACCATGCAGATTCTGACTCCAGACGAGGAGCACCTGGAGTCCAGAGAGACCAAGCACAGAAAAAAGTCCATGCCAGTCAACATCAGTGAGGTGACCATGCAAACACCTCGGGATGATGCATTGGGTACTTAAAATAACAAGGAACACCAACAACATTTACAGCGGACTTGCAATATCAATATCACCACGTCATCAACAACACCAAAAAAAAAAAAAAGCTCTGAACAAATTCATCAAGTTTGGACTCATAAATGTTTTATTGAGATTGGACATATAACTACATTGGCTTTGTACAGTATGCAATAGCACCATCACCTGTATAGATACGCATATCATAAGTAACTGTTTTCTATAATTTTCTTTAACGATGTACAGCAAATATGTAAAGAGAAAAAGGGGGATGGGGTGATCGTAGATTTACTAGATACAAAACAACTGAGCAAACACCAGAGGGAGAGCTACAAATACACCGGGACAGGATGTACAATTTTCTTTAACGATGTACAGAAAATATGTTAAGAGAAAAAGGGGGATGTGGTGATCACAAGTTAACCAGATGCAACACAACTGAGCAACCACTAGAGGGAGCACGGGAGAGCCATATAAATAGATCAGGACAGGAAGTGAGGACACACTTCACTGAGGGCAGAACTTGGAGCAACACATACACAAGACACTCTTCACAGCAGGCGGGCTGGTAAGCAGGACACACACAGCAAGCAAAGCTGGTAGTTAGCACTGGAAGGTCGTTCTAGGTCGAGCTCTGGAAACTGAACGAACTCACAATAAAGCATCTTCTCCACACTTGAGACTACGAGCTTTATTAAGACACGAGTAACAACACATGCACTTGTACTGGTTGGTGAAGGGTTAGATTGGAGGCTGCCTGGACTAACAAATGGACAGCAGTAAGAATTTGGGTGAAAAGGTCTGTCATACATAGGTCGTGTGCTGGGGCGATAGCCAGGGTTTTTCAGGGTAATAAAAGATTGCTTTGCTGAATCAGGTAGATCAAACTTAAGAGGAGCATTTTGAGAGGAGTACGGAGTTAATTCTTTAGAATGCACAGTAACATTAGGAATCCATTGTCTGCAAAAGTTCACTAATCCTAAAAAGGCTCGCACCTGCTTGGGCGATGTAGGAAATGGGGTCTGCAGTATAGGAGTAATGCATTCTTGAGTAAGGGAGCGATCAGTAGCACTAATTAGGACATCCAAAAATTTGACTTGTCGTTGGCCTTTATGAACTTTAGCGGGCGGGATCACATATCCCCATGAATGGAGACTGATGAGCAGGTAAAAAGGTGTCACGCTGGTTAGTGATGAAATCAAGGCTGGCAAGGAGTAAGTCATCAACATATTGAATGATGGTGGAGCCACCAGGAGGTGCTAATGTTGCTAACTGAGAGTGACCAAACGCCATTCGGATGGTCTACCTATCTTAGGAACTGGAAGAATCGGGGTGTTACAGGGCGATTGGCACGGTATCAGAATTCCCTGTTGAAGGAACGATTGAATCATAACCGAGACTCCTTTTTCAGCCTCGGGACGCAAAGGGTACTGTGAAATTGAGGGCAAGGGCATATCAGGTTTGATTCTAATAACAACAGGAGGGACATTAGTGAGACCAACTTCGTGTTTGGAGGCTGCCCATAAATCTGCGGGTAGTTCAGGAGTCGTAGATTGGGTTGAATGATGATGGTGCAGTGTGCCAATGTGGACAAATGGGCGTTTAAAATATTCTAAAGTGCCTGCGGGTAGGTTTTGACTATCATTAAGGAAAGGATCAGCTTGTCCTCGTAGTGCAGCTGCCAGAAATCCCAAGGACTTGGCACTGTAGCCTTCGTTGACAGAAAGGGTCACGTGGGGTGACACAAGTCTCAACTGACGCCATAGGCTGCGGGGTAAATCGACAAGAAAGGCAGACCCTTTTTTTGTCTTGGTAAATGTTCTCCAAATCGGGCGAGCATACTGTATGATCGTAGCAAAGAGTGACATGTGGATTGGGAATATCTAAGGGAGGTGAAAAGTGTGAGGGATCAAAATCAATCGACCACCATTGTGGAGTAGTGAATAGGGGAAAGTTTCGAAGCTGGGCCTGTGGGATAGGTGATATGGTAATGCCGTTATCAAGGCTTGGGTCACTATATTCTCTCATCTGGACTCTATCGGGTGTTTTAAACAGTGATACTCAGGGTTAACATTAGCTGCCAGCATAGAACACAGAGCAATCAGGCGCAGGCACAGAAGTTATTAAATCTTGCAGCTGGTGACCTCGTATTTGGGACAGTTCTATAAACATACCATTATCAATGCACTGTATTACCGCTCCGTATTTGCAGTGTCTGCCTGCCTAATATGGTCAGGTGTCGCTAGTTGAGGTACATCTTTCCTGCGAGAGTGCTATGAATAGTCAATTTTCAATATTTGCTATTTACCCAGTTTTTTTGGAAAGAGACATTACTGGATGTTTATTATTTCTTTTTATTTCAAATGAACTGAACCACCGCCGAGCCTATCTGGACAGCCTGAAACGATCTGAAGTTATTTTAGACAAGAATCCATTGTTAAGTTCCTAACCGTAATCTTGTATTGACTTTGCTCCCCTTTTTTTCATTTTGGGAGATTTGTTATCCTCAGATATTCCTGAACAAAAGCTAATGGAGTGTTTTAGCAACTTTCTAATCAAGGTGGATAGCCTAATTTGGTTCTTTTCCATATGTGCATTCCGTTTTCAAGACCTGTCAATTCTATACTCAATTTTAATTCTTTATCCTGCCAGCTGGCTAACAAGGAGGCATCCTTCAATTTTGGACAATATTCCCTCCATAGAGCAACTAACTTTTTAGTAGTTGACCCCCTATTATTTTCCTAAATCACTTGTTGAGCTTCTATTACTGTTGATAGGCCTTTAGTTATAGAACATAGAACAGTACAGCACAGAACAGGCCCTTCGGCCCTCGATGTTGTGCCGAGCAATGATCACCCTACTTAAACCCACGTAACCCGGATACCCGTAACCCAACAATCCCCCCATTAACCTTCCACTATGGGCAATTTAGCATGGCCAATCCACCTAACCCGCACATCTTTGGACTGTGGGAGGAAACCGGAGCACCCGGAGGAAACCCACGCACACACGGGGAGGACGTGCAGACTCCACACAGACAGTGACCCAGCCGGGAATCGAACCTGGGACCCTGGAGCTGTGAAGCATTGATGCTAACCACCATGCTACCGTGAGGCCCCTTGTTCACACAGCGTTTGCAGTACGCTGCCATTTTAAAAAGTTGTATCTAAAGTTTTACCCATTGCACACTTTGTCTGATGCCAGATGGTCCTTCCGATTACAATTTTAACAATTGATTAAGGAAATTACGTGTGTGATGTTTTATGTCAGGGTCCGCACGCTTTTTGCCCTGTTTATGTGTTATTAAGCAGAGTTATCCGCATCTGCAGGAGATTATAATTTAAATCACGGAGTAATCGTGCTTCGTACAAACCAATTAACAGCTCGAAGGTGACACTGTAAAGATTCTATGTAACCCGCCTTACAAAGTTAACGGGAACCTTTTATCGTGAAGGTTTCAAGTAATAACAAAGACCATGTTGGCATCGATATCTCTTTACCTCATTCAAATAATCACAGCTTGAAACATAATTTTTAAAGTCAAAGTCTGAAAAATGAAATATGAATTCTTTCCCTTATCTATCTCTCTCCCCCTCTACATAACTGTCTGTCTTTGGAACTCCTGCTGCTCTTTCTCTCCATCTGCCTACCTCTCCATCTCTGCCTCTCCCTAACTCGCTCTCTTTCGCTATCTCTAACAGTTCCTGTCTCTGTCGCTGGCTCTCTCTCTCTCCTTCAATCTCTTCCTCTGTCTCTCTTTCTCTCTCTTGGATTCAGCCCTTGTCCTTGCGGACAAATTTTGAACAAAAATTTTTCATTCTCTTTCGAAAACTTTATCTGTGTTATTCCATTTAAGTCAATTTGCACTGATTAATTATAGAGGCATTAGCTGTTCTCTGAGATGTATTTCTTCGTTTGTCAATTCAGAAAAGACCAACTGTCTGCTGAAATGGTTAATGTTTCCTGCAGAATCTAAGGGGCAGAGAACTTGGCATGATGCCATTTACGTCTTTTCACGCAATCTAAAAACTTATTCACATTTCAATTACTCTTATTTGTAAAGTTACTTTCTTTTAAACTGATATAGTGTGAACTGAACAACTTTGAGAACATTTGCAAGAGGAATTCTGAATGTTTTGCCATTAGTTTAAAAACAATTCGAGTACGCATTTTGTTGTCCTTCAGAAGAACCACTTGTTATCATAATAAGGCCAGTACAACATTCCAAGCAGTAGTTAGTTAACATCATCTGATTTACTAAATTTCATTCAAAAGCAATGTTAAACTTTAGTCATTATTGCCAGCATGCTTCTAAATCGGTAACTCATTAACTTCACTTCTATAAATTCCTTATTGTGGATCTTTTAATCAACACCTTTTAGTCAATTATCATGTCTTCCGTAGAGAAGGGTTGTTCGATATTTACGGCTTGCGTCTGTGAGCGAGTGCGTGTCGCTAAGGGGGATACGTTAACAGGAGTTTCATTGGTAACGGGATCAGAAGTGGGAGTCAGGACTTAGGACAGTGGAATTGCAAGATCGGGGAGCGCAAAATGAGGGTGGGGTCCAGGGTTCAAATTCTCCTCGTCTTCCGTATCGCTTGAATATGGGAACATCGGCATGCCAGAGCAACTGGGAGGATCCTCCTTTCCTATAATCTTACGAGCTAGCCCTATTTGTCTGGTGAGAGGAGATTTCTTATTGCCGAATTGCTTTTTTAGTGTTTTGACTGTTTTCTATCCCAAAGCTCACATTACAATTTTAAAGTCTCCCAATTTTTCAATTTACCGTTCACACACTCATTAATATCTCTTTTGCGGGCGTTATCTCTCAAACTCATTAATAGTGATTGTTCATTGCGTTAAGTGGACTGTTTTTTTCCACTGTAAAATTAAACAGTTTGAAACCGGCATTTTTTTTCCAGATTGCTTTTTTCTTTCTGCATCAATGTTATTGTCAAAGTTCCAAGTTCCCTGTGTTACCTAGTGGCCAGATATCGTTACCTAATTTATTGTTTAAAGCAGCGCTGCAGCCAATCTTCGAATATTATGTTCTTGAGAAGGGGTTTCTAAACACATGAAAAATAGAGGGGAGTTGCCGCTAGTTTTGTCTAAAGTTTGTCGCATAATGTCAGTAAAATGTGCCCCAGGCAAAAAAACGCTCAAAACAAAATTTCTGGTACCAAATCAAATTGGAGGGTCCTTGACCCCAAAAAATTACTGACAGGGTCCCTGACCCCAAAAAATTACTGAGAGTGTCCATGACCCCAAAAAAATTACTGAGAGGGTCCCTGACCCCAAAACTTATTGACAGCCTGTATAAATCTGATGCGGATGAAAAACGAGATCAAAAAGGTCCCTGACCTGCGGCTAATTACACAAAAAAAAATGTACTCACAGTCAAATTTAGATTCGAGAACCGTCACCTGTTTAGTTACTTCCGACAGGGATGAGGGGTCGTAGCACAGATCCGAGAGAGACCAAGGTCAATCTTACCTTGTGCCGGTGTCTGTCTCTTTACTCCGGTCGTGGCTTTGATCACTTTTTCTCAGTCCCTCATGGAAGCTCACTCAGGATATTAGATTTTTTCTCGCAGCGCCAAATGTTGTATTTTATATTTTCCCCGCGTCTTGACTGTGATAGAGAAATACAAGCATGATTCATTAGGTAGGCAAAACTGAACTTTATTTCCAAATTAGAACTGACTGCTAGCAGTAAATGGCTGAGACTTTTGAAGTCGGAAGGCAGTCAAATACAAACTGCTGAGTCCGTCCCAAGTCTGCGATAGTACAGAAGAATAAGGCGATTTTTATACATTATAGGATCAAGATAACATGAACACAGCTTGGTCAGGAATTTGATTGAAAGTAAAACATAAGTAATAATCGTTACAATGGCGTCACCTTGCTGACCTTTAGGGGACTGGAGTCTCATATCATTATCTTGTCTTTGTTTTAAGAACTGGACAAACTTGTTTAATACAGGCAGAGACAGTTGTTCAGCTTGTTATTTATTGAGACTGCTTCTAGGTTCATGACGAACATTTTGTATTTTGTATCTGTGTCTTAGGTTAAATTCAATTGTACCAAGAAGACTTGACTAGTTTTCCCATCATGCCATTATTTGCTTCACACAATACCACAATGTTGGCTAGGGTCTGCTTTGGGGGTTTGTTGGGTATATTGTGTTTTTGTTCTTGTTGAAATTTGATTTTTAAAATTCTTTAAATTATAAATGCTTCAATAAAATATTTTCTAAAAAAAGAAAATCTGGAGGCAGTTGTGTCAGCACTTTAATCTGGGGATGGGGTCAAGGGAAATGGTGATTTGTGGGAATCACCGATTTGAACCAAGGAAGTGGGCTGGGCGTTTTCGGAGATGGGAGGAGAAGGGAGTCGGGCATTAAAGGATTTTTTTTCTAGGGGGTCGGTTTGCGGGATTGAAGGAGCATAGGGTGAAATATGGCTTGGGGCGGGGGGAAATGTTCAGGTATATGCAGGTCCGAGATTTTGCTAAGAAGCAGATACAGAGCTTTCCGGTGGCGCTGGCATCCACACTGTTGGAGGAGGTGCTGGCAACAGGGTGAATGGAGAAGGGGGTGGTGTCGTCGATTTATGGGGCGATTCTGGGAGAAGAGAAAGCACTGCTGGAGGGGATTAAGACCAAGTGGGAGGAAGAGTCGGGAAAGGGCATGGAGGAGGGGTTAAGGTGTGAGGTGCTCCAGAGCTTGAATGCCTCAATGTGGCTGATGTAGCTGAAGGTGGTGTATAGGGCACACCTCACAAAGGCGAGGATGAGCCAACACTTTGTGGGGGTAGAGGATGTTTGTGAACGTTGGGGGGGGGGGGGGCCACAAACCACGTTCATATGTTTTGGTCCTGACCAAAACTGCAGGGGTATTGGAGGGAGGTGTTCAGGGTAATTTCGAAGGTGGTACATGTGAAGCTTGAGCCGGGTCCTCTGGAGACCATATTTGGGGAATTGGATCAGCCAGGGCTAGAAGCGGGTGCGGAGGCAGATATTTTAGCCTTTGCCTCGCTGATCGCCCGAAGGCGAATCCTGTTGGAGTGCAGGTCAGTCTCTTCACCCTATGCGCTGGCATGGCCTGGGTGATCTGTTGGAGTTTTTAACACTCGAGATGTTGAAGTTTGAGTTGAGGGGAAGGATGGAAGGGTTCTACAATTCATGGGCTTTGTTTATTATGCGCTTTCAAGAATTGGAAAATTTGGGGGGTGGGGGGGGTTGGGGTGGGGTTTGGACTATACATGTTGTTGATGACTATGCATGGGTGGATGGTGGATTCCTGAATCATTTTCTTTAATGTTTGTATTTAAAATGTTGAAGGATGTTTGGGGGTTGGTGGGAGGAATGGTTAGTTGGCCAGGGCATTGACATTGTTACCGTTGCTTGCTGGTGGGTGTAAATTTGGATGTAAATGTGAAAAAGGAAGAGAATTAAAATAATTTTTTTTAAATGGGATCATGTGAGTGAGAGCAATGTGTCATAATCGGGAAGCCTCCCAGACAGGGGACAGGGATAGATCCCAAAGTTAAGAAGAAAGAGAAGCAGAGCAAAAGTAACAAAGTAGAAAAAGGGCTGTAGTTGGCAGACCTTACGTGAAATGTGCTCGGGAGAAGCCCTGGCGATGGGAGTGGGCTCGGGAGAAACCCTGGCGATGGGAGTGAGCTAGGGAGAGAAGCCCTGGCGATGGGAGTGGGCTCGGGAGAAGCCCTGGCAATGGGAGTGAGCCTGAGAGAGAAGCCCTGGCGATGGGAGTGGGCTCGGGAGAAGCCCTGGCGATGGGAGTGAGCTTGGGAGAAGCCCTGGCAATGGGAGTGGGCTAGAGAGAGAAGCCCTGGCGATGGGAGTGAGCTAGGGAGAGAAGCCCTGGCGATGGGAGTGAGCTAGGGAGAGAAGCCCTGGCGATGGGAGTGAGCTTGGGAGAAACCCTGATGATGGAAGTGGGCTCGGGAGGAGCCCCGGCGATGGGAGTGAGCTAGGGAGAGAAGGCCTGGCGATGGGAGTGAGCTAGGGAGAGAAGGCCTGGCGATGGGAGTGAGCTTGGGAGAAGCCCTGGCGATGGGAGTGAGCTAGGGAGAGAAACCCTGGCGATGGGAGTGAGCTTGGGAGAAATCCTGATGATGGGAGTGGGCTCGGGAGGAGCCCTGGCGATGGGAGTGAGCTAGGGAGAGAAGGCCTGGCGATGGGAGTGAGCTAGGGAGAGAAGGCCTGGCGATGGGAGTGAGCTTGGGAGAAGCCCTGGCGATGGGAGTGAGCTTGGGAGAAGCCCTGCCGATGGGAGAGCTTGGGAGAAGCCCTGGCGATGGGAATGAGCTCGGGAGAAGCCCTGGCGATTGGAGTGGGCTCAGGAGAAGCCCTGGCGATGGGAGTGAGCTCGGGAGAAGCCCTAGCGATGGGAGTGGGCTCAGGAGAAACCCTGGCGATGGGAGTGAACTAGGGAGAGAAGCCCTGGCGATGGGAGTGGGCTCTGGAGAAGCCCTGGCAATGGGAGTGAGCCTGAGAGAGAAGCCCTGGCGATGGGAGTGGGCTCGGGAGAAGCCCTGGCGATGGGTGTGAGCTAGGGAGAGAAGCCCTGGCGATGGTAGTGAGCTTGGGAGAAGCCCTGGCAATGGGAGTGGGCTAGGGGGAGAAGCCCTAGCGATGGGAGTGAGCTAGGGAGAGAAGCCCTGGCGATGGGAGTGAGCTTGGGAGAAACCCTGATGATGGAAGTGGGCTCGGGAGGAGCCCTGGCGATGGGAGTGAGCTAGGGAGAGAAGGCCTGGCGATGGGAGTGAGCTAGGGAGAGAAGGCCTGGCGATGGGAGTGAGCTTGGGAGAAGCCCTGGCGATGGGAGTGAGCTTGGGAGAAGCCCTGCCGATGGGAGAGCTTGGGAGAAGCCCTGGCGATGGGAATGAGCTCGGGACAAGCCCTGGCGATTGGAGTGGGCTCAGGAGAAGCCCTGGCGATGGGAGTGAGCTCGGGAGAAGCCCTGGCGATGGGAGTGAGCTCGGGAGAAGCCCTAGCGATGGGACTGAGCTCGGGAGAAGCCCTGGCGATTGGAGTGGGCTCGGGAGAAGCTCTGGCGATGGGAGTGAGCTCGGGAGAAGCCCTAGCGATGGGAGTGGGCTCAGGAGAAACCCTGGCGATGGGAGTGAACTAGGGAGAGAAGCCCTGGCGATGGGAGTGGGCTCGGGAGAAGCCCTGGCGATGGGTGTGAGCTAGGGAGAGAAGCCCTGGCGATGGGAGTGAGCTAGGGAGAGAAGGCCTGGCGATGGGAGTGAGTTTGGGAGAAGCCCTGGCGATGGGAGTGAGCTAGGGAGAGAAGCCCTGGCGATGGGAGTGAGCTAGGGGGAGAAGGCCTGGCGATGGGAGTGAGCTTGGGAGAATCCCTGGCGTGGGAGTGAGCTTGGGAGAAGCCCTGGCGATGGGAGTGAGCTTGGGAGAAGCCCTGCCGATGGGAGAGCTTGGGAGAAGCCCTGGCGATGGGAATGAGCTCGGGAGAAGCCCTGGCGATTGGAGTGGGCTCAGGAGAAGCCCTGGCGATGGGAGGGAGCTCGGGAGAAGCCCTGGCGATGGGACTGAGCTCGGGAGAAGCCCTGGCGATGGGAGTGGGCTCGGGAGAAGCCCTGGCGATGGGAGTGAGCTCGGGAGAAACCCTGACGATGGGAGTGAGCTAGGGAGGGAAGCCCTGGCGATGGGAGTGAGCTCGGGAGAAGCCGTGGCGATGGGAGTGGGCTGGGAGGAGCCCTGGCGATGGGAGTGGGCTCCGGAGAAGCCCTGGCGATGGGAGTGAGCTAGGGAGAGAATCCTGGCGATGGGAGTGAGCTTGGGAGAAGCCCTGGCAATGGGAGTGAGCTCGGGAGAGAAACCCTGGCGATGGGAGTGAGCTAGGAAGAGAAGCCCTGGCGATGGGAGTGAGCTCGGGAAAAGCCCTGGCGATGGGAGTGAGCTCGGAGAATCCCTGGCGATGGGAGTGAACTACGGAGAGAAGCAGTGGCGATGGGAGTGGGCTCGGGAGAGAAGCCCTGGCGATGGGAGTGAGCTCGGGAGAGAAGCCCTGGCGATGGGAGTGAGCTCGGGAGAGAAGCCCTGGTGATGGGAGTGAGCTAGGGAGAAACCCTGATGATGGGAATGATCTAGGGAGAGAAGGCCTGGCGATGGGAGTGAGCTAGGGAGAGAAGCCCTGGCGATGCAAGTGGGCTCGGGAGAGAAGCCCTGACGATGCGAGTGGGCTCGGGAGAAGCCCTGCCGATGGGAGTGAGCTTGGGAGAATCCCTGGAGATGGAAATGAGCTCGGGAGAGAAGCCCTGGCGATGGGACTGAGCTCGGGAGAAACCCTGACGATGGGAGTGAGCTAGGGAGAGAAGCCCTGGCGATGGGAGTGAGCTCGTGAGAAGCCCTGGCGATGGGAGTGAGCTCGTGAGAAGCCCTGGCGATGGGAGTGAGCTCGTGAGAAGCCCTGGCGATGGGACTGGGCTCGGGAGAAGCCCTGGCGATGGGAGTGAGCTCAGGAGAAGCCCTGGCGATGTGAGTGAGCTAGGGAGAGAAGCCCTGGCAATGGGAGTGAGCTAGGGAGAGAAGCCCTGGCGATGGGAGTGAGCTAGGGAGAGAAGCCCTGGCGATGGGAGTGAGCTAGGGGGAGAAGCCCTGGTGATGGGAGTGAGCTAGGGAGAGAAGCCCTGGTGATGGGAGTGAGCTCGACAGAGTGGTCCTGGCGATGGGAGTGAGCTCGGAAGAAGCCCTGGCGATGGGAGTGACTCGGGAGAGAGGTCCTGGCGATGGGAGTCGGCTCAGGAGAAGCCCTGGCGATGGGAGTGAGCTAGGGAGAGAAGCCCTGGCGATGGGAGTGAGCTCGTGAGAAGCCCTGGCGATGGGAGTGAGCTCGTGAGAAGCCCTGGCGATGGGAGTGAGCTCGTGAGAAGCCCTGGCGATGGGACTGGGCTCGGGAGAAGCCCTGGCGATGGGAGTGAGCTCAGGAGAAGCCCTGGCGATGTGAGTGAGCTAGGGAGAGAAGCCCTGGCAATGGGAGTGAGCTAGGGAGAGAAGCCCTGGCGATGGGAGTGAGCTAGGGAGAGAAGCCCTGGCGATGGGAGTGAGCTTGGGAGAGAAGCCCTGGCGATGGGAGTGAGCTAGGGGGAGAAGCCCTGGTGATGAGAGTGAGCTAGGGAGAGAAGCCCTGGTGATGGGAGTGAGCTCGACAGAGTGGTCCTGGCGATGGGAGTGAGCTCGGAAGAAGCCCTGGCGATGGGAGTGACTCGGGAGAGAGGTCCTGGCGATGGGAGTCGGCTCAGGAGAAGCCCTGGCGATGGGAGTGAGCTTGGGAGAGAAGCTCTGGCAATGGGAGTGATCTCGGGAGAGAGGTCCTGGCGATGGGAGTGAGCTCGGGAGAAGCCCATTCCGAATTGCCTTCTGCACTCTAGGGATCCTATGATTCTGGTTTATAAAGCAAGATTTTATATTGGGTAATGATGGTCAGAGGACAGTAACAGTGTAACCCTTTAATCTTTATTTTATTATTGTCACAAATAGACTTACATTAACACTGCAATGACGTTACTGTGAATATCCCCTAGTTGCCACACTCCGGCGCCTGTTCGGGTACTTCGGGGAAGAATTCAGAATGTCTAATTCGCCGAAGAGCACATCTTTCAGTACTTGTGGGAGGAAACCAGAGCTTCCAGAGGAAACCCACACAGACATAGGGAGAATGTGCAGACTCCGCACAGACAGTGACCCAAGTGGGAATCAAATTTGGTACCCTGGTGCTGTGAAGCAACAGTGCGAACCACTGTGCTACACAGTTGTTTGATCATTCTAATCTTGGCAAACTCCCCAAGGTTATTGTGGCCAAACACAAGAAGCTTATTGCTGATAAGCAATTGAAGGCAAGGCTGATTAGTATAGAAAAATAACTTCTACAGACAAAAAACATGGGGCTGATTTAGCACAGGGCTAAATCGCTGCCTCTGAAAGCAGAACAGGGCAGGCCAGCAACACGGTTCAATTCCTGTACCAGCCTCCCTGAACAGACACCGGAATGTGGCGACTAGGGACTTTTCACAGTAACTTCATTTGAAGCCTACTTGTGACAAGCAATTTTCATTTCTATTTTTTTCCAAAGCAAGAAATGGTGAGAAGATTAAGTGTCAGTCACAGGAAGTAGAATGGTCTTGAAATGTCTATATGATAAACTTGCATATTCTGCAAAGGTAGATCTTCATTTATAACCTGATTAACTTCAAATATCAACGACTGGATTCTCCAGTCGCCGACAGCAAAATCAGGTTTGGCGAAATCAGGGGCGGCGCTGCTTTTGCGATGCTCTGTCCCCTCCAAAGCGGCGTACCGACGGCCTCCGGACCTTGCCTGAGGCCCGCCCCCAATGCTCCACTCTCAACCGGCCGAGTTCCCAATAGCATCGGTCGCGTGTGGTCTCATCCGTCGGGAACTCGGCGTGGCAGCTGCGGACTCAGTCCAACGCCGCCACAGTCGGGGCGGGCCGATCCGCGGGCTAGGGGTCTTTATTCGGGGCTGGGGGCACTGTGGGGGGCTGGTCTCGGGTGCGTGAGCCAGCCAAAGAGGGGCACTCTTTTGCGGGCCGGGTCCGCGAACGGCCTCCACCATGTAGCACAGCGCAGCCGCTGCCGTGCCCGTGTGCCGCCACGGACCCGGCAATTCTCCGGGCCATATCGGCAGTTGGAGCCGAGTGGTCTACGCTGCCTGCATGTCAGCCTCCAGCAACACAGGGAATCGGTGCCCGTTTAACGCCATTTTTTCTGGTGTAAAGCGCCACCATTCCCACACCAGTGTGGGGACATAGCCCCAGAATCGGAGAATCCAGCCCAGAAGTTTCTTTTAAGTATTGTTAAAAACATCTTGACCAGGAAAATTAATTGCTGGCAAATTGGAACAGTTGAGTGGGTGCTGAATTAAAGACCAAGCCAGTGAACTGTTGGAACTTTGTCGTTAAAAGAGCAATGGAAACTTCCGGTGGCGACTCTGGAGGAGTAGGTTGCACATTTGGTGGCTCCCGCTCTGATTGGGCTTTTGGACCTTTCCAAAATTTTCTTCGATTTTAATCGGAAGATTTGTTGGCTGAGGCAGCTGGGCATGGTTTCCTCACATTGGTTTATGGAAAAAAGGATTAGAAGCGTGCAAAAGGGCAGGAGCAAGAAGCCAGTAGTGAGTGGTGTGGAAGCTGGAATGGGAGTCAGTGTGGCCGAGGGCGGACCCCTGGGGTGGCAGCGCAGAGTGCAGCGGACCCAGTGATGCAGGCCATCCAGGATGGTTTCACCAGACAGAAGCGGGAATGTCTGAACCTGATCAAGGAGTCAACTGATCGCCTGGAAAGCAGACTGGATGCCCAGGACCGGGCGATTCAGAAAGTGGAGAAGGCACAGCTGGAACTAGAAGAGCACCAAACAGCGGTGGAGCTGCAGGTGGGGGATGCTTCGAGAGCAGCAAAAAAGGCTCTTGGGAAAGGTGGAAGACCTTGAGAACCAGTCCAGCCGACAGAATCTAAGAATCATCGGGCTTCCTGAGGGAGCAGATGCAGGAGTCTTACGTGGTGGGTATACGATCAGTTTATTAGCTGTATTGGGATTTAGAGTAGTGTTGCTAGGAGGGGTATGGGTTCTGCTGACTTGGGAGGGACTTCAATGGAAGGTCACTGAGGGGGTCGGGGATGGGGGCTGCCCCGTGGCGGGCTGGAGGAGGTGCGCCGCACGGGTAGAGGTGGGCCCAAAAAGGGTGATGGTTGATCGGCGGGGAGAGGGGGCACTTTGCCCCCCAACTAGGCTGGTCACTTGGAACGTCCGGGGGCTCAATGGGCCGGTGAAGAGGGCTCATGTGTTTGCGCACCTTATGAGTTTGAAGGCGGATGTGGTGCTGCTGCAGGAGACACATCTTGAGGTGGTGGATCAGGTCAGGTTGAGGAAAGGCTGGGTTGGGCAGGCTTTCCACTCGGGGCTGGACTCTAAGACAAGGGATGCTGCGATTTTGATCAATAAACGGGTGGCGTTTGAGGCGGGGAGGATAGTCTTGGATGTAGGAGGGAGATTTATTATGGTTAGTGGTAGGCTTCAGGGGACGACGGTAGTGTTGGTCAACGTATACGTGCCAAATTGGGACGGTGGGGATTTTATAAAGCGGATGCTGGGGAAGATTCCGGACCTGGATTTGCACAGGCTGATTATGGGTGGGGATTTCGACACGGTTATTGGTACAGGCCTGGACCGGTCATGTTCGAGAACGGGTAGGGTGCCAGCAATGGCAAAGGAGCTGAATGGCACATGACGTTGGCCCAGATGAGCAGGTTCTTTGGGGGTGAAGGACAGATGTGCGGGGGGGGGGGGCAGCGAACCATGTCCACATGTTTTGGGCATGTCCAAAATTGAGGGGATTTTGGCAGGGGTTTGCCGACACCATGTCCACGATATTAAATACGAGGGTAGCAATGAGTCTGGAAGTGCCGATTTTTGGGGTATCGCAGGACCCGGGATTCCAGGAGGAGAAAGAGGCAGATGTTCTGGCCTTTGCTTCCCTGGTAGACTGGAGGCGTATATTGCTAGCATGGCGAGACTCAAAGCCCCCGAAATCGGAGACATGGCTTTCAGACATGGCAGGCTTCCTCTGTCTGGAAAAAATTAAATTTGCCATGAGAGGGTCTCTGTTAGGGTTCGCCTGGAAGTGGCAACTATTCGTCGACTTCCTCACAGAGAATTAAACGTCAGCAGAGGGGGGGGGCTGGGTTAGGTTAGTGTAGCGTGGGAGGGTAAATAATGGCAGAACCTGCGGGAGAGAGTGGCGGAATTTGCACTATGTATATATATTTTTTTCTTTTCTTATTTATATTGTAGATTTTGTTACTGTTAAACTGCCAAAAAAAACCTCAATAAAACGTTTAATTAAAAAAAAGAGCAATGAAATTGTTCAACTCCGATGCAGTCTAGGGAACAAGAAAGATGAGATGTGCAGCATGGAAGAGCCGATCCAAAGCAGATTGAGATCTAACAAGTAAATAAGATTCTGAGGAGCATTCGGTAACCATGGAAGAAATATTCCGAAATTAACAGAATGCCCATATGAAGTGAAGTTGTTAAGCTGGTTTAAGGTTTCTTCAGATAACTCTGAAACAAAAACAACTGAGCTCACCAGAGTAGTTGCTTAGTTGAAGCAAGAGATAAGCTTGGAAAAAAAATGGAAGATAAGAGTAAATAGATATTTGGATGAAATTATGAAAGAAACAGATGAAGGTTCCATTTTTTGGAAACTTCAATGAGAAGAATATGAACATCTGCAGAAGACGGTGGAACATCTCTTAGACCAACTAGTGGACAATGATTTGAGAAAAGAAAGGAAAACTTCCTTGGTGCAGGTTTATCCATCTGGTGTTGATTAAAACGATGAAACAACAAAATCTGGTATGGAGGAAGTGAGTGACAAAGTTTTAAAATTAGGTCTCGCCCTTTTAGGATCAAGATCATAGAATTTACAGTGCAGAAGGAGGCCATTCGGCCTATCGAGTCTGGAAAGAGCACGTAACTTAAACCCACGCCTCCACCCTATCCCTGTAACCCAGTAACCACACCTAACCTTTTAGACACTAAGGGGCAATTTAGCATGGCCAATCCACCTGACCTGCACATCTTTGGACTGTGGGAGGAAACCGGAGCATCCGGAGGAAACCCACGCAGACACACTGCAAATTCCACACAGTCGCCCAAGGCCAGAACTGAACCCGTGACTCTGGTGCTGTGTGGCAGCAGTGGTAACCACTGTGCTGCCCTAAGATGAAGAGAAGTTTTTTCTGAGGGTGACATTGCAACTCTCTGCCTCAGAAGCTGGTGGTGACGGGGCCATTGAATGTTCTTAAGGCAGAAGTAGATAAATTCTTGATAGGCAAGGGTATCAAAGATTTTCAGGGGTAGATTGGAATGTCGAACTTGAAACACAAGCAGATCAGTCATGATCTTTTTGAATAATGGAGCAGACTCGAGGAGCCGATGGCCGCCTTCTATTTTGTTAATTTGTATAGTTTCAAAGTTTATTATCAATCAGACACGCATGGTTTCAGTAGCCAATCTCAGGAGCACACTGAAGACATGTTTCCATTAACAGAAAAGTAAGAAAAAACCCATGTTGTTCTGCATTAAAGCTGAGAAACCTATAGGAAAGCCATTGGCCACATATAGCTTGACTAATATGCATCCATATGTGAAGAGTGAAAGGTCACCAGAGTATTGTTTACAATTACGCCAGAAAGGTTGAAAAACCATGATGCAAAATAGAAATACAAGCTGGTCAAGATATTTCTTTAAAAAAACGTTAATGTATTCTCACTGTTTTGGTTTACCATAAATAGATTATGGGGGAAAAAATGTAATTGTTGGTGTTTAAAGTGTGGAGGTGAAAAGGCAGGTGTTCTGAGTTATGTCAGTTTTATAGTATTTAAATCCTGCTGATCCTACCTGTCACATGTACTTTTGTTTTGTTTAAGCCTTTGTACCTTTGTAGTATGTGTATAAAGTTTATATGTACAGTATGTAATTATCTATTAAAGTGGCCAGGAAATCTAAGTCCTGACATACCTTAGGAGTTTTGTGCATGTGCAGAATGGGAGTAGGCCTCCACAGTGTTACTCCACAAAAGAAAATTGTGCGAAAATGAGCTAATGTGATTAGAAGGGAGTTTCATAATAGAGAAGTGCCTCAGGCATCGGACAATGAGAAACAGAGAAAGAGGATCCAAGTAGAAAGGGGTCTGTGATTGGCAGACCTTAAGTGGAGAGGGCTCAGGAGTAGCCCTGGCAATCGAAAAAATCAACAGGAGGTTGGTAATTCTCTGCTTCGGGATGCTGGAAGCAAAGTTACCCTTTTAGAACAGTGATGTTCTGCTTGGCATGGCCGAAGAGTTGAAAAAGTGCTTGTCAGTTGGTGCTGGAGAACAGACTCAGGAATCCAGGGGAAGAAAATCTCTGCAAATGAGATTGAAACCATGCAAAGTTGGCGAATGTTGATGCCATCCAAGTTGGAGTGACATTTGGAGAGGATTCCAAGGCTAGGTATCCAAGGTGAAGACTGGAATCCCTCGTGAAATAGACAGGTTTCAACTCGATGACTTAGTGAAGTCTGGGTAGGTTGTTGAGAATTCAGTGAAATCTGTCTTGGTCACATCTGACATTTATTGTGCAGTGTGGTTTGTTCAGCTACATTTTAACTGTTAATTCACATGGACCTCTTATTAACCTGTATGTTACAGTATTATGTAGATATTGTAAATTGTTTTATCTACCTGTGGTGAAGTTTATTTTTGTTCAAAACCCATAGCACCTTATAACTTTATTCGCTGAACAAGTGCCCTGAATCTCAAACTTTGTCTACTTTAAACAGGGGCAGCACGGTGGTGCAGTGGTTAGCATTGGATAGGATTTGTTTTATTGCCACATGTACCGAGGTACAGTGAAGAGTATTGTTCTGCATGCAGTCTTGACAGAACATTCAATACATGAGAAAAAAAGCATGGAACATACATAAATACACGGACACAGGCATCAGGTGAAGCATACAGGAATGCAGTACTGTTCAATAGAGAACATGTGTGAAGAGATCAGATCAGTCCAGAAGAGAATCATTCAAGAGTCTGGCAACGGCAGGAAAGAAGCTGTTTTTGAATCTGTTAGTGCGAGTTCTCAGACTTTTGTATCTCCTGCCCGATGGAAGAAGTTGGAAGAGTGAATAACCCAGAAAGGAGTGGTCTTGGATTATGCTGCCTGCTTTCCCAAGGCAGAAGGAGGTGTAGACATAATCAATGGATGGGAGGCGGGTTTGTGTGATGGACTGGGCAGTGTTCACGACTCTCTGTAGTTTCTAACTGTCTTTGGCCGAGCAGTTGCCATACCAGGCTGTGAAGCAGCCAGATAGGATGTTTTCTATGGTGCATCTATAAAAGTTGGTAAGAGTCAGTGTGAACATGCTGAATTTCCCTAGTTTCCTGAGAATGTATAGGCGCATGTTGTGCCTTCTTGGTCGTAGCGTCAATGTGGGTGAACCAGGACAGATTGTTGGTGATGTGCACACCTAGGAATTTGTAGCTGTCAACCATCTCCAACTTGGCACCAGTGATGCAGACAGGGTGTCTACGATACTTTGCTTCCTGAAATCAATGCGCAGCTCTTTAATTTTGCTGTCACTGAGGGAGAGATTGCTGTCATTACACCACTCCACAATATTCTCTATCTCCCTCCTGTACTCTGATTCATCATTGTTTGAGATCCGACCCACTACGGTCAAGTCATCAGCAAACCTGTGGATGGAATTGGTGCCAAATTTTGCCGCGCAGTCGTGTGTGTACAGGGAGTATAGTAGGGGGCTATGTATGCAGCCTTGCGGGGCTCTGGTATTGAGGACTATCATGGAGGAGGTGTCGTTGTTTATCCTTACTGATTGTGGTCTATGGGTCAGAAAGTCGAGGATCCAGTTGCAGAGGAAGGAACCAAGCCCTAGGTTTTGGAGCTTTTATATGAGCTTGTGGGGATTATGGTTTTGACAGAGCTGTAGCTGCCTCACGGCGCTGAGGCCCAGGGTTTGATCCCGGTCACTGTCTGTGTGAAGTTTACACTTTCTCCCATGTTTGCATGGTCTCGCCCCCATAACCCATGTGTGTAGGGTAGGTGGATTGGCCACGTTAAATTGCTCCTTAAGTGGGGGGAAAAAAAGGATTGGGTGCTCTCAATTTATTTTTGAAAAACTGATCCCTAATTGGATCATGTCAAGAACTGTGTTTATTTTTCCCAGGATCACATCAGGATGATGCATCTTTAAAATAGACATATTCAATTTCTTTGATGCTTGAGGGTTTGATTTACTGTTTGATTCCTTTTCATGAAAAAAACAGAGGAGGCATGGTGGCACATGGCATCAGGGACCCAGGTTCAATTCCGGCCTTGGGTGATTGTCTGTTTGGAGTTTGAACTTTCTCCCCGTGTCTGCATGGGTTTCCTCCCGGTGCTCAAGTTTCCTCCCACAGTCTAAAGATGTGCAGGTCAGGTGGTTTGGCCGAGCTAAATTGCTCCTTAGTGTCCAGGAATGTGCAGGTTATGGGGATGGGGTGAGGGAGTTGGCCCAGGTAGGGTGCTCTTTCAGAGAGTCGGTGCAGATTTGATGGGCCGAATAGACTCCATCTGCACTGTAAGAATTATAATTCTATGATTTTCTTTAAATTTCTGTAACTTGCAGCACCTGTTTCAAAAGCAATGTACAATTTGGAGGAAGTCCATGGACTAGCAGATTCAAAAAAAAGTGTCTTGTACAGTTATGTGTATATATTGCTGTTAGTTTGTAAGTGATAATTTCACTGCCATGCAGACCTACCCACCACAATGTAACTATATAGTAATCTCCCTTTTGGTCCTGATGACTTGAAGCTTGCTCTACTGTGGCACAACAGAAACTAAAAGGGACAATTTAGTCTTTATCTTCAAATTATTCTTTATTTTATTCCAGGTTTGTTCTTTCCTGCTCCTTCCGGGTCAGAAATCTTTGCTAAAGTTAGAATTTTACCAAAAGCAGCCGTTCAATTCTGCTCGTTCTCAGAGTCGTTAATTGAATGACAATGTTATATCTGAATGGATCTCTTTTGGCCTTATTTACATTGGCACATGCTGCCCTTGTGTTCCTTTTGTTGATAAAATTGTTTAATGTACTTTATCGTCAACTTCTTTTGACACCCGGTTCTGCACGCTTTAACGCAATTATAAATAATTTCTCTATGTCTATCACTGAAACCACACTCAACAATAAAATGAACCCTCCAGTTAAAGTTGAACAAAATTTTAATACTGTGATTTAGCAATTAATCTTCTCTCTTGCACAGTAGTCTTGCACATGAGTTGTCCTTTCATTATTACCCAAGGGCAGGATTCCATGTAGACGTGTGCGCATAGGCGAACAGACACAAAAATCCACATCACTGGCCAGTATGCCATCTTACCGACCCCATCCTGCCCACTAGCTAATTTCTCAAGAGGCAGGATATGGGTTGGGATGGCTACCTGCTCACAAGTACCGGGTGTTCAATTAAGGACTTTAAACCATCACAGGCCAACTGTCAGGAATCTCTGACATGCTAGAGATTAAACTGAAGGCAGCCTTGTGATGACAGGTTGAGGGTGGGGCCAGTGTTCCAGACAGAGGAGCACTGAGGACCCTCCCTCCCCTCTTGCTTCACCACAGCTGCAGGTCATCCTATGGAGAGATTGCCCTCTCCACAATGGATAGGATAGGATTTGTTTATTGTCAGGTGTACCGAGGTACAGTGAAAAGTATTTTTCTGCGCGTAACTCAAAACAGATCATTTAGTACATGAAAATTAAAGAAAAGAAAAAGAAAATACATAAAAGGGCAACACAAGGTCCACAATATAAATACATAGACACCGGCATTGGGTGAAGCATACAGTAGTGTAGTAATAATGAGGTCAGTCCATAAGAGGATTGTTTAGGAGTCTGGTAGGGTCCGGAGGGAGGTCGCCATGCAGAAGCCCTTCTCCATTTGCACCCATTCGGCTTCCCGCTCCTTTCTCCATCCCTTTACCCTTTCCACAATTGCTGCCCAATGGTAACATTGTAGGTTTGAGAGGGCTAGGCCCAATGATTCTCGTTCTTTGTAGGACTTTCTTGGGGATCCTAGGGTTCTCCACCCCCAAACTCACTCACTCACACACTCACACACACACGCACACACACATGCCATGATTGTTTTCCTACTGCCTTGAAGAAGACCTTGGGGATGTAGATCGGTATGGATCTGAACAGAAAGAGGAACCTGGGCAGTACGTTCATCTTAATCGCCTGCACTCTCGCTATCAGGGAGAGAGGGGGTGTGTCCCACCTCTGCGGGTTCTTTTTAACTTCCTCAACCAGGCTGGTCAGGTTCCACTTGTGGATCCATGACTCGTCATGGGTGATTTGGATCCCCAGATAGCGGAATTTGTGTCAGAGCCCCTTCAGCTCTGCTCCTCCCCCTTGCGGGTTCACCGGCAGGATCTCAATTTTGCACAGGTTGAGTTTGTAGCCCAAGAACGCTACAAACCGTTCAAGAGCACCATGATTCTCTCCATGCTGCTTTGCGGGTCTGGAGATGTAGAGGAGCAGATGCTCAAAGAGCAAGACTCCTCTCTGGATCCCCTTCCAATTCTTTGCTTCCTGAGCACAATCACTAGTGGCTCAATCGCTGGGGCGAGTAGCAGGGGCAACAGGTTTCCCTGTCTTGTGCATCTGTGCAGCTGGAAGTACTTTGAGCTGGTGGTATTCGTCTGCATGCTCTCCGTGGAATCGCTGTTCAGGGGTTTAACCCAGGCGGTGAACCCTGTTCCAAGCCCGAACTGCTCCAGTACCTCAATGAAGTACTTACATTCGACTCTGTCAAAGGCCTTTTCTGCATCCAGGGAGATGGTTACTTCTGATATTCTCTCCCTGGATGTTGTTATTATCATGTTCAGCAGACGCCTGATGTTCAATGTTAGCTGGTTACCTTCGACAAAGCCCGTGTAGTCCTCTGCAACCACCTCTGGTACACAGTCCTCCAGCCTCCTGGCTAGGATTTTGATCAGTAATTTCGCATCTATGTTTAGCAGCAAAATGGGTCTGTTGGACCCGCAATTCATTGGGTCTTTATCTTTCTTGGGTATCGGTGAGATTGGGGCTTGTGTAGAGATCTCAAATGCCTCGTTAACCTTCTCCGGCTCCTCTACTAGTTTGCCTCTGTTGTCTCTAACCTGTGCTTTTTCCCTCGTGGCTGCCTGCTTTCTCAGCTTTGTCTCCGTGTTCGTACAGGGGCCCCCCTGCCTGACTGAGTTGATGCATTGCTTTCCACTGCAGGTCAAAGTCCACTTGTAGCTTTTCTCACTGGTCTACCTCGTAACTCTATTGGGATCAGTTATCCCCAAAAACTGGGCAAAAAGGGCAAAAACCAAGGACTCCAGCAGGAGGCACTTAACATGTGACCTCCACCTACATGTCGCCACCGGAAGTCAAAGCTGAACGCTTTTATTACTTAGAATTGCCTCACCCATGGCCCTACCATCGAAACCGGAAAAACCTGCTCGACCTACCACTTGCGCAGCCTGGTCTGATCCCTGACACGCAAGTGGGTCTCCTGCAAAGAAACAACATCAGAGTTTGAGGTATTCACAGAATCACAGAAAAATAAAATGTAGAAAAGGCCCTTCAGCCCATCGAGTCTACCCCGCCGTGTGAACGGCACCTGATCTGCCAATCCAAACCCAATTGCCAGCACTTGGCCCATAGCCTCGAATGTTAAGACGTGCCAAGTGCTCATCTAGGTACTGTTTAAAAGATGTGAGGCAACCCACCTCTATCACCCTCCCAGGCAGTGCCTTCCAGACCATCATCACCCTCCAGGCAAAACCATTTTTCCTCAAATCCCCCCTGAACCTCCTGTCCCTCACCTTGAACTTGTATCCCTTCGTAACCAACCCTTCAACTAAGGGGAACAGCTGTTCCCTATCCACCCTGTCTATGCCCCTCATAATCTTGTACACCTCGATCAGGTCACCCCTCAGTCTTCTCTGCTCCAGCAAAACCAACCCAAGCCAATCCAACCTCTCTTTATAACTAAAATGTTCCATCCCAGGCAACATCCTGGTGAATCGCTTCTGCACTCCCACCAGTGCAATCACATCCTTCCAATAATGTGGCGACCAGAACTGCACACAGTACTCCAGCTGTGGCCTCACCAATGTTCTATATAACTGCAAAATGATTTCCTTGCTTTTGTAATGTATGCCACGATTGATAAAGGCAAGTGTACCATAAATCTTTTTCACCACCCTATTAACCTGCCCTTCTGCCTTTAGAGATCTACTTACAAACATGCCTCGGTCTCTTTGTTCCTCAGGATTTCCCAGTGTAGTGCCATTCATTGAATATTTCCTTGTCAAATTGTTCCTTCCAAAGTGAAATAACTCGCACATTTCGGGATTAAATTCCATCTGCCACTTTTCTGCCCATTTGACCATCCCGTCTATATCTTCTTGTAGCCCAAGACACTCAGCCTCACTGTTAACCACCCAGCCTATCTTTGTGTCATCCACAAACCTTGTCCTACCCCAATAAAGTCATCTAAGTCATTTATATAAATGACAAATAATAGGGGACTCAGCACAGATCCCTGTGGTACGTCACTAGACACTGGCTTCCAGTCACTAAAGCAGCCATCTATCATCACCCTCTGTTTCCTACAGTTCAGCCAACTTTGAATCCACCTGATCAAGTTCCCCTGTATCCCATGTGCATTTGCCTTCTTTATAAGTCTCATGTGAGACCTTGTCAAAAGCTTTGCTGAAATCCGTGCAAACTGCATCACTGCACTACCCTCATCGACACACTTAGTCACGTGCTCAAAAAATTCAAATTTGTTAGGCATGACCTCCCTCTGACAAAGCCATGCTGACTATTCCTGATCAAACCTTGACTCTCCAAGTGGATGATAGATTCTCTCCTTCAGAATTTTCTCCATTAGCTTCCCTACCACTGACATGAGACTCACTGGCCTGTAGTTTCCTGGCTTATCCCTACAGCCTTTCGTAAATAGTGGAACCACATCCACAGCTCTCCAGTTCTCTGGCATCTCTCCTGTGGCCAGAGAATAATTAAAAATTTGGGTCAGGGTACCTGCGATCTCCTCCCTTGCCTCCCACAGCAACCTGGGACACAATTCGTCCGGGCCTGGAGATTTCTCAACTTTAAAGCCTGCTAACACCTCCAATACCTTGCTCAATAACCTCACAGTCTCTCTCCCTGAGTTCCATGTCGGCCTCCTCTTTCCCTTGGGTGAAGACAGGTGTGAAATACTCAATTAACACCCTTCCAATGACCTCTGGCTCCACCCACAGATTTCCCCCTAATGGGCCCTACTTTTTCCCTGGTTATCCTCTTTCCATTGATACACTTGGAGAATATCTTGGGATTTTCCCTACTTCTACCAGCTAGAGATTTGTCATATCCCTTCTTTACTCTCCTAATTGCTTTCTTAAGCTCCATCCTGCACTTTCTGTACTCCACTGATGCCCCCCCCCCCCCCCCCCCCCCCCCCCGGTCCAATCCAAGACCTTTTTCTGCAATTTGTCTACTTCCTTGTCCATAACAAACCTAAATTGTTGTGGCTGTATCAGTAAAATGCTGCCCCCCCCCCCCCCCCCCCCCCCGGCCCCCCTACCAACAGACATTGAGACAGTAAAGCAAAAAGATCCACCCAAGATGACTACCAAGCCAGAAGACTGGACAAAGGAAATCCAACAGACACAGTCAGCAAACGACCCCACCCCACTCCCCCTCCCAAAAATGCCATCACCATTGAATGTGACCACATATAAAAGCGAGGCAAGCAAAGATGTATTCTAAAACTAAAACCTACATTTAACAAGACTAAACAAAACAAAATCTCTCGCCCCATTATGTTTTTAAAAAACTACTATAATGAGCTGCAGCGAACCCTCCAAAATCACTCCCATTAACTAACTCCTGAGTTAACAGGGAGACTCCCATTGGAGGAAAAGAAAAATAGATAAATACCAAAACCATATTTAACCTCCACCCTCCGCTAGCCACTAAATGCCTTGCCAAACGAACATCTGAGGGCTTGTGCCAAAGTTGGGAGAGCTGTCTCACAGACTCATCAAGCAACAGCCTGACATAGTCATACCCACAGGATCATACCTTAAAGACAATGTCCAAGACACCACTATCACCATTCCTGGACATGTCCTGTCTCATCGGCACGTCAGACTCAGCAGAGTTGGTGGCCTAATGATGGAATTACCGTGAGGGAATTACCACCAAGCCAGGGGATCGACCCTGGTTGAATGAAGAGTGCAAGAGAGCATGTCAGGGGCAATGTCAGGCTCACCGAAAAATTAGGTGTCAACCTGGTGAAGTACAACACAGGACTACTTGTGTGCTAAACAGTGTAAGCAGCAAGTAATAGGCAGAGCTAAGTGATTCCACAACGAATGTATCAATATAAGCTCTGCAGTCCTGCCACATTCAGCGTGAATGGTGGTGGACAATTAAACAACTCGCTGGAGGAGGATGCTCCACAAATATCCACAATGATGGAGGAGCCCAGCACATATGCGCAAAAGACGAGGCTTAGCCATTCACAACAATCTTCAGCCAGAAGAGCCGAGTGGATGATCCATCTCGGTCTCCCCTGGAGGTCCTGTGATTCACAGATGTCAGTCTTCAGCCAATATGATTCACTCCACATGATATCAAGAAATGACTGAAGGTACTGGATACAGATTTATGGGCCTTGACAATATTCCAGCAATAGTACTGAAGACTTGTGCTCCAGAACTTGCCGCATCCCTAGCCAAGCTGTTCCAGTACAGCTGCAACACTGGCATCTACCCGGCAATGTGAAAATTGCACAGGTGTGTCCAGTAAACTGGACAAATCCAACCAGCCAATTACAGCCCAATCGGTCTACTCCATCATCAGCAAAGTGATGAAAGGAGTCAGCAACAGTGCTGTAAGCGGCGCTTACTCAACAATAATCTGCTCATGGACATTTAGTTTGGGTTCGGCCAGGTTCACTCAGTTCCTGACCTCATTACAGCCTTGGTTCAAACATTGTCAAAGAGCTAAATTCTAGAGGTGAGGTGAGAGTGACTTCCCTTGACATCAAGGCAGCATTTGACCAAGTATGGCATCAAGGATCCCTAGTGAAACTGGCGACAAAGAGAATTGGGGGGGAGGGGGAAACTCTCCACTGGTTGGAGTCATACCTAACACAAAGGAAGATGGTTGTGGTGGTTGGAGGTCATTCATCTCAGCTCCAGAACATGATTGCAGGAGTTCCTCAGGGTACTGCCCTGGGCCCAACCATCTTCAGCTGCTTCATCAATGACCTCCCTTCCATCATAAAGTCAGAAGTGGAGATGTTTGCGGATGACTGCACACTGTTCAGCACCGTTCGCGGTTCCTCAGGTAATGAAGCAGTCCATGTCCAAATGCGGCAAGACCTGGAAAATATCCAGGCTTGGGCTGACGAGTGGCAATTTACATTCACGCCACACAAGTGCCAGGCAATGACCATCTCCTACGAGAGTCGATCTAACCACCGCCCTTGACATTCAATGGCATTACCATTGCTGAATCCCCCACAATCAACATCCTGGGGATTACCGTTGATCAGAAATTGAACTGGACGAGCCATATTAATACCAGGGCAGAACAAATGTTAGGAATCCTACGGCGAGTAACTGACATCCTGATCACCCCACCCAAAGCCTGTCCACCAGCTACAAGGCACAAGTCAGGAATGTAATGGAATACTCTCCACTTGCCTGGATGAGCGCAGCTCCAACAACACTCAAGAAGCTTGACACCATCCAGAACAAAGCAGCCCGCTTGATTGCTCATTCTTCTGCAAACATTCAGACCCTCTGCCACCAAACAGTGGCAGCCATGTGTACCATCTACAAGATGTACCTCAGTAACTCACCAAGGTTCCTTTGCACCTTCCAAACCCATGACCACTACCATCTAGAAGGACAAGAGCAGCAGATACGTGGGAACGCCACCACCTAGAGGTTCCCTCCAAGTCACTCATCACTGTGACTTGGAAATATATCGCCATTCCATAACGGTCACTGAGGCAACATCCTAGAACTCCCTCCATAACAGCACTGTGGGTGCACCTATACCTCAAGGATTGCAGCAGTTCAAAAATGCAACTCACCACCATCTTCTGAAGGGCAGTAAATGCTGCCCTAACCAGCGAAGCCCATGTCCTGTAAATGAATATATTAAAAAACACTTTGAAAAAGAAAGGAAACCATATATTAATGTAAAGAACAAAACCCCACGAAGTCAAGAACCTCCAATCTAATTAAAGGCAATAAAACACACAACCCCAGCGAGAAAGAGAATACAAACAATACTGCATGCCCATTAACAAAGCCATAAGCCAAATTACACAGTGCACAACTTGTGCCTTTTAACAAAAGGGCATCTCGCTGGCATGCTGGAAAATAGTCTTTTTCCTCAAACGTGACTAAGACGAGCTCAAAGGACTATCCTGAACCATTTATATTTCATTTTACTCTTCCCAGTATAGATCTGTGTACTTTGCCAGTAGCCCTACTATCGCCACAAGCCCCCACCCCCACCTCTACATTATCCTCCAGAATATCTGTTCACTTGCTGGACTGCCACTGCAATGCCAGTGTGATTCTTATCACCAAATCAAACCTTGGTCTGTCCTCTTGCTGCAATGGCACTATCTCCTCCCCTGAGCATCTCGCCTTGTTCAATCCCTTTTACTTCTCGTTTAAAATCCTTTCTCACCTAAATACCAATAAAAAAAAGTTATCTGCAGGATAACTTCACTGTTTTTCTCCATCAGCTTCTGCACTATGTGACATTCCATCCTCGGTGATTTCAGCCTCTATCTCACTTCTTGGTTTGCATCCCTCCTATACTCACTTGATATGGGGCTGGTTTAGCACAGTGGGCCAGAAAACAATATATAAAAGTGGGGGACGGTAGTCAGTGGGAGTCAAAAAAAGCAAGCAAAGTTCTGTGTGGAAGTCACAGGAGTTGTGGGGAAGCAGTGAAGTCAGGGAGAGCAAACCTGAAGGAAAATAGTACCAGAGACAAGCGATTAAGAACAGTGACAAGGAATGAGAGAGAACACTGCAGAAGAAGATCAAGGACATGGCATCACAGGTCACTGGTAGGTGATTGGTGTTTGGTGAGCTCTAAGGTAAGCATTACATATCTAAAGGAGTTTGGAGGCAGAGCGGATCCAATGTGAGCGTCAGAGAATGAGATTTTTTTTAAAACAAAGTATTATCAGTATAAGGGATGGTGCTGGGGTGAGTTTTTTTGTAAGTCTTTCATAAGCTGGGAGCTCCATGGATAGCATGGTCACTTTGCAGCTTACGTATATGCAGAGTGTCAAGGAATGAAAGTTCTCCTGGGTGCGTCTCACTCTCAGTTAGTATTTATACTGATGAGAGTGACAGGTCTTCTGGAGAGTGCAGTGTGAGCCAAGTCCAAAACACCTTGGTTGCTCAATACAAATGTTTAAGGGGTTGAGAGATTTTAGTTAGGTGGATAAATTGGTGAAGCTGGCTTCTTAAGAAGAGAAAGTTGAAAGATTTAACAGAGCTGCTCAAAATCATGAGGATTCTGAACAGAGATGATACGGAGAAACTGTTCCCACAGGCGGAAGGGCCAAGAACCAGAGGATACCAATTTAAGGTGAATAACAAACAATTAAAAGCAAACAGATATAGAAAGGAACTGGTTTAACTGTTCATTACCAGATCTGGTTGGACCATGTAAGACACTATTGAGTCCTGCTCTCATCTGTCAAACTGTTTGTTATTCCAAGATCGTTCTAGATTACAAAGGTAACCCCTAACTGCTTTTCTCCACAATCATCTTAAACCCCTCTTCCTTGTGCCTTCACCTCTAACAATAAGCAGAAGTACCTCATGGACTTTGTCACTAAGATAGATACCATCGGATCATCTATTCTCAGTTGTTTCCCTTCCTTCCCCTCATCTACCAGTCCAAAATTTCCTTGAAGGTTCTCCCTGCCCAAGCTCTGAATTCATCCTTTCTCGGGTTTCTCTCCTATCGCCCTTCATGCCCTGTACAAGCTCATTTTGACCATGGATCCAACCTTGTGCTACTTGACCCTATAGCTACTAATTTACTGACTTCAAACTTCTCTTCCTGACTTGCATGTTAGTTAATATTGTTAACAGTTCCCTCTCATCAACTGTGTCATTATCACTCACTCCACAAACATCCTTGCAATCTACTGCCATCTCCAACTTCCCTTTCCACTCCAAAGTCCTTGAACATGGCCTCCCACATCAGCGTCCATGTTTCCTGACACACCCTTGTTTGAAACTTCGAATCGTGTTTATACCCCTGTCACAGTACCAAAACAACTCTCCTCAAAGTTATAAGTTATATTGTATGTGATGTGACAATGGTAAGCTATCCTTTTATGTCCTCCTCAGTGTCTCTCTCACTCTTGAACCCAAGTGCCTTTGACATTGTTGACCACATCATCCTCCTCCAGCGCTTCACTGCCGTTGCCCAGCTGAGTGAGACTGTACTTGCATGGTTCCGTTCTTATCTAATGGGTTATAGCCAAAACATATCACCTGCAATGCCTTCTCTTCCTGCTTCTGCTGTCCCCTTGTTTCTCTCATCTACATTCTGTGAGGATCCTCATAGAGACCAATAACATTTTTAAAAGATCTGATTTTAGGTTTGTATATTACACCACAATCTCACTAGAACCATATTCTTGTGTTTATTGTCCTCAAAGCTACTCTTGGCTTTGACAGGATCTGTCTCCCTGCCCCACCATTATCTTTTTAAACAAATTCCTGAACACATCTGATCATATTCGAATGGACCTACAACAGCAAGGCACCCATTGGTCACTCCTTGGCTTGTAACTCTCCACATGCTTCATTTTTGTGAACTGGGCATCCATCCTCACCAGCACTCTGATTGGAAGGTAACCTGAGAATAATCTTTTCCCTGACTCTTCCCAAAATCTCTCTGGCTGACTCTTCCATGATCTCCCACTTCCCTATCTCTAATTTCCAACCTTAAATCCTGAGTCCTAAATCCTCCTGTGCTCCTCAAATTCTGACTTCTTGATTATCCCAATTTGAATCACTCCATCATTATCATACCTGCTAAGACTGCAGGCTCCAGTAGGCCTCCATTTTCACCTTTGCCTCTATATCTACAAAGCACTCATTAAAATCTACATATTTGACTGTTATCTGATCAAATATCTTGTTATCATAGAAACACAGAATTGTTACAGTGCAGAAGGTCGTCATTCAGCTCAATGTGTCTGCACTGACTCACCAACTGAGCAATTCACTTAATGCCAATCCCCTGCCTTTTCCATGTAATCCTACACATTCTTTCTCTTCAGATAACTATCTAATTCCCTTTTGAATACTGTAACTGAACCTGCCCCCCCCCCTCCCACGCAGTGCATTCCAGACCTTAACTATTCGCTGTGTGTGAGAATTTTTCCTCCTGTCGCTTTTGCTTCTTTTTCCAATTCCTTGGTAATTGTACCACAGATGTACAATCTGTGTCCTTTCGTTCTCAAACCTTTTATGAGAGGAACAGTTTATCCGTATCTACTCTGTCCAGATCCCAACCCCCCCCCCGCGCGCCGAACAGTCCCTCAAACACGGTCGCAAGCATCCCCCACCTTTCCTCAAGCCGCTCTGAAGAGCCCCTGAACTAATACTTTATCTTCTCTAATCACAGGAAGTCATACAGGTCACCCAACCAAGCCGCTGCCCCCGGTGGCAATGCCGACCGTCACTCCAGCAAAATTCGCCGCCGTGCAATCAGAGAGGCGAAGGCCACAACATCGGCCTTCCTCCTCTCCATGAGCTCCAGCTTCTCTGAAACCCCAAATATCGCCACCAAAGGGTCCGTGTCCACCTCCTCCTCCGCTATCCTGGCTAAGACTGCGAACGCTCACGCCCAGAATCTTCCCAATTTTTCGCAACCCCAAAACATGTGCGTGTGATTCGCTGCCCCCCCCCCCCCCACACCTCTCGTACTCATCTGCTACACCCTGAAAGAACCCATTCAATCTCGCCCGAGTCATATGCACCCTGTGCACCACCTTGAACTGTATCAGGCTCATCCTTGCACATGAAAAGGTCCCGTTTACCCTACACAGTGCCTCACTCCATGCTCCCCAATTGATCTCCCCTCCCAACTCCACTTACCATTTCTCCTTGCTCTTCACCCCCCGCTCGCCTCCCTGCTCCCCCACTTGTATATATCCCTCCCCTTCCACATCCAGGACCAGCAGGGTGTATCCCGGCAAGACCCACCACTCCAATGTACATTCAGAACTGAAGTTCCTCATACCTGGAACCATTCTCTGAATCTTTCCTGCAATGGCTTCATGTGGCTGAATCACACGTTTTCTTTGATAATTGCTCCTCTGAAGCACCTTAAGAAATTTTACTGCAATAAAGGAACATATTAATGCAAGTTCTTGTTATAATTGTGAAAATTTGAGTATGGTATTCTTTGGAGCAGTAGAGGGAGCATTCACAAGACAATAATTTGATATCAAGCAAGGCCCCAGTATGTTCTATCATATGAAAAAGAAAGCAGACGTTAAATACATATTGAAAATTACTTAATATCCGGATTTGTTCAGGATTTAAAAAAGACAATATTAATGCATTTTTAGTTGAGGTGTATTTGTTTTGCTTAACAAATCACTGAAACAATTTAAATTCACAGAATTTTTATCCAATTAATTTACATTTTTATTTTAGTTTATTGCAACTGGCCTTAAAGTATGATCATTGATATATTGGTTTGTTTGTATCTGTTTAGGATATGGTCATATGCAAAGAGAACTTTAGAAAGAAAATATGCACCTTTGCTGAATATTCCAATAGATTGTGCTTTGCAGTTCATTTTAGGGATTGTAAAGATTACTTTGCGTATGATGGGTTCCTGATCTGAGACACAATAGGATGGGCAAATGAATAACTGGTTCCTGCAGCCAGGTCAAGAGTTAAATTGACAGAGGCTTGGCTGCAGATTACCTAATTTCTTCTTAGTCACTGGGAAATTATACTGTAGAAGGTAGAAGATAAAATAATTTTAAACAGAAAAACTTTTTAAAGTTATCTGTCCATTAGTTTGCATTTCAATTTAACATACCTTAAATACGTAGAGGCTTGTGCATGGATTCTTTTAATGTGGGGTGGTCATTGCACACCAACCACCACATGGTCCCAGCGGAGCGAGGTCTTTGCTCCTCTCGCCCCGCTGCTGCTCCACTCGCCCCGCTCCCGCTCCTCTCACCCCTGCTTGTGCAGGTCAACTTCATCATCCTTGTCTGGAAGGACGGGAGCATGCCGGATGATCTCAGAGATGCCTTGATTGTGGCCATCTTCAAGAAAGGAGGCGGGTCTGACTGCGGAAATTACAGAAATGATTTCCCTACTCTCCGCCAAAGGAAAGGTCATTGTGAGTACACTCCTCAACCTCCTGCTCCCAGGGGCTGAATAGCACCTCCCAGAGTCTCAGTGCAACTTCCGCCCATCAAGAGGCTCAATGGACATGATCCTCAGTGCGCTACAAATCCCGGAAAAGTGCAGGGAGCTGCAACCTCTATACATGGCCTTCTTCGATCTTGCAAAGGTCTTCGACTCCGCCATCCATAAGGGACTGTGGAGCATCCTCCTCAAATTCGGCTGCCCGCAGAAATTCGTCACTATTCTCCGCTTGGTCTATGATGTCATGGAGTCATAGAGTTGTCGATCATGACAGCACGGAAACAGCCCCATTGGCCCAGCTGGTCCATGCTACCCAGTTTCTATCACTAAGCTAGTCCAACTTGCCTGCATTTGGCCCATATCCTTCTATGCCCACCCTGCACATGTAACTGTCTAACTGCTTCTTAAAGGAGAAAATTGTACCCCCCTCTACCACTGCCTCTGGCAGCCCATTCCAAATGCTCACCACCCTCTGTGAATAAATTTCCCCTCTGGTGTCTTTTGTGTCTCTCTCCTTTCACCTTAAACCTATGCCCTCCAGTTCCAGACTCCTCGACCTTTAGGAAAAGATGCTGTCTATATGCCTTATCAATGCTCCTCATTATTTTATAGACCTCTATAAGATCATCCCTAAGCCTCCTTTGCTCCAGGGAAAAAAGCCCCAGCCTATCCAGCCTCGCCCTATAACTCAGACTAGCACGTCCTGATAGCATCCTCGTAAATCTCTTCTGCATTCTTTCTAGTTTAACAATATCCTTCCTATAATCGGTGACTAGAATTGAACACAGTATTCAGTGTGTGGTCTTGCCAATGTCTTGGACAACTTCAAGAAGACATCCCAACTCCTGTATTCAATATTCTGACCAATAAAACCTAGCATGCTGAATGCCTTCTTCACCACCCTGTCCACCTATGATTCCACCTTCAGTGAGCTATGAACCTGTATTCCTAGATCTCTTTGTTCTGTAACTCTCCCCAACACCCTACCATTAACTGAATAGGTCCTGCCTTGATTTGATCTACCAAAATGCACCACCTCTTATTTATCCAAATTAAACTCAATCTGCCATTCATCGGCCCACTGGCCCAATTGGTCAAGATCCTGTTGCAATCTTATATAACCTTCTTCACTATCCACTATGTCACAACCATGCCTCCTACATTCTCATAGAAACATTTATATATATCAAAAATAACAGTGGACCCAGCACCGATCCCAGTGGCACACCGCTGATCACAGGCCTCCAGTTTGAAAAACAAACTTGCACAACCACCCTTTAGCTTCGGTCGCCAAGCCAATTTTGTATCCAATTGGCTATCTCACCCTGGATTCCGTGAGATTTAACCTTTTGCAACAACCTACCATGCAGTACCTTGTCAAAGGCCTTGCTAAAATCCATGTATGATGTAGAGATGCCAGCGTTGGACTGGGGAGAGCACAGTAAGAAGTCTTACAACATCAGGTTAAAGTCCAGCAGGTTTGTTTCAAATCACTAGCTTTCGGAGCACTGCTCCTTCCTCAAGTGAATCATGTGAATCAAAGTGGAGCTGAGTCCACAAAAGATCAGCCATGATCTCATTGAATGGCGGAGCAGGCTCGAGGGCCAGATGGCCTACTCCTGCTCCTAGTTCTTATGTTCTTATGAAGTCCATGTAGACGATGTCGACTGCACTGCCACATCAACCTTCTTGGTTACCCCTTCAAAAACTCAGTCAAATTCGTGAGACATGACTTTCCCCTTACAAAGCCATGCTGACTTTCCCTAAGTAGCCTTTGCCTATCTAAATACCTGTAGATCCTGTCCCTCAGAATATCTTCTCACAATTTACCCACTACAGAGGTAAGACTCACTGGTCGATACTTCCCGGGCTTATCTCTATAGCCCTTCTTAAGCAAGGGCACAACATGTCATGCAAGCAAGCAGTGATCGTCACTAACGGAACCACCACAGACCCAGTATGCGTGCACTCTGGTCACAAACAGGGCTGCACCATTGCACCAACACTTGAAAATGAAATGAAAATCGCTTATTGTCACAAGTAGGCTTCAAAATGAAGTTACTGTGAAAAGCCCCTAGTTGCCACATTCTGGCGCCTGTTCGGGAAGGCTGGTACGGGAATTGAACCGTGCTGCTGGCCTGCCCTTGGTCTGCTTTCAAAGCCAGCGATTTAGCCGTGTGCTAAACCAGCCACAGATCTAGAGATAGATATTCTCTATCTTCCTCGCAGCAACACTCCACCCCGTCACCCTGATGCACCCCACTAGAGTGGAGATAATCTACCGGACATGGGGGAAACTGTTCACCCTCCGATGCCGCCAGGCCCGAACCAAGCCCACGCCAACCTCTTTCATCGAGCTGCAGTATGCAGACGACGCCTGTGTGCGCACACATTCAGAGCCGAGCTACAAACCAACGTCGACACATTCACCAAGGCATATGACGGAATGGGCCTCAGACTAAATATCCGTAAAATAAAGGTTCATTACAAGCCTGCGCCTGCCACAAAAAAACTCTTTTCTCTCTCTCTCTCTCTCTCTCTCTCTTTTTCTCTCTCTCTCTCCCCCCCTCCCCCCCACCCCACTCCGAGCTCCGCAATGGCAAGCGATCACTAGAAGGGCAGAGGAAACACCACAAGGACACTCTGTAAATTTCCCTAAATAAATGCGACATCCCCATTGACACGTGGGAATTGCTTGCTTTAGAAATGAAATGAAAATTGCTTATTGTCACAGGTAGGTTTCACCCCACAACCCAAAGATGTGCTGCTTAGGTGGATTGGCAGCGCTAAATTCACCCTTAATTGTAAAAGAAAAATAATTGGGTACTCTAAATTTATTTTAAAAAAGAAGAAAAGTAACAAATTATTATTCAATACATAGCATGTCAATCAGGCGTGAATAACGTAGGAGCATAAACTTTTGCCGAGAATCAAATGAGGGCAAGCGTAATCGCATATAAAGCATTCAGGCAGCAAAATTTACAAATGAGAATGGAACTAGTTAAATCACTATAGCTACATTTTGGCAAAATCTTTTAATCCCTATTTTGCTTTCATCACTGAATTATGGACTTTTTATTATTGGAAATGAAAATATTCCCATTGCTTACAGAATTATTTGATTAGAGCTCCAACTATTACACCTAAAGGCTGACAAGTCCCCAAGACCAGTTGGCCAGCAACCTAGGATCTTAAAAGAAAAAAGTAGATGTACTGGTTGTAATCTTCCAAAATTCCTTAGATTCTGGAAGGATCCCAGTGGATTGTAAAATAGAGAATGTGACACCTTTATTCAAGAAAGGAGAGAGTAAGAAACTAGAGGCCAATTAGCGTAACATATGTTATAGAGAAAGTTCTAAAATCCATTATTAAGGAGGTTATAGCAGAATACTTAGAAAATCACAATGTGATCAAGCAGAGCCAACATGTGAAAGGAAATCATGTTTCAGTAATCTATTAGAGTTTTTTGATGAAATAACTATCAAGGGGTAGATGTAATGTACTTGAATTTCCAAAACGCATTTGATAAGTGCCACAAAAATGGTTATCACACAAGAAAGGATTGCATGGTGTAGGGTGTAACATATTCACACGATAAAGGATTGGTTAGCTAACAGGAAGCCGAGAGTATGGCTAAATGGGTCTTTATCGGACGGGCAAGCTATAACTAGTGGAGTGCCACAGGGACAGTGCTGGATCCTCAGCTATTTACAATCTACATCAATAACTTGGATGAAAGGACCAAATGTATGATAACTACATTTGCCAATGGCACTAAGGTAGGCAGGAACATAAGTTGTCAAGAGGAGGTAGAGAGTCGGAAGAGGGATATAGACAGGTTAAGTGAGTGGGCAGAAATTTAGCAGATGGAGTAAAGGTAAACTTGGCAGGAAGAACAGAATAGCAGTGTGCTTTTTAAATGTAGAGAGATTTCAAAACCTGGTGGTACAGCGGGATCGTGATACATGAAAGTTGGTATGCAGGTACAGCATGTGATTAGGAAGGCCGAGCTAGTGTTGCATACAGATTTATTATAACTTTGTTGCTTTAATATTCTAATTCCCTATTTATAAATCCCAGTATTCCATCTACTTTATTAAGAATTTTCTCAATTTCTCCTGCCACCTTCAAAAGCTTTTGCACATATATCCCCAGGACACTTTACTCATGCACCCATTTTCAGAATTCTATCTTTTTATGTTGTCAGTCCATATGCTGTCTACTAAAATGAACCACTGCACACTTCTCTGGGTTAAATTTAATCTGCCACTTGTTTGCCATTCTACCAACCAATCTGCATCCTTTCTAAGTTTTTTTTTCTTAAATTTAGTGTACCCAATTATTTTTCCAATTAAGGGGCAATTTAGTGTGGCCAATTCGCCTATCCTGCACATCTTTGGGTTGTGGGGGTGAAACCCACGCAACCTTTCTAAGTTTAACACAACCCCCTCGAGTTCACAAACATCCAACTTTTGTGTTGTATGCAGATTTTGAAATTATGCCCTGTGCAGCAAAGTCTAGGTCATCAGGAAGAGCAGGGATCCTAACATTGACCCCTGGGGATATCCCCTATGAACCTTGGTCCAGAGGAAAACACTGTTCACCATTATTGTTTCCTGTCACTCGGCGAATTTTGTATCCATGTTACCACTGACCCTGTGAAGCAACTGTGCTAACTGCTGTGCTGTTGTACTGCACTTGGGAGAATAAGGAGAACTCCTTCACCCCTGAGTGTGTGAATCACCATATGTCCACTCCCTCATCTGTTCCATGAATGCTCCTAGTTCCTTCGCCATGTGTGATTTTTCTTTTCCCTTCCCCCCCCCCCCCCAATTTGAGGTTTGATCCGTCTGTCCTTGGGTCCTGTATGCAGTTCAAGTTATCCCCCATGATAAGTCAGTGTTTGTCTGTTGGGGATTTCCGCCACGGTCTTTTTCACAAATTCCATGTTGCCCCAGTTGGGAGCGTACACGTTTACAAGGACAATTGGTGCCCCTTACAGGACACCACTAATCATGACGTACCATCCCCCTTGGTGCGTTACTGTCCTTGTCGTTGTAAATGCTGACCTGAGTAGTATGGCCATTCCCCTAGCCCTCATCCCTTGGCACGAATTATACGTTTGTCCCACCCAGCCCTTTCTTACCCGCAGTCGGTCCTTCTCTCTCAGGTGGGTCTCCTAGAGGAAGACTATGTCAGCTTTCCGACTTTTCAGATGAGCGAAGACTTTGCATCTTTTCATTGGGCCGTGAATTCCTCTGACATTCCAAGTGACTATTCTGATGGGGAGTTTCTGTCCCCCACCCTCTTTGCGGGATCAACCATACTTACCTATTGGATGTGCCCCTGCACTCCCAAAGTTTCCCTTTGATAGAGGACCATCCAAAATGGCCGTGGTCACCGTACTCCCCATGAGGACAGGCCCCTGCACTTCAGGGTCTCACTTTGTCCAGGGGCCATCCAAGATAGCCACCATCTATGTCTACACCACATAGGTGAACCCCGGCACTCCTGGTTTCTTTGTTTGGGGACCCTCCAAAATGGCTGTTTGCGGTGCCTTTGTGTTCCTTGTTGTTGCCATGTGCGATCTGTCGTAGCCAGCCTAGCGCCCTGGACTTGCCTGTCCCTCTGCTGTCCCCCTAGGTCTCTCTCTCCTCCCCCCCCCTCCCCCACCATCCCCGTGAGTGTCCCCTCCCAGACCCCCCTCCCCGTTTAACCGCCCGCCCTATTTTCCCCCCCACGTGCAGTGTTCTCCCTGCCCCCCCCCCCCCCACACCCCTGGTCAGCAGGCACCCTCTCCCCAATGGGAGATGTGCCATGTCCTCCGCAGTACATTTAGTGCTAGTTTACACCCGCTAGTATGCTGACCCCCCCCCCCCCCCCCCCCCCCGGTCGATCTATACCAGCCCCTGACCGTTGCATGTCTGTTCCTCCTTCCGCCTCCTCACACCCTGCGCCCTGCTGATCTTGCCCCCTGCTTTCTGAGGGCTTGGCTCCAAAATGCAAAATGAGGCTGTGCAGTCCCGCGCAAATGGTTTCTCAGTGTCTCGATACGCTGACTTATCTAGTTCAGTGTTGGTTCTATTGTTGTCTTCCCAGCCCATGTTTGTGGATGAGCTCATCCATGTCCATCAGTGCGGTGAAATTATACTCCCTGTCCTGAAAAGTCACTCAGAGCTTGGTCGAGTACAGCATTCCAAAATGCACATTGTTCTTATAAAGGTCCGCCTTGGTTTTGTTAAATTCTGCCCGGCACTTGGCCAGGTCTGTCCCAATGTCCTGATGACCCAGATTGACTCCAGTTGCAGGACCTTGTATGTCTCGCCCAATTTAGGATCCTTTCCCAGTCTTGGTACCGGTGGCTGCTCCCCGGTTTTGGGCTTTGGCCTGAGTGACCTGTGGGCTCTGTCTACTTCTGGAGGCTTGGCGAAGCTTTCCATTCCCACTAGCTTACCTAGCATCTGGGCCACAGGCTCCTTAGGGCTCCTGCCCTCTGTTCCCTCTGCTCGGCCCACAATGCGGAGGTTCTGGTGGCACGACAGATTTTCTTGATCCTCTACTTTCCCTTTTAGTGTCCCTTGCGTCGCCACCAACCTTGCCATTTCCATCTCTAGTACAGAAATCTGGTCGCTCTGGTTGGTCAAGACCTTCTCCAACTCTCTAATAGTCGCTTCCTGAGTCTCTAGCGCCTTTCTGCCTTATCTACTGCCGCCTGAAGGGTGACCAGCTCCTCCGCTATCGTCACTTTAACCATTGCCATCATCTCTATTTTGATGGCCTCCTGGAGTTCCTGTGCTAGGAAGTCCCTCCATCCATTCATCCGTAGGGGGAGCCCCACGTGTGGTCTGGCGGTTCTTCCCATTCAGGTGCGGCCTTCAACTTGATGCCTTGGGTGCTTGCCATTACCTTGTCCTTTCTCTCCAGGCTTTTACTGCCTTTGCCATCTTTCCTGTATCAGCCTCTCCGAACAGGCGCCGGAATGTGGCGACTAGGGGCTTTTCACAGTAACTTTATTTGAAGCTTACTTGTGACAATAATTTTTCATTTCATTTCATTTTCGGCCTCTGGAGTTGCTGCCGCTTGGCATGTTTTGTCCTGATGGTGTAGGGGGAGAGGTTTTTCTCCCCACTTTAGTGGGTTATTTTGGGTTAAAACGTCTAAATTCAAGTTTCCAGCCACCTTCCATGTGTCCACTCAGCACATCCCCATCACCAGAAGTCCCCTTTTAATCTTTAACATCCACGTTACCTAAGCTTTATGTGGGCAGACTTTAAAGAATGTCACATTACCCCCTTCTTTCCTTTTACCTTATAGAAAGGAGGCAGGTTGAGATTTTCCCAGCTCTGTCGTGGCGGCACCCGCCATAAGGGATGCAATGGGCCAATCAAAGGTCCATTGACTTTCAACAGGACTAGAAGATCCTGGTGGCGGGCATAATTTACCGAAATTCACTAGACTCTGGGGTGGTCCCGGTGGATTGGAAATTAGCAAACGCGATGCCACTGTTTAAAAAAGGAGGTAGGCAGAAAGCAGGAAATTATAGGCCAGTGAGCTTAACTTCGGTAGTAGGGAAGATGCTGGAATCTATCATCAAGGAACAAATTGCGAGGCATCTGGATAGAAATTGTCCCATTGGGCAGACGCAGCATGGGTTCGTAAAGGGCAGGTCATGCCTAACTAATTTAGTGGAATTTTTTGAGGACATTACCAGTGCAGTAGATAACGGGGAGCCGATGGATGTGGTATATCTGGATTTCCAGAAAGCCTTTGACAAAGTGCCACACAAAAAATTGCTGCATAAGATAAAGATGCATGGCATTAAGGGTAAAGTAGTAGCATGGATAGAGGATTGGTTAATTAATAGAAAGCAAGGAGTTGGGATAAATGGGTGTTTCTCTGGTTGGCAATCAGTGGTGTCCCTCAGGGATCCGTGTTGGGCCCACAATTGTTCACAATTTACATAGATGATTTGGAGTTGGGGACCAAGGGCAATGTGTCCAAGTTTGCAGATGACACTAAGGTGAGTGGTAAAGCGAAAAGTGCAGAGGATACTGGAAGTCTGCAGAGGGATTTGGATAGGTTAAGTGAATGGGCTAGGGTCTGGCAGATGGAATACAATGTTGACAAATGTGAGGTTATCCATTTTGGTAGGAATAACAGCAAACGGGATTATTATTTAAACGATAAAATATTAAAGCATGCCGCTGTTCAGAGAGACTTGGGTGTGCTAGTGCATGAGTCACAGAAGGTTGGTTTACAAGTGCAACAGGTGATTAAGAAGGCAAATGGAATGTTGTCCTTCATTGCTAGAGGGATGGAGTTTAAGACTAGGGCGGTTATGTTGCAATTGTATAAGGTGTTAGTGCGGCCACACCTGGAGTATTGTGTTCAGTTTTGGTCTCCTTACTTGAGAAAGGACGTACTGGCGCTGGAGGGTGTGCAGAGGAGATTCACTAGGTTAATCCCAGAGCTGAAGGGGTTGGATTATGAGGAGAGGTTGAGTAGACTGGGACTGTACTCGGAATTTAGAAGGATGAGGGGGGATCTTATAGAAACATTTAAAATTATGAAGGGAATAGATAGGATAGATGCGGGCAGGTTGTTTCCACTGGCGGGTGACAGCAGAACTAGGGGACATAGCCTCAAAATAAGGGGAAGTAGATTTAGGACTGAGTTTAGGAGAAACTTCTTCACCCAAAGGTGAATCTGGAATTCCTTGCCCAGTGAAGCAGTTGAGGCTCCTTCATTGCATGTTTTTAAGGTAAAGATAGATAGTTTTTTGAAGAATAAAGGGATTAAGGGTTATGGTGTTCGGGCCGGAAAGTGGAGCTGAGTCCACAAAAGATCAGCCATGATCTAATTGAATGGCGGAGCAGGCTCGAGGGGCCAGATGGCCTACTCCTGCTCCTAGTTCTTATGTTCTTATATCCTGGCCCCAGTCCCAAAACATAACAATTTTCCAAACTCCAATTCCCCTTTACATTCAATTCAGACATAAATAATTTTTAGTAAACAGTAAACCCAACCACACCTGGCTTGTGACCTACTTGCAGTGTATTGACAATTGACTCGTAAATATGCAAGTTAAAATCTGCCTCTACACAGCGGTGGCCAGATTTCTAGGATCAATGAAGGAGGGAGTGGTGATCCTTCTTCCAAATCCTTTAGTGCACACTAGTTTTTTTTAAGTTTTCTATTGCCAGTGACCACCACTGTCATATCAATCTTGAAAACCAAATTCTAATTCAACTCCCTGCACATGCACATATATTTTTAATAGACCACTCATATTTGTGGTTCCCTCCTTTGTGTTTGTTTATCCTAGTGGCACTATTATCAGCCCAGGAAAATGGGTCAAAAGTTAGTTCTGAGCTTAGATTTTGCACAAGAAAAAGTGCAAGCTCTATACTATTTACTTTCAGCTTATCTCATGTTCATAACCTGAGGTTAAGCAGATCATGGGACACTAATGAAACATTCAGCAGGTCATGGGACACTTATGAGACTAGGAGATTGATATTCCCAAAGGACTATACATACTTTCCCCCCCCCACTGAAGGACGGGCGTCCCCTCTTACATCCTGTATAAAACTGGAGGGCCACGAACTGTGAGCTGCCTCCTTGTAGTAGCGTAACTGCTCTACTACCTGTACTCTTGTTCTGTTGCATTAAACCTTTTCATTTGACTCGACCTGTTCTGCTCAGTGTAGACTCTTTTCCAGACCTTATAATATTGGCGCCAAGGAATAAACTCTGGTCTCTGGACAACGTTGTAGCCTTCAGTCTCTCCCGCCTCCGAAACCCCATGTACCGATTGGGTTCTTCCGCGCCCCGGGATGCCCTTTGACTCGACCTGTTCGGCTTGGTGCGGTCTCCTTTCCAGACCTTATAATACTGGCGACAAGGAATAAATTCTGGTTTCTTGAAGACGCCGCAGCCTTGGCCACCGCCGCCTCCGCAGGCCCAAGTAATGGTTGGGTTCTTCCGCGTTCTGGGATGCCATTGTTTGGTTGGTTTGTATCCGTTTGATGGAACTCTGGAGAGTTGGGTCTGCTGCGCTAAGTGCATTGCTTCTTCTTTTGGGCAAATGCCATAACTGAGAATGAGCGGCAAGTGGCAGTGTTCTTCACCATGGTCGGGTGGGGATACTTAGGGGTTAATCCGACATGCTTGATTTTTTCCAACACCCCAGACTCCCGCACCTTTGAACAGCTGATCGAGGTGGTCAGTGGCCATTTTAGCCCACCGTTTTGGGTAATAATGCAACGGTACAGACTTAATAATGTTGTCTGCAATCTAGGGAAGTCTGTGGCCGTGTTTGTAGCCTGTTTGCGCCGAACTGTGTTCGTTTGGAGCGTCCTTATTGGAGGCCCTGAGGTATCAGCGATGCAGAGACGCAGTAGAGATACTGGTGGAACCTTCTCTGGTATTGTCACAGACCGTTCAAATAGCCCAAGCAAAGGAAGGCGAGGACCGTGGAGTCCGGGAACTGCAAGCCATGGAGGTGAACGTCTTAGGGTGTGAACCCGGTCTAGCAAACTCCTCCTTTTAGTAAGATCAGCGGCAGGCCCCTGAAGTGTGGTTGCTTACGTCCCCACGTCTCCCGGGGCCACTGCCTGCCCTTGTCACGATTGTTGGATCTTGGTGCCCTACTTGTGGTTGCTAAGCCAAGGGGCCCGTCGACAGACAGGGCAGATTGCCACCAACGATCAGGCCGTGGCCAGCGTTCGCCCAGGGCAGGAGCCCAGGCCAACAGTTTTGGAGATCGGGGGAAGGAGGAAGAGCTCCTTTTACACTGTCTCGGCGCCTCGCGTAGCTTCCATTATTATTTCCATCCAGGTTAATGGCCACCTGTTGCAAATTGAACTTGACACCGGAGTGGCGGTGTCAGTAGAGGATTTAAAACTTTTGAACATATTCAAAGGGGGACCCGGCTGCTGGATCTACCTAAGACTGCGGCGCATCTCTCCAGCTGTACTGGAGAACAACTTAGTGTTGCTGGAACGTAGTGTATGGTCACCAGGAGGCCCCATTGCCTTTAATAGTGATTAATGGGGACTGGCTTAGTTTGTTGTGCCACGATTGGCTCTGCCATTTACACTTAGATTGGAATCGAATTCTACAAGTCACCTCGGGAAGTTTATGTGCTGTTTTGGGGAAGTTTCCCAAAGTATTCATTCCAGGGCTCGGCATCATCAAGCAGCGAGAATTCACGTCGACCCTTGTCGTGGATTTATGTTATTCCGGACCTGATAATACTCTATTACTAACCTATGCCCCAGGTTAACCTATTAAAAGAGGGAAACCTGTTTTCCTGCCAAGACTCAGAATAGATCTCACGAAGGGAGAATGTTTTCCCGGTCGCAGTTAATCAGGATTTCAGTTACTTTCTATAGGGAGAGTTCAGATTCGTCACTAATAACTAAATCGATACCTCTTGAGGTCGCGGGTCCTATTGCCTACTTAGGCTTCCTAAATGAGTGTCTAGGAGATCAACCTCGAGATTAATTTATCTTTATTGTGAAAACACTACCAATAGATACATACTGAATTGCAGAGTTAAAGTATAAGTGGACTAAACAGTCCTTCTAGTTATCTACTAACAGACTAACTTCTCTCAATCGAATGAGATATCTAAACATGGAAAAATCCTTAAAGCATCTCTATTAGTTTCTTAATACATCTATAAGAAGTTATACAAAACCATACTTACAACCTGTGGTTTTGTCCGACGAGACAAGCTTCCTAAGAACAGAACTGACTCTCGCCCTAAAAGGGGGGTCAGGATCAGAGAGAGATACTTCTGCTAAAATCCCCTCTCCTTATATACATAAAATTTATCGGTTTAGGAAGGCATTTATTACCTTGGCATTTATTGTTGGTTAATTATCTATAGCCAAATGGCTAATTGGATGTACTATCACTGATAGATCTTTTAATGGTTGTAGTGTCTGTGTGATTGTCAGGAATCCTAAGATATATTGGCAAGGGAGGCACTGGTTGGTGCCTACCTCTTGTCAGGGTGACATTCAGATATCAAAACAGACACTTTTGTGAAGGTGTTATCGTAAGTGTCCAAAGGTATAGTTTGAGAAAGATTTGTGTATCTATTTATCTGGGGAATTCCCTGTCCTTATATTTTGAATACTTCTCGGGAGGGGAGTTTGTCTCAAAGGATTTATGGTCTATCAAAGAAGAGCCTTTAATTGTTTGATACTAATGAGTCCTTGGAACCAGCTTGGAGTCTCCCATCAGGTGGTAACCTCTACCTGACCTTTAGCTGGAGTGGTTTTATTCCATCTTGAATTAGAATGCTGTTTGTATTACTGCCTTTTTTTTTAAATAATTTTTATTGAAAGAGTTTTTCCATACAAACATTTACCCCTACTAATTTTTAAATTATTTACAACACAATCCCTCTAGGCAAATGTCCCTCCCTCGCCCGCCCTCTCGCGCGCACCAGTCCTCCCCCCCCCCCCCCCCCCCCCCGGGCAACCTTAACAAACAAGGCAGCCTACAGTTTCAGACATGAGCAGCAAGCAGACTTGCCCGCGTTACAGTCGTGCATGTCCCCCCACGACCCTTGCTGCCCCCCCCCTCCCCTCCCCCCCTCCCCCCCCCCCCTCCCCCCTCCCCTTCCCCCCTCCCCCCTCCCCCCTCCCCCCTCCCCCCTCCCCCCTCCCCCCTCCCCCCCCCCCCTCCCCCCTCCCCCCCCTCCCCCCCCCCCCTCCCCCCTCCCCCCCTCCCCCTCCCCCCCCCCCCCCCCCGGGTTGCTGCTGCCACGACCCCGAACGTCTATCTCTGATCTAAAAAGTCAAGGAAAGGTTGCCACCGCCTGGCGAATCCCTGTACCGACCCTCTCAGGGCAAATTTGATCCTTTCTAGCTGAATATAGCTAGCCATATCATTAATCCAAGTTTCAACGCTTGGAGGCCTCGCATCCTTCCATTGAATTAATATCCTTCGTCGAGCCACTAGGGACGCAAAGGCCAGTATTCCGGCCTCCCTAGCCTCCTGTACCCCCGGTTCTACCCCGACCCCAAAGATCGCAAGCCCCCATCCTGGTTTGACCCTGGACCCCACCACCTTCGACACCGTCCTTGCCACCCCCTTCCAGAACCCTTCCAGCACCGGACATGCCCAGAACATATGCACATGGTTCGCTGGGCTTCCCAGACATCTGACACACCTGTCCTCACCCCCAAAGAACCGGCTCATCCTTGTCCCCGTCATGTGAGCTCTATGCAGCACCTTAAATTGAATGAGGCTCAGTCTCGCACACGAGGAGGAAGAGTTGACCTTCTCCAGTGCATCCGCCCACGTCCCGTCTTCTATCTGCTCTCCCAGCTCCCCTTCCCACTTGGCTTTCAGCTCCTCCCCTGATGCTGCTTCCGCCTCCTGCATTATCTTGTAGATGTCTGATATCTTCCCCCCTCCGACCCAGACCCCCGAGAGCACCCTATCACTCGCCCCCTTACTGGGGAGCAGGGGAAACCCCTCCACCTGCCGCCTAGCAAATGCCTTCACTTGTAAATATCTGAACATGTTTCCCGGGGGGAGCTCAAACTTCTCCTCCAGCCCTCCCAGGCTCGCAAACCTCCCCTCTATAAACAGGTCCTTCAGCTGCCGTATGCCCACCCTGTACCAGCTCTGAAATCCCCCGTCGATGTTCCCCGGGATGAATCTATGGTTCCCTCTTATTGGCGCCGCCAACAGACCTCCCATTTCCCCCCTATGTCGCCTCCACTGCCCCCATATCTTGAGGGTGGCCGCCACCACCGGGCTCGTGGTGTACCTCGTGGGGGGGAGCGGCCATGGTGCCGTTACTAGGCCCCCCAGGCTTGTGTTACCACAGGACGCCCTCTCCATTCGTTTCCAAGCTGCCCCCTCCCCTTCCATCATCCACTTGCGCACCATTGACACATTTGCCGCCCAGTAGTACCCCGAGAGATTGGGCAGTGCCAGCCCTCCACTGTCCCTACTCCGCTCCAAAAAGACCCTCCTCACCCTTGGGGTGCCATGCGCCCACACGTAGCTCATGATGCTACTCGTCACCTTTTTGAAGAAGGCCCTAGGGAGGAAGATGGGCAAGCACTGAAATAAAAACAAGAACCTTGGGAGGACCGTCATTTTGATTGACTGCACCCTCCCCGCCAGCGACAACGGTACCATGTCCCACCTCTTAAATTCCTCCTCCATCTGTTCCACCAGCCTGGAAAAATTCAACTTGTGGAGGGTCCCCCAGTTCCTTGCCACCTGCACCCCTAAGTACCTAAAGCTCTTTCCTGCTCGCTTGAAGGGGAGTCTCCCAATACCCTCTCCCTGGTCCCCCGGGTGTATCACAAAAACCTCGCTTTTGCCCAAATTTAGTTTGTACCCCGAAAAGTCCCCAAACTCTGCTAATAGTTCCATTATCTCCGGCATTCCCCCTTCTGGGTCTGCCACGTACAGCAGTAGATCATCCGCATACAGCGATACTCGATGTTCCTCCCCTCCCCTAGTCAGTCCTCTCCACCCCCCTGAACCCCTCAGTGCCCTCGCCAACGGTTCAATCGCCAGTGCGAAAAGTAGGGGGGATAGGGGACATCCCTGCCTGGTCCCTCGGTGGAGCCCGAAATACTCCGACCTCCTCCCGTTTGTCACTACACTCGCCGTCGGGGCCGAGTAGAGCAACTTCACCCACTTAATAAACCCTTCCCCAAACCCAAACCGTTCCAACGTCTCCCACAGGTACTCCCACTCCACCCTATCGAATGCCTTCTCCGCGTCCAGCGCTACCACTATCTCAGCCTCCCCCTCCACTGCCGGCATCATAATTACATTCAGCAATCTCCGCACGTTCGTGTTGAGCTGCCGCCCCTTCACGAACCCCGTCTGGTCCTCATGGATTACCCCTGGCACACAATCCTCTATTCTAGCTGCCAGGATCTTTGCCAGCAACTTGGCATCCACGTTCAGAAGCGAGATAGGCCTGTAGGACCCGCACTGCACGGGGTCTTTATCCCGCTTCAATATCAGGGAGATCAGAGCCTGCGACATTGTCGGGGGCAGAACCCCCCCCTCTCGCGCCTCATTAAAGGCTCGTACCAGTACCGGTCCCACCAAGTCCACATTTTTCTTATAGAATTCCACCGGGAACCCATCTGGCCCCGGCGCCTTCCCCGCTTGCATCTGACCTATTCCCTTGACTAGCTCCTCTAGCCCTATTGGCGCCCCCAGCCCTTCTACCAGCCCCTCCTGGACCCTTGGGAACCTCAATTTGTTTAGGAAGTCCTCCATTCCCCCTCTCCTCGTCGGCGGCTCAGACCGATACAACTCCTTGTAAAAATCCCTGAAGACCCCGTTCACTTCTTGCCCCTTCTGCACTACCTTCCCGCCCCTCTCCTTCACTCCCCCAATCTCCCTAGCCGCATCTCGTTTGCGAAGCTGGTGTGCCAGCATCCTGCTCGCCTTTTCCCCATACTCATAGACCGCGCCCTGTGCCCTTCTCCACTGCGTCTCTGCCTTCCTGGTGGTCAGCAGGTCGAACTTGACCTGCAGGCTGCGCCGTTCTCCCAGCAGCCCCTCCTCTGGTGCCTCCGCATATCTCCTATCCACTTCCAATAGCTCCCCCACCAGCCTCTCCCTCTCCTGCCTCTCCTTTCTTTCCCTGTGCGCCCTTATGGAGATCAGCTCTCCCCTGATCACTGCCTTCAGGGCCTCCCAGACCATCCCCACCTGCACCTCACCCGTGTCATTCAAGTCCAGATAGCTCTCAATGCTCTTCCGGACCCTTTTACACACCTCGTCGTCCGCTAACAGCCCCACATCCAGCCGCCACAGCGGGCGCTGGTCCCGCGCCTCCCCCATTTCCACATCCACCCAATGCGGTGCATGATCAGAGATCGCAATGGCCGAGTACTCAGCTTCCCGCACCCTCGGGATCAGCCCCCTGCTCAACACGAAGAAATCGATTCTGGAGTACACTCTATGGACGTGGGAGAAAAAGGAATACTCCCTCGCCCTCGGCCTACCAAACCTCCATGGGTCTACTCCTCCCATCTGCTCCATGTACCCCCTCAGCACTTCTGCCGCTGCCGGCCTCCTATTGGTCCTTGAGCTCGATCTGTCTAGCCCGGGGTCCAGCACTGTGTTAAAGTCCCCCCCCATGATCAAGCCCCCTGCCTCCAGTCCCGGAATGAGGCCCAATAGGCGCCTCATAAAACCCGCGTCATCCCAGTTCGGGGCATATACGTTGACCATCACCACTTTCTCCCCCTGCAGCTTACCCTTCACCATCACATACCTACCCTCCTTATCCGCCACCACCTCCTCCGCCACGAACGACACCCTCTTTCCCACCAGAATCGCCACCCCCCCGGTTCTTTGCGTCCAATCCAGAGTGGAACACCTGTCCCACCCACCCCCTTCTCAGGCGAACCTGGTCCACTACCTTCAAATGGGTCTCCTGTAACATTGCTACATCAGCCTTCAGTCCCTTCAGGTGTGAGAATACCCTTGATCTCTTGACCGGCCCATTCAACCCCCTCACGTTCCAAGTGATCAGCCGGGTCGCGGGACGACCCCCCCCCCTCCCCTGCCGATTAGCCATGTCCTGTTCCCTGCTCGCCCCGGGTCGACCCTCCCCTTCTGACCCGCTCCCCATGACGATGTCCCCCTCCCCCCACCTCTCCAGTCCTCCACTTCCCGTTTCTGGTCTTTTCAGCAGCAACCCGGTGTCCCTCCCTAACCCCCCCCCCCCCCCCCAGGCTAGGACCCCTCCTAGCCGCGATGTACCCTCCATCGTACTCCCGTAAGTCAGCTGGTTCACGCTGACCCGGCTGCTCCTGCCACACTCCGACTCCCCCCGGCTCGGGGGGGGGGGCCTCCCCCCCCTTGCCACTCCTCCCTGGCCCCGCTCCAGCGCGGGAAAGGTCGCCATTGCTAGCCACGCCCCGCACTCCTCCCCTCCCCCCTCCTCTGCCCCGCGTGCGGGAAAACAGAGGAAAGCCCGCGCTTTCGCCCTGCCACACCCCACCCCACCATCTTCAGTTCCACCCCCGTCCCCGTCCATGCCTGTAAAAGAACCCCCCCTAGGAGCCCATATCCCCGATCTGCTCTCCCCCCCGTCCCACCTCCCCAACTTAACATTATAAATAACAGATAAATAACAAATAACAATGTACTTAACAGTCGCCCTCTACTAAACAGCATAAATAACCATAAATAACCATGAATAACCACAATAACAATAACTAAGGGAAGTTGGCAAAGGGGGAAAAAAAACATCAGAAGAAAAACCACAGCAAGAGTTCAAAATCCAAACAAAGAATTCAGCTGAAAGTACCCGAGCGGCTACGGCCGCCAAGTATCCCCTGGGTCTAATTCGAGTCCAGTTTCTCTTCCTGTACAAAGGCCCACGCCTCCTCTGGGGACTCAAAATAGTGGTGTTGGTTCCTGTAGGTGACCCACAAGCGCGCTGGCTGCAGCATTCCGAACCTGATCCGTTTTGCATGTAGCACCGCCTTCGTCTGGTTGTACCGGGCCCGCCGCTTTGCCACCTCCGCACTCCAGTCCTGGTAGACCCTCACCGTCGAATTCTCCCACTTGCTGCTCCTTTCCCTCTTGGCCCACTCCAGCACTCTCTCACGATCGCTGAGTCGCTGGAACCGCACCAGCACCGCCCTCGGGGGCTCATTTGCTCTTGGCCTCCTAGCCATGACCCTGTAGGCCTCTTCCAGCTCCAGGGGCGAAGGGACGGCCCCTGCCCCCATCAGGGAGCTCAGCATTTCTGCTACATATCCCGGGAGGTCTGACCCCTCCAGGCCTTCTGCCAGGCCCAAGATCCTCAGTTCTTCCGCCTCATTCGGGTATCCAGCTCCTCAAAACGGCTCTGCCATTTCAGGTGGAGTGCCTCGTGCACCTCTACCTTTCCCACGAGGACCGTGGCCTCCTCCTCCCTCACAGTCATCTCCTGTTGCAGCTCCCGAATCGACGCCTCTTGGGTCGCCTGGGCTCCCATCAGCCTGGTGGTCGTCGCATTCATTGACTCCAAGAGCTCCATTTTCAGCTCCGTAAAGAAGCGCAGGAGAGCGGCCTGCTGCTCCTCCGCCCATTTCCTCCATTCCTCGGGTGCGCCACCGGCCGCCATTTTGGTCTTCTTCCCCCGCTTTTTTTTGGGAGCTGCTGTTGCTTTCTTTACCACCCCACTCCGGGTACCGACCATAAAGTTGGTCTGGTTCTCTTCAGGGAGCCTTCCCCCACCGGGATTTGTCCTTACAGCGCCGTTGGGGCCCTCCAATCGGCCCGAAAACACCTTTGTAGCAGGAGCAGCCAAACGTGCGACTTAGCTGGTCATAGCCGCAACCGGAAGTCCTACTGCCTTATTTTTAATCCGAATTCTGCGGTGAACATGATATCCATCACACCCTTTTACTCAGCGTCGGTTTTTCCAGACCCGCCTTCTTCAGTAGACCTTAATTGACAAAGTTAATTCAGAGTCGGATTGTCTGGAAGCATTGGGCATAATTCGGCCTATTCGTTGCCAATTGGTCCACTCCGGTTATTTCCGTCCTCAAGCCAGATGGTTCCATCTGCATTTATGGGCATTGTAAATTAACTGTGAATACCAGGGGCAGCACGGTGGCGCAGTGGTTAGCATTGCTGCCTACGGCGCTGAGGACCCGGGTTTGAATCCGGCCCTGGGTCACTGTCCGTGTGGAGTTTGCACATTCCCCCCGTGTCTGCGTGGGTTTCACCCCCACAACCCAAAGATGTGCAGGATAGGTAGATTGGCCACTTTAAATTGCCCCTTAATTGGAAAAAATAATTGGGTACTCTAAATTTTTTTTTAAACTGTGAATACCACTTCCCACCTGGACAAATATATGCTTCCATGAATAGAAGACCTTTACGACAAACTGGCCAGTAGAGTTACAGTCATGAAATTAGACATGAGCAACGTAAACCTGCAGCTGCTGTTGGATTAGGATTCGCAGCGTTATGTCGCCATCAACACACAACCGGCCTATTTGAATACAGAAGAGGAACACCTGAAAAATCTGGAGGCAGTGTTCCGCAGGTTCTCGGACTCCCGGCATTTGACTGCGGCAAGAGAAATGTCTTTCTCATGCGCACACACTGGTCTACCTGGGGTATCAAGTAAACAGTGCCAGCCTCCACCCCGTGGTGGATGATGAGAAAGCCATCCAATTGACTTTGGCTCCCACCGCGCTACGGCTCTAAGGTCGTTCTTGCGCCTCGTTAATTATTACAGTAAATTTGTTCCACACCTGGCTGTTATTCTGGCCCCTCTCCATTGAAGGAAAAACTCTGAATGGCACTGGGACCCCGTCCAGGAAGCTGCATTCCGGCGAATAAAGAGGTGCCTGGCAATCCCGCCTTGCTGACAGATTATGACCCTCGAAAATCTTTGACTGTCACCTGTTGTGCCTCCCTGTACGGGATCAAAGCAGTGTTGCGCATCAATTGCCAGATGGATCAGAGCCCTTGCTTCCAGAATCCTGTCGGCAGCCGAGGGCTGTGTCCACTTTGAGAAAGAAGGCTTGACGGTGATCTACGCCATCAAGAAATTCCATCAAAATGGGTACAGACGGCATTTCCTATTGATCACCAAACACAAACCTCTGCTGGGGTTTTTAAAGACGATGAGGCATTCCACCCATATCCTCAGCTCGAATCCGACTCTGACGTTGTTATTAGTGGTTTATGAATACTCGTTCGGCCACAACCCTGGGTCCTAGATTTCCCACACCAACGCACTGAATTGCCTGCTGTTGCCCTTGGAGTCGGTGCCTCCCCACTGTGTCGATGGATTGTCAGCCATATTAAATTTTATGGACACTTATCCTGTCACGGCCTCGCGTATCTGCGAATGGACTCCAAAAGATCCCGTCTTGACGAAACGCATCCTCACTGGAGGCTATGCAGATTAGTTATCTGGGGAGCTGCAGGCCTTCGTCACCAAGTTGACTGCCTTAAGTATTGAAAATGGGATCTGACTCTGGGGAGTCCAGGTGGTAATCCCTGAGAAGGGTCAGTCGTTAGTTTGTGGCCACCCCGGGGCCTCTCAGATGAAGATGTTAGCTCGGAGCTACGTCTAGTGGCCTGGTATGGACGCAAATATCAAAACACTGGCCCGCCAGCGGGACATCTGTCAGATACACCAAGAACCCCCCGCCGCTGTACCTCTGCACCTGTGGGAATGGCCTGGCCAATTGTGGGCCCGCGTCCATGTCGATTTTGACAGTCCCTTTCTGGGATCAATGTTTCTTCTGCTAATTTACACGCACTCCAAGTGAATAGAGGCCCACCGAATACCATCTATCAACATGGCAATGACGATCGGGGTCCAACGGGGTCAGCCAAGTTGGCCTGATTTCTGTTTGCATACCGGACTACACCCTCCCCATGCAGTTACTCTGATGGGTCGGCACCTACAGACCAGATTGGGTTGCTGTTACCCGATATAGGGGCAAAAGTGCAAAAGGCACAGGATCTTCACATCGTGGTTCTGTATTCTTTTTGTCCCGGGGGATAGAATTTACGTCCGTAATTATGCTCAGGGTGACCGCTGGCTTAAGGGAACTGTTTTGCGGCGGACCGGCTGATCTCGTATCAACTGCAGGTCGGGCACCAACAAGTGACGCGCCACATGGACCACCTTAGAGCCAGGCACCTGGCGACGCCCCCATAGGAGGCTCCACCAATAGCCGCGCGGGCCTTGTCGGACCCTGATAACGTCTCTGCCCCGCTATGCCACATGTGGCTGCGCCATTGTGCCCGACTCCCCATCAGACTCCTCTGATTCGGAAATGGATTTGACTTTCGGGGTACCGGGACCGCAGGTGTCAACCCTGCCAATGCCAGAGGTGCCCAAAACTCTCCACCGGTTTGGACGGGAAGAGGCGCACCCCGCTCCGATACTCATCACCAGACCCCTCTCCGTCTGTCGCCTTTCAGGGCAAACTGTTTATTAAGAGACGCTGGCGTCCGCCCTTGCCTCCTAGTCTCGGCCCGGTCATGTTTGTAAGGTCTCTACCACGGACATCGGGGGCGGGGAGGAAATGTCATAACCTTGGGTTAAGCAGGTCATGTGACACTAATGAACATTTTTTTAAATGTTTCTTTATTCTCCTTTTTCACATTTTCTCCCAAATTTACACCCACCAACAATAGACAGTACCATATATGTCAATCCCCATATCAATAACAACGATCCCATCCTCCCACCAAACCCCAAACATTCACCTGCATGTTCACATAAACAAATGACAAAAAGGAATTGGGAATCACCCATAGCCACCATTAACACACACAGCCCCCCCCCCCCCCCCCCCCCCGCCAAACTAATGCTCAATGTCATCCAGTTCTTGAAAGTGCAGAATGAATAATGCCCATGAATTATAGATCCCTTCCATCCTTCCCCTCAGTTCAAACTTAACCTTCTCAAGAGTCAAGAATTCCAACAGGTCCCCCTGCCACGCCAAGGCACAGGGTGGTGAGGTTGCTCTCCAACCTATCAGGATCTGCCTTCAGGCGATCAACGAGGCAAAGGCTACAACATCTGCCTCCGCACCCATTTCCAACCCTGGCTGGTCCGACACCCCAAATATGGGGGCCGGGTCCAGTTTCATGTGCACCACTTTAGAAATTACCCTAAAAACCTCCTTTCAGTAATCTTCTAGCTTTGGACAGGACCAAAACATATGAACATGATTAGCGGGCCCCATCCCCCCTGCAAATTGCACACACATCTTCTACTCCTTCAAAGAATCTGCTCATCCTCGCCCTCGCAAGGTGTGTTCTATACCACCTTCAGCTGTATCGGCCCCAACCTCGCACATGTGGTGGAGGCATTCACTCTTCGGAGCACCTCACACCAGAACCCTTCCTCCATATCCTCTCCCAACTCTTCCTCCCACTTTGCTTTGATCCCTTCCAGTGGTGCCTTCTCTTCCAAAATAGCTCCGTAAACCGCTGACACTACCCCCTTCTCCAGTCCCCCTGTCAGCAGCACCGCCTCCAGCAATGTGGAGGCTGGCTCCACCGGGAAGCTCTGTATCTCCTTTCTGGCAAAATCTCGAACCTGCATGTATCTAAATATTTCCCCCTGCTCCAGCCCATACTTCGCTGCCAGCTCCTTCAGTCCTGCAAACCGATCCCTAAGAAACAAATCTTTTAGTGTCTTATTCCCCTTCTCCTCCCATTTCCTAAAATTTCCATGCCACCTCCCTGCCCCAACCCGAAGTGTTGGCGAAACTGCCTCCAAATTCTCAACGAAGCTATTATTGCCGGACTCCCTGAGTACTTCCCCGGGGCTATCGGGAGCGGCGCTATTGCTTGTGCTTTCAATCACGACCCCCTGCACAAACTCTTCTCCATTCTGACCCACTGTGAATCAGCCCCTCTAACCCAGCTCCGCACCTTCTCCACATTCGCCACCCAGTAGTAATACATCAGATTCGAAGACCCAAACCCCCTGCCTGCCTTCCCCTCTGTAGCAGCACCTTTCTAACTCTGGCCACCTTCCCTCCCCATATGAACGACGTAATCCTGCCCTCAATCTCTCCTTTGGCAGGAAAATCGGCAGGCATTGAAACATAAACAGAAATCGCAGCAACACGTTCATTTTAACCACCTGTACGTGACCCGCCAGTGACAGAGTGAGACAATCACACCTAGCCAGATTAGCTTTCACTCTCCTCACCAAACTAGAAATGATGTACCTGCGGAACCCCCCCCTTCTCTCTCTCAGGCACCCTGCACCCCCAGGGTACCTAAAATGAGTCCCTGCCCTACGGAATGGCAGCCCGCCCACCCCTACCCCACCCCTGGCCGAGACACCACAAAATACTCACTCTTGTCTAAATTTAGTTTGTACCCCGAGAAAGATCCAAACACTTGAAGCAGCTCCAATATTCCCCCTATCGACACACTCTGTTCCGACACTATAACAGCAAGTCGTTGGCATATAAGGATACCCTATGCTCTATCCCCCCCCGCACTATTCCTTTCCATACCCACGAACCTCTTAATGCAATGGCCAACGGCTCAATCGCGAGTGCAAACAGCAGGGGGGACATAGGACATCCCTGCCTCGTCGCGCGCTGGAGAGAAAAGTATCTCGAGCTGATGTTTTTTGTGTGGACACTTACCTCGGCTCCTTATATAGTAGCTTTACCGAGTTCACAAATCTTGGTCCATCCCAAACCGCTCCAGAACTGTGCCCCCATTCTACCCGGTCAAACGCCTTCTCAGCGTCCAATGCCACAACCACCTCAACGTCTCCCTCTCACGAACCCCGTCCGATCTTCATCTATCACCTTCGGGAGGCACTCCTCCAGCCTACCCGCCAGTACCTTCGCCAATACTTTTGCGTCCACATTCAGAAGTGATATGGGCCTATACGACCCACACTCCGTCGGATCCTTATCTTCTTTTAGCAACAGGGAAATCGAGGCCTGCCCCAAAGTTTGTGGCAACACCCCCTTCCCTATCGCCTCTTCAAACATCCCCACCATCAGGGGTGCCAGCTTATCCTTGAATTTTTTAATAATATTCCACCAGCAACCCACCCGGCCCTGCCACCTTCCCCAGCTGCATCCTCCCAATCGCATCCTTTATCTCCTGCTCCACTATCGCTCCTTCTAATGTCGCCCTGTCCCCTTCCCCTAACCTTGGGTACTCCGACCCATCTCAAAATTTCTGCATCTCACGGTCCCCAGGTGGCTCTGACCTGTGCAACCTCTCATAAAATTCCTCAAAAACCTTGTTAATCAGATCCGGAGCCACCACGAACTTCCCTGCCCAATCCCTCACTTGCACAATTTCCCTTGTCGCTGCTTCCCTCCGGAGCTGACCTGTTAACATACCCTGTTCGTAAACTGCACCCCTTGCTCATCCCAGTTGGTGCACTGCCTTCCTGGTAGATAGTCGGTCAAAGCTCACCTGTAGTTCCTTCCTCTTTTCCAGCTTTGCTGGGTCCCCATCGTCTTCATAACTCCTATCTACCTCCAACATCTCATCTATTATCCTCTGCTGCTCCAACCTCTCCTCTTTGTCCACTCTGGCCTGAAACAAAATCACCTCCCCCCTCACCACTGCCTTTAGAGCTTCCCAGACGACCGCCTTCGACACCTCACCCATACAGTTGAAACCTACATATTCCTTAATTACCTTTTCAATTTTGTCACAGAACACTTGGTCCTAAAAGTCCCACATCTAATTTCCATCCTGGCCTCTGCACTACCCCCTTCTCCAGCACCATATCCACCCAATGCGGAGCATGATCTAGCACAGCAATTCCGACCCCTTAACCCCAGCCAGCAAAGCCTTCCCCACCACGAAAAAGCCGATCCGTGAGTATACCGTATGGACTGCTGAGAGAAACGAGTACTCCCGTTCCCTCAGGTGCAGAAACCTCCAAGGGTCCACTCCTCCCATTTCCAACATTAGCCCAGCCAACGCCTTCACCCCCACGTGATGGGACCAGCGAGCGCGGCCATGAGCTGTCCAACCTTGGCTCCTGCACCAAGTTCCAGTCCCCACCCACCCCACCACTAACAGTTCGTATGTGTCCAAGTCGCGGTTGGCCCCAAACACCTTCTTTGTAAATCCCACACCGTCCCAACTGGGGCTATATACACTTAACAGCGCCACTAACCTCCCCTCCAGCGTCCCTGTCGCAATCACATAGCTGCCCCCCTGATCTGCCACTACCCTCTCCATCTGGAAGCGTACCCTTTTGCTGACTGTTACCGCTACCCCTCAAGCCCTCCCGTCATGTCCAGAGTGAAACACCTGACTGACCCAGCCCTTTTTAAGTCTCTCCTGGCCCTTCACCCTCAAGTGAGTCATCTGTAGCAGTGCTACATCGGCTTTCAAATTTTTAAGTTGCGCAAGCACCCTTGACCTCTTGACCGGACCTCCTCACCCCCTCATGTACCACGTGACTGTCCTAACTGGGGGTCTCTCACCCCTCCGCCACCCTTCTTATCCACCATCATCATACCACCGGGCCCTGCCCCATGAGCCCGACCCGCCCCTATCCATTATTAACATCGAACCCCTCCCCCCTCCCAAAACACCCCCTACATTTCCTCTCGAAAAAACATCTCCCAGCATCAATCCCTTTCCCCCCCCCCCCCCCCCCTCCCCTCGCTCGCCTCGTAGGCTGATCAAAACCTGCTAACCAGGCTCCAATGTCCGCAGCCCTCCTCTCAACTCACCTCCGTTCACTAGCCGACTTTAGTTGGCTAGCGTGGGTGGCTCCCCCCCCGCCAAGATATACTGTCCCCTCCCACCCAGTCCTCGAGAAAGAAAAAAACAAAGCAACAATCCAACCCATACAATTCACTAAACTAAGATATAACCGTCGCAACACAGAATGCCAATCAACCCAGCCAATAACTTGAATTTTGTAACAATGTGAAGAGAAGTAAATTACAATACACGTCAGTAAAAAGAAAGTTGTAGCATTTATACATTTTCCAGCTCCCCAATCACAGTCCACAGTCTCTCTTCCAGCTCCGCTCCTGACATCTGTCCCAAGCCTTCTGCCCTCGCGAACGGCTCAGCCGCCTCCGCTGTCTCGAAATAAAAGTCTTTGGCGTTATACGTCACCCTCAGCTTCGCCGGGTATACCATACCAAATCGCACCCCCTTGTACAATGCCGTCTTCACTCGTCCGAACGCCGCTCATCTTTTTGCCAACTCCACTGTCAAGTCCTGGTAGATCCGAACTCTAGCACCATCCCACTGCACCTCACGCTTCTGCTTTGCCCAGCTTAACACCTCCTTTATGCAGTACTTATGGAAGCAGATAATTACTGCTCTTGGCGGCTCATTCATTTGGGCTTCGGCCTTGATAACCGATGAGCTCGGTCCAACTCATACCGGGAGGGGTTCTCACCCTCCCCCATCAGCTCCGCCAACTTCTTAGTGAAGTACTCTGTTACCCTTGGACCCTCTGTTCCTTCGGGCAAGCCCACAATTGTCAGATTGTGCCACCTCGAGCGGTTCTCCAAGTCCTCTAGCTTTGCTCGGAGTCCTCTGTTGACCTCCACCACCCTCCGCATCTCGTCCCCCATCGAGGTGAACTGGTCGCTGTGCTGCGGTACGGCCTCCTCCACTTCTTTCATCTTCTCGCCCTGCTCTCTCACTTCGGCTGATGTCTTTGCCACAGCTGCTCTCACTGGGGCGATTGCCTCCTCCACCAATGACTTCAATGCGACCGCCATCTTCCTCAAAGCCTTCATGTGCCTCACAAACTGTTTTTCCAGCTCCACCACCATCACCTTGGTCATCTTCTCCACTGTAAGTAGTGCGGCCCCACCATCTTGTCAGCACTTTTGCTCGTCTTCTCATTCAACGGCGAGCCCGCGTTTCCTCCCTTCCTCGGCGCTGCTTTTCGCATCCTTTAACGGCTTACTGTTTTTCCTTTTTCTCACCCTTCTTCAATCTCAAATTTCTTTAAAACTTCTTTCTCTTCTTTTTTTGTATACCTCCAGAATTTCCCTGGGACCGGAGACTTCTTGCCACATTCTATGTGGGAGCTCCCCGAACAGGCGCCGGAATGTGGCGACTAGGGGCTTTTCACAGTAACTTCATTGAAGCCTACTCCTGACAATAAGCGATTTTCATTTCATTTTCATGTCGGACATCTCACCTACATCGCGCCTTGGCTTCGGGCCTGCACCCTCGGCCTCCGTTTGGTTCCGCCCCCGCTGCTCCTTTCAAGTTTTCAGGAGAGAGAAGAAAAAAAAATTCTCTCCGTGCTCTTTGAGCCCTTCGGCTTTCAGGTTGTTCCTTAGGGAACAAAGTCGCGATCCCTGCTCCTCCTCCACGTGCAGCCGCTCCGCCGAACCCACCGGGACCAGTCTCTCCTCTCCCGCCCTTCCAACCCTCCGCTTTAACAGGGCGAGGGAGACCGGGCCGACCCTAGAGAGGTTTAATTCTTTCAAAAAATCAGCAGGGAACCCCCCCCCCCCCCCCCCCCCCCCCCCCGTTAAAGCTAGCGGGAGCTTCTCCTGAACGCGGCTGCTCTGCTCGCGAACGCTACCGGAAGTCACACGCATGAACCTTAAGCAGGCCATGGGACTGAGAGACTGGGGGATTGATATTCCCAAAGGTATATGGAGAATACGTGCTCCCCACTGAGGGGCAGGGCGCCACCTCCTACATCCTGTATAAAAGTGGAAGGCTGTGAACTATGAGCTGGCTCCTTGGAGTAGAGTAACTGCTCTATATTCTTGTTCTGTTGCATTAAACCTTTTTCCTTTGATTCAACCTGGTCACCTCAATGCAGGCTCCTTTTCGGACCTTATAATATCCGACTTGCACTAATTTCCTATTCTCACTAAATTCCCATTTTAGACATTTTTAAAAACTGTACCTGTGCCAGATTAGACCATTCCTCTAGCTCTAAACCATCTCTGCCTGTTACTGCACCCTCACTGACCTCACACTTGGCCAGCACTAGAAATTTTTAATGGCTGTCAGAGGAATTATATTTTAAATCAGAATATGAGAATCAAGCAAGAATGTTAATGCATCCATTCAAAAATAATGACGAAGGATAATTTATTGTATGTCATTTGATACGGCAAAATTGTTTTGGCATTAAGACTTAATGATTAAATTAAATGTTTTAGGAAGAGGCTTTGCAGGACGGTTTGATTTCTGCAGTATACATTTTTCAGCTCAAATGTTAGTGCACTAATTGCAATGTGTAAAATATTTTGTGTTCATTTCTACCAAAGCTTCGGCAAATGTTACACACCCTCGTCTCATTCCTACTTTGTGTAGCTGCTTTGTTCATTCTGTCCCTGGCCTCCAGCCAACCAAATGTCCTGCGTGGAATGGGGCAGTAAGAAAGTCTGTGAGCTACTCTGTTTCAACACAGATATTTTGTCTGTACGAGCAAGTCGCAAGACCTGCATAAGGAGACCAGGAGCTCTGTACACCAAAGGCTTTCAGAGCCAATCCTTTAAGATTTATATTTTCTTTGAGGATCGATGCCATGGGGAATTCTGAAAACAGAAATCATTAGAATTACAAATGAAATGCCACAGAAGGAGGATACAATAATCATCTTTGTATTTTTGGAACCAAGCTGCACTGTTTACTTTGTAAGGAACTCACTGCAAGAACTGCTGCACACAGCCCAGAGGCAACCCAAGCTGATTTCAGGACCATTCAACTCTTTAGCCAGACCAAGAATAAGTTGCATTGTTTCAGATGGACAATGTTTATCTGAGGAAACCTTCTGATTCTTTAGGTAAGAGATTATTTATATGTGGCCACAAACAGTACTTTTCAATATGAATATTTTGTTAACTTGCTGGTATTTTTATTCATCCGATTTTCGAGCAACCGTCATGTCTAATGTGTATATCTCAAGATAATTTGCCAGGCTTCATTAGTTCTGCGTATATGGTGGAACTCTTTTTTGAAGGAGCAAGCTTTTTTCTCACAGATGTTTCTTAGTGAAAGATTAGCTTATATACTTCAAAGTATAGGGATATGCTGCTGAAGTTGGAGCCAGTTTGAAAAAAAGCAAAACAACACTGTTTGTTAATTTAACATTGATTATTTACTGCTCGGTGAATGCCGCACAATTTTGGTAAATTTAGACCAATAGTAACTGAGGCTCAGAGCTTTCTGTCTATTTCTGATTACATGCCATGTTTATGAAAATGAAAATCGCTTATTGTCACGAGTAGGCTTCAATGAAGTTACTGTGACAATCCCCTAGTCGCCACATTCCTGCGCCTGTCCGGGGAGGCTGGTACAGGAATCGAACCGTGCTGCTGGCCTGCTTGGTCTGCTTTAAAAGCCAACGATTTAGCCCAGTGAGCTAAACCAGCCCCTCAGTTTATGCACTGTCTAATACCATTTCTTACCTTTTATGGCTTACCCATGTTTATTTTTTAAATTTAAATTTAGAGTACCCAATTATATTTTTCCAATTAAGGGGCAATTTAGCATGCCCAGTCCACCTACTCTGCACATCTTTGGGTTGTGGGGGCGAAACCCACACAAACCCGTGAAGAATGTGCAAACTCCACACGGACAGTGACCCAGGGCCGGGATCCGAACTTGGGTCCTCAGCGGCGTAGACAGCAGTGCTAACCATTACGCTACCGTGCTGACCCCACCGGCTCAGTAGAAAATGAATGTTAGTCCAAATACTGAATTGATTGTACATTGAAGAATGTTTTGTTTTGAATTAGAAGACGATTGTTTTTGACCTGATAAAGTACTGCTCGACATATATATTTATTAAAACGGTGATCTATGGGGGACGTCCGGTGGTGGCCATGGAGTGAGTGGTCGCACAGTTGGTGGCTCCCGCTGAAGATGGGTTTTTTTGGTCTTTTCCCACCCGAATTGTGTAGTATTTGAGGGCAAAAGGTGCAGGAGTGCCCGGGGAAGGTAATACTCTTCTGGTGTGGATGGTTCATGGATCAGCAGGCGAGGAGCGCCACGAGAAAGAAAGAGCAGTTGGAGCAGGAGAGTTTTTGTGGTGCACCACAGGGAAAGATGGCAGGGGGCAAGGGAGGGGCGCTGCCTGCCCTATCGTCGACGGAGCAGCCGGTGGAGTTCTTGAACAATAACTTCCAGCAGCAGAGGAAAGAGGTTGTGGTGGAGCCACTGAGATCTGGGATTGAGCGGGTTGAGCAGAGGCTGGAGTCCCAGGGCCGAGCGATTCAGAAAGTGGAGGAGGCAGTGGGGGAGCATGAGGAGCAAATGGCCTCGTTGGCGGTGGAGTTGGGAGTGATATGGGAAAACCAGAAGAGGCAGAGGGGGAAGGTGAAGGACCTGGAGAACTGCTCCAGGAAGCAAAATGTGAGGTTTGTTGTGGCCTGAAGGCATTGAAGGTGCGGAGGCCGCTGTGTATGTGGAGAGTATGCTGGAAAAGTTGATGGGGGAGGGGGTCTTTGATCGGGCTCTCGAGGTGGACTGAGCCCACAGGGCACTGAGCAGGAGGCTGCAGATGGCGGAGCCATTGAGGGCGATGGTGGTGTGGCTACATCACTTTTTGGTAAAGAAAAGATTCTGCGGTGAGCGAGGCAGACCAAGAGGTGTACTTGGGAAGGGAGTGAGCTGCGGGTCTATCAAGACCTGTGTGAGGAGTTCGCGAAGAGGTGGGCCGGGTTCAACCTGATAATGTCTTCCCTGTTTGAGAATGGGGTGAAGTTTGGAGTATTACACCCACCTGTGGTTGACTTTCCAGAAACAGAAGCTTTATTTCGATGCGGCAGTCGAGATGACGGATGTTGAAGGACAATGGACTGGGAGCAGTGTGAGGGCATTGACCTTTGGAGGGGTTTTGTGCACTTTTTATGGGGTCTGGGCGTGGGTATTCTGGGGCAGGTCTTGGAGGGGGAACATGATGGTGAGTGCGCTTTTTGTTACTCCTTTGTGTGTCGGCGGTTGGGATGGTCGGGGGGGGGGGGGAAACTGGGGATAGAGAGGAATACTTGGAGGCCTTGGGCAGGGGCCACCATGCTAGCTGGGCGGGCTACTTAACGGGAGTGAGGTGGGGAGTTGCCAGGAGGGACACGTGGTGGGGGGAGGCGGTTGGGTTTTTTTGAGGATGGGGAGGGTTGCTGACAAGGATGTGGTTGGTGTGGTGCAGTTGAGAAGGGATCGATGGTGGTGGACATCAGAGGGCGGGTTTGGAGGGGTGTGTGACGTGGGCTGGGGGCTGGCTCACAAAGGGGCATGGAAGGGGGTGGGGAGACCCCCGACCAGGCTGGTCACGTGGAATGTGAGGGAGTTCTATGGGCCGGTCAAACGGTTGCGTGTGTTCACATATTTGAGGAGTCTGAAGGCAGATGTAGCACTTTTACAAGAGACGCACCTGAAGTTGGGGATCAAACAAGGCTGAGAAAGGGATGGGTGGGGCAAGTGTTTAATTCGAGGCCAGATATGAAAACGAGTGGGGTAGCGGTGTTGGTCAATAAGAGGGTTACGTTCAAGGTGGATAGCATTGTGGCCAATCCGGGGTGGAGATATGTGATGGTTAGTGGGAAGTTGGAGGGGTGCCGGTGGTTTTGGTAAACGCTTGTCCTGGATTGGGATGACATGGATTTTATGAGGCAACATTAGGGAAGATTCCCCACTTGTACTCGCATTGATTGGTTATGGGGGGAGGGGGGGGGGGCATAGATCCGAGCTTGGAACGGTCGAGACCCAAGTCGCCTAGGTGTCAACAGTGGCGAGAGATCTAAGGGGGTTCATGGGGGGGGGGGGGGGGGGGGGGGGGGGTGGATCCATGGAGGTTGGGAGGCCGAGGGCGAAGGAGTTTTCATACTTCTCCAATGTGCACCAGGTGTACTCCCAGATTGACTTTTTTGCAATGGACACGGCGCTGCTGATGGAGATGACCGACTCGGAGTATACGCCGATTGTGATTTCCGACCACTCGTCGCATTGGCTAGTATTGCGGGTGGCTCGGGGTGGGGGTGCAATGGCCGCAGTGGAGGCTAGACGTGGGGTTGCTGGCAGATGAGTAAGTCTGTGAGCAGGTGAAGGCTGTCATTCGGGGCTACGTGGAGTTGAAAGATACTGGGGAGGTCACAGCCACCACGTTGTGGGAGGCATTCAAGGCTGCAGTCAAGGGGGAGTTCATATCGGCACACGACGAGAAGAAGGAGCAGGAGGAGAGGGTGAGATTTTGAGGGTGGACTGGTGATAGTCGGAAGCAGAGGCTCCAGATGGAATTCGGGCTAATTTCTACAGGGAAGGCGGTGGGATCATTGCGGAGGGCCAGAGGGGCTGTGTATGAGTACGGGCAAAAGGTGAGTTGGATGTTGGGGTCACAGGAGGTGGAGAGGGTGATTGATAGAATTACGGATGATATGGGGAAGGTGGTGATGGACCCAGAGGGGGTGAATGGAGTGTTTGAGGACTTTATAGGAGACTGTAAAGGTCGGAGCCCCCGACTGGGGAGGAGGGGATGTGGTGGTTCCTGGATGGGTTGGAGTTTCCCCAAAGTGGAAGAAGGGCTGGTTCAGGATCTGGGGGTCCCAATTGGGCTGAGGGAGGTGATGGATGGTATGGGGGCGATGCAAGCGGTTAAGTCCTCCGGGGCCGGATGGGTTCCCAGTAGAGTTTTATAAAACGTTTGGGGCAGACCTTGGGCCACTGCTGGTGAGGGTGTATAATGAAGTGAGGGAGAGGGGGGAATCTGATTTCAGTAAGCAGGGGGTTAAAATGAGATGGCTAGATGTGGTGGGGTGTTGCTGCCATGGGGGAAGGCGGGTTGTGTTATTTATTGAGTTGTTTTGCTCTTTTTCTGATAATTTGTGTAAATGTGAAAATGCCTTGAATAAAATATATTTTTAAAAGCTGATCTATACCGTGCTGGTCCTGACTATATTGATCGATATAGTGTTGGTCCTGGATCAATATCGTGTTGGTCCTGGCTATAGAGCAATGGGTCACAATAGGACTCACTGCTGGGTAGGAAATAAATCATCCGAGGATAGATCATTATCTGAAAAGTGTGCATTTGCGAGCATCAAGGCAAGACAGACTTGGAGTCTGTGATACTGTCAGTGGTTGAACAGTCTGCTACCACTCAACTCTTTAGAATCTACCTTGAGGTTTGGTCCTATGGGCAAAGCACCTGATGTCTGTTAGCATCCACGGGGACTATTACAGGAATCTCCATTTATGGAACAAGAGACGCATATTGTGAAGAAAAACAAATCAAGTGTTGGTTTATTTCAAACCTACCAAATGAAGGAGGATTTTGATTTCAGTAAGCAGCTTCAGTTTTTCAAAATGAAGGAAGCATAATTGCCTGGGATAGTCAAACTTCAGCAGAGAAACGTTCCTAAATCTTAGTTTAATTCGCAAATTATTACTGGGGAGATGTGTGGCGTGCTGCTTCCCTGCAAAATTGGAAAATGTGAGTTGTAGTAAACTAGGCAATATCTGTATACATTCAACTAGCAAGAAAAGGGAAAATCATAGAAATACTCAACAGGTCTGTCAGCATTTGTGACGAGAGAACCGAGAGTTAATGTTTCAGGCCAGTGATGTTCCATCAATGCTGGAAGATGTGTAATACATTTCACGCAAGTGAAATCGGAAGGTTAGGAAAGACAGAACAAAATGAAAGATCTTTAACATAAGACAGAACAGAAGGAAAGATCTATAATATAGTGGTAGGCAAGAGGGATTTCATGATAAATGGACTCATAATGCAAGTAAAGAAACAAAAGATGTGTCAAGAAGCGATATGAATGGCAGAATCATAAGCTACCATCTGAAAATAAAAGACAGGAGGAAATGGGGAGAGCAAGAGAGTAACACTAAAACCAGCCAACAAAAAGGAAACAAAATGGAGGCAGAAGTTACAATCTAAATGATTGAACTTCGTGTTAAATCCAGAAGGCTGTAAAATGCCTAATTGAGGTGCTGTTCCTCAAGCTTGTATTAGATTTGAAATGGTGCAGGAGACTGAATGGGAACAAGGTGCAGAATTTAAAATGCCAGGTGACTGGAAGCTCAGGGTCAACCTCACAGACTGAACACAAGTTCTGGGCAAAGCTAGTTACAGTGCTTAACATGTAAGTAGGGTTTTCTAGCCTGTTCTGTTAATCAGAGACTTAAAGTAAAGAAGACAGCATAAAAGTTTACAGGAGAAAGTAAGAATTGGAACATGATGCAATCCTGAGTCATAAGTTCAGGATAATTGGATTAGTGCACTATTCCGAATTAGTACTTCTTTTCATGTGGATTTATACATCATATTAGATTATCTGAAGGAACAATACAACTAGCCAAGTGAGGATAGTTTCAATCGGGTTTGTCCAGCCTTTTTGTATGGGTGGCCACATTTCAGTTTTTTTCAGGAAGCGAAGGTTTGACACAACGTTAAACTTGAATTTTATTTTTAAGAAGTTGACTTGTGAAAAGAAACGACTTTCTGAACAAAACAAAAATTGATCATTTTTAAAATGAGTAATAAATAAAGATGGCCATTAGTATATGAAAAGATGAGTGTGTATATGTCCTGCTCACTGACTCATCTTCACCCAGTCTGAAAGTGCATGTTCTTGTGTGGAAGTGAGGTTGAATGAAAACGTAGGACTGGGTGTGAGTCAGACACACAATCTCTCTCTTATATACACACACATATCTACGCCTCACACACCCCCCTCACACAAGCACGCAACCACCCCTTGTTCTCTCACACTCTCGCCCCTCTCTCACACTCTCGCCCCTCTCTCACACTCTCGCCCCTCTCTCACACTCTCGCCCCTCTCTCACACGTCGCCCGTCTCTCACACGTCGCCCGTCTCTCACACGCTCGCCCCTCTCTCACACTCTCGCCCCTCTCTCACACTCTCGCCCCCTCTCACACGTCGCCCGTCTCTCACACGTCGCCCGTCTCTCACACGCTCGCCCCTCTCTCACACGCTCGCCCCTCTCTCACACGCTCGCCCCTCTCTCACACGCTCGCCCCTCTCTCACACGCTCGCCCCTCTCTCACACGCTCGCCCCTCTCTCACACGCTCGTCCCTCTCTCACACGCTCGTCCCTCTCTCACACTCTCGCCCCCTCTCACACTCTCGCCCTCTCTCACACGTCGCCCGTCTCTCACACGTCGCCCGTCTCTCACACGTCGCCCGTCTCTCACACGTCGCCCGTCTCTCACACGTCGCCCGTCTCTCACACGCTCGCCCCTCTCACACGCTCGCCCCTCTCTCCACACGCTCGCCCCTCTCTCACACGCTCGCCCCCTCTCTCACACCCTCGCCCTCTCTCTCACACGCTCGCGCCCTCTCTCACACGCTCGCCCCTCTCTCACACGCTCGTCCCTCTCTCACACGCTCGTCCCTCTCTCACACGCTCGTCCCTCTCTCACACGTCACCCGTCTCTCACACTCTCGCCCCTCTCTCACACGTCGCCCGTCTCTCACACGTCGCCCGTCTCTCACACGTCGCCCGTCTCTCACACGCTCGCCCCTCTCTCACACGCTCGCCCCTCTCTCACACGCTCGCCCCTCTCTCACACGCTCGCCCCTCTCTCACACGCTCGCCCCTCTCTCACACGCTCGCCCCTCTCTCACACGCTCGCCCCTCTCCCACACGCTCGCCCCCTCTCTCACACGCTCGCCCCTCTCTCACACGCTCGCCCCTCTCTCACACGCTCGCCCCCTCTCTCACACGCTCGCCCCTCTCTCACACGCTCGCCCCTCTCTCACACGCTCGCCCCTCTCTCAATCGCTCGCCCCTCTCTCACACGCTCGTCCCTCTCTCACACGCTCGTCCCTCTCTCACACGTCACCCGTCTCTCACATGCTCGCCCCTCTCTCACACTCTCGCCCTCTCTCACACTCTCGCCCCTCTCTCACACTCTCGCCCTCTCTCTCACACTCTCGCCCTCTCTCTCACACTCTCGCCCTCTCTCTCACACTCTCGCCCTCTCTCCCACACTCTCGCCCCTCTCACACTCTCGCCCCTCTCACACTCTCGCCCCTCTCTCACACTCTCGCCCCTCTCTCACACTCTCGCCCCTCTCTCACACTCTCGCCCCTCTCTCACGCGCTCGCCCCTCTCTCACGCGCTCGCCCCTCTCTCACGCGCTCGCCCCTCTCTCACGCGCTCGCCCCTCTCTCACGCGCTCGCCCTCTCTCACACGCTCGCCCCTCTCTCACACGCTCGCCCCTCTCTCACACGCTCGCCCCTCTCTCACACGCTCGCCCCTCTCTCACACGCTCGCCCCTCTCTCACACGCTCGCCCCTCTCTCACACGCTCGCCCCTCTCTCACACGCTCGCCCCTCTCTCGCGTATACACTCGCCCAATTCGAGCGCACATACAAAAGGCCATGAATGTAGCCCAGTCCATCACGCAAACCAGCCCCCCATCCATTCCCTCAGAAAGGCAGCCAGTATAATTAAGGACCCCACGCACCCCGAACATACTCTCTTCCACCTTCTTCCGTCAGGAAAAAGATACCAAAGTTTGAGGCCACGTACCAACCGACTCGAGAACAGCTTCTTCCCTACTGCCATCAGACTTTTGAATGGACCTACCTCATATTAAGTTGACCTTTTCTCGACACCTTGCTATAACTGTAAGATTATATTCTGCAGTCTCTCCTCCCTTCCTTATGTACGGTATGCACTGTTTGTACAGCATGCAAGAAACAATACGTTTGACTGCACACTAATACATGTGACAATAATAAATCAAAACAAACACTAGCAGTTGACTTGCCACACTCGCGCACATGCTCTCCCCACTAGCGCATGCGCTCTCCCCAGTCGCATGCTCGCCCCGCGTGTGCGCCCTCTCCCCACTAGAGCGCGTGCTCTCCCCTGTGCACGCGCGCACTCTCGCCACGCGTGCCCGCTTTCCCCGCTCTAGCGCCCGATCTCCCTGCTTGCGCGCCCGCTCTCCCTGCTCGCGCGCCCCTCACACTCGTCCCTCTCTCACATGAACTCGCTGCCTCTCACACGCTCTCACCCCTCTTTCACACGCGGTTGCCCTGCTCCCTCACACACAATCGCCCCTCTCTCTCTCTCTCGCGCTCTCGCCCCTCTCTCTTGCGCGCTCACCCCTCTCTCTCTTGTGCGCTCACCCCTCTCTCGCGCGCTCGCCCCGCTCTCCCTCGCGCGCTCCCCACGCTCTCCGTCGCACGCTCTCCCTCGCACGCTCCCCCTGCTCTCCCCTCACCGCTCCCCCCGCTCTCCCTCGCCGCTCCCCCCGCTCTCACTCGCGTGCTCCCCCCCGCTCTCCCTCGTGTGCTCGCCCCGCTCTCCTTCGCGCGCTCGCCCAGCTCTCCCTCGCGCGCTCGCCCCGCTCTCCCTCGCGCGCTCGCCCCGCTCTCCCTCGCGCGCTCGCCCCGCTCTCCCTCGCGCGCTCGCCCCGCTCTCCCTCGCGCGCTCGCCCCGCTCTCCCTCGCGCGCTCGCCCAGCTCTCCCTCGCGCGCTCTCCGTCGCCCGCTCGCCCCGCTCTCCGTCGCTCGCTCGCCCCGCTCTCCTTCGCCCGCTCGCCCCGCTCTCCATCGCCCGCTCGCCCCGCTCTCCGTCGCCCGCTCTCCGTCGCCCGCTCGCCCCGCTCTCCGTCGCCCGCTCGCCCCGCTCTCCGTCGCCCGCTCGCCCCGCTCTCCGTCGCCCGCTCTCCGTCGCCCGCGCGCCCCGCTCTCCGTCGCCCGCTCGCCCCGCTCTCCCTCGCGCGAACGCATGCCTTGCTCTCTCTCACGCGCTTGCCCTGCTCGCGCTTGCTCATTCTCTCTCACGCGCTCGCTCTCTCTCTCTCTTTCTCTCTCTCTCTCTCTCGCACCGCTCCCGCTCCCCCACTCTCAGTCTCACGCGCTCCTCCGCTCTCAGTCTCACGCGCTCCTCCGCTCTCAGTCTCACGCGCTCCTCCGCTCTCAGTCTCACGCGCTCCTCCGCTCTCAGTCTCACGCGCTCCTCCGCTCTCAGTCTCACGCGCTCCTCCGCCCTCAGTCTCACGCGCTCCTCCGCTCTCAGTCTCACGCGCTCCTCCGCTCTCAGTCTCGCGCGCTCCTCCGTTCTCAGTCTCGCGCGCTCCTCCGTTCTCAGTCTCGCGCGCTCCTCCGTTCTCAGTCTCACGTGCTCGCCCCGCTCTCTGTCTCACGCGCTCGCCCCGCTCTCTGTCTCACGCGCTCGCCCCGCTCTCTGTCTCACGCGCTCGCCCCGCTCTCTGTCTCACGCGTTCGCCCCGCTCTCTGTCTCAGGCGCTCGCCCCGCTCTCTGTCTCACGCGCTCGCCCCGCTCTCTGTCTCAGGCGCTCGCCCCACTCTCTGTCTCACGCGCTCACCCCGCTCTCTGTCTCAAGCGCTCGCCCCGCTCTCTGTCTCACGCGCTCGCCCCGCTCTCTGTCTCACGCGCTCGCCCTGCTCTCTGTCTCACGCGCTCGCCCAGCTCTCTGTCTCACGCGCTCGCCCCGCTCTCTGTCTCAAGCGCTCGCCCCGCTCTCTGTCTCACGCGCTCGCCCCGCTCTCTGTCTCACGCGCTCGCCCCGCTCTCTGTCTCACGCGCTCGCCCCGCTCTCTGTCTCACGCGCTCGCCCCGCTCTCTGTCTCACGCGCTCGCCCCGCTCTCTGTCTCACGCGCTCGCCCCGCTCTCTGTCTCACGCGCTCGCCCCGCTCTCTGTCTCAAGCGCTCGCCCCGCTCTCTGTCTCACGCGCTCGCCCCGCTCTCTGTCTCACGCGCTCGCCCCGCTCTCTGTCTCACGCGCTCGCCCCGCTCTCTGTCTCAGGCGCTCGCCCCGCTCTCTGTCTCAGGCGCTCGCCCCCGCTCTCTGTCTCAGGCGCTCGCCCCGCTCTCTGTCTCAAGCGCTCGCCCCGCTCTCTGTCTCAAGCGCTCGCCCCGCTCTCTGTCTCACGCGCTCGCCCCGCTCTCTGTCTCACGCGCTCGCCCCGCTCTCTGTTGCAGGCGCTCGCCCAGCTCTCTGTCTCAGGCGCTCGCCCAGCTCTCTGTCTCACGCGCTCGCCCAGCTCTCTGTCTCACGCGCTCGCCCAGTTCTCTGTCTCACGCGCTCGCCCAGCTCTCTGTCCTGTCTCAAGCGCTCGCCCCGCTCTCTGTCTCAAGCGCTCGCCCCGCTCTCTGTCTCAAGCGCTCGCCCCGCTCTCTGTCTCACGCGCTCGCCCCGCTCTCTGTCTCACGCGCTCGCCCCGCTCTCTGTCTCACGCGCTCGCCCCGCTCTCTGTCTCACGCGCTCGCCCCGCTCTCTGTCTCACGCGCTCGCCCCGCTCTCTGTCTCACGCGCTTGCCCCATTCTCTGTTTCACGCGTTCGCTCCTTTCTCTGTCTCACGCGCTCGCCCCGCTCTCTGTCGCAGGCGCTCGCCCCGCTCTCTGTCTCAGGCGCTCGCCCCGCTCTTTGTCTCAGGTGCTCGCCCCGCTCTCTGTCTCAGGCGCTCGCCCCGCTCTCTGTCTCAGGCGCTCGCCCCGCTCTCTGTCTCAGGCGCTCGCCCCGCTCTCTGTCTCAGGCGCTCGCCCCGCTCTCTGTCTCAGGCGCTCGCCCCGCTCTCTGTCTCAGGCGCTCGCCCCGCTCTCTGTCTCAGGCGCTCGCCCCGCTCTCTGTCTCACGCGCTCGCCCCGCTCTCTGTCTCACGCGCTCGCCCCGCTCTCTGTCTCACGCGCTCGCCCCGCTCTCTGTCTCACGCGCTCGCCCCGCTCTGTCTCACGCCGCGCCCGCTCTCTGTCTCACGCGCTCGCCCCGCTCTCTGTCTCACGCGCTCGCCCCGCTCTCTGTCTCACTGCGCTCGCCCCGCTCTCTGTCTCACGCGCTCGCCCCGCTCTCTGTCTCACGCGCTCGCCCCGCTCTCTGTCTCACGCGCTCGCCACCGCTCTCTGTCTCACGCGCTCGCCCCGCTCTCTGTCTCACGCGCTCGCCCCGCTCTCTGTCTCACGCGCTCGCCCCGCTCTCTGTCTCACGCGCTCGCCCCGCTCTTCTCATGCCAGGGGAATCCCCTGCTGGAGCATTCCAGGAGTTACCGGCGTAAATCAGGCATACAGCCTGATTAATAACATCTAAATTAGGTATAATGAGCTATTTTCACGCCCGTCCCCCCAACCCCGACTCTGTGATTGGAAAAGAACCAATGGCAACACAAGTTAAACCATGTTATGTAGCTAATGGTTAATATCTGAAATGCAATATTATGCCTAAGGATATGGTGGAAACAGATTCAATCGAGGCTTTCAAAAAGGGTTTGGATAAGTATCTAAAGAGAGAGAATATGCAAGCCGTGAGGAAGGGACAAGTGAGTTGAACTACCTGAGTTGCATGTGCAGAGAGCTTGCAAAAATCGTGTCGGTCAAATGACCTTCTATGTTGTAACCGTTCAGTGATTCTTTTATAAAACCCTTTGAGACAATCTGTAGTGGTGAAACACTACAGAAATGCAAGACTTTCTTTATATCCCCAGGGCAACAGTTGGATACTTTGTGCTTGATAGCAGCAGTAAGCCAGTAGAGAAGCAGCAGCATTTATTTCAGATATTTCATAACGTTCAATAAAGCTGTATTCCATGAAGAATGAAAGATTTTATAAGAATGAGGCATCCGTGGCTAACTAAAGAAATTAAGGATGGTATCAAATTGAAAGAAAAGGCAGACAGTGCTGTGATGATTAGTGGTTGGCCAGATGATTGGGAACATTTTTTAAATCAGCAAAAGATGCCTCAAAAATAATGGAGGAAGAAACGAAGTTGTAAGAGTAAACTGGCAAGTAAAGTAAAAATAAACAGTGTAAGGTTGATTCCCTTTTTCCCCCTTTCTTTTTTACCCTTATCATTTTGATCCATGGGTGCTTAATGGGCATGTATCTTTAATTCAAGCAGTAGAGAGTATGAGGAATTCAAAAAGTTGCAACATAGTATGTGGTGCTAGTTTTCAATCAAGCAACAGAATTCAGACTCACTGGAACCTGAGAGATGGGGTGGGACTCGATTTGATTGGTTGGCTGGTGGCCAATTTATTAGCCAAAAGGCCAAATTCTGCCCAGGAACAGGTGGTGATTGGGTCCTGCCTGAATGGAATGATTTCTCAAGACCTAAAGGAAGAAGAGTTGGGTCCTGGATGTTCAAGGAGGAAGAAGCTGTGAATGCCTGCTCTTGGCTCCTCTCCAGAAAAGCTGCTGTATTTCTGAAACTGCAGAGACCTGAATGAATCTACACTGAACCTCGAACTGAAAGCCTACATTTAAGGAAAGTGTACTTAAAGACAACCATCTGAAACAAAGACTCTTTATCCTTTGACTTATTATTTTCACCCCTCTCTCTCTGTGGTGTGTGTGAGAGAGAGAGGGGGGGGGGGAGAGAGAGAGAGGTTAAAGTGGGGGATTAGGGATTAGATAATAGTTAACCAGTTGTATATTCTGCATGTTTCATTATAGTTCTTGTTATAAATAAAAAGTAATTGTGTTTAAATTTACAAACCTGGTGACTTGGGCAGCCAAGGACCAAAGACTTTGGGTCTTTTTATGAGAATTAATGTTCAATTAAACTGTGTTCAGACTAAGGTCATGGGGGACTGGAATTCACCACACCCATAGCCCAGGGTGTCATAATAACAACATCCGTAGTGTTGGGGTAATATATAAAATTTGATTAAGGATTGGCTAACTAAGTAATAGAAAACAGAGGATAAATGGATCATTTTCAGGTTGGAAAACTGTAACTAGGGTGTGCCACAGGGATTAGTGCTGGCACCTCCACTATTTACAATCTATATTAATAACTTAGATAAAGGAGCAGAGCATGGTAGCACAGTAGTTAGCACTGTTGCTTCACAGCGCCAGGATCCCAGGTTCGATTCCCGACTTGGGTCACTGTCTGTGCGGAGTCTGCATGTTCTCCCTTTGCATGGGCTTCCTACGGGTGCTACGGTTTCCTCCCACATATCCCGAAAGACGTGCTGTTAGGTGAATTGGACATTCTGAATTCTCCCTCTGTGTACCTGAACAGGCGCCGGAATGTGGCAACTAGGGGTTTTTCACAGTAATTTCATTGCAGTGTTAATGTAAGCCTACTTGAGACAATAAAGATTATTATTATTGGAACCAAATTTGCTGACGACACAAAATTAGGTCAGAAAGCAAGTTGAGGAGGATTTGAAAGTTGGGATCTATAAATGGTCAGAACCAAGGTCAGAGGCAGGCAGGCGCACAATTTCCACCTTGGTTCCTTCCCAACTCTGAGCCATTTCCAATGATGGCAGCTCGGGATTAGATCAGGCACCTGCCAGGAAGCAGCAGGCTGCCAATTGAGGCAAATTATTTTTACTTACGGGCGTGTGAAACCTGTTGTTCCCCATTGCTTTTTCCATGTCTCCTTGGACCAGAGCCAAATAATCAGCACCCCTTTTCTCCTGTGGAATAAATTGTTGTGATCATTTAAAATTTGGCATTCCTGCATTTATGCTGATGAGTACAAGACAAAAAACTGCAGCAACATATCTCACTTTATTATATCTAAAACTTATCGGGGCACTGCACTAAAAAAACATTTGGTAGTTTTCCCATTTTTTGATCACTACTTTTGTTTAAATCTGTAATTAACTTTGTTGAATCATTGGTAATTCTCCATATGATTGTGGCCATAACCAAAATATAGTCAAGATATTTGAATTTCTTATTAAATATATTTTTGTTGAGCAATTTAACCCTGAAGAAGAGATATTAAAATAAAGATGTATTTCAGCAGAAAACAACAAAAAGCCATATTGCTATACCATCAATTCTTTACAATAACTAAACCAAATTTAACCCTCTTTTTCGTGTGAACAGAAATATTTTGCTGATCTTTTAAGTTGGTAGCAATTTTTGTCTTTTTCTCAGTTGCTAAGTTGCTTAGATGTTTTATTGAAAAATGGCGACTCAAATTGTACTCCTTAACATGGCGATGTTCTCCTGACAAATCAGCCACAAAGCCTTCCAGCCCATGTTTGTGAAAAAATATTTTGCAAGGTGGTACAGTGATCAGCACTGATGCCTCACAGCGCCAGGAACCCAAGTTCGATTCCGACGTCGGGTGACTGTGTGGACTTTGCACGTTCTCCCTGTGTCTGCGTGGGTTTGCTCCAGGTGCTCCGGTTTCCTCTCACAGTCCAAAAATGGATTGGCATTGCTAAATTTCCCCTTAGTGCTAAAGGTTAGTTGGGGTTACACGGTTGCAGGAATAGGGAGGGGGAATTGGGCCTAGGTGGGGTGCTCTTTTAGAGGGTCAGTGCAGACTTGTTGGACTGAATGGTCTCCTTCTGCATTGTAGGGATTCTATGGTTCTATGATTTGTTGAACACTCAGTGCGTTTCTTCTACAGCAATTATTTGTGAAAGGGAAAATAAAAATCTTAGCTGCTGGCCTTTTTTGAAATTTCTATTTTACAAGCTTGCTTGCTCTTCAGTCAAGACTAAATGAGATCATACATGCAATGTCCCACGTGGGATTTTTTTAAAAAAATGTTTTTTATTGGATTTTTGAACAGAGTATATTTTGCCGTCACGTACACAGGATATGATATATATGTAAGGAGGCATCCGTTTGTGCCGATGAGGCACTTCCGGAGGGCAATCCTCAAGTGGATCTGGTGGCCGGTGTTGCCCCTCGCTTCTCCCGCCGCCGTTGTCTCCTCGGGCACGCTGCTGCTTCAGCCGGCCCTCCAATGCGCTGCGTGTGTTCTCCTGTTCTCCTTCTTCTCTGTTCCTGTGGATGTCAAGTTGGTTAACGTTTCCCTGCCTACCCCCCCCCCCCACTCTCTTCCCCCCCACTCCCTCTCCTCCCCCCCCACTCACATCTCCCTGACTCTCCTCTATTGTTCCCTGTCTCATCCCTACTCCTCTCTCTTCCCCCCCCCACTCTCTTCCCCCCCCCCACTCCCTTTCCCCCCCCCCACTCCCTCTCCTCTTCCCCCCCCCCCCCCCCCCCACTCCCATCTCCCTGGCTCTCCTCTATTGTTCCCTGTCTCATCCCTACTCCTCTCTCCCCCCCCCCTCCCCACCCACGCGGGTCGCCTTTCCTTCCCCCCCTCCCCGTGGTTTACCTTTCCTTCCTCTTAGACTTAGTTGTCCGTGCCCCCCGGTCTATCTCCCCCTCTCATGCTTTGGCTGTTTTCCTCCTGGTTCCTGGCTATTCTTCTGCTTGTTTGTTATCCACAAACAAGTCCCGGAACAATCGGGTGAATGGCTCCCATGTTCTGTGGAAGCTGTCGTCTGACCCTTGCATAGTGAATTTAATTTTCTTCATTTGGAGAGATTCCGAGAGGTCGGACAGCCAGTCTGCAGCTTTGGGTGGTGCTGCTGACCACCAGCCGAACAGGATTCTATGGTGGGCGATCAGGGAGGCAAAGGCAAGGGTGTCCGCCCTCCGCCCCAGAAATAAATCTGGCTGGTCTGATACCCCGAAGACCGCCACTTTCGGGCATGGCTCCACCCTCATCCCCACCACTTTGGACATTGCCTCGAAGAAGGCAGTCCAGTACTCCACAAGTCTGGGGCAAGATCAGAACATGTGGGCGTGGTTGGCCGGGCCTCCTTGGCACCGTTCACATCTATCCTCCACTTCTGGGAAGAACCTACTCATACTAGTTCTTGTTAAGTGGGGTCTATGTACCACTTTTAGCTGCGTCAGGCTGAGCCTTGCGCAGGTGGAGGTGGATTTGACCCTATGCAGTGCTTCGCTCCAGAGTCCCCACCCTATCTCGATCCTCAGGTCCTCCTCCCATTTCCTTCTTGTTGCGTCCAGTACGGTGTCGGCCCCTTCTACAGTCGGGCGTACATGTCGCTACAGCTTCCTCTCTCTAATATGCTTGCATCCAGTAACTCTTCCAGTAATGTCTGTCGTGGCGGTTGTGGGTAAGTCCTGGTCTCCTTTCGTAGGAAGTTTCTGAACTGCAGGTACCTTAGCTCGTTCCCCCTGGCCAGCTGGAATTTCCCGTCAGTTCGTCCAGTGTCGCGACCCTGCCGTCGGTGTATAGGTCCCTAGTTAATGCTGGTGTGAACCTGTGGTTGTTACAGATGGGAGCTTTGTCCGACATTTTGGTCAGGCCAAATTGCTGCCATAGCTGATTCCAGGACTGGAGGGTGGCTATCACCACCGGGCTGCTGGAGTGTTTTTTGGGTGGGGATGGGAGTGCTGCCGTGGCGAGGGACCGGACGGAGATCCCCTTACAGGAGGCCTCTTCCGCGCGCACCTACTCTGCTTCATGGGATGTTTAAAGTGCTTTGTTGTAGCAACGCACACTGTATGCTAAGTAAATTGGTAGACTTTGGAAAATTTTAAGTCAATACACATTATTCACATAGATTGGTTGAGTGCATTTTCATATTTTATTATTTTTAATAATTAAGCATTTAAAAATGATTGTTCCCTGCATTGCATTGTAACAGATGAGAAATTCCCATGGACCAGATGTGGTCGACACGTCATAACTTTATATCCGCAGTCTTAGTATATCTCTTTGATTCCTGTCTCTGTCCTGTCTGTATACACTTCATCGGTGACTTCAATTTAAACACACAACAATAAGTGTCACATGTTAGCTGACAAAACCCAGTTCTACATTGTCCCCATTACTCTAGACTCTTTCAATGCCTCTGTATTATGTTGTGGACAGAACTTGTATCATCCCTTCCATTCTGTAATCAAGATGTTTTTTATGTAAGGTGTGTTTCAGAGTGACTTATCCTAATTTAGAATAAATTCCATCAGCAGGCTTTTTGGTGATTTTAAAATAAAGGAGTTTATTATCACACAGTTGCTCTGAATGTTTAAACTCCCAACATCTCAATCGCTTGTCTTCATTCACGCTATTAAACGTGCAAAGATTAGATACAGATAAAGTTAAAGCCATAATTCTAAAAAATAATTTTATAGCTCCTGTTTGTTTGTCAATGTAGTTGTCTTAGTTGAGTTTATCCCTTTGTTGTATTAAAAGTCTTTTTCAAATCAAAAGATTCTCATGAAGCTACAAAGCCTCTTGCAGACAAATAGCCAGGAGATTGGTTCTCAGGAAGCTAGAATATGTTTACAGTACTTTGGCTACATTATAAGACGTTCAGCTACAACAGTTCAGCTGTTTCATGATTTTGGTTTTTCAGATGTTTCTCTGTTAGATCTACTTTGTTCAAGATGCTTTTTAAGTTTGTGCAAGTTAGTTTCAGTTACATGACTGGTTAACAATTCTGGGATCTACATCTCCACAATACAGCAGCAGTTGGCAATGGTCGTTCTTATCTCTTCCCCCACTTGAGCTCCAATATTCTCCTTCATTTAATATGATACTCTGAGACCAACAGTCTACAGATATCGTTCTTCAAATGCTGATTCATCTTTAAACAATTAGATATTTAAACTTCACAGTTGATGTGTAGTATCATTATTCAGGTCTATGTTCAACTAAATATGAGCCACAAAATTGAATACTGTCAACAGTTTAAATGCCCATGGTCACATGTTAAGTTGCAGCCATCTTAAGTTTCGTGGCTACTATCCAGCGTATCATTTGTCAGACTGCTTTTTGGATGTCTGAAATTTACTCTAATAATCACTAGGAAGATTAACACTATTGTCTTTGGCCCCCATCACGTACATATTCAAAATCCTCAACTGCAAATTGTATTCCTTCTCTGACTGTTTTCAGGGGTTGACTGTTTGCAACCATGGAATCCTATTTCACACTGGACTCAGTTCATATCCTCTATCACAAAGAATGCCAGCTTACTGGGCAACACGGTAACACAGTGGTTAGCACTGTTGCTTCACAGCGCCAGGTTTGATTCGCGGCTTGGGTCGGTCCCAGGTTCGATTCCCAGCTTGGGTCACTGTCTGTGCGGAGTTTGCACATTCTCCCTGTGTCTGCGCGTGTGCCTCCGGGTGCCTCGGTTTCCTCCCACAAGTCCAGAAAGGTGTGCTGTTAGGTGAATTGGACATTCTGAATTCTCCCTCTGTGTACCCGAACAGGCGCCGGAATGTGGCGACTAGGGGCTTTTCACAGTAATTTCATTGCAGTGTTAATGTAAGCCTTCTTGTGACAATAAAGAGTATTATTATTAATACTCTCAATCATCATAAAACGATGGAAGGTGTCATTGTTAGTTGTATTGAATGGCACCTGTACAGCAATAACCTGCTTACTGGTGTTGAAATTGGATTCTGGCAGGGCCACTCATATCTGACCTCATTACAGACTTGGCCCAAGCATGGATAAAAGTGCTGAACTCGAGGTGAAATGAGAGTGACCGTCTTTGATAGCATGGCAGCATTTGACTGAGTGTGGCATCAAGGAATCCTACCAAAACTGAAGTCAATGGGGATCAGGGAGAAACGTCTCCACTGGTTGGAGCTATACGCAGCACAAAGGAAGGCAGTTGTGGTCGTTGGAGGTCAATCATCTCTTTGGAGGTGGGCAATAAACGCTGGCCTGGCCAAGAGGCGCCCACATCTCATGTAACAATAAAGCAAAAGTCCCAGGACATGGCTGCAAGAGTTGTGTCCTAGGCCCCACCATCTTCAGCTGCTGCATCAATGATCTTCTCTCCATCATAGATCTTCTCTCCATCGTAAAGTCAGAATTGGAGATATTTGTTGATGATTTCACAGGATTCAGTATCATTTGCAACGTCTCAAATACTGAAGCAGTCCGTGTCCATATGCAGTCTGACCTGGACAACAATAGTGTACATCATTTACAAGATGCCCTTCTACCCAAACCCCGTGACACTGACACTTACTCGACAGACCTTCTTCCAAACCCCCCGTTCACTCTCTCAAACTCAGCAAACCTTTTTGAAAAGACCTTTTCTACCCACTCACTCACCCAACAGCCCCTCTTCCCAACCATCCACGACTCAGTCAAATTTGGTCCCAAATTTCTTCAATGTCTTCAAATATCATTGTTGCACCAGAAAGTTATGCCATTCACCGACAAAAGAGTTCCTTCTGGATTCCTGGAGTAAGTTAATTTGAAAATTTCCTGTACAGCTTTGGTGCAACTTGAGTATCAAAACTGTGTACACTGTAAACCTTACATCAACTGGATTCCTTGAGTTTGATTACATTATCATATTTAATTGCCCCATATCCAGTGCTCCCATCAAACATTTCAAATATTCTAATACAAAAGCAAAATACCGCAGATGATGGAAATCTGAACTGAAAACAAGAATTGCTGGAAATACTCAGCAGGCTAGACAGCATCTGCAGAGAGAGAAATAAAGTTAGCATTCTGACAACAGGTCATCTTGACCTGAAACTCTTGACTATTTCCAGCATTTTTTGTTCTCATCATTTCAAATACTTTCATTTTGCTGGAGGATTTTTGGTTAATTCAGCTGAATATTTTCAATGTCAACCCTTTCAACATCAGGCATAATGTTCCTTTTTCATTGTGAGTTTTCACATGGGTGGGCTGTTGTAATTAAGTTGTTGATATTGCGTTCCTCATTGTGTGTGTGGTGTGTATGTGTCTACACAGATATAATATGACCTCAGCTTCAAGTTTGCATAAATCAGTGCACAAAGGCACCAAGTATTTGTGGGCTATTAAACTTTCAGTTTCTCTGATCTTGACTATAAATTCTAATAGGAAATTGCGGGAAAGAAAGATACATTATATGTTGCTTAAATACAGTATGGCATATTATAACTTATTTGAACTCTTGTACAACTTTAGAATGACAATCAAATATAGCCTTTCCAATGATACGGAATGTGTGAAATAGAGAAGATTTATTCCCAAGTTGCCAATGTTACACGATTTTTCTCCAAATTGTAGGCAGGCTACAAATCTGCATGCGGTGCTTTGACTGTGACCTACCAGCCTGCGTTGGGTAAGTGTCGGCAATCTGCCTGTGCTTAAGCAAATTGAGGTGAGGTCCTTAAGTGGCCAGCTGATGGCTACTTATGAGTTGTCTCCTGCTGCCACTGGTATTTCACCAGTGACAGAGGTTGCCCAAACCACATAGGACATGACCAGGCTGTGTGCATGGAGTTCTGAGTGCATCTGAGGGGCTGGTTTAGCTCACTCGGCTAAATCGCTGGCTTTTAAAGCAGACCAAGCAGGTCAGCAGCACGGTTCGATTCCCGTACCAGCCACCCCGGACAGGCGCCGGAATGTGGCGACTAGGGGCTTTTCACAGTAACTTCATTGAAGCCTACTCGTGACAATAAGCGATTTTCATTTCATCCCTCCTGTTCAGCACCCTGCGCCCCAGTGGGAAGGATGCCACCTGTTTTGTTCCCCCCCCCACACCCTCCCAAACTGCTCCTCTACTCTTCCCCTCTCTCCAAGTGACATTACTAGGCCTAGAGAGTCACTGCCCATCTAATTGACTAGCAGCTCTTGGAGGCGCAACATCCTCCTTTTTGGAGGTGGGAACCATGGCCTTTCAAAATTGTGTCATGGCTTCCTGGGCCAGCAAAGGCATGCTCGCCCACAACTTTCCAGCTGATGAGCAAGGCCACCACCTCGTAAAAGTCAGCACGTTTGTGGGATCAACAATGTATACCTCATTCCTCTTGATGTGGAGATGCCGCCGCTGGACTGGGGTGGGCACAGTAAGAATCAACGGATGAAAGGACACCGTGCAACAATCGCCAGGCAGGAATGTTCTCTTCCAGTCGGGGAACGCTTCAGCAATCAATAATAACAATATTCTTTATTAGTGTCACAAGTAGGCTTACATTAACACTACAATGAAGTTACTTTGAATACCCTCTAGTCGCCACACTCCGGCGCCTGTTCGGGTACACTGAGGGAGAATTCAGAATGTCTAATTCACCTAACAAGCACGTCTTTCAGGACTTGTGGGAGGAAGCCGGACCACCCGGAGAATGCAGACACAGGGAGAATGTGCAGACTCCGCACAGACAGTGACCCAAGCTGGGAATCAAACCTGGGTCCCTAACGCTGTGAAGCCATAGTGCTAACTACTCTGCTTCCATGCCGCCCTGTGCTACCATGCCACCCTCAAGAACATTCAGCCTCCAATCTTCGGGTAAACATTCTCCAAGGCAGCTTTCACGACAACGCAGAATTGCCGAGTAGAAACTGGTAGCCAAGTTTCGCACACATGAGGGTGGCCTCAACTGGGATTTCCGGTTCATGACCATACTACCCGGGTTTGCAGAATCCTACTAATTGCCCTGACTTGAGACAATTCACACCTCGACTACCTGTGATTATCACTCGCTCCACTCGCACTGTTTGTTCCTGTACAGTCTCACATTCTAACTATTCTTCACATTCCACTCTGTAATTATCTTGCAGTTGTGTGTCTCCCATGTATTCTGCGATTGTGAACCTGCCTGCACTTCACCTGATGAAGGAGCAACGCTCTGAAAGCTTGTGATTTCAAGTAAACCTCTTGGACTTTAACCTGGTCTTATGAGACATCTTCCTGTACTCTTTCCTCTTGTGCATAAATTGCCCTGGAATTTAATACGGATAAAAACTGTCACACTTTGACAGTTTAGACTGGACCAAGTATGACGCTGAATCAGACAAAGATGTGTTTGAATACTGACAGTGGGCGTACTCACATATAATTACAAGTTTGGTATTCAAAACCAGAATTCATAACTTCATATGGTTCTTTACTATATGAACCAACAAGCAAATCTTCAGTAAAACTGGAAGTCAAAAGGTAATTCTTTCAAAGTAACTGTACCAAACAAGTACGACACTCTTTCTGAATAAAAGTTCCAATACAGATAACTGGCATTGGAAAATAATAACTAAATTTTGAAACTTTAATGGTCTGCTTATGTCCAGTACTGCACGTTTCTCAGAAGTTAATGCAACTTTTTAGCAAATCTGCATATCAGAGCAAAGCAGTAAGTCTCAAATGTCCAGATTTCTGAGGTACCTGGATCTTCGGGATTCAATCCCTTCACCCCGGGGATCTCGGGGGAGTGCCATTTGTTACTGGTCCCCACAAATGGGACCAGTTGGCACTGTACTTTTGGGGATCGCTAAGGGGATCGGAGGCCCCCAGCTGCATGCCCTTTGGGTAGGTTAGAGCCCTGGCACTGCTGGCGCCACCTGGGTACCCTGGCACTGCCAGCCTGTCACCCTGGTAGTGCTACCTGGGTGCCAGTCTGGCACTGCCAAGGTGCCCAGGTGGTACAGCCAGGTGGCAGGGTCACTGCCAAGGTGCCATGTGGCATTTTTTGCGAAAGCATGATCGGGCCGGGTTTGCTTGGTGTGGGGTTCCGGGGGTCGGGGGACCCTCCCATGTTGTTTTCGGGCTGGGGAGAGGGTGAGGGATTCTTTTTGCACCCCAAGATCGGTACGGCATCCTGATCTCTCCCTATAATGGGGAATTCCAGCGAGTGGAGCTCCCCATTGTAAAAAATGGGGCTATGTGTGGACTCCGCCGCGTGTTCCCCGTTCAGGTCCGTTTTTCAAAGTAAGTCGCGTAGAATAGCCATGTGTTTCTTTGCACTGTGAGTGTCGGGAAAAACACAGCTAAACATGCTCGCTCGGGGACTCTGTTCCCTTTTGGGAATACCATGCCCAATTTCCCTTTTGTAAAAGCATGTTGACACTTTCTGATCATAATATGATTTAGTAAGTGCATTGTTAGGACCTCCTTAAGAATAGATTCCAGCATTTTCCCAACAACTTCTGTCAGACTAACTGGCCTGTTGTTTTTCTCTCTAACTCTTTTCTTGAATAACAAGGTTACGTTTGCCAACTTTCAATCTGCGGGAACTTTAGAAAACCACAACCAGTTCACCCACTATCTCTGCAGCTACCACCTTTAGAACTCTAGGATATAGGCTGTCAGGACCTGGGAATTTTTAGGCTTATGGTCCCAGAGATATCTCCCTCATACCAGTGTTAAGTTCAAGATTCTTGGGTTGAGATTGACATATGTTTCTTTCAAACTTTTTTTTTTATAAACTTAGATTAGCCAATTATTTTTTCCAATTAAGGGGCAATTTAGCGTGGCCAATCCACCTACTCGGCACATTTTTGGGTTGTGGGGGCGAAACCCACGCAGACATGGGGAGAATGTGCAAACTCCACACGGACAGTGACCCAGAGCCGGGATCGAACCTGGGACCTCAGCGCCGTGAGGCGGTTGTGCTAACCACTAGGCCACCGTGCTGCCCTTTTTCAAACTTATCGTGGAGTTGTAATACAGATCATTTTTTTCCCGTTGAATCTGAGATTATTAATTAACTTTGCTTCATCAGGCGGCACGTGGAGCAGTGGATAGCACTAGTACTGCAGCACTGAGGATCCGGGTTCGAATCCCGACCCTGAGTCACTTTCGTATGGAGTTTGCACATTCTCCCATGTCTGTGTGGGTTTCTCCCCCACAACCCAAAGATGTGCAGGTTAGGTGGATTGGCCATGCTAAATTGCCCCTTAATTGTAAAAAAATAATAATTGGGTCCTCTAAATTTCTTTTAAAAACTCTGCTTCATCAGATCTAAAATAGTTTTCTCACTAGTTAACGCCACAAAGTATTGTTCCAGTGCACCGTCAAAAGCATTCTACAAACGCATCTTCCGACTGCCTTTGCCAATTTCTTTATTTAACGTCCCCCATATTATTACGTTCCATTTGTTTCAAGCATCAATTGTATCTTGCTGAATGTATTGTCCAACCGTATAATTACTGTTGTGCGTCTCTCTTCACCCCTCCATATAAGGTCCTTATTATCCGAAGATTGTTAGTTATGGCTGTATGATGCCATAATATTTCAGTGGGGAAAGTGGAAGAACCGGGCCCCAAGAGCTACCTCAGCCAGTACAGTAATTGAGGTGGTGTTATGAAACACCATTCTCTAACCAACTGAACTAACTGATCTTATTACAACTCCCATTAAGGGACATATAAAAAAAACTCCCACCAGTATTATTTTACCTTAGATTATTTCTAGTTTCCAACCATACTGATTTCTACTTCCTTATCTTCTAATCAGGACCCTTCTCAGTGCTGTCCTTATGTTATCCTTTATTATCGGAGCAACTCTTCCTCTTTTTCCATTCTCTATAATTTTGAAATGTTGTGTACCCTGAAATATTTATTTCCCAAACTTGGCCACCTTGTAACCATGTCTCTGTAATGACACTTAAATCTAAAACATGTATCTCTGTTGGTGCTGTTAGTTTATTTATCATAGATTTCATAGAATTTACAGTGCAGAAGGAGCCATTCGGCCCATCGAGTCTGCACCGGCTCTTGGAAAGAGCACCCTACCCAAGGTCAACTCCTCCACCCTATCCCCATAACCCAGTAACCCCACCCAACACTAAGGGCAATTTTGGACACTAAGGGCAATTTATCATGGCCAATCCACCTAACCTGCACATCTTTGTGACTATGCACATCATATTATGAATGTTTTTCTCATTCAGATAAAGTGCGTTTAATTTAATATTTTTCCCCTCCACATTGCTGGAGGAGGTGCTGACGACAGGGGGACTGGAGAAGGGGGTAGTGTTGGTGGTTTATGGGGCTATTTTGGAAGAGGAGAAGGCACCACTGGAAGTGATCAAAGCAAAGTGGGAGGAAGAGTTGGGAGAGCGTATGGAGGAGGGGTTCTGGTGTGAGGTGCACCGGAGAGTGAACGCCTCCACCTCATGCGCGGGTTTGGGGCTGATACAGCTGAAGGTGGTATACAGAGCACACCTCACAAGGGTGAGGATGAGCCGGCTCTTTGAGGGGGTAGAAGATGTGTGTGAACATTGCCGGGGGGGGGGCTCGCAAATCACGTTCAGTTGTTTTGGTCCTGTCCAAAGCTGGAGGATTACTGGAAGGAGGTTTTTGGGGTAATCTCTGAAGTGGTGCACGTGAAACTGGACCCGGGCCCTCGCAAGTCCATATTCAGGATGTCAGACCAGCTGGGGTTGGAAACGGGTGCGGAGGCAGATGTTGTAGCCTTCGACTCGTTTATCGCCTGAAGGCGGATCCTGGTGGGATGGAGAGCAACCTCTCCACCCTGTGCTCTGGCGTGGTGGGGGGACCTGCTGGAATTCTTGACGACTCTTGAGAAGGTTAAGTTTGAACTGAGGGGAAGGATAGAGGGGTTCTACAAGTCATGGGCGTTATTCATTATGCGCTTTCAAGAATTGGATAACATCGAACATTAGTGGGCGGGAAGTTGGGGTGGGGGGGGGAAACTGTGTTAATGGTGACTATGGGTGATTCCTGATTCTTTTTTGTTATTTGTTTATGTTAACATGCGGGCAGTTGTTTGGGGGTTGGTGGGAGGATGGGATTGTTGTTGATATGGGGATTGACATTATATTCGTTACTGCTTATTGTTTATTGTTGGTGGGTGCAAATTTGGGAGAAAGTGTGAAAAAGGAGGAGAATAAAAATATATATATTTTTTTTTAATTATATTTTTACTATTATTTGCATGGATATTGTATGTTAAATTCTGTCCCTTTCTGCCTCACTCTGCTTGTCTTCACTCAGATCACGGTATCATTCTAATGTCTCAACTTTTCTCTTTAGATTTCCAAATACCTCTTCACCTGTCCCCTGTTCTCTACCCATCCATTTTCAAACTACCATAATAGGATTTGAACTTCACCCAGGCTTCTGAATTACGAGTCCAGTAAAATAACCACTAAACTATTTAGTTTAAAGCCCAATTCACATGAAATGTATCCTGCTAAAATAAGAGGCTGTAAAATCTAGCTCCTTGCTATCGTTTGGGTGAAAAAGTGTGATACCAGTTTTTCATAGAACTAGCTGGCATCATACTGGCATTTCTCCATTCACATTTTCCTTATTCTTTTAAAATTATGTTTGAAATATAGGTATTGCTGGCAAGATCACATTTACTGCCCATTCCTTGTTGACTCTAATAAATGGTCTTTGGCCTTCTTGAATCACCACATGTCGAATATAACTAGACCACTTCAGAGTGCCATTACCCACAGTGTGGGATTGGAGTCATGTATAGAGCAGACCAGATGGACACGTGTAAATTTTCTTCCCTAAATGACAGTGAACAGTTGGGCTTTTACAACAGTCCAACAGCTTCATTGTCACCTTTACTGATACCAGCTTTTTATGTCCAGCTTTATAAACTGAAATTAAATTTTCAAACTACCATAATAGGATTTGAACATCCGTCCTTTCGAGTTTCATCCAGGCTTCTGAATTACTAGTTCAGTAAAATAACCACTACACTGTTGCATCACAGTTAATAACTTATTTGGGAAAACTACTAAAGCATAAACTTGCATTTGATAGCTCCTTTCATGACATCCCAAAGCATTTTACTGTTAATGAATTACTTTTGAAGTACAGTGACTTTTTATGTTAGTAAATTTACTGTTTAAAAGCCTTTTAAGTGTTTACATTGGACAAGAGATAACAAATGACTCTTGCCAGCTTTTTCCTAACTTGTAGTCACATCTCAATGGGCAAAGCAGTCTGCCTGTATTAAAATAGAGACAGGGTCTGCGTTCACCAAAACATGGCTCACATATTTCTCAAGTAGCACAGGTAATAGCAGTAAAACTGGGATACAATTTAGTTGAATGTGTTAGAAGTGGATGCAATTTGTTTATCAAATGACTGGATAAGTGTCGGCATTGTGCACAACAACTCGAGCAATACGTTTTCATACTTCAGCAATAAAATATTGTGACATCTGTCATTCCTTTACAGTTGTGTGGTAATATAAGTAAAAGTTAAAAAATCAAAACTTGTTTTGTCTATTTTGTTTTCTTACATTTCTGCATTTCAAGAAAATGTAGACGGTCACAAATGTACAATGTGTAAGCAGAAATGTGTACATTTCTCAGCACTGAAAGGAGCCAATTTTTTCTCTTCTAGTAGGACTTTGGACTTTTCCAGTGATAATTAGTTTATTTGGCAACTCAAATGTGAAGTTTTCTAATCAACGTTTCTGGCAATTATAATAATCTTTATCGTCACAAGTAGGCTTACATTAACATTGCAATGAAGTTACAGTGAAAAGCCCCTAGTCTCTGCATTCCAGAGCCTATTCGGGTACACAGGGAGAATTCAGAATGTCCAAATTACCTAACATCACGTCTTTCGGGACTTGTGGGAGGAAACCGGAGCACCTGGAGGAAACCCACGCAGACACATGGAGAACATGTAGACTCCACACAGACAGTGACCAAGCTGGGATTGAACCTGGGATCCTGGAGCTGTGAAGCAACAGTGCTAACCACTGCTACCGGGCTCAGATGCTCTCTTAAGACCATAAGACATAGGAGCAGAATTAGGCAATTCGGCTCATCGAGTCTGCTCTGCCATTCAATCATGGCTGATATGTTTCTCATCCCCATTCTCCTGCCTTCTCCCCATAACCCCATATCCCCTTTTTAATCAAGAACCTATCTATTTCTGTCTTGAGACACTCAGTGATTTGGCATCCATAACCTTCTGCGGCAAAGACTTCCACAGATTCACCACTCTGGCTGAAGAAATCCCTCCTCATCTCAGTTTTAAAGGATCATCCCGTCAGAATGTGCCCTCGGGTTCTAGTTTTTCCTACTATTGGAAACATCCTCTTCCCCGTCCACTCTATCTGGAGCTCTCAGTATCCTGTAAGTTTCAATAAGATCCTCCCCCCCATCCTTTTAAACTCCACCGAGTACAGACCCATAGTCTGCAACCACTCCTCATATAACGAGCTCTTCATTCAAGGGATCATAGTTATGAACCTCCTCTGGCCCCTTTACAAGGCCAGCACCAAGCTCAGATGTTCTCTTAAGACCATAAGACCATTAGGCAATTCGGCTCACCAAGTCTGCTCCACCATTCGATCGTGGCTGATATGTTTCTCATCCCCATTCTCCTGCCTTCTCCCCATAACCCCTGAGATACGAGGCCCAAAACTGCTCACAATACTCCAAATGGGGTCTGACCAGAACCTTATACAGCCTTCGAAGTACATTCCTGCTCTTGTATTCTAGCCCTCTCAACATGAATGCTAACATTGCATTTGCCTTCCGAGCTGCCAACTGAACCTGCACGTTAACCTTAAGAGACCTTTGAACCAGGACTCCTAAGTCCTTCCATCGAGAGAGCAGTAAAATCAGGTCAGGTAAAGCCTTCTAATAACTAATTTAGTAGAATCTTTTTTTAAAATATAACTTTAGAGTACACAATTAATTTTTTCCAATTAAGGGGCAATTTAGCGTTTCCAATCCACCTACCCTGCTCATCTTTGGGTTGTGGGGGCGAACCCCGCGCAAACACTGGGAGAATGTGCAAACTCCACACGGACAGTGACCCAGAGTAGGGATCGAACCTGGGACCTCGGCGCCATGAGGCAGCAGGACTAACCCACTGCGCCACCGTGCTGCCCAATTCAGTAGCATCTTGAATAAACGCCTACCGAATAGCGTTGAAAACGAGCAAAACAAAACTGTATAAACCCACAATCTGCTTTCCATAAACCAGCAGAATCCTGCACCACTTAAATTGAGTTTATGCTGTGCCACTCCAATGCCTGCACCTGATGTTTTTCAAAAAAAAGTCATATGAACTAGGTGGTTACATGTTATTTATAAAACAAACATACCTGACTGCAGTCATCAAAGCTACAACTTTAGTTTTGGGAAGCTGGTACAGATGTAACCAAAGAGAAAATTCTGGAAAATATCAGCAGGTCTGGCAGCATCTGTAGGGAGAGAAAAAAAGCTAACGTTTCGAGTCCAGGTGACCCTTTGTCAAAGCTAAAAGACGTAATATGGTACTAAATCACTTCTGGAGTTGTTTCTGCTTTTCTGTGCCATAAGAAGGTCTCTGATGCTGTTAGGAATATGGGACGGTCACGATTAATAGTGAACTTGAGTTAAAAATACAATAACAGACAAGTAACAAGACTCACAGGCATCTAGAGAAATAATGAGATGCAATTTGCCCAATAACAAGATTAGCGGGAGTCTCAAGACATTGAGGTACAAATGGCCATTTCAGAAACATTGGGTTGGATTCTCCGCCTTGTGACGCCAGAAACATGAATTGCGATTTGGCGGAGAATTGAGCGTCCGGGAAAAATCGAGGTTTGCACCCGGTGTTGATTCAGGTGCCATGCTCTGGTACCCCCTGCCGGCTGAAATAAAGTTTGCACAGCGCAACAATGAGGCATGCAAAAGCAGCATTTGTATGCATTCAAAGGTGATAGCGGTTTGGACACTTCATGCTGTGCCCTTCTGCTATGCTCCCCACCCCACCCCACCCCCCTCTCAGGCGGAGGTCTCACAGGAACACGTTGCAACAAATATTTACAAATGGCGACTGGGCACCATAGTGGAGGGGGAGCAGGAGGCTAAAAAAACACTGAAAACCCATTGAAAGTTGTTTGCTGGGTGAAGGCTGCCCAGGCCAGAAGCAGCAGGATTGACTTGGTGTCGAGTCCGTGGACTTGGGATGTCTCCCTTGTGATTGGGGTGGCCTGGCTTAGACTGCCATTACAGCAGTCTGTCTTTTAAACACACCCCTTTGCTGCTTCTTCCAGGCTCCTGGCTGCTCACACTGCTGAGTGCTGACTGTGTACTTTAAATGCTCAGAAGGCCTTGAGTCATCTGGGAGTCTACCTGGCCGTCCCTCTGTACAGCCTCATACCCCAGCTGTATCATCAAGGGGATGAATGTGGCCAAACTCAATCAGAGGCCTACCATATGTTGGCACTCCTCAGAAGTGCTGGCCCACTGCAGAACTCACCCCACCCAGAGAACATCACTACCGTGGGCTTTGGGTTCTCTGCTCTACTCATGACAGAGGCCTCACTAGAGACCCCCAACCTTCCGGATCACAAGTTGTCTCCTGGTTAGGCTGGCAGCACTGACTGCCTCTGCCACCACCTCCCAGATGCAGTTCAGGAGGGCGGACCTGAGTCTGCGGTCCACCCTGTGGAAGAGGGTGTCCCTCCACTCCTCACTGACATGGAGCTGCGGGGTCATCTCGGACTCCCGACCTCAGCGAGGGCACATCTACTGTGAGCTATCTTCGTGACGGCAATGATTTTGTGGTAAGTGGAGCGCTTAAAAACAGCTTCAGCTGCCAGGTTCTTAGCGCTAACTCTGGCCTCAACGGTTAGAACACCAGCTGGGCTGGGAATTGCTCTGAATTCACGCTGACAGAGTGCTGGTCTATTTGCATGTCCTGACGTGCTTCTGAATAGCACCCCCAACAGGAACACAAACCACATGCAATTGAGACAAAACAGTATAACTGCCAGCACCCTCATTGGGGAATCAGGCTAGTTCTCCATTCAACAGTCAGGCCAGTTCCATCTGGAATCCGAGCCAGTGATGCCTGTTCCATCCAACATTTAGAGCCATCACAGATTGCAGATATTCTCCTCTAAAATATGCAGTTTTGTGTCTTCATTAAATCAGAAAGAGTTGTTTTCCAAGACTTGGTCACCTAACGGCATTGTATGGTAACTATTAATTGCATTTGACCTATAGAGCTACGAAAATTGGATTTTACTTGTGAAAAGGGGTGTCTCAGGGACTTCAGGGAACGTTGGTATATTTTGAGAACAAAACCTAACTTCAGAAAAAAGTGTGTTTAGTTATTCATGTAGTTAAGTGTCATCGTGTATACTAGCCTTTTGTTTTGTGTTTTTTTTCTTTTACTTTTATAAATGTTCTTTATTAATTGTTAACACAATGACTGGTCTGGTTCCTCGCTGGATTGTACATTGTTCCTTATATATTCCAAACAAAAATACATCATTAAGAACCATTGTTTCAAGTTATCCTTCGGGGTTTTGAGACACCCCTGCAGTGGCTCTTAATCATGCTTTGAGGTTATTTCCTAGTGAATTTAAATGATACAATTTGGATGAGAAAAACCACTGTCATTTCTTCCTTGCTTCTGTGGGACATTTTCTGGAAGGAGGGATATCTTCAGTACTTTGAAATTAGGCATCAGACCTAGTCAGGATTCATACGTGGCTTTTGGTGAAATGCCTCAAATCAAAAGTAGATTGCTGGTTTGTATATTTAAAGCCCAAGTTAGGTAATCAAGTGAGTTTCTTTTAAGTTTGAATTAGAGTAATTAGTTGAAAACCTATAATACTTTCATGGTTTCCCACAAAGTTCCTTGGTGGGATCAGGACTTGCTGGTGTAACAAGGTTCACAGAAGCCAATGCTATCTCTAGAACATAAGTCATAATGAGCCATTGCATTCGGGAAAGATGGTGTAAAAGGAGAAAATGGGAATATTATTTCAAAGAAAAGTAACTCAGTGATGGAGTACCCTCCTTTGTAACAAGCCGCTGTGTTTAACCTATTATTAACAGTTGCTGCCAGTAATGGTTTTTATTAGTTCCAGCTCTTTACTCTAGAACTGAGTTCAGCTTGAAAGGATTCAGACACGAATGAGGTATCTAAGAGATTTAATCCTGTATGGGACAGCAGTTTATGTAAAATCTAAATTCATGTAATTGTTTTGCTTTTATAGCAGGTCAGAGTGTCTGTGATTCAATATTAGGAAATGGTGCGATGGGTTTGAGGGAGTAGAAATGAATTAGAGATGTGGTGAGTGATGGGAGGAGAAGGGGAAAAGGACAGGTGAGGGGTGAAGTGGCACGGTAGCACAGTTCTTAGAACTGTTGCTTCACAGCGCCAGGGCCCGGCTTGGTCACTGTCTGTGCGAAGTCTGCACTTTCCCCTCATGTCTGCATAGATTTCCTCTGGGTGCTCCGGTTTCCTCCACAAAATCCCAAAAGACGTGCTGTTTGGTAATTTGGACACTGAATTCTCCCTCAGTGTATCCGAACAGGCGCTGGAATGCGGCGACTGGGGGATTTTCACAGTAACTTCATTGCAGTATCAATGTAAGCCTACTTGTGACAATAATAAAGATTATTATTATTGAAGCCAAAATAAATTTGATTTGGCAACAACTGAAACATTTAGAATTATTTTGGGTGTGACTTAGTTTGATACATGAAAGAAAAGAAGGGAGAGCAGAACTATATTTTCTGTTTTCATTCATCTTTTGCATCTAAGTCGGGTCCTGACAAGTAATCAGGATAGCATCTAAAATGCAAAAAGTGAAACCTCTAGAGACCAGTGACCAGAAGATGATAAAATTAAAGATTATGGAGCAATCAGTATGGATGGGGACATAAATAATTGACTTAAAAATAAGCTTCAAAGGAATGAGAAGTTAACTTAAATTCAAATTTCAAAAAGCTATTAGTGTGATGAAAAATGTAAAGTTTCTAAACAGATGTGATGCATACCAAGATAAGTTTATATCCAAGAAAAATAAATGTGAGCTAAATAAGCATTCTCCAAAATGGGTGAATAAGCCAATTCAAATGGGAATGTAGAAAAAGCAAACACAAGAATCCCACAGGGAGACGCAAAGCAGGAAACTCTGGGATGAGCATAGGAGTTGACTAAACTCGTTAAAAATGCAGGAAGCATGAAAACGGACCAGTTAATGGATGTTAAATGTGTCTGCCAATCTATAATCATGAAATGCTAACAGCACAGAAAGAGGCCATTCGATTGATTGTATCCTTGCCAACTCTCTGCGCAAACAATCTCACTCCCACGCTTTTTCCACCTACCGCTGCAAATTATTTCTCTTTGACTTATATGGAATGCTATTAAAACCATGTCCTGCTTTTCTGAATTTCCAATTAAAACGAATGGTGTATATCCTAAAGTTTTCCAACATTTTTATCAAATTATACAATATAGGAAACGACATTCAATGGTATTACTTTTAGTTAGGTTTACTGAAATAAACTGACCATTGTTACAGAGTCAGCCCTTGCACAGCAGCACAGTGATACTTCAAATTGGTTTAACAGGTTTGCTTAACAGACAAAGGCTGAAGGTTAACAAGACATAGCATCATAAAAGAAATCAATATGCTGTTTAAAAACACAATACTGTGATTGGAAAAACTAAACAAATGTGAAAGATCAAAATTTTAGTGTTGTATGGGAATGGGTGCAGAATTATGCCCTTAATGATGTCTTGATAATATTAATCATGACAGCTGCAGTAACTTTCTGTGAATTACTACTATATGAAATCATTAGCTTTCCTCACAAATACTTAACAATAACTACTGGATTCTGGCTGTAAAGGTAAAGTATAGCAAAATAAGACCATAGGAAACAGGAACAGAGTATGCCTTTCAGCCTCTTCAGCCTGATCCTATTCAATAGGATCATGGCTGATCTGGCATTTTCCACATCCACTTTCCTCCCCTTTCCCCATAACACTTGATTCCCTTTCTGATCAAGATTCTATCTATTTTCATCCTTAAAAATTGACACAGGGGGCTGGATTCTCCAAAAATGGGGCTATGTCCTCATGCCAGTGTACAAACGCTGTGATACGGGGCCCCACACTTCTGGTCGGGAGTCTGCGCATGGCGGTGGTGTGCAGCGGCTGCGTGATGGCGGACTCAGACAGTCATCCAAAATGTAGCCCCCCCCCCCCCCCCCCCCCCTTGAGATCAAGCGTGCCCACGGATCTGTGCCACCTGATTGCTCCCCTGGCCGTCCATGAGATTATTATTCTAGGTGCGAAGCACAAAGGGCATGTTTTACGAATATGGAGAGAAGGCCAGTCATTTTATGGCCCAACAGCTTAAACGGAAGGTGGTCTCCTGGGACATTAAACAGATGCATAATTCAAGCGGTAACTTTGTTTCCACCGCTCCTCAGGTTAATGCGGCTTTTGAATCATTCTGTTGTGATCTTCATGGATCAGAACTTCTGGAAGATGGATTGGCCGTGTCTGACTTTGTGAAGCAGCAGTGCTGACCACTGTGCTGCCGTCCACTTTACCACGGCAGTGGAAGGTGTAGACAGAGTCAATGGATGGGAAGCAGGTTTGCGTGAATGACTGGGCTGTGTTCATGACTCTGTAGTTTCTTACGTCTTGGGCTGAGATGCAGCCAGATGGGATGCTTTCTCTGGTATATCTGTAAAAATTGCTGAGAGTCGATGTGGACATGCCAAATTTCCTTCGTTTTCTGAGGAAATATAGAACAAAGAACAATACAGCACAGGAACAAGCCCTTTGGCCCTGCAAGTCTGCGCTGATCATGTGTCCTATCTAGACCAACCACTTGTATCCTTCTATACCCCATCTGTTCACTTGTCTATCCATATTAGTCTTAAAAGTCGCTAACATATCTGCCTCAAGTACCTTACTTGGCAATGCATTCCAGGCCACCACCACCCTCTGTGTAAAAAAACTTTGCCCATGCGTCTCCACTGAAGCTATCCCCACCTCACCTTGAACTTGTGTCCCCGTGTAATTGTCATTTCCGCCCTGGGAAAAAGCCTTCAATTGTTCACCCTATCTATATTCCTCATAATTCTATCAACTTCTATCAGGTCACCCCTCAGCCTCCATCTCTCTAGGAAGAACAATCCCAGTTTATTCAATCTCTCCTCATTGCTAATACCCTCCATACCAGGCAACATCCTGGTAAACCGTTTCTGTACTCTCTCCAAAGCCTCCACATCCTCGTAGTGTGGTGACCTGAATTGGGCACAGTATTCCAAATGTGGCCTAACCAATTTTCTATTTAACTGTAACAGAAGTTGCAAGCTTTATACTCGACACCCTGTCCGATGAAGGCAAGCATGCCATATGCTTTTTTTAACCACCATTTCCACCTGTGCTGCCACGTTTAAGGATCTGTGGACCTGCATGCCCAGATTTCTCTGTGCATCTCCACTCTTGATAGTTCTGACATTTATTTTATATCTCCCACCTGAATTGGATCTACCAAAATGCATCACCTCGCATTTGTCCAGGTTAAATTCTATCAGCCATTTCTCCGCCCAATTTTATCGCCTATCTATATAGTATTCTATATAGATAGGCGATACAGAGAATAGCTGTATTCTCTGACAATCTTCATCACTATCCGCAACTCCTGGCAACTAGGCACTGTTGTGCTTTCTTGGTCGTAGCGTCGACTTGGGTGGACCATGATTGTTGGTGATGTGCACACCTCGGAATTTGAAGCTGTCAACCATCTCCACCTCAACACCATTGATGCAGACAGGGGTGTGTACGATACTTCGCTTCCTGAAGTCCATGACCAGCTCCTTTGTTTTGCTGACATTGAGGGAGAGATTGCTCTTGTTCCACCACACCACTAGGTTCTCTATCTCCCTCCTGTACTCAGACTCATCATTCTTTGAGATCCAACCCACTAGAGTCATGTCATCAGCAAATTTGTAGATGGAGTTGGAGCCAAGTTTCGACACATAGTCGTGTGTGCACGGGGAGTTTGGTAGGAAGCTAAGTACACAGCCTTGCGGGGCCATGGTATTGAGGACTATCGTAGAGGAGATGGTATTGTTTAACTTTCCTGATTGTGGTCAGGAAACTGAGGATTCAATTGCAGAGGGAGGAGCCAAGTCCTAGGTTTTAGAATTTTTGATATGAGCTTGGCTGGGATAAGGGTGTTGTAGACGGTCCTGTAGTCAACGAATAGGAGTCTGATGTAGGAATCTATTTTTGATCGGAATTTCAAGTTGATAGAAAAATGTCTTGAAATTGCACTGGTTGAATTCTTGCTACAATATAATAACAACACAAATGCAGCAAATGTTCATCCACTAATAATCATCAAATGTAATTTCAAAGCCTTTTCCTTTTAACCAAAACTTAATTTGAAAATTCAGTGATTTGTTAATCAATGTTGAAAAATGAAATTTGGGCAAGGGTAAATTTCTATCCCTTTCAATTATTCTGTACTTAAAAGCGGCAGAGAGGGCAGCATGGTGGCACAGTGAGTTAGCCCTGCTGCCTCACGGCGCCGTGGTCCCAGGTTTGATCCCGGCTCTGGGTCACTGTCCGTGTGGAGTTTGCCCATTCTCCCCATGTTTGCGTGGGTTTCGCCCCCAAAACCCAAAAGATGTGCAGGCGAGGTGGATTGGCCATGCTAAAATTGCCACTTAATTGGAAAAAATGAATTGTGTACTCTAAACTTATATTTAAAAAAAGAAGAAAAAAAGCAGCAGCAGAGATAGTACTGATTTTGTAGCTCACGGAGCAGCATTAAACTTTATCCCTACAGATTTATAAAGTCATATATTGTAAAATAGCCAATACCATTGAAACAATTCGTTTTTTTTTATTTTTTTATTTTTTATAAATTTAGAGTACCCAATTATTTTTTCTAATTAAGGGGCAATTTAGCATGGCCAATCCACCTACTCTGCACATTTTTGAGTTGTGGGGGCGAAACCCACGCAGACACGGGGAGAATGTGCAAACTCCACACGGACAGTGACCCAGAGCCGGGATTCAAACCTGGGACCTCAGCGCCGTGAGGCAGCTGTGCTAACCACTAGGCCACCGTGCTGCCCTTGAAACAATTAGTTGAAGCTTAAATCCAGATCCCTGCTAAGTTTGTTACATTCTCAAAAGTTTCATTAAATTATCTAGCCCTCCTCGTGGAATTGTAATTCCTGTCATTTTTTGAAATAGTTTTTACTCCTGCAGAATAATATAGTTTATGTCCAGTTTTGATGATTCATTTAATTAGTGAAGGTGCTGTGAGTGGAATAACGTGGGTATATGGACAGTTAAAATGCAGTGCGTGAAATACCCATTCTGTACTCGTTTTTTAAAAACCGAATTTTTCAGGCTTTTGAGGAATCCCACCTAAGTCAGGCTGGTGTTGAGTACATTTATGCCAATAGAGACCTATTACGTCATGCCAAGTAGTAATGTATGAGGTTTGATTTTATTTCAAACTTTATAAAATAAGATTTTAAAATAGTTCGAGAACAAAACATGCTTTAGAGTTGACTCTTTCCGTGGTTCTTAGGAGTGGATAATGGAAGGTTACACAAGTGTATAGCCTTAAAGAAAATAATTGAATGATGTCAAGCACAATGGAGGTCCTGTGAGATCCAGCCATGGTTTATTTTTCTGGACCTCACAGAATCTCCTTGCATCTCGCTTATACTGCAGTACAACAGATTTGTTCAATGTGTTTTCTATAATTCAAGACTTTTTTTTCCCCCTGGAGTCCAATCCATAATTATACTCCAGGCTGTTTGAGATTCCTGATACCAGGCCTTCCACCTACATCGTTTAATTATAATAATAATAATTTTTATTAGTGTCACAAGTAGGCTTACATTAACACTGCAATGAAGTTACTGTGAAAATCCCCGAGTCACCACACTCCGATGCCTGTTCGGGTATACCGAGGAAGAATTCAGAATGTCCAATTCACGTAACACACGTCTTTCAGGACATGTTGGAGGAAACCAGAGCACGTGGAGGAAACCCATGCAGACTTCACACAGACAGTCATCCAAGCCGGGAATTGAACCCAGGTCCCTCGAGCTGTGAAGCAACAGTGCTAACCACTGCACAACTGTGCCACCCACTGACAATGCCTGACCGATTATATGCATGCTGTTTATTCTTCTCTGCAGAGAAGCACTCTGCTCAATTGCAGCATATATTATTCAACATCTGCCACTCCACTGATTATTTAAGTTAATTTTCCATGGCTGGTGCAATAGCATGATCCAGTTATGTCGGAACTTAGCACCTTAAATCTAGGTTCCCATAGATAGTGTTGCTGGCGTATATGTGGTCACTAGTAAGTTCATATGAAGGTGGACATTGTTGTAATAGTAGAGGGGTATCTCTCAAAACTCTTATTACCAATAGAGAAAATTAAAGCAAAGGAAGGCAGTTTTAAAAGACTGTTGTCAGCAAGTATTATAGTACAGAAGGAGGCCATTCGGCCCATTGAGTCTACACCGGCCCTTGAAAGAGCACCCTACTTAAGCTCACACCTCCACCCTATCCCCATAACCCAGTAACCCCACCTGACCTTTGGACAATATGAGGCAATTTAGCATGGCCAATTCACCTAACCTGCACATCTTTGGACTGTAGGAGGAAACCGGAGCGCACACAGGGAGAACGTGCAGACTCCACACAGACAGTGACCCAAGCCGGGAATCGAACGAGGGTTCCTGGCACTGTGAAGCAACAGTGCTAACCACTGTGCTACCAGGCCGCTCGCGATTCATACCATATACTATTTGAATTATATATCATTCATTGCCTCTTCTCAAGTCAAAGAAGTGCTTGTTTCAGAAGAAAAAAATCCACCTATTTGAAATAGTAAAATATAATCTGGATTTGTATCATTGCACCTGCTTAATAGAGATTTCTCTAGTTTTTATGGAAGATTTAATTTCATAAAATATAAATAAATCAATCTGTTTCCACTTGTAGTGGCTATTCAAAGAATCACAGTGCAAATCTTTTATAATTCCTGCTGTTACAATCCTGTTAGGGACTGTTAGCGTTTTAAGAAATCCGAACACCCAGCTATTAACCAACAGATCTATGCCACGAGATTTCATGTTTTTTAACAACAAATCTTATTGTATATATGAAAAGAAATTAAAGAAACATGCACCACAGGCTTAACACTATAGCTTATGGAGACTTTCTATGAACTCACATCTGCCTTTTACTTCTCTCAAGAGTTCACTTATGTAACTAAATTTTTGAGGTTCATTCACATTTTCTGGGGCCAACTCAGAAGTTATATGAAAATGAAGCTGAGGGTAACCTACAATTCGAGGGACTTCTACTTCGAGACTGCGGAGGTGGCGGAAGTGTTCATGAAGGCCGAAAAATTGGGACTGAAATGAGAGATGGGACTGAGATTGGGACTTGGGCTGAGGGGATGAGGATTGTGCCTAGCCTTTATCTCTCGGTTTGTGTTGTTTCTTGTTCTCTTTATGAGGGGACAGCTGTGTTTTTGGTTTGGTTGAATGGGGGAGAGTAGTTTACCTTTGTTATAGTTGGTTACAATTATATTGGCTTTGGAGTTATGGTGGTTTTCTGGGGCGCGGCTTCTGCACTAGTTTTGTTTCAGTGTCTTTATTTTAGGACCTGGGTCGTGGGGATAGTGATTGGGAGGGGGTCCTGGGCAGGGGCCTCCACACTAGCAAGCGAAGGTTGGCTAGTGAACGGGAGTGTGGTGGGGGGAGGGGCCGCAGTCATTGGAACCTGGTTGAACTGGTTTCGATGGGCCTGGGAGATGTCAACGGTGGGGAGATGGAATTGATACAGGGAGAGGTATCTTCAAGAGGAAGTGGATGGGGGGGGGGGGTTCTGGGAGGGGGAGGGGTTCGATAGTAACAAGGGGATGGAGCGGGTCAGGCCCATGGGGCAGGGCCCAGGGCTATGATGATGGTGGACAGGAGAGGCAGAGGGAGGTGAGAGACATCCGGTCACAATACTGACGTTGAAAGTGAAGGGGTTAGAGGGTCCGGTGAAGAGATCGAGGGCTTTTACACACTTAAAGAGCTTAACGTGGCAGCGCGGTGGCGCAGTGGTTAGCATTGCGGCCTCACGGCGCTGAGGTCTCAGGTTCAATCCCGGCTCTGGGTCACTGTCCGATCCCCCACAACCCAAAGATGTGCAGGGTACGTGGATTGGCCATGCTAAATTGTCCCTTAACTGGAAAAATTGAATTGGGTACTCTAAATTTCTTGTAAAAATCAATATTTAATTAAAGAGCTTAACGTGGCGATGTTGTAGGAGACCCATCTGAGGGTGAAGGATTATGTGAGGTTTAGGAAGGGCTGGGTGAGTCGGGTTTTCCACACAGGGTTAGATAGCAGGGCTTGGGGGATAGTGCTATTGGTAGGCAAGAGAGTGAATTTGCAGATAGAGAAGGTGGTGGCGGACCGGGGGAGCAGGTATATGATAGTAACGGGGGTGCTAGAGGGGAGGGTTGGTGGCAGTGGTGAGTGTATATGGCCCCAACTAGGATGATGCAGGGTTTGTGAATAAGTTGCTGGGTGCCATCCCAAATTTGGACACCCACCCAGGAGTTGACAGTTGGGGGTGGGATTGGAATATGGTGCGGGAACTGGTGGACAGGTCTCAATGGCTCTTGCTGACCCTGTCGGGTGAAGGCAAAGGCGCTGGCTGGGCTTATGAGGGAGAAGGGAGGAGTGGACCCTTGTAGGTTACCAAGGAATATTCTTTTTTTTCTCCCCGGTACACAAGGTGTAAACAAGGATAGACTTTTTCTTGGTGTGGAAGGTGTTATTGGTTGGGGTTAGGAGGTCGGAGCACTCAGCAATTGCAATTTCTGACCATACTCCGCATTGGTTGGATGTGGTTTAGGAGAAGGGGATTGCCCAGAGGCGGGGGTGGAGAGTGGACGTGGGGTTGCTCGCGGATTGGAGCTTTTGTGATGAGATCAGGAAGGTGATCGAGGAATATGTGGGGTTTAATTGCACGGGGGAGGTTTCGTAGTCGGTGGTTTGGGAAGCTCTAAAAACAGGGTGAGGGGGAGGTGATTTTGTTCAAAGCTAAGGTGGATAAAGAGGAGAAAGAGGAGCGGCAAAATCTGATGGAGAGATTCTGGAGGTGGGTGGGACATAAGCAGGAGACCCGGGCCCGGGTCTCTTGGCCAAGACAAAGGAATTGCAGGTGAGGTTCGACCAGCTGTCTGCAGGGAAAGCGATGCGTCAATTGAGGAGGGTGAGGGGGAGAAGGCAGGGCACATGCTGGCAGGCCAGCTTCGGAGGGAGGCAGCGGCAAGGGTTCAGGTACAGGACAATATGGGGAAGATGGTGGTGGCCCCAGAGCAGATCAATAAAGGAGGAGTTTTATAAGGATCTATAAAGGTCGGAGCCACCTTTTATAGGTGGAGGAGGAGTGGGGGATGAGGGAGTTCCTGGACAGTTTGCAGTAGCGGAGGCTAGGTGAGAAGGATGGAGCAGCCTTGGAGGGGCGGGTGGGGGAGGAGGAGGCAATTGCGAAGATGCAGGCAGGGAAGGCGATGAGACCTGACAGGTTTCCAGTTGAATTCTATAAGAAATTTAAGGATAAGTTGGCACAGCTGATGGTGGAAATGTTTGAGGATGCAATAGGCAGGGTGTCTTGCCGCAAGTGATGGGGCAAGCTTCGGTTTTGTTACTGCTAAAGAAGGATACGGATCCAGTGGAGTGTGGGTCGTATATGCTCATATCTCTACTGAGTGGAGATGCCAAGATATTGGCAAAGGTGCTGGCATCAAGGTTGGATGGATATCTTCCAACGGTGATTGGGTGGATCAGACCGGGTTTGTGAAGGGAAGGCAGCTCTTTTCGAACATGAGGAGGCTGTTGAATGTAATCCTGTTTCCGGCAGAGGAAAAGGAAATGGAGGGTGGCGGTGGCACTGGATGCAGAGAAGGCCTTTGGGGGATGAGGGAGTTCCTGGACAGTTTGCAGTAGCGGAGGCTAGGTGAGAAGGATGGAGCAGCCTTGGAGGGGCGGGTGGGGGAGGAGGAGGCAATTGCGAAGATGCAGGCAGGGAAGGCGATGAGACCTGACAGGTTTCCAGTTGAATTCTATAAGAAATTTAAGGATAAGTTGGCACAGCTGATGGTGGAAATGTTTGAGGATGCAATAGGCAGGGTGTCTTGCCGCAAGTGATGGGGCAAGCTTCGGTTTTGTTACTGCTAAAGAAGGATACGGATCCAGTGGAGTGTGGGTCGTATATGCTCATATCTCTACTGAGTGGAGATGCCAAGATATTGGCAAAGGTGCTGGCATCAAGGTTGGATGGATATCTTCCAACGGTGATTGGGTGGATCAGACCGGGTTTGTGAAGGGAAGGCAGCTGTTTTCGAACATGAGGAGGCTGTTGAATGTAATCCTGTTTCCGGCAGAGGAAAAGGAAATGGAGGGTGGCGGTGGCACTGGATGCAGAGAAGGCCTTTGGTCGAGTAGAGTGGGGTTACTTGATGGTGGTATTGGAGAGATTTGAAATTGGGCCCAGGTTTGTATAATGAACTGATGAGTGTTTCCACTAGCAGCATGAACCCGGGACACTTTGCAATGCACCAGGGTAGGAGACAGAGATGCCCTATGTTTGCATTGGCTATAGAACCCTTGGCCATTGCGCTAAGGAGCTCGGGGTTGTAGAAGGCGATAGTAAGGGGGATGATGGAACATGGGTGTTCTTGTACGTCGATGATCTGCTATTGTATATCTCGGAACCGAGCACGTCGGTGGGGAGCATAATGGAGCTGCACCAGAGATTCGGGACGATCTCGGGTATAAATTAAATTTAGGCAAGAGCGAGTATTTTATGGTCTCCCCACTGGGGGTGGGGGTGAAAGGGCTGCCGTTTCATTTGGCGGCAACCCACTTTGTGTACTTGGGGTGCAGGTGCCCGGGGATTGGGGAGGGCTCCGAAAATATGTTTACTAGTTTGGTGGGGAGGGTGAAGGTTGGTTTATCGCCGGCAGCACGGTGGCGCAGTGGGTTAGCCCTGTTGCCTCACGGCGCTGAGGTCCCAGGTTCGATCCCGGCTCTGGGTCACTGTCCGTGTGGAGTTCACACATTCTCCCCGTATTTGCGTGGGTTTCACCCCCACAACCCAAAGATGTGCAGGGTAGGTGAATTGGCCACTCTAAATTGCCCCTTAATTGGAAAAAATGAATTGAGTACACTAAATTTAAAAAAAAAAAATTAAAAAAAAAAAAAAAGGTTGGTTTATCGCTGGTGGGCCAGGTGCAGGCAGTTAAAATGAATGTGTTGTCGCGAATCTTGTTTCTTTTTCCAGTGCCTGCTGGTCTTTTTATCAAAGTCTTTCTTCAGGGGGGTGGACAAGTTGATCATCTACTTCATCTGTGGGGCAGTAGTGGCCAGCATTAGGAGGGTAGTCCTGCAGAGACGATGACAAGCAGGGGGGGTTAGGCTTCCAAAACTTGCTTTACAATTATTGGGCGCCAAATACGGAGAGGGTGTGGGACTGGAGCAAGGAGGGGAGGCCCTTTGGTTTAGATGGAGGGGAGCTTGTGCAGGGGGTCAGGATTGCAGGCGCTGGCAACGGCACTGCTTCCAATGGCTCCAGGAAAGTACTCGATGAGTCCGGTGGTATTGGCCACATTGAAGATTTGGAGACAGTTCAGGCAACATTTTAAACTGGGGGCCGGTTCAGGGGGGATGCAGATTAGGGGGAATCATGTGTTCGAGCCGGAGAGGATGGATGCAAGGTTTTGAAGATGAGAGGGGGAATCAAGGAAATGAAGGATTTGTTCCTTGGGGGACGATTCACGAGCCTGGAGGAATTGGGAGAGAAGTATGGATTGGCGGAGGGGGAAGGGTTATCTGTAGGTTTCGGGATTTTGCAAGAAAGGTTTTCCCGACCTTCCCAATAGCGCCGGCTGGAGACGGTGCTGTCAGCAGGAAGGCTGGAGAAGTACGTTGTTTTGCTGATCTACGGGAGGATCCTGGAGGAGGACAGGACAGGGTGTCAATGGATGGGATTAAGGCAAAGTGAGAGGAGTTGGAGGGGTGATAGAAGAGGGATTGTGGTGCAAGGTGCTGCGGAGGATGAATACATCGACTTTGTGTGTGAAGTTGGGGCTGATGCAGCTGAAAGCTTGGGGCTCACCTCACAAAATCAAAGATGAACCTGCCGTTCGAGGGGGTGGAGGGTGTCTGTGAGCGATGTGGGAGGGGCCCCATGAACCATCTCCATATGTTTTGGTGCTGCCCAAAGCTGCAAAGGTTTTGCAGGACAATATTTAGCACAATCTCAGGGGTCTTCCATATAGATATGGAGCCCGGTCCCGTAAAAACCATATTCGGGTGTCGGACCGGCCCGAGTCGCAGGCGGGAGCAGGAGCGGATGCTTTAACCTTCGCCTTGCTGATCGCTCATAGGCGATTCCTGTTGGGGTGGAAGTTAGTCCCTCCACCCTGTGCGGGGAGACCTGCTGGAGTTTTTGACCCTGGAAAAAGTGGTTTGAGGTGGCCGGGGGTGGCAAAGAAGGAGGGGTTCTACAGTTGTTGGGGTTTGTTCATTATGCACTTTCGGGAGTTGGTTACTGTTGACTGTTGAGGGAGGGGGTGGGGTGGGGGGCCTCTTGGGTTTGGGTAGGATTCTTTTTTATATTGTTGTGGTTGTTCTTGTTTTTCTTTTGTCTGGTGAAAATGGTGAAAATTTGTCAAAGAAAAGTATATTTTTTAAAACTCTCACAACTCTGGATTCTGCAGCTCCAGCGTGGTCCTCGCTGCGACTCCTACACAGTGGCTTAAAACATCAGGAAACATCCTTGGTTACTAATAGCTCACTGTTCTCGTTTCCAACTGCAACCAAGTTCATTACTTCCAGAGCTTCAACTGCAACAAGTTTAACTGCTTTTTACTGAGGTTTATTGCAAATTTCTTCCTTTGGCTTCTACTTAAATAATTCTCCAACTCATTTTCCCCTTACTAACTTTGTCTTGTACTGAATACCAGGTCCCAATCACAGGCTGTATCATGAACAGTAGAGTTTCTGTACTTCAAATCTAGATCTATCAACTTTCAAGCAGCTACAAGTTACCCAAGACCCAAAACTGACAGTCTGTTAGCTGGATTTCCAAACATCATCCAGTCTTCCCTGCTGGTTTAGCCCTAACTGAAGTTAAACTCCCAACACACAGAATCTCACTAAGAGCCGCCCATCTCCATGGCAATTTGACAGACGTAGATTCATCGATGTTTAAACCACACAAGGAGGCTATTCGGCCCATCGTGTCCATGCCGGTCAACAAAGAACTGACCATGCTCATCCCATTTTCCAGCACTTGGCCTATAGACCTGCAGCACAAGTGAATATCTCAATACTTCTTAAATGTTACAAGAGTGTGTGACTCAACTACCCTTTCAGGCAGTGAGTCCTAACTCTCAATGCCCTCTGAGTGAAGACTTCTCCTCAACTCCCCTCTTAGCTTTCTACTTCTTAACTTAAACCTATGCCCCTGGTTATGACCCCTCTACTACTGGAAAAAGTGCCTTCCTATCCACCCTATCTATGCCCCCTCAAAGTCTTATACACCTCTATCAGGTTCCCTATCAACATTTGCTGCTCCAAGAAAAACAGCCGCAGTCTATTCAATCCCTCCTCACAGCTCAGACCCTCCAGCCCTGGTAGCATTCTGATAAATCTCCTCTGCGCCCTCTCCAATGCAATCTCATCCTTCCTGTAATGCGGTAACCAGAACTTCATGCAGTTTCTCCAGTTGTGGCCAAACCAGTGTTCTTCCATTCCAGCCTGACCTCCTTGCTCTTGTAGTCTGTGCATCGGCGAATAAAGGCAAGTATCCCATATGCCTTCCTAACCACCTGATTTACCTGCCTTGCAACCTTCAGGAATCTGTGGATTTGCACTCCAAGGTCTCTGATTTTCAGCATGTTCCAGGGTCCTACCATTCAGAGTAGAACCCTTTGCCTTGTAGCCGTACCCAAGTGCATAACCTCATATTTTTCCGGGTTGAATTCCATCAAAAATGGTATAAATGTAAATAAAAGCAAATTACTGCAGATGCTGAAACTAAAACAGAAAATACTAGATAATTTCAGCAGGTCTGACAGCGTCTGTGGAGAGAGAAGGGAGCTAATGTTTTGAGTCTGGGTGACTGTCAAAGCTGCTGTAAATGTATATTGTGTATAAATTGAAATGCAGTGAAATGGTTCTAATCTATAACTCAGCAGTTTTTGGAAAGGAAAGCCAACCCAATGATCTGTTTATACCTATTTTTATTTGAATTTTGCTTTTTATTTATTTTTCTCTACTAGTTGTACGACAAGATCAACACAAAGTCATCACCACAGATTAGAAATCCACCAAGTGATGCTGTCCAGAGAGCCAAAGAGGCAAGTTCACTATTTTAGTTATGCTTTGTAATGTTTTGTGCTTTAAAATGATATTTGTATCTTAATCATACTGTGAGCCAGTTGGCTCTTGTCTTAACAGATTATGTTTTTTATATCATTGTCATCTGAACTTTACATTTTGATGAGGGCCAATGCCTAATATGATAGCCCTATGATTAAGCTGTTGGAGACATTATTAAGCAATAACTAATTATTGTATATACTCCCAAGGACTCTGTTGCAGAATCTGCTATATACTGTCTATGACCTTGAATTGGCTATTTTGTGTGTTTTGTTGCAGGTATGTCAGTGTGGGTGTATCTCCAGTCATATCTGATGCACAGGGTATGGTAGCTAGCATATATCTCCAACCAGAATTGGCAACCTTAATAGGTCCAGAAACTTTGTCCCTTAAATATGTATGAAGAAATTAAATGAAAGCTGAAAGTTATACTCGTACATATATAATCAATAATAATAATCTTTATTCGTGTCATAAGTAGGCTTACATTAACACTGCAATTAAGTTACTGTGAAACTCCATATATATAGTATACTACGTATCTTTAACATGGTTAGAAAATAAACACTTGTCAGTGACTGATGGGGAGGCTTATTTCAGACAAGACCATGATTGGGTCAGTGCAATTGGTCACAGTGCCTTAGCTTAGAACATAGAACAGTACAGCACAGAACAGGCCCTTCGGCCCTCGATGTTGTGCCGAGCCATGATCACCCTACTCAAACCCACGTATCCACCCTATACCCCCAACAACCCCCCCCTTAACCTTACTTTTTAGGACACTACGGGCAATTTAGCATGGCCAATCCACCTAACCCGCACATCTTTGGACTGTGGGAGGAAACCGGAGCACCCGGAGGAAACCCACGCACACACGGGGAGGACGTGCAGACTCCGCACAGACAGCGACCCAGCCGGGAATCGAACCTGGGACCCTGGAGCTGTGAAGCATTTATGCTAACCACCATGCTACCGTGCTGCCCCTAGAGAGAGAGAGAAATAATATAACCAGAATAGCCATTAATTGCTACCCTGTAGTATTGGAAATATCTATGTTATCATTTGTAAATACCATTTGGCTTGGCTCCGTTACCACAGCAATTGAATTGCCTGCCAAAATGCAATTCCATATGTGTACCTGCAGAATACTCAGGAGTATTCAAGGGTAATTCAGTGTACACTAACACGGAACATTATCTGTTTCTTTTATATAAGTCTCTATATTACAAAATGTATTTACATCTGGCATGCAAAATAAATTAAAGCGGAACAAGGTCAGAAAAACTTTTCAGACAAAACAGTGACCCTGTAAAAGTTTCAATGTATCAATATTTGTTCTAAACATGCAAAGGAAATAGGATAAATAAAACCTGCCTGATGCATGAACCAAGGCAGTCAGCAAGAAATAACAATTTGGTGCTATGCAGTCAAAAATGAAATGCCTAATTTCAACTCGAACTTTCATTTGGATTGTGAAATCAGCATATTAGTCAGAGCTCCTATTCTCCATAGATTTTTCTTATCGTGTATAAGATGATTATCTTATGAATATCTTACCAGTATCATGTACCTGCTACTTTGTTTTCCATCTTCTACAAGAACAAATTTCATACCACTATTGCAAGACATCTTGTACTTAAAACTAAACTTTCCTTACTGATGAAATAAATACAATGTGAACTCGTCCCAGAAAACCTGTTTACATATTTAGCTGTTGCTGCTCCTTGCACATGTTCCACTCTAACCTATATAAGCACAAAGAAAATTTTGAAGGCACATGCTCTCACAATCTACAGCCAAAAATAGTTCAACAATACATGCCTGCGCTGTGGAATCCATCTTGTTTATATAGATTCCACCTAATCAACAAAAAAAAACAGTTTACGTATGATCTGTCTTAAATACTTGATTTTCAGGTTACTATCTGGCAACTGTAACTTCAGTGAAATTTTAAACCTATTTAATTTAAACCTATTTAATTTAAGGGCAGCACGGTAGCATTGTGGATAGCACAATTGCTTCACAGCTCCAGGGTCCCAGGTTCGATTCCGGCTTGGGTCACTGTCTGTGCGGAGTCTGCGCATCCTCCCCATGTGTGCGTGGGTTTCCTCCGGGTGCTCCGGTTTCCTCCCACAGTCCAAAGATGTGCAGGTTAGGTGGATTGACCATGCTAAATTGTCCTCCGTGTCCAAAATTGCCCTTAGTGTTGGGTGGGGTTCTGGGGATAGGGTGGAGGTGCGGACCTTGGGTAGGGTGCTCTTTCCAAGAGCCGGTGCAGACTCGATGGGCCAAACGGCCTCCTTCTGCACTGTAAATTCTATGAATTATCTGTGCTGATTAAAAGTTGCTTTGCTGACCCCCATGTAGGAGGTCAGAAAATAACTTGCCTCCTTACCTCGGGGGTAATAATTGCCACAGGGCAGTGATGGCTTTGGAAGTACAGCACTCAAGAAAATTTTCTCCTTGGCTCTGTTTTGCCATTCCATACATAAAAGCTGCATATATCAACTTTCAGCCATGATTTACTTTTGAAGTGCCTGCCATTGTGAATGCTGGATATCCTGGCAGTGCTGAAATGGGCCGTTCGTTATAGCACCAGAAGAGTTTGCTCGGGAACAAAAAGGGCAAAAAAGATCAATTTAAAATTAACTTTAGACTGATGAAAGTGAGTCAATTGAGTTCAAATGAAAATATAGGCTTCACTTAACACTGTTCCTCCATTTGAGCACACTAGGCCTGTTATTATGGCTGATCTGGGCCGATCATCTTCCAGCAACTTGCTCCAGAGGGCAGCAACAGGTATACAGCAGGAAAATCCATCAAACACCTAGGCTTGTCACCAACATTAGCATTTGCACAGTGTGCAAGGAAAGGGCAGCCAGCAGGGGGAGAAGGAAGGAAATCAGAGTTAGGGTGGTGAGGCAGGTGTGGGCATCACTGCCTCGCTTTCCTGCAAAGTTTATACCTGTTTTGCATGGAGGACAATCCAATTAAGTCAGATAAGATTCACTCACGTAAGGTAGCTTTAAACAAAAGCTATCTTAAAGAGCAAATATCTATGTCTCTTCTATTCCCTCAAACTATCTTTCAACTTCAGTTTGTGGTATAATTTAATTTTGCAATTTTCCCATTCACAGAGGCTTGCTAAGAATTGTTGCATCTTGCAGGTGTTGGAAGAAATTTCATGCTATCCAGAAAACAATGATGCAAAGGAATTGAAGTGTATCTTAACACGGCCTCATTTTATGGTAAGTGCACCGCTCTGCTAACCACACTTCAAAATGAAGAGGTAAGATTATGGATGAATACTAGCTAAATTAAGTAGCTTCTTATGTAACAATACTCACTGGTAATCTGGTGAAGTAGTGCATGTTCATTTTATTAAATAATAAAGCACTATGGTTAAGAGGCAAAGGGATGTCCAGAAACTCTACTTTCTTTCATTATTCTCCTCAATTTTGTAGAAGAAAAATTATTGAGTTCAATTTGATTTTTTTTTGCCCCAAGTCAGTTTTATCATCTGCATGGAATATCATTACTAGTGCTAATCTACACCAATGAAAAATATACTTCAGCTCTTTTGTAAGTGAAGAGTAGTGGTATGATTTTAACAAGCTTAAAAGTTGCTCCAGAGCTGCTCAGTGTTAGGAAACTTCACTGGAAACCGGGAAGTCTTTAGAATGCAACAACTCCCAGGCCAGTTTGAACTTGGATTAAGGCCTAGCAGCATGAAATATCCAACTAGGGGTCTCTGTCAGGGACTAAAGCCTCACACTGTATATTTTAATAAAATATCTATGTATATATATATAATATATATATATACATAGATATTTTATAAACATTTAATATATATATTAACCCATGGCTTATTTCTAAAATTTTACAAACTGAACAAAGACTTCAAATTGGCTGAAGCTACGTCTGCCTGTGACACTGAACAAAATAAACTATTTGGCAGGTTCAAAGAAGCTTACACCTCTTTATCTCTGAAGAGACCCTCAAGACCCCCTGTGGGCTGCAAATTCAAAGGAAATCATACAACGACCATCTACGTTTCATTAGCCAGGCCTGACCAATTTGGAGCTGTTTGTCTGCTGGGACAAAGAAACCCACAACCTCCATTTAAGAATTAATGGATGGAACATTAACAATCTCAGGGACCCAAAGGAATTCACACCCTTTATCAAAAGAGTTGGGACTCATGTGAAACCAGTAACATTGCCTTGTCGAGCTGCAAAGCTCAGTTTATCCCATTTTCTCATCTCCCTAGAAGCAGCACAGAGGCTGAATACCTGGTCCTATCAACATTGTTTCTACTAGGCATTTTTGTATCATCACCTACAGTTTGATTCATCTCTGCATACCTATCTAATTGTGGACGTCTTTATGGATGTCATTTTACTCTTTTGATGGATCATCGACCTTTGACTACAATATTTGGGCCATATTAATGTATACCACCTTTGGCGCTGATAGGTTGCAAAGATGGTCATCGATGGGTGGCATGATAGCACAGTGGTTAGCACTGTTGCTTCACAGTGCCAGGGCCCCAGGTTCGATTCCCGGTTTGGGTCACTGTCTGTACGAGTCTGCACGTGCTCCCCGTGTCTGTGTGGGTTTCCTCCCACAAGTCCCAAAAGACGTGCTGTTAGGTAATTTGGACATTCTGAATTCTCCCTCAGTGTACCTTAACAGGCGCCGGAGTGTGGCAACTTGGGGATTTTCACAATAATTTCATTGCAGTGTTAATGTAAGCCTACTTTTATTAATACATATTTTTATTCTCCTTTTTCACATTTTCATCATATTTACAACAATAAATATTTAACAATAAGAACAAATACAATGCAATCCCCTAGCCAACAATCCCCTCATCCCACCCATCCTCAAACAGCTCCCAACATTTTGAATAAAAAACACCAATGAAAAAGAATCATCATTAATTTATACATTCCACCCCCCACTAATGGCTGTGTCATCCAATTTGCGAAAATGCATGATGAACAAGGCACATGAACTGTAGAACCATTCCATCCTCCCCCTCAACTCGAACTTTACTTTCGCGAGTGTTAGGAACTCCAGCAGGTCCCCCCGCCAAGCCGAGGCACAAGGCGGGGAAGCCGGCCTTCACCCCAATAGAATCCGCCTTCGAATAATCAGCAAGTCGAAGGCTAAGACATCTGCCTCCGCACCCACTTCCAACCCTGGCTAATCTGGCACCCCAAATATGGCTTCTAGGGGACCTGATTCGAGTCTCAAATGCACTCTTGTGATTACCCTCAAGACCTCCCTCCAGTTTTGGGCAGGACCGAAAGATACGAACGTGATTTGCGGGCCCCCACCCCCCACAGCTTTCACAAACATCCTCCACCCATTCAAAAAGCCGGCTCTTCCCTGCCCTTGTGAGGTGCGCTCTCTACACCACCTTCAACTGTATCAGCCCCAACCTCACACACAAAGTTGAAATATTCACTCTCTGAAGTGCCTCGCACCACAACCCCTGCTCCATGCCCGCCCTCCAACTCTTCCTCCCACTTTCCCTTAATCCCATCCAGTGATACCTTATCTTCTCCCAAAACAACCCCATAAATCGCTGACACCATGCTTTTCTCCAACCCAATCCCCCCTCCCCACCGTCAATATCTCTTCCAACAGTGTGTGGGGGCTGGTGCAGTCGGAAAGCTCGATACCTCCTTCCTAGCAAAATTTCAGACCTGCATATATCTAAACATCTCCCCCTGCCCCAACCCATATTTTTCCCTCAACGCCTCCAACTTTGCAAACCGGCCTCCAGAAACAAATCCTTTAATATCCTAACTCCCATTTCCTCCCATCTCCAAAAATTCCCATCCCACCTTCCAGGTTCAAATCTATGATTCCCTCGAATCAGCATTTCCCTTGACCCCACCCACAACCCAAAGTTCTGGCACAACTGCCTCCAGATTTTTTTTTACAAAAAAAATACTTTATTCATAAAATTTATCATAAACTTTACAGAACATTTCAAATTGTCTTGTCTGTACATTTCCATCTGAGTTACATTCATTTGTCTTTCTTCAATTCAATTGGGATAACGTTACACACGTATCCTACTATAAGTTACAGTTCTTTCTTAAATATTTACATTGCTTTGTTTCTTGCATACATTGTGGTATTGAAGACTCGGACTGAGGGGTTTTACACTGTTACCCACCCCTCGGTGTACATTTGCTGGAAGACCTTACACCGTGGTCTTTCCCCATTGCGCCTTGGCGGCAGCTGCCCCAAGCTTGAGTGCGTCCCTCAGCACGTAGTCCTGGACCTTGGAATGTGCCAGTCTGCAACATTCGGTCGAGGACAATTCTTTGCACTGGAAGATCAGCAAGTTTCAGGCAGACCAAAGAGCGTCTTTCACCGAGTTGATGACTTTCCAGCAGCAGTTGATATTTGTTTCGGTGTGTGTCCCTGGAAACAGTCCGTAGAGCACAGAGTCCTGTGTTACTGAGCTGCTCGGGATGAACCTTGACAGATACCACTGCATCTTTCTCCTGACCTTCTTTGCAAAGGCATATTCCACAAGGAGGTGTGTGACCGTCTCATCTCCCCCACAGCCACTCCGAGGGCAGCGTGCAACGGTGCTGAGCCTTCGGGTGTACATGAAGAATCTGACAGGGAGGGCCCTTCTCACCACCAGCCAAGCTAGGTCTTGATGCTTGTTTGAAAGTTCTGGTGATGAGGCGTTCTGCCAGATGACTCTGACAGTCTGCTCAGGGAACCATCCAACGTCCTCCACAGTCTCCTTTTCCCTGAGGGCCTCGAGGACATTACGTGCTGACCACTGCTTCATTGCTTTGTGGTCAAAGGTGTTTTTCTTCAAAAACTTTTCCACGAAGGACAGGTGGTACGGCTCGGTCCAACTGCTTGGAGCATTCCGCGGCAATGAGGCCAGGCCCATCCTTCGCAACACCGGGGACAGGTAGAACCTCAGTATGTAGTGACACTTGGTGTTTGCATACCCGGGGTCTACGCACAGCTTGATGCAGCTGCATACAAAGGTGGCCATCAGGATGAGGGCGGCGTTGGGTACGTTCCTCCCTCCTTTATCTAGAGGCTTGTACATTATGTCTCTTCGGACCCGGTCCATCTTGGATCTCCAAATGAATTTGAAGATGGCCCGGGTGACTGCTGCGGCGTAGGTCCGAGTGATGGGCCAGACCTGCGCCACGTACAGTAACACCGAGAGTACCTCACACCTGATGACCACAACTGCCTCCAGATCCTGAGTATCACCAGATTCCCTGAGTATTTCCCTGGGGCCACCGTTGCCAATGCCATCAACCTTACCCCCTGCATAGACTCTCCTCAATATAAGCCTACTTGTGACAATAATAAAGATTATTATATTCTCGGCACACACTTAAGGGATCCAACATCACAACCTGTGAATTCTGATGTTAGAAAAATATTTCTATTTTTACCTTTAATCTGAAAGCAATTTGGAATAGGTAATGCAAATTAGCAGTTACGTTCCAGCCAATGAACTTATCGTCTTCCAATGACATCACTCCTGGATTGTTGTTCATACCCAGACTGCTGCCCAGAGGTGTCCCTCTCAGCCCCCGCTCTTTTTAACTCTCCACTCTGACTCGCAGCTCCCACTCTTTTTAAATCTCCACTCTGACTCTCAGCTCTAGTTCTTTTTAAACTGCAGCTCTGATTCACAGCTCCCGCTCTTTTTCAATCTCCACTCCGCCTCTCAGCTCCTGCTCTATTTTTTAAAAATAAATTTAGAGTACCCAATTCGTTTTTTTTTTCAATTATGGGGCAATTTAGTGTGGTCAATCCACCTACCCTGCACGTCTTTGGGTTGTGGGGGCGAAACCTACACTGGGAGAATGTGCAAACTCCACACGGACAGTGACCAGAGCTGGGATCGAACCGGGGACCTCGGCGCCATAAGGCAGCAATGCTAACCACTGCGCTATCGTGCTGTCCATGATTCCTACTCTATTTAAATCCCCGCTCTGATTCTCGGCTCCCGCTCTTTTTAAATCTCCGCTCTGACTCTCGGCTCCCGCTCTTTTTAAATCTCCGCTCCGATTCTCAGCCCCCGTACAGTAATTCATTTTAAATCTCCGCTCTGACACACGGCATCCTCTCTTATTAAATCTCCACTCTGACTCTCGGCTGCTGCTATTTTTAAAACTCTGCTTTGACTCTCAGCTCCCGCTCCTTTTAAATCACTGCTCTTAACTAGCAGCTCCCCCTCTTTTTAAATCTCCGCTCTGACTCACAAATCCCGCTCTTTATAAATCTTCGCTCTGACTCGCAGCTCCTGCTCTTTTTAAATCTCCGCTCTGACTTGCAACTCCTACTCTTTTTAAATCTCTGCTCTGACTCGCAGCTCCCGCTCTTTTTAAATCTCCGCTCTGACTCACAGCTCCCGCTCTTTATAAATCTCCGCTCTGACTCTCCGCTCCCGCTCTTTATAAATCTCCGCTCTGACACTCAGCTCCGGCTCTTTTTAAATCTCCACTCCGATTCTCAGCCCCCGTTCATTTTAAATCTCCGCTCTGACACACGGCATCCTCGCTTATTAAATCTCCACTCTGACTCTCTGCTCCCGCTCTTTTTAAATCTCCACTCTGATTCTCCGCTCCCGCTCTTTTTAAATCTCCACTCTGACTCTCGGCTGCCGCTCTTTTTAAACCTCCACTCTGACTCTCGGCTGCCGCTCTTTTTAAACCTCCACTCTGACTCTCGGCTGCTGCTCTTTTTAGAACTCAGCTTTGACTCTCCGCTCCCGCTCCTTTTAAATCACTGCTCTTAACTAGCAGCTCCCCCTCTTTTTAAATCTCCGGTCCAACTCGCAGCTCCCGCTCTTTTTAAATCTCCGCTCTGACTCCCGGCTGCCGCTCTTTATAAATCTCCGCTCTGACTCCCGGCTGCCGCTCTTTTTAAATCCCCGCTCTGACTCGCAGCTCCCGCTCTTTTTAACTCTCCGCTCCCGTTCTTTTTAAATCCCCGCTCTGACACTCAGCTCCTACTCTTTTTAAATCTCCACTCTGACTCTCAACTCTAGTTCTTTTTAAACTACAGCTCTGATTCACAGCTCCTGCTCTTTTTCAATCTCCACTCCGCCTCTCAGCTCCTACTCTATTTTTAAAAAATAAATTTAGAGTACCCAATTCGGTTTTTTTCAATTATGGGGCAATTTAGTGTGGTCAATCCACCTACCCTGCACGTCTTTGGGTTGTGGGGGCGAAACCTACACAGGGAGAATGTGCAAACTCCACACGGACAGTGACCAGAGCTGGGATCGAACCGGGGACCTCGGCGCCATAAGGCAGCAATGCTAACCACTGCGCTATCGTGCTGTCCATGATTCCTACTCTATTTAAATCTCTGCTCTGACTCGCTGCTCCTGCTCTTTTAAATATCCCCTCTAACTCTCAGCTCCCGCTCTTTTAAAATCTCAGCTGTCTCCGCTCCCGCTCTTCTTAAATCTCCGCTCCGATTCTCAGCCCCCGTTCATTTTAAATCTCCGCTCTGACACACGGCATCCTCTCTTATTAAATCTCAACTCTGACTCTCCGCTCCTGCTCTTTTTAAATCTCCACTCTGACTCTCGGCTGCCGCTCTTTTTAAATCTCCGCTTTGACTCTCAGCTCCCGCTCCTTTTAAATCACTGCTCTTAACTAGCAGCTCCCCCTATTTTTAAATCTCCGGTCCGATTCGCAGCTCCCGCTCTTTATAAATCTCCGCTCTGACTCACAAATCCCGCTCTTTATAAATCTTCGCTCTGACTCGCAGCTCCCGCTCTATTTAAATCTCCGCTCTGACTCTCGGCTGCCGCTCTTTTTAAATCTCCACTCTGACTCTCAGCTCCCGCTCCTTTTAAATCACTGCCCTTAACTAGCAGCTCCCCCTCTTTTTAAATCTCCGGTCCGACTCACAGCTCCCGCTCTTTTTAAATCTCTGCTCTGACTCCCAGCACCCGCTCTTTTTAAATCTCCTCTCTGATTTGCAACACCTACTCTTTTTAAATCTCCGCTCTGACTCGCAGCTCTCCGTCTTCAAAAATCTCTCCTCTGACTGTCATTTCCCACTCTTTTTAAAACTCTGCTTTGACTCTCAGCTATCGCTCTTTTTAAATCACTGCTCTAACTCTCCGCTCCCGTTCTTTTTAAATCTCCGCACTGACACTCAGCTCCGGCTCTTTTTAAAACTCCACTCTGACTCTCTGCTCCCGTTCTTTTTAAATCTCCGCTCCAATTCTCAGCCCCCGTTCATTTTAAATCTCCGCTCTGACACAGGGTGTCCTCTCTTATTAAATCTCCACTCTGAGGACTTCCGGTTGCGGCTATGACTAGCTAAGCCGCACAGTTGGAAGCTCCTGCGACAAAGGTGTTTTCGGGCCAATTGGAGGGCCCCAACGGTGCTGAAAAGACGAATCCCGGTGGGGGAAGGTCCCCTGAGGAGAACTAGACCGATTTTATGGTCGGTACTCGGAGCGGAGCGGCAAGAAAAGTGGCAGCAGCTCCCCAAAAAAAGCGGGGGAAGAAAATCAAAATGGCGGCCGGCGGCGCACCGGAGGGATGGATGAAATGGGCGGAGGAGCAGCAGGCCGCTCTCCTCCGTTTTTTCACGGAGCTGAAAGTGGAGCTCTTAGAGTCCATGAACGCGACGACCGCCAGGTTGGTGGGAGCCCAGGCGACCCAAGAGGCGTCGATCAGAGAGCTGCAGCAGGAGATGACCGCGAGGGAGGAAGAGGCCACGGTCCTCGGGGCAAAGGTGGAGGTGCACGAGGCACTCCACCTGAAGTGGCAGAGCCGTTTCGAGGAGCTGGACACTCGGATGAGGAGGAAAAATTTGAGGATCCTGGGCCTAGAAGAAGGCCTGGAGGGGTCGGATCTCCCGGGATATGTTGCGGAGATGCTGAGCTCCCTGATGGGGGAAGGGGCCGGTCCTGCGCCCCTGGAGCTGGAAGAGGCATACCGGGTCATGGCCAGGAGGCCTAGGGCAAACGAGCCCCCGAGGGCGGTGCTGGTGCGTTTCCAGCGGCTATGTGATCGGGAGAAAGTCCTGAGGTGGGCAAAAAGGGAGAAAAGCAGTAAGTGGCAGAACTCGACGGTAAGGGTGTACCAGGACTGGAGTGCGGAGGTGGCAAAGCGGCGGGCCCGGTTCAACCGGACGAAGGCGGTGCTACACGCGAAGAGGATCAAATTTGGAATGCTGCAGCCGGCGCGCTTGTGGGTCACCTACAAGGACCAGCATCATTATTTTGAGTCCCCAGAGGAGGCCTGGACCTTTGTACAAGAAGAAAAGCTGGACATGAACTAAAACCTGGGAGCACCGGCGGTCGTAGCCGCCTGGGTACTCTTGATTGAGCAAGTGGCCCTTATCTTTTCAGGCCAGGTCGGAGCTGGGTAACAGTTTCTTGGATTGTTTGGCTTTTCTTGATCATTTGACTTTTTGAATATCTTGAAGGTTTCGAGTTGTTTGGTGTTTCTGTATATTTGAACTGTTGAAATTTCTATTGCGGGTCGTTTTCTTCTTATGGTGTGTTTCTTCCCGTTTCCAACTTCCCTTAGTCATTTACCCTTGTTACCCCTTTGTCTTCGGGTGTTGGGTCTTTTTTTTTTTTGTTTTTTCTTCCTTCTCTGGTTATGGTTATCTGTGGTTATTTATACTGTTTGATGGAGGGTGATGGTTAAGCACATTGTTAGTTGATAGCTATTTAATTATTTTGTTATTTAAGTATGTAGTTAAGTATTTATGTATTTATTTGCCATTGGGTATTTATATTGTTAAGTTGGGAAGACGGGACGGGGGGGAGTGGGTTGATCATGCGGGTTTATCTCTGGGGTTTTAAGGGGATCCTTCACGGGCGTGGATGGGGATGGGGGGGAGTGGAAGATGGCGGGGCGGGGTGTGGCCGGGCGAAAGCGCGGGCTTTCCTCTGTTTTTCCCGCGCGCGGGATGGAGGAGAGAGGAGGGGGGAGGGGAGAAGAGTGGGGCGTGGCCAGTAATGGTGGCCTTTCCCGCGTTGGAGCGGGGTCAGAGTGGAATGGCGGGGGGGGAGGTCCCTCCCCCCCCTCGAACCGGGAGGAGTCGGAGTGTGGCAGGAGCAGCCGGGTCAGCGGAGATCAGCTGACTCTCGGGAGTACGATGTTGGGCACATTGCGGCTAGGACGGGTCCTAGCCGGGGGGGGGGGGGGGGGGGGGGGGGGGGGGGGGGGGGGGTTAGGGGGAGATACCGGGTTGCTGCTGGAAAGACCAGGGACGAGAAGGGGAGAGCTGGGGGGGGGGGGGGGGGGGGGGGGGGGGGCATCGCTATGGGAAACGGGTCAGAAAGGGAGGGATGACCCGAGGCGAGCAAGGGACAGAACATGGCTAATCGACAGGGAGCAGGGACGGGTCGCCCAGCGATCCGATTGATTACGTGGAATGTAAGGGGGCTGAATGGGCCGGTTAAAAGATCAAGGGTCTTCTCGCACCTGAAGGGACTGAAGGCTGATGTAGCGATGTTGCAGGAGACTCACTTGAGGGTAGCAGATCAGGTCCGCCTGAGAAGGGGGTGGGTGGGACAGGTGTTCCACTCAGGCTTGGATGTCAAGAACCGGGGGGGTGGCGATTCTGGTGGGAAAGAGGGTGTCGTTCGTGGCGGCAGAAGTGGTGGCAGACAAGGAGGGCAGGTATGTGATGGTGAGGGGTAGGTTGCAGGGAGAGAATGTGGTGCTGGTGAATGTGTATGCCCCGAATTGGGACGACGCGGGCTTTATGAGGCGCCTGCTGAGCCTCATCCCGGGACTGGAGGCAGGGGGCCTGATCATGTGAGGGGACTTTAATACGGTGTTGGACCCTGGGCTGGATAGATCGAGTTCCAGGACGAATAGGAGGCCGGCAGCGGCAGAGGTGTTAAGGGGGTTTATGGAGCAGATGGGAGGGGTAGACCCATGGAGATTTGGTAGGCCTAGGGCGAGGGAGTATTCTTTTTTCTCCCACGTCCACAGAGTGTACTCCAGGATAGACTTTTTCGTATTGAACAGGGGGCTGATACCGAGAGCGCAGGACACGGAGTACTCGGCCATTGCGATATCGGACCATGCACCACATTGGGTGGACGTGGAATTGGGGGAGGCGCGGGATCAGCGCCCGTTGTGGCGCCTGGATGTGGGGCTGTTGGCGGACGAAGAGGTGTGCAGAAGGGTTAGAACGGGCATTGAGAACTATCTGGGTACGAACGACACGGGTGAGGTGCAGGTGGGGACGGTCTGGGAGGCCTTGAAAGCAGTGATTAGAGGAGAGCTGATCTCCATAAGGGCACACAGAGAGAGGAAGGAGAGGCAGGAAAGGGAGAGGCTGGTGGGGGAGCTCCTAGAAGTAGATAGGAAATATGCGGCGGCACCAGAGGAGGGGCTATTGAGGGAGCGGCGCAGTTTACAGGCCAGGTTCGACCTACTGACCACTAGGAAGGCGGAGACGCAGTGGAGAAGGGCGCAGGGTGCGGCGTATGAGTACGGGGAAAAGGCGAGCAGGATGCTGGCACACCAGCTTCGTAAGCGAGATGCAGCCAGAGAGATTGGGGGAGTGAGAGAGAGGGGTGGGGACGTAGTGCAGAAGGGGCAAGAGGTGAATAGGGTCTTCAGGGACTTCTACAGGGAATTGTATAGGTCTGAACCGCCGAAGAGGAGAGGGGGAATGGAGAACTTTCTCGACAAATTGAGGTTCCCAAAGGTACAGGAGGAGCTGGTAGAAGGGTTGGGGGCGCCGATAGAGCTGCAGGAGCTAATTAAAGGGATAGGCCAGATGCAGGCGGGGAAGGCGCCGGGGCCGGATGGGTTCCCGGTGGAGTTTTACAGGAAATTTGTGGACCTGGTGGGCCCAGTACTGGTGAGAGCCTTTAATGAGGCGCGCGAGGGGGGGGGTTCTGCCCCCAACAATGTCGCAGGCCCTGATCTCCTTGATTTTGAAGCGGGACAAGGACCCGGTCCAGTGCGGGTCCTACAGGCCTATCTCCCTCTTAAATGTAGATGCCAAGCTGTTAGCAAAGGTCCTGGCAACCAGGATAGAGGATTGTGTGCCAGGGGTAATCCATGAAGACCAGACGGGGTTCGTGAAGGGACGCCAACTTAACACAAATGTCCGGAGATTGTTAAACGTGATCATGATGCCGGCAGTGGAGGGGGAGGCGGAGATAGTGGTAGCGCTAGACGCGGAGAAGGCATTCGATAGGGTGGAGTGGGAATACTTGTGGGAGACGTTGGAAAAGTTTGGGTTTGGGGAGGGATTTATCAAGTGGGTAAAGCTGCTCTATTCGGCCCCGATGGCGAGTGTGGTAACAAACGGGAGGAGGTCAGAATATTTTGGGCTCCATCGAGGGTACTAGGCAGGGATGTCCCCTATCCCCCTTACTCTTTGCATTAGCGATTGAACCGTTAGCGATGGCACTGAGGGGTTCAGGGGGGTGGAGGGGACTGACAAGGGGAGGGGAGGAGCATCGGGTCTCGCTCTATGCGGATGACCTGTTGCTGTATGTGGCAGACCCGGAGGGGGGAATGCCGGAGGTTATGGAAATACTAGCGGAGTTCGGGGACTTTTCGGGATATAAATTAAATCTGGGGAAAAGTGAGGTCTTTGTAATACACTCGGGAGACCAGGGGGAGGGAATGGGGAGGCTCCCCTTCAAAGAGCAGTAAAAAGTTTCAGGTACTTGGGGGTGCAGGTGGCAAAGAACTGGGGGACCCTCCACAAGCTGAACTTTTCTAGGCTGGTGGAACAGATGGAGGAGGAGTTTAAGAGGTGGGACATGGTGCCGCTGTCGCTGGCAGGGAGGGTGCAGTCAGTTAAAATGACGGTCCTCCCGAGGTTCTTGTTTTTGTTCCAGTGTCTGCCCATCTTCCTCCCTAGGGCCTTTTTCAAGAAGGTAACGAGTAGTATCATGGGGTACGTGTGGGCACATGGCACCCCTAGAGTTAGAAGGGTCTTTTTGGAGCGGAGTAGGGATAGTGGAGGGCTGGCGTTACCCAATCTTTCAGGATATTACTGGGCGGCAAATGCATCGATGGTACGAAAGTGGATGATGGAAGGGGAGGGGGCAGCTTGGAAGCGTAGGGAGAGGGCGTCCTGTGGCAACATAAGCTTAGGGGCACTGGTAACAGCACCATGGCCGCTCCCTCCCACGAGGTATACCACGAGCCCGGTGGTGGCGGCCACCCTCAAGATCTGGGGGCAGTGGAGGCGACACAGGGGGGAAGTGGGGGGTTTGATAAGGGCACCACTAAGAGGGAACCACAGATTTGCACCGGGAAATACAGGAGGGGGATTTCTGAGCTGGCAGAGGGTGGGCATTAGGCAACTGAAGGACTTGTTTATAGAGGGGAGGTTTGCGAGCTTGGGAGAGCTGGAGGAGAAATTCGGGCTCCCCCCGGGGAACACGTTCAGGTACCTCCAAGTGAAGGCATTTGCCAGACGACAGGTAGAGGGGTTTCCCGTGCTTCCCGACAGGGGGGCGAGTGATAGGGTGCTATCAGGGGTCTGGGTCGGGGAGGGGAAGATCTCGGACATTTATAAGATTATGCAGGAGGTGGAGGAGGTACCAGTAGAGGAGTTGAAAGACAAGTGGGAGGTAGAGCTGGGGGAACAGATAGAGGATGGGACATGGGCAGACGCCCTAGAGAGGGTCAACTCGTCGTCGTCATGTGCGAGACTGAGTCTCATTCAATTTAAGGTACTGCATAGAGCCCACATGACGGGGACAAGGATGAGTCGGTTTTTCGGGGGTGAAGACAGGTGTGTCAGATGTTCGGGAAGCCCTGCGAATCATGCACACATGTTTTGGGCATGTCCGGCACTGGAGGAGTTCTGGAAGGGGGTGGCAGGGACGGTGTCGAGAGTGGTGGGGTCCAGGGTCAAGCCAGGATGGGGACTTGCGATCTTCGGGGTTGTGGTGGAGCCGGGGGTACAGGAGGCGAGGGAGGCTGGAATATTAGCCTTTGCGTCCTTGGTGGCTCGGAGGAGGATCTTGATTCAGTGGAGGGACGCAAGGCCGCCAAGTGTTAACACCTGGTTAAACGACATGGCAAACTTCATCCAATTGGAAAGAATCAAATTCGCCCTGAGAGGGTCGGTGCAGGGGTTTTTCAGGCGATGGCAACCCTTCCTGGACCTCTTAGATCAGAGATAGAAGGGGGGGGAGGGTGTGGGGGAGGGGAGGGGGGAGGGGGGATAACAACGAAGGAAACACGGTATCGGTGGTGTCACGGGCAAGGCCTGCCTGAGGACACTGCCAGAAACGACAAGGTGGTCTGGCGGCCGGTTCGTAGGCGGGGGGGGGGGGGGGGGTGGGAGGCGGGGGGGGTGCGCGGGTAGGGGGTGGGGGGGATTCTTGTTAAGTAGGGGGGTTTGACTTTGTTTTGATATAATTAAAATGTAGGGGGGGTTAAAATGTTTGTACTCTGAAAAATTTCTTCAATAAAAAGTATTTTAAAAAAAAAAAATCTCCACTCTGACTCTCTGCTCCCGCTCTTTTTAAATCTCCGCTCTGACTCTCAGCTCCCGCTCTTTTTAAAACTCTGCTTTGACTCTCAGCTCCCGCTCTTTTTAAATCACTGACCTTAACTAGCAGCTCCCCCTCTTTTTCAATCTCTGCTCTGACTCCCAGCACCCGCTCTTTTTAAATCTCCTCTCTGACTTGCAACACCTACTCTTTTTAAATCTCCGCTCTGACTCGCAGCTCTCCGTCTTCAAAAATCTCTCCTCTGACTGTCATTTCCCACTCTTTTTAAAACTCTGCTTTGACTCTCAGCTATCGCTCTTTTTAAATCGCTGCTCTAACTCTCCGCTCCCGTTCTTTTTAAATCTCCGCACTGACTCGCAGCTCCCCCTCTTTTTAAATCTCCGCTCTGACTCGCAAAACCCGCTCTTTTTAAATCTCTGCTCTGTGTCAGCTCCCCTTCTTTATAAATCCCTGCTCTGACTCTCAGCTCCCGCTCTTTTTAAAACTCTGCTTTGACTCTTGTGGTAAACACCACGAGTGATATATTGTATGTATTACTGATGTACCATCAGTTCGACTCAAGACACATTTAGGATCCGCAATGTGGCTTTAATCAGCTAGTTGTTAGCCCGGTGGTCGACTACAGAGAATGGCTGACCGCCGGGAACTCTGGGCACTTATACCCCGCCTCGGAGGCGGGGCCTACTTGCCTCTCGACCAATTGGAGAGCAGTCACATAAATAGCCCAACCAATCGGACGCGAGGCACATGACCAGCCAGAGCCAATGGGAAGCCAGTGCTCTGCACCAATGGCAGTGCTCATATCCATACCACCACATTCACCCCTTGTGGAGAAAGAAGGGGAGGTGGTGTAAGTGGAAGAGAAGGGGGGGGAATCCGAGGACTAGTGGTATGAGCAGCGAAAATCGATAGGTGAGCTGCCCACTGTCTCGTGGCAAAACAATACTACTACTACTAATAACAACAGGATGACACAAAAATGTCCAAAAAAAGTCCATGGCCGCATCCGATGGAGACGATCAGCCTGTCAGGTGCCCGTGGTGTTCTGTAGGACATTCGCAGTGGAGCCGGTGACGTCGGGCCGATGGTCGCCCTTACCTCCGGGAGCGTTGGTCGTAGATGTGTCTCCGTAGCCCGGGCCGGTGGTGGAGATGCTGTAATCGGGGAAGAGGGGGCATGTGCACTGGGTCGTGGGGGCGCGGGGGGCGCTGGGGGGAATTGGGGTGGGGGGGGGGGAGGTGTTGGTGTAGGGGGAGAAGGCCGCATGCCGGCGGGTGCCAGGTCCCGGAGCGAGACCGTATCATGCGACCGTCGGGATACTCCACGTACGCATATTGCGGGTTGGCGTGGAGTAACTGGACTCGCTCAACCAACGGGTCGGACTTGTGCACCCGCACATGCTTCCGGAGCAAGATGGGCCCCGTGGCCAGCCAGGTCGGGAGAGGGGATCCTGAGGACGACTTCCTGGGGAAAACCAGAAGACGTTCATGAGGTGTTTGATTAGTGGTAGTACAGAGGCGACACCGGATTGAATGCAGGGCGTCGGGAATGACTTCTTGCCAACGGGGAATAGGGAGATCTCTGGACCGTAGGGCTTGCAGGATGGTCTTCCAAATGGTGCCATTCTCCCGCTCGACCTGACCGTTACCCTGGGGGTTATAACTGGTCATCCTGCTAGAGGCTATGCCCCTGCTGAGCAGGAACTGACGCAGTTCGTCACTCATAAAAGCCCCGTCGCTGTGGATGTACCCGGGGTAACCGAACAGGGAGAAGATGGATAGGAGGGCCTTTATGACGGTTGTTGTAGTCATGTTGGGACAGGGAATGGCGAAAGGGAATCAAGAGTATTCGTCGATAACACTCAAGAAATATGTGTTACGGTTGTTGGAGGGAAGGGGACCCTTGAAGTCTATACTGAGACGTTCAAAGGGCCGGGATGCCTTGATCAGATGCGCTCGTTCGAGGCGGTAGAAGTGCAGTTTGCACTCGGCGCAGACGTGGCAGTCCCTAGTGACGGTCCTGACTTCCTCGACGGGGTAGGGCAGGTTGCGGGTCTTAATAAAATTGTAAAAACGGGTGACACCTGGATGACAGAGGTCCGTGTGGAGGGAGCGGAGGCAGTCAATCTGCGCGCTGGCGCAGGTACCGTGGGATAGGGCATCGGAAGGCTTGTTGAGCTTCCCAGGACAATACAAGATATCGTAGTTGTACGTGGACAACTCGATCCGCCACCGCAAGATCTTGGCGTTCTTGATCTTGCCCCTCTGTGCATTGTCGAACATGAAAGCTACTGACCGTTGGTCTGTGAGGAGGGTAAACCTCCTGTCGGCCAGATAGTGCCTCCAATATCGCACAGCTTCGACTATGGCCTGTGCCTCCTTTTCCACCGAGGAATGGCGGATTTCGGAAGCGTGGAGGGTTCTTGAAAAGAAGGCCACGGGTCTGCCCGCTTGGCTCAGGGTGGCCGCCAGAGCTACATCAGACGCGTCGCTCTCGACCTGGAATGGGAGGGACTCGTCGATTAAATGCATCGTGGCCTTTGCGATATCCGCTTTGATGCGGCTAAAGGCCTGGTGGGCCTCCATTGACAGGGGAAAGGAGGTGGACTGGTTAAGGGGGCGGGTTTTATTGGCGTAGTTGGGGACCCACTGGGCGTAGTACGAGAAGAAGCCCAGGCAGCGTTTGAGGGAGTTGGGGAGGGGAAGTTCCATCAGGGGGCGCATGCGTTCGGGATCGGGGCCTATCACTCCGTTACGCACTACGTAGCCAAGGATGGCTAGCCGGTCGGTGCTAAACACGCACTTATCCTTATTGTAAGTTAAATTAAGCAGTTTTGCGGTTCGGAGGAATTTTTGGAGGTTGATGTTGTGGTCCTGCTGGTCGTGGCCGCAGATGCTGACATTATCGAGATACGGGAAGGTGGCCCGTAAACCGTGCTTGTCGACCATTCGGTCCATCTCCTGTTGGAAGACCGAGACTCCATTTGTGACACCGAATGGAACCCTGAGGAAGTGGTAGAGGCGCCCATCTGCCTCAAACACGGTGTACTTTCGGTCACTCGCGCGGATGGGGAGCTGGTGGTAGGCGGACGTAAGGTCCACCGTGGAGAAGACTTTGTATTTCGCGATCCTGTTAACCAGGTCGGAAATACGGGGGAGAGGATACGCGTCCAGCTGCGTAAACCTGTTGATGGTCTGACTGTAATCGATGACCATCCGGTTTTTCTCCCCAGTCCGAACTACCAGCACTTGGGCTCGCCAGGGACTGTTGCTGGCCTTGATAACTCCTTCCTTAAGGAGCCTCTGGACCTCTGACCCGAAGAAGGTCCGGTCTTGGGCACTGTATCGTCTGCTCCGAGTGGCGACAGGTTTACAATCTGGGGTGAGATTAGCAAACAAGGAAGGGGGGTCCACTTTGAGGGACGCGAGGCTGCAAACAGTAAGAGGAGGAATAGGGCCGCCAAATTGAAAAGTCAAGCTCTGCAGGTTGCACTGGAAGTCCAGGCCCAAGAGTGCCGGAGCGCATACACGGGGGAGAATGAGGAGTTTGAAATTTTTGAAAACCCTCCCCTGGACTGTGAGGTCCGCTATGCAGCACCCGGTGATTTGGACAAATGCGAACCTGAGGCCAATTCAATTTTATGTTTAACTGGGTGGATGGGGAGCGCGCAGCGTCTTACCGTGTCAGGGTGGACGAAACTTTCCGTGCTCCCGGAGTCCAGCAGGCACCTTGTTTTGTGTCCGTTGAGCTGCACCGTCGTAGTCTTGGCGAGCGAGCGTGGTTGCGACTGGTCGAGCTTGATGGAAGCCAGTCGTGGTGAGAGTTCCAGATCCTCTTCAGTGGCAGAGTAGTCGCTTGCAGAGCCTTCCGAGTTGACCCAAGATGGCGGCGCCCAGGACCCGCACGTGGAGTCGGGGTCCCTAGATGGCGGCGCCCAGGACCCGCACGTGGAGCCGGGGCCCCAAGATGTCGGCGCCCATGGCCCGCACATGACGTCCGGGGCCCAAGATGGCGGCGCCCGTGGGAGCCTCGTTGCGGCTGGGGGCAGTGTCAGCGGCGTCCGCGAGCCGGTCGGGGCAGCTGGGGGCGCGGGTCTGGAGGACCGTGGGGCCGTTGAGGGAGCCGGGAGACGGGCCAGAGAGGTTGGTGCGCGGCGTGTGGCCCTGGGGGGGCCGGGGGGGGGGAATCCGCGGCCGCCGCGCGGGACAGCAGCGACCAACTTGGTCTGGCAGACCACCGCGTAATGGCCCTTCTTCCCGCAGCTTTTACACAGAGCGGAGCGGGCCGGGCAGCGCGGGCGGGGGTGCTTTGAGAGGCCACAGAAATAGCAACGGAGCCCCGCTAGTTTATCGGAGTGACCCGCGGCGCAGGCTTGGGGGGGTTCGGGGTCCACGGAGGATGGGGGTGGCGCGTGCCATGAAGTCCAGGGGGTTGCTGCGTGGCCGGGGGCGTATGCGCGGGCGTTCAGGTCAGCAACCTCCAGGGAGGTTGCAAGAGTCCGTGCTTCAGCTAGGCTGAGGGTGTTCTTCTCTAGCAATCGTTGGCGGATAGAAGGAGACTGCATGCCAGCAACGTAAGCGTCTCTGATTAGAAGTTCCATGTGCTCCATCGCCGAAACTTGGAGACATGCGCACGTTCTCCCTAGAGCTGCGAGGGCCTGGTAAAACTCGTCGAGAGACTCACCAGGGAACTGTTGTCTGGTCGTCAGGAGATGCCGTGCGTATACTTCGTTGACTGGCCGGAGAAAGTGTCCTTTGAGAATCTCCATGGCCGCATCAAAATCGCCTTCGTCTTCGATCATTGCGTAGACCGATGTGCCCACGCATGAGTGGAGGATGTGGAGTTTCTGATCCTTGGTGGGCTTGCCGGCTGCAGTCGTCAGGCAGCTGTTAAAACACGCCTGCCAGTGTTTAAAAATTGCAGACGCATTTGCAGCATGCGGGCTGGTGCGGAGGCAGTCAGGCTTGATGCATAGCTCCATTCCAAAATTCTAGCTGATTAAATTGATGTACCATCAATTCGACTCAAGACACATTTAGGATCCAAACTGTGGCTTTAATCAGCTTGTTGTTAGCCCGGTGGTCGACTACAGAGAATGGCCGACCGCCGGGAACTCTGGATACTTATACCCCACCTCGGAGGTGGGGCCTACTTGCCTCTCAACCAATTGGAGAGCAGTCACATGACTAGTCCGAACCAATCGGACGAGAGGCACATGACCAGCCAGAGCCAATGGGAAGCCAGTGCTCTGCACCAATGGCAGTGCTCATATCCATACCACCACAATTACGGCACTGCCTGTGTATTAAAGGTACTACAGTAAATCACTGCCTGTTGGCTCCTCCCAGCAGGCGGCGTATAAAAGTGGAAGCTCTCCTGAGCTGCCCCCATTCTGGTTCCAGCTACAGGAGTCACAACACCTTGTGCAATAAAGCCTCAATTGTTTCACCATTCTCGTCTCGTGATGAACATCTTAATCAAGTCTGATCACCTGGAGCTGAGCCCTCACGCAGCCAACGCCACATCCACCTTCGACCACTGGCTAGCCTGCTTTGAAGGCTACCTCAAAGCGGCCACTGAAGAACTCTCTGACCCACAGAAGCTCTAAATCCCCTACTCACGGGTGAGCCCTGAAATTTTTCCCCTCATCCGGGATGCGCCCAGCTACGCAGAAGCAATGAAGCTCCTAAAGGGACATTACGTTAAGTCAGTGAATCAAGTGTATGCCAGGCACCTCCTGGCCACGAGACGGCAAGTCCCGGGGGAGACTCTGGATGATTTCTTGCGGACCCAGTAGATTCTCGGTAGGAACTGTGACTGCCAGGCAGTTTCGGCGGTCCAACACACCAAACTATTAATCAGAGACGCTTATGTCATGGGCATGAAGTCTACATACGTTCGCCAGCGACTATTGGACGGGGGTAGGCTCGATCTTACGAAGGCTAGGCAGCTTGCCAATTCACTAGAAGTGGCCTCCCGTAATCTGCAAGCCTACACCCCCGACCGCACGGCACCCTTATGGGCATCATAGGCCCCACCAGCTGCCGACTCCAGCTCACCGCAAGCCTGCGCCGTGCGGCAGCCAGCCAACTCCGGGGGGCCCAAGTGTTATTTTCGTTGGATAGACTAAACACTAAACACCCCAGGCAGCGCTGCCTGGCGCGGAGCATGACCTGCAACGGGTGTGGGAAGAAGGGACACTTTGTTTCCGTTTGCCAGGCCCGGTTGGTCACCGCTGTTTCCAGGCCCGGCATTACTACCCCCCCCCCCCCCCCCCCCGGGTGCGATCCAGAGGCGCTGCCAGCTTCTCCACCGCAAGCCACGTGCGGCCCATGGCCGCCGCCATCTTCGGTGCCATTTTGGACCGTGCCTCAGGACCCCTGCTCGTCTGGCCATTCGCTGCCTACTCATACCTCTGCCACCTCTGATCAGCCCGAGACCTCCCAGCATCTTCCGCACCTCGCCTCCATCACTCTGAATCAGTCTCGGCCTCGCGACCACTACGACGACGGTGAAGATCAACGGGCACGAGACGACCTGCCTCTTTGACTCCGGGAGCACAGAGAGTTTCATCCACCCCGCTACGGTAAGGTGCTGCTCCCTCCCAATGCACCCCGTCACCCAGAAAATCTCCCTGGCCTCCGGATCCCATTCCATTGAAATCCGGGGGTATTGTGTCACGACCCTCACCGTTCAGGGCGTAGAGTTCAGCAACTTCAGGCTCTACTTCTTCCCCCACCTCTGCCCTGCCCTGTTACTAGGCCTTGATTTCCAATGCCACCTCCAAAGCCTTGCTTTGAAATTTGGTGGATCCATGCCCCCCCTCAGCGTCTGCGGCCTCACGACCTCTTGAGGTTGATCCACCCTCGCTGTTTGTGAACCTCACCCCGGACTACAAGCCCATCGCCACTAGGAGCAGACGGTACGGTGCGCAGGACAGGACCTTTATCAGGTCGGAGGTCCAACGGCTCCTGCAGGAGGGGATCATTGAGACCAGCAACAGCCCCTGGAGAGCTCAAGTGGTGGCAGTGAAGACTGGGGAGAAGCTCAGGATGGTCATTGACTACAGCCAGACTATCAACCGGTGCTAGACGCGTATCCGCTCCCACGCATATCTGACATGGTAAATCAGATTGTGCAGTATCAAGTCTTCTCCACAGTAGACTTGAAGTCTGCCTATCACCAGCTCCCCATCCGCCAGGTGGACCGCCAATACACTGCGTTCAAAGCAGATGGCCGCCTCTATCATTTCCTCAGAGTCCCCTTCGGCGTCACCAATGGGTCTCAGTCTTCCAGCGAGAGATGGACCGAATGGTTGACCAGTATGGGCTGTGGGCCACTTTCCCGTACCTACATAACGTTACCATCTGCGGCCACGATCAATAGGACCACAACGCAAACTTCCAAAAATTCCTCCGTACCGCCAATGCGTGTTCGGCACCAACCGCTTAGCCATCCTTGGCTATGTAGTGGAAAATGGAGTCCTAGGGCCCGACCCCGACCGTATGTGCCCCCTCCTCGAATTCCCTCTCCCCCACTGCCCCAAGGCCCTGAAACAATGCCAAATTATCGTGGGTCCCAAATTATGCTGTCAAGGCCCGCCCACTTACCAAGTCCTCTGTTTTTCCCCTGACGGCTGAGGCCTGCCAGGCCTTCAACCACATCAAGGCGGACATCGCCAAGGCCACGATGCACGCGGTTGACGAAACCCTCCCCTCTCACGTGGAGAGCAATGCATCAGATGTAGCTCTGGCAGCCACCCTCAACCAGGCGGGCAGACCCGTGGCTTTCTTTTTCCGCACCCTCCATGCCTCCGAAATCCGGCACTCCTTTATCGAAAAGGAGGCCCAAGCCATTGTGGAAGCTGTGCGATATTGGAGGCATTACCTGGCCGGCAGGAGATTCACTCTCCTCACTGACCAACGGTCGGTTACCTTCATGTTTAATAATACGCAGCGGGACAAGATCAAAAATGACAAGATCTTGAGGTGGAGGATCGAGCTCTCCACCTCTTACTGAGATCTTGTATCGCCCGGGGAAGCTCAATGAGCCCCCTCATGCCCTATCTCGCGGTACATGTGCCAGTGCTCAAGTGGACCGACACCGGGCTCTCCACTATGACCTCTGCCACCCGGGGGTCACCCGGATCTTCCATTTTGTCAAGGCCCACTACCTGCCATCGAGGAGGTCAGGACCGTGACCAGAGACTGCCAAGTCTGCAGAGTGCAAGCCGCACTTCTACCGGCCGGATAGAGCGCACCCCGTGAAGGCCTCCCACCCCTTTGAGCGTCTCAGCATCGACTTCAAAGGGCCCCTACCCTCCACCGACCGCAACGTGTACTTCGTCGGCATAATTGACGAGTACTCCCGGTTCCCTTTCGCCATCCCATACCCCGACATGACTTCTGCCACGGTCATTAAAGCCCTGCACAGCATCTTCACTCTGTTCGGTTTCCCCACCTACATCCACCGCGACCCGGGGATCCTCTTTCATGAGTGATGAGCTGCGTCAGTTCCTGCTCACCAAGGGCATCGCCTCGAGCAGGACGACCAGCTACAACCCCCGGGGAAACGGGCAGGTGGAGAGGGAGAACGTGACGGTCTGGAAAGCCGTCCTGCTGGCCCTTCGGTCTAAAAATCTCCCGGTCTCCCGCTGGCAGGAGGTCCTCCCCGCGCTCCACTCCATACAGTCGCTCCTCTGCACCGCCACTAATGAAACCCCTCAGGAACGTGTGTTTGCCTTCCCCAGAAAGTCCACCTCCGGGGTCTCGCTCCCAACATAGTTGACAGTTCCTGGACCCGTTGTCCTCCGGAAGCTTGTGCGGAGCCATAAATCGGACCCCTTGGTCGAGAAAGTCCACTTCCTCCATGCCAACCCACAGTACACCTTTCCGGCACACCCCAACGTGCGCCAGGATGCAGTCTCCCCCCGGGACCTGGCACCCGCTGGGTCCCCTTCCACGACCCCCGACCTGACACCGCTCCTCCTCCCTTCTCCCCCCCCCCCCCCCCCCCCCCCCCCCCCCCCCCCCCCCCCCCCAGTTGCCTCATTCACCCCTGCACCACCCACCCTCCCTCCAGCGAACCTCACCGCAGCCCCCACCCCACCACTGGATCCGCTTAGGGGTGACGAAGCAGAGGACAACACGCTCCCGGAATCACAGGTGACCACGTTGGCACCCATATCACCTCCAGGACTGAGGCGACCGCAGCGGAGGGTCAAAGCCCCCTACAGACTTAATCTGTAATGTTGTTCTTCACCCCCGCTGGACTCTTTTTTTTTTAAACAGAGGGTGAATGTGGTAAACGCCACTAGTGATATATTGTATTACGGCACTGCCTGTGTATTAAAGGTACTACGGTAAATCCCTGTCTGCTGGCTCCTCCCAGCAGGCGGCGTATAAAAGTGTAAGCTCTTCTGCGCTGCTCCCATCCTGGTTCCAGCTACAGGAGGCACAACATCTTGTGCAATAAAGCCTCAATTGTTTCACCATTCTCATCTCATGGTAATTGACAGTACATCAACTCTCAGCTGCCGCTCTTTTGAATTGCAGCTCCTGCTCTTTTTAAATCTCCATTCCTGTAACGGCACCATGGCCGCTCCCTCCCACGAGGTATACCACGAGCCCGGTGGTGGCGGCCACCCTCAAGATCTGGGGGCAGTGGAGGCGACACAGGGGGGAAGTGGGAGGTCTGATAGGGGCACCACTAAGAGGGAACCACAGATTTGCGCCGGGAAATACAGGAGGGGGATTCCAGAGCTGGCAGAGGGCGGGTATTAGACAACTGAGGGACTTGTTTATAGAGGGGAGGTTTGCGAGCTTGGGAGAGCTGGAGGAGAAATTTGGGCTCCCCCCGGGGAACACGTTCAGGTACCTCCAAGTGAAGGCATTTGCCAGACGACAGGTAGAGGGGTTCCCCGCGCTCCCCGACAGGGGGGTGAGTGATAGGGTGCTATCAGGGGTCTGGGTCGGGGAGGGGAAGATCTCGGACATCTATAAGATTATGCAGGAGGTGGAGGAGGTACCAGTAGTGGAGCTGAAAGATAAGTGGGAGTTAGAGCTGGGGGAACAGATAGAGGACGGGACATGGGCAGACGCCCTGGAGAGGGTCAACTCGTCGTCGTCATGTGCGAGACTAAGTCTCATTCAATTTAAGGTACTGCATAGAGCCCACATGACGGGGACAAGGATGAGTCGGTTTTTCGGGGGGGAAGACAGGTGTATTAGATGTTCGGGAAGCCCTGCGAATCATGCACATATGTTTTGGGCATGTCCGGCACTGGAGGAGTTCTGGAAGGGGGTGGCAGGGACGGTGTCGAGAGTGGTGGGGTCCAGGGTCAAGCCAGGATGGGGACTTGCGATCTTCGGGGTTGGGGTGGAACCGGAGGTACAGGAGGCGAGGGAGGCTGGAATATTAGCCTTTGCGTCCTTGGTGGCTCGGAGGAGGATCTTGATTCAGTGGAGGGACGAAAGGCCTCCGAGTGTTAACACCTGGTTAAACGACATGGCAAACTTCATCCAATTGGAAAGGATCAAATTCGCCCTGAGAGGGTCGGTGCAGGGGTTTTTCAGGCGATGGCAACCCTTCCTAGACCTCTTGGATCAGAGATAGAAACTGAGGCCGTGACAGCAGCAACCCGGGAGGGGAGGGGAGGGCGGGAGGGAGGGGGGGGAGGGGGGACAACGACGAAGGAAGTACGGTAGCGGTGGTGGCACGGGCAAGGCCTGCCCGAGGACACTGCCAGAAATGATAAGTTGGTCTGACTGTCGGTTCGCCGGCGGGGGGGGGGGGGGGGGGGGGGGGGGGGGGGGGGACGCGCGAGTGGGGGGGGGGGGGACTTTTTTCTTTTTTTTGTTAAGTAGGGGGGTTTGACTTTGTTTTGTTATAATTTATATGTAAATGTAGGGGGGGTTAAAATGTTTGTATTTTGAAAAACTTCTTCAATAAAAATTATTTAAAAAAAAAAAAAAAAAATCTCCATTCCTGAAATATTCATTCACCAACTTGCTTTGATATCCATCAACCTGTAATTAACTTTTTCTGTGCCTGTTTTCCAAAAGCGTTGGGCTCTGCTGGAACTGTTCTTTTTCCAAAGTGCCATTCTGCAGTTGCACATTATTGTTTCCACGCTTCGGTGACAAAAGCCTGAAGTTCTGATCTGTAAGCTGCTAATGGGATGTGCATTTTGCACCGGAGACTTCCTTCCTGCATGTGAAGAATTGGCGGTCCATTAATTGCAGATGATCCTGACTGACTGCTGCAGAAAACCATTGCCCCATTCTGCCCAACTCCTAGTGCTCCATATTAGCTCTAATGTAAATAGTTCTGTTCGCAATCATTTATGGTCAATTTTGAAGTGGATGTGAACACTTCAGACCACTGCTTAATTGTGTTATTAAGACTGGAAAGGCCTACAGTATGATTCTAAGAAGTCCTCTTTCTGTAAACATATGCCTTTTTCCTTACATTAAACTGAAAAGGTATGGGTACTGAAGGCTGCTGAATGCTGCTTAGATTGAAACCCTTTCCTTATCTGGAAGCTTTTCTTTTAGTTATCTATTTGCGTTTGTTTAAGTTCAGGTTTCTCCAAGAAATAGGATTTACTCATAGCATTTAACTTGATCTTGATATTCCTATGATCTCTCCTTAATTTATTAGTGGTTTGACATGTTGGAGGAAGCTGTATAGGTTTCAGATGTAATAAGGTAAAAAGGTTTTTAAGTATTATTTCGGTCATGAGAACAATCAACAGCACATTGGAAAATATTTGGCAAGGGAACAGCATACTGCTGCAGTTTGGAGTGCATGCCAGGTGAAAACTCTCAGAATCTTTACCATTGTTGTACCTGAAAAGTCTATTACGATTATGGTCTCTTCTGAGAAAGTGAATTCTGTTACAGTGGACGGAATTTCCATGCCACCCCCGTGACATATTTTGGGCAGTGGAGGTGGTCCGCCATTGGCTTGCGGCAGGATCAGAAGATCCAGCTGCTGTAAATGGGGTTTCCCATTCTATGCGCCCTCACCACCAGGAAGCCCGCAGCAGGGGTTCATCATCAGCGGGACTGGAAGATCCTGCCAGTGAGAAAAGCTAGAAGATTTCAGCCATTGTAATTTTTAGTGAGAAAAAGCTGAACATATACCGTATTTGGGTTTGAAAATATAATAAGAACTCTTATAACACCAGGTTAAAGTGGTTTATTTGGAATCACTAGCTTTCGGAATGTAGCTCCTTCATCAGGCGAGTGAAGAGGAAGTTAACACAAACACATACATAGACAAAGCCAATGATGCAAGATGATACTTTGAATGTGAGTCTTTGCAGGTAATTAAGTCTTTACAGGTCCAGTCGGTATGACTGGAAAGAGGGATAATCACTGGTTTTAAAAGGTGTGAATTGTCTCAAACCAGGACAGTAGGTAGGATTTTTCAAGCCTAGGCCAGATGGTAGGAGGTTAAATGTAGTGAGACATGAATCCAAGGTCTCAGTTGAGGCCGTATACATGCGTGCGGAACTTGGCTATCAGTTTCTGCTCGGCGATTCTGCGTTGTCGTGAGTCCTGAAGGCCGCCTTGGAGAAAGCTTACCCAAAGATCAGAGGCTGAATGCCCTTGACTGCTGAAGTTCCCAGACTGGACGGGAACATTCCTGCCTGGTGATTATCGCGTGATGTCAATTCATCGTTGTTGCAGCGTCTGCAGGGTCTCGCCAATGTACCATGCCTCGGGACATCCTTTCCTGCAGCTTATGAGGTAGACAATGTTGGCCGAGTTGCACGAGTATGTACCGTGCTCCTGGTGGATGGTGTCCTCATGTGTAATGATGATATGCATGTTAATGATCTGGCACGTCTTGCAGAGGTTGCCATGACAGGGTTGTGTGGTGTTGTGTTCGCTGTTCTCCTAAAGGCTGCATAGTTTTCTGCAAACAATGGTCTGTCTGAGGTTGTGCGGTTGTTTAAAGGTAAGTAGTAGGAGTGTGGGGATGGTGTTGGCAAGATGTTCATCTTCATTGATGACGGTCGGTTGAAGGTCCTGTGCGGTGAAGAGGTCTTGTTCGAACTTGTGCATGAAGATGTTGCCCTATTGAGGTGCAACTGTGGTCCCGATGGCTGTTCCGTGTGTCTGGATGAAGAACTTGTTGTCAAAGGTGAAGCCGTTGTGATCCAGGATGAAGCAGATGAGTTGTAGAATTGCGTCTGGAGATTGGCAGTTGTCCAGTCACACCATCTGGACCTGTAAAGACTTAATTACCAGCAAAGATTCAAAGTATAATCTTGCATGATTGGCTTTGTCTATATATGTGTTTGTGTAGCCTACCTCTTCACTCACCTGATGAAGGAGCTACGCTCCAAAAGCTAGTCATTCCAAATAAACCTGTTGGACTTTAACCTGGTGTTATAAGACTTGTACTGTACCCACTCCAGTCCAACGCTGGCATCTCTATATCTTAAAAATATAAGAGCATGTTTTTATATTTTTGTATCGACTTGTGGTGGTGCCTTATAACAGAGCATGCAGCTTTTCCTTAATCATATATCATAGCCATCTTCAGGCTTGACTCCATGTACATCTGATCAACCACCATAAGTTGCATGGTAAATTGCAATGGGTTCATAGACTTTCATTCAGAGCTAAACAATCTGACTGGTGCAAATTTTCCCTCCATGATTTTAGCCACTCTTCTATTTTACACATCACATGGAATTGATAAGGTAAATAAAATAAACCTCCCTAGATCTTTTATCTATAAACTTGCTGGTTGTCAAATTTTATGAAAAGCTCAAAACATACAGTACTGACTGCCAAGTTCCAGAGTACAAAAAAAAAACAAATCAAAACGTCCAAGTAAAAATCATTACTTTTTAAAATTGTCAAATAATTTCATAATCCATGCGGCCTTTATAACAATCAGATCATTTTTGAACACATTTCCCATGCTTTCTGTTTCTAATCTGACAGTGGTGAGTGATTTGGAATCTCAGTCTTGCCATTAAATATAGCTCCCTCAAATTATTTTTCAAAATTTTTATGACACTCTCACCAAATAATAACTGCCAAAATTCTCTTAGAGGTTGCATAGAAATTTGTGAGTTTGCATTTTTCAGTAATCAATATTGGTTTATCTGTGTTTATGCCAGGTTGGAAACAAGTCATCATCTATTTTGTTGGTGCCTAAGCATTCAAGCAAGAATCATTTTCTAAACACCAGGATCTAATTTAAAAGTAAAGTTTTTAAAGTATAGTTATAATGTCCTTTTATTGACTTATGATGCAACAAAGCTAGTATTTTAGGTTTGAAAGCTTCATAGTTATACACAACCATCAAGCAGAGCAAGATCACAGTCATAAGTGTCATAGCGACCGTGTATATTGTGGCACTGTTGGAAACTTGGCGTTAAAATTCCAAAGATTGTTTATATTGGCTGGATGCTATGTTGCACTGAATTGTCTCACAGCTGAATCATCTCTTCTGGTGGGCTCATTGATCCAAAGGCAGTTGTCAGTTCTTCATTCAGATTATTTGCAATAGCAAACCAGAATGAATGATTTTAACAGATGTATGTTTCATTTGTTACTATAAATGGGTTATTACATATGTCAACATTTTTCCATGCCTTAAAAGTGAAGAAAGTAGATTTGAGGAAGAACAGCTTGCACTTCTGCAGTGCTACTTGTGGACAGGAAAGTGGTTCAAAGCACTCTACATTAAGGAGGGAAATAATGGATAGAAAAGAGGGAAGTGAAGAGGATAAAAGAACATTAGAATGATTAACATTTGTTTTAAATTAAATTAAATCTTCCAATTTTATCTTGTTTTGTACAACCAGGCCTTGCTGCAAACTCATGATGTCGTGGCACATGAGGTATACAGTGATGAAGCACTGAGAGTTACACCACCACCAACTTCTCCTTATTTGAATGGTGACTCACCAGAAAGTGCAAACGGAGACATGGACATGGAAAATGTAACACGGGTTCGACTGGTCCAATTTCAGAAAAACACAGATGAACCTATGGTAATATAGAACGTCACTCTGTAGTTTTCTGATTAATTTTAGTACAATTTTACCGAGATGTGTTTTAGTTCACGTAAGACACCATAGCGGTAAAAATAAGGCAACTAAATTAGTCACTTTTTCTTTATTCTCTTCTATGGGTACTTCAAATGATAAACTCCTTTTCAGTTGAAGTATTCACTAATACCCCTAAATGTCAGAAGAAAATCTGAAAGAGACCTAAAAAAGAATTAATGTATACTTAGTGAACTATGTGTGAACAGTCAAGACAAATGCATTTTTTAATGTTGACTTAGAACACAAATTTGTAAATTAACCATTTTTAACACTGAGATCCCATTGTTACTGCTGATTAGTGGTGGTCATTAAATCAGACATATAATGAAGATTATATTTTGTAGGAATAATACTGTGCAAGAGTTTATTGTCTTGATTGACTTATCAAGGTATAAATCAACCCTTGTCTAAGTGCACTAGTTTTTAAATACACGGTATATCTGGAGCATTAAATTGCAGCTGTGCATCTGTTTGAATTACATCATCAATACATTTTCAGTTTTATAGCTGACTTGAAACACCAAATGAAGTAGAATAACAAATATTTTGGATTGCACAAGTTTCAAATTGTCCAGGATTCCTGCTGTCACTGCAAATGCGTGTGTGTGGATCTTGGCCATGGACAGAATTTGGTTAAGATATGATGTCCTACAAATGATTAACCTGGCTATTAGCACCATTAACTGCAAATGAACTGCTGAAAAGCAAAATGTTAGGGAAAGGGCATATATATATCTCTCTGTTCATACATCAGCCGGTTGTTGTGGAAAGAAGTCATAGCAGATGAGTCGGAATACAGATACGTTTTTAAGTAATTATAATAATTTGTAGTATAACAGTATACTATACTTAATAGAAGAAATATAGGGCTATACAAAATAAGACACCAGTGCCACCTTGTGATGAAAATTTAGACTAGAAATTTCTACGACATGGCAGTTATGTACCTAGGATAACCAAATTAGGGTTTTTATGGAAGACTATATTTTAAAAGCCGAACAGTAAAACTCTATAGGTAAATGGTTGCAACAGCACCTTTTGTCTAACACAGGAAATACTTCCAACTTGAACTTCTTGTCCATAGTGATCTGCAACAGTGAAGTCAGCACAGTATTCAAAAGCCCAGGTGGGTCAAGTGAAGTTTTCAACTCCAGGACTACTGCGGAGCTGACCATGATAAATGACCTTACAGCTCAAAGTTATCATTTAAATTTAGTTTACCTCTCTTCATATATTCCAAGATTGGTTTTGGGATTTCAAATGATTTTAGTCAGGAAGTACGCTGCTTTGAGTAGGGGCAGGATTTATCAACCACCCCGCCATGTGTTATCCGAAGGCGAAGGTGGCCCGTCAGCAGGATCTACCAGTCCCGCCGTTGTTAACGGGATTTCCGTTGACACCGCTTCTCCTCATTGCCAAACTTGTGCGCCGGCATGGGGCCGGAATTTCCCGTCTGTGGCAAACAGCCAGTAAATCCTGTCCCGGGTTTCAGATCAAAAAGATTATTCTTCAAAGGAAACTTATTTCAGAGATTATTTCGAATGGATTCTATTGTTTGCACAATCTTGATATAAAATATTCATATGAACTTAAAAGTGTAGTTCTTATAAGGAAGTTGCTTATCAGAGTGTTATCAAAGCTTTTTCTATCTTGTACACTACTTCCAACCATGATGGGGGCGATTCTCCGAGCCCCGCACCAGGCCGGAGAATTACGCAACTGCGCCACGACACCCCGACGTCGGCGCGCAATTCTCCGAGGTGCGGAGAATCGGTGCCATTTGCGCTGGCGCATTTGGCGCACGCCGGCCTCGGCTGCTGGAATCGGCGGGGCAGCCGATTCTTCAGCTCGGATGGGCCGAGCGGCCGCGCCAATATGACAAGAGTCCCGCCAGCGCCGTTCACCCCTGGTCGCTGCCAGCGGGAACGGTCGGGGGCAGCCTGTGGGGAGGGGGGCTCCGATGAGGCCCGCCAATCAGCGGGCCGGCCTCTCCCACCCCCTCCCCCCCTCCCCCCCCCCCCCCCCCCCCCCCCTCCTGAACGGCCCGCCCCTGAACACCGACCCCATGTTGGTTGGGGCCGACGCGCTAAAGAAGTCCCCCGGGCATGCGCAGGTTGGCGCGGCCCAACTGTGCATGCGCGGGTTGGCGCGACGTGCTTTTGGCACCGCGTAAGGAGGCTGGAGTGGCGTGAACCGCTCCAGCACCGTGCTGGCCCCCTGTTCACGATGGTGCGAACACTTGGGCCCAATATTGGAGAATCGCCCCCCCAGATTTTTATAATACATTGTAAAGAAATGCACCTGCAAAACGTTATGATTATCCTTGATCTTTACCATGCTAAATAGACTCATTTATTTAAATTAAGTTAAATTAACAGGTTTCACATTTTCATATTTTAGAGCAATATGCTTCTTACCACTTCCAAATGAATCCGGAAGGTTATATTACCAATTATGCTTTAAATGTTAATTCTTCTAAATATTTTTGATAAAATATAGCTGCTTTATAATGCAGCCTGTCAGGCCTGCTCCACCATTCAGTATGATCATGGTTAAACATGGTAACTCCTCTTTCGTGCCTGCTCCCCATATACCTTGATTCACTGAGAGACAAAAGTCCATCTATCTCCGCCTTAAATATATTCAATCATGGTGCACCCACAACCCTATAGGGTAGAGAATTCCAAAAATTCACAACCTCTGAATTTTTTTAATATATTTTTTTATTCTCCTCCTCTTTCACATTTTCTCCCAAATTTACACCCACCAACAATAATCAGTAATGAATGTAATGTCTATACACATATCAATAAAATCGATCCTATCCTCCCACCAAACCCCAGACATTGGCCCGCATGTTAACATAAACAAATGACAAAAGGAATCAGGAATCACCCATAATCACCATTATCACATACAGTCCCCCTCCCCACAACCCTCCCAGTCCCCAACCCCCTTACTGTTCAATGTGATCCAATTCTCAAAAGTGCATGATGAATAACGCCCATGAATTGTGGAACCCCTCCATCCTTCCCCTCAGTTCAAATTTGATCTTTTCAAGAGTCAAGAATTCCAGCAGGTTCCCCCACCACGCCACGGCACAGGGTGGTGAGGTTGATCTCCACCCTAACAGGATCTACCTTCGGGCCATCAACGTGGCGAAGGCTACAGCATCTGCCTTCTTGCTCGTTTCCAATCCCGGCTGGTCCGACACCCCGAATATGGCCTCCCGAGGGTCCGGGTCAAGTTTCACGTGCACCACTTTAGAGATTACCCTGAACACCACCTTCCAGTAATCCTCCATCTTTGGACAGGACCAAAACATATGAACGTGGTTTGCGTGGCCTCGCCTGCAACATTCACACACATCTTCTACCCCCTCGAAGAGCCGGCTCATCCTCGCCCTTGTAAGGTGCACTCTATACACCACCTTCAGCTGTATCAACCCCAACCTCGCACACGAGGTGGAGGCGTTCACTCTCCGGAGCACCTCACAGCAGAACCCCTCCTCCACAACCTTGGAATGAAGGAATTTTTCTTCATTTCAGTCCTTTAGGATTGACCACTCATCCTGAGACTGGCCCCTCATGTTCTAGATTCCCCAGCCAGAGGGAAACAATGTCTCAGTATCTATTCTGTTGGGCCCCTTAATAATATTGAATGTTCCAATGAGTTCACCTCGCATTCTTATAAACTCCAGAGAATATAGACCTAATTTTCTTGGCCTCTTATCAAAAGTCAACCCTCACATTCCAGGGACCAACCTAGGGATGTTTTGCTGTATGTCTCCCATACAAGTATATCCGTCCTTAAATATGGAAAACAAATTTACGCCCCATATTCTAGTTGTGATCTCATCAAAGCCACTTACAATTGTAGCAATACGTCCTTACGTTTGTTCTCCAATCACCTTGGCAATGAAGGCTAACATGCCATTTGCTTTCCAAGTTGCTTGCTGTACCTGCGTGCGAATATTTTGTGTTCCTTGTACAAGTGCATCCAGGTCTCTCTGAACATCAACAGTTATAAGTTTCACATCTTTGAAAAAAGATTTATAAATTAATTTTGCGGGATGTGGGCGTCGCTGGTTAGGCCAGCATTTGTTGCCCATCCCTAGTTGCCCTTCAGAAAGTGGTGGTGAGTTGCCTTCTTAAACCATTGCAATCCCTGAGGTGTAAGTACACCCACTGTGCTGTTATGAAGCAAGTTCCAGGATTTTGCCCCAAGTCATGGTGACAAGTGATTTGGAGGGGAATCTCCAGGCAATGGTGTTCCCAGGTATCTGCTGCTCTTGTCCTTCTAAATGGTAGCAGTCGTGGGTTTGGAAGGTGCTTAATAAGGAACTTTGGCGAGTTACTGCAGTGCATCTTGTCGATGGTACAAATGGCTGCCACTGTTCATCAGTCGTGGAGGGTTTGAATGTTTGTGGAAGGGGAGGCAATCAAGCGTGCTGTTTTGTCCTGGATGGAGTTGAGTCTCATCCAGGCAAGTGGAGAGCATTCCATTACACTCCTTTCTTTTAAAAAATGTTTTTATTGGGTTTTTGAACATAGTATATTTACAGTTATGTACACAGTGAAATGTAAAATAAGCTGATAGGATATTGTACAGTTAGTAATATTACGTTTAACAAATAAGTAGACACATGTTTGTGGGGGGGAGGAAATTGGGGAGGTATATATATATTTGGGTGCCGGAGAAACAATGATAGTAGTTATGTCCAATACAGAGAGGCCAATACGAGTATGAATCTGGTGTTGGTGTTGTTACTTGCTTCTCCCGGACGGCTTTTTCGCTGCCATTGTTGTTCACCTCCGCTTCGGCCGTTCGTCCCGTCTTTCTCCTGTATTTTCGATTTTCTTGCGCTCTCTTACTGTATTTGCCGAGTTTGTTGTAATTTCCCGTGCTCTCCTTCCGGCTATCATTCCTGTGCCCCCCCCCCCCCACTTCCTAGTTCCTGTCTATCGTTCCCTGTCTCCTCCCTCTTACTCCCCATTCTGCCCCCCCCCCCCCCTTACCCCACCTTCCTTCTCCTGTGGTTCACTTTTCTCTTAGGTTTCTCCCCCCTTTCCTATTCTTCTGCTTGTTCGTTGCCCACAAACAGGTCCCTGAACAATTGGGCGAATGGCTCCCACGTTTTGTGGAAGCCGTCTTCCGACCCTCTGACTGGATTAATTTTCTCCATTTGGAGAGATTCTGAGAGGTCGGACAGCCAGTCTGCAGCTTTGGGTGGTGCTGCTGACCGCCAGCCGAACAGGATTCTACAGCAGGTGATGAGGGAGACAAAGGCAAGGGTGTCCGCCCTCTTCCCCACAAATAGATCTGGCTGGTCTGATACCCTGAAGACCGGAACTTTCGGCATGGCTCCACCCTCATCCCCACCACTTTGGACATTGCCTCAAAGAAGGCTGTCCAGTACCCATCAAGTCTGGGGCAAGACCACAACACGTGGGCATTGTTGGTCGGGCCTCCCTGCCACCACTCAAACCTATCCCCCACCTCCAGGAAGAACCTACTCATTCGAGTTCTTGTTAAGTGGGCTCTATGTACCACTTTTAGTTGCGTCAGGTTGAACCTTGCGCACGTGGAGGTGGAGTTGACCCTATGCAGTGCTTCGCTCCAGAATCCCCACCCTATCTCAATCCCCAGATCTTCTCCCATTTCTTTCCTGTTGCGTCCAGTACGGTGTCAGCCCTTTCTACCAGTCGTTCATACATGTCGCTACAGTTTCCTTTATCTAGGATGTTTGCGTCCAGTAACTCTTCCAGTAGTGTCTGTCGTGGCGGTTGTGGGTACATTCTTGTCTCCTTTCGTGGGAAGCTTTTGAGTTGCTGGTACCTTAGCTCGTTCCCCCTGGCTAGCTGGAATTTCTCTTTCAGTTCGTCCAGTGTTGCGATCCTGCCATCCGTATATAGATCCCTGACTGTCAGTGACCCTCCACCCTGTCCCCACTTTATATAGGTGGGGTCAGTTAGCGCTGGTGTGAATCTATGGTTGTTGCAGATGGGGGCTTTGTCCGACATTTTAGTCAGGCCAAATTCCTGCTGTAGTTGGTTCCAGGACTGGAGGATGGCTATCACCACTGGGCTACTGGAGTGTTTTTGGGTGGGGGTGGGAGTGCCGCCGTGGCGAGGGCCCGGAGGGAGGTCCCCATGCAGGAGGCCTCCTCCGCACGCACCCACTCAGCTTCTGGCTCCTAGATCCATCCCCTTATTCGCTCGGCTGTCATCGCCCAGTGGTAGAATTGTAGGTTCTCGGAGGGCTAGACCCCCCCCCCCACCAACCGGATTTTGTTTTTGAAAAAGGCCTTGGGGATGTAGATCGGGATAGATCTAAGTAGGAAGAGATACCTGGACAGTATGTTTATTTTGATCGTCGACTTTCCCCGCGAGGGAGAGTGGGAGTGTGTTCCATCTTTGCAGGTCCTTTTTGACTTCCTCTGTCAGACTGGTGAGGTTCCATTTGTGGATCTCTTTCCAGTCATGGGCTATTTGGATCCCCAAGTAGCGGAATTTATGTCGGGCTTGTTTAAACGGCAGTCCCGTTAGTGCTGCCCCTCCTCCTTGTGGATGTACCTGGAAGATCTCGCATTTGCTCATGTTGAGTTTGTAGCCCGAGAAGACACCAAACCCTTTCAGAAGCGCGATGATTCCGTCCATGCTGCTTTGTGGGTCCGAAATGTAGAGGAGCAGGTCATCTGCATAGAGTGAGACTCTGCTCTCTGCCTCCCCTTCGGATCCCCCTCCAGCTTTTTGCTGCTCTGAGAGCGATTGCTAATGGTTCGATCGCTACAGCGAACAGCAGCGGGGACAGTGGGCATCCTTGTCTGGTGCCCCTGTGCAGCTGGAAGTGTCGGGTTGGTGGTGTTTGTCCATATACTCGCCATGTATAGGAGCTTTACCCACGAGGTGAACCCTGTTCCAAGCCTGAACCGCTCCATTGCCTCTACAAGGTACTTTCATTCGACCCTGTCGAAGGCCTTTTCTGCGTCCAGGGAGACGATCACCTCTGATGTTCTGTCTCCGGATGGGGTCATTATCACGCTCAGCAGGCGCCTGATGTTCAAGTTTAGCTGTCTACCTTTGACAAAGCCCGTTGGGTCCTCTGCGACAACCTCTGGTACGCAGTCTTCTAGCCTTTTGGCTAGGATTTTGGCCAGTATTTCGGCATCTGCGTTTCGCAGTGAGATGGGTCTGTGTGACCCACATTCCATTAGGTCTTTATCTTTCTTAGGGATCAGTGAGATTGAGGCCTGTGCTAGTGTAGGTGGCAGTGTGCCCCTAGCCAGCGGGTCTGTGAACATCTCCCGCAGGTGCGGGGCCAGTGCTGTCGCAAATCTTTTGTAGAGGTCCGCCGGGAATCTGCCCAGTCCCGGTGCCTTCCCCGTCTGCATGGAACTAATACTGTCCAGGATCTCTCCCAGTGCTAGTGGTGCTTCCAGACCCCGTTTTCTGACCTCCCCACGACTGGAATGTCCAGTTGATCAAAGAACCGTTTCATCCCGGACTCCCCTGTTGGGGGCTCTGAGGTGAACATCTCTTGGTAGAAGGCCTCGAAGGTTTTGTTGATCTTTTCTGGTTCTGTTTCTAATGTGCCTCTGGTATCCCTGATTTGTGCATTTTCTGGTGGCTGCCTGCTTTCTCAGCTGGTGTGCCAACAGGCGGTTGGCGTTGTCTCCGTGTTCGTATAGGGTCCCCCATGCCTGACGGAGTTTTCCAAGTTTCCGAGTGAAGAGCAGATCAAAATTCCTTTGTAGCTCTTACCTCTCCGCCAGGAGCTCTACGGTCGGGGCCTCTGAGTATTTACAATCTACCTCCAATATGGAGTCAACCAGCTACTGCCTAGCCGCCCTTTCCTCCCTATCTCTTTGCGCTTTGAAAGCGATAATCTCCCCTCTTATTACGGCCTTTAGCGCTTTCCAGAACGTGGAGGGTGAGACCTCCCCATTTTAGTTGTTCTCCTTGTACTCTGCTGTGGCTTGCGATATCTTTTCGTTGAAGGCCTTGTCTGCTAGTCGGGCAGTGTCTAACCTCCATGTGGGGCGATGGGCCCTGCCCGTCTCCAACCTCACATCCATGTAATGCAGAGCATCATCGGATATCACAATTGCAGAGTATTCCGCTTTGACCAGCCCTGTAAGCACCGTTTTCCCCACCACAAAGAAGTCAATTCTGGTGTATATGTTGTGTACTGGGGAGACGAAGGAGAACTTCTTCTCCCCTGGATGGGTGAACCTCCAGGGGTCCACTGCCCCCATCTGTTCCATAAAATGACCAAGTTCCTTTGCCATGTTTGAGATTTTCCCTGTTTTGGGGTTTGATCTGACAGTTTCCATTGCACGCCTGACTTGTGCCTTGTAGATGAGGGACAGGCTTTGGGGGGTCAGGAGGTCAGTTACTTAGGTAGGATTCCTAGTCTTTGACCTGCCTTGGCAGCCACAGTACTAATATGGCTAGTCCAGTTCGTTTCTGATCAATGGTAACCCCCAGGATGTTGATTGTGGGGGATTCAGCAATGGTAATGCCATTGAATATCAAGGGCAATGTTAGATCCTCTCTTGTAGGAGATGGTCATTGCCTGGCACTTGTGTGGTGCGTATGTATCTTGCCACTTGACAGCCCAAGCCTAGATATTGTCCAAGTTTTGCTGCATTTGGACTTGGACTGCTTCATTATCTGAGGAGTTGTGAATAGTGTTGAACATTGTGCAGTCATCTGCAAACATTTCCACTTCTGACCTTATAATGGAAGGGAGGTCATTAATGAAGCAGCTCAAGATGTTTGGGTCTAGGACACTACCCTGAGGAACTCCTGCAGTGATGTCCTGGAGCTGAGATGATTGACCTCCAACCACCACAACCATCTTCCTTTGTGCCAGGTATGACTACAGCCAACGGAGAGTTTTCCCCCCGATTCTCATTCACTCGAGCCAGTTTAGCTTGGGCTCTTTGATGCCATACTCGATTAAATGCTACCTTGATGTCAAGGGCAGTCACTCTCACCTGACATCTGGCATTCAGCTCCTTTGCCCATGTTTGAACTAAGGCTGTAATAAGGTCAGGAGCTAATTTACCCTGGCAGAACCCAAACTGCGGGCCTGTGAGCAGGTTATTGTTGAGTAAGTGTCGCTTGACAACACTGTTGATGACTCCTTCCATCGCTTTGCTGATGATGGAGAGTAAACTGATAGGGCAATAATTGGCTGGATTGGATTTGTTCTGATTCTTGTGAACAGGACACACCTGGGCAATTTTCCATATTTCCCAGTAGATGGCAGTGTTGTAGCTGTACTGGAACATCCAGTGCCATCATCCGTTTCTTGATATCATGTGGAGTGAATCTTATTGCTAAAGACTGACATCTGTGATGCTGGGACCTCCGGAGGAGACAGAGATTAATCATCCACTCGGCACTTCTGGCTGAAGATTGTTGTGAATGTATCAGTCTTGTCTTTTGCGCATATGTGCTGGGCTCCTCCATCATTGAGGAAGGGGATATTTGTGGAGCCTCCTCCTCCAGTGAGTTGTTTTATTGTCCACCGCCATTAACGGCCGCATGTGACATGTCTGCAGACCTTAGATCTCATGCTTTCGTTGTGGAATCGCTTATCTCTGCCTATTACTTGCTGCTTATGCTGTTTGATACATAAGTAATCCTGTGTTGTAGCTTCACCAGGTGAAGCTTTTCACCAGGTGGTGCTTTTAATGTTCTTATCGGGTGGACTGATTTATATTACAAGAACACTTGTTACTGAAGCTATAAACGATTTATTAACATTAACTGTAGGTCAACTACATACAAAACAGCAGATAAATAACAATATGACACATTCGCCCCGTGTATGCGCGTGTTTCGCCCCCCACAACCCAAAGATGTGCAGGGTAGGTGGATTGGCCACGCTAAATTGCCCCTTAATTGGAAAAAAAATTGGGTACTCTAAATTTAAAATAAAATAACAATATGACCATGTACAAACAACTGTCTCTCTCGCGAATGTTCCTAGTTAATCAGTCTGAGGTCACCTGACTCCAATATTCACTTGTATACGAATGAGACTGCGAGTGGTTAGCCGATGAATTACAACCCAACCATGGTATCACTGCAGTGCTTTTCTATTCTGATGACCAAAGTGAATAACCTCACACTTGTTCATGTCATACTCATCTCCCTCGCTGTTGCCCACTCCCTTACCTTGTCAATATCTCTTTGTAGCGTCTCTATATTCTGTTCACCGCTGCATTCCCACCTAGTTTTGTATCTTAGAAAACTTTGGTTCATTCATTCAAGTCTCTCTATTTAAGTTAGTAATATAGATTTTAAACCTCATGGCGCCGAGGAGTCGAGTTCAAACCCGGCCCTGGGTCACTGTCCATGTGGAGTTTGCACATTCTCCCCGTGTCTGCGTGGGTCCCGCTGCCGCGCCCCCCCCCCCCCCCCCCCCCCCCCCACCCCCCACCCCACACACACAACCCAAAGATGTGCAGGATAGGTGGATTGGCCACATTAAAAGGGCTGCACGGTAGTGCAGTGGTTAGCACTGTTGCTTCACAGCTCCAGGGGTCCCTGGTTCGATTCCCAGTTTGGGTCCCTGTCTGTGCGGAGTCTGCACATTCTCCCCGTATCTGGGTGGGTTTCCTCCGGGTGCTCCAGTTTCCTCCCACAGTCCAAAGATGTGCAGGTTAGGTGGATTGGCCATGCTAAATTGCCCTTCGTGTCCAAAAAGGTTTGGTGGGGTTACTGGGTAATGGGGATAGGGTGGAGGTGTGGGCTTAAATGGGGTGCTCTTTCCAAGGGCTGGTGCAGACCCGATGGGCCGAAGGCCTCCTTCTACACAGTAATTTCTATGATTCTACAAAATTGCCCCTTAATTGGGTAAAAAAATGAATTGGGTACTCTAATTTTATTTTATTTTCAAATTAACATAGATTGCAAATAGCTGAGCCCTCAGCACTGATCCTTGTGGCACTCTTCTAATCACAGCCTGCCAACTTGAAAATGGCCCAACTATCCCTACTCTGTGCTTCCTGTCTGCTAACTAATGTTCTATCAATGTTAATATCTCCCCAATTTAAAGATCCCTTATGTTATGTATTAACTTGTTGCCTGGCACCTTATTAAATGTCTTTTCAAAATCCAAGTATACTACATCTGCTGTTCCCTTTTATCTACCCTACAAGTTACGTAGTTTAAAAGAAACTCATAAATTTGTTAAGTAGCATTTCCCTTCCTTAAAACCATTTTTTTTTAAAAATAATTTTTATTAAGGTTTTCACAAAATATAAACAACAAAACAATATTAACAGAATAACCATTGTAGAAACCCAAGAACAACACCCACCCCCCTACAAGGGTTGCTGCTGCTGCCGGCCTATTTCCCTACCGTTCCGCCAGGAAGTCCAGGAAAGGCTGCCACCGCCTAAAGTACCCCTGCACTGATCCCCTCAGGGCAAATTTCACCTTCTCCAATTTGATAAACCCCACCATATTATTGATCCAGGCCTCCACGCTTGGGGGCCACGCATCCTTCCATTGAAGCAAGATCCTCCGCCGGGCTACTAGGGACGCAAAGGCCAGGACACCGGCCTCTTTCGCCTCCTGCACTCCCGGCTCCACTGTAACCCCAAAAATTGCGAGTCCCCAGCCTGGCTTGACCCTGGATCCCACCACCCTCGACACCGTCCTTGCTACCCCCTGCCAAAACTCCCCCAGCGCTGGGCATGCCCAAAACATATGGGTGTGGTTCGCTGGGCTCCCCGAGCACCTAGCACACCTGTCGTCGCCCCTGAAAAACCTACTCATCCTCGTCCCAGTCATGTGGGCCTTATGCAGCACCTTGAACTGTATGAGGCTAAGCCTCGCACAGGAAGAGGAGGAATTCACTCTCTCCAGGGCATCTGCCCACGTCCCTTCCTCAATCTCCTCACCCAGCTCCTCTTCCCATTTACCCTTCAGCTCCTCCACCGAGGCCTCGTCTACCTCGTGCATTACGCGGTATATGTCCGAAATCCTCCCTCCTCCAACCCACAATTCCGAGAGCACCCTGTCCCGTACCCCACGTGGGGGCAGCAAGGGGAACCCCTCCACCTGCCGCCTGGCAAACGCCCTAACCTGCATGTACCTAAACATGTTCCCCGGGGGAGCCCAAACTTCCCCTCCAACTTCCCCAGGCTCGCGAACCTCCCATCCACAGACAGGTCCCTCAACCTCCTAATACCTACCCTGTGCCAGCCCAGAAATCCGCCATCGATGCTCCCTGGAACAAACCGGTGGTTCCCCCGTATCGGGGACTCCATCGAGCCCCCCACCTCTCCCCTATGCCGTCTCCATTGCCCCCAAATTTTGAGGGTAGCCGCCACCACTGGGCTCGTGGTATACCTCGTAGGAGGGAGCGGCAACGGCTCCGTTACCAGCTCCTCCAGGCTCGTGTCCACACAGGACGCCATCTCCATCCTCTTCCATGCTGCCCCTTCCCCGTCCATTACCCACTTACGCACCATCGCTGCATTGGCAGCCCAATAGTACCCACAGAGGTTGGGCAGCACCAACCCCCCACTATCCCTGCCCCGTTCCAAGAACACCCTTCTCACCCTCGGAGTCCCATGCGCCCACACAAATCCCGTAATACTCCTGTTAACTCTCCTAAAAAAAGGCCTTCGGGATAAGGATTGGAAGGCACTGGAACAGGAATAAAAACCTCTGGAGCACCGTCATCTTGACTGAGTGCACCCTACCCGCCAGTGACAGCGGTAACATATCCCACCTTTTGAACTCCTCCTCCATTTGCTCCACCAACCTTGTGAGGTTGAGCTTGTGCAGGGCCCCCCAGCTCCCAGCCACCTGGACTCCTCCCTGCCTGCTTCAGTGGGAGCCTACCAATCCCCTCCTCCTGATCCCCCGGGTGCACCACGAACAACTCGCTCTTGCCCAGAGAAGCCCCCAAATTCGCTGAGAATCCTCATCAGCTCCGGCATCCCCCCCACCGGGTCCGCCACATACAGCAACAGGTCGTCCGCATAAAGCAACACTCGATGCTCCTCCCCACCCCGCACCAGGCCCCTCCAGTTCCCTGACTCCCTCAACGCCATGGCCAGGGGCTCAATTGCCAACGCAAAGAGCAAGGGGGACAGGGGACACCCCTGTCTCGTCTCCCGGTACAGCTGAAAGTACCCCGACCTCCTATTCGTGGCTACACTCACCATTGGGGCCTCATAAAGCAACCTCACCCAAAGGACAAACCCCTCCCCAAACCTTTCCAACACCTCCCACAGATACCCCCACTCAACCCTATCAAAGGCCTTCTCCGCATCTAATGCCACCACTATCTCCGCCTCCCCTTCCACAGCCGGCATCATAATGACATTGAGGAGCCTTCGAATGTTCGTATTCAACTGCCTTCCCTTCACAAACCCCGTCTGGTCCTCGTGAATGACCCCCGACACACAATCCTCTATTCTTGTGGCTAATCTTTGCCAGCAGTTTGGCGTCTACATTTAGCAGCGAGATTGGCCTATATGACCCACACTGCAGAGGGTCCTTGTCCCGCTTAAGGATCAAGGAAATCAGCGCCCGTGACATAGTTGGGGGCAAAGCCCCCCCCCCCTCCCTTGCCTCGTTAAAGGTCCAGACCAACGGGGGGCCCAACAGGTCCGCATACATTTTATAAAATTCGGCCAGAAACCCATCCGGCCCCAGCGCCTTCCCCGACTACATGCTCCCTACCCCTTTAACCAGCTCCTCCAGCTCAATTGGCGCCCCCAGTCCCTCCACCTGCCCCTCCTCCACCCTCGGAAATCGCAGCTTGTCCAAGAAGTGCCCCATTCCCCCCCCCCCCCCCCCCCCCCCCCCCCACCGGGGGTTCAGACCGGTACAGTTCCCCATAAAAGTCCCTAAAGACCCCATTAACGTCTACCCCCCCCCCCTCCGCACCACCTTCCCAAATCTATCCGTCACTCCGCCAACCTCCCTGGCCGCGTTTCGCTTTTGGAGCTGGTGTGCCAGCATCCTGCTCGCCTTCTCCCCATATTCATACACCGCCCCTGTGCTTTCCTCCACTGAGCTTCCGCCTTTCTGGTGGTCAGTAGATCGAACCTGGCCTGAAGGCTACGCCGCTCCCCCAGCAATCCCTCCTCCGGAGCCTCCGCATATCTCCTATCCACCCTCACCATTTCCCCTCGAATCTCTCCCTCTCCCTCTGCTCCCCCCTCTCCCTATGGGTTCGGATGGAAATCAACTCCCCTCTAATCACCGTCTTCAATGCCTCCCAGACCTTCCCCTCTCAGACCTCCCCGTTATCGTTGGCCTCAAGATACCTCTTAATACACCCCCGAACCATCCCAGCCACCTCCTCGTCTGCCAGCAGCCCCACCTCCAAGCGCCAGAGCGGACACTGGTCCCTCTCCTCCCCCAGCCCGAGGTACACCCAGTGCGGGGCATGATCCGAAATGGCAATGGCAGAGTATTCAGCATCCTCCACCCTGGAAACCAGCCCCCTGCTCAGGACAAAAAAAATCAATCCTGGAATAGGCCTTATGCACATGGGAGAAAAACGAGTACTCCCTGGCCCTTGGCCTCGCAAACCTCCAGGTATCCACCCCTCCCATCTGATCCATAAACCCCCTCAATACCTTGGCCGCGCATCCCCCGATTCTTCTCATCCAGCCCTGAATGAAATACTTGGCCCACCCACCCCTTCCTCAGTCGAACCTGGTCCGTCACCTTCAGATGTGTCTCTTGGAGCATGGCCACATCCGCCTTCAGCCCCTTCAAGTGCGCAAACATCCGAGCCCGCTTGACCGGCCCGTTCAGCCCCCTCACATTCCAGGTTATCAGCCGGATCAGAGGGCTCCCTGCCCCCCTCCCCTGCCGACTAGCCATAACCCATCCCCTGCCCGCCACTGGCCAGCATCCCCCGCTCGGCCTGTTCCCCATGGCGACAAACCCCCCCCCCAAGCACCTCCTGCATACTCCAGCTCCTTCCTGGCCATTGCAGCAGCAAACCGTAACCCCCCCCCCGCCCAGGCTAGAACCCCTCCAAGCCGCGCCCCTCCCTCCGCAGCACTCCCGTGAGCCAGCTAACTTCTGCTGACCCCGGCGACTTCCGCCACACCACCGACCCCTCCCCACGTGGGACTACTCCTCCTCCCTCCTCCTTCGTGCCCATCAACTGGCCCTCCCCCCCCCCCCCCCCCCCCCCCCGCGCTCTTGCGCGGGAAAGTAACAAGCAGCAAAGGCCTGCGCTTCTCCGCCCCGACCCCGCCCCCATCATCCCGCAGTGCGGGAAACCAGAGAAAAGCCCGTGCTTTTGCCCTGCCCAACCCCGCCTCCTCTAGGGCAACTCCCATTGCCAGTCCCCACCACCAGCTCCCCGCACTCCCAGTTTACCTCCTTGCCCGAACCCGTCCACCAGACCCATACAAAAGACATAAAGACATCGCCCCACTCACCCTGAAGCCAACACACATCCTGCATTAAACAGAGAACCCCCCCCCCCCCTCCAGAGACAAAATTAAACAATTAAACAGTTACATTTTCATACAAAACCCCCATCCCTGACCCTCAGTTTGAGTCCAGTTTCTCGGCCTGCACAAAGGCCCACGCCTCCTCCGGGGACTCAAAATAATGGTGACGGTCCTTGTCGGTGACCCACAGACGCGCCGGCTGCAACATGCCAAACTTCACACTCCGTCTGTGGAGCACCACCTTCGTCCGGTTGAACCCGGCCCTCCGTTTAGCCACCTCCGCACTCCAGTCCTGGAAGATCCGCTCCTCCGTGTTCTCCCACCTGCTGCTCCGCTCCCTCTTGGCCCACCAGAGCATGCACTCCCGGTCAACGAACCGGTGAAACCGCACCAACACCGCCCGTGGTGGCTCATTCGGCTTGGGCCTCCTAGCCAGTATTCTGTAGGCCCCCTCCAACTCCAGGGGCCCCTGGAAGGACCCAGCAATGAGTTCAGCATAACGACCACATAGGCCGCCAGGTCCGACCCCTCCAGCCCCTCCGTGCGGGCCAGGATCCGTAAGTTCTTCCGCCTCGACCGGTTGTCCAGCTCCTCGAACCGCTCCTGCCACTTTTTATGGAGCGCCTCGTGCATCTCCACCTTCCCCGCGACGGCCGCGGCCTCATCCTCCCTTTTGGAGGCCTGCTGCTGCAGCTCCCGGATCGCGGCCCCCTGGGCTGTCTGAGTCTCCATCAGCTCTCTGGTGGTAGCCTTCAGCGACTCCAGCAGCTCCACCTTAAGCTCCTGGAAGCAGCGCCGAAGAGTCTCCTGCTGCTCCTGCGCCCACTGCCTCAACTCCTTGAGGCCTCCACCGGCCGCCATTTTGTTTCCCTTTCCCTGCTTTTCCAGGGGCGCTGCCACCGCTTTTCTGCTCACCCCACTCCTGGTCCGGACCATAGAACCCTGGGGATCTACAGCAGACCCCTTCCCACGTCGGGAATCGTCAAAAAAGCTCAGTTGGGGGCCTTGAAAAGAGCCCCAAAGTCCGTTTTTAGCGGGAGCTGCTGAACGTGCGGCTTAGCTCCGCATAGCCGCAACCGGAAGTCCTTCTTAAAACCATATTAAAATCATAAAACCATAAAACATAGGAGCAGAATTAGGCTATTCGGCCCATTGGGTCTGCTCCACCATTCAATCATGGCTGACATATTTCTCATCCCCATTCTCCTGCCTTCTCCCCATAATCCCTGATCCCCTTGTTAATCAAGAGCCTATCTATCTCTGTCTTAAAGACACTTTGTGATTTGGCCTCCACAGCTTTCTGCAGCAAAGGGTTCCACAGATTCACCACCCTCTGGCTGAAGAAATTCCTCCTCATTTCAGTTTTAAAGTATTATCCCTTCAGTCTGAGGCTGTGTCCTCGGGATCTAGTTTTTCTACTAATGAAAACATCCCCTCCATATCCACTCTATCTGGGCCTCTCAGTATCCTGCAAGTTTCAATAAGATCCCCCTCATCATTCTGAACTCCAACAAGTACAGATCCAGAGTCCTCAACCATTCCTCATATGACAAGTTCTTCATTCCAGGGATCATTCTTGTGAACCTCCTCTGCACCCTTTCCAAGGCCAGCACATCCTTCCTTAGATACGGGGCCCAAAAATGCCCACAATACTCCAAATGGGGTCTGACCAGAGCCTCACACAGCCTCAGAAGTACATCCCTGCACTTGTATTCTAGGCCTTGCGATATGAATGCTAACATTTCATTTGCCTTCCTGACTGCCAACTAAATCTGCATGTTAACCTTAAGAGAACCTTGAACTAAGTCCCTTTGTGCTTTTCCCATTTAGAAAATAGTCTATGCCTCCATTCTTCCTACCAAAGTGCATAACCTCACACTTTGCCACATGTTAAATTGTTTGATTCATGCTATGCTTTTCTAAGTACATTGTTAAGAATTCCTTAATAATAGATTCTACTAAGTAGCATTTTGGAAATAATAGTAAAAGCACTTAACTTTTGCAGTTTTATGACTTGACAAGGTAGAGTGTGTAAACAATATCAACAAAATATCTGTCTTCCATTGCATAATGATTTAGTCCCATAATATAAATTCAGTTCTGGATATTGGTTTAATCTCTGTTTGCTTCTAAATTATTTTTATGGAATCTTATATGGTGTATCGCAAATATGTCTGCAGTTTGCTATTGTGTTTGGAATTGTGAACGACATCATAGAGTGGATATTCCATCTTGAGAAAGACAGACCATGATTTAGGAATACTGATTCCTGAAAGATGCAGTATATAAGAACATAAGAACTAGGAGCAGGAGTAGGCCATCTGGCCCCTCGAGCCTGCTCCGCCATTCAATTAGATCATGGCTGATCTTTTGTGGACTCAGCTCCACTTTCCGGCCCGAACACCATAACCCTTAATCCCTTTATTCTTCAAAAAACTATCTATCTTTACCTTAAAAACATGTAATGAAGGAGCCTCAACTGCTTCACTGGGCAAGGAATTCCATAGATTCACAACCCTTTGGGTGAAGAAGTTCCTCCTAAACTCAGTTCTAAATCTACTTCCCCTTATTTTGAGGCTATGCCCCCTAGTTCTGCTGTCACCCGCCAGTGGAAACAACCTGCCCGCATCTATCCTATCTATTCCCTTCATAATTTTAAATGTTTCTATAAGATCCCCCCTCATCCTTCTAAATTCCAACGAGTACAGTCCCAGTCTACTCAACCTCTCCTCATAATCCAACCCCTTCAGCTCTGGATTTAACCTAGTGAATCTCCTCTGCAAAACCCTCCAGCGCCAGTACGTCCTTTCTCAAGTAAGGAGACCAAAACTGAATACAATACTCCAGGTGTGGCCACACTAACACCTTATACAATTGCAACATAACCTCCCTAGTCTTAAACTCCATCCCTCTAGCAATGAAGGACAAAATTCCATTTGCCTTCTTAATCACCTGTTGCACTTGTAAACCAACCTTCTGTGACTCATGCACTAGCACACCCAAGTCTCTCTGAACAGCGGCATGCTTTAATATTTTATCGTTTAAATAATAATCCCGTTTGCTGTTATTCCTACCAAAATGGATAACCTCACATTTGTCAACATTGTATTCCATCTGCCAGACCCGAGCCCATTCACTTAACCTATCCAAATCCCTCTGCAGACTTCCAGTATCCTCTGCACTTTTCGCTTTACCACTCATCTTAGTGTCATCTGCAAACTTGGACACATTGCCCTTGGTCCCCAACTCCAAATCATCAATGTAAATTGTGAACAATTGTGGGCCCAACACGGATCCCTGAGGGACACCACTAGCTACTGATTGCCAACCGGAGAAACACCCATTTATCCCAACTCTTTGCTTTCTATTAATTAACCAATCCTCTATCCATGCTACTACTTTACCCTTAATGCCATGCATCTTTATCTTTATCTTATGCAGCAACCTTTTGTGTGGCACCTTGTCAAAGGCTTTATCTTGTGTTTGACCACAATGATAGAATGTGAGTTTCTGTCATGGACAGCAAGCTCCCAATCTCTTCTCATGCCATTTTGAGGAACCTCTAAGCAGAAACCATGCATTTCCACAAAGAGGGAGGAAGTAAAGTCTCATGGTACATTACCCAGACATCTCCTTGTAGCTAATCACTAAAGCACACAACTCTTACACAGCTCCTGACCAAGCATGAGACATCCCTCACTCCCTCACTCTTTCTTTGTTCCATTATCACTATTCATTTTCATCAGCTATCTTTTTCTATCACTACTGTATCATCATCTATCTCTGTCATCATCTATCTCCATTTCTATCTTGAGATATATCTCTGCTTCAATGCGCCAGGGTCCCAGGTTCGATTCCCGCTTGGGTCACTGTGCGGAGTCTGCATATTCTCCCCGTGTCTGCATGGGTTTCCTCCAGGTGCTCCAGATTTCCTCCCACAAGTCCTGAAAGACGTGCTGTTAGGTGAATTGGACATTCTGAGTTCTACCTCAGTGTACCCGAACAGGCGCCAGAGTGTGGCAAGTAGGGGCTTTTCACAGTAACTTCATTGCAGTGTTAATGTAAGCCTGCTTGTGATAATAATAAAGATTATTATTTTTTATATATACAAATGTGGGTACTGTTTCTGCCAACAATAGAAAGTTTATTAGGTTACATCATGGATTTAATGTTTTATATGTGGCAAACGTTTCACTTTGAAACGGTTTTGAATACAACCGTTATATTTCTGATTAAATAAACCTTGTGTGTATCATGTTAATTTTCCCCATGTTCCTTCACCTAGGGGATCACTTTAAAAATGAATGAGTTGAACCACTGTATCGTTGCAAGGATAATGCATGGAGGAATGATCCATAGACAAGGTAAGAATTCAGAAATCTATATGCATCCACAGATTTAGCTATTGCTACTCCAAGAAATTAAATTTAAAATTCATATTTCTGGAGGCAACATTTGATCCATAGATTTTCCATCAATGTTTAATTCTATGTTGCCAAGGGACAGAGTTATAAAAAATTAAGAAGTATGAGGCAAAAAGAGGATCAGTGAAATTTTCTCACACATGGGACAATAGAGTTGTGGAATAGGTTGCTCAAGTAAACCATTAAACCAGATAGTGGCTGGAATTATGCGATTGCTGGCAGCGGGATTCTCTGGCAGTGCGCCCCCTGCTTGCGGATTCACGGCAGCATGGGGTGATTTCAATGGGAAATCCCATTGACAAGAGGTGGGAGTAGGAATCCGGCCACCAACGAATGGCGTGCCAAAATCTCCATCCTTGCTAGCAGGGGCGGACTCATAACGGAGAATCCAGGCCACTATTGGATTTCTGGAAAGAGGGGGGTCAGTTTATGAAAAAGGAAACTCCTTCACCTAAATAAGAAATGTAAGTTCTTACCTGACTCTTTTTAAACTTGTAGGAACACTCCATGTTGGTGATGAAATCAGAGAAATAAATGGCATCAGTGTAGCTAACCAGACAGTGGAGCAGCTTCAAAAGATGCTTGTGAGTATATCGGATTATCTTTGTTTTTGTTTGTTGCAAAGGACAACAATCTCTTCCTCAACGTCAGCAAAACTAAAGAGCTGGTCATTGACTTCAGGAAGCAAAGTGTCGTACACACCCCTGTTTGCATCATTACTGCCACGGTGGAGATGGTTGAGGTGTGCATATCACCAACAATCTGTCCTGGTCCACCCACATCGACACTACGACCAAGAAAACACAACAGGCCCTATACTTCCTCAGAACACTAAGGCAATTTGGCATTTACCAATTTTTACAGATGCACCATAGGAAGCATCCTATCTGGCTGCATCACAGCCTGGTATGGCAACTGCTCGGCCCAAGACCATAAAAAATTAGAGAGAGCTGTGAACACAGCTCAGTCCATCACGCAAACCCGCCTTCCGTTCATTGACTCTGTCTACATCTCCTGCTGCATTAGGAAAGCGGGCAGCATAATAAAAGACCCCTCCCACCCAGGTTATTCCCTCTTGCAACTTTGTCCATCGGGCAGGAGGTACAAAAGTCTGAGAACGCGCATTAACAGGTTCAAAAACATCTTGTTCATTGCTGGTACCAGACTCCTGAATGACCCTCTTATGGACTGAACTGATGTCTTCATACATCTTCTGTATTGAGTAGTACTGCACTTTGTATGCTCACTCAATGCCTGTGCCTATGTATTTACATTGTGTATTTATTTATGACCTATTTTTTCATGTATGGTATGATGTCTGGACTGTACGCAAAACAAGACTTTTCACTGTACCTTAGTACATGTGACAATAAATCAAATCAATCAAAAAGAATAGAATATAGTTTTCTGTGAAATTCAATCATTTCCCATTGCACTTCATAATGTGGAAGACATCAAAGACACTAACTCTGAAGGGTGGGAACGTCCACCACAACAAAGATGGGATCCAGTATTATTGGAGGAGGCTGGAGAATAACAGGAGGTAGCTCTACCTTCACATATGAAGCTTGAGGTAAATCTGGGGCACATGAACAGTGAAGGAGGGAACATCAAACACCAGCCTGAAGTACAGAGTTTTGCAGTCCCAGAGTAATCATGTTTTGTGAAAACAAAGTAATAGCAATTCTGTCTGGTAGAGGTATATGGCAGTATAGGAGGACGGGTATACTGGATTACGGGGCCCCTTCTTGGGATACTCTAATTTTATGGTGCAGCAAGAGTGGGCTGGTGTCAGGTTTGTTACAAACGAGGAAGACCTCCTTGTCCAGGAAATAATTTTCCTGCCCTCCATGGTCACACACCCTGGTCAGCATCATCAGGATGTAGGTGACATGGGAATGTCGGCATGTTCTCCCACCAGGCGCAACATCTGCAGGAGTCAGGCCCTTGAACACCCACAGGGAGGCTGACTGTGAGCAAGATTTGCTGTTGTTTCCTCTCAGGACACAGTCCACAGTCTCCTCTGCCTGTGCTGACATCCATCACAGAGAGCTCTTCTGTCCCTGTCCTTGTCTAGGAAAGCCAATCCTCTCATTTGCACTGTTAAAGGGAAACACATAACTCACTGGCTTCACATTAAAGTCGCATCATCGACGGAGCATAAGATAGGAATGCAGGCGATAGTGAAGGGGGCACAGCTCCATTTTATATGGCATGCCAATAGTGAAGGCCAGTCACGTGTTCACCATCTTTCGGTTTTGGGATTTTGAGACTATTGTCGAGAGAAGGAGCATGTGCGGAGACTGAAGCATAAAAGTCAAAAGGTGAGGCCACGGTCCAAGTGAACAAATGTAAATTTATTTTTTAGAACATATTAGAACAGTACAGCACAGAACAGGCCCTTCGGCCCTCGATGTTGTGCCGAGCAATGATCACCCTACTTAAACCCACGTAACCCGTATACCCGTAACCCAACAATCCCCCATTAACCTTACACTGCGGGCAATTTAGCATGGCCAATCCACCTAACCCGCACATCTTTGGACTGTGGGAGGAAACCGGAGCACCCGGAGGAAACCCACGCACACACGGGGAGGACGTGCAGACTCCACACAGACAGTGACCCAGCCGGGAATCGAACCTGGGACCCTGGAGCTGTGAAGCATTGATGCTAACCACCATGCTACCGTGAGGCCCCTAATGTACAGTGATTGCACACAACAGGCACAAAAGAGCCCAGACCAGCTGTGTGGGGTTGGTGGGTTGGTCTGTCTGTCCGTCCGATGAACCAGAGATGACATCAAAATTTCCTTACCTTCCTTTTTTAAAATAAATTTAGAGTACCCAATTCATTTTTTCCAATTAAGGGGCAATTTAGCATGGCCAATCCACCTAGCCTGCACATCTTTGGGTTGTGGGGGGGCAAAACCCATGCAAACACGGGGAGAATGTACAAACTCCACACAGACAGTGACCCAGAGCTGGGATTGAACCTGGGACCTCGGCACCATGAGGCAGCAGGGCTAACCCACTGCGCCACCATGCTACCCCCTTACCTTCCTAACATGACTGCTATGCCTAGGTGCAGCCCTGACACCCACAGCAGAATGGAAGCAGCCTTCAGACAGCTACGCCCTGAAGCCCGTGAAGACCTTGGTGGATGTCCTTTGTGGCCCAGGGTCTGGAGGGCCCCAATCTGATAATGGTCTCCTGCTCAGGGACACAAGCACCCTCGGTGGTGGGTGACAGCACAGGCAGAGGAGACTGTAAGTTGCTGCACACCCTTGGAGTGTCCTGAGAAGAAGGCCCAGGAAGTCTGGCTCACAGTCAGCCTATCTGTGGGTGCCCAAGGGCCCGACTCCTGCAGGAGATTTTGCGCCTGGTGGGAGGAGAATGTGCCTACATCCCTATGTCGCCTACATCCTGATGGTGCTCACCAGAGTGTGAGACCATGGAGTGCAGGGCTGAGCGCAAATCCGACAAAATCTGCTGGATAAAAGTCTCCATGGTGGTCACCAATCTTCCCAGTGATCCCGAGGCGCTTGCATTTTGGAGCTATGACATCAGACAGAACACAGAGGGACTCCTCCATCTCGTCTGCTGTGTGACTGCCAAATCTCTGCTTGATGTCCACTGCCTGTTATTGCATCTCCAGCATTGGCAGCTGCTTCTAGAAGCTCATCATCTGTCTGGGACTGAACGGGTGGCTGGTCACTAGCAGCCCTCCGAGTGCCAGTACCTGGGCTGTCCCTGCCTCTGACTGCTGCATAGATGTGACAGTGAGGTGTTCTCCAGAAAATGATATGCCGTCTAATCTAGAGCTACACCCCACCAAGGTGTGAGTTTCTGCGCTGGTGGAGGGTGTGGTGAGTGCTGTGATAGTTCTTGTGAGCTTCCTTGTCTTTCGATATGCTCTGGGGCTAGGAGTGCTGCTCAGCTGCGTAGAAGGTGTTGACCTCATGCCTATAAATTAGAGAAGAGTTTTAGTTGATGAGCATAAGCTATATAAGACTACTTATGACTTACTGTGTTTGTCAGAATTTGATGAAATAATGGAGCTCTGATTTGTACTAGGTAGTTGGGAAAGGCTGACTACCCCCTCTTCAAGTTCGTCTGCAGCCTCCTCAAATTCAGTCGGGACAATGACCTTGGGCTCCATCTCTGCCCCCCCCCCCCCCCTCACCCCTCCCCTGCCCCCACACACACCCCGGCACCTGTTGTGTGACAGCTTGGCCTGTATGAAGGTGAAAGGAAGGCATGTGACCAGAGGGGATGGAGCAGATGTTGTGTGAAATACATGTCAGCTCTCTGTGGCAAGCCCTTCCCAGAGGGCCAGAGGATGGAGTGTGAAAAACAGATGGGATGGTGGTAATGTGAATGTCTCTGTGAGAGAATCAGTGTTGATATGTGTCCCCCATGAATGGATCTGAGAGCGAGAGTAGCCATTTTAGTACGTGATGCCATGCTGAAAATTTGATATTGGGAGGGAGTTAAAGGAGGACTTACCCCGGCAGAGTGGACATTAACCCTCTTCCTGCATTGGATGGCGCTTTGGGTGTGGTTGCTCGATGCACTTACCTCCTGGATAGCAGCCTCCCGGGCCAGAGATGAGCGGTGTGTATGCTTGAGACATCCATTGGGTAAAGGACATGCCTTGGCGCCCAGACTCCTCCGATCAAGTCATCAAGGGCCTGATGGCTGTATTGGGGTGCAGCTGCCTTCCTGAGGCTTCTGACCTTTTGCTTCAGGCTTGAGGATATGTTTTACAATCTCGTGAAGATAATTGGGCTGGAGACAGTAGGATGTAACTGTGTGTTGGACCAATGTTTAAATATGTTCAAACCCGCGAACTGATGGTGGGCATACTAATCAGCTCCCAACCTGCCTGATGCTTGCCTGTGCATAATTAATTAGCTCCCAAGTTTGGGAAAGGGTGCAAGTTTCCACCATTCTGGTTAGCAGGAAGGTTGCTGCCGGAACTACCTGCCACCACACACAAATGGATAACTCTGCCCTGAAATGTGAGAAACTCAGTTTACAAAAACGCATAATCTCTGAAACGAGCTGCCAGTAACCTTTAACACTACAAACCACATCCATTCATGCTTCAGCTTTGACTCTTTCATAACTTTCCTCGGACTGTAGAAAAAGCTAAACCCTGATGAATATCACACTGTTCCAGCCTTAAAAATTTCCATCTGCATTTATTCGACCACAGGGGAAGTTAAAAGCTGCCCCATCCCACTCACTGGTGAGGGTTGTCTCACTGAGCTTCCAATCAAATCTTGAAAAGGAACTTCTCCCTCTCCTGCATAAAATCACTGCTGTGCTTAGTGAATGGGTTATTTTAATATTACTAATGGAAATATCAGTGGTGCAGTGACAATTCAAATTATCTCAAGCTAATGCATTATCCAAGGAGGCTGAGCATGGTGTTATGCCAACCAATCCCAGATAGCACATACATTTTGGGGAGTTAATAATTTGTTATCCAAATTGGACTTCATAATACAAAGGCCAGTACAGCCTTGAGATGCAGCTGGACAAAATCCATACTCAACAGCCTTAAAAGAAGCTGAGGCTGTATTCTCGGTTGTATTTTTTAATTGTGGTCACCAAAGAGGCAATGCTGCATAATTGAGCCAGTGATGAGTGGATCATCAACTCACTGGGTCCTGGCTTTGGATGGATGTGGTTTTGTAAAAGGGGGTAGTCCAGAGGCCGGGGTGGAGAGTGGCCATGAGGTTGTTAACGGACCGGAGCTTCTGTGACAAGATCGGGAAGGTGATCGAGGAGAATGTGCGGTTTCATTGCACGGAGAGGTCTCGCGGTCGGTGGTTTGGGAGGCTCTGAAGGCGGCAAAGGAGGGGGAGGTGATCTTGTTCAAGGCTATGGTGGATAGGGAAGAGAGGGAGGACACCAAAGACTAATACAGGAGATTTTGAAGGTGGGTGGGAGGTAAGCGGGAGGCCCGGACCTAAGTTTCCTGGCTAAGAGGAAAGAGTTGTGGGCAAGATTCGACCAATTGTCCATGGCGAAAGCAGTGCGTCAGTTGAGAAGGGTGAGGGGCTGTTTGCGAGTACGGGGAGAAGGCAGGACATATACCGGCTAGCTCCGGAAGGAGGCAGCGTCGAGTGAGATGGCAGGGATAAGGCGGGAAGTTGATGGTGGCTCAGGTGCAGATTAATAAAGTATTTTATAGGGACCTGTATAGGTCAGAGCTGCCAGAGGAGGAGCAGGGGGTGAGGGAATTTCTGAACAGGCTGATGTGTCCGAGGCAGGGTTGGAGGAGCCGGTGGCGGAGCAGGAGGTGAAGGAGGTGATTGGGAGGATGCAGGCAGGGAAGGCAGCGGGGCCCGATGGGTTCCCGGTCTAATTTTATCAGAAATTTAAGGACAAGTTGGCGCCTTTGGTGGTGGGAATGTTTGATGATGCGATGGGTTGTGGCGTCTTGCCCCAAGCAATGGGGCAGACTTTCACCTTGTTGCTATTAAAGAAGGACAAGGAACCGGTGGAGTGTGGGTCATATAGGTCCATAAGTCTGCTGAACAAAGAATAGTACGGCACAGGAAAGGCCGTTCGGCCCGCCAAGCCTGCGCCGATTATGTGTCCTGACTAGACCAACCGCATGTATCCTTCAATACCCTGTCTGTTCATGTGTCTATCTATATAAGTCTTAAAGGTCGCAACGTATCTGCCTCAAGCACCTCACTTGGCAGTGGTTTCCAGGCCATCACCAGCCTCTGTGTAAAAAAAAACTACCCCCGCAAATCTCCACTGAACCTTTTGCCCCCTCACCTTGAACTTGTGCCCCCTTGTAATGTGGATGCCAAAATACTGAGAAAGGTGTTGGCGTTAAGATTGGGAGGGTATCTCCCGAAGGTGATTGGGGTGGACCAGATGGGGTTCGTGAAGGGAAGGCAGTTGTTCTCGAACATGAGGAGGGAGTTGAATGTGGTCCTTTCTCTGGTTGAGGGAAGGGAGACGGAGCTGGTGGTTGCTTTTGAACTGGTAGAGTGGGGTTATTTGATGGCGATACTGCAGAGATTCGAGATTGGGACGAGGTTTGTGGAGTGGGTGCGGCTGCTGTATAAGAAGCCAATGGCAAGTGTGCGCACTAACAGCATAAAATCGGAGTATTTTACACTGCACCGGGGTACGAGGCAGGGATGTCCTATGTACCCCCCTCCTGTTTGCATTGGTTATAGAGCCCTTGGAACCAGTGGTGGTGGAACACAATTGTGAGGTGGGGGGGGGGGGGGGGGGGGGGGGGGGGGGCAGTGGAACATAGGGGGGCGGGATTCTCTGGGCCCCGATGCCGAAATCGCGTTCACTGATCGGCCGGCAAATCCCCATTCACAACTAAATCGGGGGCGGTGCCGCTTTCCGCGAGAGTATGCCGTGCGCCTTACCAGCAGCCTCAGGACATTGCCTGAGGCCCACCACCCGATGCTCCGTCCCCAACTGGCCGAATTCCCGATAGCGTGGATCTCTCATGGTCTCACCCGTCGGGAGCTTGGCGTGGCGGCTGCAGACTCAGTCCAGCACCGCCAAGTCGGGGAGGGCAGATCCGCGGGCAGGGGGTACTTTATCAGGGGCTGGGTGCACGGTTGGGGGTGGTCTGGGGCCCCCGAGCCAGCCAAAGGGGTGACACTATTAGGCCAGGTCCGTGAGCGGCCAGCGCCATGTTGCATGGTGCAGCCACTCCAGTTTACTACCCCAAGGTTTGGGATTGAGCTGGGCTCTTGTAGGGAGTCGGGATTGCGGCCACTGGTAACGGCACCGCTCCTGATGGCCCCAGGGGAAGTTTCGGTGACTCCGGTGGTGTTGGCCACGTTGAGATTTGGAGGCAGTTTAGACAGCACTTTAAAGTGGGGGTGGGTCGAGGGGGATACCGATTAGGGGGAAATTATGGGTTTGAGACAGGGAGGATGGATGCAAGGTTTTAGGGGTGGGACGAGAGAGGGATCAAGGAAATTAAGGACCTGTTCCTAATGGGCGATTTGCGAGTTTCAAGGAACTGAGAGCGAAGTATGGGTTGACGCGAGAAGAAGGGTTTAGGTATATGCAGGTGCGGGACTGTACGAGAAAGGTCTTCCCGTCCTTCCCAATAGCGCCTGCCTCCTCGTTGTTGGAGGCGGGGCTGTCAGCGGGGGTTTGGAGAGGGAGATCTTCTCAGCGATATATGGGAGGATTCTGGAGGATGATAGGGTGTCCATGGAGGGGATTAAGGCGAAGTGGGAGGAAGAGTAGTGATAGTGCTGGAAGAGGGACTTTGGTGTGAGGTACTGCGGAGAATGAACGCCTCAACTTCGTATGCAAGGTTGGGACTGATACAGCTGAAGGTAGTGTATAGGGCGCACCTCACAAAATCAAGAATGAGCTGGCTGTTCGAGGGGGTGGAGGATTTCTGTGAGCGGTGAGGGAAGGGCCCCGCAAGCCATGTTCGTATGTTTTGCTCCTACCCAAAGCTGACGAGGTTCTGGAGGACGGTGTTCAGTACAATCACGGGGGTCTTACATGTGGGTGTGATGCCTGGTTCCCTGGAAGCTATATTCAGGGTGTCAGACCGCCTGAGCTGCAGGCGAGACTGGGGGCAGACATCTTAGCCTTCGTCTCGGTGTTGGTGGGCGAGTCTTGGGGTGAAGGTCAGCTTCTGCCTCGGCATGGCGGGGGGGACCTGCTGGGGTTTTTGACCCTGGAGAAGGTGAAGTTTGAGCTGAGGGGGGTGAAGGAGGGGTTCTACAATTGTTGGTGTTTGTTCATTATGCACTTTCGGGAGTTGGTTACTGTTGACTGTTGGGGGTTCGGGGGGGAGAGGCGAGGGGGCCTCTTGGGTTTGGGTAGGATTGTTTTTTTTTATATTGTTGGGGTTGTTCTTTTTCTTTTGTATGGTGAAAATGATGAAAATTTGTCAAAGAAAAATATATTTTTTAAAACTCTCACAACTCTGAATTCTACAGCTCCAGCGTGGGCCTCGCTGCGACTCCTACACAGTGGCTTAAACTGACTGACCTGTAATAGCTGAGTTTTTCCTTATACCATTTTTTGATTAAGTCTGTAGCATGTGAAATTGTCCAGTCCTCTGCCACTACCTCCCGTATCGAAGGAGGCTTGGAGGTTTATAGCCAGCATCTTCACAATTTCTATGAGGGAATGCTTCCCTCAACAGGGACCGCACGGTGATGCAGTGGTTAGCACTGCTGCCTCATGGCGCCGAGGACCCAGGTTCGCTCCCAGCCTCGGATTACTGTCCATGTGCAGTTTGCACATTCTCCCCGTGTCTACATGGGTCTCATCCCCACAACCGAAAAAGATGTGCAGGGTAGGTGGATCGGCCATGCTAAATTGCCCTTTAATTGGGGGGAAATAAGAATTGGGTACTCTAAATTTTTTTTTTTTTAAATACTTCCCTCAACATCTGAGGATGCATCTCATCTGGTCCTGTTGACTTATCAATTTTAAGTACAATCTGCTTTTCTAATAGTTCTTCTTGACCAATTTAACCACTCAGTCTCTCAATTACCTCTTCCTCACTATGATTTTGGCAAACGCCTTTACCTGCAGATACCTGAACATGTTCCCCGGGGGAGCCCAAATTTCTCCTCCAACTTCCCCTAGCTCGCAAACCTCCCATCAATGAACAGGTCCCTCAGCTGTCTGATGCCCGCTCTGTGCCAAGCCTGGAATCCCCCATCAATGTTCCCCGGGACGAACCGATGGTTCCCCCTTAACGGAGCCTCCATCGAGTCCCCCACTTCTCCCCTATGTCACCTCCACTGCCCCCAAATCTTGAGGGTAGCCGCCACCACCGGACTCGTAGTATACCTTGTAGGAGGGAGCGGCCACGGCGCCGTTACCAGGGCCCCCAGGCTTGTATCTCCACGGGACGCCCTCTCCATCGGTTTCCATGCTGCCCCCTCCCCCTCCATCACCCACTTGCGCACCATCGACACATTGGCCACCCAATAATACCCCGAGAGATTTCGGTAACGCCAGCCCCCCCCCCCCCCCCCATCTCTACCCCGCTCCAAGAAGACCCTCTTCACCCTCGGGGTCCCATGCGCCAAAACAAAGCTCATGATGCTGCTAGTCACCCTTCTAAAAAAGGCCCTAGGGATAAAGATGGGCAAACACTGAAAGAGGAACAAGAACCTCGGGAGAACCGTCATTTTGACGGACTGCACTCTACCCGCCAGCGATAGTGGCACCAACAAGGGGCCCACCAAATCCGCATAATTTTTATAAAATTCCACCGGGAACCCATCCGGCGCCTTACCTGACTGCATTTGACCAATCCCCCTGACTAGCTCCTCCAACTCTATCGGCCACCTCCACCTCCAGGAGCTCCCCCACCAGTCTCTCCCTCTTTCCTCTCCCTCCTTTCCCTATGGGCCCGGATGGAGATCAGCTCCCCCCGGATCACTTCTTTCAGAGCCTCCCAGACCATCCCCACGCGGACCTCCCCCGTGTCGTTGGTATCAAGATACCCCTCAATACTTCCCCGGACCCTCCTACACACCACCTCATCAGCCAGCATCCCCACATCCAGGCGCCATAGCGGGCGCTGGTCCCGCGCCTCCCCCATCTCCAGATCAACCCAGTGCGGAGCATGGTCTGAAATTGCTATGGCCGAATACTCGGCATCCTGCACCTTGGGATCAATCCCCTGCTCAGGACGAAAAAATCTATTCGGGAATAAACCCTATGGACATGAGAGAAAAAGGAATACTCCCGCGCCCTCGGCCTCCCAAACCTCCAGGGATCCACCCCTCCCATCTGGTCCATAAACCCCCTCAGCACTTTGGCCGCCGCCGGTCTCCTACCCGTCCTTGAACTGGACCGGTCCAGGGGGGATCCAGCACTGTGTTAAAGTCTCCCCCCATGATCAGGCCCCCTGCCTCCAGGTCCGGAATGCGGCCCAACAAGCGCCTCATGAAGCCAGCATCATCCCAATTCGGGGCATATACATTAACCAGCACCACCTTCTCTCCCTGCAGCCTACCCTTCACCATGATATATCTGCCCTCCTTGTCCGACACCACCTCAGCCGCCACGAACGCCACCCTCTTCCCCACCAGAATCGCCACCCCCCGGTTCTTCGCATCCAATCCTGAGTGAAAAACCTGCCCCACCCACCCCTTCCTCAGACGAACCTGGTCCGCCACCTTCAAGTGGGTCTCCTGGAACATAGCCACGTCCGCCTTCAGATGAGAAAATACCCTAGTTCTCTTAACCGGCCCATTCAGCCCCCTCACGTTCCAGGTGATCAGCCGGATCAGAGGGCAACCCGCTCCCCTCCCCCGCCGGCTAGCCATAGCTTATCAACTGCTCACCCCAGGCCAGCGCGCCCCGTTCCCCATGGCGATAACGCCTCTCCTCTACCCCCCCCCCCCCCCCCCCCCCCGGGCCCACACCAGCTCCTTCCTGGCCATTCCAGCAGCAACCTGGTATCTCCCCCCATGCCTCCCTCCCTCCCCCCCCCCCCCCCCCCCCCCCCCCCACAGGCTAGGACCCCTCCTAGCCGCGACGCACCCTTCATGGTACTTCCGTGAGTCAGCTGACTTCTGCTGACTCTGGCAGCTCCCGCCAAAACCCATCCCCTCCCGGCATGGGGTCATCCCCCTCTTGCCACACCTCCTTGGCACTGCTTCAGCGCGGGAAAGAAAACCAGTAGAGGCCACGCCCCCACCGCCAGCTCCACCCCCCCTGCCACGCAGCGCGGGAAACCAGAGGAAAGCCCGCGCTTTCATACTGCCACACCCCACCCTTCTGACGCAGCTCCCCAAAATCCAGTTTCACCCCAACCCCCAGCCCCGTACAGAAGGGAACAAAAAAAACACAAACCCCCAACATTCCCCACATAACCCACAACCATACCCAACAGACAGACCCACCCGGAAACAGAGCAAAAAAAAAAACCAGCATAAAAACACACATGTCGAATTTGCAAAACAGCAACAGCGAAAACAGCAACAGCCATAGTGTGCCCCCAGACCCTAGTTCGAGTCCAGCTTCTCCGCCTGTACAAAGGCCCACGCCTCCTCCGGGGACTCGAAGTATTGTGCCGGTCCTTATATGTCACCCACAGACGCGCAGGCTGCAGCATTCCAAATTTGACCTGCCTGGCATGCAGCATCGCCTTCGTCCGGTTGAACCCGGCCCGCAGCTTAGCCACCTCCGCACTCCAGTCCTGGTAGATTCGCACTACCGAATTCTCCCACTTGCTGCTCCTCTCTTTCTTGGCCCAGCGCAGCACACACTTCCGGTCGTTGAATCGATGGAACCGCACCAGCACAGCCCGCGGGGGTTCATTTGTCTTGGGCCTCCTGGCCAGCACTCTGTGGGCACCCTCAAGCTCCAGGGGCAAATGGAAGGACCCCGCTCCCATCAACGAGCTCAACATCGTGGTCACATAAGACGGAAGATCCGACCCCTCCAGCCCCTCCACCAGGCCCAGGATCCTCAAATTCTTTCTCCTCGTGCGAACGCCCAGCTCCTCCAAGCGGTCTTGCCACTTTTTGTGAAGTACCTCGTGCAACTCCACTTTCCCCACGAGGACCACGGCCTCCTCCTCCCGCTCAGCGGCCTGCTGCTGCAACTCCCGAATGGACACCTCCTGGGCCGCCTTGGTCTCAAGCAGCCTGTTGGTAGTCGCATTCAGGGAGTCTAGCAACTCAGCCTTCAGCTCCGCAAAACAGCGCAGAAGAGAAGCTTGCTGCTCCTGCGCCCACTTCCACCAGTCCTCGGGTGATCCGCCGGCCGCCATTTTGTCCTTCTTCCCCCGCTTTTCTTGGGGAGCTGCTGCAGCCTTTTCCTTTGCCCCACTCCCAGCAGCACCATCAATTGCGGGGAATGGTCCTCCAGACACCTTCCCCCACCGGGATTTGTCGAGACAGCGCCGTTTGGTACTTCAAGTACAAGTTTCAAATAAAACAAGTAGCGGGAGCTGCCGAACGTGCGGCTTAGCTCCGCATAGCCACAACCGGAAGTCCACCTCTATTGTTTCTTAACTCTAACAAAATAGATTGTGTTTCACTGCTCCAGGAAATCCCCTCTCTCCAACATTTTAATATTCTCAATCAATCCTGTTAAACCTCTTGCCTTTTCTTTCTCATCTTTCCTGAACATTATCATCACAATATCATATTCCTGTATGGCTATTTGCACCTGCAACTTATCACACTCCATGCATTTACATGCACGTACTGTATATCTAAATTACATCTTGCTTTATTTCCTCGGAGTCTGATTGCACCTAATACCCTACTATTTTTTACTCCAGTCCTATCTGTCTCGACAAATCTTTTGAGTGTTTTTTTAATTCTTACTGATGCAACATCCTCATTCCCATTCCCCACTCCCCACCAAGTCAGTCTAAACCTTGCCCCACAACACCAGCAAATCACCTCTTGACGACTTTGCTCATGGCCCTGTTCAGGTCAAACCTGTAATGACCCAACTGTCCCCAGAACTGTTCCCAATGTCCCATGAACCAAAAGCCTTTTCTTCTCACCATCTCTCCAACCAGCCATTTATCTACTCTTATCTTCCTATTTCTGTACTCACTGGCATCAAGCGTAATCCAGAGACAACTACTTTTAAGGTCCTTCTTGTAAGCCTCCTTTTCGCTCTTAAAATCTGCATGCAGGACCACATCCCTCTTTCATAGAGTTGAAACACCACCCACCAGGTACGCGGCGCATACTCGTGCGACTCGACCAATGTAGTCTACCTCATACGCTGCAGGAAAGGATGTCCCGAAGCGTGGTACATTGGCGAGACCATGCAGACACTGCGACAACGAATAAACGGGCATCGTGCGACTATCAACAGGCAGGACTGTTCCCTTCCAGTTGGGGAACACTTCAGCAGTCAAGGACATTCAGCCTCTGATCTCCGGGTCAGCATTCTACAAGGAGGCCTTCAGGAGACGCGACAACGCAAAATTGCTGAGCAAAAACTTATAGCTAAGTTCCGCACGCATGAATGCGGACTCAACCGGGATCTGGGATTCATGTCGCATTACATTCGGCCCCCACCAACAAGCCTGGACTTGCAGAGGCCTACCGACTGAACTGGCTTGGGACAATTCACACCTCTTTAACCTGGAGTTACCTCTCTCTCTGCATCTTTGATGATTTGATTGCCTGCAGGTGCTCGCATTCCGGGGCATCTCTGACTGTGTCTATATAAACATTTCTGGAACAAGCCTTTCCATTCACCTGAAGAAGGAGCCGTGCTCCGAAAGCTCGTGTTTGAAACAAACCTGTTGGACTTTAACCTGGTGTTGTAAGACTTCTTACTGTGCTCTTTCATAGAATTTACAGTGCAGAAGGAGGCCATTCGGCCCATCGAGTCTGCACCGGCTCTTGGAAAGAGCACCCCACTTTTTTTTAAATATTTTTATTCCCCATTTTCACATTTTCCTTCAAAATTTACATCCCACCCACAGACAGTAAACAATAACAAATACAAAATCAATCCCCTTAACAATAACAACAATCCCATCCTCCTACCACCCCCAAACCACGGCCCACCTGTCAATATATGCATCCAATAAAACAAACACTCCCATGGTGGAAACAAAAAACAAAGGAGAAAAAGAAATAAGAGTCCGGGACCACCCATGGTCACCATTAAGCTATAGAGTCCACTCCCCCCCCCCCCGCCTCCCCCTACACTCAATGCCATCCAACCTCTGAAAGAGTACCGTACATGATACCCAAGAGTTGTAAACACCCCCCTCCCCCTCTCCAACTCCTCCCCTCCTCTGCTTCTTGTAAATCTCCTTCCCCCCAACTTTCCACCCCGGCTAGACCCCTCGGAGGCTCCGATGGCCGCAGCCCCTCCCCCCACCTCACTCCCGTTCACTGGCCAGCTTAAACCGGCCAGCGCGTAGGCCATCCAGGTCCCTTTCCCCCTTGCCCGGCCCGAGGAAAGCCCAGAAATCCCCTTTTAGCGCACACACCCTTCATATCCACCTACATCCCAAAGAGACCTCATTTCAGGTGAAAGTCCCATCACTTCCCTTGTCCAAATATATACAACATTGGCTCCTTTAGCCCATACACCCGTACGCAGTGAAACAAAAAAGAAGAAAATACAGTCATGAGGTTACATCGGCACATGGCCATTTCTCAGTTCTGCCACAGTCCTTCTGCCTTTGCAAACTCCTCCGCTGCTTCCGCCGTTCCAAAATAAAAGTCCTTTAGCTTGTAAGTCACCCTCAGCTTCGCTGGACATACAATGCCGCACTGCACCTTGCTAATGTACAGTGCCTTCTTCACCCGGTTGAAGGCAGCCCGCCTCCTCGCCAGCTCCACAGTAAAGTCCTGGCATACACGTATACCAGCTCCAGCCCACTGCACCACCCGCTTCTGCTTGGCCCAGCACACTGTACCTATGGAAGCACAGAGTCACTACCCTTGGCGGCTCACTCGCCTTTGGTACAGGCCTCCACGACCGATGAGCCCGATTCAGTTCATATCGGGAGGGATCCTCCCCCTCCCCCAATAGTTTCGCCAACTTCACGGCAAAATACTCTGTCGGCCTCGGTCCTTCAACTCCTTCGGGCAGCCCCACAATCCTCAAATTCTGTCGCCAGGATCTGTTTTCCAGGTCTTCCATTTTTCCTCGCAGATCCTTGTTAATCTCCATCACCTTCCACATCTCCTTCCCTATCGAGGTAAGTTGAACACCGTGCTGCAATAATGTCTCCTCCACTTCCTTCAGCGCCTCCCCTTGCTCCCGCACCACCGCCACTGCGCTCGCCACCGCCGTCGTCACTGGGGAAATCGCCTCCTCCACCAGCACACTCAAAACCTCCCTCATCTCCTTCCTCATTGTCTCCATGTATTTTGTAAACTGCCTTTCGAATTCCGCAGCCATTACCTTAGTCATTTCTTCAGCCGTAAGCAATGCTGCCTCCCCTGGTGCTCCAGCCTCCATTTTCCTTGATGACCTTTCCACTCCCTGACGGACCTTCAGCTATTTGTTTTTACTGCCGTTTATTTGCTCACCCTCGACATTTTCCTTCACTGTGCCTTCTCCCTGCTTTTGCCGACTCTGTGGACCTGGGACTGGGCTGAAAGCCCCGAAAATGCCGTTCCCGAACAGGAGCCCTCCATTGTGCGGCTGCCTCCCGCCCACTGTCAACGCAAGTTCAAGAGCATCCCACTTAAGCCCACACCTCCACACTCTCCTCGTAAACCAGTAACCCTATCTAACCTAAGAGCAATTTAGCATGGCCAATCCATCTAACCTGCACATCTTTGGACTATGGGAGGAAACCGGAGCACCCGAAGGAAACCCATGCAGACACGGAGAGAACGTGCAGACTCCGCACAGACAGTGATCCAAGCCGGGAATCGAACCTAGGACCCTGGAGCTGTGAAGCAACTGTGCTATCAGGGTGCTACCATACTACCTATGTTACCGCTACTGATATAGACCTCAATCTCTGGCTGCTCATGTTGAGAGTACGAAGTCGAAAAGTTCTGACAAACCTTTATGAAGCATTGGTTTGGCTTCAACAGGAGTATTGTGTCCAGTTATGGACAGCAGTCTTTAGGAATAATGTGAAGATTTTAGAGAGGATGCATGAAAGATTTACAAGAACGTTTCTGAGGATGAGGGACTTCAGTTACGAAGGTAAGCTTGAGAAGCTGAGGTTGTTCTCCATAGATCAGAGATTTGATAGGTGTTACTATAAGGAGATATTAGGAAATTGGATCGACGATGTAGTGGATAAAACTGCTAGGACTGAGTCAGAGATATACGCCCACACCTGGCCTGAGTTACATTGTTCCATTCAGAAACTCGTTAATGGGAATAAACAGGATGCCCCTGGTCAGCCGGGGTGATTCACTCAAGATCCCATTGTCCTCCGGCACACGCTGGTCTGACCAGCCATTAGCCTATTACAGAGTCTGATGGCCTCTTTTGTCCATAAATTGGAGATTAATTGCATATTCATAGCATGGCCCTGTTCTTTTTTGTAAACAGGAGTGGGCAATAGAAAGTCCAGAAAGCAATGATGAGTTCAAGTCTGGACACCCCAGGACAGAACCATTGTTTAAGGGTCTGGGCGGAGCTCAGAGAGAGAAAAGAATCCTGGTCAAACAGGTGGGGACAGAAGGATTTGGAAAGTCATCGGGAGAGGTCATTAAAAGCTGCCACAAAGACAGACTTTCGAAAAGGGGCTGAAGTAGTTACACTAACAACAGGAATAGATTCTGTAAATTCAAGTATCATTATTGCCCGTCTGCCTAAGTGGAGTTGAGAGATGTATGTTTGTTTTAGGTGCTGTTTAATGGGAAATCGTTGTTAGGTTTAAGAGATATATGTAAATTGTTCTTGTCAGTTTTAAAGTTAAAAAATTTAAATATTGTTTTTCTTTTGTTTTAATAAAGTTTTGTTTGTAAAATAACCATGTCTATTCTTCTGGAACAAATCGATATTTTCGCGCAGCCTTACAAAATTTTTTAAACTTTGCTGCTCTGGTCCAGTACCTTAGCCACTGTTGGGACCCAGCCTGGCGTCTGTAACATAGGACGCCCAAAATCGTGAGGGTTCTGGACAGAGGAGAGGGAAATAAAATTGTTCCCTTTGGCAGAGGGCACAGATTTATGCTGATGACTGAAGAATAAAAAAGGAACATGCAGAAACAAAATTTTATTCAGAGTGTGGTTAAGATCTGGAATTCAATACCTGAGTGTGGTGGAAGTGAATTCAGTTTTAGCTTTTAAAGGAGAATTGGATAAACACCTGAAGGTCAAAGTTCTGCAGGGTTATTGGAAAAGCAAGGAATGGAACTAGCTGAATTGTCAGTTTGGATTCAATGGGCCAAATGGCCTCTTGGCCTTATGCGATTTTATACTTAGACAAATTTCTCTTTCCTTACTTGACTCAATGATGATTTCTTGCCTGTTTCTCATTCTTGAGTCAAAAAGATATTTGACCAGGAATAACTTATCTGTTCTTGGGGTATTGTTCACTGACGATTTAACCATGTCCAGCACCTTTTGCAACTCATCCAAATTATTTAATAAAAGACCTGGACAATATCCTAGCTTGGGCTGACAAGTGGCAAGTAACATTGGCATCACACAATTGCCAGTCAATGACCTTCTCGAACAAAAGAGAATTTATTCATCTTCCCTTGCCTTTTTCAATGGCATTACCATTGTTGAATCCCCTTGGTGGGGAGGTTGCCATTGACCAAAAACACAACAAGACTAGCCATATAAATAAATACTGTGACTCAGTGAGCAGGTCAGAGGTTAAGACAACGAGTAACCCACCTTCTGACTCCCCAAAGCCAATCCATGACCTACAAGGGACAAGTCAGGAATGTGATGGAAGACTCTCCCATTGGCTGAATACGTGCAGCTCCAACAACACTCGAGAAGCTCAACACCATCCAAGACAAAGCAGCTTGCTTGATTTGCATCCCTTCCACAACCACTCACTCGCTCCACCACCAACACACAGTGGCAGCACCTACAAGATGAACTGCTGAACTCACCAAGGCTCCTTATATAGCACCTTTCAAACCCCGCCACCATCATCTAGAAAGTCAAGGGCAACAGATCTATGGGAACGCCAACACCTTCAAGTTCCCCTCCGTGCTATCCACTATCCTGATTCTGAAATATATCACCGTTCATTCACTGTTGCTGGATCAAAATCCTGGAACTCCCTCCTTAACAGCACACGATGTATTTACACCGCATAATCTGCAGCAGTTCATGAAGACAATTCACCACCGCCTGCTCAAAGGCAATTAAAGATGGGCAATGAATGCTGGCCTGCTCATTGAAACCTACATGTCATTAATTTTTATTTTAAACCTGAAACTTTGTTGCGGAACTGTTTACAGCACAACGTAGATTGCTAAACTTAGTAGTTTCAACTTGCACATAATGTTCAAATGCCAAATTCTGGTTTTAATGGATATTCACGTTTTCTACTTTCCAGAGAGAAATGAGAGGAAGTATCACCTTCAAGATTGTACCAAGCTATCGCACTCAATCTGTGTCCTGTGAGGTAACAAACTTAGAATTTTTTTTATTTTTCCTATACTTCTCCCATTTTGATGACTAACTGCGTGCTGACTGGTGATTGTTAAAGCTTTCTGTGAAGATTGGTTCTGCCTGTATGGTTCACTATGCACACCAATTTTATAACAAAGATAACGGAATAGATGAGTGGACCTCACCATTCAGTCCCTTCTTTACTAATATGACCGAGGTAGAAAAAGTTTTAATTTTTTACTCAATGGAAATACAGGTGAATTTGGATTGTTACAGTGGTTAGCTTGTTTACTTGAATGGAACTCCATAAATATCTTTGATCCAAATTAATTTATTTTCTAGTTTATATTGGAAATACCTATAATTACTAACTAGTAAATCTCCTGTGGCTTTGCTCACAGTTAAACAAAGTGAATGGTATGTCTTTTAGTTTTGTTTGTTGTAACAGGCTGCAGAAGGTTACACTGCCTCCTCTGGAACCAGCATTACCTGTAGATTTCAATATATGCCACAGGGCAAGGGGGGCATGACTGCTCTACTAACTCAAGGATATTAATACATAGATGAGATTCCGATATTGACAGGGTAAACTTTGCCAATTAACTAATGGTTAAGATGACCTGAACTGTATTATATATGCTCCAGTATTGGGCCTATATGCAATATAAAACAACACCTCTATGACCTGCATTTGAATACGATTTGGACGAGTCTGCTATACTTCAGCATCCTGTGTGAAATTAAATTGGTTTGATTCAAGCCATTCCATCATGGGTCAGGGTCAGTGACATAAGTGTTGACAATTCCCAACATTGCAATGCTACATTGTTGGTTTTATTCAGACAGACCAAAAGAATGTGTGATGTGCAAAATAAAACAAATTAATGTGGATCCAATAAAGGTTTTCTTCTCAGTTTTGGTTAAAGCATATTGATGAGACAGGATAGATGTGGATAAATACTGCATGGGTCACACTATATTAGGCAGTGTTTTATACTGATGTTGGATTAGATAAGTGGGAAAGGTATTCTATTCTCTGGTATCAATACCATAATAAGAACAAAAGATTTCACCAAAAGAGAAGTGATAAGAAAAGTTAACATTTTCTTTGAGTGAATTGCAATGATGAGGCATATACTGATCCCAACGTGTTGGCAGTGTGTAAAGGAATCAGAACTATTACATTTATTATGGGAAGGCCCAGTGACAACCATTGCTTGTAAAAAATATTATTTAAAATACTAAACTGAAATAAAGGGTTTCCTAGAATTTACAGTGCAGAAGGAGGCCATTCGGCCCATCGAGTCTGCACTGGCCCTTACAAAGAACACCCTACTGAAGCCCACGTATCTACCCTATCCCCATAACCCAGTAACCCCCACTTAACATTTTTTGGACACTAAGGGCAATTTAGCATGTCCAATCCACCTAACCCGCACATCTTTGGACTGTGGGAGGAAACTGGAGCACCCAGAGGAAACCCACGGAGACACTGGGAGAACGTGCAGACTCCGCACAGACAGTGACCCAGCCAGGAATCGAACCTGGGACCCTGGAGTTGTGAAGCAACTGTGCTAACCATTATGCTACCGTGCTGCCTGTGGTTAGTTAGCATTCAAAGAGAAAGGCAGGTTAACACAGTTATTCTTCAGTTAAACCTTAGGCCACCATCAGTAAATTTGTACTTAAATGCTGCAGTGTTCCTCAACACTGTACTTTACAACATTTCTTGAAATGTCGAACTCCAAATACTTTACTTATGACATCTAAAAAGTACGTAGTTAGTTTTGTTCCAATATCTAAAAAACAAATGGACCTGTTTTGAAGTTGTTATTAAAACGGGTAAAATTACTGAGTGAGTTCTTTAAACAGTCACAAAACTCCTAAAAAATGACGCAACAAAAAATGCCTTAACAAAACTTAATAAAAAATAACTTGATTTATTCAGTTCTATCAAGCAGACATCTTAATTGCAAATAGAATCAAAGATTGGCTTATCACAAAATTGATAATCCTTGAAGTAAAAATAAAAATTGACATTGGCTGTAATATCATGTGATATGCCAACCGAATGATGGAAGTAGTGTAGAATTGTGAGTTTTCCTGACTATTTTGGTGGACTTTTAATTCTTTTGTTGGATGTGAGCATGCCCAGCAAGACCAACAATTATTGATCATCCCTAATCGCTCTTGAAAAATGTGGTGGTGGGCCACAATCCTGAACTGCTGCAGTCCATCTGGTGTCGGATACACCTACTTAGGAATTGTGATGCAGGATTTGTCCCCCAAGTCCTTTTTTAGGAAGGTGAATGGGATAATTTCGAGGTTCGTGTGGGTGGGGAAAGCCCCACGGGTGAGGCCACTACTAGGCCGCAAGTTTCGCAATGGTCAAGAAATGGGCATTGGAGGAGGGGTATGTTTGGGGGCGGATGGAGGCAGTGTCGCATAGGGGGACTATTTTGAGGGCACTGTTGTTGGCATCCCTCCCGTTCTTGCCAGCCCTGGTCTCAGCATTGCGAGTCTGGAACCAATGCAGACAACATTTCTCCCTCATCGCTGCTTGCTTGTCAGTTGGTTTGCCAACACCCTCCTCACTTTTTCCTCCTTTTGTAAACTGCCCCTCTGGCCCTCAGCAATTGCCCTACTGCCTTCTCTGTGGACACCAACCTAAACTCCAACTGGAGCCTCTGCCTCCTTTAATAGACCCTCCTCTGGCCCAACCGAATATCTCTAGTCCACTCTCAAAATCTCATCCACAAGCCTCGCGCTCTCCTCTCATTCTACCCTCACCCTGTGTGCCCGAATTGAGATAAATTCACCCTGTACTCCGGCCTTAAGTGCCTCCCACAACGTGGAGGCTGTGACCTTCCCCCATGTCATTCAGCTCTACAGAACTTTGAATGGCAGCCCTCGCTCTCACACACACCCTCCGAAGTCTATTTGAGTGGTTTGAAAGCCTTTCAATTAACCTCGCATGAATAAGATGCACATCTGGCAGTACTACCCTGGAGTGTGTGTCTAAAGTTTTGTGCTCAAGTCCTGCAGTGAGACCTCAACCCACCTTAAACCTTCTGACACAAAGGCTAGAGTGCTATCAACTGAACAGAACTGGTGTTTTTATGATTTGGGAAACTTCATTTTTACTTTGCTTTAATGTCAAAATCCTAGAATTTCTAGATGCTGAAGAGGCTGGTTTAGCACAGTGGGCTAAACAGCTGGCTTGTAATGCAGAACAAGGTCAGCAGCACGGGTTTAATTCCCGTACCGGCCTCCCCGAACAGGCGCCGTAATGTGGTGACTACGGGCTTTGCACAGTAACTTCATTGAAGCCTACTTGTGACAATAAGCAATTATTACTATTATTAAAATAACTGACAGGACTGATTGCAAACCCCAGCCTGAAGTCTCTTGAAATGTTTGCTTAGTTCACTAGCCAATGATTGTAGTAGCAATGGTGGTAGAAAATGAGTACTACAACAGTACTGGGTCAGAACATGAATGTTTGGCTCTGTTTCAAGACCAGAATAATTAAAATAACCAAAATGTTCAATCCCATCAAGTTCCTCCAGTTGCTCCTACTTTCCCATCTGATAATCACTTCACTGTTCGTTCCAGAAGTTCAACACTACCTCGATCCTTTCAGATTTCACAATTTACCACGATTCCCAGAAATTGTACCAGGATTCATAGAATCATAGAATACCTACACTGCAGAAGGTTCGACCCATCAAGTCTGTACCCTACACAGGCCCACCACTCCCCCGCCCTAACCCCATGACCCTGTTAACACCATTTAGCCAAGGAGTTGGTTTAGCGCACTGGGCTAAATAGCTTGCTTATAATGCAGAACAAGGCAGCAGCACGGGTTCAATTCCCGTACCGGCCTCCCCGAACAGGCGCCGGAATGTGGCGACTAGGGGCTTTTCACAGTAATTTCATTGAAGCCTACTTGTGACAATAAGCGATTATTATTATTATTATTATTATTATTAATAATAACCTTTGGATAGTAAGGGACAATTTAGCTTGCCCAATCTATCCAACCTGCACATCTTTGGACTGTGGGAGGAAACCAGAGCACCAGGAGGAAACCCACCCATATACGGGGAGAATGTGCTAACTCCACATACAGTTACCCAACATTTGAATTGAATCCAGGTCCCTGGTGCTGTGAGGCAGCAGTGCTAACAACTGCACCACCGTGCCAACCAAGTGCAGGTATTTCTATAGGCACCAATATGTTTCTGACTATTGTTCGAAGCTTAAATCAACACACTATTTATTCTTCCAAAGGTCAAGGAAGCCAGTTTTAATAATATAAAAACAGGGAACCAGCACACAGACAACTGTTTCTCCACACCCAAATTGCAGAAACCCCAAACATAAAAGTGTATTTTTTATTTATTCGTTCACGGAACATGGGACGCCTCTGTCCAGGCCAACATTTGCTGCCCGTCCTGCTTTACCTTTGAGATGATGATGATGAACTACAAACTTAAGCCACTGCAGTCCATGTGGTGTAGGTACGCCCACAATGCTATTAAGAAGAGAGTGCCAAGATTTTGCCATTCACCATTCCAAGCAGGATGGTGAATGGCTTGGAGGGGAACTTTCAGATGATGTGTTCCACTGCATCTGCTGTCCTTGCCTTTCATGATGGCAGAGGTCGCGTGTTTGGACAGTGCTGTGGAAAGAGCCTTGCTGAGTTGCTGCGATGCATCTTGTAGATGGGTGGATGTGAAGCCAATCAAGTAGGTGTTTTGTCCTGGATCGTATCAAGCTTCTTGAGTGTTCTTGAAGTTGCTCCATCCAGGAAAGTGGAGAATATTCCATCACATTCCTTCCTTATGCCTTGTAGATGGTGGACAGACTTTGGGAAGTCAGGAGATGAGTTACTCACTACAGAACTTCCAGCCTCTGACCTGCTTTTGAAGCCATGGTATTTATATGGCTAGCGCAGTTCAATTTGTGTTCAATCGTTAACCCCCAGGATGTTGATATTGGGGCATTAAACGGACACCCCCACTTCTAACCATATGATGGAGAGAAGGTCATTGATAAAGCAGCTGAAGATGGTTAGGCCTAGGACACTACCCTGAAGAACTCCGTAAGAAGTCTTACAACACCAGGTTAAAGTCCAACAGGTTTGTTTCAAACACGAGCTTTCGGAGCACGGCTCCTTCTTCAGGTGAATGGAAAGGCTTGTTCCAGAAATGTTTATATAGACACAGTCAGAGATGCCCCGGAATGCGAGCACCTGCAGGCAATCAAATCATCAAAGATGCAGAGAGAGAGGTAACTCCAGGTTAAAGAGGTGTGAATTGTCCCAAGCCAGTTCAGTCGGTAGGCCTCTGCAAGTCCAGGCTTGTTGGTGGGGGCCGAATGTAATGCGACATGAATCCCAGATCCCGGTTGAGTCCGCATTCATGCGTGCGGAACTTAGCTATAAGTTTTTGCTCAGCAATTTTGCGTTGTCGCGTCTCAACACCGACAACTGCCAATCTCCAGACGCAATTCTGCAACTCATCCGTTTCATTCTAGACCACAACGTCTTCACCTTCGACAACAAATTCTTCATCCAGACGCACGGAACAGCCATGGGGACCAAATTTGCACCTCAATATGCCAACATCTTCATGCACAAGTTTGAACAGGACTTCCTCACCACACAGGACTTTCAACCGATGCTATACACCAGATACATCGATGACATTTTTTTCCTTTGGACCCACGGCGAGACATCACTGAAACGACTACACGATGACATCAATAAGTTCCATCCCACCATCAAACTCACCATGGACTATTCTCCAAATTCAGTTCCATTCTTGGACACACTCGTCTCCATCAAGGACGGTCACCTCAGCACCTCGCTTTACCGCAAGCCCACAGATAATCTCACGATGCTCCACTTCTCCAGCTTTCACCCGAAACACATTAAAGAAGCCATCCCCTATGGACAAGCCCTCCGTATACACAGGATCTGCTCAGACAAGGAGGAGCGCAACAGACACCTACAGATGCTGAAAGATGCCCTCGTACGAACGGGATATGGCGCTCGACTCATTGATCGACAGTTCCACCGCGCCACAGCAAAAAACCGCACCGACCTCCTCAGAAGACAAACACGGGACACCACTGACAGAGTACCCTTCGTCGTCCAGTACTTTCCTGGGGCGGAGAAACTACGACATCTTCTTCGCAGCCTCCAACACATCATCAGCGAGGATGGACATCTTGCCAAGGTCATCCCCACACCCCCACTACTGGCCTTCAAACAACCGCGCAACCTCAAACAAACCATTGTTTGCAGCAAATTACCCAGCCTTCAGAACAGCAACCACAACACCACAAAACCCTGCCAGGGTAATCTCTGCAAGACATGCCAGATCATCGACATGGACACCACCATTACACGTGGAAACACCACCCACCAGGTACGCGGCGCATACTCGTGCGACTCGACCAATGTAGTCTACCTCATACGCTGCAGGAAAGGATGTCCCGAAGCGTGGTACATTGGCGAGACCATGCAGACACTGCGACAACGAATAAACGGGCATCGTGCGACTATCAACAGGCAGGACTGTTCCCTTCCAGTTGGGGAACACTTCAGCAGTCAAGGACATTCAGCCTCTGATCTCCGGGTCAGCATTCTACAAGGAGGCCTTCAGGAGACGCGACAACGCAAAATTGCTGAGCAAAAACTTATAGCTAAGTTCCGCACGCATGAATGCGGACTCAACCGGGATCTGGGATTCATGTCGCATTACATTCGGCCCCCACCAACAAGCCTGGACTTGCAGAGGCCTACCGACTGAACTGGCTTGGGACAATTCACACCTCGTTAACCTGGAGTTACCTCTCTCTCTGCATCTTTGATGATTTGATTGCCTGCAGGTGCTCGCATTCCAGGGCATCTCTGACTGTGTCTATATAAACATTTCTGGAACAAGCCTTTCCATTCACCTGAAGAAGGAGCCATGCTCCGAAAGCTCGTGTTTGAAACAAACCTGTTGGACTTTAACCTGGTGTTGTAAGACTTCTTACTGTGCTCACCCCAGTCCAACGCCGGCATCTCCACATCCTGAAGAACTCCAGCAGCAATGACCTGGTACTGAAATGATTGACCTCCAACAACCAACATCACCTTCCTTTGAGCTGGGTATGACTCCAACAATTGTTGAGTTTTCCCCCCCGATTCCTTCCCCCTGATTCCCATTGAATTTAGTTTTACCAGAACTCCTTGATGCCACACTTGGTCAAATGCTTGGTGTCAAGGGGGGTGAATCTCGCCTTATTTCTTGAGTTCAACCTTTTTGACCATGTTTATACCAAGACTGTATTGACTTCAGGAACTGAATGGACCTGGTGGAACCCAAACTGAGCATCAGTGGGCAGGTTATTAATGTGTAATAGTTGTTACATAACACTGTTGCAATCCCTTCCATCATTTGCTGATGATCAAAAGTAGACTGATGGGGCACTACTTGGCTGGGTTGGAAATGTCCTGCTTTTTGTGTACCTACATACCTGGGCAATTTTCCACATGGCCCAGTAAAGGCCTATGTTGCAGCTGTACTGGAACAGCTTGGCTAGGGGTGCGGCAAGGTCAGGAGCACATGTCTTCAGGACTGTTGCTGGACTGTTATCAGGATCCAGAACCTTTGCAATATTCAGTGCCTTCAATCACATCTTTATCAGGTGGAGTGAATCAAATTGGCTAAAGACCGGCAACTGTGCTTCTGGGAACCTCAGGAAGAGGCAGAGGTAGATCATCCACTTGGCACTTCTGGCTGAAGATTGTTGTAAATGCTTCTGTCTTCTCTTTTACACTGATGTTCCGGGGCTCCCCATCATTGAAGACGGGATATTTGTGGAGCCTCCTACCCCTGTTAGTTGTTTAATTGCCCACCACTGTTCATGACTGCATGTGGCAAAACTGCAGAGATTAGATCTGATCTGTTGGTTGTGGGGTCACTTAGCTCCGTTTGTCCCAAGCTAATCCACTATTTGGCTTGCATGTAGTCCTGTTTGTAAAATTGCCAAAGTTCCAGATGACCAAAGGCTGTTTTCCCCATTTGAGGGGGACAGCTGACTGGTGGTGATTTAATCTGAGAATCACCACACCTCAGGTGAGGGGCGATGGAGGAGGCGGGGCCTTCATGAATAACCTCAGTTGGTATGGAAATTGAACCCGCGCCGCTGGCCTCGCTCTGCATCATGAATCAGCTGTCTAGCCAACTGATCTAAACCGGCTGCCAGCAGCTATTTCCTTGAGGATTTAGCCAGCTCAGTCAGCAGTTGCGCTACCAAGTCTTGGTGATGGTTTCCCACTCAGAGAACATACTGTGCACCTGCCACCCTAGGTGCTTCTTCCAATTGCTATTCAATATGGAGGTGTCCTGACTCATCTCCTGAAGGGACAGGAACGCAGTAAGTGGTAATCAGCAGGAGGTTTCCTTGCCCATATTTAACTTCATGCCATGAGACCTCATGGGGTCCGGAGTCAATGCTGAGGACTCACAGCAAACTCTCTCCCAACTGTATACCACTCTGCCAGGTCTGCTAGTGGGACAAGATATACCCAAGGACGGTGGTGACTGGGGCATTGTACGGTATGATTCAGTGGTATAACTATGTTAGACTATTGCTTGATTAGTCTGTGGACAGCTCTCCCAATTTGGCACAAACCCCACCATGTCAGTAAGGAAGAATTTGCAGGGTAGACAGGGCTGGGTGTGCTATTATCATTTCTAGTGCATAGGTTGACGCCAGGTAGTCCATCTAGTTTCATTCATTTTAGAGTTTCTAGTGGTTTGATACAACAAATTGGCTTGCTGGGCTATTTCAGAGGACAATTAAGAGTCAAGAACATTGCTGTGGGTCAGGAGTCACATGCATGCCAGACCAGGTAAGGAGAAAAGACTTCCCTCTCGGGCATTAACGAACCAGATGGTTTTTCAAGACAATCAGTAATAGTTTCATGGTCACCATGGCTGAGACTAGCTTTATATTCCAGATTTATGAATTGAATTCATATTTCATGAGTTGCCATGGTGAGATTTGAAGAATAGCAATCAGGAGCACAAACTCTGGCCAGTTTTTCAATTCCTGATTCGGAGCGCTGGAACCTACCAGGTCCTTTGCTAAGATCAGTTTACTCAGCACAGCCTGGGAATCAAACTTGGGAACTTCCCTGATCTGTATAGTTTAACTACTCACTCTATAAAATCACCAGGCTAGCAGGAGAACTCTTATTCCCATTCAAAAATCAATGATAAACTTCACATTACCTCCTCTCACCTCCCATCCGTTCATTCCCCCACCCATACAAATAAAATTTGTTGTGGTCTATGGACACAATGTATATGGTTTAATTGAAGTACTGTACCAGGAGGCAAACTATCATTGTGGTAATCGCTGACTCGAGGTTGAGTGGGGTGAGAGACCCCCAACAAGGTGGTCACCTGGAATGTGTGGGGCCTGGGTGGCCCAGCCAAAAGAGTGGATTTTTGATAATTTAAAGAGTCTGGGGGCCAACATTATTTTCTCCAGGAGATCCACATGTGCGAGCAGGATCAGGCACGCCTTCGGAAGGCTTGGATGAGCCATGGTTTCCACTCAGTTTGACAGCAGACCCTTGGCGGTTGGGGCACCTGGAGGAGAAAGAGTTTTCATACTCTTCCTCAGTACATAATGTGTTTTCCAGGATTGATTATTTTGTCTTGTAACAGGCACTGTTACCAGGGGTGAAGAAGTCCCAGTTCTCAGGCGGTGGTCATTTCTGACCACGCCCCACATTGGGTCGACTGGGAGTTGGAGGTAGGCTGGTGTCGTCGCAAGGGGTGGCGGTTAGATGCAAGTCTGTTGGTGGACCTGAGGTTCTGTGCAAAATCTCAGGCGCTATCCAGGACTACATTTTGAACAATGATAATGGGGAGGTCTCACCCTCAATACTAAGGGAGGTGCTAAAGGTAGTAATTAGGGGAGAAATTATATCCTTCAAGGTGCATGTAGATGCAGAGGCAAGGAGGGAGTGGGAAAAACTGGTTGACACTATTACAGGGTTTGATCACAGGTAAGTGAATAGTCCATCCCCAGAACTATTAGCGGAGAGAGAAAAACTGCAAATAGTTCGATTTAATCTCTACAGATGGGACGATGCGACAGTTAAGGTGAGCTAAAGGGGGAATCTACAAGACGTCGGCTCCTGATATATCAACTGAGGAAATTGGAGGCAGAGGGGGAGATTGTCCAGATTTGGGCGCGTGATGGGGCCTGGTTCCCCCCTCAGGAGAAGGTGAATGAGGTATTTAGAACCATCTCTGAAAAGTTAGACAGGTCTGAACTGCCGTGGGATGGGAGGGATATGATGGAGATCCTGGGGGAGTTGGAGTTTCCCACGGGTGGGGGGTGGAACTAATGGGAAAACTAGAGGGTTCTAACGGAAGTTGGAAGGGATCACAGAGGCGCTGAAATTGATGCAGTCAGGGAAGGCACCAGGGGCTCAGTGGATTCCCGGTGGAATTTCGTTAAACATTTGTAGATCAACTGGCCCCTTTACTGTTGGGGATGTTTAGGGACTCTTTGGAAAGAGGTGCTCTGTCACAGACGCTGGGGCAGGCGTTGATTTCCTTGCTCCTGAAGAAGGACAAAGGACAAAGACCCTATGCCCGCATAGGGGCAGCACGGTAGCATTGTGGATAGCACATTCGCTTCACAGTTCCAGCGTCCCAGGTTCGATTCCGGCTTGGGTCACTGTCTGTGCGGAGTCTGCACATCCTCCCCGTGTGTGCGTGGGTTTTCTCCGGGTGCTCCGGTTTCCTCCCACAGTCCAAAGATGTGCAGGTTAGGTGGATTGGCCATGTGAAATTGCCCTTAGTGTCCAAAATTGCACTTAGTGTTGGGTGGGGTTACTGGGTTATGGGGATAGGGTGGAGGTGTTAATCTTGGGTAGGGTGCTCTTTCCAGGAGCCGGTGCAGACTCGATGGGCCAAATGGCCTCCTTCTGCACTGTAAATTCTATGAAATGAAAAATACTGCAGGCCATATCGTCCAAACTCCCTGTTCAATGTGGTTGCAAATCTTTTAGTTAAGGTGCTGGCGGTGAGGTGGTGGGAAAAGATCAAACTGGATTTGGAAAGGGATGGAGGTTGACGGCAAATGTGAGGCAGCTGTTGAACGTGGTACTTACCTCAGGGGAGTGCCAGGTTCCGGAGATCATATTTTGTTTGATGTGGAGAGAGCGTTCAACCAGGTAGAGTTGGTCCATCTGTTCGCTGTACGAGAACATTTTGGGTTTGGACTGGGCTTCTTAGTATGGTTGCGGCTGTTGTATGTGGCCCTGTTTGCCAGTGTTTGCACTAACAAAGTGAAGTCTAAACCGACCGTCTATACAGGGGCACCAGGTAGTGATGTCCAATTTCCCCTTTGCTGTTTGCATTCGCAGTAGAGCCACTAGCCATGGCGCTGAGGACTTTGAAAGCTTGGGACGGAACAGTTAAAGGCTGGGTGGAGAATAGGGTTTTACTATACACCGATGATTTTTTATGTGTTAGGGATCCGGAAATGTCAGTGTTATGGGGATTTTGCAGCACTTTGGGCTTTCTCTGGCCATAAGCTAAATGTAGGAAAGAGTGAATACTTGGTGGTTGGGGCACCAGGTTGGAGAGGGGGGCTTAGTGGGTTGCCCTTCCGGCTAGCAGGAAGTCATTTTCAGTATTTGGGACTCCAGATAGCAAGGGACTGGGGGAATCTCTGGAGGCTGAATTACACAAGTCTTTTTTTTTTAGAAAACAGTTTATTGAGGCATTTTTAATGTTAACATTTCAACATTCTAAACAACAGAGCGGTCCGACACACTCAAAAACCCGCCAGGATCATACCCAACTCCTAGCTCCCCATATATTAGATTCACTGCCATGCCCCCGCCCCCCCCCTGCGTACGGTCAGTTTTCCTTAAATAAGTCAATGAACGGCTGCCACCACGGAGCAAACCCCTGTATTGAACCCCTTAAGGCGAACTTAATTTTCTCTAGCCTGAGAAACCCTGCTATATCACTGACTCAAACACCCGAATTGAAGGCTCCGAATCCCTCCATCCCAGAAAAATCCGTCTCTGGGCCACCAGGGAGGCAAAGGCCAAAACGTCGGCCTTTCTTCCCCCTGGGCTCCCAGATCTTCTGACACTCCAAATATTGCCACCTCTGAACTCAGTCACCCTCCTTTCCAGGGCCTCTGACATGATATCTGAGAATCCATGCCACAATCCCCTCAGCTTCGGACATGCCCAAAACATATGTATATGATTCTCCGGACTACCCCCGCACCGCCACATCTGACCTCCACCTCCTCAAAAAACCTACTCATCAGGGCCACAGTCACATGAACTCAATGGACCACCTTGAACTGGATCAGGCTAAGCCTGGCACACAGCGAGGATGCATTGACTCTTCTCAGGACCTTCTCCCATAGCCCGACTTCCAACTCCCCTCCCAACTCTTCCTCCCACTCCCTCTTCACCTCCCCGATTGGGACCCTTCCCACTCCATCAATTCTTTATATATTTCCGAAACCCTCACCTCCCCAACCCCTGTTCTTGACATCACCTTATCCTGTAGCCCCCTTAGAGGGAGGCGAGGGAAGCTTGGAGCCTGCTCCAGACAAAGTCCCGTACCTGCAGGTACCGAAATCCATTCCCACCCAGCAACTCAAACTCCTCCTCTAGCTCCTCCAAGTTCAGGAAACCCTCCTCAATGAAGAGATCTCCAAACATCTCAACCCCTGCCCTCTTCCACTTCCTAAAGCCCCCGACCAGCCCCTCCGGAGCGAAACGGTGATTGTCACAGATCGGTGACCACACCGAAGCCCCCTCCAGTCTCATGTGCTGCCACTACCACTGGGCTTGTGGAGTTGGCGAGAACGGCAGAGCCGTTAACAGAGCCTCCAGACTCATGCCCTTGCAAGATGCCGCCTCCACTCGCTCGCACACCGAACCCTACCTCACTACCCATTTCCTAACCATCAAAATATTGGCCGTCCAGTAGTAGTTAATAAAGTTCGGAAGGGCCAAGCCTCCCTCCCCGCACCTCCACTCAAGAAGGACCTTCTTCACCCTCGGGGCTTTCCCAGCCCATATAAAACCTGAGATCGCTGTGTTCATCTTCCTAAAAAATGCCTTGGGGATGAAGATTGGAAGACACTGAAACACAAACAGCAATCTCGTGAGGACTGTACCCACCCTGCCAATGACAGCGGGAGCACGTCCCACCTACGGAAGCCCCCTTTCATTTGCTCAATCACCCTGCAATCCCCCAACGGGTCTGTTATTTTATTACAATCATTATCCCCAGCCAAATATTCTATGCCCTCAGCGCCATTGCCAAAGGATCTATGGCCAGGGCAAATAGTAGTGGGGCGACTGGACACCCCCTGTACAGACTAAAATACTCTGATCGAACCCGGTTGTTCCTTACATTTGTCACCGATGCCTGATATAACAACCGGACCCAATCAACGAATCCCTGCCCGTACCCAAACTTTCCCAGGACATCCCACAGGTACGTCCACTCCATCTGATCAATTCCTTTTCTGCGTCCATGGCCACCACCACCTCGACCTCGTGCCCCTCCGAAGGCGTCATTGTCACATTTAGGAGCCGTCTAATATTGGTCGTCCCTTTACAAATCCCGTCTGGATAAATAGGAGGACCTCTATTACCCCCAGAACACAATCCTCTATACGTGTGGCCAAGAACTTTGCCAGCAATTTAGCATCCATATTCAACAGGGAGATCGGCCTATATGACCAACAACTCTCCGGATCCTTATCCCGCTTCAAAATAAGGGAAATCGATGCCTGCGATAACTTTGGGGGGAGCACGTCCAGCTCCTTGGCTCATTAAAAGCCTTTACCAGGAGCAGCCCCAACAGCCCGGAAAATGTTTTATAAAACTCAACCTGGTATCCGTCAGGTCCTGGGGTCTTACCCGTTTGCATCGTGCCACCCAACCCGTCTATAACCTCCCCCAGCCCAATTGGGGTTCACAGACCCTCCACCAACTCCTTATCTATCCTCGGAACCTGCTCCGGACAAAGTCCCGTACCGGCAGGTACCGAAATCCATTCCCACCCAGCAACTCCAACCCACCCAGGAATCACTTCATACCCTCCTCCCTGGCTGGAGGTTCCACTTTACACTATCTACTGTAAAATTTGTGAAACACATCATTCACCCCCGCCGGATCCAAAACCACCTCCCCGCTGTATCCTTTAATTTCCCAATCTCTCTCACCGCTTCCTGTTTCCTCAGCTGACGCGCCAGCATCCTGCTGACGTTTTCCCTATATTCAATGATTCTGTATCTTTACCCTCCTTAGCTGTATTGCACAAGTCAAATGGGGATGGTTAAAGCAGACTTGCAAAGGTGAAATGGTCTCTCCCCCCGGTTCCTGGCGGGCCGAGTGCAATCAGTTAAGATGAATATCTTGCAGAGATTTATATTTTTATTTCAGTGCTTCCCAGTGCTCCTGCCTATTGCATTCTTCAGATCGACCAGCTTGGACTGGGTTTATTTGGGCAGGCAAGCCCGAGGATCAGGAGGACGGTGTTCCAGAGGGAAAGACAAGTCGGGGGCTTGGCCTTGCCAGACTTTCAGTATTACTATTGGGCGCCGATGCAGAAAAAGTGCTAGAGCAATGCGTAGAATCGGAGGAGCTGTGGGCCCTGGTGGAGGCAGAGTCTGTCAGGGGGCAGGCCTGGGGGCATTGGTAATGAATCCGCTCCCGGTGGTGGAAGGAAACATTTAACTTACCCGGTGGTAATAGCCACTTTAAAAATTTGGAGGCAATTCCGTCAACATTTCCATCAACAATTTAAAGGCTGCCTCATGGCTAGCTCCCATCTGTGAAAATCAGTTATTTGAGTGTGCTAATTTGGATGTGAAATTTAGGAAGTGGAAGGAAAAGGGGTTGGAGAAGATGGGAGATTTGTTTTTAAAGGGTCAGTTCACTCGCCTGGGGGAACTGAAGGAGAAACATGGGGCGGAATTCTCCGCTCCCGGGAAAAATCGGGAGGGCCGTCGTGAACTCAGCCGAGTTTCACGACGGCCTCGGAGGCCGCTCCTCGCCCCCTATTCTCCCCTCCCGGCAGGGCTAGGAGCGGCGCTCCGTAACTCTCGGCCGCGGGGGCGTCGCGCCAAGAATGACGCGGCCGGCGCGCCTAATGACGTCAGCCGCGCATGCGCAGGTTGGCCGGCTCCAAACCGCGCATGCGCGGCTGACGTCATGACGCTGACGGCACGAACCCGCGCATGCGCGGTGGCCGTCTTTCCCCTCAGCCGCCCCGCAAGACATGGTGGCTTGATTTTGCGGGGCGGCGGAGGGGAAATAGTGCGTCCGATTTGGACGCCGGCCCGACAATCGGTGGGCACCAATCGCGGGCCTGTCCCCTCCCGAGCACAGTCGTGGTGCTCTTTCCTTGCTAGGCCACCTACAAGCCCCAAAAGGGCTTCTCACTCCCGTTTCACGATGGCAGCGACCAGGTGTGTTTGCCGCCGTCGTGAAACGGCCGCGAACGGCAGGCCGCTCAGCCCATCCGGGTCGGAGAATCGGCGTTCGCCATGAAAAACGGCGAGCGCCGATTCTTTCGAGGGGGGGAAGAATCGCGGGGAGTGCCAGGGGGACGTGAAATTTGTCGGGGGGCCCTCCCGCGATTCTCCCACCCGGCGTGGGGAGCGGAGAATCGCGCCCATGGACTTAAAGATGCTGATTGTTTCAGGTATCTCCAGGTGCGTAGCTGGGTCAAAAGGAATTTTACAGCCTGCCCGGTGGAGCAGTCTTCTGCCTTTTTCGAACGGAATTTATCCTGCTCTGGGTCAGAGGTGACCAGTACGTCAGGCATATACCAGCGGATAGTGGAGGAGGAGACGTTCTCGGTTGGGGTGTGAAGGCAAAGTGGACAGAGAAGCTGGGGCCGATCTTGGAAGAGGAGGTTTGGAGCGAGGCACCAAGGAGGGTGGATGCAACCTCATCTTCTGTGAGGCTGAGTCTCATCCAGCTAAAGATATTGTTTCGAGCACACCTCACAAAGGCTAGAATGAGTTGGTTTTTTGGATGATAGATGTGCAGTGTTTGAAGGGCCCACTGCACCACATGCACATGTTCTGGTCATGCTCAAAGCTAGTGGGCTTCTGGAGGTACTTTTTCGATACTATGTCGGCAATCCTGGGCATTAAGTTGGAGGCTTGCCCACTGGTGACGATTCTTAGTGTTTCGGATGTGCCAGAGTTCCGGACAGGGGTGGGGCAGATGTCTTGGCCTTGCCTCACTTGTAGCAAGGAGGCGGATCCACTTGGGCTGGAGGTCAACTACACTGCCAAGCGCCTCAGCATGACTGGGTGAGCTGATGGAGTTTTTACACCTTGAGAAATCCACGTTTACCGTGAGAGGGCCAGTGGAAGAGTTTTATCACAGATGGTGGCCATTTATAATGTATTTTAAAGAATTGGTCACAGTTAGCTGCTACGGTTGGGAGGTTTAGGGGTGAGGTTATAGTACCATAAAGGGAAGAGGGTTTCTTACTGTTTAGTTGTTATTCTGAGTTAGTATATGCTTTGCATAAAAATGGTTAAAAGTATAATAAAAACATCTTCAAAAAAAAGAATTGGACCCTTGTGGCACACAATTGTAACTGCATTGGAGTCAGTGTAATTCGATGCACTCACTGGGCACAGATATAAACTGCCTTCTGTATGCATGACTCAAAAGGAAAAGCTTGGAAAATATAACAGTGACTTATGAGCACGATTTGTATCAGGATTTGGGCAATTTGATTTTTGTGCCATTCGTTTTTGATATTCCAACTTGGATTTGGTATTATAATAACCAACTCATAATTTTATTATTTATGAACTATGCAACTTTAACCCCCTTGAACTTGATACTGTATACTATATATGATAGAAATTCTGTGCCACCATTTCCTGATATAGTAAAATTCCCATGAGAACTAGTAACCTGATTTCATCTTTCTGAAGTATTGTAAATGTATTTCTGCTCCATATTTGAATTCAGATTTGATCCCGATTTTAAAAAGAACATACAAAATAGGAGCATGAATTATCCACATGTCCCTCGAGCCTGCCCTGCCATTCAATAAAATCCAGTCTTCTTAGCAGCACTTCCCCATATCCCTTAATTCCCTTGGTGTCCAAAAATTCATTGCTGACTGAGCTTCCATAACCCTCTGACAATTTCAAAGACTAAGTCAATAAATTCCTCCTCCTCCTCCTCAGTCCTAAATAGTTGATCCCTTTTTGTGAGACTATGACCCCCTAACAACCAGGCAAAAACAGGCTCTCAGCTGCTCCCGATCAAGCCCTCTAAAAATTGTACACATCATGTAAGTAAGCTTTTAAATAGAAGCTTTTAGTTTCGAATGACAGTAATTGTGAAACATAACTTAGCTAGGCAGCTATTCAATTCCAAATGTATTTTTGAAAAATCTGTTTAAACTAAAAGCTTTATAACATTACATACTACTAACATGCATGAAAACAATTGACCAAATGATTCCTGTTTAGAAACAATTGAATTGATCCTCACTCTTTTCTTTAAAACAAGTGTATAAAATTCTGACATGTTTTCAGTTGTGTATATACGGTGCTACTGAACCTTCTGTCTCGTTGCAGAGAGATTCCCCCTCCACATCCAGACAATCCCCAGCTAACGGCTATAGCAGCACTTATAATTCTGTTTCGGTAAGGTTTACATTTACAACACAAATCCAAAGTTCTGTTGCCAGTGGCGTAATTGTGTTAGTGTTGACCGGTACCTCTGTACCAAAGAATTTTTCTTACAGTAAAGTTCTGACAGTTTTTAATGTCACAGGCAAAGAAGCCATTTGCAATATCATTTGTTTCCTGGTGATTTATGAAGACCAGTTTTCAATTGTGGATCAGTTACCAATGAATCTTGCCACCAAGAGGCATTGGCAAAATCAATAACTGGAAAGATTTCTTTACACTTAGATTGTTTATGAAAAAGGCAAAAATGAGGTGGGAGATGTTAAGAGAAATAATTTGTGTAATGATGGTGACCAATTGAAAGTTGGTGCAGCATCATAGCAAAGTCTTTAAATGCATGGTTCACACGAGAGCTCTGAGAAGTATGATTTGGTTTCCGCTATCTGAGTTCTCAAATTGGTGTGCCCACTGCTGCCGTGGTACATGCACATTACGGTGTGAAGCTGAAGCCTGGCCTGGCAACTCAATGCTACAGATCATTTTTTGTCTATTAGAAATGAAGAATATGGGATTGTTAGTACATTTTCAACACAAGTTATTATCTTACCAGCATTGAGCTTTCCTGGAAGAACGTCAATCATATAAGATGTGCTTGTTTATTGCAAAATTTTCATAATTATTTTGCCTAAAAGGGGACACAGTAAACTTTTGACTAAATTTGTAAAATTGGCAGGCAGAGCACTGCAGGACAAGAAGAACACTTTTGAGTGATCGCATAATGATTTTAATAAAATAACTGATATGATAGCTGATGCATCAACTGCTGTCCTGCAGTTTAATTCGGCTGTTACTGTTTTTTCCTTATTCTTATGCTCAGTGAGATATTGTCAGTTTACAAACTTATTTTCACCCTCTGATGTTCTGCCAGTTTTCTCCCCAGCCCTTTTCATTTCTTGAAGGTATTCCTTGCTCAGTTCCTGTTCCACAAGTGACGCTCAATCAATCTCAATCAAGTGGTAATGTTTCTGTGTGAATGTAGACAAAGAACACCAGCAGGCTTATTCCTGCATGGAGGAAATCATACCTGTATCTGATCCTGTCCTACACAATATCCTGGATAACAATCAGGAATATGTAAACTGTGGATTCATTATCCCCTCCATAACCCAGGAGCACTAAAGTGCAAGTTGCATGCATCATTTTTCCAGTATACATTTTCTAGAGCTTGTCAGTGCTACATATTCATGGGGAGGAAATTGAAAGACAAATTAATCCTTGTCACTCTCATTTTCCTCCTTTTGGCCAATCCAGGAATAGCATTGGGAGAAATGCAAGAACAGGCATCTATCTATACATTCAGTTGGAGGAGTGTGCAAGGGATAGGAAACTAATGGAAATATGAAGAAATAATTTACAAGGATGGTGGTGAACTTAATATATTTAAAGTTAATGAATAGACACGATTCTGGGGAAATAACTCAAATAATGGAGTAATGCAACTCAATATCTGAATCAGAATTAATCAGTTAGCAAAGCTGCTCAAATTTAGCAAATTTGGTTTACATAGCCTAAATCCATTCTAACGTGTTTAGAACAACATATACTTCAAAGCAGTAACTGTGTTTATTCATAATTAAAATATCTCTAATGTATTGTGTTAAACAATTACTGCAATATTACTGTAGCTCAGCTGTATACTTGTGTTGAAGATGTAGACTATGCAATGGGAGTGCGGGCAATACTGTTCACAGTTGGTAACTGCTTTCTACAGCTTGTTGCTAAGCAGCCTGGCCCACTTATTCGTTAAATCATTTTATGTAATGGCTTGACGCATTATGCAAATTGATGCTTATAACATCTGATTATATCATAATTTTTGCAGCAATTAAACATTTAACAAATGCAAAATATGGTAGAATTGTCATAGTTTTGCTTTGAAGGTGAAATCAAAATCTCTTTTCCTTGGGTTGACTTTATCCTACAGGACTTGCCCTCAACTACACAACCAAAAGGACGACAGGTGAATAGTTCAACTCCATAGAAACTTTATAGTATCCATAGCTTAGCAGTAGCAGTCAATCCATTTCTCATTCAATACTTTGTATGTTGAAATATTTAACTTTTCAGTTAATTATATTACTAAGTCTGATAATGGCCTGAGTAGAATTGTCAGCATCTGTCTGAATATTGTAGACGTAGAATGATGCAGTACAGAATGAAGCCATTTACCCATTGTGCCCATGCTGGCTGTTTGGTAAATTTATCAAGTTAATCTCATTAAGTCCGTAACTATCTTCCTTATTGATTACAACGTTTCAAAGTTTGCATCATTTACAAACTTTGGAAATTATGTCCTGTATACCCAAATAATGGTCATTAATATGTATCAAAAAGAGGATTGGCACCAAAACTGACCCCTGGAGAACACACTATGTTTCCCTGCAGTCTGAAAAACAATTGTTCACATCTTCTGTCTGCTTTCTGTCCCTTAGTCAATCATGTAATTTTATTGCTGTGAACTTTAATTTTTGCTAACGAACCTATTGTGATCCTTCGTATGTGCTTTTTGAACATTCAGAAGCATCATACTCTCATCAACCTCTGTTCATCAAAGAACTAAATCAAGTTATCAAAACATAATTTGTTTTAATAAATACATGTTGACCTTCATTTATTAGCCCATATTTTTTGAAATTCCGATTAATTTTGTTCCAAATCATTGTGTCTCAAAATTTCCCCGCCGCTGCAGTCAGCTGATTGGCCTGTAGCTGCTGGGTTTATTGTTCTCCACTATTTTAAACAAGGGTATTTACAATCTTCCAATCTTCTCGTGCCATTCCTATATTAAAGAAACAGATCCTCCTCCTTATCCATTCTTATCCTCAACAATATTGTTACTACCTCCTATATGAAATTATAGAAATTTTGAAACGTTTGATCATCAGATTGTGTAAAAATCATGAGCAGTGCAATTTAGTGAAAATGTTTAGAATTGCTTATATTTCCTTACTTTTACTGTTGTGTTATTGTATTTGATAGATTTATTTTGTTAGTTTTGTGTTTGTTTTAATAATGTTTTACTTTCCTAGATAGGCCGTTCAACATATGTTGCACTTTTAAAATACAATCCCATTTGTCTCATAGATATATGTTCGAGCACAATTTGAATATGATCCATCAAAGGATGATCTTATACCTTGTAAAGAGGCTGGGATCCGGTTCAGAGTTGGAGAAATCATACAAATCATCAGTAAGGATGATCACAATTGGTGGCAGGGCAAATTAGAAAACTCTAAAAATGGTACAGCTGGACTCATTCCCTCTCCTGAACTTCAGGAATGGTAGGTCTACTCGGCCATATTTTATCATCAAGTTACTAAATTGCCTATCGTAGTTTTTCCCAATCAAGACAATGAATGAATGCTATATTTTAAATATTACCCAACATCCCATAACCTATCTCAACCACTTCATTGCCTCTCTTTATCACACTGTTTACGCCACATCCCATCTTGGATGATGCGTACTTTCCTTCAGATGAATGTTAGTAAGACTCAAACCATCTATTCTCTACTATATAATTGCCTTTGAGAAAGTGGTGGTGGTGATCTATCTTCTTGAACTGCTGCAGTCATGTGGTGTAGGTCCACCCATAATGTTGTTAGGAAGGAAGTTCCAGGATTTTTACCCAGTGACAGTGTAGGAACAGTGATATATTTCTAAGTCAGGATGGTGCCTGACTTGAAGAGGAACTTGCAGGTTGTGGTGTTCCTGTATATCTGTTGCCTTTGTTCTTCCAGGTAGTAGAAGTTGCGGGTTTGGAAGGTGCTGTCAAAGGAGCCTTGGCAAGTTGCTGGAGTGCATCTTGTAGATGGTATATTGGGGCCACTGTACATTGGTGTTGGAGGAAATTAATGTTTAAGGTGCTGTATGGGGTGCTGATCAAGCAGGCTGCTTTGCCATGAATAAGCTTCTTGAGTGTTATTGGAGCGGCACTCATCCACTTAAATGCAGAGTATTGCACCACACTCCTGAATTGTGCCATGAAGATGGTGGACAGGCTTTGGAGAGTCAGGAGGTGAGTTACTCACCACAAAATTCCAGCCTCTGACCTGCTTTTGTAGCCATAGTGCTTAGGTGGCTGGTCCGTTTAAGCTTCTGCTCAGTGGTAATTCCCTGGAATGTAGATGGTGGGGTTTCAGCAATGCTAATGGCACTAAATGGCATGGGCAGATAGTTAGATCCTCTCTTGTTGGAGATGATCAAATCCTTGTGTGAATATTACTTGCCACTTACCAGCCTAAGCCTGAATTTTGTTGAGATCTTGCTGCATGCAGGCATGAACTACTACACAATCTGAAGACTTGATAATATTTGTGAACTTTGCAATAATCACATCTGACCTTATTTGGTGGAAGGGACATTGATGAATCAGCTGAAGATAGCTAAGCTAGGACACTACCTTGAGAACCTCTCGCGGCACCTTCTTTGTGCAAGATATGACTACAACCAATTAAGAGTTTCCCTCTAATTCCCATTGACTCCAGTTTTGCTAGGGCGCCTTGATATCAAAGGCAGTCAGTCTCATCTAACCTCTTGAGTTCAGCTCGCTTGTCGATGTTTGGACCAAACATTGGTCTGGAACAGAGTGGCCCTGCCAGTATTGTATGACACTACCTGTATCTGCAGCCTGCAGCTTCTGGCGTTTGACATGCATGTAGTCCTTTGTAGCTTCAACAGGTTGGCACCTCATTTTAGGTTTGCCTGGCATGCATGCTCTCCACTCTTCACTGAACCAGCTGTAGTCCCTTGGCCTGGTGGTAATGGTTGAGTAGGGTATGTTGGGTCATGAGCTTAGAGATTGTGGTTGAATATAACCACTGATGACCCACAGCACCTCATGCATGCCCAGTTTTGAACTGCTACACCGGTAGCGCTTAGCACAGTGTTAGGGTCACACAACATGATGGAGGGTTTCTTCAGTTTGAAGGCGAGACTTTGTCACTAAAAGAACTGTGCAGTGGTCATTCCTACCAATATTGGCATGGATAGTTGCATCTGCGGCAGGTAGATGGTTAGGACAAGGTCAGATAGATTTTTCTCTCTTGGTCGTTCTCATCACCTGCAGCAGGCTCAGTCTGGCAGATATGTCCTTGAGGGTTTGGTCAGTAGTGGTGCTATCGTGTAACTCTTGTAAGGCATGAACTCTCCCACCCAGAGTGCTGTTGCTACCCTCAGTGCTTCTTCCTGTGGTGTTCAAAATGAAAGAGTACTGATTCATCAGACAAGTGAAGGCAAGGTGATAATCAGCAGGAAGTATCCTTGCATATAAACTTCATGTGGTCCAGAGTCAATATTGAGGACTTCCAGGACCACTCCATCCCAACTGTAAATCACTGTACCACCACGTGTGGTGGACCTGTCCTGCTGTACAGTATAATTCCAACTTGACTGTTGCTTGCTGTCCCTTGTGGGACAGGTCTGCCAATTTTGGTGCAAGTCTGCAAATGTTAATGAGGATAACTTTGCACAGTGGACTGGGTAGGGTTTGCCTTTGTCATTTCCAATATCTAGGTCAATGCTGAATGCTCTACCCAGTTTTATACTTAGTCAGCTTTCCTTTAGTAATTTGATACAGCTGACTGGCTTGCAAGACTTTTACAGAGTGTAAATTAAGAGTCAACCACATATCTGCAGTCATGGAGTTACATGTAGGCCAGATCGGGTAAGAACAGCAAATTACTGAACTGAATGTTTTTTTTAATAAGTTGCAGTTTTATGATTATTAATACGGAGACTGACATTTTATTCTAGATTTTATTCATTAATTGTATTTAAATTCTTCTAGCTGCCATGGTGGGATGTGAACTCTGGTTCCCTGAGCTTTTGTCTGGGCCTCTGAATTACTCGTCCTGTAACATTTCCATTATACTGTCCTCTCAGTTTTCACTGATTAAAAATTATAAGACAAAACATTTACAAAATTGCAAACTTCTTTAAAATCTGGTTCATATACCCCATTTTCAAAAAGCCAATAGAACCAAACTATTTGCTGTTATAAATATATGTTTAAAATTAATATTTACATCCCTCGTTTAAAGGCACTGATTGAGGGGCCCAGTATATGTAAGGGGGGTTGGTCGATGAAAGCCATCCCCCTGCTCTTGCTGCCAAACTTTTTCCCCTCACCTCCTACCATCACTCACCTGTGCCTGGGCCCATCAGTGATCCTCGACCTGAGATGGATGTAATACCGGGCGGCACGGTGGTGCAGTGGTTAGCACTGTTGCCTCACGGCGCCGAGGACCCGGGTTTGATCCCGGCACCTGGTCACTGTCCATGTGGAGTTTGCACATTCTCCCCATGTCTGCATGGGTCTCATCCCCACAACACAAAGATGTGCAGGGTAGGTGGATTGGTCAAGCTAAATTACCCCTTAATTCGAAAAAAATTATTGGATATTGTAAATTTTTTTTTAAATGGATGTAATAGTGGCAGCTTCCAATGCCATTCCAATGACAATAGAACAGTGAAGAGTAGCTAGCTTCTGATTGCGGCGATTCTCAGCATGCGGGACTTCAGATCCTAGTGTCCTTGGCACCAGGGAAAGCCCAGTTAAGTGCCTTAATTCGGCAAACTTAATTTGGCACTTAATTCGGCAAACTTTCCCAAAAAGAGGTGACGAGACCAACCCCTCCATTGCCTCCATTAAATACTGCCCTATGTTTTCTTACAATGGCAACCAGGACCTAATTTGTTTTGTTTTTGTTTATACAAAAGGCGTGTTGCATGTATAGCAATGGAAAAGACCAAACAGGAGCAGCAGGCTAGCTGTACCTGGTTTGGAAAGAAGAAGAAACAATACAAGGATAAATATCTGGCCAAACACAATGCAGGTAATTCATGTTTAGTTTGCTGCTAAAGATTTTAATTTCTGTTGCATACATTTACTCTTCATAAATATTTGATGTTTAAAAAATAAAATAATGGGGCTCATACTAGATTGACAAATAAAGTGAGATTTTCTGATTGGAATGTTTTAATGCCAACCATAATCTTTTCAAAATAATGGGGTTACCACCACTATTTTCTTGGCTTGTCCTCCATTTTAACCAAATTAATGTGGGTTTTTTTGTAAATGGTATATGTGTCACAAGTTACTTTTGAAGATAAAGGTTTTAGCAAAAAATGAAGCATTCCAGAGAGTTGAGATTTATATTTTGCAGTATCAGATTGAAGTAAAATACATCAGTATTTACAAATGGAGAAAAACTGCATTGTCAGCCTAGAAATCTATATATTTTGTTGTGGATGTTGCAGTTCTTTAATACTAAAATAGAAATCATTGCAACAAATCCATCAAAATCATGTTTTTGTTATCCATTTAGATCCACTGTAATACTTCTTGATCTGTTGTCAGTTGTTCCATTAAACAGTCTGAGCATCTAACTTTTATGAAAGTTGGCTTGCACTGCACATTTTCTATTTGTATGATAGCATAATCCAGGGATCTAACAACAGCTTCCCTTGTGATCTGGCTTGAATCGCCACATTTGTCATGCATATATTTATTCTGTCATTTCAACAGTGGACCAAATTACTTCAAGGTGAGGCGAGGCTTGATGCGAGTTATTAAACTCTGTTATTTCCCAGTAAAATGAAGATAACAGAACCACAGTTATGATCGGATTTCTATATTCAATCACCTAATTATAATCCTATTTCAGTAGGTGATTTTATTTTGAAAACATAATTCCTCTGTGTTCTGACCTAGGGCAGAACAACCCCTCTGCACAGTCACCCTGTATTTTCTGCATCACTTTATTGTCTGACTGCAAATCATACAACATTGAGGCTTGAACTTAATCCCTTTCCAAAAGAGCAACTAAACAAGTCTGCAACTTCCCTTTGAAACTACCTTTTGTGAAGTTCAACAGAAAGGACTGAGGGGCATTCCATTTCCCGCACTACCCACCTAATGAATGTAATCATCAGAATGTTTCTTTTTTTTTAAATAATTTTTATTCAAATTTTCACAAAATATCAATAACAAATTACAAAAAGAAGAGAGGAAACAAACCCCCCCCCCCCCCCCCCCCCAATATATACAAAAAGGAAATAAATTAACACCCGTCCTCAACATTGAACAAATATACACGCCCCTTCAAAACAAAACAAAGAGACGAACCAACCCCCCCCCCCCCCCCCCCCCCCCCCAGGTTGCTGCTGCAGCTGGCCTTTTTCTACCGTTCTGCCAGGAAATCTAGGAACGGTTGCCACCTCCTGAAGAACCCCTGCATCGATCCCCTTAGGGCAAATTTCACCCTCTCCAATTTAATAAACCCTGCCATATCGTTGATCCAGGCCTTGACGCTTGGGGGCCTCGCATCCTTCCACTAAAGAAGAATCCTCCGCCGGGCTACCAGGGACGCAAAGGCCAGAATACCGGCCTCTTTCGCCTTCTGCACTCCCGGCTCCTCTGCAACCCCAAATATTGTGAGCCCCCAGCCCGGCCTGACCCTGGATCCCACCACCCTCGACAACGTCCTTGCTATGCCCTTCCAAAAGTCCTCCAATGCTGGGCATGCCCAGAACATATGGGTGTGATTTGCTGGGCTCCCTGAGCATCTAACACACCTGTCCTTACTCCCAAAAAACCAGCTCATCCTTGTCCCGGTCATGTGAGCCCTATGCAGCACCTTAAATTGTATGAGGCTGAGCCTCGCGCAAGAAGAGGAGGAGTTCACCCTCCCTAGGGCGTCCGCCCACGTCCCCTCCTCGATCTCCTCACCCAGCTTCTCCTCCCACTTACCCTTCAGCTCATCCACCGAGGCTTCATCCTCCTCCTGCATCACCTGGTACGTTGCCGAGATCCTCCCCTCTCCAAACCACACCCCCAAGAGCACCCTGCCCTGGGCCCCGCGCGGCGGCAACAGTGGGAACTCCGCCACTTGCCGCCTGACAAACGCCCTTACCTGCATATACCTGAAGGTGTTCCCCGGGGGGAGCCCGAACTTCTCCTCCAGCTCACCCAGGCTCGCGAACTTCCCATCCACAAACAGGTCCCCCATCCTCCTGATACCTGCCCTGTGCCAACTCAGGAACCCACCGTCCATTCTCCCCGGGACAAACCGGTGGTTCCCCCGTATCGGGGACCCCACCGAGGCCCCCACCTCCCCCCTGTGCCGTCTCCATTGCCCCCAAATTTTGAGGGTAGCCGCCACCACCGGGTTCATGGTATACCTCGTTGGAGTGAGCGGCAGCGGCGCCGTCGCCAGCGCCTCCAGGCTCATGCCCACACAGGACGCCATCTCCAGCCTCTTCTATGCTGCCCCCTCCCCTTCCATCACCCACTTGCACACCATCGCCACGTTGGCATCCCAGTAATACCCACAGAGGTTGGGCAACGCCAGCCCCCCCCCCCCCCCCCCCCCCCCAATCCCTACTTTGCTCCAGGAGCACCCTTCTCACCCTCGGGGTCCCCTGCGCCCACACAAACCCCGTAATACTCCTATTAACCCGCCTGAAGAAGGCCCTCGGGATAAGGATGGGGAGGCACTGGAACAGGAACAGAAATCTTGGGAGCACCGTCATCTTGACTGACTGCACCCTACCCGCCAAAGACAGCGGCAGCATGTCCTACCTCTTAAACTCCTCCTCCATTTGCTCCACCAGCCTTGTGAGGTTAAGCTTATGCAAGGCCCCCCAGCTCCTAGCCACCTGGACCCCAAAGTACCTGAAGCTCCTCTCCGCCCTTTTTAGTGGGAGCTCACCAATCCCCCCCCCCCCCCCCCCCCCCCGGTCCCCTGGGTGAACAACGAACAGCTCGCTCTTCCCCATGTTGAGCTTGTACTCTGAGAAATCCCCAAACTCCCTGAGAATCCTCATCACCTCTGGCATCCCACCCACCGGTTCAATCGCCAGCGCAAAGAGCAGGGGGGACAGGGGACACCCCTGCCTCGTCCCTCGGTGCAGCCGAAAATACTCCGTCCGACCTCATATTCGTGGCCACACTCGCCACCAGGGCCTCATATAGCAGCCTCACCCACCTGACAAACCCCTCCCCAAACCCGAACATTTTCAGCACCTCCCACAAGTACCCCCACTCTACCCTATCGAAGGCTTTCTCTGCATCCATCGCCGCCACTATCTCCGCCTCCCCTTCTACCGCCGGCATCATTATAACATTCAAGAGCCTCCGTATATTAGTATTCAACTGCCTCCCTTTAGCGAACCCCGTCTGATCCTCGTGAATAACCTGTGGCACACAGTCCTCTGTCCTCGTGGCTAAAATCTTCGCCAGCAACTTGGCGTCTACATTTAAGAGTGAGATCGGCCTGTATGACCCACACTGCAGGGGATCCTTGTCCAGCTTAAGGATCAAGGAAATCAGCGCCCGAGACATCGTCGAAGGCAAAGCCCCTCCTTCCCTTGCCTCGTTGAAGGTCTTAACCAACAGAGGGCCCAGCTGGTCCGCATACGTCTTATAGAATTTGACCGGGAACCCATCCGGCCCCGGCGCCTTCCCCGGCTGCATGCTCCCTATCCATTTGACCAAATCCTCCAACCCAACCGGCGCCCCCAATCTCGCCACCTGCCCCTCCTCCACCCTCGGGAATCTCAGCCGGTCCAGAAAACGACCCATCCCTCCCTCCTCCAGTGGGGGTTCGGTCCGATACAGTTCCTCGTAGAAGTCCCTGAAGACCCCATTGATGCCTACCCCATTTCGCACCACGTTTCCTCCCCTATCCTTAACTCCACCGATCTCCCTGGCTGCATCTCGCTTCCGAAGCTGGTGCGCCAGCATCCGGCTCGCCTTTTCCCCATATTCATACACCGCCCCCTGTGCCTTCCTCCACTGCACCTCCGCCTTCCTGGTGGTCAACAGGTTGAATTCGGCCTGGAGGCTGCGCCAATCCCTCAACAGTCCCTCCTCCGGCACCTCCGCGTATCTCCTGTCTACCCTCACCATCTCCCCCACCAACCTCTCCCTCTCTGCTCTCTCCTCTCCCTGTGGGCTCGAATGGAGATCAACTCTCCCCTAACCACCGCCTTCAGCGCCTCCCAGACCATCCCCACTCGGACCTCCCCATTGTCGTTGGCCTCCAGGTACCTCTCAATACATCCTCGGACCCGCCCGCTCACCTCCTCGTCCGCCAGCAACCCCACCTCTAAGCGCCAAAGCGGGCGCTGGTCCCTCTCTTCCCCCAGCTCGAGGTCCACCCAATGCGGGCATGATCAGAAATGGCTATCGCTGTGTACTCGGTATCCTCCACTCTCTCAATCAGCGCCCTACTCATAACAAAGAAATCAATCCGGGAATAGGCCTTATGAACGTGGGAGAAAAATGAAAATTCCCTGGCCCCCGGTCTCGCAAACCTCCATGGGTCAACCCCTCCCATCTGGTCCATAAACCCCCTCAGCACCTTAGCCGCCACCGGCCTCCTATCCGTCCTAGATCTGGAGCGATCCAGTGCCGGATCCAGCACCGTGTTAAACTCCCCCCCCATTATCAGGCCCCCTGTCTCCAAGTCTGGGATCCGGCTCAACATGCGCCGCATGAAACCCGCATCGTCCCAATTCGGGGCGTATACCTTGACCAGCACCACCCGCTCCCCCTGCAGCTTGCCACTTACCATCACATACCTACCGCCACTGTCTGTCACAATGTTGGACGCCTCGAACGACACCCTCTTTCCCACCAAGATCGCCACCCCTGATTTTTTGCATACAGCCCCGAATGAAACACCTGGCTTACCCATCCCTTCCTCAATCTTACCTGATCCGCCACCTTCAGGTGCGTCTCATGAAGCATGACCACATCCGCCTTCAGCCCCTTTAGGTGCGCAAACACACGGGCCCGTTTGACCGGCCCATTCAGTCCCCTTACGTTCCAGGTTATCAGCTGGATCAGGGGGCTACCCGCCCCCCCTCCCCCGTCAATTAGCCATAACCCTTCCTCAGCCCGCCACGTGCCCGCGCCCCCCGCTCGGCCCGTTCCCCATGGCGGCAGACCCCCATCCCGACCCCCTCTACCTGCTCCAGCTCCCTCTTGGCCATTACAGCAGCAACTCGGTACCCCGCCCCCCCTTCCCCCAGCTCCCATCAGCGAATTTAACATGGTGACCACGTAGGCCCCCACGTCCGACCCCTCCAGCCCTCCGGGAGGCCCAGGATCTGCAGATTTTTCCGCCTCGAGCGGTTCTCCATCTCCTCGAACCTCTCCTGCCATTTTTTATGGAGCGCCTCGTGCGCCTCCAATATCACCACAAGGCCCAAGGTCTCGTCCTCGTTTTCGGAGACCTTTTGCCGGACCTCTCGGATCGCCACCCCCTGGGCCGTCTGGGTCTCCAGCAGCTTATCAATTGAAGCCTTCATCGGCTCCAGCAGGTCCGTTTTAAGCTCCCTGAAGCAGCGCTGAAGAGCCTCCTGCTGCTCCTGCGCCCATTGCATCCATGCTGCCTGGTCTCCGCCCGCTGCCATCTTGTACTTCTTCCCTCGCACCTTCTTTGGCTTCACTACCACTTTTTTACTCACCCCACTCCTGGTCCAAGCCATACACTGCTGGGGAAACGTTTCTGACTCCTTCCCACACCGGGAAATGTCGAAAAAGTACCGTTGGGGGCCCTAAAAAGAGCCCAAAAGTCCGTTCCTAGCGGGAGCTGCCGAACGTGCGACTTAGCTCCGCATAGCCGCAACCAGAAACCATCAGAATGTTTCTGATCATCCAGGGTGCACAAATTTAGTACACATTCTAGCAAATGCCAGCAATATGAGGTATCAGAGAATCATGACATGATTAAGCAGAGTCAGCACTGTTTTATGAAAGGGAAATCATGTTTGACAATTTCTTGAGAGTATTTTGAGGATGTAACTAGTAGGATTGGTAAGGGAGAATCAGTGAAGGTAGTGTATTTGGATTTTCAAAAAATATTTGAAACGGTGCAACCCAAGAGGTTATTATCCAAGATTTAGACTTGTGTAGTTAAAGGTAATATATTAACATGGAACAAGGATTGGTTAATGGACAGAAAACAGTGTTGGAATAAAGGGGATATTTGTGTTTTCAAGCTCTAACTAGGAGGGTACCACAAGCATCGGTCCTTGGACCTTAGCTATTTACAATCCATATGAATTATTTGGATGAGGGGACAGAATGCAACATTTCCAAATTTGCAAATAATACAAAGTTAGGTGAGAAGGTAAGTGATGAGGACAAAGAGGCTGTAGAGGAATATAGAGAGGTTAGGTGAGTGAACAAGAACATATCAAATGTAGTACAATGTAGTGAAGTGTCATGTTATCCACTTTGGTAGGAAAAATAAAAAATAATATTTTTTAAATGGTGAGACACTGGGCAATGTTCGCAATCAGAGTGACTTACAGTATTATTTTACATGAGTGACAGAATGTTAACGTGCCGGTACATCAAGTCAGGAAGGAAAGTAGGTTTTTGTTACAAGATTGGTGGAGAAGTCTTACTACAATTATTCAGGGTATTGCTGGGGCCACACCAGAAATACTCTGTGCAGGTTTTGTCCCCTTACCTACGAAAGGGCAAACTTTTCCTGGGAGTAGTGCAATGAAGGTGCACTAAACTGGTTCCTGAGATAAGGAGATTTTCCCTTGAGGGAAGATTTAGTAGGCTAGGCCTAAATTCCCTGTATTTTGGAAGAGTGAGAGGTGATCTGATTGAAACATATAAAATTATTGGGCTTGACAAGGTGGATACCGAGAAAATGTTTTCTCAGCAGAGCAGTCTAGAACATGGGGTCACAGTCTCAATATAAAGGGTTGGCCACTTAGAATTGATATGGAGAAAGATTTCTTCATTCCAAGACTGTGAATCTTTTAAACGCTTCACCTCGGGGAGCTGTGCATTCTCATTTGTTGAGTATATTCACTACAAATGGCAATAGATTTTTGGCTACTCAAGGAATACAGAGATGTGGAGATAGTGTGGAAAAGTGGAGTTAAGGTACAAGATCTGCCATGATCCTCTAAGGTGGAGCTCACTCAAAGAGCCAAATGGCTCCTCCAGCTCCTATTTCCTGTTCTTATGAAAACCCCACTCTGTTTTAAGAACTGGGAGGAGGAATAGACAATTCAGCTCTGCAAACCGAGTGTGTCATTCAATATAATGAGTCTTAACTCCATTTTCCTGCATGCTCCCCATATCCCTTGATTCCCTGAGAGGGATAAATCTGTTTTCAAAACTTAAAATAACCTTCCTTTATTCTTACAAAAGCCTGAAGGCTGACAATACTATTCAAAACAATTTTGTTTAAAATATATTGACACAATCAAATGTAATGTGCACATTTATATCTGTTTTAAGCCATGGCAATTCAGCTAAGTCGATCATTCTGTCACAGGATGCAGTATTGAGTCAGAAGGAGCAAGAAACTCCAATCCCTGGTGTGTCTTGAGTCCATTGATTTTTTAAAATAAATTTAGAGTACCCAATAATTTTTTCTCGAATTAAGGGGCAATTTAGCGTGGCCAATCCACCTAACCTGCACATCTTTGGGTTGTGGGGGTGAAATCACGCAGACATGGGGAGAACGTGCAAACTCCACAGGGTCAGTAACCCAGGGCCAGGATTCAAACCCGGGTCCTCAACGCTGCAGTCCCAGTGCTAACCACTGCACCACATGCCGCCCTTTGAGTCCGTTGATGTCACCCAGGGCATCAAAATGGGAACTGTAACTTGACCTCTAATCACTCTGAATTAATGGAGAGAAATTTATCAGCATGATATTTGGTCCTGATTTACCTAGTGATCCCTGCTGGACGATGAACCATATCAACATTGATTACAACAGATCAAATACAGCTCTCATGCCACCACCTCTCCATTCCATTAAATGCCAGCATTCATTATCTGGACTTAACAGATGAAGAAGAGCAACTAAGGCAGAGGACTGACAGCACACCTGGAACTAACCATATCTCGTTTACTGCCTTCAGAAAAGGAGAAGAAACTTGAAGATGAGATGGGAATTATTATAATTCATTGTTCTGTTGTCAGCAGAATTATATATACCAACTTTTTATTTATTGATTTATGGGATGTGGGCATAGCTGGCTAGATGAGCATTATTGCCCATCCCAAGTTACCCTTGACAAGGTGGTGGCGAGCTGCCTTCTTGACCACTGCAGTCCCTGAAGTGTAGGTACATCCATAGTGTTCTTAGGAAGGAAGTTCCCGTATTTTGACCCAGTGAAACCAGGATGGTGAGCGACTTGGGAGGGGGACCTCCAAGTGATGCTGTTCCCAGGTCTCTGCTGCTCCTGTCCTTCTAGATGGCAGTGGTTGTGAGTTTAAAAGGTGCTGCCTAAGGAACCTTGGTGAGTTCCTGCAGCTCATCTTGTAGATGGTACACACAGCTGCCACTGTTAGCCGATGGTGGAGGAATTGAACGTTTGCGAAAAGGGTAGAATCAAATGGATGCCTTGTCCTGGATTGTCTTGAGTTGTGGAGCTGCACTCATCCAGGCAAGTAGAGAGTATTCCATTACACTCCTGACTTGTGTCTTGTAGATGATGGACAGACTTTGGGGAGTCGGGAGGTGAATTACTCGCCACGGGATCCTAGCCTTTGACCTGCTCTGGTAACCACAGTATTTTTATGGCCAGTCCAGTTCAGTCTCTGGTCAGTGGTAACCCCAGTATGTTGATAGAGGGATTCAGCAATGTTAATGCCATTGAATATCAAGGCGTGTTGGTTAGATACTCTCTTGTTGGAGATGTGTGTGGCGTGAATATTACTTGCCACTTGTCAGCCCAAGCTGACACCTATAATCTAGAAAAACATCCCAAAGGATTTCACAAAGGTGCAATAAAAATTCATTGGATCATTAGTCAAAAAAGATGTTGGAAGAAGGGGCAGCACGGTGGCAGAGTGGTTAGCAGTGCTGCCTCACGGCGCTGAGGTCCCAGGTTCGATCCCGGCTCAGGGTCACTGTCCGTGTGGAGTTTGCACATTCTCCTCGTGTTTGCATGGGTTTCGTCCCCACAACCCAAAAGATGTGCAGATTAGGCGGATTGGCCATGCTAAATTGCACCTTAATTGGAAAAAAAATGAATTGGGTACTCTAAATTTATTTTTTTTAAAAGATGTTGAAAGAAATGGCCAAAAATGTAGTCACGGGGCTGAGTTTCAATGAGAGGGAAAGAGATGGAGAACCAGAGGAGTTTAAGAAGGGAGTTCCAACGGTATAAAGCCTAGTTTGTTGAAAATTAAGGTAACCAAAGGAAAGTGGGGATGCACAAACGCCCAAGTCAAACAAAAATACAATTTAGAGGAGTTGGGAGAACAGATTTAAACACAAGAATGAGGTATTAGGGGACTGAGAGACCATGTAGGGCAGCAAGAGCAGAATAATGAGGAAATAGAACTTGCTGCAAGAGAGGATACGAACAACAGAGTTTTGATTTGCTTAAGTTTATGGAGGGTGAAGAATGGGAGACTGTTCAGAAGAATGTTGGAATAGTTGAGTTTGGAGCTGATAAAAGCTTAAATGCAAGTTTCTGCAAAAAGAGACTGCAGAAAAAAATTTTATCGTGGAAAACTGAAGGAAAAATCAAGAAAGCCTGATGAAAAGCTCAAGAAGCAAAGATGCAGAAGGGAATCACCAGAGAAAAGCTCCAAAGAAAAACTTGGAAACTGAAAGCAGAAATGAAATTCCTTGTTGCAGCAGAAGACTCCATTGAATCCTGTAGAAGTCCAGCTTTAATACCCAGAGTGTGAAGAATCAGCCAACCCAGCAGGAATGAGCTAAAAATTCCTGGACAACACAAGGTGTGGAAAAAAGTTAAATGTGCAGTGGTGTATGAACATATGGTGATCCAAGCAAAAGAAAATAAATAAATAATTAAAAATTAATTGCTACTATGTCAAAAGCTGGGATTCAACACTTCCAACACCCAAGGACATTGAGCTAAAGCGTGGATACTCTAACCCGTCGACCCAGGCAGCCAATGTAGGAAAAAATGAAATGCTGAGATCGCAAATGCCTTTATTGTGGGAGCCCACCAAATCCATCAAGTGCAGAAGCGTACAGCCATGCAACCTTAGATTTTTGGAAATCTCTTAAAGCTGAACATACAATTTTAAAATTTAAACCATGGATCAGAAATCCTCTTGCAGATCGGTATGGACTTATTCAAGGCCCAGATCAATCACAAACTTTGGGGCTTTGGAGAAAGAGATTCCTTAGATCCACGATTGTTTCAGGTCTGGATAAAAAGATAGAAGCTGAACAAACTGCTTTATTCAGTAGACCTAATAGCTGTAATATAATAGCTAGACAAGGAATCAACGAATCATCTACAAAATCTGATGAAGTTTAGAAGTAACAAAATCCTCCTAAGTGCTAAATTTAGTAGCAGTCAGGAGAATCTGTCGACACCTTCACGAATGAGTTGTACAGAGGGCAGCACAGTGGCGCAGTGGGTTAGCCCTGCTGCCTCACGGCGCCGAGGTCCCAGGTTCAATCCCGGCTCTGGGTTACTGTCCGTGTGGAGTTTGCACATTCTACCCGTGTTTGCGTGGGTTTCGCCCCCACAGCTCAAAGATATGCAGGTTAGGTGGATTAGCCATGCTAAATTGCCCCTTAATTGGAAAAAATTAATTGGGTACTCTAAATTTTTTTTAAAAATCTAATGAGTTGTACAGGATAGCTGAAGACTGCGATTACAGTAACCTGAAACCTGTGCCAATCAGGGATAAAGTAGTTGGAGGAGTGGCATCATACACCCTGACGTGCCTCACTCAAAGGAAGACCTAACCTTGAGAACCCCATCCAGATTGAGAGAGCAAATTGTGGGACAAAGCAAACAGGACACTCCAGGCCAAGGGTATAAAGAAAAAAGAATACAAGAGAACCCTGCTCATGATCCACAACTAGGACTGTTTACTGCTCAGCCAAAAAGCCTGTGTCGTCCTGAACCTTTTACACAAAATTGGCAAGGTCAACCAAGAGGAACCTGGATCCCATGTTTAAAAAGGAGTTTCCAAGCTCTTTACGAGACTGGGGTGAGTGGATGCAAGATCACACCAAGGGCCAATGCTAAACCAATGTGCCTGATCACCCACTCTTGAAGCAAACGCAGCTGCAGGAGGTGACAAATATGGCAGGCATCTCCCCAGTCACACAAACAACTACATGGTGTTTCAGAATGGTCTCAGTCTCAAAACCAAACAGACCTATTGTATTTGTATCAACTTGATACAACTCAATAAAGTCGTAATCAGAGAAGTGCATTCAATGACCTCAGTGGACATAAGCCTGACTAAACTCTTTGAGAGCATGGTGGTTTCAAAACTCAATGCCAACAGCAGCTTTTTTGGCAATTTCCCCTAGACGAAAAGTCCAGATTGCTGACGACATTCATCACCCCCTTTGGCATATTCTATGTCATCCACCTGTTGTTTGGAATCATCATGGCCCACTAGAAATATTTCAGCATACAATCACAGTCATTTTGCAAGGCCTACAGAATGTCATCTGCCATGTGGATAATGTTTTCGTTCACAGCACAACAGTGGCGGAACACGTACAAAAAATTCAGCAATTCTAAAAGGCCTCTAGGAAGTGGGACTGGTGCTAAATGAAAAATGCGAGTTCTCCAAGACATCAATTCCTGGGGTACATCATCTGCAAAACAGGCATCACCAAGTACCCACAGTAAACTGTGACAAATGTAAAAATTGGTATAATATTTGTGACAGTAATGTTATTTAAAACTCTGGTTTAAAATATATACAGGCAGTATGTCTACTCCAGCTGTAATTAAAAAGTCATAAAGGTGAGGTAATCATTAATTCCAACCACTCACTTGGTTTCAGTTAAAGGGCTAATGTGATCATGCTTTGATTGCTGGAGATTCCCTGTAGAGTAGATCATTTATGAGGGAGTATTGTTTAGTTCTAGCTAAGCAGGTCATGGAACCTAGTGGGTTGCAGATGATGTAATTAATGGGAGGAACCTGGTCTGTCTGTAGTTTTGCAGTCTGTTCTAGGATTTTAAGTTGAACAGCTGCTTTGCCAAATGCTGTTAGGTTTAGCAGAAGTGCACTGGATCTGCTATTGAAAAGAGCTCTCCAAAGGTCTGCACCGCTAAGCTAAGCAAGAAACTTGTTGTGTTAACTTTATTTAGTTGTGACATTTGAACTGTAATGGGTTGCTTAATTGGAATTAGTTGCGGGTGCAGATAATAAGTTCCAAGTTTTTCTTTTTATTTAAGAACTGTTTAACTGATCATTGTAAAGCTATTGCTTTGATAATGTAGTTAATTTTGTGTTTAAATTAAAGTTTGATTTCAAATAAAAGATACCCGTTGGTCAGAGTCACCGCTCCTAGGGTGAAATGTCCTTTCCTCAGTTTTACAAATTGAAAAATTGTTTGGGATTCTTGTTCGGTATCCTAACAAAAGTTGGGGACTGGTCCAGTAGCCTAACAAAATTGGGGGCTCTTTATCAGGATTAAAATATATAATTCCTAGTTTGGTTTGGGATTGTTGAATTTAAAGACAGTGTGTGTGAGGCTTTCTTTCAGGTCTTGATTCTCTTGTCAGTTTGAATAGGGAGTGACTGGTGCAATGTCTCTTTCAGTGGCTCTGAGTGGTTTACTAAGGGTGGTAAAAACAAAGCTTTGGAATTTGGCAGTCAGGCTGCAGTTGGCTTTACCTGATGGGTTGAGGAAGGTGGAGATAATTAAAACAATAGCTCAGCATTTAAATTTGCCAGAGACTCAGTGATTGGAATTAGTTAAAATTCAATTGCAAATAAACCATTAGAAATGCAAGAAAAAGAGCGTCTCAAAACGGTAGTAGTAGTAAGGATGTAATACGTGGGGTGAAATGGGATAACTTGTAAATATGTTGAATAATGACTTGATGGGGAAATATAGTATAAGGGCCTGACACATAAAAGGGTTAACATGCAACTAAGTACCATACCATCCACACAGTGATGTAGGAGAACTCATGACAGTGTCTTCCGGGGGAAGCCGTGAGCTGAGCAGTCGCACGAAAGGTGGCTCTCTCGTGGGAACTTTCCATGAGACCCTTTAAACTCGCCAAACGGATACCAAGAGTACAAAAAAGCTCCCCAACCGAACCCTCATTTAGTACCCAACTGACGAACCAGCAGCCAGAAAGGCCAGCAAGAGCAAGAAGAAAAGCCCACCCCAGAACAGAAGCACCCACCTGGCGAACCAGTCTGAACATATCGGATTAATTAAGACCACTAACGGCGACCCAGTCATCGACAGAGAAGCTAATGGAGTCTATCTCCGCAGAGCTTCAAAAGCACAGAGAGATTGTAAAAATAGACCTCATGGTGGCAATGAAATCGGCAATAAAGGCCATGCTGGCCCCCATAAATTAAGCGGCGGACAGAGCGGAACGGAAACTGGAGGCCCAAGAAGTGGCGGTAAGCAACCTAGAAAAAGGAGCCACTAACCAGGATGGGCGGGCAGATCACCTCACTTGAAGTCAAGGTTGCAAGGTTGGTGACGACCCAGAAGGCGCTAAAGGGGAAGGTAGACTACCGAGAAAACAGGCCCCGCCAACAGAACCTTCGACTCATCAGGGTACCGGAGGGTGCAGGAGGTAGGAACCCAACAGAATTCAGTTTGAGGATGCTCGGAACACTGGTCAGGTGGGAGGGCCTCACCAAGCCCCAGAGGTGGCCACAGGGTGCTCTGACAAAAAACTAAGTCGGAGGAACCACCACAGGCAATAATAGTGAAACTACACAAATTCCAGGATGAGGAACGGGTCCTGAAGTGCGAGGAGCATGTGGTTGTGTAAATGGGAAGGACACACCATCCGCATTTATCAGGACATTGGAACTGACCTGGCCAGGCACTGGGCAGAGTTTAATAGGGTCAAAACCGCACTGTTCCAAAACCAGGTACGATTCGGCATGTTGTACCCCTAAGACTATAGGCCACGTATAATGACAGAGAACATTATTTCAAAATGCCAGAGGAAGCAAAAAGTTTGTAAGGAAGAGATGATAGTCTTTCTTCAGGAGATGCACTTAAAAGAGAAGGACCAACTGAAGGTAAGGAAAAGCTGAGTGGGACAGACATATCAAGCGTGTTTCGACACAAGGGTGAGGGGGGTATGGCCATACTGTCGAACAAAAATGTAGCCTTTACTGCACCGAACACGGTGACTGACCCAGGGGGATGCTACATGATGGTTAGAGGGGCCCTAGAAGGGGTGGTTCTAGTAAATATACACGCCCCAAATTGGGACGACGCTGAGTTCATTAGAAAGACCGTGGCAGAGATCCCCGACCTCGACTCCTACCAATGTTTCATGACGGTCGACTATAATTGTGTTCCCGACCCAAAAGCTGACAAGCCCAGACCTAGATTGGGGGCTGAATCAGGAATGGCAAAGGAGCTAATCATCTTCATGGGACAGATGGTGGGGGTAGGCCTGTGTATGTTGAACCACCCAAAAAAGAGAAGGAGTTCTGCTTCTTCTCCCATGTCCACAGCTATTCCCAGATAGACGTCTTCGTAGTGGGTAAGTCTGTGCTTCCAGGGGTGGTAGGGGCGGAATATTCTGCGATAGTAATCTCTGACCACGCACCACACAAAATGGATGGGAGGTTGGAGACGGGCAGGGCTCAGCGCCCCCCCTGGACACAGCCCTCCACACCGACGAGGTGTTCTGCGAAGAAATGTCACAAGTGATTGACAGATATGTAACCTTCGACCAGAATGGGGTGGTCTCTCCCTCCACAGTCTGGGAGGCACTGAAGACAGTGGTCAGGGAGGAAATAATAGCGTATAGGGATCACAGAGACAAGAGGGAAAGGGCAGCCAGGCAGTGGCTGATCGACTCCATATTGGAAGTGGATCGATAGTACTCTACGGCCCCAACAATGGAGCAGCTGGCTGAGGAAAAAGCTACAATTGGAATTCGACCTGCTCTCCACTGAGAAAGCAGTGAACCAGCTTCGCCTGGCACCTGCCGGAACACCAGCTGAGGAAATAGGCGGCTGGAAGAGAGACAGCGCAGGTAAGGGTCGGGAGTGGTAGGGTGGTCATTGCTCCACATGAGATCAACGGAGCCACCTTAACTTTCCACTAGGGACTGTACACCTCCGAGCCCCTGGTGGGGGATTCAAAGATTGGATTGGATTGGATTTGTTTATTGTCACGTGTACCAAGGTACAGTGAAAAGTATTTTTCTGCTAGCAGCTCAACAAATCATTAAGTACATGGGAAGAAAAGGGAATAAAAGAAAATGCATAATAGGGCAACACAAGGTGTACAATGTAACTACATAAGCATGGTATCTTATGAAGCATACAGGGGTGTAGTGTTAATGAGGTCAGTCCAGAAGAGGACAGTAAGAAGTCTTACAACACCAGGTTAAAGTCCAACAGGTTTGTTTCAAACACTAGCTTTTGGAGCACTGCTTCTTCCTCAGGTGAATGAAGAGGTGTGTTCCAGAAACATATATAGACAAATTCAAAGATGCCAGACAATACTTAGAATGCGAGCATTTGCAAGTAATTAAATCTTTACAGATCCAGAGATAGGGGTAACCCCAGGTTAAAGAAGTGTGAATTGTCTCGAGCCAGGACAGGTGGTAGGATTTCGCAAGCCCAGGCCAGATGGTGAGGGATGAATGTAATGCAACATGAATCCCAGGTCCCGATTGAGGCTGCACTCATGTGTGCGGAACTTGGCGATAAGTTTCTGCTCAGCGATTCTGCGTTGTCGTGCGTCCTGAAGGCCACCTTGGAGAACGTTTACCCGGAGATGAGAGGTTAAATACCCTTGACTGCTGAAGTCAATTCACACCTCTTTAACCTGGGGTTACCCCTATCTCTGCATCTGTAAAGATTTAATTACCTGCAAATGCTCGCATTCCAAGCATTGTCTGGCATCTTTGAATTTGTCTTTATGTATGTTTCTGGAGCATACCTCTTCATTCACCTGAGGAAGGAGCAGTGTTCCAAAAGCTAGTGTTTGAAACAAACCTGTTGGACTTTAACCTGGTGTTGTAAGACTTCTTACTGTGCTCACCCCAGTCCCAACGCCGGCATCTCCACATCAGTCCATAAGAGGGCCATCTAGGACTCTGGTAACAGCGGGAAAGAAGCTGTTTTTGAGTCTGTTTGTGCGTGTTCTCAGACTTCTGTATCTCTTGCCCAATGGAAGAAGTTGGAAGAGTGAGTAAGCCGGGTGGGAGGGGTCTTTGATTATGCTGCCCGCTTTCCCCAGGCAGCGGGAGGTGTAGATGGAGTCAATGGATGGGAGGCAGGTTCGTGTGATGGACTGGGCCAAGTTCACGACTCTCTGAAGTTTCTTGCGATCCTGGGCCGAGCAGTTGTCATACCAGGCTGTGATGTAGCCAGATAGGATGCTTTCTATGGTGCATCTGTAAAAGTTGATAAGGGTTAATGTGGACATGCCAAATTTCCTTAGTTTCATGAGGCAGTATAGACACTGTTGTGCTTTCTTGGTGGTAGCGTCGACGTGGGTGGACCAGGACAGAATTTTGGAGATGTGCACCCCTAGGAATTTGAAACTGCTAACCATCTCCACCTCGGCCCCATTGATGCTGACGGGTGTGTACAGTACTTAGCTTCCTGAAGTCAATGACCAGCTCTTTAGCTTTGCTGGCATTGAAGGAGAGATTGTTGTCGCTGCACCATTCCACTAGGTTCTCTATCTTCTCGTCGTTATTTGAGATCCGGCCCACTATGGTCGTATCGTCAGCAAACTTGTAATGAAATTGGAACCAAATTTCGCGGCGCAGTCGTGTGTGTACAGGGAGTCGAGTAGGGGGCTAAGTACGCGCGCAGTCTTGCGGGGCCCCAGTATTGAGGACTATTGTGGAGGCGGTGTTGTTGTTCATTCTTACTGATGGTCTGTGGATCAGAAAGTCGAGGATCCAGTTGCCGAGGGGGGGCCAAGTCCTAGGTTTTGGAGCTTTGATATGAGCTTGGCTGGGATTATGGATTTGAAGGTGGAGCTGTAGTCAATAAATAGGAGTCTGATGTAGGAGTCCTTGTTGTCGAGATGCTCTCGGGATGAGTGTAGGGCCAGGGAAATGGCGTCTGCTGTGGACCGGTTGCGGCGGTATGCGAATTGCAGTGGATCAAGGCGTTCTGGGAGTATGGAGGTGATGCACTTCATGACCAACCTCTCGAGGCACTTCATTATGACTGAAGTCAGGGCCACCGGAAGGTAGTCATTGAGGCACGTTGCCTGGTTCTTCTTTGGCAACGGTATGATGGTGGTCTTCTTGAAGCAGGTGGGGACCTCGGAGTTGAGTAGGGACAGATTAAAGATGTCCACGAACTCCTCTGCCAGCTGGTCCATGCAGGCTCTGAGTGCACGACCAGGGATCCCGTCCGGGCCCGTCATCTTCCGAGGGTTCACTTTCAGGAAGGCCGATCTGACTTCGGAAGCTGTGATGGTGGTATTGGGTGAGTTATGGGCTGCTGGGGCACTCAACAGCGGATTGTTGACCTTCTCGAACCGAGCATAGAATGCATTGAGTTCATCGGGGAGGCGTGCGCTGCTGCCAGAGATGCTGCTCGGCTTTGCTTTGTAGCCCGTTACGTTGTTTAGTCCTTGCCACAACCGCCGAGAGCCTGTCTGTGACTCGAGCTTGGTTTGATATTCTCTCTTGGCATCTTGGATGACTTTACGGAAGTTATGCCTGGATTTCTTGTATAGGTCAGGGTCGTCTGACTTGAACACATCAGACCTGTCCTTCAGTAGGGAGTCAATCTCCCGATTGAGCCATGGTTTCCAGTTGGGGAACGTACCTACTGCTTTCTTTGGCACGCAGTCTCCACACATTTGCTGATGAAGTCTGTGACGGTGGTGGCATATTCATTTAAGTTGGTCGCTGAGTTCTTAAATATGGACCAGTCCACTGACTCTAAGCAGTCACGTAGGAGCTCTTCTGTTTCCTTGGATCAGCACTGCACGACCTTCTTCGCTGGATCCTCCCGTTTGAGTTTCTGCTTGGTATGCCAGGAGAAGGAGCACCGCCTTATGGTCTGATTTCCCAAAGTGCGGTCGGGGGATGGAACGGTAGGCGCCCTTGATTTTTGAGTAGCAGTGGTCAAGAGTGTTGTCGCCCCTGGTGGGACAGGAGATGTACTGGTGGAATTTTGGCAGTACAATCTTGAGGTTGGCCTTGTTGAAGTCTCCAGCCACAATGAACAAAGCCTCCGGGTGTTCTGTTTCGTAGTTGTTTAGAACTGTGTACAGTTCGTTCAGCGCCTTCTTCACTTCTGCCTGGGGTGGGATGTAGACCGCTGTGATATGGCTGAAGTGAACTCACGTGGAAGATAGTATGGGCGGCACTTCACGGTCAGGTATTCCAGTGGGTCGCCAGGGTCACCGCATCCAAGCACCAGGAGGAGTTGATGAGGAGGCAAACCCCTCCACCCTTTGCTTTGCCTGATGACGTGGTGCGGCCTGCACGGTGAATTGAGAAGCCTTCAGGTTGTATGGCACAGTCCGGTGAAACAGTTCCTGGATAGGTTGGATATACCAGCTGTGAGGTAGGGAACGAGGCAGGGACTGGAAAGCACCGTTAGGACTGGAGGAGATCAGGGTGGCACAGTGATTAGCATTGTTGCCTCAAGGCATTGAGGACCTGGGTTTGATCCCGACCCCAGGTCACTGTCCGTGTGGAGTTTGCACATTCTCCCCATGCCTGCGTGAGTCTCACCCCAACACAAAGCTGTGAAGGGTACGCGGATTGGCCATGCTAAATTGCCCTTAATTGGAAATTTATTTTTTAATTTTAAAGAAAGGGACTGGAGTAGAGCTTAGAATGCATCAAGCCCATTCAGTCAGGGAAGGCACAGGGACCGCACAGGTTCCCGGTGGACTTCTACAAGATGTTCACGGCAGCAATAGCCCCTCATCTGTGGGAGATGTTCAACGTCTCGCTGTCGAGGTGGGTCCTGCCGCCCACACTGGCACAGCCTCGATCTCATTGATCCCTAAGAAGGACAAAGACCTGACGGAGTGTGGATCATACAGGCCCACCTCATTCCTGAACATTGACGCCACAGTCCTGGTGAAAGCTCTGGCGAGATGACTGGAGAGGCCAGAAGTAACTGCGGAAGATCAGACTGGGTTTGGCAAGGGCAGACTGCTAACGGCGAACATCAGACATCTGCTGAATATGCTCATGACACCCAAACGGGGAGGAGATACCAGAAGTAATCATCTCCCTGGATGCAGAGAAAGCCTTCGACCGGATAGAGTGGAGGTACCTCATTGAGGTCCTGGAACGGTTCAGGTTTGGGGCAGCCTTCACCTCATGGGTGAAACTACCATACAGCGCTCCTACGGTGAGCGTATGAATGAATGGCACCAGCTCTGGCTATTTCTGTCTTCACAGATACACGAGATAGGGGTGCCCATTGTCCCACTGCTGTTCACTCTGGCAGTTGAGCCACTGGCCATTGCTCTGAGATCAGCGAATGGGTGGAGAGGCATTCAGAGGGGGGACAGGGAGCAGAAAGTCTATCGATGCAGATGACCTGCTCCCCTATGTCTCGAACCCCCTAGCCCGCATGGGTAAAATAATGCAATTCCTGAGGGTGTTTGGAGCCTTCTTGGGTACAAACTAAACCTGAGCAAGAGCTAAATCTTCCCGGTAAACCCCCATGGGGGAGGAGCAGAGCTGGGGGCGCTGCTGTTCAAACTGCACTTAACCTCTCCTCGACCACCCTAACTAGGCCCACTCTCCCGACCACCCTAACTAGGCCCACTCTCCCGACCTATCCTTGCAACCCCAAACCCCACGCAGCCTGCACATCCCAGGACACTTAGGACAATTTAGCATGGCCAATCCACCTAACCTTCACATCTTTGGACTGTGGGAGGAAATCTGAGCACCTGGAGGAAACCCACGCAGGCACGGGGAGAATATACAAACTCCACACAGACAGTCGTCCGAGGCCGGAATTGAACCCCAGTCCCTGGCGTGGTGAGGCAGAAGTGCTAACCACTGTGCCACCATGCTGCCAAAGTTTCTCTTCATATTCAGATCGCTCCCAATCTTCTTCCCCAAATCCTCCTTCACCAAGGTGGATAAACTAATCATGGCTTTCATGTGTGCTGGAAAGATCCCCAGCATCTTCAAAACCATCCTACATAGAGGGCAGCACATGGGTGCTTGGCACCGCCAAACCTCCTCATTACCACTGGGCAGCGAGCGCAGAAAGGATGCATGTGTGGCTGGGAGAGCCAGAGGCAGAATGGTGTGGATAGATGAAACCTCCTGCCTTGAACATCGTTTGGGCACTGGCCACCGCCCCACTCCCAATCCTCAAACCAAGTACTGGAGGAGCCCGATAGTACCAACCACACTAAGGACCTGGAACCAGCTCAAACACCACAACAAACTTGTGACATGTCTGCAGAAACCATAGATTCATCCCGGTGAAAATAGATGACACCTACAAAATGTGGAGAAATGTGCTGACTGTAAGGGGCCAGTACATAGACGGAAGAATAACGACCCTGGGGGAACTAGCAGAGAACCTCCAACTCCCGAAAGGGAACGAGCTCCAGTACTTGCAGTTACAAGATTTCCTCCGCAACAGGCTGCAGCATTCCCCCAGCAACCCAGACACACCTTACTGGACAGATTGCTGGCGCAGGACGAATTAGGGGACGGTAAATGTGCCGACATATGTGGATGACTGTTAGAAGTGGCAAGGACCCCATTGGAGGAGACATGAGGAATATGGGAGGAAGAACTAGCCATTGAGATAGGAGGGAGGACTATAGAGCGAAGCACTGCATCGGTAAACTCCACCTCCTCATGCACAGGGCTAAGCCGAACGCAGCTAAAGGTGGTGCACAGGGCACACCTGACCAGGACGCGCATGAGCAGTTCTTCCCGGAAGTGAAGGAGAAGTATGAGTAGGGTCAGAAGGGTCCGGCTATCCACACCCACATGTTCGGGTCCTGCCCCAAGCTGATAGAGTTCTTGACCACCTTTTCCGAGGCCATGTCCAAGGTTCCAGGTGTGAAGGTGGAGCCATGCCCTTGGTGGTGGCCTTCAGGGTGTCGGAACAGCTAGAGCTCTTTATGGGGAGAGGGCCCTGGCCTTCACCTCCCTGATTTCCCGCCAGAGACTCCTGCTCGGATGGAGGTCAGCAGCACCAACCAAGGCCACAGACTAGCTATCAGACCTGGCGGAATTCCTGAAACTGGAAAAAATAAAATTTGCCATCCGGGGGTCGGAGGAAGGGTTCCAGTACACGGAGAAACAGTTCACCAACATCTTTGAGGACCTAATTGTCACCAGCAACTAGGGGGGAAGCTGAGAGGTAGAAGGATGGGAGGAGGTAGCATCCATAACACATAGAAAGTGGCAGGTGTACGATACAACAGGGTCACCGGGGCCCACGCCAGAGGCCCATGAGCAGCACTAAAGCAAAGCAAAAGAAGGGCACAGTCCACAGATAAGGCCTCTCCACCTTCGGTTGGCCTCGCCCTGAGGTGCGTATGGCAGGACCAACCACCCACCTCCCTCAGGTTACATCAGAGTTTTTTTTTTTCCTTTTTCTTTCTTTTCTTCTTCCGTACCTGTCATAATCTGTAAACATTGACCAGTCTGCATACCCCAAGTGTATAGTTTAATCACATAGTGGTTAGGTTGAATTCAAAATGTAGAATATTTATCTGTTATTTTGGTAGAAACAATTGTATTGTCGGATTATGTGTGTGATATGTTTGTTTGCTATAAAAATGAAAATCTTCCAATAAAAATAAAATAAAAAGAGAACACATGACCTGCATCCAGTGGTTGAAAAGAGCAGTGTGTAGAAGTAATCATGGAGAAAGCTCCTAGCTTGGACCTTTACTGTACCTATGTGTATGGTTTATATGCTTACTGTTGAACTACCTAATAAGATCTACCAAGCTATTCCCAATCTCTTGCAACAGCGTTAGAGCTAGTTATTATCAACATAGATCGAGAAGCTGACCCCATATCTGTAGATGATATTGGCACGATATAGTACGAAGCTGAAGAAGTAGAAGGGGCCCAAGATCAATCATCAGTGACTCCTGAGGGAGCAGTATTGGGAAATGAAGAAAAGTTGTTGCTAGAGATGCCTCAAAGACTGCAGAGGGGAGGTTGTGGAAGACAAATAAATATAATGTCATCAGTCACGGTCACAGAAAATGTCACTTGTGACTTTAGGAAATTTGAGTGTTATGATGGAGAAAGAAACCAGAATGGCTTTGTACATTTTGTAGCATGGTAAAAGGAAGAGCAGCTCGGCCCTTGTCCCATTTGCCGCCGTTGTCCCGTTCCACACCCACGCCCTGCAGTCCTGCAAATATCTCCTCTTCAGAAAAAGTTATGTAATTCCCTTTTCAAAGTCACCAATGAATCTGCCTTGACCACAGTCTCAGGCAGAAAAATCCATATCCTAACTACATAAAAAAAGTATTTTTCCAAAAGATTCCTTTTCCATTCATCTTCAGTCGGTGCACTCTGGTTCTCGACTCTTCCTCCAATATGAAGAATTTCTCCCTATCTACTCTATGATTTTGAATACCTCTATCAAATTATCTCAGAACCTTCTCTTCATGAAGAATAACCCCAGTTTATTTAATCTATCCATATAACTGAAGTCTCTCATTCTGGAATCATCTGCGTTATCTTTGTTAGAATCATAGTTTACAGCATGGAAGGGGACCTTGGAGGTGACATGAGCGCTTCCAAGTACTTTTTAAATGTTATGAGGGTTTCAGCATCTACCATCCTTTCAGGCAATGAGTTCCAGATCTCCACCACCCTGGGAGTGAAATAATTTTCCCTCTAATCCCCTCCAAAACCCCCACCTCTTAACTAAATCTGCGTTCCCTGTTTATGCACCCTGCAACTTTCTGCAGTTTCTCTAATGCCTTCACATCCTTCCTCAAGTATGGTGACCAGAAATGAAGAAAATACTCCAGGTGAGGCTGGATCTGTGTTTTGTAACAGTCATCATAATTTGTTTGCTTTTGTACTCTATTTATAAAACCCAGGATCCTTTATTTAATAGTTTCTCAACCTGTGCTGCCACCTTCAACAATTTGTGCATATATACACCTAGGTCTCTCGGCTTCTGCATCTGCTTTAGAATCATATCCTTTATTTTATATTGCCTCCCTTGTTCTTCCTATCAAAATTTATCACGTCACAATTCTCTGAATTAAATTTCATCTGCTACTTATCTGCCCATTCCAGAGATCTCTCCATGTCTTGAAGTCCATCATTATTCTCCTCATACCTCACAATACTGCTAAATATTGTGTCATCTGCAAATTTTGGTATTGTGCCCTGCACACCCAAGTTTGGGTCATTAGCATAGATCAGGGGAAACAGCAGTCCCGGTTTGGATTCCTGGGAGCCCCACTGTATACCATCCTTATTCCATAAAACAACCATTCATTGCTAGTCTGTTTCCTGTCACTCAGCCAATTTGGTACCTATGCTGCTACTGTCCCTTTTATTTCATGGCTATTAAATTTTCTAGCAAGCCTTATTATGTGGCACTGTATCCAATGCCTTTTGGAAGTTCAAGTACACCATAACAACTGTATTACCCCCTCAACCCTCTATGTTCCCTCATCAAAAATCTCATCAGGTTAATTAGGCATGATTTGCTGTGCTAGCTTTCATTCACTAATGTTGATATGATTGCTAATTTTATTCCAGATTATAATTTCTGAAAGTGTTCCTACCACTGAGGTTGAACTAACTGATGTTCAGTTGTTGAGCTTATCCTGCAATCCTTTATTGAACCAGTTTGTAACATTTGCAACTCACCAGTCCTCTGGCACCACCCCTTCATCTGAGGGACATTGAATGAATATAAGCAACTATTATCAGAGAATATACAGTGCAGAAGGAGGCCATTTAGCCCTCGAGTCTGCACCAGCCCCTGGAACGAGCACCCTACCAAAGCCCACGCCTCCACCCTATCCCCGTAAACCCACCTAACTTTTTTGGACACTAAGGGCAATTTATCATGGCCAATCCACCTAACCTGCACATCTTTGGACTGTGGGAGGAAACTGGAGCACCCGGAGGAAACCCCCGTAGACACGGGGAGAACGTGCACACTCTGCACAGACAGTGAGCCAAGCCGGGAATCAAACCTGGGACCCTGGAGCTGTGAAGCAACACTGCTAACCGTTGAACTGCCGTGCAGCCCCCTCTGCAATTGCAACACCTCTGCAATTTTTACCCTTACTTCCTCAGTAGCCTTGGATGCATCTCATTCGGTCTAGGTGGCTTATCAACTTTTGAGTATAGCCAGTCTTTTTTTAGTACCTCCACATTATGAATTGTTCATCCATCCAGTGTCTTAACTACTTCCTCTTTCAGTATGACTGGCAGCATCTTCTGGGTAAAGACAGATACACAGTACTCAGTTAGCACTTTAGCCAAGCTCTCTGACTGCATGCATAAATCCCTCTTTAGTCCTTAATCAGGCTCAATGCTCCTTTTACTACCCTGTTACTATTATGCCTTGACTTCTGGATTTCCTTTTATTTTAACTGCCAGTTTCTTCTCATATTCTGTCTTTGTCTGTCATTTCTTGTTTTGGAGTGTTAGACATGGATTTGGAAAGCAATAGCACATCCTAATTTTACACTGCAATACGAGTTTCATAGTATTTTGCTGAAAGTTATATCCTTTTAGTTTGCATTGTCAAATCAATATGAGAGAATATAACTAACCATCTAAGATATATAACGATAGCCTGAGCTAAAGACAGCTCAATCTTTGGCATACAGGTGCTTTATTTTAACTGCTAGATGAGCTGAAATGACAGATAATCATTCAAGGAAACAGTGTAGTTGTTGACTTCATTCAGGGACATATTTAATTCATAATCTGACATAACAATAAATTAAGAAATCTCACCCATTATGCATAATTATGATCCTGGACCAGACCTTCAAGATTTGATAAGATCAGGTAAGGGGCCAATAACATTTTGTTTAATGTAGACAAAATTTGAGATTCAAGACACTTGCTAAGAGAATAAAGGCACAAGATTCTGCGAGTTTTGAACAACCAAAAGTAAACTTTACTTCACAAGGTCAGAAAGATAAAACAATTTACAGTATCTATTGTATACTCTGACATTCAGGGTAACTATATGGTACATGTGAATTAATAGACAAATTGAGGTCAAGCACTCCACACTGTTAAATAAATGACAAATGAAATCAAGACAGATCCCATAAATTTCTCAGCAGCTTGCCCAGGTATCAGTAAACACTGTGAGTCAACTAATCTTGATGAGACTCTGTCTCTCTCACAATGGACTCGATATGGCCCCAACCTTTTAAGCGTCATAGTCTTCAAGCTGCTTTAGTTGTATTTGTACTATTTTTACAACACAACTTTAACCTTCCCAGAACTGTCACTTACTTCTAAAATATTACTATAAACTATGACATCAGTTATTTATAACATTCCCCAGGTTCACCAGAATGGAGATTCAGAATCTGCTTGAATTATCAAATGCGCTACATCTACATTTTTTCATATACCTAATCTATGCTGTATTGATGCACCTTTGACAGCACACAACCACTGATCATTGCAACGGGATTGCAAGAAGTGGCATCACAGCTCTTGATGCAAGTGTCACAATCTGAGAGGGGCCAAACAGAATATGTAATTCTATAGAACCTAGTCATGGATGTATTACAGTCTTAATAGTCTCAAATTGGCCTTGGATTTGTATGTATATTTGTGAGAGCACAATCATATACATACTACCCCAGACAAAGTCAAGACTGCGCACGTCTGCCAATCAACCTGGCTGTCTGTTATTTGATCTACATAGCCTTAGTTAACTGCTTTTGCAATCTAATATTGAGGAACAAATATGTAAAGAGATTACAGATAGCTGCCAGAAAAACAGTTGGGGACTTTAACTTTCCCCAACATTAACTGGGACAGCCATAGCACTAGGGATTTGGATGGAGAAAATTTTGTCGAGTGTATTCAGGAAGAATTCCTCATTCACTATGTGGATGGCCTGACCAGAGAGAGGACAAAACCTGACCTCCTCTTGGGGAATAAGGAAGGGCAGGTGACGGAAGTGTTAGTGGGGGATCACTTTCAGACCAGTGACCATAATTCTATTAGTTTTAAGATAGCTATGGAGAATGATAGTTCTGGCCCAAAAGTTAAAATTTAAAATTGGTGCAAGGCCAATTTTGAGAGTATTAGGCGGGAACTTTCAAAAGTTGATTGGGGGTGCCTATTTGAAGGCAAGGGGACAGCTGGTAAGTGGGAATCTTTCAAAAAGGTGTTAACTAGGGTTTAAGGTGAGCACATTCCTTTTAGAATGAAGGGTGAGGCTCGTAGAAGGAGGGAACCCTGGATGACTCGGGATATTGAGGCCATAGTCAAAAGGAAGAAGGAGGCAGCTGGGATCAAATGGATGCCTTGAAGAATATAGGGCTTGTCGGAGTGGAGTTAAGAGAGAAATCAGGAGGGCAAAAAAGGGGACATGAGATTGTCCTGGCAGATAAGGCAAAGGAAAATCCAAAGAGCTTTTACAGATACGTAAAGGGTAAAAGGGTGACTAGGGAAAGGGTAGGGCCGCTTAAGGATAAACAAAGTCATCTATGTGCAGATCCACAAGGGATGGGATACGTTCTAAATGAATATTTCTCGTCAGTATTTACTGTTGAGAAAGGCACGAATGTTAGGGAAATTGGGGAAATAAAAAGTCATGTCTTGAGGAGTGTACATATTACAGAGAAGGAGGTCCTGGAGATAATAAAGCGCATCAAGATAGGTAAATCCCCAGGACCTGATGAAATGTATCCCAGGATGTTGTGGGACGCTAGGGAGGAAATTGCCGGCTCCCAAGCTGTGATATTTGAATCATCGACAGCCACAGGAGAGGTGTCTGAAGATTGGAAGGTAGCAAATGTTGTGCCCTTGTTTAAGAAGGGCTGCAGGGATAAGCCTGGGAACTACAGAGCAGTTAGCCTTACTTCTGTAGTGGGTAAATTGTTAGAAGGTATTCTGAGACACAGGATCTATGGGCATTTAGACAGGCAAGGATTAATTAGGGAAAGTCGTGTCTCACCAATTTGAATACGTTTTTTGAAGGGGTAACCAAGAAGGTAGATGAGGGCAGGTCGACGTTGTCTACATGGACTTTAGCAAGGCCTTTAACAAGGTACCGCATGGTAGGTTGTTGCAAAAAGTTAAATCTCACTGAATCCAGGGTGAGATAGTCAATTGGATATAAAATTGGCTTGGCGACCAAAGTGGCTGTGGATGGTTGTTTTTCAAACTGGAGGCCTGTGACCAGCGGTGTGCCTCAGGGATCGGTGCTGGGTCCTCTGTTATTTGTTTTATCTATTAATGATTTGTATGAGAATGTAGGAGACATGGTTAGTAAGTTTGCAGATGACACCAAGATTGGTAGTGGATAGTGAAGAAGGTTATACAAGATTGCAACAGGATCTTGATCAATTGGGCCAGTGAGCCGATGAATGGCAGATGGAGTTTAAATGTGAGGTGACGCATTTTGGTAGATCAGATCAGGGCAAGACCTACTCAGTTAATGGTCGGGAGAGCTACAGAACAAAGATATCTAAGGGTACTGGTTCGTAGCTCCTTGAAGGTGGAGTCGCAGATGAACAGGATGGTGAAGAAGGCATTCAACATGATAGGTTTTATTGGTCAGGATATTTTATACAGGTGTTGGGACGTCTTGTTGAAGTTGTACAAGACATTAGTAAGACCACACATGGAATACTGTGTTAAGTTCTGGTCACCCTATTATAGGAAGGAGATTGTTAAACTAGAAAGAGTGCAGAAAAGATTTACGAGGATGCTACCAGGATTTGATGGTATGAGCCATAAGGAGAGGCTGGATAGGCTGATACTTTTTTCCCTAGAGCATAGGAGTCTTATAGAGGTCTATAAAATAATGAGGGGCATAGATAAGGTAGATAGTCAACATCTTTTCCCAAAGGTAGAGGCGTCTAGATCTAGAGGGCATAGGTTTAAGGTGAGAGGGGAGAAATACAAAAGAGACCAGAGGGGAAATTTCTTCACACACAGGGTGGTGAGCATCTGGAACGAGCTGCCAGGGGCAGTGGTAGAGGTGCATGCAATTCTTTCCTTTAAAAAACAGTTAGTTACATGGGCAGGGTGGGTATATAGGGATATGGGCCAAATGCGGGCAAGTGGGACTAACTTAGTGATAGAAACTGGGCGGCATGGACAAGCTGGGCCAAGGACCTGTTTCCATGCTGTAAACATCTATGACTCTAATGTGTTTGTTACCGTTTTGTGGATATTAAGATATATCTTCCACACATTGCATTTTATTTGTAATGTAACATTCGATTTGCTTTAATGTGGGTTTTTGTGCATTTTAAACGTTTTGGTTGTAATTTAACAATACAATGCAACATTGCTTAAACAATGATGCTTATACATTTTTCATGCTGTCTTCCACCCAATGGCTTCAATGCATGTAAGTAACTGTGATTGACGTTAACTTTTCTCCCTTATTCCATCATTTTTTTATTGTTTCACTCATCAACATTTAAAAGTTAAAGCTGCATTACATTTTGTTGGAAACCCCAGTTTCTATATTTGGTTAATAAAGATTAAACTTTTGAAAAGCAAATTGAACTCAGGAGTGCAGCAATTAGATTCCTTGCTTTACTTATGTTAGTGCAGGCATGATGTCCAGCAGCAAATTTGCCAGCCTATTCACCTTGATCAGAACTCAACAGAACTATTCGGTGCACAGTAAAAGACCCCTGGCCTTCTGATACCTCACTCGCATAACATGTTTTCTCTGTCATCTGTTCAAGCAGTGGTATTACGTCAAGTCCCACGCCTCAGCAGCTAATTCTTCACCCTCCTCTCTTATTCCTCGCCCTCCCCTTCAGTACTATAATGAAACTTTGTATTGGTCCTCCTGTCAACTGAGAAAGTGGTGGCGTTGTTGACAGTGATTCATGGCAGAGTGAGAGTAGATGTTGCTTGAGGAGAAGTGGAGTAATGGAAATATATATATTTGAATTGCATTTGTATGTCTTCCCTTAGATTTCTTCCATATTGAAAGTGACCTACTTCTCTAATTCCATGGTTCTCAGACCTTTTGGTTGAAGTGATGTCCACGATCCAAATGATAATACGGTATAATACCCATAGAATAGAAGTGCTGCATCTAAAAAATAGAATAGAATCCCTACAGTGCAGAAGGAGGCCATTCGGCCCATCCGGTCTGCACCAACCCACCGAAAGAACACCCTACCTAGGCCTAATACCCCGTCCTATCCTTTGGACACTAAGGGTCAATTTAGCATGGCCAATCCACCTAACCTGCACATCTTTGGACTGTGGGAGGAAACCAGAGCACTCGGAGGAAACTCTCATAGAGATGGGAAGAATGCACAAACTCCACTCCAACACTAACCCGAGGTTGGTATCGAACCCGGGTCTCTGGCGCTGTGAGGAAGCAGTGTAAGCCACTGTGCTACCATTCCACCAAAGAGTATTTTAATAATGCTTTATGAAGATCAGGTATTTGCTTACGTATATCAGTCAGGTGGGTGTACTTCCTCCTCCCTGCAGGATCCGTCTATCCTTGTCAGGAGCACAGAGAGCAGGAATATGGCAAGAACAAAGTGCAGAGAAAGCACAAAGGAAACAGATGAGAGCAAGATCCTGGGTTTGTAGAATCCCTGCAGTGCAGAAGGAGGCTATTCAGCCCATCGAGGCTGCGCCGACCCTTGGAAAGGGCACCCTACCTAGGCCCATTCCGCGCTCTAACCCTGTATCCCTACCCAACCTTTGGACACTAAGGGCAATTTAGCATGGCCATTCCACCTAACCTGCACATCTTTGGACTATGAGAGGAAACTGGAGCACCCAGAGGAAACCCAAGCAGACACAGGGAGAAAGTGCAAACTCCACACAGCCACCCGAGGTCGGAATCAAACGTTGTGAGGCAGCATTGCCAACCACTGTGGCCCCCCCCCCCCAAAAATTAACAGGAGCACTGGGTCAGCAAACACTTGGAAAGATCAAGAGCAGAGCTTCGGCTGCCACTAATTCTTGTTGTTGGCCAAAGCACTGTCACATTATTTAGCAGACCCCCTAAAGAATGCCAGGGGTCTGTGAGCCCGGTTTTTGAGAGCCATTGCTCTAATTAAGGGTATTACTGGAGAAACAACTCCTCCTGTGATAACATTACACTGTAATGATTTATGAATGTTCAAACTGCGGAGAGATGCACTATTAAATGAACATTAATGATCTTAATTCGCTACACTGTTTTAGGATGTGTAGGCTAAATGTTTGTGTCAATGCATAATGATACCTTATGAAAATATAATGCAGCTTTAACGGAATGATTGAATTGCTATGTAAGACTCATAATTTTCCTGTAAGTACACTAGAAATGATTTGATGTTTATTCTAATTGGCAACAGCAATATTGGACTCCAGTTTTTCATTATGAACTACATGACTTTAAACCATTAATGACGTGAGTGGCATTTGCTTTAATAAAATGTTGTGACTGAAGACAAAGTCTTTGTGTCTTTACCATTGACCTTAGTTAACAAAAACCCTCCCATAACTCCAATGCTTCCGGTTTCGAACAGGATGATATATTATCAACATGTAAGAGAGACTGGAAGCCCCCAGCTCCCCAATAGATTGCCCTCAATCTGTCTTTAGCAAGACCACAAACATATTAAGTGGACACTTTAAGGGCTAAGAAAGGAGAGAATTTTGCAGACAAACTAGTATTTAGAATGGGCACATAAGAATGCATGTTATGGGACCTATAGCGCGCCCATTTTGTTGGTGCATTAAGTCTCCTTGGCTCCTGCCGAAACCGATTAGATAGCCACAGATCATACAAGCATTTCTTCAAACCCTGGCTTAGAATTGCCCTAAAACGCACAATTATTTAGAATGGTTCCATGCATGTGAGTAAGGTTTCAAAAGTGAAATTTAACATATATTTCAACTTGCATTTTAAAGTGGGAGAGTAAAAAAAAAAATTAAAAGTTTTGCAATTTTCCATATTAACCTTTGTGAAAAGTGAATTATTTTGCAACTTTCCTCTCGTCAAAGGAACAAAAAAAATCCCTTTATTTCCTTCAGCTGGATTGCAGCTTAGATGTTCTTTGGTAGCTCAACACTACAAAATGTCCATTGGCACTAAGAATACTGTCAATGAAGCCTGTGAAAATACTTACAGAAAAAAATAGGAGTCTATTTAATTTCTATAACCGATTAAGGTGTTCAGCAAAATAGTAGGATCATTCAAGGTGCGTTTTCCCATCCCAAGGAAGTTTGCTCTTTAAAAAAGTTGATGTTCAATGATTAGTTAATATTATTTTTAGTTTCAAGATGCAGGTATATCCCACTAAAAGCAATTTTACTCAAAATAAGATATGCACATAGAGCATCTTACAATGAACCCTTTTGTTTTTACTAGATTTTAGCTGAAGAAAAAATTTGAATCCTGTTTTAATATCACCCATTATTCAATTGTATTATCAACTACATTTCATTTCATCCCGTTTTTTTTAACAAACAATTTTATTGAGGTATTTTTTGGCATTGTAAACAGTTACAGACATCAACAAAAAGAAAGCAAAAAAGGCAAAAATGTGCAAACATCCACGTACAATCAATACTTCAATCGTACCACACTGCACAGGCCCGCGCCTCTCCCATCGGCACTACCCGCCAATTTATCCCTCCTACTCTACTCTAACCTCCCCCCCCCCCCCCCCCCCCCCCCCCTGCTGACGCTCACTCTCCCACAAAGAAGTCAATGAATGGTTGCCACCTTTGGGCGAACCCCTGTACAGATCCCCTCAAGGCGAACTTAATTTTTTACATCCCCAGAAAACTCGACATGTCCGAAAGCCACAACTCATGGAGTCCCTCCATGCCAATAATATTCGTCGCCGGGCTATCAGGGAAGCAAAGGCCAAAACATCGGCCTCTTTCTCACCCTGGTCTCCCGGGTCCCCCGAAACCCCAAAAATTGCCACCCCTGGACCCATCGCCACCCTTGTTTTTAGCACCCGGGACACGATCCCAGCAAATCCCTCCCAGTACCCCCTAAGTATCGGACATGTCCAAAACATGTGTACGTGGTTCGCTGGTCCTCCTGCGCACCTAGCGCATTTGTCCTCTACCCCAAAGAATTTGCTCATACGAGCCACCGTCATGTGGGCCCGGTGAACGACCTTAAATTGAATCAGGCCGGGCCTGGCACATGTTGCGGTCGAATCTACCCTACTCAGGGCTTCTGCCGACAGCCCGTCCTCCACTTCCCCATCTAGCTCCTCCTCCCATTTGAGTTTCAGTTCCTCCATCTGGGACCCTTCCTCCTTCATGAGCACCTTATAAATATCGGAGACTCTACCCTCTCCACCTTCCCCTCTAGAGACTATTCTGTCCTGGATCCCCATTGGCAGGAGGCGTGGGAAGGATGGGACCTGTCTACGGACAAAGTCCCGCAACTGTAGGTACCTGAAATCGTTTCCCCTTACCAGACCATTCATCCCGTTTTTTTAATATAACAAGTATTTAATCTCCGAATAACTTGAATTAGCGATAATTATTTTCAATTTGGTACATCAAATCCTAACAAATATGAAACCTCATATGAAAATTTCCAGGAATGCTAAAACTTTTCTCATGTAGTTTCGCTGTTTTGTAAATGAATTGTCATGTTCATGATATGCAACGTATTCTCTCAATGGGCTTCCTTTTCAGTCTTTGACCAACTAGATCTCGTCACATACGAAGAGGTAGTAAAACTACCAGCCTTCAGAAGGAAGACGCTAGTGTTACTAGGTAAAAATAAAATCTTAATTTAGTACAAAAATTGAAGAATGGTAATTAGAAAAAAATACAACCAACATTATATTTTAAAAAAGAATAAAGATTTTTTTTACCACTTTTGCATCTTTTTTTTGTTTGCGGTAAAGGTGCCCATGGAGTAGGGCGAAGGCACATTAAAAACACTCTGATCACAAAGCATCCAGACAGATTTGCGTACCCAATTCCACGTAAGTGGTGGCCTTTGAAATGTTGTGTTTGTCTGAAGTTGTATTTTTTTTATTCGTTCATGGGACATGGGCATCGCAGACTGCGCCAGCATTTATTGCCCATCCCTAATTGCCATTGAGGAGGGCACTTAAGAGTCAACAACATTGCGGTGGGTCTGGAGTCACATGTAGGCCAGACCGGGTAAGGACGGCAGATTTCTTTCCTTAAAGGGCATTAGTGAACCAGATAGGTTTTTATGACAATCAACAATGGTTTCATGGTTATCACTGGACTTTTAATTCTAGATTTCTATTGCATTCCAATCTGTAGTGGCAGATTTGGACCTAGGATCCCGGAGCAGTAATCTGGGTCTCTGGATTACTAGTCCGGTGATAATACCACTACTCCGTCACCTCCCTCTTAAATTCTTAAATCAAAGTTGCTGTGGTTTGTTGGACTACCATGAATATTATATATGATATATAGCATTTAAACAAGCATAGATGTCAATATTTCTCATGTGAGAGATCAAAACTAATGCCATGTTACAAGTCTCACATGTACTTACTGACTTGCATTTTCATCCAAATTGGAGAATGCTCTCAGCCAAGGGATTCTCACAATCAAACTCTTCAGAGTGAGGGTTTGACTCAGAAATGGGCATTGTTGATTTTCTATCATCACAAAGATACAGTGGGTGGATTCTCCAGTTGCCAATGCTGAAATCACGTTCGGCGATCGGCCGGAGAATCAATGTTGGCGCCAAAATCGGGGCAGCGCCGCTTTCGCGATGCTCTGCCCCTTCCAAAATGGCATGTTCTAGGCATACACTGCATGCTGTATCAACGGCCTCAGGACGTTGCCTAAGGCCCACCCACCAATGCTCCGCCCCCGACCGGCCGAGTTTCCGACGGCGTGGATCTCTCATGGTATTATTTGTCAGGAACTCGGCGTGGCGACTGCGAACTCAGTCCAGCGCCGCCACAGTCGGGGGAGATTCGATCCACGGGCGGGAGGACTTTGGCAGGGGCCAGGGGCACTGTTGGGGGGTGGTCCAACGTCTTGCCGGGCGGCTGAGGGGAAAGACGGCACCGCGCATGCTCCCACCACCCCCCAAACAACGGTCCACCTGACAATATCAGCATCAAATAGAACAAAACATCCCAAGGAGAAAAAAAGAAAAAGGAATCGCCTATAGTCACCATTGACATATATCGTCCACCCCAATTTAAAGCTCTCATCCTAGTGTTTCATTTCCTTCATGGCTTCAACACTCCTCACCTCTGTAACCCCCTCGAGCACTGCAACCCCCTCAGACCTTTGTGCTCCATCTCATCCTGCTTCCTTCATCCACCATTGGTCACCATGTTTTCAGCCATCTAGGCTTCAGGTTCTCTCCCTAAAACTCTCCATCGCTCTCCTCCATTAAGATCTGCATTAAGACCCTTACGAAAGCTTGCTCATTTGGCGAGGGTTTTAGTCACCCCTCCTGTTGTCTACTCTTTTGTCTTGGTGTCAATATTTTGCCTGATTAAACTCTTGTGAAACAACTTTGAATTGTTTTCTGTGATGCAGGCATTATTCAAATGGAATTCATTATTGGCAAGATAGCACCCAGATTCATATCCCAGCATACTAGTATCTTCCAAAGAGAAGAAGAATTTTTATTAGCGTCACAAGGAGGCTTTCATTAACTCTGCAGAATAGAACATACAGTGCAGAAGGAGGCCATTCAGCCCATCGAGTCTGCACCGACCCACATAAGCCCTCACCCTATCCCAATAACCCCTCCCAACCCTTTTGGTCACTAAGGGCAATTTATCATGGCCAATCCACCTAACCTGCACGTCTTTGGACTGTGGGAGGAAACCGGAACACCCGGAGGAAACCCACGCAGACACGGGTGAACGTGCAGACTCCGCACAGACAGTGACCCAGCGGGGAATCGAACCTGGGGCCCTGGCGCTGTGAAGCCACAGTGCTATCCACTTGTGCCACCGTGCTGCCCTATATAATATAGTTGTTTATAATCTGTGTTGCAGCTAAGTCACTTCTTGCTATGCAATTAATAAAAGTCTTCAAATGTGATCATATCTTCATTAGATTGCAATGTAAACCCATAAATGTTTGGAATAAAGCATAATCTTGTTTCTGATTTAAACTGCCCTGCTTCCAGGGAAGAAATATAGTTTGAGGAGCCAGGCATGAGTTGGAGCCTTAAATTGTATCTGTAATATCTCTCCCTAATGTAAAATTGTTTGTCTTCATAGATACTACCAGACCTGCCAGAAAAGATGAAGAAAATGGTAAAAATTACCATTTTGTTTCACATGATCAAATGATGCAGGATATTTCCAATAATGAATATCTGGAATATGGCAGCCATGAAGATGCAATGTATGGAACAAAGCTGGAAACGATACGCAAAATCCATGAACAAGGATTGATTGCAATACTAGATGTTGAGCCGCAGGTATTGATGAACTGTTGATGGTCAGTTATGGATAGGAACAAAACATTGCAATGTGAAGATTTCTGTTCAAGCTTCTGTTTTATTTCACAGTCCAAATTTAAGGAGTTTAATATTGTGTTGCACGTTTTACTATGGGTGTAATACGCGTTTATTGGAGTGTATTAACACGCCTCCGTTTAAAGGCCGTGTGCTTAACACTACTAGGCTCTATGTATGTATTTTCAGCTCAGGAGTCGCCAGATGCCGTATAGACACCTCACAAATATTCCAAGGTCAGGTTCAAAGTAATAAAACGATACACCGATTAGTAAGTTCCAAACGATCAATATTTATTATACAATTATAATAAATACGCATGCACACGCTAAGGGACTAAGCTATGACTAAACTAAGCAATCAGAATACTTAACTAAACAGGAACAGGCAAGGTCAGGGAGCGAGGCCTTCGTTCTGGTCTTGGTCTGCAACCTTCAGAGAGCGTGCTGGTCACTGGGGGTCTAGTGGGCCTGGTTCGCGTAGCGAGCGTCGTATTGGCACTTACGGTTCGGCGGCTGGTGCTCAACGGCTGGAGTCAGGATACAATTCGAAGTTCTTGGTCAAAGCCGGAGCACGAAACAACAGACAGGACCATGGGTGGGGGTCTATCTTTTATAGGGGTCCCCAATGTCCTTGCCTTTTCTGGGCGGGCTTTACCTTCAGGTAGCGATTGGATCACTCCCAATCGATATCTTTTGAATTCCTCCAATGTGAGGGTCTTTCTTGATGGCGGGGGCGGTTTCTATAGTGGATACTTCTGGTGCCGCTCTGTCTGGACATCCACTTAAAGTATCTTATTCAAACCCAAATGTTGCCATTGTGTGTGCCTAGATCTGGACTGCCTCATTAGTATGTAAAGCGTTTTGCCATTATCACCTTTGGTTTGAGATCTTCCACCTGGCCAGAAACTAGTTTTGCTGCTTGCAAAATGCTAATGAGTGTTTGCAGGCTGCTGCCTTGGCTAAACTGCTTTTCCCTGCAGTCTTAGCGATTCTCCATTTTGTTTAGTTCAGTGTCCATTTTAGGTGGCTACAGTGGCTACAATTGTTAATGGATTCACTTAGGCTGATGCCAATACTTTCTCTTTTTAACATGGTGTGCAGTGGTACAAGACAAGGGTTCGTGTGCAATTTACAAGAGCCATGCTCGACATTTATGTGTGTTCTTTGCACCTACAAAAAGTTTCTTGTGGATAGATGAAAGAAGAAAGACAGTGTAGTAATATTAACAGAGTATTTAAATACTTTTATTGCTTGTTTACTAATAAATCCCTCATGTGAAAGAAGCACTAGTTTGTTATCAGACAGATATCTGGATAAGTTAGCTATGATGATAAAATATATGTTGTAATAAGACAAAATGCAAGGTGCAGTGCCGCTTTCTCAGTGACCAAACTATTGTCGGCAATTGTGGCTGAATCACACAGACCATGAAAGGCCCCTTACTGCTATTAATTGATTTCATTTGAGTGGATAGGGACTCGGCAGTTGGGCTCAATCCCATTGGAACAATTCCACCCTCCTGATCAGTATACAGTGATCTCTGGTGGAAGAACAAGTATGTGAACTTTGGTTGAGGAAAAGAATAGGCCTGCTCAATACTGTGCAAATCTCTCTAGTCAAATAGCTCACTATTGAGGTTCACTGTGCCTACCTGGGTGAGGAACTGGAAGGCAGCAAGCATCACCATACCTTTACCCCAATAATAGTCAATGTTTTCAGGAAAGGAGAAGAACGGAAAAAGTAACAAGAAAACTACATAATGACATACTATGATAAAACAGGCAACATTTTGCTGATGTTCATTTAATTATTCATTCTTTATAGGAATGTGCTGTTTTCTGTACTTTAAAATCTGAGATCAGGTCAACTCTCCAATTTTGTACTTTTTACAAAACTAGCATGATTCAAATTCCTGATGAGAGTCTAAAATCTGGTTTATGAACCTGGATCATTTTAGTAATAGCTCTATGCTTGCTTCATTTAAATATTCATCAAAGCAACAAAACAAATCAATGCAGTGTTCTTTCTTTTAATGAAAATGGCATTTTGAAGAAACTTATGATTTACCAAAGGCCCTGATGGTCAAACCAGCAAGCATTGGAGCACTGCAGACCAGGAAGATGCTTATTTGATCCACAATTAACTGATCTTAAAGAGATAGAGCTGACATGAGCACCTCCGGGATAAGGAGATATATGAGGCAGGGATCCCCAGCTCTTGATTGCAATTAATCAGAAGAAAATATATTTTTAAAACTTTCAGAGTTGCTGCTGCATTAATTGTATTTCCAAATGTTCTATAGATTTCAACAACAAAAGCTCTTAAGGTGATTTTAACCAACAATTCCACTTCATTTAACCAGCTCCCAACTACATAAATCCTAGATCTATGTCAAATTGAGTTCTATTCAGTGCTTTATATACAGTGAATCAGAGGAAGAATTGGAATGTTGATGAGATTTATTGTGCTATTAATACAAAATCTAACCACAATGGAATGGATGAGAATTCACAATAAGCACTCCAGTGGAGTGACTATGATTTGCATGCACCTACCACAGTATGAACACCTGCGTTTTAAATTTTTAACAAAACATGTTAAAAGTTAGTAAATGCTGTGGGGTGTGTGTGCTCAAAGGGGATTTCTGGGCTTTCCTAGGGCCGGGCAAGGGGAAAGGGACCCGGGCGGGGAAACCGGCCAGTGAACGGAAGTGAGGTGGGGGAAGGGGCTGCAGCCATCGGAGCTTGGCAGAACGGGGCCCGAGTGATCTAGCCGGGGTGGAAAGTTTGGGGGAAGGAACAGAGGTTGGGGGGAGGAGTTTTACATAAGGCAGTGGATGGAAGGAGTTGGAGAGGGGGGGCCGTTTACAACTCTTGGGTATAACGTACGGTACTCTTTCAGAGGTTGGACGGCATTAAGTGTGGGTGGGGGGGGACAACTCTTGGGTATCACGTACGGTACTCTTTTAGAGGTTGGATGGCATTGGGTGGGGGGGGAGTGGACTCCATGGGCGGTCCCGGACTCCTTTTTTCTTTTTTTCCTTTGTTTTTTGTTTCCACCGTGGGAGGGTTTGTTTTATTGGATGCATATCTTGACAGGTGGGCCGTTGTTTGTGGTGGTGGGAGGATGGGACCATTGTTATTGTTAAGGGGATTGATTTTGTATTTGTTACCGTTTACTGTTTGTGGGTGGGGTGTAAATTTTGGAGGAAAATGTGGAAATGGAGAATAAAAGCATTTATTTTTAAAAAGTAAGTAAATGTTTTTCCAGAATTCCATAAAGATAATGAAGATAAGGTTCTCTTTTGGCATGTCAAGAATTAATTCAATTCATCTAAAATAAATAAGAAAACAAATCATAATTGGTATTTTGTCTGCTCCCATTTGTCATGAGTGTCATGTGAGAGTCCCTTTAAGAAAAGTGTGTTTTATCAAATGGCTGCAGTGATGTCATTGTGTGGGTGGAGCTGGAATGCGATTCTGCTTTTTACTTTTGTTTTGAGCTGGAAGCTCTTTGGCTCTATGTTTTAGTTTCGCTTTCAGTTGGAGAGCTGCACTCAAACCAAGCAGGTGTATACTGGTGTCTCTCTGTATGTTAAACAAGGTGTTTAGATCACTTGATAATTTAAAAGTGAACTATTCTCTTCAAGAATTCAAACCTACTTTCTTGGTTAAAAAGTGTTTTGGCTTATGGATGTTGTTGGGAAAGTTACTAAGGGTTACCTATAGAGTACTGTATCTTTTTGGGGGGTTATCAGTGTTGGTAGTTGGTAAGATGTTTACTGTGGGTTTATAAAATGTTAACTGGATTCATAGAATAAGCATTGTTTTTGTTTAAACATACTTAAGATCTCTGTTGCATCATACCTGTAAAGTGGGCCCTTGTGCTCCCCATAACCAAAATCTATTAAAAGTTGCGGGTCAGGTGAACTCCATGATATACTTGGTGTTCTCTAAACCCTGGCCCATAATATGGGAGACTGCAAACTAATTAAGAATGAGCATATTTACAGTTCCATTCCTCCAGTCAGTCCATTCTGGTTTATCTTCATTTACAAATCAGCAGTTTAATCTGTTTCAGGAAATGACACTGATCTGGGCATTGACAGACTTGCTGGAGTACAGATCAGAAAATGTTCCCTGAAATGTAGCTACCTTGTGGAGCTGAGGGGTTCATGTGTTAGACATTTGTCGTATATGAGATGTAAATTTACCACATCCATGGTTTAGTTTAATGCTCAACTCAAGTTTACTGATCCTATGAACTCTTTGTCCCATATAGGCACTGAAGGTTTTGAGAACTGCAGAGTTTGCCCCATTTGTTGTTTTCATTGCTGCCCCGACCATCACTCCAGGCATGACTGAGGTAATGAACAATTCTGTTGTTTTATCTTAGTTTAAATTTTGTGGATTTTGTACGTCCTGCCTTATATTTTAATCTTTCACTGATAGCAATTAATTGAGCTACATTGGTGATCTTTGAATGCTTAAATGGTTATCCAATTACCAATTTAATATTATGACAACCACTCAATGTGCTTCTTAAAATTTATTCTTGTGAAACTGTTTGAATTTAACTCTGCAGCTGAACAAAATGCCGTATGGTGAACAGAAATGTTTCATTTAGCAATGGCATCAACAATGTTTCTCTCAGCGGTGATTCTTAATTCTGTAGCTTTCTCTGTCTAATGGATGTGCAAAACTAATTCAGTATCAAATGGATAATAATGTTATAGTTAGCTCAATACTAGTAATAGTGATTGATGGACTGTAGAGTTAGTTGATGGGAGTAAAACACTGCTTTGTCTGATGAGAAATTCTTAACAGCCTTAATGCCAACTTCAGCCACATTCCAGTAGAACAGTTTTTTAATGTTTTGTAATTATATTTGTATGTCTATATCTAATTCATTCAGTTTGATTTAAGGTAACTTCTGAACTACAGCAAAAACTTTTATGAAAGACATTCTGCTCGCTCTTCTCCATTCAAAAGCAGCCTAGTCTGATAATTGAATTTTCGGGCAATTTACACATTTCTGGAGTTCTTAACTAAGCTGCACAATATAGGCCCTTTTAGATGATGAAATGTTCCATTGCAGGCAATACTAGATCTGTCTTTGTAGAAGTCCATCCTCCTTTGTTTAAAAAGGAAAGACGAGCCACTCCTATACTGCTTTTCATGACCACGGAACATCTCAAACTTCTTCATGGAGAGTGCTTTTGAAGTGCACTCTCTCACTGTTGTAATGTAAGAAAAAATTAGATTTATGGACCAATATTTTGTTCTGTCAAGGCAAAGTGAAATATTTTTCTGTATTTGAACCTAGTGTTCCTAAAAAAATTGTAATTTTATAATTCCTTGAATATATGTAAATACCCCATCGCGCTTCACAAGAGCAAGCAGCTCACAAAATTAACAAGGAGTCATCAGGACAGGGGACCAAAAGCTTAATCAAAGATGTAGGTCTCAAGGAACATCCTAATGGTAGAGAAAGAGAGAGATGGAGTAATGGAAAGGTGTGGGAGATGAATTTCAGAGATTAGGGCACACACAGCAGATGATCAGCTGCCAGTAGTGGAGCAAAGGAAATTAAGGATGCACAAGAGACAGGAACTGGAGGAACACAGAGATTTTAAGTTGTTGGACTGAAGGAAGTTACACATATAGGGATTGGCAAGACCTTGGGGGAATTTAAACACAAGAATGTTTTTAATTTGAGGCATTGGTCCTGGAACCGTTGTGGTCAATGAGCACAGGGTGATGGATGAACTGCACTTGGTCGAAATTAAGATACTGCAGAGTTTTGGATGTGTTCAAGATTATGGAAGGTGCAGGATTGAAGACTGGCCAGGAGCACATTAGAATATGGGGAGGCAGTGGCATAGTGGTATTGTCACTGGAATACAGTAGTAATCCAGAGACCCAGATAATGATCTGGGGACCCAGGTTCGAATCACACCATGGCATGTAATGGAATTTAAACTCAATTAAATATCTGGAATTCAAAGTCTAATGATGACCATGAAACCATTGTTGATTGTCGTTCACTAATGTCCTTTAGGGAAGGAAATCTACTGTCCTTACCTGGTCTGGCCTACATGTGACGTCAGACCCACAGCAATGTGGTTGACTCTTAAATACCATCTGAAATGGCCTAGCAGGCCACTTAGTTGTGTTCAACCGCTACAAAAACACAAAAAAGGAATGAAACCGGCGGACCACCCGGCATCGAACCAGGCACTGGAAACGACAAGGGCAAATCCAGCTCTGCCGACCCTGCAAAGTCTTCCTTAATAACATCTGGGGGCTTATGCCAAAGCTGGGAGAATTGTCTCACAGACTAGTTAAACCAGTACCTGACATAGTCATACTCACAGAATGATACCTTTCAAACAGTGTCCCAGAAACCATTCCAGCAGAGGTGGTGACACAGTGGTATACAGTCGGGAGGGGGTTGCCCTGGGAGTCCTCAACATCAACTCTGGACCCATGAAGTCTCATAGCTTCAGGTTAAACATGGGTAAGGAAACATCCTGCTGATTACCACATACCGGCCACCATCAGCTGATGAATCAGTACTCCTCCATGTTGAACACCACTTGGAGGAAGTACTGACGGTGGAAGGGCGCAGAATATGCTCTGGGTGGGAGCTTCAATGTCCATCACCAAGAGTGGCTCGGTAGTACCATCACAGACCGGGCTGGCCAGGTCCTAAAGCTGCTATACTGGGACTGCAGCAGGTGGTGAGGGAACCAACAAGAGGGAAAATCATCCTCACCAACCTGCCTGCTGCAGACGCATCTGTCCATGACAGTATCGGCAGAAGTGACCACCGCACAGTCCATGACATCAAGACAGCAATTGACCAAGTATGGCATCATGGAGCCCTAGCTAAACTGGAGTCAATGGGAATCAGGGGAAAAACTCTCCGCTGGTTGGAGTCACACCTGGCACAAACGAAGGTGGTTGTGGTGGTTGGAGGTCAGACATCTCAACTCCAGGACATCACTGCAGGAGTTCTTCGGGGTAGTGTCCGAGGCCCAACCATCTTTAGGTGCTTCATCAATGACCTCCCTTCCATCAAAAGGTCAGAATTGGGGATGTTTGCGGATGACTGCACAATGTTCAGCACCATTTGCGACTCCTCAGATAATGAAGCAGTCATGTCCAAATGCAGCAAGACCCCCTGGACAATATCCAGGCTTGGGCTGACAAGTGGCAAGTTACTTTCGCGCCACACAAATGGTAGACAATGACCATCTCCTACAAGAGAGGATCTAACCATTACCCTTGACATTTAATGGCATTACCATCACTGAATCCTCCACAGTCAACCTCCTGGGGGTTACCATTGATCAGAAACTGAACTGGACTAGCCGTATTAATACTGTGGAATCAGGGCAGGTCAAAGTCTAGGAATCCTTTTTTAATACATTTAGAACAGACAACTCTCTTTTTCCCTGTTAAGGGGCAATTTAGTGTGGTCAATTCACCTACCAGGCACATATTTGGGTTGTGGGGTGAGACCCACACAGACACAAGGAGAATGTGCAAACTCCACATGGACAGTGACCCAGGGCCATGTTTGAACCCAGATTGTCACACCACGAGGCAGCAGTGCTAACCACTGCACCACTGCAGCCCAGAGGCTAGGAATCCTACAGTGAATAATTCACCTCCTGACCTTCCAAAGCCTATCCACCATCTACACAGCACAAGTCAGGAGTGTAATTGAATACTCTCCACTTGCCTGGATGAATGCAGCTCCACCAACACTCAAGAAGCTCGACATCATCCAGGACAAAGCAGGCCGCTTGATTGCTCCTCCTTCCACAAACGTTCAAACCATCCACCACCAACAAACAGTGGCAGCCATGTGCACCATCTACAAGATGCACTGCAGGAACTCACCAAGGTTCCTTAGACAGCACCTTCCAAATCCACGACCACTACCATCTAAAAGGACAAGAGCAGCAGATATCTAGGAACCCCACCACCTGGAGATTCCCCTCCAAGTCATTCACCGCCCTGACTTGGAAATATATGACCATTCCTTCACTGCCGCTGGGGCAATACCCAGGAACCCCCTCCCTAACAGCATAGAGGGTGCACCTACACCTCAAGGACTGCAGCGGTTTAAGAAGGCAGCTCACTACCACTATCTGAAGGGCAACTAGGGATGGGCGATAAATGCTGGCCTAACCAGTGACACCCACATCCCGTAAACTATTTTTTTTTAATGTTAAAATAGTTGATTCTGGAGGTGACAAAGGCATGGATGAAGGCTGAGGCAATGTAGAGTTCTGCAAAATTATGAAGGTGGAAATAGACACTCTTGATGATAGAGAGGATATGCAGCCAGGAGTTCAGGTCAGAGCCAAATAGGGCACCAAGGCTGAGTACAATCTAGTTCAGCCTGAGAATGTGATCAGGATGGGGAGAGGAATTTGGTGCCTTGGGGACAGTGTTTTTGCAGGGTTGAGAGAAGTGGTGGTCAGCATATAGGACAGAAATGGGAGGGATTCTTGCAGGCTCCAGGTGTAATAGAGTGCAGGAAAAGAAGCCATTACAAACGAACATTTGCAGATCATTTTCAAAGCCATATGGGTATAAATCAATACTCCGTCCCTTCAACTTAACTCCCAAGTTCGTAAATATTTATATTTGGACATTTTGTCCAATTCCTCCTCCAGCCATGCTTCTGACCTCTCTGAATAGGATTGTTAAACTATTTCTATATTGTGGTAAGTTTTTGGAGTTTGCACAATTCTCTCCATGGCTGCGTGGATCTCACTCCAGTAACCCAAAAAGATGTGCAGGGTAGATGGATTGGCCATACTAAATTGTCCCTTAAATGGAGAAAAATAATTGGGTACTCTAAATTTATATTAAAATATGGTAAGTTTAGTGGTAGATCCAAGATCACTAGGAATTAAGTTGGAACTGTCCAAACTGCAACATCGAAAAGAAAGAAAACTGTCACACTGGATTGCAGCTCGGGACCCACAGGTGAACTTACGATACCATCCTTCCACTGTGCTATCCAGAAGCCACCCCTCCACAAAAAAAGACATGGATTTTATCATCCAATTTTTTTTTTTTTTAAAAGCCAGGATCGAACCTGGGACCTCGGCGCCGTGAGGCAGCAATGCTAACCACTGCGCCACCATGCTGCCCTTATAATTCAATTTTGGTGCCACATTATTGAGTTTTTACACTAGTCATTTTTCAAGGAAGAAAGAACCATGACGGCAAGTCGCAGCAGTTGAAACCTAAGCTGTTGGTGAGGGTGATGAAAATTCAATCTTTTAACAAAAGAATTTGCAGCAAAGATACTTCATGACAGAGATGATTTGTAAGAGGTAAACTTAATTCATATGGCTCACTGTTTTTGTATGCAGCCTCTGTTTCACTCTCTCTTCCTTTTTGTCTGTTTCTGTACTTTTTATTTAAACTCACATTTCATGTTTATTTTCTTGCATCCTTTCTGATTTTTACATAGCTCCCAAGGTGGTGCAAAAAGCTACCTGTAAGTATTTGCATTAGCCAGGGATGAATGTATGATTTTGTTTTAGCTGTAGCAAATAGTGATGCTGTCGTTTTCATTGGAAAAAAAGGTTAGCTTTTCTTCCAATTGATCTAGATCAGAATGTGAGCACAAGCTACTTTTTTACTGCTTCCTCTCTATTCCTTTTATTTATTTGATCAAATTATCAGCAAAAAAGTAATCACATATCACTGATGACATCAGTCAAGATGCAGATAGATTTCCTTAAATTATATAGATTGTACTTACAAACATATGAATTAGGAACAGGAGTAGGCCATTTGGCCCCTCGAGCCTGCTGCACCACTTAATAAGATCATGCTGATTTGATTATAACTTCAACTCCACATTCCCACCTACTCCATTACTTCGCACCCCCTTGGCTTATCAAGGGTCTATCTACCTTTGCTTTAAAAATGTTCAAAGACTCTGCTTCCACCACCTTTTGAAGAAGAGAGTTTCATAGACTCTCAACCCTGTAAGAGCAAACATTTCTCCTTATCTCAATCTTAATGAAGCAACCTCGTTTTTTTTTAAAGTGACCCCAGTTCTAGATTCCCCTACAAAAGGAAACATCCTCTCCACTTCCACTCTGTAACTATCTTTCAGGATTTTATGTTTCAATCAAGATGCCTCTTACTCTTCTAAACTCCCGTGGATACAAGCGAAGCCTGTCTAACCATTCCTGAAAAAACAACATGCCCACTCCTGATACCAGTTGAGTAAACTTTCTCTGAACCACTTCCAATGCAATTAAATCCTTCCTTAAATAAGATGACCAATATTGTGCAAAGTACTCCAGATGTGGTTTCACTAACACCCTATATAACTAATTGTGAATCTCTGTTTGAATATTGCTGAAAAGAAAGATGTGTTGCTGAAGCTTTCTGTTTTGCATTCATCAGGACAAACACAAGAATGCCAAATTTCAAATGAATACAACAATTTATACCACAGGAGAAAAGGGTGTTGATTGGTTGGCAAGTCAACTCTGGCCAAGGCATTACCATGGCGATCTTATAATCTTCTATTTAATACTTGAAAACGTTTTTTATCATCCATATCCAGTTAATAACATATATACTATTTCAGTATTTAGCACTGCTTATTAAACAGAATCCAGAAAACAAATGTGTGATCTTGGGTGGGAAAATATTGGGTGGTTTGGTAAAGAAATCCTTTATGAAACACTTAGGGCGGAATTCTCCGCTCCCGCGTGGCATCGGGAAGGCCGTCGTGAACTTGGCTGAGTTTCACGACGGCCTCGGAGGCCACTCCTCGCACCTTATTCACCACCACCACCCCCCCCCCCCCCCCCCCCCACCCCCCCATCCCCAGGGGGCTAGGAGCGGCGTTCCGTAAATCTCGGCCGCCGGGCCTTTCCGCTTGCGTCAAGGCGGCGCACTGAGAATGACGCAACGGCGGCGCCTAAGTGACGCTAGCCACGCATGCGCAGGTTGGCTGGCTCCAACGCACGCATGCGCGGTTGCCATCTTCCCCTCCGCTGCCCCGCAAGACGTGGCGGCTTGATCTTGCGGGGCGGCAGAGGGGAAAGAGTGCGTCCCTTGGAGATGCCGGCCCGACGATCGGTGGGCACCGATCGCGGCCCAGTCCCCTCCCGAGCACGACCGTGGTGCTCACTCCCCTCTCCGCCCCCCACAAGCCACAAACAAAGCTTTGGCGCCATGTTCACGACGGCAGCGACCAAGCGCCAACCGCCGGCGTGAACAGGTCGGGAACATCAGGCCGCTCGGCCCATCCGGGCCGGAGACTCGCCGGTCACCGTGAAAAACGGCGAGCGGCGATTCTCCGAGCGGGGGGTGCCAGGGCGGCGTGTTGCGAGTCGCCCGGCCCTCCCGCGATTCTACCGCCCAGCATGGGGAGCGGAAAATTCCGCCCTTAATGTTGAATTAAGCAATTTGCATTTTTAAGCCAAGTTTTGTTCGCTGATTCTGCTTTGCCAGTTTCACGCAAGAATATTATGGAAATAAAAGCTTGCATTTATGTAACACATTTAATGTAGAAAAAAAGTTTGAGGCACTTTAAAAGCATAAAGAAAATAGATGTAAAATCAAAGCGATTTGATTAGGAGGGGTTTAGTGGAAGAGGTGTGCTTTAAAGGAAAAGAAGGAGGTGGATACTGAGGAATTTGGAGAGATTTCCAGCACTTGGCGCGTAGGAAGCTAAAGGCTGGTTGGGTAAAGGGGAGTAGGATCCACAAGATGCTGAAAAGAGAAGAACCAAGTGGACCGTTAAACAGTTACACTCGGGAGGTGGTGACATAGTGGTATTGTCATTGGACGAGTAATCCATTGAGGGGGGATCTTATTGAAACTTACAGGATATTGAGAGGTCTAGATAGAGTGGACGTGGAGAGGATGTTTCTAGTAATGTCTCCACTAGTAGGAAAAAGTAGAACCCGCGAACCTCAGACTGAAGGGACATTCTTTAAAGCTGAGGTGAGGAGGAATTTCTTCAGTCAGAGGGTGGTGAATCTGTGGAACTCTTTGCCGCAGAAGGCTGTGGAGGCCAAATCACTGAGTGCCTTTAAGACTGAGATAGATAGGTTCTTGATTAATAAGGGGATCAGGGGTTATGGGAATAAGGCAAGAGAATGGGGATGAGAAACATGTCACAATGATTGGTGGAGCAGACTTGATGGGCCGAGTAGCTTAATTTTGCTGCCAAGTCTTTGGTCTTATGGACCCAGGGAAATGCTTTGGGGACCAGGTTCAAATCCCACCACGGCAGAAGGAGGGGTTTGAATTCAATTTTTAAAAATCTGGAATCAAAAGTCTAATGATGACCATGAAACCTTTATCGATTGTCATAAACACCCATCTGGTTCACTAATGAACTTTAGGAAAGGCAATCTGTCCTTATCTGGTCTGGCCTGCATGTGACTCTTAAATGCCCTCTGAAATAACCTAGCAAGCCACTTTGTTGTATTAAACTGCTACAAAGACAGACCACCTGATATCAACCTTGGCACTAGAAATTACAATGGCAAACCCAGCCTGTCTACCCTGCAAAGTTCTCCTTACTACCATCTGGGGGCTTGTGCCAAAATTGGGAGAACTGCCTCATAGACTAGTTAAGCAACAGTCTGACATAGGCATAGTCACAGAATTGTACCTTACAGATAATGTCCCAGACACAAACATCATCGCCCAACCAGCAAGACAGACCCAGCAGAGGTGGCAGCACAGCGGTATGCAGTCGGGAGGGCGTTGCCCTGGGGGTCCTCAACATCAACTGTGGACCCCATGAAGTCTCATGGCGTCAGGTGAAAAGTAGACAAGAAAATCTCCTGCTGATTACTCCGTACCATCTCCCCTCAGTATTCCTCCATGTTGAACACCATTTAGAGGAAGCACGTGGCAAGGGTGCATAATGTACTCAGCAGGGAATTCAATGTCCATCACCAAGAGTGGCTCGGTAGCACCACGACAGAGTCCTAAAGGATATAACTTGCTGAATTGGGTCTGCGGCAAGAGGGAAAAATATACTTGACCTCATCTGCACCAACCTGCCTGCACAGATGCATCTGTCCATGATAGTTTTAGTACAAATGACCATTGCACAGTCCTCGTGGAGAAGGTCCCATCTTCACATTGAGGATACACTCCATTGTGTTATACAGCACTACCATTGTGCTAAATGGGTAGGCATTGGACAGATCTAGCAATGCAAGTTTGATCATCCATGAGGCCCTGTGGGCCATCAACAGCAGCAGAATTGTACTCATGGTGTAGCATGTCCCCCACGATACCATTACCACCTTGCCAGGCACTCAACCCTGGTTCAAGGAAGAGTGTAAAAGGGCATGCCAGAAGCAACACCAGGCATACCTGAAAATGAGGAATCAACCTGCTGAAACTACAACACAGGATTACTTGCAACCAAACAACATGAGTAGCAAGTAATAGCCAGAGCTAAGTAATTCAACAACCAACGGATCGGATCTAAGCTCCACAGTCATGCCACATCCAGTCGTTAATGGTGATGGACAATTAAACAACTCACTGGAGGAGGAGGTTCCACAAATATCCCCATCCTCAGTGATAGGGGAGCCCAGCACATCAGTGCAAAAGATAAAGCAACAATCGTCAGTCAGAAGTGCCGTGAATGATCCATCATGATTCATAAGGGGATCAGGGGTTATGGGAAGAATGCAGCCTCCCGTACCTGCCTCCCCGAACAGGCGCAGGAATGCGGTGACTAGGGGCTTTTCATAGTAACTTCATTTGAAGCCTACTTGTGGCAATAAGCGATTTTCATTTAATTTCATTTTCAGGAGAATGGGGATGAGAAAAATATCAGCCATGATTGAATGGCGGAACAGACTCTGTGGGCCGAGTGGCCTAATTCTGCTCCTATGTCTTATGGTCTTATCTCGGCCTCCTCCTGAGGTTCACAGCATCACAGATGCCAGTCTTCAGCAAATTCAATTCATTCCACAAAATGATAGAATTATAGAATCTCTACAGTGTAGGAGGAGGCCATTCAGCCCATCGAGTATGGACCAACCCTTCGAAATAGTATTCTACCCAGGTCCACTCCTCACCCACCCTGCTCTATCCCCGTGACCTAATTTGCACATCCCTGGACGCCAAGGGATAATTTAGCATGGTTAATCGACCTATATTGGACTGTGGGAGGAAACCAGAGCACCCCAGGTAAACCCATGCAGACACTGGGAGATACTGCAAAGACTATGGACCCTGACAATATTTCAACAATGGTACTGAATACATGTGCGCCAGAGCTTGCCGTGCCCCACTGGCCTCTACCTAACGATGTGGAAAATTGCACGGAAGACTTCCGGTGGCGACTTGTAGGTGGAGGTCGCACATTGGGTGGCTCCTACTAGAGCTTTCGCTTTTTGGCCCTTTTCACCCAGTTTTAGGGGGAGATTTTATATAGTCTCAAGTAAAGTTGTGGTAATCAGAGGATGAAGAAAACCCAATGGAAGAATGCGGGAAGCTTGAGTTCATTGAGGAGTGCTGTGGGAGGAATGATGGTGGAACAAGCTCGCCGTGTGGGGCTGCACCCATTACTGTGGACATGCTGGCTGAGATGATGTGGTGGAGTTTGAGCGGCAGCCTGCCAAGCGTTTTGATCAGCGTGGGAAAGGGATGATGGGACTGCTCAAACAGTTGGTGGACAATACGTTGGAACCGATAAAGGAGGCTCATGGAAATACATCGACGGCGCTGCAGGAGCAGGGAGGGGTGTTGAAGGGAGTGGAGGAGGCATTGTCGCGGCACAGTGACCGGCTCGTCTCGATGAGAGAGGAGCTGCAGAAGGTGGAGGAAAGTAATAAAGGGATGTGAGCCAATGTGAAGGACTTGGAGAACAAGAACATGGAACTGTCTGAGGGGTTGGAGGGCTGGAGGCAGACAAAGAGAACAAAGAAAAGTACAGCACAGGAACAGGCCCTTCGACCCTCCAAGCCTGTGCCGACCATGCTGCCCGTCTAAACTAAAATCTTCTGCACTTCCGGGGTCCATATCCCTCTTTTCCTTCCTATTCATAGATTTGTCAAGATGGCCCTTAAATGTCACTATCGTCCCTGCTTCCACCACCTCCTCCGCCAGCGAGTTCCAGGCACCCACTACCCTCTGTGTAAAAAACGTGCCTCATACATCTCCTCTAACCTTGCCCCTCGCACCTTAAACCTATGCCCCCTAGCAATTGACCCCTCTACCCTGGGAAAAAGCCTCTGACTATCCACTCTGTCTATGCCCCTCATAATTTTGTAGACCTCTATCAGGTTGCCCCTCAACCTCCATTGTTCGTGAGAACAAACGGAGTTTGTTCAACCTCTCCTCATAGCTAATGCCCTCTATACCAGGCAACATCCTGGTAAATCTCTTCTGCACTCTCTAAAGCCTCCACATCCTTCTGGTAGTGTAGCGACCAGAATTGAACACTATACTCCACTGTGGCCTAACCTTAGACGGAGTATCTTTCAGAGATGTTTAGCAAGTTGTTGGGGGAGGAGGAGAACACCTCCCTCTTTGAGTTGGATAAGGCCTCATCGGTCCGGCTGAAGCCAAAGGCGAATGATCCACCAAGAATCTGTTTTCACAGCTATCAGATGAAGGAGCAAGTCTTGAGATGGGCCAAGCAGAATCGGGAGGTGAGGTGGGAAGGCAGTGGTATTCACATGTATATAGTATATAGATATATATATATACCAGGATATCACAGTGGAGCTGGCAAGACGACAGGCAGCTTTAACAGGGCAACGGTGGCGCTTTGTGTGCGATTCGGTATGGTCTCGAGGTTGCGAGTCATGCGTAACTCCAGGGACTAGTACTTTGAGATGGCAGAGGCATTCGTGAGGGCTGAATGATTGGGACTGAAATGAGTTTGGACTTTGTTTTCTCATGTTGTGGTTGAGAGGGGTTGGTTTGGGGACTGTGGGATAATGTATTTAGGGGGTGTTCTTTCACTCTTGTTTAGGGTATTATCATGTTTGGATGGGCTGGGTGTGGGGTGGGGGGGTTTCTGTTGCTTTTTGTATCAGGTTTGTGGGGAGAGAGGACTCTGGTGTGGGCAGCCTCACTAGCAAATTTAAATTGATTAATGAACGGGAGCGAAGTGGGGAGAGGGGCTGAAGGCCTGTGTGGACAGGTTTCAATGGGCCTTGGAGGTGTGAATGTAGGGGGGATGGTAGAGAGGAGTGGTTTCGAGAGGAAGTGATTGGGGGATTTCGAGGGAGGGGTGGAAGGGATAACCAACTGACAGTCACTAGGGATAGGGCATGGTCCCATTTGTGGGGCAGGGCAGGGAGCCATGGTCATGGCAGATGGGGGGGTGGTGAGAGACCCCAGTCCGATTGGTAACGTGGAACGTGTGGAGGTTGGGTGGACCGGTGAAGCAGGCAAGTGTCTTAATGTATTTGCAGAGCTTGAGAGCCGATGTGGTGCTGTTGAGGGTGAAGGACCAGGTTAGGCTTCGGAAGGGTTGGGTGAGTCAGGTGTGTGGTGATTGTATATCAGTGTAGATGCAATACAACTGAGCGAGCACTAGAGGGAGCACGGGAGAGCTATAAATACAGAGGAACAGGAAGTGAGGATGACACTTCACAGAATGGGGAACTGCCAGCAGGACAGGCAAGCAGCATTGAGGTAGCTGTAAGGTAAGCACTGAAGACAGAACAAACTCACAATAATTTTTTTTTTTTGGAGGCAAGCAGCATTGAGGTAGCTGTAAGTTAAGCACTGAAGACAGAACAAACTCACAATAAAGCTCGTAGTCCCAAAATTGGAGTAGATGCTTTATTGTGAGTTTGTTCTGTCTTCAGTGCTTAACTTACAGCTACCTCAATGCTGCTTGCCTGTCCTGCTGGCAGTTCCCCCTTCTGTGAAGTGTTGTCCTCACTTTCTGTTCCTCTGTATTTATAGCTCCCGTGCTCCCTCTAGTGCTCGCTCAGTTGTATTGCATCTACACTGATATACAATCACAGCAGGGCCTGGGGGTAGTGGTACTAGTGGGTAAGAGAGTTAGGTTTCAGATGGAGATGGTGGTGGTAGATCAGAAGGGCAAATATGTTTTAGTAATGGGTGCTTTGGAGGGGAGGTTAGCGTGTATGCCCCATATTGGGATGATGTAGGGTTTACGAAGAGGATTTTGGTGGCATAACCAAGTTTGGACACGCATCAGTTAATTTTAGGTGGGGATTTAAAGACAATGCTGCATCCACAGATGGATCGATCTAAGTCACACTTGTTGACCCATTCAAAGGTGGGGGAAGGTGTTGGCAGTTTTTATGAAGGAGATGGGGGGAGCGGTCATATGGTGGTTCGTACATTCAGGGGGCAAAGAATATTCCTTTTTTTGGCAGGTGCATAATGTTCACTCGAAGATTGACTTCTTTATTATGGGAAGGTTGTTGTTGTCGAGGGTGAGGAAAGCGGAATAATTGGCGATTGGCATTTTCGATAATGCTCCACATTTGGTGGATGTGGTCCTGGAGATGAGGCCTGCACAGAGGCTGGCGTGGAGGTTGGATGTGGTCCTGGAGATGAGGCCTGCACAGAGGCTGGCGTGGAGGTTGGATGTGGGGCTGCTTGTAGATCTGGGTTTTTGTGTGAGGATGGCAAAGGTGATTGATGATTATGTGGGGTTTAAGAAGAATGGGGAGATCTCACCACCGGTGGTTTGGGAGGTGCTGCAGGCGGTGGTAAGGGGCGTGATTATCTCGTATACGAGGCAGGCAAGAGAGCAGCGGCAGAAGCTGGTGGATGAAATCTTGGAAGTTGATGGGAAGTATGTGGAGCAACCCACTCCAGAGCTTTTTTAAAAATAAATTTAGAGTACCCATTTCATTTTTTCCAATTAAGGGGCAATTTAGCGTGGCCAATCCACCTACCCTGCACATCTTTGGGTTGTGGGGGCGAAACCTGTGGTGATATGCATCACTAAACCCACGCAAACACAGGGAGAATGTGCAAACTCCACACGGATAGTGACCCTGAGCCGGGATCGAACCTGGGACCTCCGCGCTGTGAGGCAGCAATGCTAACCACTGCACCACCATGCTGCCCTCAGAGCTTTTGATTAGTAGAAATGAACTGCAGATGTGGTTTGACCTTTTGTCTACAGGGAAGGCAGTATGCCAGTTGAGGTGGGCCAAGGGTGTTGTGTACGAGCACGGGGAGACGGTCAGTCACTTGCTGGCGGGACAACTTTGCCGGCAGGCGGCCTCACAAGAGATTGTTCAGGTCTGAGTTGGGGAAAAGGGGCTGGTGATGGCACTGGAACAAGTGAACAGGGCATTTGAGAAATTTTACAAGAGGTTGTATAAGTCGGAGCCTCCAGGGGATGAGTCCAATATGAGGGAGTTCTTGGAGGGACTGGAGTACCCTAAAGTAGGAGAGGAGGAGAAGGCAGAGTTGGAGGAGCCAGTAGGGATTGGGGAGGTTCGGACAGCGATAGGGGAAATGCAAACTGGTAAAGCACCAGGATTGGATGGGTTTCCGGTGGAATTCTACAAGGTTTTTGGATAGGCTGGTTCCGCTATTGGTGGAGATGTTTGAAGACGTGGTGTTAAAGGGACGCTTCCGGAGACAATGGGACAGGCATCTATTTCGTTGTTGTTAAAAAAGAGTAATGGCCCAGTGGAGTGTGGGTCATATTGGCCTTATCTCTGTTGAATGTGCATGCCAAGATTCTTGCCAAAGTGTTGACACTGAAGTTGGAGGTGTGCCTTCCACAGGTGATTGGGGAGATGCTGACAGGGTTTGTAAAGGGTAGGCAGTGTCCTTGAAAGTGCGGCGCTTGTTAAGATGTGGATGTCTCCCCATCAGAAGGTGGGAGCTGTAGGTGATGGTGGCACAGGATGCAGAGAAGGCATTTGATTGAGTAGAGTGGTGTTATTTGTTTGCGGTGTCAAAATGGTTTAGGATTGGGCCTAAGTTTGTGGTGTGGGTCAAATTGTTATATAAGGAACCGAAGGCGAGAGTTCGTACAAGTGAGGTGAATTCAGGATATTTTCAACTGCTTAGGGGAAGGAGACAGAGGTGTCCTATGTGTCCCCCCCCCCTTTTTGTTTGTGCTGGCGATAGAGCCCTTGGCCATTGCACTGAGGTGCTTGGATAAGTGGAGGGGGATAGTGAGGGATGGGGTGAGCATAAGATGTCCCTGTATACTGATGACCTTTTGCTGTATATTTCTAACCCAGGTCCCACTGTGGGGGATATAAGGGGTCTGCTCAGGCGATTTGAGGCTTTTTCAGGTTCTAGACTGAAATAGAAGAGCGAGTGCTTTTTGCTTTCTCCTCCGTGGGCGAGATCTGTCCTGGGGAGATTGCCGTTTTGTGTGGCGACTACTCTTTTCAGGTACCTGACGGTGCAGGTGGCTCAGGACTGGGCCCAGCTCCATCAATTGAATTTTACAAGCCTGGTGGGTGGGAAATACTGCAGTTTTATTGAGGTAGGACAGCTTCCCCCTGTCATTGGAAGGCCGGGTGCAGGCGGTAAAGATGAATATCCTGTCGCGGTTTTTATTTTTGTTCCAGTGCTTGCTGGTCTTTTTGCCGAATGGGGGTGGAAAGGTTGATTTTGTCGTTTGTATGGCGGGTGCAGTGGTGAGGATTCAGAAAACGGTGCTTCAGAGTGGGCAACAGTTGGGAGGCTTGGCTCCTCCGATTCTGTGTATTTTTATTGGGCGGCGAACACCGAGAAGATGGAGGGCTGTGGTAGGGAGCAGGAAACAAGGTGGGTGAGGATGTAGTCAGGCTCTTGTAGGTGGTCGGATTTGCAGGCGCTGGCAAATGCACCGCTCCCATTTTCAGGTAGTCCAGTGGTGGTAGCCACGCAGATGATGTGGAGGCAACTTCAGCAGCATTTTAAGTTAGGGTCAGGATCGAAGCTGATGCTAGTACGGGAGAATCATGTGTTTGAGCCAACAAGACTGGATGCCAGGTTTCGGGGGTGGGAGGGTGGGGGGTGATGGAAATAAACAACCTATTTTTGGAAAGGCTGTTTGTGAGTTTGAAAGAATTGACAGAGAAGTGTGGGATTCCGCAGGGGAGGCCTTCAGGTATATGCAGGTGTGGGACTTGGCAAAAAAAGGTTTTCCCGATGTTTCCGGTGACACCTCCCTCCTCGTTGTTGGAGAGGATGTTGTCGCTAATGGGGTTTGAAAGGGGGGGGCCATCTTGGTAATATATGGGAAGATTTTGGAGGAGTATATGGTGTCGCTGGAAGGGATTAAGGCCAACTAGGAGGAGGAGCTGGGTTTGGCATTGGAGGAGGGGTTTTGGTGAGGTGATGCAGAGGGTGAATGCCTCAAACTCATGTGCGAGACTGGGGTTAATACAGTTAATGGTGGTGCACATGACACACCTGATGAGGTTGAGGATGAGCCAGTTGTTTAAGGGGGTGGAGGATATTTGCGAGTGGTGTAGAGATCCAGCCAACCATGTTCTGGTCCTGTCTGAAGTTGGAGAAATTTTGGGCATTATTTTTCAGCACCATGTCGCGATCTGGCGTTTGGATTTGGGGCCATATTTGGAGTGCCAGGCCTGCCCGAGCTACAGACGGGGAGCAGAGCCTTGCTGATTGCTTTCAGGGGTGTCCTGTTGTGGTGGAGGTCAGCCCTCCACCCAGGACCTCGGGTTGGCCTGGGGACCTGACAAAGTTCCTCTATTTGGAGAATGTTAAGTTTACCTTGAGGGGCGCGATTGAGTGGTTCTACAAGTGATGGGGTCTGTTTATTCTTCATTTTAAAGCGTTGGTTACCATCAGCTGCAAGGGAAGGGGGGTGGATTTGGATTTGGGGTTAGAGATGGTGACGCGATATTTTTTTGAAAAATGTATGTCCTGTACACAAAAAACAGGACGTATCCAACCCGATCAATTACTGCCCCATCAGTCTACTATCCATCATCAGCAAAGTGATGGAAGAAATCGTTGCAATGTTATCAAGCAATTATTACAGTAATAACCGACTCACTGATGCTTTGTTTGGGTTATGCCAAGGTAACTCAGTTCCTCACCTCATTGCAGCCTTGGTTCAAACATGGATAGACGAGCTGAATTCCAGCTGTGAAAGTGGCTTGGGCTGCCAGGTGACAAGTAACATTCACACCATCAAATGATCTAGGCAATGATCATTTATACTAGGGAGAATCTGACCATCGTCCTTTGATATTCAGTGGCACTGCCATTGCTGAATCCCCGAGTATCAACATCTTGGGAGTTAACATTGACCAGAAACTGAACTGGACTAAATATATAAATACTGTGGCTGTAAGAGTTGATCAGAGGCGAGGAATCCTGTGGCGAGTAACTCACCTCCTGACTTCCTAAAGCCTGTCCACCATCTACAAGGCACAAGTCAGGAGTGTAATGGAAGACATTCCCCTTGTCTGGATGAGCGCAGCTCCCCCAACACCAAATAACTGACACAGTGGTTAGCACAGCTGCCTCACAGCACCAGGGGCCTGGGTTCAATTCCAGCTTTGGGTGACTGTGTGGAGTTTGTGCATTCTCCGCATGTCTGCGTGGGTTTCCTCTGGGTGCTCTGGTTTCCTGCCACAGTCCAAAGATATGCAAGTTAGATGGATTGGCCATCCTAAAATTGTCCCTTCATGTCCAAAAAAAGTTAGGTGGAGTTACTGGATTAAGGGGATAGGGTGGTGGTATGGGCCTAGGTTGAGTGCTCCTTTGGAGTGTCGGTGCAGACTCAGTGGGCCGAATGGCCTCCTTCTGCACTGTAAAGATTCTATGACCATCCAGGACAAAGCAGTCCACTTGATTGCTACCCCTTCCACAAACATTCACTCCCTCCACCACCAACGGACAGTGTAGATGCACCGTAGGAACTCACCAGGTATCCTTAGCAGCTTCCACACCCACGACAGCTGCTATCTAGTAGGACAAGGGCAGCAGATGCATGGTAACGTCACCACTGCAGGGTCCCCTCCAGTCACTCACCATCCTGCCCTGGAAATATACTGACATTTGTTCACTGTCACTGGGTCAAAATCCTGGAATTCCCTCCCTAACAGCACTGTGGGTGTACTTGCACCTCTGCAGCAGTTCAAGAAGGTAACTCACTGCCATCTACTCGAGGATAATTAGGGATGGGCAATAAATGGCGGCCTAGCCAGTGATGCACGCATCCCGAAAATGGATGGATTTAAAGACAATGATACAAATTTTACATTTCATGCACTGGGAAACAAACATGCATTCATTATATGTCAGTAATATGGGCTGATGGATGAGCAGGACTTGTGTCAGGATAGTACACATGCAGTCGACTTTAGGAAAATGTTTAATTTAATTGAACATGGTGGATAGGAGGCCGGTAGGGAAAAACATGGATAAATGCATCCATATGGAGGGCACAAAACCTCAACCACATTAGGGGCAGCGCGGTAGCATGGTGGTTAGCATAAATGCTTCACAGCTCCAGGGTCCCAGGTTCGATTCCCGGCTGGGTCACTGTCTGTGTGGAGTCTGCACGTCCTCCCCGTGTGTGCGTGGGTTTCCTCCGGGTGCTCCGGTTTCCTCCCACAGTCAAAAGATGTGCGGGTTAGGTGGATTGGCCATGCTAAATTGCCCGTAGTGTCCTAATAGTAAGGTTAAGGGGGGGAGTTGTTGGGTTACGGGTATAGGGTGGATGCGTGGGTTTGAGTAGGGTGATCATTGCTCGGCACAACATCGAGGGCCGAAGGGCCTGTTCTGTGCTGTACTGTTCTATGTTCTATGTTCTATTGCTGTGGATCTAGAGTCACATGTAGGTAGGTAAAGATGGCAGATTTCATTTCCTATATGATAGGATTCCAGATTTAAATTCTACCAACTGCCATGGTGGGAATCGAATTCGTGTCCCACAGAAAATTAGCCTTCATCTCTGGAATACTGGTCCAGTGACTTTACCACTACGCCACCATCTTCCTTCAAAGTGGTATATGAAAGGCATTTGAAAAGGGGCCCCATAACAGGCTTGTCAGCAAAGTTAAAGCCTCTGGAGTAAAAGGGACAGTGTATGGGAAGTTGGCTGAGTGACAGTAAACTGTAGTTGTGACAGGAGAAGGTGCATAGTGGTATTGCCAAGTATTGGAAGTTGGATCGCTGGTTTTCTTGATCTATAATAATGATCTACATTTGCATATGCAGAATATAATTTCAACATTTGCAGATGACACAGTACTTTGAAAGATTGTGTACTGTAAGGAGAATGGTGACAAACAGGCTGGTGGAATATGTGAACACATGGAAGGATGAGTAGAATCAATATAAGATAAAGGATGCAATTCTGCAAGAGCAAAGGGGCCTGTAGGTATATGAGTATATATCATTGAAGGTGACAGGGCAGGTTGAGGAAGCAGTTTATAAAGCATACAGAATTATGATCTTTATGTATAGCAGCATAGAGTACAAAAGCATGGAAGTTATGATGACTCTGATTCAACCTCAACTGGAGTATTTTTTCCAATTCCGGGCGTCACATTTTAGGAAGGATTTAAAGGCAGTAAAATGGCTGCAGAGGCAATTTACAAGAAAGGCTGCAGGGAAAAGGGATGAGTTATGTTGATAGATTGAAGCTCGGGCTGTTCACCAAGGAGAAGGGAAGGTTGGGGGAGATTTGGTGGAAGAGGTCAAGGTTTCTGGGCAGAAAGAATTGAGAACCAGAGGATACCGATTTACGGTGATGGCAACATGACGAGAAACATGTTTGCGCCACATGTGGTTACGATCTGGAATACACTGTGTGTCATGGAGGCAGATTAAAATGTGGTTTCAAAAAGTAATTATTTGAAAGAGAAAAATGTTCAGAGCTATGGGAAAAGGATGGGGGAATGAAACTAGTTGAATTGCTCTTACTGAGGAACGCACAGTTGCGAAAGGCTGAATGGTCTCCTCTGCTGTAATTATTCTATGGTTCTATGATACTGTAGTTTGGTTTACTCCTATATATCAGAATTAATATGGAAATACTTGGGTACAGTGGCTTTTCTGTCTTGTCTGCAATATTGCTGTGGCAAACTATCCCTCAGACATGAGACCCAGATTCTGAATGTGGACAGTAAATGTTATTCAAAACGAGGCAATTGATCTGGGCCAGACAGGGTTTTATTGCTTTTTCAGGCTTAATCCGGTGAACGCCGTAATCCGCACATATCCTGTCCTTTATAATACATTGCATTTGATGAATTATCTATTAACCAGCTTAGTTCTTCATGCTAAAACTCATTAACAAACCACTCAAAACCACAAGCATAATGAGTACATGATTTGCATTGAGTTGGCATTTATCGAGAGGAAGTCTTGGAGCATAGCCCACCACCTAACTTCTGCCTTGAAGAAAACAAATACTAAAGAGCCACTGTGGCTCAGGTGCACCCTTGCCTCTGAGCCAGAATTATCTGGGTTCAAGTCCCACTCCAGGATCTGTTGGCCATGGAAAAACCCAGCTGCTGGTGCAGGTAAGCCAGTGTGTATTGGTGTTAGTCTCCAGCCTGGATAAACGGGATGGGTAAACTGCAGGAAGGGCATCCGGCTGTAAAAGAATCCATTACATCCAAAAATTATGGTTGATATGGAGAGTGATCAATCAGTATTGTGACAACCCCCTGCAACATGAAAAAAAAGCTGAAAGAGAAAGAAGACAACAAATAAAATATTTCACCGTCTTTCCTCCTATATGCCTGGTTCAATCAAAGTATATATGACCTCAATGTTGATTAAAATTGCGGAAAACAAATCAATTCTGATTGATACTTGGGCCTTTTTTAGACTGAAATGCTTTATTTGTTCGGTACATCATGGCAAGTGTGCAGTTCTGTGTGTAACCTCACAAGCAGTTTGCTTGTTCAAGTGGCATTATATTCCTCCAACTTACCAATTGGTTGATAAATACAACCAAAAATGGTGCAAAACACCATTGTTTTATAATATAATGATCAACAATGAACAATTACTTGAAGTACAGTGAAACTCATATGCGTTGCTCTGACAACACTGCTGCTGCAAGAAAACAAATGCCTGTTTGTCCCTGACTCAGCCAGTGCTGGTTCAACCAAGCTTACCAAACGCAAACCTGTTTAGTGTATCTTTATCTATTGTGTTGAGGAAAATTCCACGTGACTCTGAAGAGGGAGAAGATAAACTGTGAGGGTAAACTAACAAGTAATATATAAGCGGACAGCAAGATCTTCTTTAAATATATGAAATATATAAAAAGAAAGAGAGAGGCCAAAGTGAATATCGGCGACTTAAAAGAATGAGACTTGGGAAATAATATTGGAGAACCAGGAAATGTCAGGGGAGTTACCAACAAATACTTTGCGTCAGTCTTCACGGTCAAAGACACTAATACTATTCCAAAAATAAATAATCAAGGGGCAGAATTGGGGGAGAAATAAATACAATAACAATCAGCTAAGGAAAAAGTACTAGGGAAACTAATGGGTCTAAACGCAGATAGGTCCCCTGGATCTGATAGGTTGCTACCTAGGATATTAAAGGAAGTTACTACAGTGATACAGGATGCATTGGTAGTAATTTTCCAAGAATCCTTAAATTGGAAAAGTGCTAATGTAACATTTTTATTCAAAAAAGAAGGGAGACTATACTATGAACCTTTGCGATCCGCTTATCTAAGGAAAGATACACTGGCATTGGAGGCAATCCAGGGAAGGTTCACTAGATTGATCTTGCGTAAGGAGGGATTTTCTAATGAGGAGAGGCTGAGTAGATTGGACCTGTACTCATTGGAATTTAGAAGAATCAGAGGTGACCTTATTGAGACATATAAGATTCTTGTGGGATTGTCGAGGTAGATGCTGTGAGGAAAGTCGAGGACCCAGAGGGGTTGTCCATTTAAGACAGAGATGAGGGGGCATTTCTTCTCTCAGAGGGTAGTGATTCTGTGGAATTATTTACCGCACAGTTCTAGAGTCTGGGTTGTTAAGTATGCTCAAGGCTGAGATAGACAAATATTTAATCTGAAAGGGAATCGAGGGTTCTGGGGATAAGGCGGGAAAGTGGAGTTGAGGATTATATCAGATCCGCCATGATCTCCTTGAATAGGCCGTGTGGCCTACTTCTGCTTCTATGTCCTATGGTCTTATAAATGTGTTCTTTATAATTTAATATGTTTTTCTATTCCTCAGGATGAATCTCTTCAGCGCCTGCAAAAGGAATCAGAAATTCTTCAGAAAACATATGCACACTACTTTGATCTAACCATAATCAACAATGAAATAGATGAGACCATCAGGCATCTGGAAGAAGCCATTGAACTTGTGTGTACTACACCACAATGGGTTCCTGTATCCTGGGTATATTAAGGACTAGACAGAAAAACATGAACTTTATCATTCCCTAACACCACTTTGTAAATGACCTTGCATCAAGTCTTGCCCTTATAGACAGCCTAGGATTAGTGTGCCCAAAATTTTTTGACTATTGTCATGTCCTACTAGATGGATGGAAAGAGAAAAATTACCAAACACATATAGTGACAGTGTCCCTTTTTAAAGCTTGTGAGGGTTGTACTTGTTATCAAAAATCAGATCTACATATGCCTTCCGATCAATACATATCCAAAGGTTCCAGGTGGCTCTGTAAAATTTATTTGAATGCTTGTTTTCACTGAATAAATCTCACAAACCTACCCAATTTCTTAGGCAAATGTTTTTCAAATATTATGAATCTATTTAATTTGGCTGTACAAATAGTGCAATCCAACTTCCTTGCTGGCTATTTGAAACTTAATTTAACTTTTATGATGAAGCATTAAAATGTAGAATATACAGCTTTTTAAGTCCCCAAATAACAATCAAGAAGTCAATGGCACAAGAGTTAATAGATATTTTGAGTCTGCAAAGTTATAGGTGTAGTAAGAGCATAACGTAGGTTTGATTTTTTTTTTTTTTTACATAGGCCAGTCGAAGCCAGTAAAGGGATACCGTCATTTGCAATTTAAAAATGTACAAACATTTTAGCAACTTGGATCAGGTTTTACTGCATGTGGACAGTTACAAGCATTCATGCTGTTGGTGTATCTGTGTTGGAAACTGTATTCTACAGCAACGTACATTCCATTTGTTGGAACAATTACCCAAGGGAATTATTATTCAAAAAACTGTAAACCTATGCACATCCCTTGCATTGTGGGCAAGTTTATAAATGACTGATTTTTAACCATGTAGTGAAATGTGTTTGTACTTTGTTGCAATTTAATTTGTTCTAAGGGGAAAAATTACGAGTTTTGCCATTTCAAATATGTGTCGTCTTTGAATATAAATATTTTAATTATGTTCCATCTGGAAAAAATGGTTTAATTTTTATCATTGAAGTAAATGTATTAAAAATGCACAAATTTTACTAAAGAGATAGTGTGCAAAAAAGAAACAGTTTGTGGTCAGATATAAGCAGTTCGGCTCACATCACTACTTCATTCAAACTGGCCTGCAATGCTTCTGAAAATGACAAACACAGCAACTGCAATTGGGCATTTTTTTTCAAAAATAATTGTTCCTTTTATGTGGTCAGTTTTTTTTATGTTTTTATTATTCCCTAATTGTCTTTCTACAAGCTTAGATTGAACTCAACCTAACCTAGCTATATAAAATTGAACAGGCTGCAAATAATGACCTTCAGCAAAGCTGCCTAAGACATTGTGTTTCAATTACAGGGCTGTAAGTTCTATACTCTTGTAACTGGTCAATGTTAAGACCAGTATGGTGCTGGCTGTTGGGAACTGAACAGTACCTCTGATCATGTAATATAAAAATGAAAATACTGTGGAAAAATGTAAACGGAAATGAAGCACAACTTCACAACTGGAATTTATTGAGCATTTTCATATTTTCTGGAAGGTCCATTCAGACAAAGAGAAATGGTATTTTATAAAACTGTTCCCACCAGGATTTTAGAGCACAGAAGAATGCGTTGTTTGCCTTAAGACATTTTGTAACTTAATTCCTGCTTTTTTTGATGTAATATCATTCCTAACAGTATTGAAAGGATATTTAGATATCTGTTATACATTTCAAAAAGTGCATATTGTTCAATATTGCATAAATGCCGTGGATGCTTTGATGAAACGCAATTGGCCATGGAAATCTGTATTAAAGGACAACTGGTACAGTTGAGATTCTTGAATAATTTAAAATATAGATCAATTATAATGGGAACATTTTTTTTAAATCATGAATACTTTAATTGTTTTTTTCAATCTATATACAAACTGAATAATTTTATAGTTTATGCTTAATATGTTCAACTACAAACACAAACTGAAACAATTTGATTTTACTAATATTAATTAATCAAATGTTAATTGAATACAATTATGTTTTTATCTTAATTCAGATGTCATAGTTAATTGTTTAGAAACATGGAGTCATTGATTTTCCTACCACATGAAAATGGATGAATCTCATAGAAATGCAGAAATATCATCCATCATAATCAAATGTAATTGGGAATAATACATACAATATTTCAGGTAACTTAGGGGTGCACCCTTCTTCATTTATACTATAAAAGCACGCAATTTAAAACTTAATTTGTGTGTAAGCAGATGGAGTTGATCATATGCCATTGATAATGTGCACACTAATTACCAGATAAATAGCATATTTTACAAATTTTTGTAGATACATGGTCTTCTCTGTCTGGAGGCAAATGCAACATCTGCAATGTAAACTTTTCAATATCTGCATACTTCATTACTGCCTCAAGGGAAGCACGTTTGGTGCTGTGCAAGCTGGCTGATGTCCGTTTCTTGTCGCCTTCCCCAAGATGGAATTTATTACTTTTGCACATCAGTCGATATGAAAATTAACAGAACTTGACCAACCCTGGAAAAAGTTTTTCATGGATACATCTACAACCGATATGAGTTGAAAGCGAAACTGCATCCAGGCCAAAATTATCCAGTTACGTTTTTTGGTAGTGCGACCGAAAACCTACTTAACACTGTGAAGCTGATCATTTTTTAAATTCTGTCTGTTGGTAATTAGCAAAGTTCTGCAGGAGAATGTCCTATTTCCCTACTATTTAGAAATGATTTGGGAAGAATTCTTTCATATGCAAACTGTGTACCTATTGTCAACCTTGATTCAGTGGTATCATGCTCACCTTTGAGTCAGAAAATCATAGATTCAGGCTGCTCTCCATATTTATACTTAAGTGCCATACTGGAACAGTGCTGCTATGGCTGAGATGCCTTCTTTCAGATGAGACATTAAATTACCCTCACATGGCACCATTTGAAGAAGAACAATGGTGTGTTCTTTCAATTCTAGCCAATGTCTAGCCCTCAAAATAACATTACAAAATTGTTTGCCTGGTCATTTATCCACTTTGTAAATATAGTGAGGAATTTCTGAAGTTGTGAAAAGCCCTATAAAAATGCAACCTGTTTTATCTTCATATATTGAAAAACTTTCATAATTCCCTGTCACATTTTTCCCATTGCATGTTTTAATAGTATCCTCGTGTAATAAAAATCAATGTTCATTTTGAACACAGGAGATCTATAAGTTTATAATATATTTGGAATTTCTAAGAAGGAGAAATAAGCAGCATCCAAAATGTGTTTAAATTATTTCCCTGTCTCTGTAAACTTCCTCTAGCTCCATAACCCACCACCTCTAAACATTATAGAACACTCACATCATGGATTTTCTCTTTCTCCACCACACACAATCCTGCCATCGATCATGGGCTGAAATGAATAAACTCTTAATGGGGCCTATGGTTTATGGTGGCACAGTGGTTAGCACAATTGCAGCCTTGAGTGACTATGTCGAGTTTGCACTTTCTCCCAGTGTCTACATGAGTTTTGCCCGGTGCTCTGGTTTCCTCCCGCATTCCAAGATGTGCAGGCTAGGTGGATTGGCCCTGATAAATTGCCCCCTTAGTGTCCAAAGATGTGCAGGTTAGATGGGGTTATGGGGATAGGGCAGGGGAGTAAGCGTATATAAGCTACTCTTTCAGAGGGCTGGTGCAGATATGATGGGCCGAATGGCCTTCTGTACTGTACAAATTCTGAACCTTCTGCGTTTCCTCCTTTAAGATTTGCTTAAAGCCTGATTTTGACCAAATTTTTAATTACATTTCCGAGCGTCATCTTTGGCTTTGCATCCTTTTCTTAATCAGATTTTTTGTTTTCTATGTTAAAGATGTTTTCTAAAGTTGAGTGGAGAATTAATCTAGGTGGATGGAAGATTATGCATATTAAACTGCAATTGTAAAACATACACAAAATTAGTAAATCTAGAAAAAGAAAATTATTTATTTATGGTTTAGCAAAACCATTCTCAACAGTGCAAAATTAGCAAAAAGGTAAATGGATTTTAGGGCATTTGATTATGTCAGAACGAGTGATGGATCACAATGGCATTTTTGATCACTTGATTTTTAAAGGCCATGATACATTAGATAGAGCTTGGAGAAGGGTGAAAAGGATGTTTCTGAAATTTAGCATTTTAAACTGTAAGGAGACATTAATTGGAGTTAGTCCATGGGCGGCACGGTAGCATAGTGGTTAGCACTGTCGCTTCACAGTGCCAGAGACCCGGGTTTGATTTCGGGCCTGGGTCACTGTCTGCAAAGTCTTGCACATTCTACCCGTGTCTGCGTGTGCTTCCTCCGTGTGCTCCGGTTTCCTCACACAAGTCCCGAAAAACATGCTTATTAGGTGAATTGGACATTCTGAATTTTCCCTCGGTGTACCCAAACAGGCACGGAGTGTGGCAAGTAGGGAATTTTCACAGTAACTTCATTGCAGTGTTAATGTAAGCCTACTTGTGACACTAATAAAGGTGATTATTTTTGATTGAAGGAAAGATCGGAGGGGAAAAGGACATGATCTAGATTTTTAACATTGTGAAATTGATGTATTTTTGATTTGGTATTTTCACTTCAGCCAAAAACATAAAAAGATTTTTAAAAATAAATTTAGAGTACCCAATTATTTTTATCCAATTAAGGGGCAGTTTAACGTGGCCAATCCACCTCATCTGCATATGTTTGCGTTGTGGAGGTGAGACCCACGCAGACACGGGGAGAATGTGCAAACTCCACACGGAGAGTGACCCAGAGTCGGAATCGAACCTGGGTCCTCCGTGTCGTAGACAGCAGTACTAACTACTGCGCTGCTTAACCACCATAAAAATAGAAGATATACACTTGAGTGCTGAATACGCCAAGAATAGCAGTTTGTACTGTCCAGTTGTCTGCATTTGGACCAGAATGAGCTGCCTGTGCACAGCCTGAACTAAGCTTGGCTGAGACTCGGCAGTCAGTGTGAGAAATGATAGAAGCCCTAGAACCATTCTGCTGTACAATATGTCAGTATAGCATGGCACTTTGTCATCATCTCAATCTGCCATCAGATGTTTTTCAGTTCAGTTTTGTCCCTTCAGTCTTGACTTCTGAAAGCAAACAACTCACCCCGTCGTCATTTTAATAGAGTTCAGAGTGAACCTGCTTTGTATTACCAACATTTCTGATTTTAGTTACATTTCTAACTTCTGCAGCCACCTTTCCTTTTTAATCTCAAATACTTTTTCTCTACTAATATGACATGTATTCACATCAGGCATTTGATCACTTCTGTTGTCGTTAATTTTGAACTTCTTGATCTGCAGTACAAAAAAACTTTCCAGTTATAGAAGTGACTGCCTCACCATTGATGTATCAATCAAGAAAACTGTGCCATGTTCCTCAATTCCTTACCTGGGCCATCTTTTTTGCAATTCATCTGAACCAGCACATGCAAAAGTTTTGCTGGAAGTGGAGTAATTCATCCAGCAATAAGGGTCTGTCATTCCATTACGTGCAAGTTATGTAACTGCACATGTCCAGAATGAAATTCCACTTGCTATACTAACTTCAAGCAAACTCGCGAAGAGTGGACTGCACCTTCTAATTCAATATTTGATGAAACACTTGGCATGTAATGTATACAAGGCTTTTTTTTTCAGAGAAATGTTGGAGGAGGTATGATGATATCTAAGATAGGGATGACTACAAAACTGTCTGCTATTCCTCCTAATATATCAAAGTATTATTGTTGTATTCCCTCTTCTCCCCTGTTAATCTCTCAGCTCATCTTTTCCATGAAACCCACCTCCCACTGCTTCAATTTCCCCCCAAATGAACCCTTGACCATCTAACTTCCTGCCCACCGTGTTAGCTGATATTTTTCACGGTTTTTTCTGCTCTGGTAATGTCAACCTCCATTTTAAACCTGCCATTATTATTCTTCTCCTCAAAAGACCCGCCCCTGATCACTCTGTCCTTGCAAGTTACACCATCTCCAACTTTCCTTCTCCAAAGGCCTTGAATATGTTTTTGCCAGGCTTCTAATCCTACCACAACCCTGAACAGGACCTTATCAAGCTCATAAATGATATCCTCTGCAATTGGTGCATGATCCTTCTCAACCTGCCTGTTGCCTTCAATACAGTTGATCACACCATCTTCCTTCAATGGCTCTTCTAGTATGCAGTTGAGTGGGACTATACAATGGACATGTGCATTTGGGAATATACAATGAACGAAAGGACCCTGGAGTGCTTGTCCATAGATCCCTGAAGACAGCAGGATTGATAGATAAGGTGGTTAAGTAGATTTATGTGGTACTTGCTTTTATTAGCTGAGGCATAGAATATAAGAGCAGGACGTTATGATGGAGTTGTTAGTTCGGCCACAGCTGTGTGCAGTTATGGTCACCAGACTATAGGGAGGATGTGATTGCACCAGACAGGGTGCAGAGGAGATTCACCAGGTGTTGCCTGGGCTGGAGCGTTTTTTTTAAAATTAAGAGTATCCAATTTCTTTCCAATTAAGGAGCAATTTAGTCGGCCAATCGACCTAACCTGCACATCTTTGGGTTGTGGGGGTGAAACCCACACAGACATTGGAAGAATGTGCAAATTCCACGCCGACGATGACCCGGGGCTGGGATCGAGCCTGGGTCCTCAGTGCCGTAGGCAGCAATGCTAACCATTGCACCACCGTGCCACCCTTGCTGGAGTGTTTAAGCTATGAAGAGAGTCTGGTTAGGCTGGGTTGTTTTTCCTTGGAGCGGAGCAGAGCAGACTAAAGGGGGGGGGGGGGGGACTGATTGAGATGTACAAAATTATGAGGGACATAGATAGGAAGGAATCTTTCCCCTTAATGAAATGGTCAATAACCGGGGGCATCGATTTAAGGTAAGGGGCAGGAGGTTTGGAGGGGACGTAAGACAAAAACTTTGTCAACCCAAGGGTGGTTGGAATCAAAACCTCACTGCCTGAAAGGAAGGAGCCCTCACAACACTTAATGTAAACCCACTTGTGACAATAAAGATTATTAACACTGCAATGAAGTTACTGTGAAAAGCCCCTAGTCGCCACATTCCGGTCACTGTAGAAGTATTTAGATGAGCATTTGAAATGCCATAGTATATATGCAAGACTATGGGCCAAGTGCTGGAAAATGGGATTAGAGTAGATGGCTAGTGCAAACATTAGGGGCCTCTTTCCGTGCTGCAAAGCTCTGCACTCAGCTGGTTCTATTCTTACCCAAGTTTAGATCTTAGCCAGAGAATCTCCAATCACAACTTCCCAATCCCTCACTATTATCTCTTGATTGGCCATGGATTATATCATTAACCCCTTCATTTTCTCATATACACATTGCCCCTGAGTGGTATAATTTGGAACATGATGCCAGATTCTGTATGTACATTGATGTCGCCCAACTTTACCTCCCCAACTCCTCCCTTTCTCAAACCCTTCAATGTGTCTCAATTGTCAGACTGCCTAACATCCAACAACAAGATGTGCAGACATTTCTTCAGATTAAACGTGGGGAACATCACTGCCTTCAGGCCCTGTCTTAAAATTCCATCCCCCAGACACAAATATCATCCCTCTTGTTCACCACTGTCTGAATCTTATCACAACTATTGTGTCATATTTCGCACTGAGTAAGACTTCTGACCCCAAATCCTCTCCATCACTAGGAGCACCAATATCCACTGGCTCCTGCCCCCAATATAATATTGCCTATTTCCAATTCTGCCATAACCTAATTGTTGCTCAAACCCTCATATGAATTTTCCATAGTTCTCCCTGCTGGACGCCCCTCTTCCACCCTTCGTAAACTTCAGCTCATCCAGGACTGCTGCTTGTATCAATATTCACACCATGTCCTGGTGTCCAACACTGTCCACACGAGCTCCCAGGTCAGCAACAACTACAATTTGAAATTCTCATCCTGTGTTTAAATTATGCCATGGTGTTACTCCCCTCGTCTTTCTAACCTCCAGTCGTACAATTTTCTTACCCTAAAGCAAATTGTATGCACTGTATGATGACACTTGGTTGAAACCCCTTCCTGAATAGAGGGCTAATGTCCACATTTTCTTTTCTATTTTATGTAAACTGCCATTTTTCTTAGTTACTTGAACCTAAACATTGCCACTTGCATCTTTCATGTGTTGCTTCTGGACAGTAAAACGTTCTTCCAGCGCCATGCACAATTACCCCAATCCTCCCAGATTACCACTGATAACAGATGGAAACATAAATCCTGGCCTAACGGATAAAATTATGGCCAACATCCATCTATATCAGCTTTATTTTATTTTACTGACCGGATTAACTTCTGCAATAAATTCCCTTAAATGAATTCTTACGCGACACACTTATAATTTAGGCATTACAAAATCACCATGTTCACAGATATATTACGCCATTATAAATAAATTACAAAATATAATAAAATCTTCAATATCTGCACAAGTAAACTGGCCCAATGCTGCACTCCATTGTCCCCTTTCTAAACTATGGGTCTTGTCAAACAAATCGCCGCGAAATTACAAAATTGCAACATGTGAACTGGAGACACCGCTTTCAATGCGAGGCTTCAATTTAACTTTAAACCCCGACAACAGCAGATCAGAGAGATCGCGGCCGGGGATTTGCTGCTGGGATAAATCCCACATGTTGCTCTGTGACACCAGGATGGCTCGGGGTAGCTGTGCAGTGACAGCACAGAAAACATTCCGCTGTTCAAACAAACTTCCTCGTATAATCGCAACTCTCTGTGGGCGCCGCCAGTGAAATCTGGCAACAGCCAGAAAATGAATGTCCATCTCATACATTGTAAAGTAAAAGTAACATGACTGGAAAGACAATGTGATGGTGTGTATCGTTAGGATGCAGTTGGACATTAGCTGCTGCAGACACCTCCTGGTTGACTCCGCTCTGGTCAGACACATTCCGGAATATTTCGCTAGTGTTCCCGGTGTCCTGGTATAGTTTGGGGGACAGTAGTTTGGAGATAAGGTTACTGAAGCGATCCTCGGTGGTGGAGCGGGTCCATTCTGTTGGGGTTGGGGTGGAAACTGTCTCGTTCTGTTCCACCGGATCCAGACAAACACCACCTGCAGATTTGAAGAGGACTTCGCCCAGGTCCATACCGGCCACTGAAGAGGGGGAGGCACAAGGGATGTCTCGAACCTGCTTGTAGTTGTCCATCCATTCCTTCAACCACTCCATCTTACAGTCACACTCCCAAGGGTTCCTGAAGACATAGAGTCTGCCGATGAAGTAGACGGGCTGGAAGACGGCAAGCGGCAGGGAAGTCAGGTTATTGCTATTCAGGTGCAGGGAGATCAGACTGGTGAGGTTTTCAAAAGCCCCTGTGTCGATGTGACTGATGGTGTTTCTGTCGAGGTAGAGAACTTCCAGCTCGCCCAGATCACTAAACCAAGTACTGGACACATTCACCAAAGTGTTACCGCCCAGGTTCAACATCTTCAGGAGTCTGAGCCCTTTGAAAGCAAACCGGGGAAGTTTGTTCAGGAGGTTATCATTCAGATAGAGATATTCCAATTCCACGCAGTCTTTAAACCCTTCCTTGTGGATGACCGCAATCCTGTTGTCTTGAAGATTTAAATATTTTAGATTGCCCAGTCCTTGCAGGGTGTTATGTGCCACTGCTTCGATCTTATTGCGCTCCAAATACAACCGGGTTAAACTCTCTGTCCCCCTCACGGCTCCAGGTATTCGCCTGAAGTGGTTCCGCCACAGTGCTAACTCCTGCAGAGAAGTGACTGCGATAAAGATCCGGTCTGGGATATTAAGCAGGTTACAGTTGGACAAATCGAGTTTCTGTAGGCGCTTGAGGCCAGTGAAAGTCCTGGTGTGCAGGTATTTAATGTACTCGTTGTGTGCCAGTTTGAGTTCAGTAAGGTGGGGCAGTCCTTTAAACGCGCCCGGGGTGATGAAGGAGATATTGTTGTGCTTTAAGGATAAAGAGCGGAGGGCTGGAAGAATACCGAAGGCTTTTTCGGCCAGAAACCTGATGTTGTTCTTGTCCAGGTTGATAGCGGACGCTCCAAAGGGGAAGTTTCTGAGGACCCGGGGCAGTGCGGCTCGATGACAGAGAACAGCACAGCTCCGTTCCCGAGTGCAGGTACACACAGGAGGACAGGAGCGAGAACAAGCCCAGGCAGAGACACGCAGAGCCGCCAGGAAAACCACTGAGAAACAGATCAAACAATCAGTCACACAAAACACAAGATGACAAAAAAGTTTCTTTTTAAGAAAAAGGAAAATATAAAGACTCAGAAGGGATAAAAATACAAACAAGTTTCAGGTCAGGAGGAAACGCGGATATAATGGCAATAAATAAATGCATTACTAAATACAGCGCAATTATTCAATTTCAATTTATTTCCCGTGGTAAATTCAGATAGAATGACAATATCCCGTACCAGCCTCCCTGAACAGGCGCCGGAATGTGGCGACTAGGGACTTTTCACAGTAACTTCACTGAAGCCTACTTGTGGCAATAAGTGATTATTATCCATGGAATTTACAGCACAGGAAACAGGCCATTCGGCCCAACTGCTCTCTGTTGGTATTCATGCTCCGCAGGAGTCTCCTCTCATCATCCATTTATCTAACCTTCTCATTATGTCCTTCTATTTCATTAGCAACTCTTCATTAACATTATTTTGGCAAATTGCTTTCCATTTATTCTTGGTTACCTCGCCCTTTTCTGAAGCACTGCATTGCTGAAGGCCTCCTAAACTTTTCCCAAGCGATACATTCTTCATCTATGAGCCCAAAGGTGAACCGACATTTGGACGGTGTTATATATTTATTCGAGAAAGAAACAATGGGGGGGGGGTGAGGTTATGTTATATATTTATTCGAGAAAGAAACAATCAGGAAAAACGGAAAAAATAAACTAAGGGGGGAGTAGATGGGTTACCAAGGAGCAGTGAACATACTAAAGATAGGGGCAGCACGGTGGCACAGTGGGTTAGCCCTGCAGCCTTACGGCACCGAGGTCCCAGGTTCGATCCCGGCTCTGGGTCACTGTCCGTGTGGAGTTTGCACATTCTCCCCATGTTTGCCCACAATCCAAAGATGTGCAGGCTAGGTGGATTGATCACGCTAAATTGCCCCTTAATTGGAAAAAATGAATTGGGTATTCTAAAAAAAAATTTAAATAAAAAACATGCTAAAGATGGGAAAGGTGCACGAAATATAATGAAATGTGCAGCCAGCGGGTTAATCAAATAAATGACTCCAATAAGAGCCAAAAAAACAACATTTCCATCTCACATTGGTCCCTGGTTTCGCAGCTGACTGCAAACAAGTCACATAAAGGTTAAGAAAAGGACTTCATAGGTAATCAAATTGAACGGTGGAGAATGATAAGAATTACCGTTTAAAATGATCAGCTGCATCCCTGTCCTTTTTCATCTGGAGCATCTCAGTTGGAGATGCGCCGAGTTGACCTTCACCGTATCATACCTAAAAAAATAGAAACGAAATGAAATAACCAGGCCGTTCAACAATGCACTCCCTTTGCCGAGCAACCTAAGATTAGTGAGATCCAGATTTACAACATGTACACGACATTTGAAATGTCAATAATGAGAACATGAACAAATCCTTTTGTGAATTGACACTATTTTAGTTTATTGATTAAAACACTAAACATGATGCTTACCGTCAGCACATTCTGTTGTTTCCCGCATTATAAATCAATAGGAGTGATTCCTGTCTCGATTGAATTCCCAGTTTGAAAAAAATCGGAAAGCTACCAGCAATTTTTCTGAAAGCCATCGCTTAATGCATCGACAAATCTGTAGGGCGAGAAGGGATTATCCACGATCGAGGCAAATGGCTCCTGCGAATCAAATTGATCACGTCTGCAAATCTTGCTAAAAAAAAACCTCTTGGAAATCACAGATTTGTCCTTGCCTGTATCAATCGTTCCAGCCCAGACTCCACATGGGGTCAAAACAAGTCGTGGTGAGAGAAAGGATGATCAAAATGTCCATCACCCAATTTTGGACAAAATAACTTCTTTGTTAAACTTTCCCAGTCCATGTTAAATACATTTTTGTAGAACCTAAGAAGAAACATGCCAAAGCACTTCACCTGCAACGAATTATGGGGCAGAACAGTAAGTGTTGTTCAGTACGTTAATGGATCAGTTTCAAGGTGATGGGGGATGAGATCCCAGGTTTCTATCAAAAGAGCAACTCGGTGGGCTTGAATATCCTCCCGCCTCCATCCTTACTTTTGCAATACCTTTATTGCTGTAAGTGTCAACTTGGCGCCGTTGGTGGCACTGATGCACCTGAGTTAGAAGGTTTGCTCCTCGCTCCGGGATTTGAGCAGAGCATTAAGATTCGTGGCCCAGCCGAATACACAGAAACGACTGTGATATGCCGTTGACAGAAAAAAACAAATTAAACTGAACCCTCATAATCGTTGTCAGGTGCGCATAAAAGATCTCATGACATTATTCAAAGAGCATAGAATTCCACTAATATCCTCTTCTGTCAACCAGAACTACTAAATGCAGATTAACCGCTCATTCATGTCATTTGCTGTTGTGTGACGTTCCGTATGCAATTTGCTGCGATCATTAAAATACACTTCAAAAGTGATTTCATTATGGAGAACTGTTCACGACATAATAAGCGGCCTTTTAAGCGAACATTTTATTTAGCTCAATTCTGAATAATAAATTGCTTGACGTTGCAGTCCTCAATGGATGAAACACCAAATTGCAAACTTGATTCAGCAATTGTATGCAAGCTAAATTGAAAACAGACAGTGTCCATTAATGCCAAGAAAACTGGATATGTCAATGCATCCCTCCTGAAATTGCCATGCAATCAAAAATGTAAAATAACTGATAAAGTACTGGGGAGCACTGTCACAGTGATTAGCACTGCAGCCAAGAGGCGCCGAGGACCCGGGTTTGGTCACTGTCCGTGTGACGTTTGCACATTCTCCCCGTGTCTGCCTGGGTCTCACCCCCACAACCCACATATGTGCGGGGTAGGTGGGTTGACCACGCTAAATTGCCCCTTAATTGGAAAATAATAATTGGGTATTCTAAATTTATTTTTAAAATAACAGATAAAGTAGGTATGTAAATGTACAATAAAGGTTGATTTTCAGTATCAAAGAGGTTGTTTGAAAGTAATTAATTCAAAAATCACACATTTAAATAGACAAGCCTTGACTTTTCTACCATGTAGTGAGTATCTGGTGGGTCCCAACTGGAACTTCAAGCCCTTCTCGTATTTGAATGTCATGTTTCCCTGCAAGGTACCAGTGTTAAGTGATCATTGCCTTACCATTATTCTTAAATAAATGTTTAATATGTCAACCTTGAATTTGTTATCAATTGGTATCTGATTGAGAGTTTCCTGGAGAGTGGTTTTAAAAAACAGGAATAATTTTTAGACCTTTTAGAATTTATTTTTTTATTTTTTTTAGAATTTGTAGAATTTACAGTGCAGAAGGAGGCCATTCGGCCCATCGAGTCTGCACCGGCTCCTGGAAAGAGCACCCTACCCAAGGTTAACACCTCCATCCTATCCCCATAACCCAGTAACCCCACCCAACACTAAGGGCAATTTTGGACACTAAGAGCAATTTATCATGGCCAATCCACCTAACCTGCACATCTTTGGACTGTGGGAGGAAACCGGAGCACCCGGAGGAAACCCACGCACACACGGGGAGGATGTGCAGACTCTGCACAGACAGTGACCCAAGCAGGAATCGAACCTGGGACCCTGGCGCTGTGAAGCGATTGTGCTATCCACAATGCTACCGTGCTGCCCTGCGTCATCTTCATTCTCAGATTGTAGCAGTGTTGGGATGTTAGAATCTACTATCTGCTATCTGGCATGTGGTAAAAGATATTAGATATAGAGAAATACAGCACAGAACAGGCTCTTCGGCCCACGATGTTGCGCCGAACTTTTGTCCTAGGTTAATCATAGAATTTTGGACAATTTTTCATGGCCAATCCACCCATCCTGCACATCTTTGGACAGATATTTGGAAAATCACAATATTAGGCAGAGTGAATATGGTTTTATAAAGGGGAAATCATGTTTGACAAATCCATTAAGGATACTTTTTTATTCATTCACGGGATATGGACATCCTGGGCAAAGAGTGGTATTTGTTGATCTTTCATAATTGCACTTGAGAATGTAATGGTGGTGAGCCATGTTCTTCAACCACTGCAATTATATAGTTTTAATATTTCCCCATTCTCTGTTAAGTACAGAGTTCCAGGATCTTGACCCAATGCCAATGAAAGAATAATATGTTTCCAAGTCAGGATGGTATGTAACTTAGAGGGGAACTTGCAGGAGGTGGTGTGCCCAAGTGCTGGCTGCCCTTGTTTTTCTAGATGATAGAGGTCATGGTTTGAAAGGTACTGCGAAAAAACCTAGTGCATCTAGGTGCAATGCATTTTACAAGGAGCACACACTGCTGCTATTGCACCTTGGTGGTGGGCAGAGTGAATGTTTAAGGTGATGGGGTGCCAATCAAATGGGCTGTTTTGTCATGAATGGCTTGAACTTTGATTGTGTTTGGAGCTGCACTCATCCAGGTTAGAATTCCAGCTTATTCTGGCTTGCGCCTTGCTGATACTGGAAAGGCTTCAGAGAATCCGGAAGTGAGTTACTTGCCATAGAATGAATACCCACCCTCTGACCTGCTTGTGTAGCTAAAGTATTTATAACAATTGTCCAGTTTCTGCTTAATGGTGACCCCTAAGATGTTGATGGGGGGGATTAAGATAATAACCAGCAGGATAGATCAGAGGAATCAGTGGGTGTAGCATCAATGGATTGTAAGAAGAAACTTAAATACGATGTCACACATAAGGCTCATGGGCCTGGGTGTAATATGTTAAAATGGATTCACTGTGGATTAATTTATAAAGAGAGCAGGAATTAATGGATCATTTTGCAGATGGCAAAATGTAGCTGGAGGAGCGCCAAAAAGATCAATACTTGGGGTCAACTATTTGCAATCTATATCAAAGATTTGATGAAGGGATGAATACCCAAATTGCTCATGATAGAAGGTTAGCAGGTGTTTCTGTGGTGTAGTGGTTTTCACATTTGCCTAACACATGAAAGGTCAACAGTTTGAAACCGGGCAGAAACATTTTTTTTCTTTATATAAATTGAGTGTGCCCAATTCATTTTTTCCAATTAAGGGGCAATTTAGTGTGGCCAATCCACCTACCCTGCACATCTTTTGGGTTGTGGGGGAAAAACCCACGCAATCACGGGGAGAATGTGCGAACTCCACATGGACAGTGACCCAGAGCCAGGATCGAACCTGGGACCTCAGCGCTGTGAGACTACAGGGCTAACCCACTGCGCCACCGTGCTGCCCACACTGGGCAGAAACATTATGAAAAACTCCTTACTCATGATACAAAGTTAGGCGTGAGTGTAAGCTGAGGGGCTGCAAAGAGACCACGGAGGGATATACACTTTAAATAAGGGCAATTACATAGGAATGAAGACAGTTGGCTAAAGTGGAATGGAAAATTAAGTTAAAAGCAGCATAATGGCTGGCTCCCAACTGTGCCAATCACTTATTTGAACCAGCAAGGCTGGATGCCACATTTAGTGCTTGGAAGGAGAGAGGATTGGAGAAGGTGGGAGATCTATTTTTGGAGGGGTGGTTTTGCTAGCTTGAGGGAGTAAAAAGAGAAATCGGGCTTTTGGACACAGACAGTTTTAGGTATCATAGAATCATAGAATTTACAGTACGGGTTTTTTTACGCAAAGAGTGGTGAGGCCGTGCAATGCCCTACCTGCAACAGTAGTGAACTCGCCAACATTGAGGGCATTTAAAAGTTTATTGGATAAGCATATGGATGATAAGGGCATAGTGTAGGTTAGATGGCCTTTAGCTTTTTTTTCCATGTCGGTGCAACATCGAGGGCCGAAGGGCCTGTACTGCGCTGTATCGTTCTATGTTCTATGTTCTATGGAAGGAGGCCATTCAGCCCATCGAGTCTGCACCGGCCCTTGGAAAGAGCACCCTATTTAAGCCCCACGTCTCCACCCTATCCCCTTAACCCAGTAACCCCACCTACCCTTTTTGGACACTAAGGGCAATTTAGCATTGCCAATTCAACTAACCTGCACGTCTTTGGACTGTGGGAGGAAACCGGAGCAGCCGGAGGAAACCCACACAGACACCGGGAGAATGTGCAGACTCCACACAGACAGTGACCCAAGCCGAGAATCAAACCTGGGACCCTGGAGCTGTGAAGCAACTATGTTAGCCACTGTGCTTACCGTGCTGCCTGTATCTCTAGGTGCAGTGCTGGGTTAAGCAGTTTTCTCCGGCCTTTCCAATTGTTCAGCCGTCCAACTCGTTGGAACAGATTTTGCCCTGCACAGGATCTTAGGAACACAGGAATTAGCAGCAGAAGTAGGCAATTCAGCCCTTCAAGCCTGCTCTATCATCCAATCAGATCTCTTCCTGGTCTCAAATCTACCTCCCTACCTGTTCCCATATCCCTTTAACCTGCTTTTTTAAAATCAGAAATATATTTATCTCCTTCTTGAAACTTTTAATGACTCAGATTCCACCGCACTATGGGGCAGCGAGGTCCACAAACTCACCACCCTCTTTGTGAAGTAGTTCCTCCTCATCTCAGTTTTAAATCTACCTATAATCTGTGACCTCTTGTGCTAGATTTCCCCACAAGGGGAACATTTGGTCGACGTTTACTTTATCAATCCTTTTTAGTCTTTTATATAACTCAAACAGATCCCCTCTCATTCTTCTGAACTCCAGTGAATATCAGCCCAAACTGTTAAATCCCTCCTCATATGTCGACCCTTTAATCCCCAAAATCAATCTGGTGAACCTCCTCTGAACTGCCTCCAATGCCACCACATCCTTCCTCAAATAAGGAGACAAAAATGGAAACAATATTCCAGATGTGATCTCACCAACACCCTACACCATTGCAATAACACTTCTCTACTTTTGGGGCAGCACGGTGGCACAGTGGTTAGCAATGCTGCCTCACGGAACCGAGGTCCCAGGTTCGATCCTGGCCTCGGGTCACTGAGGGCAACCGTTTACATTGCATTTCAAAGTATTAGTCAGTGTATTTCAAATAATTAGTCACTGCTAGAGTTCAAGGGGGGAGAGGGGCTTACTTGTTTATGGGGGGGTTACTTGGGAGGGGGAGGGGGTGAAGTGAGAGTCTTTGTAAAAAGTCTTTGTTGATGGAATCTTGTTAAAGAATGTTTGTTATGGTTCATGTATTATATTCTTTTGTATGAAATGTTAAAGGCTTAATAAAAATAATTTCCAATAAGAAACTCTCAACAAAGATAGGTTCAATTGAGAAAGAAAGATGCTACAAGAAGATGCACAATTTCTGGTTAACTAAGGTATTAAGGATGTTATCAAATTGAAAGAAAAGATGAGCAGTGCTACAAAGATTTGTGGTAGCCCAGAAGATTGGGAAAACTATAGAAACAAGCAAAATATGACAAAACAAATAGAGGGAGTAATTTGAGTATAATGAATATAAAAACAGACAGTAACATCATCTACAACAATGTAAAAAGGAAAAGGGTAGCTACAGTGAGCATTGGTCCCTTACAGGGTGACACTGAATGGGAAACAAAGAAATGGCAGAGAGGTTGAACAAATGTTTTGTAACTGTCTTCATAATAGAAGACACACAAATGTTATTTCTTCAGTCAAATTTATTGATTTTTGTTCTTCAGATTATTTATTCGATAAACATTGTTTTGCAAAGTGATTCTTGCATCTGCATTTAGAACACTTTTCCAAAGTGTAGCCACCTGGGGTGGCCACGTCCCAATTTCAAAATGGACACTTGCAAAGAGCAAAGGGAAAATTGGACAGTGCTAAGGAAACAAGCAGGTGCAAGGTTTGCCTGTGGATTGGAGTTTGCAGCTCCCAGACAAAACCGATACTACAAGCCATTAGCATAGTAATGAGCTATCTCCGGGGACAAAAGAGAAACATTTAAGCAATCGGTACCAGAGCAGACTCCCCGGTGCCAGTGGAGACTAAAACAAAGGTAGGCCAACGGTCACCTAGGACCCGCCCAGTGATCAAGCAATGACCCCTTTATTGGAGAGAATCAATACAAATGATTGGGACATGGTCCAATTAATTGGGGCCAAGTTCAGGGCCCGCTCAAAAGGCCACAGAGCCCCTTTGGGGTATAAAGAGGAGTCCCCAAAGACAGATGGCCCTCTTCTTCTTCACCTTCACCTTGGACTTAGTGACGAGAGACCCGCCAAGCACCAGCCGAGTAAGTCTAAAGTCAATGCACGCTACGAGATAGGCGCTCCTAGCTACTATTCTATACCAGTTCGAAGCCAGCAGCCTCAGAATCGGACAACGGTCATTGTTCCTCTGACTGAGTGGGCACCCGAAGCTAAGTATAGGCTTTTAGTAGTAGTTGTAGTTTAGTGAGTAGAGTTTGTGCATGAGTAATAAGTGACTGTGTGTGTAAATAAATGTGCATTGATTTCAAACTTACTAACTGGTCTATCGAGTCTTTGATCAGTATTCGGTTTTGAACCTTGTGGCGGTATCGAAAAGATACCTGGCGACTCTTGAGCAAACGTAATTAAAACAGAGCAAATTAAGGAGAGCATAACGAGCAACAGAATGCTGGATATTGCCTTTGCAAATGCTTGTTGCCACGTCGCCTGCACAAAATGGTGGTATTGGTATAGGGTATTCATTTAAAATGGCCGCTGTCGTTAAGACCATATTTTGCCTTAGGGTACATCGCAACATTAATGACATCGGCTGCATCTTTGATTTTCAGGCCAGAATTCTTCAAATTTAGGGTGCTAATCTGCTGCACAGTTAGCTTGCTTGCATTGCAAATTTTAATGGCATCGTCGAGCTGGAGTTCGTTCTCCCTCAACAATCTTTCGCGAACTTTGTTATTGTTAATACCGAACACAATCTGATCTCTGATCATGGACGCGTGCAAAGTTACATGTCTGAGCCTTTAACCTCAAGTCTGTTGAGAAGCTGTTGCATAATTCACCTGTCCGTTGTGTACGCGATCGAAAGATGTACCGTTCAAATGTTTCGTTCTTTTTGGATGTGCACTGTTGATCGAATTTTTTAATGGCATTGTCAAAATTATTTTTATCATCTTCATTATCAAATATGAAGGTATTGAATATTTCTATCGACTGTGGACCTGCTACAGAGAGCAGCAACGCTATTCTCCGTTCATCAGGCTGTGCCTGAAGACCGAGAGCTCCTTGTGGAATGCGAATTGCTGTTTAAAAGCACACCAATTGGCATCTACATTACCAGTCACTCGAAACTGGTAAGGTGTCTTCAAACCTTCATCATTGACTTCAATGACAAGAAATGCATTGAGTTATATCTGTCTTCATGGTTAATACAAATTTTCTTGAACTTGGGCAAGAGTGAGGTGTTTGTGGCACATCCGGGGGATCAAGAGGAGGGGATTGGTAGGCTCCCATTGAAGCAGGCAGGGAAGAGCTTCAGGTCCCTAGGGGTCCAGGTGGCGGGGAGCTGGGGGGCCCTGCACAAGCTCAACCTCACAAGGTTGGTGGAGCAGATGGAGGAGTTTAAGAGGTGGGATATGTTACCGCTGTCACTGGCGGGGAGGGTGCAGTCCGTTAAGATGACGGTGCTCCCGAGGTTTTTGTTCCTGTTCCAGTGCCTCCCCATCCTTATCCCGAAGGCCTTTTTTAGGAGGGTCAACAGGAGTATCACGGGATTTGTGTGGGCGCATGGGACCCCGAGGGTTAGAAGAGTGTTCCTGGAACGTGGCAGGGATGGGGGGGGGGGGGGGGGGCTGGCGTTGCCCAACCTCTGTGGGTACTATTGGGCTGCCAACGCAGCGATGGTGCGTAAGTGGGTAATGGACGAGGAGGGGGCAGCATGGAAGAGGATGGAGGCGGCGTTTGTGTGGGCACGAGCTTGGAGGCGCTAGTAACGGCGCCGTTGCCGCTCCCTCCAACGAGGTATACCACGAGCCCGGTGGTGGCGGCTACCCTCAAAGTTTGGGGGCAATGGAGACGGCACAGGGGAGAAACGGGGGGCTCAATGGAGGCCCGATACGGGGGAACCATCGGTTTGTCCCAGGGAGCATTGATGGCGGATTTCTAGGCTGGCACAGGGCAGGGGTTAGGAGGTTGAGGGACCTGTTTGTGGAGGGGAGGTTCACGAGCTTGGGGGAGTTAGAGGGGAAGTTTGGGCTCCCCCCCGGGGAACATGTTTAGGTACATGCAGGTGAGGGCGTTTGCCAGGCAGCAGGTGGAGGGGTTCCCCTTGCTGCCCCCACGAGGGGTGCGGGATCGGTTGCTCTCGGGGGTGTGGGTTGGAGGAGGGAGGACTTCGGACATATACCGGGTAATGCAGGAGGTAGACGAGGCCTCGGTGGAGGAACTGAAGGGTAAATGGGAAGAGGAGCTGGGTGAGGAGATTGAGGAGGGGACGTGGGCGGATGCCCTGGAGAGAGTGAATGCCTCCTCTTCCTGTGCGAGGCTTAGCCTCATACAGTTCAAGGTGCTGCATAGGGCCCACATGACTGGGACGAGGATGAGTAGGTTTTTCGGGGGCGAGGACAGATGTGCTAGGTGCTCGGGGAGCCCAGCAAACCACGCCCATATGCTTTGGGCGTGCCCAGCGCCGGGGGAGTTTTGGAAGGGGGTAGCAAGGACGGTGTCGAGGGTGGTGGGATCCAGGGTCGAGCCAGGCTGGGGACTCGCAATTTTTGGGGTGGCAGTGGAGCCGGGAGTGCAGGAGGCGATAGAGGCCGGGGTTCTGGCCTTTGCGTCCCTAGTAGCCCGGCGGAGGATCTTGCTCCAGTGGAAGGATGCGAGGCCCCCAAGCGTGGAGGCCTGGATCAATGACATGGCGGGGTTTATCAAATTGGAGAGGGTGAAATTTGCCCTGAGGGGATCAGTACAAGGGTTTTTCAGGCTGTGGCAGCCTTTCCTGGACTTCCTTGCGGAACGGTAGGGAAATAGGCCGGCAGCGGCAGCAACCCGGGGGGGGGGGGGGGGGTTTAGATTGGGGGGAGGGAGAACTGTGCACATGGGTCTGTGGGAGGTGGCGGGTGCTATCTCTTTCCCTTTTGTTGTTTGGGTGATCTTTTGGTTTTTATTTCTTTTTCCTTTCCTTTTGTTTGAAGTTGCTCTTGAAGTTGGGGGGGGGGGTATTGTTCTTGGGGTGTTACCGCGGTTGTTTGTTAATAGAGTTAAGATGTTTATATTTTGTAAAAATTTCAATAAAAATTATTTATTTTTTAAAATACAAATTTTCTTTATTTTCTTTGTTACCTTGTCTTTTTAGGTCTTCAGAACCAAGCCTGGTACCATGTTATGTACTGGTGCTTGGCCAGAGGGAATCAGTGCACTAGAAAATGTCTCGTTCATGACTCGTTAAATGTGTATTGTTTTTTAAAATATTTTTATTCTCCACCTTTTTCACATTTTCTATTAAATGTTTATTGTTGAACAATAATGTGCATCAGATAACAAAGTTCTACTAACTATATATTACTATTATAAATTATCTAAGAACTACTACAAATGCCACTATCCACTATGACGACTATCTCTAGACTCCCCGAGGTAACAGTTTCACGTGGTTGTTCTTTACTGCCACCTGCAGGTTGGAGATCGTATCTATTAATATTTACATGATTGCTTATGCATAACATCACAGGGTTGCTAAGTCCGCTGAACCTGATGGCCTGTATCTTAGGATCTTATAGGAAGTGGCTGCAAAGATAGTGGAAGCATTGTTTGTAATCTTCCAGAATTCCCCAGATTGTGGAAAGGTTCCAGCAGATTGGAAAACCACAAATGGAATTAAAGAAAAGAGGGAGGCAAAAAGCAGGAACCAATTGCCATAGATCGTGGTGTGTATGTTAACATTTGAAGCCTCCAAAAATAGGGGTTGGCGTATTTGGCAATAAAATGTAAACTGTCAATGGGTGTGGGCAGATACCATTTTAAAATGTGAAAAGAAATGATATCAGCCATTCATATTGAGTTAATGTGACATGGTTTATTGCATTAATTAATTGCACAAAGATACCATTAACCACAATCATAGTTAATTCAAATTAATTGTCTTCAACATCCGATGTAAAGACTACAGGGTCACTTTGGCTATAGTTTCATTGAAAAGATCTCAATCTGATCAGATACGGTGCTTTCAAAAATCATCCCCCCCCTCAATAAATCATCTTCTTTTCCATCCATTGCAGTTTTTGAACCATCTGATGACACTTGGTGCACTAATACCATCCCACAATTTGATAATGGCACCTTACAAAACATCAAGCAGGACACATGCACATTTCCACTCTTTGTGAAGGTTTCTTTCTCCATCAATCATCCACTTATTCCATTCTGTGTGAACGTGATCCTTGAATAGCGGAGACTTCCGGTGGCGGCCATGGAGGAGTAGGCCGCGCATTCAGCAGCTCCTGTCTGGAACGGACTCTCGGGACTTTTTCAGGAGTTTCCATGGACGTTTTGGGGCAGATTGGTGAAGCGAACACTGCCTAAAGGATTCCCTCTCTGTTGTATGGATAGCTGGACCAGAAGTGGCCGGGTGAAGCGTTTAAGTCCCAGCAGACAGAAGCGTGCGGAGCGGGCACCGAGGCACGGCATGGCGGCCGGTATAGACCAGAGGAGGTATCAAAATACGGGGTACCAATTGAGGGTCGGGGGCAGCGTCTCCCTGTGGGGGCGCTCGAGGAAGCGAAGGGCGCGGGCTCGAGGTTGGCCAAGAAAGTGCAATGGCTAGCCGGGGGGGGGGGGGGGGGGGGGTTAGCCCCCCGTCCAGGCTGATCACGTGGAATGTGAGGGGTTTGAATGGGCCGGTCAAAAGAGCGCACGTGTTCGCGCATCTAAAGGGGTTAAAGGCTGACGTGGCAATGCTTCAGGAGACACATTTAAAGCTCACAGATCACACGAGATTGAGAAAGGGATGGGTAGGCCAGGTGTTCCATTCAGGGCTGGATTTGAAGACCAGGGGGGGTAGCAATTCTGATCAGTAAGGGTGTAGCATTCGAGGCTGGGAGAATTGTGGCAGATAAGAGGGGCAGATATATAATGGTGAGTGGAAAGTGGGAGGGAGTCCGGGTGGTGTTTGTGAACGTTTATGCTCTGAATTGGGATGATGTGGAATTTATTAGACGCATGCTAGGCAAAATCCCTGACTTAGAGTCACACAACCTGATCATGAGGGGAGACTTTAACACAGTCATCGACCCCGAGCTGGACCGGTCGAAGTCCAGGACATGGAAGCGACCAGCAGTGGTTAAGGAACTGAAGGGTTTTATGGAGCAGATGGTTGGGGGGGGGGATGGATCCCTGGAGTTTCACGTGGCTGAGAGCGAAGGAGTTCTCTTTTTTCTCCCACGTTCATAAGGTTTATTCCCGCATAGACTTCTTTGTCTTGAGCAGGGCGTTAATCCCAAAGGTGGCGGGGACAGAAGACTCAGCAATCACAGTCTCGGACCATGCCTCGCACTGAGTGGACCTGCGGCTTAGTGAGGAGAGAGGGCAGCGCCCACTCTGGAGACTAGATGTGGGGCTGCTGGCGGACGAAGAGGTTTGCGGGCGGATTAGCAGGAACACCCAGATTATCTGGAAACAAACTATATGGGTGAGGTAGTAGCGGCAAGGGTCTGGGAGGCTCTGAAGGCAGTTGTCAGAGAGGAACTCATCTCAATTCGATCCTATAGGGAAAAGAGAGAAAGAGCGGAGAGGGAGTGGACAGAAGATATGCGGAAGCCCCCGAGGCGGGGCTACTGAGGGAGCGGCGGAGTCTGAAGGCGGAGTTTGAACTGTTGACCACAGGGAAAGCGGTAGGACAGCTGAGGAAGGCAAGGGGGGCAGTCTATGAGTATGGGGAGAAAGCAGGTAGAATGCTGGCACACCAACTGCGAAAGAGGGAGGCGGCCAGGGAAATTGGGGGAGTAAATAATAAGGAGGGTAACATGGTCTTGGATCCGGGGGGGTGAACAGAGTCTTTTGAATATTATTATGATGCCCTCAGAGGGAGGGGAGGCGGAGGTGGTAACAGCGATGGGTGCAGAGAAAGCCTTTGACCGGGTGGAGTGGGAATACCTCTGGGAAACACTGGGGAGGTTCGGGTTTGGTGAGGGCTTTATTGGCTGGGTAGGGGAGGGGAGGGTGTTGGATATCTACCAGGAACTACAGGAGGCGGAGGAAACCCCGGTGGAGGAGCTCAAGGGCAAGTGGGAGGAGGAGCTAGGTGAGGAGCTGGAAGCGGGTCTGTGGGCAGAGGTCCTGGGCAGAGTTAATTGGATTGGATTGGATTGGATTGGATTGGATTTGTTTATTGTCACGTGTACCGAGGTACAGTGAAAAGTATTTTTCTGCAAGCAGCTCAACAGATCATTCAGTACATGGAAGAAAAGGGAATTAAACAATTCAAGAAAATACATGAGAATACATAATAGGGCAACACAAGATATACAATGTAACTACATAAGCATTGGCATCGGTTGAAGCATACAGGATGTAGTGTTAATGAGGTCAGTCAATAATAGGGTCATTTAGGAGTCTGGTGACAGTGGGGAAGAAGCTGTTTTTGAGTCTGTCCGTGCGTGTTCTCAGACTTCTGAATCTCCTGCCCGATGGAAGAAGTTGGAAAAGTGAGTAAGCCGGGTGGGAGGGATCCTTGATTATGCTGCCCGCTTTCCCCCGGCAGCGGGAGGTGTAGATGGAATCAATGGATGGGAGGCAGGTTCGTGTGATGGACTGGGCGGTATTCCCGACTCTGAAGTTCCTTGCGGTCCTGGGCCGAGCAGTTGCCATACCAGGCTGTGATGCAGCCCGATAGGATGCTTTCTATAGTGCATCTGTAAAAGTTGGTAAGGGTTAATGTGGACATGCCGAATTTCCTTAGTTTCCTGAGGAAGTATAGGCACTGTTGTGCTTTCTTGGTGATAGCGTCGACGTGAGTGGACCAGGATAGATTTTTGGTGATGTGCACCCCTAGGAATTTGAAACTGCTCACCATCTCTACCTCGGCTCCGTTGATGCTGACAGGGGTATGTACAGTACTTTGCTTCCTGAAGTCGATGACCAGCTCTTTAGTTTTGCTGGTATTAAGTGAGAGATTGTTGTCGTTACACCACTCCACTAGGTTCTCTATCTCCCTCCTGTATTCGGACTCGTCGTTATTCGAGATCCGGCCCACTATGGTCGTATCGTCAGCAAACTTGTAGATGGAGTTGGAACCAAGTTTTGCCACGCAGTCGGGTGTGTACAGGGAGTAGGGTAGGGGGCTAAGTACGCAGCCTTGTGGGGCACCGGTATTGAGGACTATTGTGGAGGAGGTGTTGGTGTAATTCCTCCTCATCATGGGCCAGGCTCAGTCTAATTCAATTTAAGGTGGCTCACCGGGCACACATGACAGCTGCGAGAATGAGCAAGTTTTTTTGGGTAGAAGACATTTGTATGAGGTGTAAGGGCAGCCCTGCAAACCATGTCCACATGTTTTGGGCATGCCCGGAGCTTAGAGTGTTCTGGCAGGGGTTCGCAAGGGCAGTGTCCAAGGTGCTTAACACACGGGTGGTGCCAAGTCCAGAGATTGCGGTCTTTGGAGTGTCAGAAGAGCTGGGAGTTCAGGGGATGAAAGAGGCCGACGTCTTGGCCTTTGCCTCCCTCGTAGCCCGGAGACAGATTTTATTAATGTGGAGGGACTCGAAGCCCCCGAGTGTAGAGACCTTGGGTTACCGACATGGCTGGGTTTCTCCGCCTCGAGAAAATAAAGTTTGCTTTAAGAGGGTCTAGGCTAGAGTTCTCTCGGAGGTGGCAGCCGTTCGTCGACTTTCTCAGGGAAAATTAAAATGTCAGCAGCAGCCGCAAGCCATAGGGGGGGGGGGGGGGGGGGGTGAGTGCTTCATTGGGATGGTGTGGGAAGACTGGGTCGCGTGGGGTAATGTCTATTTAATTGTTATTGTATATTCCCTTTTTGCACTGTTAATGTTCACTCTAGTTTGTTTTGTTATTATGGTTACTACTATTTTATTATGTAAAATTCTCCAAAACCTTAATAAAAATACTTTTTTAAAAATGATCCTTGAATAGTTTGCTCAGGCATACACTCAAAGGTTGAACATTGGACTGTAGAACCCACGGTACAGCAGCAACATGGGTGGGATTTCTTCACAAGCACCTCTTGATCACATCGATTATTTGGGATCGGTACATGTCTCACACAAGTAAGCAGAGTTCTTTATGTAGGCGTCGGAGATACCTATTCCACATATTATCGATCTATAACTTTACTCCATCCATCCATTGTCATCAATATGCACAAAACCTTGAGAGGATCTGATGTTCAGGTATATTATATGATTAAAATTACCAGATTTTAATTTCATTCTATTGCCCATGCAGGCTCATACCGCAATGAATTTTGTCTCCTGGGCATATCAAAATTCCTGGGCGTTTCATCCATGTTGCTGGTGTGACTTAATAGTTACTCGGGATTACAATGACTGTTTGAGGAATTGCTGGAAATTGTCATCTTGGCACCGAGGTCTTTTGGTAGTCCTTAAACAACCTTGATTTTCTTCTGTGACACTTCCATAAAGCGGCCACAACTAACAGTTGGCCTGAAATCTTTGCTGGACGCATTCTCCCCATGCCTGCGTGGATCTCACCCCCACAACCCAAAACGATGTGCAGGGAAGGTAGATTAGTTATGCTAAACTGCCCCTTAATTGGAAAAAAATACTGGACACAAAAAAAAATTTTCAAATGAAATCTTTGCTGGACTCCGGGATTGATTTGGCTCACTTAATATACCCTAGGGCCGATGTAACCATTCCAACGATTTTCAAGGACCCATTCTGATTTATGCTTCTCAACCTTATGCAAGAGGCTGTTCTCTGCTCTGATGACACATTTCACCTTGTGCATCTCTTGCGAGGCAAATTCCTCCTCCCATTTTCACTGATAATGAATTCCCTTACTGTAGTAATGTGACTAGTTAGCAAATGTTATGGCTTTGGGTTGAAGTCAGCTTCGTACTTCATTCACTCTGCCAGGGGACCCATTTATGTTCTTCAATTGTTCTTCCATGTGCAATCTTCTCTGCTTGGGCTGGTCTTAAACTCCTGTAAATATTCTTCTCAACATAGTCCATATTGCCTGCTTAATCACATGTGCTGATTTACAGTATAAGCAAAATATGCATTTCTGGGACCAATTTATTATAAGAACATAATGTGATCCACATTCCGGCCCGAACACCATAACCCTTAATCCCTTTATTCTTCAAAAAACTATCTATCTTTACCTTAAAAACATGTAATGAAGGAGCCTCAACTGCTTCACTGGGCAAGGAATTCCAGATTCACCTTTGGGTGAAGAAGTTTCTCCTAAACTCAGTCCTAAATCTACTTCCCCTTATTTTGAGGCTATGTCCCCTAGTTCTGCTTTCACCCGCCAGTGGAAACAACCTGCCCACATCTTTCCTATCTATTCCCTTCATAATTTTAAATGTTTCTATAAGATCCCCCCTCATCCTTCTAAATTCCAACGAGTACAGTCCCAGCCTACTCAACCTCTCCTCATAATCCAACCCCTTCAGCTCTGGGATTAACCTAGTGAATCTCCTCTGTACACCCTCCAGTGCCAGTATGTCCTTTCCCAAGTAAGGAGACCAAAACTGAACACAATACTCCAGGTGTGGCCTCACTAACACCTTATACAATTGCAACATAACCTCCCTAGTCTTAAACTCCATCCCTCTAGCAATGAAGGACAAAATTCCATTTGCCTTCTTAATCACCTGTTGCACCTGTAAACCAACTTTGTGACTCATGCACTAGCACACCCAGGTCTCTCAGCGGCATGCTTTAATATTTTATTGTTTAAATAATAATCCCGTTTGCTGTTATTCCTACCAAAATGGATAACCTCACATTTGTCAACATTGTATTCCATCTGCCAGACCCTAGCCCATTCACTGCAGACTTCCAGTATCCTCTGCACTTTTCGCTTTACCACTCATCATAGTGTCATCTGCAAACTTGGACACATTGCCCTTGGTCCCCAACTCCAAATTATCTATGTAAATTGTGAACAATTGTGGGCCCAACACGGATCCCTGAGGGACACCACTAGCTAATGCATTTTGCAGATAAAATATTTTACATACACCAAGCTTATGCTGGGGCTGTCTTATATACCGAGTTGACTTCTATGCTATGGTCTATAGTATAACATCTGTCACTGAGGACATTGCTAGAATCCATCAGTAAAGAAGCAGTAGGACATTCAGAAAATCATAATACGACCAGGCATGGCAGAGTCAAGAGTTGCACAGAAGAGAAATTGACAAATTTCTTGAGAGTTCTTTGAGGATTTAACAAATAGTGTGTATAAAGGGGAACCAACTGATGTGGTGTGTTTGCAAAAGGCATTCAAGAAGGTGCCACATAAAAAGTCACTGCACAAGATAAAAAGCTCCTTGTGTTGGAGGTGATATACATTAGCCTGAATAGAGGATTGGCCAACTAACAGATAAGTGTCGGGATAAATAGGCCATTTTCAGGTTGGCAACCTGCAACTAGTAGAGTGCCACAAGGATCAGTTAGCTATTTACCATGTATATTAATGAAAGGGACAGGATGTATTGTAGCCAAAATACGTTGCTGATAATATGGTGCTGACATAAAGAGAGGAAAGGAAATCAAGTGATGAGGCGAATGCAAAGTGTCTGCAAAGGAATATAGATAGGTTACAGGAGTGGGAATTAGATTGCATGTAAATGGGAAGATGTGAGGTTGTCCACTTTGGCAGGAATAGAAAAAAAAATATTGAAATGGAGTGATCACAAAGTCAGCACACGAGTACAGCAAGTAATCAGGAAGCAAACAGAATGTTGGTCTTTATTGCAAGGGAATAGAGTACAAAAGTGGAGAAAGTCTTGCTTCCGCTGTACAGGGCATTAGTGAGACCACATCTGGTTCCCCTAATAAAGTTTGAGCAGGTTGGGCCTTTACTGCTTGAAGTTCAGAAGAATGAGAGGTGATCTTATTGAAACAATTCTGATAGACCTTTTTAAATTAATGTATGGGGTGTGGATGTTATTGGCTGGGTCGGCATTTATTGCCAGTCCCCAATTGCCCTTCCAGAGTCTTACTAGGGCATACTAGGCTGGTTTAGCTCAGTGGGCTAGACAGCTGGTTTGTGATGCAGAAGGCCAGCAGTGTGGGTTCTATTCCCGTACCAGCTTACGCGAACAGGCACCGGAATGTGGTGACTAGGGGCTTTTCACAGTAACTTCATACCTTGTGACAATAAAAGATTATATTATCAAAGTCAACCACATTTCTGTGATTCTGGAATCACATGCAGGCCTGACCAGATAAGGATTTCAGATTGATTTCACATTAGTGATTTTACATTAGTGAAGCAGATGCGTTTCTACAGCAATCAACAATTATTTCATGATCATTGTTAGAATTTTAATTAGATTTTTTAAACGAAGCTGGAATTCCACCATCTGCCCAGTTGGGATTCAAACAGAGGTCCCCAGAACATTACGTTGGGACTCTGGATTACGAAGGACAGTGATAATACAACTGTGCAACTGCCTCTACTTGACAGGGTAGATGCTGGGTGGCAAAGGTTATGGGGGGCTGGCAGGACAATGACATTAGGACAATCAGATCAGAGGCAGCACAGTGGTTAGCACTGCTGCAGCACAGCACCAATGATGCAGGTTCGATCCCGCCCCAGGTTACTGTTGTGTGGAGTTTGCACATTCTCCCAGTGTCTGCATGGGTCTCGCCCCCACACCCAAAGATGTGCTGGGTAGGTGCATTGGCCACACTAAATTGTCCCCAACTTTAAAAATTTTACAAAAGACACAATCAGATCAACTTATCAAATAGCAGAGCTGGCTCAATGGGCTGCTCCTATTTTGTATGATCAAGTGGGCAAGATGACGAGATCGGATAGCATACGATTGTAGAATTGCCCACTTGGTAGGGAGATTAGAAAAGCTCTTTTTATAAATAGGCGCAAGACTTGTAAATGTTATTGAGGCTTTGGGTCTCAATTCACAAATCACAGGAAGTTTACGAGTACATCAGACAATTGTAGGAAGACAAATGGTGCGTTTAAGGAATTGGATAGGTGAAAATAAGTCTTGCAGCAATTATATTAGGTATTGATGAAACTCCATCTGGTGTATTCATAGAATCACTGCACTGCAGGAGGCCAAGCGGTCCATCAAGTGCATCAACCCTCCAAGAGCATCCTATCTAGGCCCCAACTCCATAATCTAACCTAGGGGTGAGCACAGTAAGAAGTTTTACAACACCAGGTTAAGGTCCAACAGGTTTGTTTCAAACACTAGTTTGTCTTGCATCTTTGCATTTGTCTTTATACATGTTTCTGGAACATTCATTCACCTGAGGAAGGAGCAGTGCTCCGAAAGCTAGCATAGAACGCCGGCATCTCCACATCTAACCTAGGGGCAATTTAGCATAGCCAACCCACCTAACCTGCACATCACTGAAGAGGGGAAACCCATGCAGACATGGGGAGAAAGTGCAAACTCCAGTCACCCACGCTCAGAATCAAACACAGGTCTCTGGCATTTTGAGGCAGCACTGCTAACCATGGTGCTACATAATCCATCCCTAATTTCTTCATAGACTAAACTCTTGTTGCATCTCTTAAGGAATCCCAAGAGGTGCAGCAACAAGGGTAGGGATGGGGGAGGGGGGAGAAAGTGAATTGAATAGATTTGGTCTACGTCCTCTGAAATCAAAAAAAATCTAATTGAAATGTAAAAATGTCTTGCAATACTTGGCATGGATCCTTGTTTGAAGGTTACTAAATTTATTTGTTACCACCTTGAAGAGTCAAATAATTCTCTATTGCTGGCTAACCGCCTTTTGCATTTAATTTGGGGTATTAATTATAAAGGCGTATTAATTATAAAGGCAATGGGGCATTAAATGCAAGGGCAAAAAGAGGTAATGAAACAGTTGTACATTGCAGTTTTAGGCATCAGAATCCAGTGCGATTTTATTGAAAGGACATTAGGATGAGAGCCTAATAGCATTGCAGGACAGAATTACCACATGGACAGCAGTTCATGAATGCAGCCCAACATCACCATTTGAAGAACAATTAGGGTAGGATTAAAAAACGGAGTCATCAAAAACACCCACATCCCAACAACAAAGAAATGTATAGATTCACCATCATACCAGGGATGACTAACTGCAGTTACAATGACCCACTTCCAGGGCAGCACAGTGGTTAGCACCGAGGCCTCACGACACTGAGGACCCAGGTTCGATCCTGGCCCCAGGTTACTGTTCATGTGGAGTTTGCACATTCTCCATGTCTGGTGGGTTCCAACCCCATTATCCAAATCCAGAGAATTGGGTACTCCAAATTTAAAAAAAAAAATCAATGACTCACTTCCTGAATTTTGCTTCAAAAAGTCCTGGTAACATAATTAGTATCTGGCCTTATTTGGACACTCTGCCCAAATGCACACAAGAGTTCATGTTTCAGGTAGACACTTCAGCACACCAGGAACAACCTGTCTTTTCAGAGGTTGATGAACCATTTGTTCCAGAAACAAAGAGCATCAGCTCCATCTGGTGGACAGTTCTAGTCTTTGTTCCACAAACTGCCTTCCATTTAACAAATGCAGGTAAATTACAGTAGTGTGAAAATTAAGGTGGAGTAAATTATGTCTTTCACTTTACAAATGCAGGTAAATCACAGTATTGTGAAAAGCTGGAGTAAATAATGTTCAACTTGTAAATATATTAAGTCACCGTCCTTCAATCCATCAAACGAACATATTATTGGCACTAGATTGTTTTACCCCTAGCCCATAATTCTTAGACAGAAAGCAACAAGCTGTGGTCGAAGGCTGTTTTTCAGACGAGGGTGGCAAGTCAGTGGCATTTGCCAAGTGAGTTCAAGGATAACTTTTTCATTTGCCATCTATATATAATGTCTTGGAAGAGCAACTTCAGAGTACAGAACAGAGGATGATATGCAACAGGAAATGTGCAGGCTTTCAGAATGGGTTAACAAGTGGCAGATGGAATTTTGGATCTTGGGAAGTTATACTATGTCTTTATAAAACTCTAGTTGGTAACCAGATTAGGTGTCTAGCCCTTGTCACCACACTTTAGGCAATACGTGAAGGATGCCCAAAGCTGCACTTCACAGATGCTTGTAAGTGAGACATTAATAAAGGTCCTAGACATCAATCATCATACCTGGGAGGCATTGCTGATGAGCAAAATTATTAAAACTCCTCTGGGTTGGCATTCACCACCACAATGACCAGTGGCTATAATAGTTTGCCAATAGGCACCAATGCTAAAAGCAGTAACCCACAACACCTGGTAGCTTCACATGCAATACTTGGGGCAGAACTTTCCACTTAAGGATTGCCTCAAGACAGTCCACCTGATATGGATTTGTTTGTGGTCATCCATCTTTCAGGTGGAAGAATGCCAAAAAAAGTTGAGATGGTGGAACCAGATTGGTTCCAGGGCTGTCTGGGGTTATTTTCTATGGAGCAAAGGGATATTTGATGGAAGCATACAAGATAACTGAAGGTATACTAGAAACGAGGACTGGGAATAAATTTTGGACAAAGATGCAGGGGGAATGTGAGGAAGAACATTTTTCTACAGTGGTAATGACCAGGAATTTGCTGTTTCAACTTCCACCCCTTGTGGACAATTATTTTAAATGTAATTTGATGGGCAAATTAAATAAACTTGCAGTCGAATAGGGGAGCGGGATTGAATGGATTGCTCTGTGGGGAACTGACATGGACTCCACAGGAGTCTTGTGTCAAAGAAGGCAAATTTAGAAAATCTTGAATTTGATCTACTGGAATCAATTGTTAGAGTAACCAAGTGATTAGTCAATGTTTATCAAATGACACCTTTTCAAAATAAAATCCCATGCCTCTATTCTCCCTTGCACCAAAAGAATGGCTGTCTAGTCCAGTTCATGTGAAGGTTGTTTTCCATATTCTTACCTGTAGGAAACAGTTTTACTTCATTCAGGTTGCTATTTCCCATGGGGTTTGTTGTCTAAATTCACAAAATTGAGATGTGTTAATTGCCAAGAGGAAATACAGCTGAGCTGTATTGGATCGAGGAATATCGTTGGTCGGACACCCATTCCAGTGTCACAGAATCAGATGTTTGTACTTGGGCAACTACAAATGCGTCAACCTCAAAATTCTTCAACCCATATCACTGCAAATCACCTACAATCTGTTACTAAGTATGTGCGTGAAGAATTTGCACACAAGGTACACTTTGTTGAAGCTTTTGCACAAGTTTGTAACCTGTATTTCATGGCAGTCATCGTTTTAGTTACTTACACAAACTGCTGAAATATCCTGGGTTTGTCTCAATTGTAAAATATGCTACTAGGAATACAGTAAACATGCACAAGTATGCATAATTTGAAGCACCATGTAAGGCCATCATACATAGTTGAAATTTATTTCGCATCATAAACAGTCTAGTATTGCTACTACCCGAAATGCATCTTCAAGGCCACCCTTACTTACCTTTGTAAATTTTTATAAATTTAGGGAGTACACAAATCCCCCCCCCCCCCCCACAATTTAGCATGGCCAATCCATCTACCTTGCACCTCTTTGGGTTTGAGAAGGTGAGACCCACAAAGACATGGGAGAATGTGCAAACTCCACACGGACGGTGACCCAGGGGCAGGATCGAACGAGGATCCATGGTGTCAAGAGGCAGTGGTGCTAACCACTGTGCCACCCGACATCTTACTTAATGGACCTGTATCAATTGCCTCGAACAGCTACCAGATGTTTTTCATGGCAATTAATTTAAAAGCTACAACTTTAATAGGCAGAATAGGACTTCAAACGTACAATTTCTTTTGGCTTTCTAATCTGAATGTTAATGCCAAGCTCTCTGTACCTATTTCTTCTGATGCAGACATGGAATTAGAGAATTCACCCCCCCCAAAATGTTGTGGATGCTGGTACAATTGTTGCTTTTGCCCTACTAAGGGCATCAATAGATATGGAACCACTGTAGGCAAATAGAGTTGATTTTGGTCAAGCACAATTTAAGTACATAACCAAGCTTATAGAACATAACAGCGCAGTACATGCCCTTCGGTCCTTGATGTTGCGCTGACCTGTGAAACCACTCTAAAGCCCATCTACACTATTCCCTTATCGTCCATATGTTTATCGAATGACCATTTGAATGCCCTTAGTGTTGGTAAGTCCACTACCGTTGCAGGCAGGGCATTCCACACCCTTACTATTGAGTAAAGAACCTACCTCTGACATCTATCCTATATCTATCTCCCCTCAATTTAAAGCTATGTCCCCTCATGCTAGACATCACCATCCGAGGAAAAAGGCTCTCTGACCATCCACTTATGGAAGGGCCTACTCATGTTCCTACAATCATTTCCCAACCAAGCATACAACCTTGGAATTAAGTCCTGGAATTAAGTCCGTCAGGTCTCTCAGCTATTCACTTCCCCCAAAACTTCCAAACATTTATCCATCTTGTATTGGCCTTTGGAGTTTTTCTTCCCGCCAACAATTAAAACTTCAATCACCTCTTAGACTAACTTTGTTCAAATGCAAGCAATTTCCACATTGGGTGCAAATGGTAATCCAGACACAAATTGCATCTTTTGAGAAGTAGTTTTCCGATTCATATTTCTGCTCAAACCCTATGCTAAATACAATCTGCAATGAACTATTAGTCAGTGCATTTTAAAACATTTACGTTTGGGAACATTTTGTATTAAGAATGTAATACAGCTGAACAGATAAACAAATGCCTAGTTCACATACAAGGGCAGCACGGTAGCATTGTGGATAGCACAATCGCTTCACAGCTCCAGGGTCCCAGGTTCGATTCCGGCTGGGGCTACTGTGTGTGGAGTCTGCACATCCTCCCCGTGTGCGCGTGGGTTTCCTCCGGGTGCTCCGGTTTCCTCCCACAGTCCAAAGATGTGCAGGTCAGGTGGATTGGACATGATAAATTGCCCTTAGTGTCCAAAATTGCCCTTAATGTTGGGTGGGGTTACTGGGTTATGGGGATAGGGTGGAGGTGTTAACCTTGGGTATGGTGTTCTTTCCAGGAGCCGGTGCAGACTCGATGGGCCGAATGGCCTCCTTCTGCACTGTAAATTCTATGATATAATTCTAAATAACTAAGGCGCAACAAACAATCCCAGCCTCAAAAGCAGAGCCAGTCATTTGTGCAAAAGGCTTTGCAACCATCATCAGACAGCATTGCAAAAAGAGATGGACGAAGATTCCCACCATAGAAGGGCCAGTACTGTTCTATTACAATCAGCCTTCAGACAATTTGGTTCACTCCAAAGTAGTATAACAGTCTGGATACAGCAAAGGCTTCAACTATACTTCCCGAGTCAAGCTATTCTAGTATAACTGCAACACTGGAATCTACCCAACTGGAAAATTGGCCAGATATGCCCTGCCACAAAAAGGACAAATCTCATCCTTCCCCCAGTCTACTCCAAGTATTACCAGCACCACTAAACAGCAACTCAAAATATTCAGTTTGGGTTCCACAGCTCTAAAGAGACCTTCACCCAAATACAGACAGATGCGAGGCAAGAAACTACCCTGAACATCATTGCAACATTTGACCAAATGCAGCCCTGGCAAAACAGAAGACAATGGGAATCAGGGAAAGGAAAGCTCCCCAATGGGTCGAGTCTGGCACAGCTGCCAGGTGCCAATCATATCCATCCAAGATATTGCTAATGTACTTCAGGGCAGTACCCTAGGCCCAACTAGTGTCAGCTGTTTCTAAATGACTTTCTCTCCAAGGTTAGAAGTGGAGATGTTGCTTGATCAGTGTTCAGTTTCATTTGCAGCTCCATAAAGGGCAGCACGGTAGCATAGTGGTTAGCTCCACAGCACCAGGGTCCCAGGTTCGATTCCCGGCATGAGTCACAGTCTGCATGTTCACCCCATGTCTGTGGGGCTTTCCTCCGGTCCCACAGTCCAAAGATGTGCAGGTTAGGTGGATTGGCCATGCTAAATTGTCCCTTAGTGTCCAAAAAAGGTGAGGTTGAGTTACAGGGATAGGATGGAGGCATGGGCTTAAGTAGGGTGCTCTTTCCAAGAGCCGGTGCAGTCTCGATGGGCCGAATGGCCTCATTCTGCACTGTGAATTCTATGAAGTGATCTATGCCGCCATGCAATAACTGGACAAACGATACAGTTCCAACACTCCTACTATTCAGGACGAAGTGTAATTGGTGTCTCATACACTCCCTACACCAGTGCACCATAGCTGCTATGTGTAGCACCTACAAGATGCGTTGCAGTAATTTGTCACAGTATTATCTACAGCATCTTCCAAATTACCATTGACAATGGCGATAATGCATAGGAACATGACCTATTAGTTCAAGTCATGCACTACCCTCATCTGGAAACCTATTGCTGTTTTGCTGCTCTGTCCCAAGAGTTGTGGGCTTATGCATAATACAGGAACTGAAGGAATTCAAGGCGGTTACTCCCCCAACCCAACCCCCCCCCCCCCCCCAAAACACACAAAAAGGCAATTAGGAATGGGCAATAAATGTTTGCCATACCAACAGTCACATTCATAATAATGCTATAAAGTGATAGACTAAGGCTAAGATCCATTTGTAACACTCTGGCCCATTCAGTAAAAATACAAAAGTTACCTCCAAGTTACGGATAGCTGTAATTTTCTAATGTCTATGAAGTTTTTAAAACTTGCCACGTCGAGATTTTTGACAAGATAGAAACTTAATTTTTCCCCATTCCTACAAGTCAGCACAAAAACCATTAGTTGATGCAGCTCAAACCTTTTATTGATAAAATCATACAAGTAATGCACAGCTGTTGTCTCGTGCAATGTAGAGCATAGCATCTAAACTAGAGAAAGCAAATTCTAGATCTACAGTGACTAAAAGGTATTCAATACACTGAGCAAGACTGGACACATTCATGCACTGCAATAGTTATGTTTTGCAAGTTATAGCATGAAGAGTATTTCTACAATTTATGAATGTTAGGTCTAAAAACTACCACTTGCTTACAAGTGTCAAATTGAATACCCAAGTCACTTAATACACAAATGCAACTAAATGCAACAATAAATTGATAACCACATGTATTAAATTTGCTCTTTGCCAGACATTCACTAACATAAAAAAACAAATTGGAGTACCTCAACATTTTGCCATTTTCTAAACATTTTCCTCTAGAATTTAAGAAACTCTGTCCAAACCTTGGCATATTTTATTTCAGTTTTGATCAAATTACCCACACGAATAAATTTGATAGGACAATGGGAATTAGCGGCAATCAAGGCCGGCAGTGGGTTGTGGTTCAGTTTCTGACTCTGGGTCCAATATGACCTTAACAATAAGAGCTCACGCTACCCCGAAATATATGTATATATATTCACGCATACGTTGACATTCAACATTCAAGTGCCAGTGTTTTTGGACTGTCTTTTGGTCAAGTTACTTTTTCGGGTTTTCTATGAACTTTCAAAGAATCACTTTTAGGCTTACAAAACAAAAACACAAAAATTAAATATTTGTCAAATGAATAAATATTACACAAAACTAGCAGCAAAAATACCTAGATCTGTTGTGTGCAAATAGTTAATTCCCAACTGTTAGACCCCCATGGTCCCAAAATAGTCCTGGTTTGGTATCTAGCCTCTTTCCCACCCCCTCCCCTTCTAACTAAGCTGCGTTTGACAATCACTGCAAAAAAAGACTTGGAGGTTCAAGAAAATGCATGCAAGACAAGACATCTGTATATAAAATATTCTTTCTGAATGTGCATTAAAATAAATTTGTTAAAGGTATTTAGATCTCTTATATAAAACCTGATGGGCACAATGTATAAGGGCCTAAACCTACCTGTATAGCACCATTCATCACAAGAGATTAGCTCAATACTGTCAGTGCATCTACTTTCCATTGATGAGAATTTCAGTACAAGAAGGCACAACACACTTGGATGTATTGCACTTGATAAGTTCTTTTGCTACTTTTCAGTTCGGTCTCCACCACCTAAGATTTCCAGTAGTTTTTATACTGGTAGTCTGGCCACTTAAGCTAAGGAAAAAAAACTACCCTATCTTGGCAGTTTGAAGTTAAACTCACCTGACTGCAGCATTGCGCAGCTTGACATTTAAACAGGTGAGAAAACTAATCTTTGGCCAGATTTAGCGGATTAAACTGACAATTCGTCCACATAATGGACAGTGCAAAAGGAAACCCACACGACAATGCTGTAGTGGATATGCGATAGATTGCCAGCGTTGGCACCTTGTGCAGTAATGTGTACATTTCCATTCTCTGTGATCTCCAAGCATCAAACTTCAGACCCTAGTGGAGCAACTTTACAGAATCTACAGTAAACAGTTAAATGCGGCTTTTCTGAACTTTGTAACGCAGCTTGAATATACACAAATGTAATTTTTTTTTCAGTAAAGAAGCCTGCTGCAGAGATCTTTCTGTTCGTTCCCCTTGACCAAAAAACAACACTAGCATGCGTATCAGACCAAAATCAGCCGAGTCTGCCTGTACAGTCGCTCGGTGCAGTGGTCCATTTAGCCATTCTGAAATTTCAAATTTCCTTTTATATACGGCAGGCATTTTAAGATTTCTAATGGATGGGATTTTCATCCATATCTAAAAACTTCAAGTTTTCAAAATCCCCTAAAAAAATACATTCCTAGCTACTTTCTGCCCACTCCAGGCAAGCCTGAATTAGTTAACTAGCTGCCTTTAAATGTTGTCAAGTTACTAGATGTCAAGTTTTCTGAACTTTGCATTTGCTTCGTTGTATTAATCTGAAACAGCAGTGTTAAAACTTGACACTGTACACATTGTTGGAATGGCTTATAAAACGACCATGTCCCCAACAGGTATCTATCCAGGATAGAGTGAGCAACATCGGTTCCCTACATTAGGGATCAGAATGCTGCAAATGCCCCAAAGTTGTCTTTACAGGTCACGCATGTCAAGGCCGTAATGGAGGTTGCTGCTTATTTTCAGCCTTGTAACAATGTTAAGTGCAACTGGGTAAATGACTGAAAGCCATTTCACCCTGCTTCTGCCAAGGTTTGTTTTGCCCAAGTCTCTCTCAGATTGTGCTAGAGAATGATTGTGAGAACTCAGGCCCAATGAACCAGTAGGACATCAAAAATAAAAGTTCCTCTATAAAGGCACAGTACATTAACATACAAATGATCCTCAGTTACAGAGAAATAAACTTAAACACAGCACACAGTTTAAACATCTATAGCCAATATTCTAGTGCTGTTTATGGCCACATTTTCTCCATGGTCTAGGGTTTGTGTTCCTCTGCTACTGTTTTCTCTTTGCATTTGAGCTCCCTTTAAAAAATCCAGAGAATCACAGCTGGTAATGTACTGTGAGTTCTTGAAGCTACACAAGGTATAGTCTGGCTCAGTTACATGTGGTTTCCATTTAGCTTGTTTGGCAAGGTGGCATCCACTGCAATATATTCTTCAGTTTCCCCACCAATCCACCTGGGAGTTGTAAGCTCCACCATATCCATCAGCATTGTAATAGTTTCCATAGCCACCTGGAAAACAAAAATGCTCAGTTAAAAGATTTAAACTTTCTACTACGTGTATGAAAGTGATCAGTGTCATTTGCTGTTTGGTGAAGTAGCAATTGGCCGTGACACCCAGATTCTTACTCAAGTCAATATTGAAACAGATGAATTCAAGGCATGGGCTGGCCACTATTTTTGTTTTCTTTTTAAAAAAGTTTAGTGTATCCAATTCAGTTTTTCCAATTAAGGGGTAATTTAGCATGGCCAATCCACCTACCCTGCATGTCTTTGGGTTTTGGGGACAAAATCCACGCAAACACGTGCAGAATGTGCAAACTCCACACTGACAGTAACCCAGAGCCGGGATCGAACCTGGGACCTCAGCGCCATGAGGGATGACCACTATTTTAATAGCCTGCTGACACTTACTGGCTCAAAGAAATAACCGCAGTACCACACAAAATGCACTTGTGGAACTGAACAATAATCCATGGTGGCAAATGCCTTTAGGAGAGGGGAGACAATCATGCAAGACAACCTCAAATAGGAGTGCAGCATAAGTTAACTCGTGCAGAATCAAAACAGTTGTCGCCCCATCTACAAATTTAGGGATATCATATGGCGATTTTGAGACAGCTCCAATCTAAGGTAGCCCTTAACCATTTTCAATATTCAACTGGTTAAGTTTTTAAACTTTGCAATTGAGGGTTTTAAATTCTATTCAGCAAATACCTAATGTTAAGTTAACATTAGTACAAGTAATCAGTAATCTCAAACCAAAGCTTTTCCCAGTCAAGACAAAAACTTAATTGCTAATGACTACATTAACTGCATGCACATTAAGAATTTACTGAACACAAGTACTAAACGCAACAGACAACTTGCCTCCTCCAAATCCTCTAGGCCCACCAGTGCTGCGGCTTCCACGGGTATTAAAGCTGCTGCTGCTGCTGCCGCTGCTGCTGGTCCTGTAGTCTCTGGCACCAAATCCTGCTCCAAACCGGCTGAAATACAAAATTCCACACTTTTACCAAGAAATCAACATTGCTTCGCTCAGCTCTACTATTCCAATATTCTTTGTAACTTGCATGGCACAAATGGAGGGTTTCAAACGTCAGCAGCCAAAACTGGAGGCTGGAAGCACGTGGTTAAATAACCATAAATAAATACATCATAAGTAGCTCACATCTGGAGGGAGAAAGAGGCAAACAGAAACTACTTTTGGTATTCAGCCAATGCCAGTTTAAGCCCATCACAAATTCTATAATTAGACCTGGCACTTTATTATAAGAAGTAGAGGGTATCTGAGCTATTACAGTAGTCCCCCGTTATACCGCGCTCCGCGATATACGGCGGGGGGGGGGGGGGGGCTTATGGACCCCAACTGTCAGCTTCCCTCTCCGGATCACAGTGAGCCGGCCGCTGAAATTGACACTGCCGGCTGAAATTGACACTGCCGGCTGCTCCTCTCTCACTGAGATTCAGTGAGTCTACGGGGGTCTGACCTCTCCCCCGCCGACTCACAATGGGAAGCGCATGCATAGATTTTTAAATAAATTTAAAACCCCCATCGTGGATATCCGCGGCTCAGATGCAATGCGGGTGGCTGTCTTGGACCCCAACACCCGCTTAATAAAGGGGGACTACTGTAGAACATAAACTGAAATTAATTATAGACTCTTTTCCCATTGCAGTGTATCAAGAATATTTTGGTATGACAAATTAAAACGTTGATATGTTTACATCAACGCTAATTACATTACAGCAATTCTATCCCAATGTAGTCATTGAATGGGGTCACCAAATTTATTTCACTTTTTAACCCGAAAGCAGAAATCAACATGAAGCGGTCAATTAAAATTCAGAGAATGCAAGTACTGCATCACAACAGATGGTCAATCCATAAAAATATGGAACGGCAGTAATATCCAATTCAGGAGTATAAATGCAATACAAGTCTCTAGATTAAACAAATCTAACAGGAACACATTGAAAGTGCTCAATTTTCAAAAACCTGCCACTATACAGCATGAGATGCTTTGAAATGAACTGGACTCAAGATGGTGAACATGTCCTGGTCAAGTGGTACGACTGCTACAAATTGAATTCCTTACTCAGGAGCAGAGCAAAGTTTCTAGAGTTAGTTGTTATAATCAAGTTAGCAAATTAAATGAAACAGGTAATTACAGGATTTGCATGGAGTGCAAAGACAGAAAGGACCTTGCCTTGCAAGAAACTTGTTCCAATTGTAAATTGTAATAATCCCCATAGCGTTTAATGCAGTTAGTATGGACTTCATCCCGTGTAATAGGGGCTGTATGGTGGCAATGTCACTGGACTAGTGATCCAGAGGCCCAGGCTAACACTCTGGGGATAGGCTCAAATCGCACCAAATTCAATTAATAACTCTGGAATTAAAAGTTACTCTAATGGTGACCGCAAAACCCATCTGGCCTACTAATGTCCTTATGGGAAGGATATCTGCTACCCTCATCTGGTTTGATCTCCATGCAACTCCAGACGCACAGAAATGTGGCTGATGTTTAACCTAGCAACCACTCAGTTTTACCAAAGCACAACAAAGCTTAAAAAGGAACAAAACAAACATTTGTCTGGGCACCGGAAATGACGAAAGTACATCTGACCTGTCAATTTGCAACATCCTCCTTACTAACATCTGGGGTCTATGCCAAAATTGGAAGCACTTTCCCACAAATAAGTCAACCCTGACAAATTCACTGAATCAGACCTAACTGGTGGAATCATGCCATTACTGTGTACGTCCTGTCCCATCAACAGGACAGACCGGAGAGGACCCATAACATCTCATGACATCAGGTAAGGGGAAGGAAACCTTATGCTGGTTACCACCTGATCAATCACTATTTCACGCTGAACACCATTTGGAGCAAGCACTGAGGGTGTCATGGGCAAAGAATGTACTCTGGGTGGAGGACTTCCCCAAGGGTGCCTACTGACTGAACCCACTACTGACCAAGCCCTAAATGATATAGCTGCTGAGGAAATACAAGAGGGGAAAACGTACTTTCCTTCATCTTAATCAATCCACCTGTCACAGGCAGATGTATCCATGACAGTACTGGCAGGAGTAACCAGAGAGTTCTTGTGGAATCCTGAGGCTACCCTCCATCGTGTTGTGCGGCACTTCCAGTTCAAATTTTGAACAGATCCAGCAACTCTAAACTGGGCATCCGAGGGACTGTGGTACATAATCCAAAATCCTGGAACTCCATCCCAACAGCACCGTGGGTGCCCTATGACACATGGACTGCAGGAGCTCAAGACAGCAGTACACCACCACCTTCTCAAGAAAAATTAGGATGGGGTAATAAAGTTGTTCCAGCCAGCAACATCCCATGAACAATACAAATGCAGCAACAGAAAATGGCCGAGCTGGGTTATGTGAAGCAAAGCACTGCTGTGCTTCACAAACCATTTTCTAATATAACTGCTTCTTAACTCACTGCCACCCTCAAGTACAATTTTGAGATAGGCAATTGCTGGCTTTTGAGTGAAGCCCTTTTTCACTCCCATCCCCACTGACCACCCTCAGTCCCCATCCAACTGCACAACACCCCTCCTCCCCTTCTTGCAAAACACCTCTCCCTTCCCCTTCTAAGCATGCAAGTTAAAGGTTTCACTTGAATACTTTTCTGGATTTAAATTACTTTTTTTGTAAATTTAGAGTACCCAATTCATTTTTTCCAATTAAGGGACAATTTAGCATGGCCAATCCACCTACCCCGCACATCTTTGGGTTGTGGGTTGAACGCAAACACAGGGAGAATGTGCAAAGTCCACACGGACAGTGACCCAGAGCTGGGATCGAACCTGGGACCTCGGTGCCATGAGGCAGCAGTGCTACCCACTGTGCCGCCCCTTTAAATTACTATCTTACATTATTGGATCCTTAATTTTGACCACCCCCACAAGTAGAAACAAATTTTTTTGACTTACTCATCAAACTCCCAAAATTTAAAGGCTTGTCAGGTCATGTACTTCGGTACATGCAACAATAAATAAACAAATTTCATACTGTCATTTTGTCCGAAACTTACCTCTTTGATCGCCCACGGCCAGTGCTCCTATGCTGCTGCTCATAAGACAGGTTTTCTAGCCAGGATGGTACTTCTTGCTTAGCCTCCACAAGCAGATCCAGAAGATCTTTTGTAATATTGCTGTTCTTCTCATTAAAGAATGAAGTGGCAAGACCTAAGAAACAAAGTAACAACTTAAATGCATGCAGAAATACTGCACTTTAAAAGACAACAGCATGATTAGTGGTACACTAACAGATTTATTAAAAACGGCATTTAAATACATTCCAATCTGGCACCTAGTTCAATTGATGTAACATACCAAGATTTCCAACACGACCAGTTCGTCCAATACGATGCACGTACTCCTCAATGTCACTAGGTAGGTCAAAATTGATAACATGTTTGACATTAGAAATGTCAAGTCCACGGGCTGCAACCTGTGAATTATAAAATATTTTATCCAAATTAATACCAATTACAATGAATTGAGCTCATTATCTGGCTGACACTAATGAAACTACCTTTAGTTTGGGCATTAAACTGGGAGTATGCTATCAGAAGAATGTATAAAGCAAAAATCTAAACGAGCACAATGGCAACTGGTTACACTAGTTTACTCAATTTGAGAATTGAGACATACCGCAGTGGCAACCAGGATAGGGCACCGCCCGGAGCGGAACTGATGCAGAGCCTCTTCTCTATCCCTCTGAGAACGGTCACCGTGGATACTTGTACAAGCATAACCTTCACGGTAAAGGAAATCCTCCAATGAATCGGCACCCTTCTTAGTTTCCACAAAGACCAGCGTAAGAGAGTCTTTCCCTAAAAGAGAAAGAGTACCAATTGGTTGGACACCTTACAATGAAGGATAGAATCCTAGTCTGAAGGCAAACCAAAAAAAGTTAATGAAAAATAGTTAAACAAAAGCCTGCCTTGAATTGAAACATTATATGTCTGTGTGGTGAGTGGGGGAGGAAAGATTGATACTAATACCCAAAATGTTCATATGTAAAAGAACAAAAATCATGTCACAAAAAGAAGAATAGACCATCCAGTGAGATCATGGCTGATCTTCTACTTCAACGACATTTTCTTGCACTATTCCCATATCCCTCTATGTTTTTACTATGTAGAAGGTTCTTGGTCTTGAACAAACCAACAGCCTCCACAGGCCTCTGGGGCAGAGCATTAATGATTCATATCGACTCTGCCCAATCCTATCATTATGTTTCAAGTATCCAGTTATCACATTCTTTAGGTTCTAGCTTTGTCTCTACTATGGAGGTCAGGCTCTCAGTCTGTTGTTCCCAGTCTCTTTTCTTAAAATAGTAAACATTGGCTACCTTCCAATCTGCAGTAATCAAAAGCATTTTGTTTGGGGGGGGGGGGGGGGGGGGGGAGAAAGAGAGAGAGACAGAGAGAGAGAGAATGGGATGAAGCTGAATAATACTTATGCTATCAGAAATAGTTTTTTTTATATTTACCCGTTGCATTCAAGAGGTCCAACAGGAATGAGCGCTTATCTTGTTCCTCCACCCACACTACTTTTTGTGTTATGTTTTCAGAGGTGGAACCCACACGACCAACTGCCAAGAATATGTATTCATCAAGAAAGTCACGAGCAAGTATCTGAGGGTGAATTTGCACAAGGAAAAGTTAAAAAAAAAAGTCGGATTATAAAAATGGTGCAAAATTACATCTTAATTCTCTACACCACTATTTATTCAAAATTACAAGTCAAAAGTCATTTCTATGGTTTATTAAGTCACCAGCAATTGCTATTTTACCAGGTACAATAATATAGGTAGATCATTACAGTAGCGAGTGAAACTATTGCATGTTACTTCAGTATTTAGTAACCACAATGAATCACAATGCTGCAGCTTTAAATGTCTTGCCAAACTATATTGACTATTAAGTCTGGCCACCTCTACAGAATACAGAATGTAAGCAGCCTGCTTCTTTGGTAAGAGTAATTGCTTGCGCAATCACATTATTTTCCACTGCACTGGGCACGCCATCTGTTTTGTTTAAGGACACAGTCACATCCAAGCACAGCAAAGATGTCAAAGCAGGAAGTCACAACAGGCACTGCAGGAAGGACGTTGAACAAGAGAAAGGGGAAAGCGTGCTTTTTTTCTCAGCACTAGGTTAGGTTTTTTTTAAAAATCAAGTAATTTTCTCAGCATTCGTAGATGGGCAGCATAACAAGATAAAATTAGTAATGTTTGTGGAGGAGGCTAGCTTGAGGGCTGGCTACCAAAATACTTGCTGAGTAGATGTTTCCTCATCCTACCTTTCAAATACCATTGCTGCTCCTGCTAACCCTGGTCACAAGCAAGCTACAACTTACTCAAGGTCTTCTTTGCAGTTAAAGAACAAAGTCATTTTAACCAGTAATGCATTAATCACCTTCAAGGGAGATTCATTTTTCAATACAAGTTAAAACTCAATTGTACCAAGCAATGAGATTTTACTCGCAATGACTACACAATCAGATGAACATAGAACATAGTGCAGAAGGAGGCCATTCAGCCCATCGAGTCTGCACCAACCCACTTAAGCCCTCACTTCCACCCTATCCTCGTAACCCAATAACCCCTCCTAACCTTTTTGGACACTAAGGGCAATTTAGCATGGCCAATCTAACCTGCACATCTTTGGACTGTGGGAGGAAACCCACGCAGACACGGGGTGAACATGCAGACTCCACACAGACAGTGACCCAACAGGGAAACGAACCTGGGACCCTGGCGCTATGAAGTCACAGTGCTATCCATTGTGCTACCATGCTGTTCTGATCTTAAATAATTCATTTAAATGCAGAAAATACATTTACAAGGTCCCACAGTCTAGGTATCTTTCCAAAGACATTTTGGGTGATACCATTCTCAGCACTGTAGACAGATAATCTTCAGTGGGGCAACCGCAAAATTCGAATGCAGATGCACAAAACAGAAACCATATCTTCAGCTCCAGAATGACAAAACCCTCGTGTTCTCCGGATGAAACAGTTCACAGCAGGGCAAAATCATCAAAATCCCAATGCCACTTAAAAAATAAAATGGTCACGCAACCAACACTTCCAACAGTCTCGCTCTAACATTGTCACTAACCTGGATCTCTTTCGGAAATGTTGCACTGAACATTAGAGTTTGCCGCACATCTTTTGGTGGCATTGCATCCTGCTCAACAATGCGGCGAATCTGTGGTTCAAATCCCATGTCAAGCATCCTGTCAGCTTCATCCAGCACCAAATACCTTAAGGAGAAGGACAAATATATTCAATTCTAGAATGAAGCATGGAGAAAATGGTAACCGTTTAAAACTATGAAGCTGTACAAAATCCCTCCCATACCAAACACTGAAGTGGTCTGAATGACAAGTGACTTGCAAGCCTTTAAGCAAGTTTTTTTTTTAAAAAACAAGTTGGACCCCTTAAGAATTTTGTTGCTATTAGACATCAGACAGCACTCATCTCAGTAACATTCACGAATGAATTGCCAAGAATCATTGCTAATTTGTTCCTTGCCTGACTCAGCATGCACCAGCAGTTGGCATTCTTCCATCCAAGAGAGACTGGACACAATCTGGTGGAGAATCTTCATTTAGCGCAATTTTGCTAAAAGGCCCATCCTTGAGGCAGGTTCTGTCACAAGTGCTGCACGTGAAGCTAGCAAGTGATGCTGCCTCTGGCACTTGCTGCCAAGCTGTATCCACATTATTTTCCCTTTTTCCAGTTAGTAACTCCCAGTCAAGTCAGTCAGTGGCTTCTCAAATCACTTGCAAGCATCGTTTAAGCACAGCCATGGGCACGCCACTAGTCACCAGCCACCTCATCATACAGAATGGTCCTTGAACATAGAACATACAGTGCAGGAGGCCATTTGGCCCATCGAGTCTACACCAACCCATTTAAGCCCTCACTTCCACCCTATCCCCTTAACCCCAACTAACCTTTTTGGACACTTAAGGCCAATTTAGCATGGCCAATCCACCTAAACTGCAAGTCTTTGGACTGTGGGAGGAAACCAGAGCACCCAGAGAAAACCCATGTAGACACAAGGAGAATGTGCAGACTCCACACAGACAGTGACCCAGTGGGGAAATCGAACCTGGGACCCTGGCGCTCTGAAGCCACTGTGCTATCAACTTGTTCTACCGTGCTGCCCCATGTGACCACTTTTCAACATATGGATATGCCCAATCCAGAAGTTGCCAGGTACACTAATGTTTGATCAGTGGCACAGTGGGTGTGGGTGTGTTTGGGGGGGGGGGGGGGGGGAGAGAGGAGAGGGAGAGAGAAAGAGGAAGTGATATAGTGGAAGAGGGAGGAGGGGGGGGGGGGGAGAAGAACGAGAGAGAGAGAGAGAGAGAGAGAGAGAGAGAGAGAGAGAGAGAGAGAGAGAGAGAGGAGAGAGAGAGGAGAGAGAGAGAGAGAGAGAGAGGAGGAGAGAGAGAGAGAGAGAGAGAGAGGAGGAGAGAGAGAGAGAGAGAGAGAGAGAGGAGGAGAGAGAGAGGGAGAGAGAGGGAGAGAGAGGGAGAGAGAGAGAGAGGGAAGGAGAGAGAAAGGAGAGAAGGAGAGAGAGAAAGGAGAGAGAGAAAGGAGAGAGAGAGAGAAAGGAGAGAGAGAGAGAAAGGAGAGAGAGAGAGAGAGTGAGCTGTACTGCTGAGATGGTCTTCATCTGAACCATGCCGGGACCAGTGTTGTTGAGTTGTTCAAACTAGCATGGTAAGAGTACTTTAAATTAGTGGCGGGTGGAATTGTGCAAGAGAGTGTAGTAAATCAAAGGGCAACAACACAGTACAGGACCAGGGTAGCAATTTCACTGATGATAACTAGTGCGACATGGGTGTAGCGTATATCTGCACGGTCAGACAGGGTATACAGGAAAAAATAAATAGGCATGTAACAAAGGTACCACAATAACCATGAGTGACTTTATTCACATGTAGATTGGGTAAATCAGATTGACAACGGTAACCTGATGGCAACAGTAATCTGAAAGAGGAGTTTGTAGAGTGCACTCAATAATTTCTTACAGCAGTACATTCTGAAGTCAACCAGTTACTATCAACTTTGGCCTCTTTTCAGCAATCTAGGATACATTTCAACTGGTAACCCATCAGATTTTATTCATGCTGTCATCCTTCAGGCCACCCACTGATATCTAAAAGAGAATACTGACATGACCATGAAATTGAGAGGAAATGGTTTGATTTGATTAAGGGATTACATTTTGTCATGTCAACTATGACTTTGTTGGTAGCACTCCCACCAGAATTAGAAGGTTGAGAGTTCAACTCCAACTCCAGGACTTGCACACTAGTCTGGGCCAACATTCCTGAATAGTACTGATGAAGTGCACTGCTGAAAGGATCTTCTTTCAAATGACATATTAAACTGATGCACCATCTGCTCTCAGGTGGATGCAAAAAGTATGGACTGGCAAACAAAAAGTCATCCAAATTCGAAAGATGACTAGGCTTTGACTTTATTTTTAAAATAGTGAATATGATCCAAACTCATTGGGCACAGTATCAATATACTAACAGAAGTCAGAAGAGGAGAACATCTTGCTGCCCAATGGGAAAACAGGCAAATACATTATTTGTTGATTAAAGTGCATAACTGGAGTATTAAATTTGGTTTTCTACTAAGTTAGACCAAACACAATCCATTTTATATTAAGACTTCAACATACTTGCAATATTCTAATCCAATCTTGCCCCGCTCAATCATATCAACTAAACGTCCAGGAGTGGCGACAAGTAGATGGCATCCACGCTCCAAATCTCTGATTTGTTGCCCAATATCAGCTCCTCCATAAACTACAGAAGGACGAACTTTAGAACGATATGCAAACTGCAAATAAAAATGTGAAATTGTAAATCAGCTTCTGGTGAAATTATAAATAGCAAGGGCTATTTTAAAACCTCACCTTCCTGGATTCATCATATATCTGTACTGCAAGTTCTCTGGTAGGTGCCAAAACCAAAGCAATTGGATATTGCTTACGACGACCATATTTAGAGGAATCCTATTGGAATAGACATGCACTAATAAGGGTACAGAAATATTGAAAATGAATACCATTTCAGAATCTGAAAAATATTAAGATCACTTACTTGAGCTTTTGCATTCTTTAAAGCTTCACCAGGACCTTCTGCATAGATCTGACTAAGAATGGGAAGCAGAAATGCTGCCGTTTTCCCAGAGCCTGGAGAGGTAATAAAAATCTTTGTCTTAAATTTGGAAAAATTACACTAACCCTCTACTTGACCTTCATTGGACTTCTACAGATTCAACTTCAATAGGAAGTCCAAAGTGCATGAATTGGAGGTAATCTATTTGATGGAATTGGTTACAAAGCAATAATGGGCATGTATTCCACTTGGCACGGTGCAACAACGGTGTATCTAGGAACTGTGCTGGGACCTCGAATGGAATGCACAATTGTATACCCAAGTTTTCTAACATTAGGTTAGGTTGTACAGATAAGTGCAGGAGGTTCCAAAGGGTAGAGAGAACGGAGTCAAACTCTGGCAGATGGAATTCAATGAAGATTTTGTACCCTAGACAGCCATTAGTACTTTCTACACCAACAAGCCAGCAATTGTGAAAGCAGAGATTTTAAAAGGGGCCATGTACAGAAGTCAGAAAATGAGGACAGCTGCCAAAAAAAAAGCGACATGAGCTTAAGGTTTTGTTTCAATGGAGTGAAGCCCGAGTACAAGTAATACTGCTGTTATATGAAGCTCAGTGATATTTGCCTTGGAGTGGACCTTGTGCAGAATCACCTTCAGGCTAGGTCAATTGAAAATTTAAAGATTTGTTATGCAATGGTCGCTGGGATATGGAATCAAGGGAGGCAAGATACAGGTCATAATTTAAGGAGACAGATTTTGATGGGGTGAATAACCTTCACCTGTTCTCAATAGCAACTAAACAAGCTGCTTCGACATTCCAAAAGTAAAATTGCAGAATTAATTAAAGCACAAGTCTAGGCAAATCTTCTGACCAAGCATCAATTTTAAAGCAGCTCAGCATGAGTTTACAGATTAATACAAGTGTGGCCACAAAGGGTCATCTATACACATGGGATAGCAAGGAATGAAGAATTAACATGCCAAATTAGTATTGTGGTGGCCACAAATTACACCATGAAATTAAGCACGCTGCATTTGCTACTGCATGTTCTGACAACTTGAGTTATACTTGCCTGTTTGAGCACAAGCCATCAAATCCCGCTTCGATATAATGATGGGAATCGCATGTTTCTGTACAGGGGTTGGACGATCGTAACGACTCAGTTCAATGTTACCCATTATTATTTCTCCCATGTTTACATCCTGGAACTAAAATAACAATTCAAGCTGAAAGCTGGATAAATGTATACATCTCCATCCACTGTTTTGAACCCAATTTTGTTGGGAGCTGAACTTATGGCGAATGAAGGCAATACCTCCAATGCTACTTTGATGCAGCCATTATAGAAAAACCTGGCTAGAATTAATTTCCCCTGTAGTCAACAATTCTTCAACATTCTGGTTCTCCTTGGGTGCTGACATTGCACTATAATCCTGCAACATTTAATCTCAATGGAATTTTTTAGACAACAATTAAGCACCAGCCTGTCCAAGGACTACTTACAGTTTCAATATGAGGAGGCGAGTTTGCACCAGTTGCTTCAACAGGAATGTCATCATATTTCTCAAAGTTGATTCCGGTGTTGCTTGCAGAAAACAACTCCCTAAAAGTAGAAAAAATGCTTCAACAATATTGGCTTTGAAAGCAGACCCAGGCAGGCCAGCAGCACTGTTCAATTCCCGTACCAGCCTTCCTGAACAGGTGCCAGTATGTGGCAACTCGACTTTTCACAGTAACGTCATTCGAAGCCCACTTGTGACAATAAGCGATTTTCATTTTTAAAATGAAATTTTCACGTGGTTCACGCCCCGGGTGCTTTGATTTCGGCCCTTTTTGCCCAGTTATTGGCAGTTTTTTTTTTGGTTGGGGGGGGGGGGGGGGGGGGGTGGAGAGGAGAGAGAGGAGCAGAGAGAGGCGAGGAGAGAAGAGAGAGGAGATAGAGACAGAGGGAAGGAGAGAGAGAGACGGAGAGGGCGAGGCAGAGACAGAGGGAGAGAGAGAGGAGAGGTAGAGAGGAGCGAGAGGAGAGAGAGAGAGAGGGACGAGATAGGAGAGAGAGGAGGAGAGAGAGAGAGAGGAGAGGAGAGGAGAGAGAGGATAGAGAGGCGAGAGGCGACCGGATTGAGGAGCCCCCCCCCCCCCCAGGAGGAGAGAGGAGAAGAGAGGAGAGAGAGGAGAGCGAGGAGAGAGAGAGGAGAGATGAGGAGAGAGGAGCAGAGAGAGGAGAGAGAGGAGAGAGAGGAGGGGGCGAGAGAGGAGGAGAGAGAGAGGAGAGGAGAGCGAGGAGAAGGAGAGAAGAGAGAGAAGAGAGAGAAGAGGAGAGAAGAGAGAGAGAGAGAGAGGAGAGAGAGAGAGAGAGGAGAGAGAGGAGAGAGAGAGGAGAGAGAGGAGAGAGAGAGAGATAATTTGTTCAGTTTGATGGGATTGTGTTCCCTCACAAAAAGTAATGTCCACAGAAACTGTTCTTCTGTGGGTTGTTTGTCAATCGGGCAGGGTAGCTGCTGATTGTTTCTTTGTGCTGGCTCACTGGGAAAATGGCAGCCATCTTGGGTGGACCTGGAGACGGTCGAGACAGTGTTGGATTGCCTCAGGGTGGATACAGCTGATCCTGGGGTTGGGTTGGGGTGGGTGCGTGCATGGGCCACATTTGCACAGCTATCAATTTCCTCAAGAAGGACAACAGTCCCACGGAATGTGGGTCTATCAACAGAGGGCAGTAGAGCGGAGCTGCTGATTGGCTGTTATGGGGGAAATTTGCATACATCCATTGCGGTCAGCGGAACCTGAAGGTGGTTTGTGGAGCTGTTGTCAAGTGACAGTTGAACCCAAAACACTTCTTCAGTGTTTCCCTCCCTACCGAGGGGGTAGGGCTGCAGCTCTAACCAAAAAAAAAAACAACCGCTGTAAGGATCCCAGCCGAATAAAGATCAAGAAGAAGGCACGAGGGCAGGTAGAAGTAGAAAGAAGTTGAACCGTGATGTCACAGCCTGCAGGAGAAGCGGCCTTCAGATTTTCGGCGGGAGCAGTGGCGAGGGGTCATCGGGAAGGTACGTTTACCTCTTTAAAAACCTACCTTGAAGAGTGACATCACAGCAAAGCAGTGACCTGATTGGCCGGTAAGGAAAGTGCTCCAATTAGCAGTAGCTGGGAGAAATTTAACTCTTCGTGTGTGGGTAAGTATTGTGATTGGTAAGTAGAATCCTTATTCCTTTCACTTATTCATTATTTGATATTATATTTGTAATCGGTTACAGTAAATTGTAAAAATGGCAGGAGATCCCAGACCCTTCTTATGCTCCTCGTACTCAATGTGGGAGTTCAGGGACGCGGCCGATGCCCCCGACTCCTTCATGTGCAGGAAGTGTGTCCAGCTGCAGCTCCTGTTAGACCGCATGACGGCTCTGGAGCTGCGGATGGACTCACTTTGGAGCATCCGCAATGCTGAGGTCGTGGATAGCACGTTCAGTGAGCTGGTCACACCGCAGATTAGGATTGGTGAGGGAGACAGGGAATGGGTGACCAAAAGGCAGAGAAAGAGCAGGAAGGCAGTGCAGGTGTCCCCAACGGTCATCTCCCTCCAAAACAGGTATACCGTTTTGGATACTGTTGGGAGAGATGACTCACCAGGGGAAGGCAGTAGTAGCCAGGCTCATGGCACCGTGGCTGGCTCTGCTGCACAGAAGGGTGGGAAAAAGACTGGCAGGGCTATAGTCATAGGGGATTCAATCTTAAGGGGAGTAGACAGGCGTTTCTGTGGTCGAAAACAAGACTCCCTGAATGGTATATTGCCTCCCGGGTGCACGGGTCAGGGATGTCTCAGATCGGCTGCAGGACCTACTGAAGGGGCAGGGTGAACAGCCAGTTGTCATAGTACATATAGGCACCAACGATATAGGTAAAAAACAGGATGAGGTCCTACAATCAGAATTTAGGGAGTTAGGAGACAAGTTAAAAAGTAGGACGTCAAAGGTAGTAATCTCAGGATTGCTACCAGTGCCACGAGTAGAAATTAAAGAATAGTCAGAATGAATACGTGGCTTGAGAGATGGTGCAGGAGGGAGGGGTTCAGATTTTTGGGACTTTGGAACCGGTTCTGGGGGGCGGTGGGACCATTACAAATCGGATGGTCTACACCTGGGCAGGGCTGGAACCAATGTCCTAGGGGGTGCTTTTGCTAACACTGTTGAGGAGGTTTTAAACTAATGTGGCTGGGGGATGGGAACCAGATTAGGAAGTTAGAGGTCAGTAAAGAGGCAGCAACTAAAGCCAGGAAGGTACTAGATAATAAACTCAATGTGACTAAGGGGAAGAGTAGACAGGGAAGAGATGATGAACGCAAAGGGACAGGTGGCTTGAAGTGAATTTGTTTTAATGCAAGAAGTGTAACAGGTAAGGCAGATAAATTTAGGGCTTGGATTAGTACCTGGGAATATGATGTTATTGGTATTACTGAGACTTGGTTGAGGGAAGGGCAAGACTGGCAACTAAATATCCCAGGGTATAGATGCTTCAGGAGAGATAGAGGGAGGTAAAAGGGGTGGAGGAGTTGCATTACTAGTCACATGATATCACAGCTGTGATTAAGGAGGGCACGATGGAGGATTTCAGCACTGAGGCAATATGGATAGAGCTAAGAAATAGGAAGGGTGCAGTAACATTGTTGGGACTTTACTACAGGCCTCCCAAAAGCGAGCGTGAAGTAGAGGTACAAATATGTAGACATATTATAGAACAATGTAGGAGCAATAGGGTGGTTGTGATGGGAGATTTTAACTTCCCAACATTGAATGGGACTCGTGTAGTGCTGGAGGTGTAGATGGAGCAGAATTTGTAAGGAGCATCCAGGAGAGTTTTTTTAGAGCAGTATGTCCAACTCGGGAAGGGGCCATACTGGACCTGGTATTGGGGAATGATTCCGGCCAGGAGTTTGAAGTTTCAGTCGGTGATTACTTTGGGAATAGCGATCACAATTCCCCAAGTTATAGAATACACATGGACAAAGATGAGAGTGGTCCTAAAGGAAGAGTGCTAAATTGGGGAAAGGCCGAATATAACAAAATTCGGCAGGAGCTAGGGAATGTGGATTGGGAGCAGCTGTTTAAGGGTAAATCCACATTTGAAATGTGGGAGTCTTTTATGGAAAGGTTGACTAGAGTGCAGGACAGATATGTCCCTGTGAAAATGAGAGTTAGAAATGGCAGGATTAGGGAACCATGGATGACTGGTGGAATTGAGAGACTAGCTAAGATGAAAAAGGAAGCATACATAAGATCGAGGCGACTCAAAACTGAAGCTTTGGAGGAATATCGGGAAAGTAGGATAAATCTCCAACGTGCAATAAAGAGGGCAAAAAGGGGTCATGAAATATCTTTGGCTAACAGGATTAAGGAAAATCCCAAAGCCTTTTATTCGTATACAAGGAGCAAGAGGGTAACTAGAGAAAGGATTGGCCCACTCGAAGACAAAAGAGGGAATTTATGCGTGGTGTCAGAGGAAATGAGTGAGATTCTTAATGAGTACTTTGCATCGGTATTCACCAAGGAGAGGGACATGACGGATGTTGAGGCTGGGGATGGATGTTTAAATACTCTAGGTCAAGTCGGCATAAGGGGGAAGTTTTGGGTATGCTAAAAGGCATTAAGGTGGACAAGTCCCCAGGTCCGGGTGGGATCTATCCCAGGTTACTGAGGGAAACGAGGGACGAAATAGCAGGGGCCTGAACAGATATCTTTGCAGCATCCTTGAGCACGGGTGAGGTCCTGGAGGACTGGAGAATTGCTAATGTTGTCCCTTTGTTTAAGGGGGGGGGGGGGTAGCTGGGATAATCCAGGGAATTATAGACCTGTGAACTTGACGTCAGTGGTAGGCAAACGTGGAGAAGATACTAAGGGATAGGATCTCTTCACATTTGGAAGAAAATAGACTTATCAGTGATAGGCAGCATGTGCAGGGAAGGTCATGTCTTACAAACCTAATAGAATTCTTTGAGGAAGTAACAAAGTTAATTGATGAGGGAAGGGCTGTAGATCTCATATACATGGACTTCAGTAAGGCGTTTGATAAAGTTTCCCATAGCAGGTTGATGGAAAAAGTGAAGTCGTATGGAGTTCAGGGTGTACTAGCTAGATGGACAAAGAACTGACTGGGCAACAGGAGACAGAGTAGTGGTGGAAGGGAGTGTCTCAAAATGGAGAACGGTGACTAGTGGTGTTCCACAGGGATCCGTGCTCGGACCACTGTTGTTTGTGATATACATAAATGATCTGGACGAAGGTATAGGTGGTCTGATGAGCAAGTTTGCAGATGATACGAAGATTGGTGGAGTTGCAGATAGTGAGGAGGACTGTCAGAGAATACAGCAAAATATAGATAGATTGGAGAGTTGGGCAGATAGAGTTCAATCCAGGCAAATGCAAAGTGAAGCATTTTGGAAGATCTAATTCAAGAGCGGACTATATGGTCAATGGAAGAGTCCTGGGGAAAATTGATGTATAGAGAGATCTGGGAGTTCAGGTCCACTGTACCCTGAAGGTGGCAACGCAGGTCGATAGAGTGGTCAAGAAGGCATACAGCATGCTTGCCTTCATCGGACAGGGTATTGAGTACAAGAGTCGGCAGGTCATGTTACAGTTGTATAGGACTTTGGTTAGGCCACATTTGGAATACTGCGTGCAGTTCTGGTCACCACATTACCAGAAGGATGTGGATGCTTTAGAGAGGGTGCAGAGGAGGTTCACCAGGATGTTACCTGGTATGGAGGGTGCTAGCTATGAAGAAAGGTTGAGTAGATTAGGATCGTTTTCGTTGAAAAGACAGGAGGTTGAGGGGGGACCTGATCGAGGTCTACAAAATTATGAGGGGTATGGACAGGGTGGATAGCAACAAGCTTTTTCCAAGAGTGGGGGTGTCAATTACAAGGGGTCACGATTTCAAGGTGAGAGGGGGAAAGTTTAAGGGAGATGTGCGTGGAAAGTTTTTTATGCAGAGGGTGGTGGGTGCCTGGAATGCTTTGCCAGCAGAGGTGGGCACGATAGCATAATTCAAGATGCATCTGGACAGATATATGAACGGGCAGGGAACAGAGGGAAGTGGATCCTTGGAAAATAGGCAACAGGTTTAGATAAAGGATTTGGATCGGCGCAGGCTGGGAGGGCCGAAGGGCCTGTTCCTGTGCTGTAATTTTCTTTGATCTATTTTATTGTAAAACGCTGATGCTAAGTTGCTGGTTACCGTGCCGATAACACGCTGGACGACCCGCTTCCAGAGGGGCAGACCGATTTTGTTAAGGGCCAGCAATTTTTGGCTGATCTGGCGAGGTTGCTGTTTCATCTGGCCCGCACTAGCTTCCGTTATCTGGGAATCCAGGTGGCCCACAATTGGGCATTGCTCCATAAACATAACCTGGTGGATGGGGTGAGGGCCAACTTGAAACAGTGAGATGCACTCGCTCAGCCCTGCTAAATTCACTTTGAGCCCTGGGGTGATGGCTACTTTGAGGATCAGTTTAGGCAGCATTTTAAATTGGGCTCCATGTCACTGTTGCCTCCGATTCGCAGGAACCATAGGCTTGTGCTGTTTGGCTTGAATTTATCATTTAGAACATTGCGGGGGGCCTGTTTTTGGACGGTAGATTCACCGGTTTGGATGAGCTTTTAGAGATGCCCCAACTCCCGACAGTGAACATATTCAGCAGTTGCAGGTTCGCAAAGAGCTTCCTTCATTTCCCTAGGCACTATCGCCCTCACTCATGGAAGTGTCCTGCCCATGGCAGTTTGGGGAGGCTACTATTTTGGATATTTATGGGTAGGGTGTTGTTGACAAGAGCAGGCTTCAAACAAAGGGGAAATGGGAGGATGAACTGAGTTTGGGTTTGGGGGGGGTGGGTGGTTGGAATGAGGTTCTTCACGGAGTCAACTTCACTTCCCCATGTGGGAGGTTAAGGTGATGCGCAGGGCACACCGGACCAGGGCATGTATCAGTGGGTTCTTCTCAGGGGTGGAGGATAGGCGTTAACAGTACTCTCGGGGGCCAGAGAATCTTAATTTGGTCTTGCCCCAAGCTTGTAAGTGCCTGGGTCTCATTTTTTGATACCAAGGACCAAGTCAGGGTTTTTGGGTATCAGCTGAAACACAGTGTCCACTGGTTGCCATTTTTCGAGCATCAGCCTTGCTGGTTCTGCAGGCAGGGACAAAGGCAGATGCCCTAGCCTTTGCCTCGTTAATAACTGGGAGAAGAGTTCTGCTTGGGTTGGGGTCCCCAGTGCCACCGAGGGCCTCAGCTGGGGGACTAGAGGTAATTTATGTATCTTGAGAACATAAAGTACATGGTGAACATTGTTCAATCATCCGCAATCATTCCCACTTCTGACCTTCCTGATGATGGAAGGGAGGTCGTTGATGAAGCAGCTGAAGACCGGATGGGCCTAGGACACTACCCTGAGGAACTCCACAAGTGATGTCCTGGAGTTGAGAGAATTGACCTCCAACCACCACAACCATCTTCCTTTGTCCCAGGTATGATTCCAAGCAGCACATTTATCTAGATATTGCACAAAAGGCAAGAGCTCATGGTGTTGGCAATAGTATATTAGCACAGATGGAGGATTGAACTGGTAGAAGAGAGTTGGGAGAAGAGGCATTTTCAGGATGGCAACCTGGAACTAGTGGACTACTACAGGGATCAGTGCTGGGGCCACAAGTATTTACAATATATATTAGTGACTTGGGTAAGGGAAATGAACGTACTATTGGCAAGTTTGCTATTGTCACAAAAATAATAGGTGAAGAGGATGACAGTCTACAGAGGGATATAGACAGGTTAAGCACGTGGGCAAAAACTTGGCAGATGGAATATAATGTAGGAAAACATGAAGTTAGGTAGGAAGAATAAAAGGAGCTGAATATTATTTAAATAGAGAAAGACTGCAGAATACTGCAGAGAGGAATTTGGGGATCCTAGTGCATAAATCATGAAAAGCTAGCGTGCAAATTCAGCAGGTAATTGGGTAGGCATGGAATATTGGTCCTTATTTCAAAGGGAAGGTAGTATAAAAATAGGAATGCCTCGCTAAAACTATACAAGACAGCCATAATACCATGAACAGTTTTGGTCTCTTTTTCAAAGGAAAGATAGGTTGGCATTGGAAGCAGTCGAGAGACATTTACTAGGTTCATTCCCAGGTATGGAGGGATTTTCTTATGAGTAGAAAGGTTGTGTAGGTTGGGCCTGTACTCATTGCAGTAAAGAATTAGGGGGCAACCTTAGAGACATCTCGGATTCTCAGGGTAGATGCCAAGTGGTTGTTTCCCCTTATGGGAGTCTGGGGCATAATAGAGTATAGGGTCACCTGTGGGCTGGTTTAGCTCAGTGGGCTAGGCAGCTGGTTTTTAATGCAGAACAAGGCCAGCAGCTCGGGTTCAATTCCCGAACCAGCTTATCCGAACAGGCACCGGAATGTGGGGCTTTTCACAGTAACTTCATATTTGTGACTATCATTATGAGGGGGAAATTTCTTCTGAGGATAGTGAATCTGTTACATTCTTCATCACAGAGGGTTGCAAGGCTTGCTCGAGGTTGAGATAGACAGATTTTTAATCAGTAAGGGAATCAAGGGCTTTGGGCTAAGGCAGAAAGATAGAGTTCAAGATTATACCAGATCAGTCATGATCTCATTGAATGGCAGCGCAGACTCAAATGAGGCAAATGGCCCACTTCTTTGCCTCTGTTGGCCCATCCATTGCTTGTGCTATCTAACTGCCAGCCAGACACTAGTCCTGGACGGTCACAATTGTGTCTATTTAAGAGATTAGAAAAACTGAAGACATTTCCCCCCCCCCATGACTACTGCTACCTCTACCCTATGCTCACCAAATACTGATCACTCATGATCTCAATCATTCATCTCCATCAATTCTCAATTCACAACATCTCCAATATAAAATTTATATTGCTTAAATCCCCTTACCGCTTCACCTAGCCCAGTAGTGTACCTACTCCAGTTCTTCAAAGTGCCCCAAAATTGGGAGGGCACAGTAGTTAGCAATCCTGCCTCACAGAACGCAGGTTCAATTCCAGCCTTGGGTGGCTGTGTGGAGCTTGTACATTCTCCCAGTGACTGTTTCCTCCAGGTGCTCCGGTTTCCTCCCAGTCCAAAAACATATAGGTTCGGTGGATTGGTCATGCTAATTGTCAAGTGTCTAAAGGGTTAGGTGGGGTTATGGGGATAGGGTGAGTGTGTGCTCTTTGAGGATCAGTGCAGGCTCAATGGGCTAAGTAGCCTCCTTCTGCACTGTTCATAAATTCTGCATGATTCTCTCAAACATTTGCCCTTTTTGAGTAGGCAAGAACTCAACACCTACTGTTCCATACGTTCATTTGCTGGTAGCTGTTTTGACCAATCATCATCATCCCGTTTGTCTTCCACCCAACGGCTATTTCCACCACCTTCACGAGATCCAAATCCACCACGATCCATCCGGCCATATCCTCCACGGTCACTGCGGCTTCCAAAGTGATCATAAGCACTATCACTAGCATTTCCTCTGCCGCGATCCTCATACCTGATGGAAAGAAGAATCTAGCAAACAATGTTGCATAACAGCAAAGATACAAAGAAAACGATCAAGCATAACCTATGCAGCACCGTTACAAGTCTACATTTAGAAAAGCCATTCTACTCAACCTTGGGGGAATAACAAGTCAAATAACGACAATTAAAATTATGCTTGAAATTGGTGAATTTGGATAGCGCCAACGGTCACTTGAATCAAATTCAGCTTACCTTCCTCTGCCTCGATCATTGAAGAAGCTTGACTTTCCCCGATCAGCACGTGATCCAAAACTGCTGTATGGATCCCTGACATCCTTGTTATTCCATCCTCCATCTTTCTCATAGCCAAAGCCTGTCATTTTAGAGAAGTTCACAATTATATCACTGCTGAGTTGATTTTTAAAGCAAGTTCCAAATTTTGTAACCAAAAGCAGGGGGCAATAAAGTAAAGGAAGGTCCAAAAAAAAGACAGGCCACCAAACTCTGATGAGCCAGTGATTTAGGTGCCCAAACTCAAAACCTTATGAAAATGTTACAAATTGCCACAAGTAACAAAATGTCATACTTTCATTGTTCTATTGAGTTTCAGGTGTCTTGCTATTGTACCAGTGTAACAAGATACATTCCACCAGTGCCTTCAAATCTATTCCAGAACACAAACTCTGTCTACTCGGTATTCAGTTCACAAAGACAAGTACAATTTTCACAATCAGAACTGCACAGGTTCTCCAACTGAGAACCAACAGCCAATATCCCAAATACAGACGTTCCATTTGTACCTCCAAAAGCAAGACGGTTCCAATTTATGGCCAGTTGTGTATCAGGAAATATGCATCAAGAAATGTATAAAACCTCTCAACACTCCTAAAAATGTGACGTTGAAGGCAGGCACGCCCATGTACAAGATTGTCAGAAGTACAAAGATTACTGGAAAAATCAGTTCAAAGTTTAGATCATGGTCAGTTTGCAAGGGGATAACTTTCTGAAGTAGATTAGAATTATGCCCATGTCTCAAGCTCTAGATCTGGGCGTGCAGGTCCATAGTTCCCCAAAAGAGGCAACACCGGTGGCCAAGGTGATTAAGGAAGCATCTGGCATGCTTGCCTTCATCAGCTGGGACACAGAGTACAGAAGTTGGGAAATCACATTGCAGCTATATAAAACCTTAGTTAAGGCCGCATTTGGAGTATTGCGGGCAGTTCTGATCACCATATTATCATTCATGTCCTTCTGATAAGAGTGCAAAGGTGGTTCACTAGGACATTTCCTGGTCGAGGGTGTTGGCTATGAGGAGAGGTTGAATAAACTAGGATTGCTTTCACTGGAAATACAGAGGCTGAGAGGAGACCTGATGGAGGTCTACAAAATTGAGAGGCATGACAGGGTGGATAGTCAGAGGCTTTTTCCAAAAGTGGAAGTGTCAATTACAACGGAGCACAGATTCAAGGCGAGAAGTGTTTAATGGAGATGTGTGGGTAAGTTTTTCCACACAGAGTGGTGGGTGTCTGGAACGCGCTGCGCTGCCCGAGGATGTGGTGGAAGCAGGCAACATTTAAGAGGCATCTGGATGGGTACATCTTCAGTTCAGTGGGTTGCACCTTTACTTATCCAATCTTTACCAGCAATCCTTTTGCTGCTCCTGCAGTTATATGCCACCTCTTCAACCACCTTTTCTTCGCACTTTCATTCTCTCTCTCTCTCTATACATTGTCCATTACAGAGTCAGTTAACAGCATACCTGTGTAAACAATCCAACTCAATCAACCCCTGCACTTCCCATCTGGTGGACAGTCCTGCAGACAATTTGAGTAACAGCACCATTAAAAGAGATGGTTACAAGTTGTTAATGTAAAGCTAAAATTAAATTGTAGGTGGACAGCAGCCAATATGCTCAGTGCAGAAGTCGCATGGGCTTTATAACACCACCCAACATGTCCTGGAACTTTACCTGGTCAACTAAAAATTAGTCCAGGATTAAGCTGATCAATTCTGACAGTCCTTCTAGTGAAAATGCTCTTAGACCGTGCCTCGTTTTACTTGCACTTTTGAGACCAAATCGTGCAAATTTTGAAACAGTACCAGTGGTACCCTACAAGACCCAGTGTTTTAAAATCAAAAAGTTCTGAAATACTGCACAAAGTCCTGCTTACCCAAATGCTTGCTGGTCTCATCGGCTCCTAATTTAGCAATGCCTTGATGTTGATTAGTCAATCATTCCTACATCTCCACCCATTATTTCAACACTTCAATTTTGGGATCTCTTGTACATCAGATCCCATTCAGCTGCCCATGTCTCAAGCTCTAGTATTCTCGCCAAATCTCTCACTAAGCTTCAATCACCTGCCCTAATCTCATGGGCTGGTGCCAAATAATTGCATGACTGTGCTGTGAAATACCCTGCGATCTTGTGACTCAATGCAAATCATTACTGCAACAAATTACATGATACCCAAAATCCAGGCTACAGCTGTACACAAAAGCCATCAGTAAGGAGACCACAACAGGTGGGGAAAACTAGGTTGGCGTGACAGTAGCACAGTTGCTTCACAGCTCCAGGGTCCCAGGTTTGATTCCCAGCGTGCGTCACTGTCTGCACGTTCTCCCCGTGTCTGCGTGGGTTTCTTCCAGGCCGTCTGATTTTCTCCTACAGTCCGAAGATGTGCAGGTTGGGTGGATTGGCCATGCCAAATTGCCCTTAGTATCCATAAAGTTTAGAGGAGGTTACTTGGTTACGGGGATAGGGGTGCAGGTGAGGTGTGGGCTTAGATAGGGTGATCTTTCCACAGGCCAGTGTAGACTTGATGGGCTGAATGGCCTCCTTCTGCACTGTAAATTCTATGATCTAAGTCTTCAGCATGATGACTTTTGAAACTTCAGAATCCCATTTCGCCTCATTAAGAATTCCATAGTCAATCTGATCTAGCATAGTAAGAAGTCTTACAACACCAGGTTAAAGTCCAACAGGTTTGTTTCAAACACGAGCTTTCGGAGCACGGCTCCTTCTTCAGGTGAATGAGGAAGAAATTCACCTGAAGAAGGAGCCGTGCTCCGAAAGCTCGTGTTTGAAACAAACCTGTTGGACTTTAACCTGGTGTTGTAAGACTTCTTACTGTGCTCACCCCAGTCCAACGCCGGCATCTCCACATCATGATCTAGCATAGGTATAGGTTTGCACACCTTAACTGGCATTTTGCAGGGCACTGGGTTAGATTGCGACAACAGAAACACAAGTGGCTCCCCCACAACCCAAAAGGATGTGCAGTGCGGGTGAATTGGCCACCTAAATTTCCCCTTAAATGGAAAAAAGAATTAAGTAGCCATGGCGGTTAAGCACACAATCATGGTCATAACCATTTACATGACTGTCTCTTCTATTGTGGCACTCATTCATTGAGCAATTCTGTGTTCAGAATCCAGTCTGGTAAATCTTGGTTTGCACGAGGAGAGAGTTAGCTTTCAATATTTAACTGTCATCAATTGAGATTGCATCTTATCTTGACAAACTGCAATGTTGCACATTTGATAGTGTACAACCAAGATGCTAATTTTGCTTCAATTTCCCATGAAGTTGAAACAAAATAGCTGACAACTTCTGTAACCAAGATGGCTGCCATTAGCAAAAATAGAAATAATTGTCAGATAACAGCAAATTATATGTGTTGCACCCACTTTGCTGGTAGCAATTTAATCAAATCTGGACTCAAAACGTTAGCTCTTTTCTCTCCCTACAGATGCTGCCAGACTTGCTGAGATTTTCTGGCATTTTCTTTTGGTTTTAGATTCCAGCATCTGCAGTTAATTTGTTTTTATCCTTAGCTATCTGTACCAGTTGATTTGGATCTCAATACTTGCCAAAAGCGGCACTGAAAACAATTTTAAAAGCACTCAATCTGGCCAAATGTAAACTGCCACAACCTATTACTACATTGAAGTTTGCATTTTCAAAATAACACATTTCACCAAGTAGGTCGTAGTAATAAATCTACCCCAAGCAGAGAGCAATATAGATGCAGCTTACACGCAGTCATATTCATAGAATCCCTACATTCATAGGATCCCTGAAGTGCAGCAGGAGGCTCGCCAATCCAGTCGGAACCAACCTTCTAGACCCACTCCTCCACCCCATCCCTGTAACCCCACCTAACCGGCACTGGACGGTGGGAGGAAACCAGGACACCTGGGAGGAAACCCACGTAGACACAGGGAAAACGTGCAAACTCCAGTCACCCAAGCCCGGTTTGAATGTGGGTCCCAGGTCCTATGAGGCAGCAATTCCACTGTGTCAAAAGCAGTTTTCAGACAACTTGCAAACATCCAAATATCACTAGCTAGCTGCCATCCAGCAGAACATACATTAAATTTTATTGTACTTGAAAACGCCCAAGTAATGCTGCTCATGGTAAAGGAAAAACATAAAAGCAGACAAATTAACTATGATGTGAGCACTCAGTATAGAAGAAACATCATACCAAACAGTTTATTGTTTAGTTCCAACTCAATCATGCACATCTGCAAAGGGAGATCACCATATGGTAAATGGGACCTTCAAGTGGGCAAATCTCAGCTGATACAAGCAACCTAGCAAGTACATTTACAGTTGGGTCCTAATTCAGCTCTAAAACAAAGGTTTTTCAAAAAGCACATGACATGCCAGTGAATCTACACCTTGGCCTGAAACAATAACATGCGAAAATGGATTCCTCATTTGTTTTGAGTTAACTGATCTCAATCAGGCAGTGAATGGGTTACAATGACTCAGGGTCCTTAGACATAATCTAAAATTAATACTCAAAATGAAAAGTATTTAAGGAATTGAGGCTGATCAGAACAAGAGGAATACAAATTTACATTTGTGGTTGACAAAATGCATGGGCTGGAGGGTCAATACAGAAGACAATACATTAGACAAACTGGCAAAATGGACAAAAAACAGTAAAAAATATATACATGGCCAAACGGTACAAACACTAATTTTGTGTTGATGAAACAGGGTACCCTCCCCTCAGGGGATACTCTGATTATTAAAACAGTTCACAACACAATTCTACAAAAACCAAATGATACAAGCACTAAACTTTGCGCTGGAGAGACCAGATACCCTTGTCACTGTACCAACAGAAGGGAGTCGGGGTGTTGGTGGAGGGGGGCCCAATAGGGCACTGCCTGAACTCTACAGTGGCAGAAAAATAAAAAGAACCTTCAATTATGTGCCAGATTCCAGGAGCCCCTCAGAGGGGGCGACAGTGTCAGGCATGAGTGAACCCCACACCCTGCTACAGAGCGCCTCATGTGCACCCTCTGCTCACTACACTGGGCGGCTGACAGCCTTCGGACAGTCGCCCTCCGGGCCTGAATCCTCCACCACACCAGAGTGCAGCGGGCGACACGGGCCCACCAACCAACTCTTGAATCTGCCACCAGGATCAATCGACAGGCGGGATCTCCTCGGGCTCCTCCCGGAGTCCCGTGCCAGCAGGAGGTGGTGGTGCAGGTGCCATAAAAAAATTAATTGCCCCTTAATTGGGTACTTTAAATAGAAGGACATAACTTATTTGGACGTATCTATAATGAAATCAGGGTGCAAAGGAATCTGGCAGTACAAATTATATGGCCAAAGGTTAACAAGGCTACTAAAAGACCAATTGCTAGCTCAGCTCTAGAGGGAGAACGAAACTTGCATCAAACCTGGTTTACAATTCCTGTCACCATATCATAAGGATGTAGTGTGCAATAAAAATATAAAGGATAACACCAGAGAGTCACAAGGTTATAAGAGGCTGAGCCGGTTCCCTTGAAAAAGGGTGGGGTGACCCAAGAGACCTTTAAAATTTAGATAGATTTAATGATCAAAAGCTAGCTTAACTGCATTCAGATAGATTAAATTTACATGCCAATGGGTAACATTAAATCTAGCTGCAGATGAGTTTCAAAATAAATTGTGCCCAGCATACTTGTGTAATCAAGGAACCTAGATGTTAATTAACAGAAGGTGTTCCAAAATCACTGTTATGGCCTTCAAAGTCCATATGGGTACATGGAAAAATAGAGATAAACCAACTGCAGCAAGTGGTGTACAAAACTAGTTCATGAAAGCTAAAATGTTAGTTGAAGGCTCATGATACAAGTAAGAAGAAGCCTGGAATACAAAGTAGATGACAGATTCTACAGCAAGCAGGTAGGTTGGAGGCAAAGAAAATTCCAGCTGTTGTGTTGTGCCAGTATAACTTGGAATCGAATATGAATTTCAAGGTAGTTATTGTTGAGCAAGAACTCAAACATGCACACAAGAAAAGCTTTAAAAACACCAATTAAGCAGTTTCCATCCAGGTTCCAGAAGTTTGGAGGTATGGCAGTAAAATATCTGCAATTTTAAGAACCGCCAAATTTGATGTATTTTTGCCAAAGGAACTTGCTATGTATCCCACTTGATTGGCTCAAAGCCCCAAGTTACGGCATTAACCTTTTGTCACCAAGTATATTGCTGCCCCACACTACTTCTTGAATCACTGATTTATTTGTAAGCTCCAATGAAGTTATGCAGGGAAGTGTGCAGTTACTAACCACAAACACCAAAGTTATTAAATTGAATATACATCTATCAAAGACTGCAGAATGCAGTGGTGCATGCAATTGTTAGTACAAAACTGCATTTGATCATGCACCAATACACCAAATGTCGTACCAGATCGGTCCAGCCAGACATCATTGCAGCTTTGATGTACGTCCAACTCTTGCCAGGGACATCTTGGGAAAGCTGGGCAACGGTATAAGCCATTATTCAGAAACTATTCACAGCAAAAATGAGGGATTGTGTGCCTTCAAACGTTACTGGCTCTATAGCGCTCTTCCAACAACTGGCTGTGGGTTTCCTAAAAGTTGTTAGGTGACAGCGCAATTTGCAGAAAGCTTGAAATGTGTGACATAAGGATCATCTTTTTATTGGGCAGTGTCAAGTTACTAAGCAGCTGGTTACTGCCGTTAATGTTGTCATTTGTGTCGAAGGAAATCCCAAGATTCTGCTTGCAGATCAACCGTACAAACCATATTCATTAGAACAGTGTCATCATTTAAGCAAAGTTCAATTTTCACATGATGGGCGTGAGTTAGCAGCTTTTAAGTGGAATGTAGGGATATTTTGTTCCAAACTGGCAGCTGATGTTACTTAATACAGAACCAAAAATGTCAGGCCAGCTCGGTGAAAAATCCTATAATATTCAAAGCCAAACTTCATGCCTTTTCACACATACTTAAGTGCAAAAAAGTGCAGACTTACAAATCCTCAACATTGGAAAATTAATAGAGCGATTTGTTCCAAGTGGATTAGAAGCTGTAAGAGAAATGGGAACTGTCAATTCACCAGATGCAGCCATACTATATTTTAGCCAATTGCGAAAGTTAAAAATTGCATTGCAAATTGGGTGATCAACTTTGTACCACTTTTGCTAAGAATTTATTTTTGTTAACGGACAGCTTTTAAAATCAGCTCACTAATCGAAGAGCACAGACCAAGGGAAGCATACTTTGTCCTCATCATGGAGAATTCCAAAGTGCAAGGAGCGTGCTTGGAGAGAATGAAAATATTCTACCCATGCTTAAGCTTTTGTACATGTATGACCAAGTACATTTCTACAACCTATCCATGGAACTGAAGTGCTTAACTGAACTACTCTTTAAATTACACAATCGGATTTAAAGTCAAGTGACTATTTATAGAAGAGCAAGTTCTGTATTATGGAATATACCCCAACAGCCCGGCAGCATCTGGGGTGTGAACATTTAATATTGTTATGACAAAGGGGCATAGAGTTCGTTCTAAGGTCAATGACAGGAAACAATTAACTTTCTCTTCAGATTCTACAGACTGGAGTATTGCCAGCATTATTTTTCAGAGCACCACTAGACATCGCCTTCTAAACCTCCCTCAGTTCAAGTCTGTCTTGGTATTAATCTCTCTGCCAAAGAAAATTTTACACCAATTAAATCCACCCCTAGTCTCCACTGTTCCACAGAAAATAATTTCAGCTATGGATCTCCAGTCCTGACAGCATCCTTGCAAATCTTCCCTGTATTTGTTTCAATATGAGCGCATCCTTGTTGTAACACAGTGAACAGTACTTTGGTAATGGTTTCAGAACTAGTTTTTCAAAAACATACAAGTGCCACATTAGGCTGCTTAACACAACGAAGCCTTGCAGAAGAGGGGCAGCATCAACTTGGATTAGTCATAGCAAATGCTCATTTTTCGACTGAAAGATGATAGATAGCAGTGTTTCCAAGCGCAAGTGACAGGACTACTGCTTTTTTGATAATATTGTACAATTGACTTGGATATCAGAACACAGCAAGCTTTCAATAGCAAACCTGGGAGGTTTGATAAATACAAGGATGATACCAATTAACTACAACAAGACAGATGGGCTAGCAGCAGATGCAATGTCATACAGAGGTGGTGTTGCATTGAGTAGGAGATAGGGAGAGGCAGGATAAACTCAATGGAACAGTTCTGAAGCACGCAAGGACAAGAGACCTGGAGGTTCATGAGCACAGAACGCATGTTTGAAAGACAAGAGTAGCCAAGCACATGGGATCATGGGCTTCATAAGTAGACACCAAATGCTCACAGGTATCCCTTCCACTGGTTTATTTCCTAAAATGAAGTCCAGAATGGCTCCTTTTCTTGATGGCATGAGCCAAGTGCCTGGAGTGGAGATGCAAAAGGTGGCAATTTTAAATTGTCGCCTGGGGCAAGGAGCCATGTATATCACAAGACAGATTAGAGGAGCAATACAGCATTGCAATAACCAAGTGACTTCAAGATAAGTGGGTAAACAAAACAGAGACCACGCCCCTTCAAAAAGGTACCATTACAAATTAGTGGGACCCACAAGCACCACTGGAATACTCAACTGATGCAATCCCTTCAAAGAACTTTAGAATTATGTTTTCGGCAGTCTTCAAGTCCCAATTAAGAAGGATGAGGAGCAGATGAAAGCAACTGATTACTTTGATCATAAAACTGTAGATATGCATTTAGTCCTAGCACAGGAGGAAAAGTGAGAATGGTAACTTGAAAAAGTTAGCATCTAGAGATTTAGAATAGTCAAATGGGTAATCAACTATTCCAAGACTAACTGTACTACTAAACACAATCAACAGTGATGGGCAATCTAGGCTAGTGAGTGAGCCTCCTCAGTGGGCCGCAAGATTGAGATCGGGCATGTGCGCTATGACCCTTGAATCCCAGGTTCGACCCCGGCTCAGGGTCACTGTCCGTGTGGAGTTAGCACATTCTCCCCGTGTCTGCATGGGTTTCGCCCCCACAACCCAAAAGAAAATGTGCACAGTAGGTGGATTGGCCACACTAATTGCCCCTTAATTGGAAAAAATGGGGTAATCTAAATTTATTTTAAAAAGCTTCAAGTGGTTAAAAACAAAATAAATATTTTTGATTGGATGCAGAGCCCAGTGCTCCGTTAACGGTGTGCAATTAGCACCTCACTTTAGTCATACCAGTTAGGGAAAAAAATTACATGGATGAAAGCTGAACATGGCAACTCTGCAATGGGCAACTGTCAACATCATGTCTCATGGGCCAAACAATCTTGATGGGCTGCCTGCGGCCCACCACTAATCTCCATGAGAAATTTCACACTTAAGACTTCTGTCAAGCTATGAACTGGCATGGAACATTGCTCAAGCACCTTGACCTGAACCATGGTCAAATAATACCAAGTATCATCCATCAGGAACCAGTTTATTAGTCTTGAACACCTGCCAATCTCATTGCTAACAGCAGCACCCTTTCAGTATCACGTCTCTTCTCCTGATCACATTGAAACTAGAGAACCTTAAGCTACAACCATCTCTATTGCAACATTAATTTTCAGGGTTCACCAAATAAACCGATTCCACTCTCCCAAACATCTCTGGGCTGCACTACCCCTCACCCTCAAGCAGAGTAGACATCCAGCCAAGTAAGCCCAACTGCTGTTTTATGGCTGCATTTCTTCTACTCTGGCTCAAGCAAACATGAACTTGTATTCTGGCAATCTGCCTGCCATTTTAGGTACCTTCCTCGCAACAAAAACTTCCCAGAACTAAACGTCATCTCTAAAATATTAACAGGTAAACTGCCGGATGTTTTAGATGATTCTTTGCACACCTCTCCGAACAAGGATCAAAGCAGCTCAGTTTTATATTACTCTTGATCCTTATACAAGAACCAGCTGAAATGCAATTTTAGAAGTTTCCCCTTCCACATCACATGTATCTAACATATCAACGTCAATTTAAATTCAGAGAAAAGATTTAAATTTATTCACGTTATTCAAATGTACAACCTTCACTTCAAAAGGATGTCAATCCTGTCAAGTTTACAGCACAACAATAAATAGTCATGTGTGCATATTCGTCAAGAGAGAGAGAGATAAAGACTGCCTCCTGGAACAAATGCCCAATGAATCTTCCCCCTCCCTACATTGTAATGGCCAAAGTTCAGACTCCACCTTCAACTCCATGAGACTAATGTTCCTTGTGCCACAAGTGTCTGAAGCTCATGTGGCTGCTGTGGACACCAGCTCCCTGGTTACAGGGATGGCACCAGAGAATTGGAAGGATAAATGCAGCCATGGTTCAAATTAGCAAATAACTATGTCTTGTTACTTGCTACTGCTACAGTCTTTATTCAGTTATCAACTTTTTCTACTGAACTGCCCCCGATCTTCATTATCAAATTGATTAAATTTAAGCATAGCAGAGAGGCCTGGGTCACTGTTCAAAGATGAGCAGGTTAGGTGGACTTCTCATGTTAAATGGCCATTAGTGTCAAAAAAAAAGTTAGGTGGGGTTACTGGGATGGGTGAAAGTGTGGGGTGTTCTTTCAAAGGGCCAGTGCAGGCTCGATGGGCCACATGGCCCCCTTCTGCACTGTAAATTCTGATTTTATGATGATTTTACACCATACAATCAGTGTCAAGAGACTTGGGTGGCGAATACCAAGTATATGAATTCCGGAAAGTTTAAATGCCTATTCATGAACATTAGGTGCAAACGGAATAGATTTTAGACTGAGCCGAAAAAGCATATCACGTACAGTGCCTTGTTATACTTAAAGGCATCTTTGTAAAGATGTACTATGTTTAAGCTCTCAGAATGTTGTTGGTTTTATTTGAAAATACTCACCCTCAAATTGCTGTCCTTTCCACAAAAGGTGAACGAACCAACTACTGTAAATATGTAGCTTTCATATTCAAAATACATCGCTTTCATGCTACATACCTGAAATCATTGACCCGAAGATCAATTTGCCATTTACTTGTTGCTAAATCAGACAAAATGCAATTTCAAACTATATTAACAGCATGGTTACAAAGGTCCAGTATTTTAGTTACACCAGCTGCCATGGTTTGAATAACATTTGCACTGGGAATAGTCTTGAAACAGTTTGGTGTGCGCTATAAATCTATAGTAATACAAATAACTTCACATGAAGTACGAGTATTGGTCATCATCATTGCTCTGAACCAGCAGCACCACCTGAAAAGGTGCAAGTACAAACACTTCATCCTTCCTCTATCCTCTTATGGATCAATAACATTCAAATTACATACAACTCCATGGGGTCGTTAGTTTTAAACTTGCAACACCTAAACAGATAACCAACATGTCTGATGACTTTTGCATACCAATTACGATGCATATTGTTCTGCAACTTGGGGGAGGCAGCTACTAATAAACTGCAACCAGACCTCGTGGAAGGCAGCTAGCTGTAACCAGGCAGCAGCTTAAATGCAAAAGTTGCCATCTACAAATAAAATACATGTAGTAATTGGGGAAGAAAACATCATGACAGTAAAACAGTACCATAACCTAAATTGAGAATGTTTAATTTCAAACATCTGGATCTCTCCCAACTGAGAAAGCATTTTAACAGACATGACATGTTGCAAGTCTTTTCTGCAGTTCAAGTACACATAACCCTGTAGGGAACCTGGAGAAGAATCAGGATTGCTCATTTGTCTCAACAGGGCTTTTCAAAAACTCAAAATAACACCCCCCCCCCCAAAAAAACCACTAACAGCTGTTAAAAATGAACCATATGAATTTGTGTTAGAATTCACACCAAGGGCAGCAACTTTGCCATTTAGCCATGTTTTCCAGATCAACATACTGACACAGGCTTGATCAACATATGCCCAAATATCACAATCTGTTTGGCATAAAACCTGCTGCAATACAGTTCTGCAAGTTTACTTTGTAAATTCTAACTTACCATACCTAGTGGATGAGGATAACATCCATCCCATTTAAACACTACCTTGAACCAACTACCTGGAAACAAATTCAGCCATCAGAAATGGTTGTGGAAATCTTGCTTATTATAGGAAAACATGGACTGTGCTAGTCAGGATTGATGAACGTATCACAATTCTCCACCCATCTACAAAAGATTTTGAATCTAGTTTGACCTGCAAGTTTGCCAACACTGCAACTTATGTCCCCAATTCGAAGAAATGCTTCACCAGACTCACCCACCGACAGATTTATGGGGTGGGGTGGGGAATGCCTCCTTCTGCTCAATTCCATCTGTCAGACAGGCCTTGTATGAGAACCCATAATGGAAAATAACTAATGTGCATCATTGCTAAATTGACCAAAAAAAAATATTTCCAGTATTAACTAGCAGCTGCAAGACATCAGTGGAACTTCTGTTGAATGGTTAATGATAAATAAGCTCCAGACTATATTAAATACAAGAAACTGAAGCTTCCACTAAAAGCGAAAAGGCTAACCCAATAAAATTAAGATGAGGGGCATCTCATTCCAGAGGAAGAAAAGGACCCTTGCAGTCAAAGACAAAATATGATTTAGCAGAGGGAAAATCCAAGCTGCAGGATTTACAATTATCAGCTGTATGCCCCCTACTTACCTGATCATTTACTCAATTAAATTTCAAGCAGGGTACCTAAAATGTTAACTCAATGTATTTCAACCGTCAGTTCTCATTCCAGATCCTAAGGAAGTCATATCAACTTACCATTCTTGGATGCCTCTTTATTTCTTAGGTGAGGAGGGATATAACGCCCTTCTATTAAAAAAAGAAAATTCAAACTTTTAGTGAACCTTTTTAATGACTAAAATGTCCATTTACAAATTCACGCCATTTGGGGGGGGGGGGGGGGGGGGGGCAAAGGCTACTGGCCATGTGCCTTTGATTTTGTACTTAGAGGCACCCAATGAGAATTAGCCTGGGCACCATTATGTTTTCCACACAGACCAAATTGACATTGTGGATGGGACAGTAAAACTATGCAACTCCTTCAATAAAGAGTAGCAATGACCCACTACAGCACTGTCAGTAACATGAAGATTTAGAATTACAATGAGGATTTTAAAATTCAATGAGGGATATATTACCCATAAACATCACATCAGCAGGGGTGTTTTTAGAGATTGCATTACTCCCAATGGCTTAAACGAATCTTTGAGGGAAATCAAATGACCTTCAAATGCTCATTTCCAGCTGCAGGGCAAGAACAATGGAATTTTATTCCTTTCAAAAAACATGGAACAATCAAAATAATTTGCGTCATTTGACAAATAATGCCCACATTAGAATTGTCAATGGGAACAGGCAGCACTTTGGCGGGCACTGCTGCCCGTGGCACTAAGGAACCCAGGTTTGTTCCCTGCCCCGTATCAGTATTTGTGGAGTTACCCCCCCTGTGTCTGCGTGGGTTTCACTCCCACAACCCAAAGATGTGCAGGTAAGTGGATTGGCCACACTAAATTGCCCCTTAATTACTCTTACATTTTTTAAAAAAGAAATGACAATGGGAATAAACTTAGCAAAAGAAAAATTGATCTTAATTTTAGTAGCAATTAAATTTTCAAAAGCAGAAAGTCCCATTCCCACAAAAAAGTGGTCAGCACACACACAATCACCAGATTTTCAGAAAATATAATCCAATTACATCCATAGAGAACATCATGAACGAGGGCATTAAATGAAAACAGGTAGAACATCTATGCACTGCCTCCAGAAGATTATAAAAGGAGTGCTAACTAGTATTCTTTCACTGAAAATGCCAAATTATACTAATTTAGCATACAGCCTCTAGTACAGCTAGTAAGGCAACAAATCCTCTAGTACTTTGTCTAGATATGCTCTTACATGTTCATAAAATTGAAGCAAGGCCTACTACTGGACTGTTTAGTGCAGTGCATGTGCCCACATTACCATTGTGGAGCTAATTTAGACTGAGCATACACAATTTAATCCCTTAAACCTAAATATCTTTAATGCAATTCTGTTCTCCGTACCCAATGGCAGTGGCGTATTTTCCAAGATGGTGCCCAAAACGGAACGCACTAATATTGGTATCTGAACACAGCTCATCTGAACAATTCTTCCTCATTTCTAAAACCCTGTCCCCTAGAGATAACACTCCTTTCTGGTTACTTTGTGTGCCTGTACCCGAGTTCAATAATATGTGCACATGGGACCCTTTTCTTCTCCACAGCTTCTGTTAGTCTAAAGATCAGAAGTCAGATTTATCCCTCTGATTCAAACATGGATGATATTACCCCACATCAGGTAACTGGAAGTTCATTCCTTGCTTACTGACAGCAACACGACATATTAACATCTGTCAATCTGCAAAATTTGATGTACAATTCTATTCCTCCAAAGCATTAACTAGTTGAACTGAGACCCAATTACACAACCAAAGATCTTGCCTTTCATCATTCTAATTTTACTTTTACTCACTAAATCTGATATGGTTGGTTTTCTTCACTACTACCCACCCACCCCCCCGCCAAATTATTACTTCTGCCCCAGTCAGTACAAGAAAGGAACATTTAAAATGCAGGCTTATATTCAAGACACTTTGCATGCCATTACATCATTCTACCACATTATAGTTTAGTTACAGCATGGCTGTAGCTCATGCAATGGCAGTATCTGCAACAAAAAAATCTACTTACTGCCTGCCCCACCAGCACTCTGGGCATCACCTGCTGACGATGTCAAGTCTAGGCCAGCAAGCTGAAATAGAACAAACGCAAGTCAGTGGACACAATGTTCAATTAAGCAGTTACTAGATCATTCTCTTTAGTAATTAAAATTTCATTGTTAATTATTCTAGGTATCAATTTATGGCAAGATTAAGATCAATACATAAGACTGCAGTTATGTCATACCAGATTTGTTCCCTAGTACTTTTAACATGCTGCACCAATATTAAAGTGGATAATATGGCACTGTTTCATTGGTGGAGATGTGATTACTGATCACAAACTTGCAAGTCAAAGTCATCTGGACTTGTTTCCAAGTTCTTATTCAGACACCATTGGAGCTCAACATCCCAGGCCAGTCATTACACTTGTCCATGGCCAACAGGACTTGGCACTACAGTATACTCGCATATCCAGACATAGGACCAGCTTCTTCCCCACAGCTACAAGACTCCTCAACTACTCCCCCTCAAACTGATCTGTTCCCTGTAACACTATTCACGATGCCCTATGCTGTTCTTGCTCATATTTGCTTTACTTGGCCCCTTGTTCCGCACTGTAACCAATCGCTGTTTGTCGGTGTGCCATTTGTCAATGTTCTCGGTTGATTATTCTTTTTGTCTACTATGTGCATACTGTGTATGTTCCCTCAGCCACAGAAAAATACTTTTCACTGTACTTCAGTATGCGACTATAAATCAAATACTGCAATTAATGAAATTCTGTTGCACATTACAGATTCATTCATGATATTACTCAACAAGTTAAAATTGTCAGGAGGGTGGGCAGCAGTCATATGTACTCTGCCTGAAGGCAGGTTCTTGGTTCAGTCTTCTCCAAATATCAGTCTTGTGGCAGTCGTTTCATTTCCCTCTAGGAGTTAAAATACATTGGGGCAGAAGGCAAATCTGCTCTCCAAATGACACACCTATGGATATATATTTCGACGTTACTTCGAGGGCTACAGAGATAGGGCTGGGGAATGGAACTAGCTAGGTAGCTCATTGGGCCAAATGGCCTCTATGCTATAAAATTCCATGATCCGAAGTAGCAAGCAGAAATAAAAATGTGGGGAAAACATTTTTAAAGGTTGGCCCCACACAATATCATGTTATAGCTCCATGGTCCCAACATCCACCTGAGCCTGGTTTTGAAGTTTACAATCTACAGCTGGAACAGCAATCAAAGAAAAGTAAATCTTTTCTAATGGCTTGTTCTATTATTTCACCGGGCGTGGACACCACTGGCAAGGCCAGCATGTATATTCAGTCTCCAACTGCCATTCAGAGGGTAGTGAGTCGCGTTCTAGAACCACTGCAGTTTGTTGGTGTAGGTACACCCTCAAGTGCTGTTCAGGAGGGAGTTCCAGGATTTTGGTCGAGCAGCAAAGGATTAGCAATGTAGTTCCAAGCCAGGATGATGTGGGCTTGGAGGGAATTTGCAGGTTATGTGATTCCCATGCATCTGCTGTCCTTGTCTTTCGAGATGGGATAGATCACAGGTTTGAAATCGCTGCAGTGCATTTAGAAACTGGTACAAACTACTGTCACTCTGCATCAGTGATGCAGGAAGTGAATATTTAGGTAGTGGATGAGATGCCAACCAGGTGGGTTACTTTGTCCTGAGTGGTGAATGGTACTGAACCGCATGCAGTGAAACACCCCTACTTCTAATCTTACGATTGAAGGTCATAAAGCAGCTGCAGTTGGTTGGGCCTAGATTACCACGAGGAACTTCTGCAATGATGTCTGGGGATGGAGATAATTGACCAATCATGACCATCTTCCTTTGTGCCAGGTATGATGCCAACCATTGGGAGTGAACAGGTTATTGCTGAGGGAGCTGCTTGACAGCACTAAAAATCCCTTCTATCAACTTGCTAAAGAGAGTAGACTGATGGGCACTCCAAGTAGTCAGTTTGGATTGGTCCTGCTTTGTGTACAGGGCCCATCGGGGCAATTTTCCACATTGCCAGGTAGATGCTACTTGCCTGACATGGACTGGCCAGAGAATAAATATGGGGGAAACCAGTGGGAAGCAATAAAAAGCAACTTTCTAAGATCTAAGGGATCAGACATGACCCCTTCAAAAATGTGTAGTACTGTCAAATCTAGTCTCTCCAGTTGTCTTGAGGAATGCAATGGAAGAAGAAAAAGTAAACATACGATCGACAAAGAATTAAGCACTGTAGATACAGGCGCTTTGGAAAGTGGTTTAAATGAATATTTTGTTCCCATGTTCACAAAGGAAATGGATGATGCAGATATAGTAGTATAATATTGGATGGGAGAGGAAGTACTCAAAGGTTTGGAATCCTTGAAAGTTGGTAGGTTACCAGGGCCAGATGGATCATTTCTGAGGCTACTGGAGGTGGTCAGAGAGGAGACAGCAGATACTCGAAAGATGATTTTCCAGTCCTGACTAGACACGGGGGATACCAGAGGTCTGGAGAAATGCAAACGTGTCCCACTGTTTAAAAAGGACCGCCGGAAACACCAAACTATAGGGTAGTTCGTCTTGCGTTGATGGTGGACAAATTAGTAGAATCAATCCTGAGATAGGATTAACTGTGAAAGGCACGGACCATGTCAGGGATAGTCAGCAAGAATTTGTAAAAGGACGGTCTTGTCTCTCAAATTCGATCGATTCTTTGAGGAAGTAACAAGGGTAGATGAAGGAGTTTGACAAGGTCCCATATGGCAGATTGATCAAAAAAGAAAAATCCGTGGGAAACGTGGCAAACTGGATAAAAGTTGGCTCAGCAACATGCAACACAGAGTAATAACGATCGTTGGTTACACTTGCAAATGGAGTTACTTTTTTAAAAATATATAAAGGTAGAGTACCCGATTAATTTATTTTCCCCAATTGAGGGGCAATTTAGCATGGCTGATCCATCTGCCCTGCACATATTCGGGCTGTGGGGGTGAGACCCACGCAACACGGAGAATGTGCAAACCCCACAGTGACCCAGGATCGAACCAGTGTCCTCAGCACAGCAATGCTAACCACTGCGCCACCATGGAACATTGTTTTTAATTTAGAGTACCCAATTCGTTGTTTCAATTAAGGGGCACTTTAGCGTGGTCAATCCACTTAGCACAACCGCAGGGCAAGAGTTATAGCTGGGGGAAAGGCAATTATGATGCAATTAGGCAAGACATAGGATGAGGAAGGAAACTGCAGGGGATGGGCACAATTGAAATGTGGAGCTCTTTCAAGGAACAGCAACTGCATGTCCTTGATAAGTATGTACCTCTCAGGCAGGGAGGAAGTGATCGAGCGAGAGAACCATGGTTTACTAAAGTAGTTGAATCACTTGTCAAGAGGAAGGAGGCGGCTTATGTAAAGATGAGACGTGATGGTTCAGTTAGGGTGCTCTAGAGTTACAAGTTAGCTAGGAAGGACCTAAAGAGAGAGAGCTAAGAAGAGCCAGGCGGGGACATGAGAAATCTTTGGCAGGTAGGATCAAGGATAACCCTAAAGCTTTCTATAGATATGTCAGGAATAAAAGAATGACTAGGGTAAGAGTAGGGCCAGCCAAGGACAGTAGTGGGAAGTTGTGCGTGGAGTCCGAGGAGATAGGAGGTGCTAAATATTTTTTGTCAGTATTCACGCAAGAAAAAGACAATGTTGTCGAGGAGAATACTGAGGTACAGGCTACTAAACTGGTAGGGCTTGAGGTTCATAAGGAGGAGGTCTTAGCAATTCTGGAAAGTGTGTAAGCCCTGGGCCGGATGAGATTTATTCTAGGATTCTCTGGAAATCTAGGGAGGAGTTTGCTGAGCCTTTGGCTTTAATCTTTGTCGTCATTGTCTACAGGAATAGTGCCAGAAGACTGGAGGATAGCAAATGTTGTCCCGATGTTCAAGAAGGGGAGTAGAGACAATCCCGGTAACTATAGACCAGTGAGCCTTACTTCTGTTGTGGGCAAAGTCTTGGAAAGGTTTATAAGAGATAGGATTTATAATGATCTAGAAAGGAATAATTTGATTAGGGATAGTCAACACTGATTTGTGAAGGGTAGGTTGTGCCTCACAAACCTTATTGGGTTCTTTGAGAAGGTGACCAAACAGGTGGACGAGGGTAAAGCAGTTGATGTGGTGTATATGGATTTCAGTAAAGCATTTGATAAGCTTCCCCACGGTAGGCTATTGCAGAAAATACGGAGGCATGGGATTCAGGGCGATTTAGCAGTTTGGATCAGAAATTGGCTTGCTGTAAGAAGACAGAGGGTGGTGGTTGATGGGAAATGTTCAGCCTGGAATTCAGTAACTAGCGGTGTACCACAAGGATCTGTTTTGGGGCCACTGACCTGGCCACAATAACCTGGAGGAGGGCGTAGATTAGAAGGATGGGCGAGTAAAATTGCAGATGACACTAAAGTCGGTGGAGTTGTGGACAGTCCAGAAGGATGTTGCAGGTTACAGAGAGACATAGATAAGCTGCAGAGCTGGGCCGAGAGGTGGCAAATGGAGTTTAATGCAGAAAAGTGTGAGGTGATTCATTTTGGAAGGAGTAACAGGAAGACAGTACTGGGCTAATGGTAGGATTCTTGGTAGTGTGGATGAGCAGAGATCTCGGTGTCCACGTACAAAGATCCCTGAAAGTTGCCACCCAGGTTGATAAGGTTGTTAAGGCGTACGGATTAGATAGGGTGGACAGTGAGAGAGAGCCTTTTTCCTCGGATGGTGATGGCTAGCACGAGGGGGCATAGCTTTAAATTGAGGGGATATAGATATAGGACAGAAGTCAGAGGTAGGTTCTTTACTCAAGAGTAGTAAGGGCATGGAATAACCTGCCTGCAACAGTAGTGGACTCGCCAACATTGTTCTATGAGACAGAGACCCTACACTCTTTTACAAAGTACCTGGATCTGCAGCGCAAGAACTGTAAGCTACTAGGTTATGGACTGGATGCAGGAAGGTGCAATTAAAAAGGACATCTTGGGCTGGCATGCCTTGGCTTAACATTATGGTTTTATTACATCCTTCTACCTAATGATGGTGTTAACACCCTAGTTTCACATGAGTCCCTCAGCTTGTCTATGCTGCAGATAAATCAATGAACTTCAGGCTTCCAGATTGCACACATTTATAACAGAAGTCATGAAAATTGAGATGCGTGCATCCTTCCAACTGTTCCAAACCAGCACTGCTCCTCCATCCTCAATGAACATTAATTGATAACTGAGGAAACAAGACAAGACATTTACTAGGAAGCACTCTTCCCAAAGGTATCACTATGATGTTGTTCCTAATACTTTTCTAACTCCTTGAACCACAGGCTCAGCTGCAAACAACCAAATCGAACGGACAAGAAACCAGACCCACCCAATATGCCTTAGGTGAGAAACTTACATGGCTGTTACCATATGAGGTGATGAAGAATGTTTATTGGATTCTTCATTTTATTATTTGCGGCAGTGAAAAAAAGAGAAGGAAGACTATGCTGGAGCTGGTTAGGCCCCAGCTCGAGTACTGCGTGCAGTTCCGGTCACCGTGGGTGTCTACATCAGGAAAGGGCCAGGCTGGGTCGAAATTCTCTTTTTTGTAAGCTAGAGTATCCAATTATTTTTTTTCCAATTAAGGGGTAAAGTAGTGCGGCCAATCAACCTCAGCCATACATCTTTGGGATGTGGGGATGAAACCCACACAGACATGGACAGGACATGCAAACTCCAGACAGTGACCCAAGGCCGAACCCAGGTCCTCACGCCGCAGTGCGAACCACTAGGCCATCATGCCGCCCGCTGGTCTAAACTCTCAAAGAATTAAGAAACTACTTATCCAAAGCGTTAATAATATGGAACGCACTGCTACAGGGAGTGCTTAACACCAACAATCTGGATGCATTTGGGAGGAAACTAGACAAGCAGAGGGAGATGGGATTAGATGGTCGGGGAGAAACAGTGCATAGGCTAGTCGGGCCAAATAGTCTGTTTTGTATATCCCAAGTCTGCTTACAAGTTATAAAGAGTTTTACAGCACAGCCATCAACACCTCTAATCAGATTTTCCAGCACTTGGTCCATAGCCTTGTATGCAATGGCATTTCAAATGCTGATCTAAATACCTAAAGCTATGAGGGTTCCCATCTTTAACACCCGACAGAGTTCCAGCATCTGGGTGAAAAGGTTTTGCCTCACGACTCCTCTGAACCTTCTGTCCATTACCATAAATCCATGTCTCCTGCTCTTGACCACTCTGCTAAGGGGGAAAAACTACCTTCCTGTCCACCCTATGGCCTTCTCTGCTCCAGGGAAAACAACCCCAGCCTATCCAGTCTCTCTTGATAGCAGAAATGATCCAGTCCAGACAACATCCTGGTGAATTTCCTCTGCACCCTCTCCGGTACAATCACTTCCTTTCGATAGTATGGTGACTGGAACCTTGAGGGTAGTGTGGTGGATGCCTTTTATTTGGACTGATGTTCTACAAAAATCCCTCCCTATCCATGGAATTAAAGGCACGAATACAAAATTGGCTTCTCTTTTCAATGCCGCAGATAATAAAATGAAGAATCCCATGAGTCTTAGTCCTTCCAAAATACTGTAACCCACACTTTATGGTTTAATGCCATGTCGCCGCTCTTCTACCCAGCTAGCTCCTCACTATTTACCATACCACCAATTTGTGTCATCTGCGAACTTAAATCACAAACTGATCATTAGCGTATACCAAACAAGGAACCCAGCAACGATCCCAGCGGAACTCCACTGGACAGGTTTTTAGTCACACAAAACCTTCAAACATCATCCTCTGCCTCCTACCACTCAGCCAGTTCAGGATCCAGTTTGCCAAATTTCCCTGGATCTCATGGGTACTAGCCCTCTTCAGACTCCCAACTAAAGTGCACGTCACGTACAAACTTTGATATTATTTGTAGAATGCTTAGGTTCAGATCATCGGCACAGTGGCACGAATACTACAGAAGCAACATTCCTGAATACTTTGCTCTAGTGCAAAAAGTTCTGCTTTACCTTCAGCCAATTTTGTATTCATGCCTTTAATTCCATGGATAGGGAGGGATTTTTGTAGAACATCAGTCCAAATAAAAGGCATCCACCACACTATCCTCAAACCCAGTCAATTCCAACACCTGATGGAAGGTCAGACCCGAAACACTTCTCTCACCAAAGATGCAGCCCAACTGGTTTGAAAATGTAGATCGTTGCGAATTATGCTAAAATACTCATTTAGTACACAAGTCATGCCCTCTGCCCTTGAACAGTTCCTTTTTCTAATGGGCAATTTAGCACTGTCAATCTACCTAACCTGCACATCTTTGGGCTGTGGGGGCAAGATCCACGCAGACATGGGGAGAACACACAAACTCCACATGGACAGCGGTGCAAACCATTGCACCACCAGACCGCCCTTACTTTTCGATCCCTAATCAATTAGCAGTATGCGTCTACTGACTGTTTCAGGGGCTTTTTTCTCATTGTGGTCTCAATTCCAATTTCACCGCCGTCCAGGGAAGAGAATTCCACTGATTAACAATCTTCAGGTAGGGGGAAAAATATTTTAAATCTGTATCCTTGTGCTAGTCTTCCCCACAAGACTGCATTCTGAACCATACAATTTATGGACAGCCCAGTGGCTAGCACAGCTGCTTCACAGCTCCAGGGTCCTAGGTTCGATTCCCAGATTGGGCCACTGTCTGTGCGGAGTCTGCACCTTCTCCCAGTGTCTTTGTGGGTTTCCTCCAGGTGCTCTGGTTTCCTCCCACAGTTCAAAGACGTGCAAGTTAGCTGGACTGGCCATGCTAAATTGCCGTGAGTCTCCAAAAAAGCTGGGTGGGGTTACTGAGAGAGAGTAATGGGCCTGGGTAGTGTGCTCTTTCCAAAGGCCAGTGCAGACTTGATGTGCCGAATGGCCTCCTTCTGCACTGTAAATTCCATGATTATGCACTGTAAATCATGACAATCGTCAAATTTGATCTTTAGCCATTCAAAGTTACTTTGTGTCCGAACCAACTATTTGAAATAACTTCCTATCCAGACCACCCTCAACTTTGTACATGTCCATATTTGCCTAAGCAACCAACTATGCTTTTGACCCCAAAAGGAAAGTATATACCCTATTATGAGCAAGGCTACTTTACTACTCAGAAAAGGCTGGGGCATGTTCATTTCAGTAGGAGGGAAGTGTTAATTACTGCAATATTGTATGCATGGGTCTCATTCCTTCAGATATTGTAGACAGCACTTTTTAAATGAATAATCCCATTCAACAATGCCATCTTCCTCCGCCTCGTGTAGAATTAAACAAAATGACTTCCTGGTTCACACTCACTCATCAACCTGGTTAGGCAGATAGGAGATCATGTTACCGGTGTTTTTCAATTCTATGTCTTAATGAGTGAATTGAAATAAAACAAAATCTGACCCATTATTAATTTAGCACGTCCTGGTGAACCAATGGAGGGAAAAGCAATTAGTAGAACACAGTATAGAAAAATGCTTCTGCCTTTGTGCAGAGATTAAACCATCCTCGCACAAAATTACCTGAACTAGTCAAGTTACATTTTGTTTAAGATGTTTACATCGGTTCTTCCCGCGAATCGGGACATTTAAGCCAAAAATACTGTTGGTTACTTGAGATCACGCGGTACTGGAAGCCAGCCTGACCTACTTCTGCAATTCAAAGCCTAACGCCGGAAATTAAGACCAGCAATTCACAAAAATTTGTATAATAAGACGGTCCTTTTCTTTAAAAATCGAGACATGGTGGCGTATGACTGCGACAATATCCGCGCTGTGAAATGATCTCGTTTAGCAAACTGGTCACACGTTGCTGAGCCAGCGCTTTCTGCATCACATCTTAGTATTGGTAAAAAGAAATACCGCACGACAGGAGAAAATGGCACCGCACGTTCGTTACGTTTACAGGAAACTTAAACCTTTGTGACGAACCTTCTCCACCCTTGCCACAATCGCCCGTCAGTCTCCAACATGTACACGCCCAGTCTTCGTCAGAGAAATTAATCACTGACAGCTCCATTTTAATTTTATTTAGCCACCTCCACCCATCGTACATTCCCTATCCGTCTGGCATTTATTTAAAGCAGCTCTGCAATCCTTCATGGGCGAACTACTTTAACTTTCAACAAAAGTGTAAGGACCTTCCCCGAAACGGTTTCCTAATCTGCCCGCAGGAAGACGTCTCCTGCTCCAGCTAATAAGGTGCTGCGCCAGACACAATGATGGCGCAGTTTCCTAGTACACTGATACCGACAGAGTAAACAAGGCAGGCCAACAGCAATCGGCACTGGAGCCGAATTTCCGGCTCCAACCTGCACTCGAGCAACTGAAACACCCGGCAATGGAGCCAATTCTTGGCAAGCATGCACAGTCTCACCAAAAATCCCGAAAACATCTAAAAGTACCAGTTCAGTGTTAGTCTAGCCGTCTGGGATCAACTCGGGCTCACAAAACTTGCACAAATATCGTAAATCGGGTTGGGGGCGGTAAATACGAGGAAGTTACATAATTCCCTCAACTGTCGGCATTTCGATGGACAAACAATGAAGACCAAAGGAGACACTGGTACGAAAACGTACAAAACCGAAAAAACGCGACAATTAATCTGTTAATGACTCAACGCGGAATTTTGCTCCGCTGTCGTGACGGATCATTTAAAATTATAAATTGAGTTGCAAAAGGGACGAACTGAGTTGATGGAATTTTGATACAAAAAAAAAACAGGCCATCGCTTAAACTCCTGGTATTTCCCCCTCCTAATAACACTAATAAGGGGTGAGGAAGGCGAGAAGAATGTAGTCCTGTGAATGACGCCGAGATTGGAGCATCAAATGACAGCCGATGGCCTCCGAACCGACAGGAAATGCTTTGGGGGTGGGTGGGGGGGTAAGAGAGGTGGGGAGAAAGGCCTCCCAGTTCACCACAAAAGGCCGCCATTACACATTTCGTTGATTTTTCCTGCGCGCATTAAAAAGGAAACCCAACCCTAGGATAAATCCGTCGAAAAAGCAGAGTTACACAGTCGAAAACAAAAATCAAGGGATCCCGGAGGCAGTGGGGGGTTTCCCCTCCGCCAGGAGCAGAGGTCGATGTAGACAAAGACCGCCGCTCGGGTTATTTCCAGCCACATTTTCTACGCCACCACCAGGGCCCAGGGCCGTCGAAAGAAACCAGAGTTGATCAAACTCTGGCCGGGGGGTGGTGGGGTTATTTAAAGGGGCATCGGATAGCTCGGGATCGCCCTCTCCCCACCCACTGCTGGCAGCCGGCAATCCCCTCTTCGAATTGGGGAAAAAAGGGGAAACTACAGAAAACCGACTCCTCCCCGCCAGCTGCAGCTCCGGCGAATTCGAAAGGGGACAAAAGCCGCCATTGTGGACGAGCTTCCCCCCCCCCCCCCCCCCCCGCGCAGCCCGGGGCAGGCAGGCAGGCCTCCCCCTCCCCTCCAACCACCTTTAAAAATCAGCATTGAAATATAAAACGCGGAGCTCAGAGCCACTCACCTGCTGATCGAGATCCAGTACATTTCCGATGGCCACATGACTCATAACTAAAAAATTAGTGAGTAAAAAATTTCCGACCAAGAAAAAAACCCAAAGAAAGTTGTTTTTTTGAGGGGGGGGGGGGGAAAGAGGGTGGAAGGGGGGGGGAAAAAAAGAGGGTTGGGAATTTCCTCGATGAAACCTTGCTTTTTCAATGTGTTCTGCCGGTCAACAGAGCAGCAAAAGTGTCGAGGAGCCGGGTGTGCTGCCGATCCAGCGTTCGGTGCCGCTGTTGCCGATCCTCCGTCCGCTGCCGCACTCTCTCGCTCGTTCCTTCGTCTCTCGTTATCGTCAATCCGCGCTACGGCCGCCGGGAAACGGGGTCCAACACGTGGTTCGACCCCTGACCAATCAGCGAGCGGGACGCTCCAGTGCGCTCGGGGCCTGGTTAAAGAACGGCTGCGGTCTCGCGAGAACCGGCTCGGTCAGCGTCTCCCTCTCCCCCTCCCCCTCCCCTCCTCCGGCAAATATCCGGCAAATATCGCGAGGCTTCCCCTCCTTTTCCCCCAGCCCAACGGCCGCTGCGGCTCTCTGAAGTTTCACTTGGTCAGGATAGGTCAGCTGCTGTGGCAGCCTGTTAACTCTCAATGTAGTGATCTATGTAGATGACTATGTACAGCAGGGGCTGATGGAAAATGGAAAGACCACTAGGGGACAGCACTGGCGGGTATAAAGGGGGGAGCAAGCAGCCCTCAATATCTCTTTGGCTGAGAAGACTGTGAGGAGAACAAAGACAGAGATTTAGCTCAGGGCTGCTAGTGTGGTCGGGCCTAGTTGTAGTGTATAGGAAAGTTGTAACCTTTCTACTAGTACAGTTCTTAAAGTAAGATATTTAAGTTGTGTTACTCAATAAACTTTATGTAAAACTTCTGGATGACTTCGAGCCTTCTTCCGAAAGCCTTTCCTGTAACTGAATTCAGTAGCACATGTTGCCTGCCATACAGTTAACAAAACATGGTATCAGGTTGGCTTTAATTGAACTATACTAGATAGATTAGGTTAGAGACCAGAAAGAACCAAAATAAGCAGAAAAAGTAACGGGCCGGCCACTTGACTGTGGAAGACTTTGCAGCATTTGGATTCCAGACAACCAACCGAAGCGATGGACCACACCACTTCCAGAGCTGCTAAAAAACTACTGGTAATTTAAATAGTAATTGGAAAATGTATCAACAGTAGCTTCAAATATACATGGCAGCTACTGCCTTAAATTCAGCCGCCGACGAGAGAAAAATTGGGATATCAACGGTAGGCCAGCAAGCAGTAGACATTTATAACTCTTTTACGTATGGTGACGATGAAGATAAAAACAGCTTTCAAGTGACAATTGCAAAATTTGATGATCACTGTAATCACAGTCAAATGGAACGCTTAACCTTGCTAACAGGTTCCAACGAAATGGGGAGACTAAGTCAAATGAAATCATGGAATGCGCTAACCTGCGTAACAAATTCCAACAAAATGGGGAGACTATCTCTAATTTTGTCACAGATCTCTGATTGCTAGCACAAGGTTGTAACTATGCTGATGTAACAGACTCCATCATCAGGGATCAATTAATCTATGGTCTCAGAAAATTTAAGGGAATCATTAATGCAGCAAAATGATTTAACTTTTAAAAACTACCGTAGCAAAATGCTTACAACAAGATCAGTAAAAACAGCTGTACCTAGAGTTTCTAAAAAAAATGTGGAGAAAATCCTCCACGAGGTGGAAGACGTTAAAATGGTGGCCTCTATTCAAAGGCATTCTTTTTCGACTGCCGGCACCCATTCCAGCATATATGCAAAGTTCTGAACCCAGCCAGAAGAGTGAGTCGTGCATACGCGATCACTGCCGACGTGTGATGTCACAAACGTCATGACGTGTTACTGTTGTGTCAAAGCCCACTTAAAAGGGAAATGTCCTGCACTAGGGAAAAGATGTCTAAAGGGCTCCAAATGAATCATTTTGCCTCCCAGTGTCAGTCCACAGCAAAATATTACTCTCCAACGCAAAGACATGGAAACTTCAAGGTTCGCACAGTAGATGCAATGGACACTTAGATACTCAAAGAAAATTTTTCCGACCACAAAGATTTCCAGTCCTGGGAGAACACATACGGCGTTGGAATCATAAATGCCACAGAGGAACCGCACGAACTGACCACACAGCCTCAATACGTGCATACTATTGACTCCACAAGCGAATGGAGTGCCATGGTGCAGGTGAACAACTCCCCAATTACGTTCAAGCTTGACACGGGAGCATCTGTGAACTTGATGACAAGCAAAGCTGTCGCATCTGTCCCAGGGACACACAAGATAATACCTGCTGCGTGCACGTTAACAGACTACAATGGCAACCTCGAGGGGATCATGCCACCTACAAGTAGTCAGTACGAAAGTCACAAAAGGACTACGTTTTGATCTGGTCGGCAGCCGCAAGAGGCCGAATTGTATGCCTACTTTTATACTCGAGCCCCCTTTCAGTAAAGACCAACATTCCATTTGCTTTCCGAATTATTTGCTGTGCTAACTTTTTGTAAAACATGTACAAGAATACTCAGCTCCCTCCCGACCACAGGATTCTGCAGTCTCGCCACTTAAAAAACATTCGGATTGTCTATTCTTCCTGCCAAAATCAACAACCTCACATTTTACCACATTAATACATTTTTTTTGTCTACTTACTTATCTGTATGTATACCATTGCAGACTTTTTGCATCCTCTCCACAACTTGTTTCCTACCTTTTTTTTTAATCAAAGCAAATTTGGCTGCAGTACAGTTGGTCCCATCATTAAAGTCATTGATACAGATCGTAAATAGTTGAGACCCATGCACTGATTCCTTTGGCTCTAATATTTATAGTTTCCATCCTGGCTTTTGTTCCTGATAGTTCACCAGTTCTCTATCCGTGTTAATTGTCCCCCACGAGGACAATCATTGACCTCCCCGTGGGACTCGTGCAGTGCATGCTCCCCAGGTAGGGGGTGGAGGCCAACCACCTGGAACTCATTATGAGCAAGATCTAAAAGCAGGCCCAACTCAGCACCTCGTGTAATAAACCCTCCCAGCTAGCATTGAACTGGGAGTGAGATGCTGCTTTATGCAGACTATTGCAGTGTTCTTCAAACTTATTTTTCGGGGACCCATTTTCACCAACTGGCCAACCTTCACGACCCTTGCTGGCCGACCTGCGTGACCCACCATTTTCTCTTACCTATTTGCTGCTGACAAAAATGGAGGAAATGGTTTTGGGTCCCTTTGGCCCTCGTACACACTCCTCCAATGGAACCTGTTGGATGAAGGTGAAGCCTTCCTGTGTCGGAAAGTGTGGAGTCTCCATCTGTCCAAAGTTCTGGATTTTTTCCCGGTAAAAGTTTATCAAATTAAACCCCCCGAACTTGTAAAAAAAACTAAAAGGAATGAAAAAAATAAAAATTAAATGAATTAAATAAATGAATTAAACCTCCCCGAACTTGTAAAACAAAAAGCTGCAACCATTTTTTTTTAAAGCAGCCGCACTGCACATGTGTGCCTGATCATCGCGATGATCTGGCACGCATACGCAGTGCGGCTGCATTTTTATTTACATGTTTGCAGCCGTTTTGAAGGTCGCTTGCAGCCGGCATTATTTACAGCCGGCTGTTGCGTGCAGATTTGCGCGATCGGGAGCGCTGCGATGGACGGATCCGCGGCCCTCCCGACACCCACCTGCGCCCCTGAGTTTGACAATGCCTGGACTATTGTAAATATGTAAATAAATCCTTCTTTGTTTACAACAGTTTTCCTCTGAGTTATTATACTGGCAACAAGACTTGACAGCAGCTCCAGACAGTTTGAAAAGAGCGAGGCGAGTGGCAGAGGCTTCATTTTAAAAATAGTGAGAAGAGAGGCTGAGGCCTCATTTTAAATAGAGCGAGGAGAGAGGCAGAGGCTTCATTTTAAAAAGAGCAGGGAGAGTGAGAGACTTCATTTTAAAGAGTGAGGAGAGTGACAGAGGCCTCATTTTAAAGAGCAGGGAGAGTGTGGTAAACCACTGTTACACCTGTATTAGGTGATGTAAGGTAGGACCTGTACTACAGGTTCGCCGGTAGCCCCTGCCTGCTGGCTCCGCCCAGTAGGAGGAGTATAAATGCGTGTCCTCTATTCAGCAGCCATTTTGCCAGCTGCTGTGGGAGGCCACACATGACAATAAAGCCACAGTTGTATCCAACCTTAGTCTTTGTACAATTGATCGTGCATCAGAGAGTGAGAGAGGCTTCATTTTAAAAAGAGTGAGAGGAGTGGCATATGTGTCATTTTAAAAAGAGCAGGGAGAGTGATAGAGGCTTAATTTTAAATAGAGTTGGTAGAGTGGCAGAGGCCTCATTTTAAAGAGCGGGTAAAGTGACAGGGGTTTCATTTTAAAAAGAGCAGTGAGAGTGATAGAGGCTTCATTTTAAAAAGTGAGAGGAGTGGTAGAAGCCTCATTTTAGAAAGAGTGAGGAGAGTGGCTGTGGTGAATGTATTCACCTCAGTATGAACTGTATCGTGCTGTGACCTATGACCTTGTACTGGAACCCCAGTGGGCTCCACCTCTGGCTCCGCCCTCCCCGGGGTGATATATAGACTGGCCACCTGTGGGTGGGACTCATTTGTACAGCAGACACTGGCAGGCGGGTTCCTGGATAATAAAGCCTTATATTCACTCGTTCTCACAGTGAATTGACGGTATAACAATTTATTATCCAGCGACAGCACCATGGAAGCCACTCTAAAGCCAGATAAACTCGAGCTTGACGCGCGAGCGACAGAGGCCAAGGAGACCTTTCCACATTGGCTTCGGTGTTTCGAGGCCTACCTCGACTCCTCCACAACACCTCCCGCTGAAACCCTCAAGCTGCGAATCCTCCACGCTCGGGTGAGCCATCGAATCTCTGCGATGACAGAGAAAGCTGCCACGTACGAGGCGGCGGTCGCGACCCTCAAGGCGGGGAATCGCTGGACGAGTACCTGGAAAGCCTGACCCTACTCGCAAGGAACTGCAACTATCGGGACGTGACGGTGGAGGAGCAAATGAAGCTACAGATCCGGGACACCTACGTGGCTGGGGTCCGATCGAACTACATTAGGCAGCGCTTGCTGGAAAACGGGACCACTGACCTGTGGGACACGGTAAAGCTAGCTACCTCATTAGAGGTGGCCTACAAGAGCCTCAATACATTCTGCGCGGACCCGGCGAACCCCCCGTGGACACCATTGTCGTGGCCCCATCGGACCCGACTATGTCACAGGCATGTGCCACGCGGCTGCCCGTCCAGACCGGGGAACCGCAGTGCTACTTCTGCAGCCAGGGTCAACACCCCCGGCAGTGTTGCCCAGCCCGCACAGCGACGTGCAGCGACTGTGGCAAAAAGGGACACTTCACCAGAGTCTGTCTGGGCCGACCTAAAGCCCAAAAGTCGAAAACTCACCAGGCCCGACCCATGGACTCACAGGCCCGCAGACCCTGCAATGTGGCTGCGTGCCTGCCCGGAATGCCTCCTTCAGACGCGTGCGAGTCGTGGGGGCCACCATCTTGGCCGCCGGCTCCAACACCAACCGACACGTGCGACTTGTGGGAGCCGCCACCTTGGCCACCGGCTCCAACACCGACAGACACGTGCAACCGATGGGGGTGGCCATCTTGGTCGTCATCTTCGACCCACCCCGACACGTGCGACTCATGGGCGCCGCCATTTTGTGACCTCGATACCGCCGACCACACAGGCTACCCTCAGCTTGGCACAGTCACCCTCAACCAGTCGCAGCCAAAGCACCTGAAAAATTCCATGATGGTCGTCTGGGTCAACGGGCACGAGACCCCCTGTCTTTTCAACTCCAGGAGCACGGAGAGCTTTGTTTGCTCTGACATGGTAAGGCGCTCCTCCCTTTACATCTGCCCCGCATCCCAAACAATCTCCCCTGCCTCCGGTTCCCATTCGGTCCAGATCCGGGGATACTGTATCCCTAACCTGGCGATGCAGGGCGCCGAGTACGCTCGTTTTAAGCTGTACGTCCTCCCTCACCTCTGCGCCCCCCCCTACTGCTTGGATTAGACTTCCAATGCAGTCACCGAAGCCTGACCCTACAGTTCGGCGGACCCTTAACCCCCCCCCCTCACGGTGTGCAGCCTCATGACCCTCAATGTCCCCCCCTTCGCTCTTTGCGAACCTCACTCCCGGCTGTAAGCCGGTCGCCACCAGAACCAGGCGGTACAGTTCCCAAGACATGATTTTTATCAAGTTGGAGTTCCAGCGATTGTTGAGGGACTGTTGATCATCGAGGCCAGCAACAGCCCCTGGAGAGCACAAGTACTGGTCGTTCGGACCGGGGAAAAGAATCGGATGGTTGTGGACTACAGCCAGACCATTAACCGGTTCACGCAACTGGATGCATACCCCTCCCCCGCATAGCAGAGATGGCCAACCAGATCGCACAGTACCGGGTGTGTTCTCAACAGTCGATCTGAAGTCAGCCTACCACCAGCTCCCAATCCACCCGGAACAGCGCCACTACACTGCCTTCAAAGCAGCCGGCCGACTCTTCCACTTCCTCAGGGTCCCTTTCGGCGTCACTAACGGGGTCTTGGTTTTTCAGAGAATGATGGACCGAATGGTGGACCAGTACGGGTTGAGGGCTACATACCCGTACTTGGACAATGTTACCATCTGCGGCCATGATCATCAGGACCATGATGCCAACCTTCAGCGGTTCCTCCAGGCCGCCCAATCCCTCAACCTCACATATAACAAAGAGAAGTGCGTTTTCCGCACTACCCGACTAGCCGTCCTCGGTTACGTCATGGAGAACGGAGTCGTAGGGCCTGACCACGACCATATGTGCCCTCTCACGGAACTTCCCCCTCCCCACAGCCTCAAGGCCCTCAAACGATGCCTGGGGCTGTTCTCCTACTGTGCCCAGTGGGTCCCCAACTATGCGGACAAAGCCCGCCCACTTCTTAAAACCACCGCATTTCCCCTGATGGCTGAGGCCCGCTCGGCCTTCAGCCGCATCAAGGCCGACATTACTAAGGCCGCAATGCACATGGTGGACGAGTCCGTCCCCTTCCAGGTAGAGAGCCATGCATCAGACGTCGCCCTGGCCGCCACCCTCAACCAGGCGGGCAGGCCAGTAGCGTTATTCTCGAGAACCCTCCACGCTTCCGAGATCCGAAACTCCTCGGTCGAGAAGGAAGGACAAGCCATAGTGGAAGCCGGGCGGCATTGGAGGCACTACCTAGCCGGTAGGAGGTTCACCCTCATCACCGACCAGCGGTCGGTTGCCATTATGTTTGACAACGCAAAATGGGGCAAAATTAAGAATGACAAAATCTTGAGATGGAGGATCGAACTCTCCACCTACAATTACGATATCAATTATCATCCTGGGAAGCTCAATGAGCCCCCAGATGCCATGTCCCACAGAACATGCACCAGCGCGCAAGATAGCCGACATTAGGCGATCCACGATGACCTCTGTCATCCGGGGGTCACCCAGCTTACCCACTTTATTAAGGCCCGCAATCTGCCCTACTCCACCGAGGAGGTCAAGGCAATGACCAGGGACTGCCAAGTCTGCGCGGCGTGCAAACAACACTTCTACCGGCCAGTCAAGGCCCACCTGGTAAAGACCTCCCTGCCCTTTGAACACCTCAGTATTGACTTCAAAGGGCCCCTCCCCTCCATCAACCGTAATGTATACTTCCTAACCATCGTTGATGAGTACTCCCACTTCCCCTTTGCTGTCCTCTGCCCCGACATGACCTCAGTCATGGTTATAAAGGCACTGCACAGCATCTTCACACTGTTTGGTTTGCCTGCGTACGTCCACAGCGACCGGGGCACATCGTTCATGAGCCATGAGCTGCGTCAGTACCTGCTCAGTAAGGGCATCACCCCGAGCAGGACTACGAGCTATAACCTGCAGGGAAACGGACAGGTGGAGAGGGAGAATGCGACGGTATGGAAGGCCGTCCTTCTGGCCCTCCGGTCTAGAAGTCTCCCGATCCCCCGCTGGCAGAAGGTCCTCAGCGACGCCCTCCACTCCATTAGATCACTCCTCTGCACAGCCACGAACAAGACCCCTCACGACCGTTTGTTTGTCTTCCCCAAGAAGTCCATCTCCGGGGTCCCGTTTCCATCCTGGCTGACAACTACGGGACCTGTCCTTCTCCGGAAGCATACGAGGAGCCATAAGACTGACCCCCTGGTCGAGATGGTCCAGCTGCTGCACACCAACCCCCAGTACGCCTACGTCGCGCACCAGGACGGACGGCAAGATATGGTCTCTCTACGGGACCTGGCGCCAGCTGATTCCCCTGCCAACGCGCCCCACCCTCTCCACTGTCTACCGCCACCCCCAGCGCCCCTTATGCCCCCCTGGGTCTCCTGTATTGTCCCGTGCCTGCACCGCCGCCACCCGGCTCGGAAAAATCGCCGCTCACCGTTTTTCACAGCGATTTCACCTGGTCGCTGCATTCGTGAAATGGGCGCCAGATGCATCTAGGGGCCCGATTTGGACGGGAGCACCTCGACTGTGCTCGCGCCCAAAACAGACGCACTCTTTCCCCTCCGCCGCCTAGCAAGATCAAGCCGCCACGTCTTGCCGGGGGGTGGAGGAGAAAGACGGCACCGCGCATGCGCGGGTTCGTGCCGTCTGTGCGCTGATGTCATCCGCGCATGCGCAGGTTGGAACCGGCAACCCGCGCATGCGCGGATGACATCATAAAAGTGCCGTTCCCGCGTCATTTTCGGCACGGCGAGGTCGCGGCCGGGAATGACGGGGCCCCGCTCCTAGCCCCCCGGATGGGGGTCAATTAGGTGCGGGGAGCAGGCCCCGAGGCCGTCGTGAAGCTTGGCCGATTTCACGACGGCCATCCCGATTTTTATCGGGAGCGGAGAATACCGCCCTACGCCCCCGGAGTCACCACCTCCAACAACCGTGCCCGCCGCATCGCCAGAGCTGAGGAGGTCTAAAAGGACGATCCGGCCTTCGGACAGACTGAATATTTGATGACCCCATGTCACCCCTGCTGGACTTGATTTTTTTTAACAGGGGATGAATGTGGTGAATGTATTCACCTAAGTATGAACTGTCTGTATAGTGCTGTGACCTATGACCTTGTACTGGAATCCCGGTGGGCTCCACCTCTGGCTCTGCCCTCCCCGGGGCGATATATAGACCGGCCACCTGTGGGTGGTACTCATTTGTACAGCAGACACTGGCAGGCGGGTACCTGGTTAATAAAGCCTTATATTCACTTGTTCTCACAGTGAATTGACGGTATAACATTGGCCGAGGCCTCATTTTAAAAAGAGTGAAAAGACTGGCAGAGGCTTCATTTTAAAGAGCGGAGAAAGTGACAGAGGCATATTTTTAAAAAGAGCGGGGGGGTGATATAGGCTTCATCTTAAATAGAGTGGGGAGAGTGATAGAGGCCTCATTTTAAAAAGAGTGCGGAGATTGACCGAGGCTTCATTTTAAAGAGTGTGAATACAGTGGCAGAGGCCTCATTTTAAAAAGAGGGAATTGAGTGACGGAGGCTTCATTTTAAAAAGAGTGAGGAAAGGGCAGCACGGTGGCGCAGTGGTTAGCATTGCTGCCTCACGGTGCTGAGGTCCCAGGTTCGCTCCTAGCTGTGGGTTACTGTCCATGTGGAGTTTGCATATTCTCCCCGTGTTTGCGTGGTTTTCGCCCCCACAACCCAAAGATGTGCAGGGTAGGTAGATTGGTCATGCTAAATTGCCACTTAATTGGAAAAACTGAATTGGGTACTCTAAATTTATTTTTTTTAATTAAATTTTAAATAAAAAGAGTGAGGAGAGCGGTCGAGGCCTCGTTTTAAAAAGACCGAGGTGAGTTGCCACGGCTTCATTTATTTTCAGTATATTTTTTGAGATTTTACATTTTATAACTTAATAACGCAACGAAGTTACAAAACAATGAAGTACCCAAAGCAAGGAAGGGGAAAAGAACAGAAACGGCTTGACCCACATGAGCACAGTATGGAACAGCCCTGGCACCACCCAGAACCGTTTCATGCCCTAGCCCACCCATGCCCAGCATTTTAAAAAACATGTATTTTATTACAAACATTTAATAAAACATGTTACAGCAAATAAACACCCCGGAAACATATTTCCCAGCAATCAACTATACAGTCTGCACAAATTGTTTCCCTTTTTCACCCCCCCCCCCCCCCCCCCCCCCCCCCCACCCCCCCAAATCCCTCCCCTCCGCTGCAACAAACAGTTTCTCAAACATGGTCACAAACATTGCGCACCTTTTACCAAACCCCCTGCAGAGCCCCTTAACTCATACTTTATCCTCTTTAACCCCAGGAAGTCGTACAGGTCACCCAACCAAGTCGCTGCCCCCGATGTCGATGCCGACCACCACTCCAGTAAAATTTGCCACCGTGCAATCAGAGAGGCGAAGGCCACAACATCAGCCTTCCTCCTCTCCATGAGCTCCGACTTCTCTAAGCCCCAAATATCGTCCACTCCCCCCTCCACCATCCTGGCTAAAACCGAGAACACACCCGCCCAGAATCTTCCCAATTTTTCGCTACCCCAACACATGTGCGTATGATTCACTGGCCCCTGCTCACACCTCTCACACGCAGCACCTTCTTCACCCAAAGAGTTTTACCCGCCCACAAAAATTCTGAAATCACTGCGTCCACCTTCCTAAAAAAAGCCATGGGAATAAAAATCGGGTGGCTCTGAAACACGAACAAAAACCTCGGGAGGACCGTCATCTTTACCGTTTGAACCCTCCCCGCCAATGACAACGGGAGCGCATCCCACCTCCTAAAGTCCCCCTTCACCTGCTCTACCAACCGAGCCAAATTTAACTTATGTAGCTGTGCCCACCCCCAGGCCACCTGAATGCCCAAGTACCGAAAGCTCACCCCCCCCCCCCCCACCACCACCTTGAACGCATCTCCCCCAATCTCTTCTCCTTCCCCTTCGACTGGACCTCACACTTCAATTTATACCCCGAATAATTTATACTTCTAAAATTATAACCACCCAAATTCCTCTAAGATCCCCATTGTCCCCCCCAATACCTCCCAATGGGTCCGAACATACAGCAACAAATCATCCACATAAAGCGAAACCCTGTGCTCCACCTCTCCCGTACCATCCCTTGTGTTATAACCTGCCAGTTTATTATTGGCTGGGAACTAATGGCAATCTCACAATCCTTAGTGAATATGAGCTCCCCCAATGAGGAGGGTGGAGAAATTATTAGCAGTCACCTGCATGAATAGAGTTAGCCAGTGTGGAACCAGCTAGAGGAGAGAATAGTGGTGAAGTACTGCTGTTGTATATATGTAATTCTAAATAAAGTTACTTCTTTTTGATTCTACAAACTTGTGCTGAATTCTTCGTGGCCCTCACAAAACCCTGCCAGTCCCTCACGCATTCAACGCCATCGCCAATGGCTCTATAGCCAAGGCAAAGAGTAATGGGGAGAGTGGGCAGCCCTGCCACATCCCCCGATGCAGCCTGAAATAATCCGAGCTCACCCAGTTCATCCGCACATTCTCCACCGCCACTTGATACAACAGCCGGACCCAATCCACATATCCCTGCCCAAACCCAAACCGCCCCAGCACCTCCCACAAATATTTCCATTCTAGCCGATCATAGGCCTTCTCCGCGTCTATGGCGACCACCACCTCTACATCCCGTCCCTCGGGGGACATCATTATCACATTTAATAATCTCCTAATCTTGGCTGACAGATGCCCTCACAAACCCTATCACCCCGGCACACAGTCCTCAATTCTTGAGGCCAAGATCTTGGCTATTAACTTGGCGTCCATGTTCAACAACGAAATCGGCCTATAGGACCCATACTGCTCCGAATCTTTATCCCGTTTTAGAATGAAGGAGAACGGGGCCTGCGAGAACGTCGGGCGAGGGGGGCTCTCCCTCATCTCGTTAAATGCACTCACCAACAAGATTCCCAGGACCCTCAAAACGTTTTTATAAAACTCCACTGGGTATCCGTCCAGGCCCGGGGCCTAGCCCAACTGCATCGCCTCAAGCTCCTCCACCACCTCGAACAGCCCAATGGGGGCTCCCAGCCCCTCCACCAGGTCCACCTCCACCTTCGGGAACTCCAACTCCTCCAAAAAATGCCTCATCCCCTCCACCCCGACTGGGTGTTCCAACTCATACAGCCTACTGTAAAAATCCCTAAATACCCCATTCACCCCCACCGGGTCTAAGACCGTGTTCCCCCTGCCCTTCACTTTTCCAATCTCCCTTGCTGCCTTCTGTTTCCTCAATTGATGTGCCAACATCCTGCTCACCTTCTCCCCATATTCGTAAAAAACTCCCCTTGCCCTCCTCAATAACCCTGCCACATAAAAGGGTTGGATAAAAACCCAAACTCCATCTGCAATTTCTGCCGTTCCCTCAACAGCCCCACCTCCGGGCCTCCGAGTACCTCCTGTCCACCTGCACGATCTCCACTAACCTCCTCATCTCCATCTGCTCTGCCTTCTCCCTGTGTGCCCGTATTGAGATAAACTCCCCCCTCACTACTGCTTCCAATGCTTCCCACAACGTGGCTGCCAAAACCTCCCCCAGGTTGTTCAGCTCTTCATATCCCCAAATGGCCGCCTCGTCCGACAAAAGCCCACATCCAGCCTCCGCTGCGGGCACTGACCCCCACCCTTGTTTCCCCGCAAGTCCACCCAATGAGGCGCATGGTCCGACACAGGAATTGCTGAATTCTCCATATCACCCCCCCCCCCCCCCCCCCCCCCCCCCCAGGGACAGGAATGGTTGTTGCAGGTTCCGGGGTTTAGGTGTTTTAGTAAGCTCAGAGAAGGGGGCAAAAGAGGGGGAGGTGTGGCGCTGCTAGTCAAGGACAGTATTACGGTGGCGGAAAGGATGCGAGATGGGGACTATTCTTCCGAGGTAGTATGGGCTGAGGTTAGAAACAGGAAAGGAGAGGTCACCCTGTTGGGAGTTTTCTATAGGCCACCTAATAGTTCTAGGGATGTAGAGGAAAGGATGGCGAAGATGATTCTGGAAAAGAGCGAAAGTAACAGGGTAGTTGTTATGGGAGACTTTAACTTTCCAAATATTGACTGGAAAAGATATAGTTCGAGTACATTAGATGGGTCGTTCTTTGTACAATGTGTGCAGGAAGGTTTCCTGACACAATATGTTGACAGGCCAACAAGAGGCGAGGCCACATTGGATTTGGTTTTGGGTAATGAACCAGGCCAGGTGTTAGATCTGGAGGTAGGTGAGCACTTTGGAAACAGTGACCACAATTTGGTGACCTTTACGTTAGTGATGGAAAGGGATAAGTATACCCCGCAGGGCAAGAGTTATAGCTGGGGGAAGGGCAATTATGATGCCATTAGACATGACTTAGGATGTGTAGGTTGGAGAAGTAGGCTGCAAGGGTTGGGCACACTGGATATGTGGAGCTTGTTCAAGGAACAGTTATTGCGTGTTCTTGATAAGTACGTACCAGTCAGGCAGGGAGGAAGGGGTCGAGCGAGGGATCCGTGGTTTACCAAAGAAGTGGAATCTCTTGTTAAGAGGAAGAAGGAGGCCTATGTGAAGATGAGGCGTGAAGTTTCAGTTGGGACGCTTGATAGTTACAAGGAAGCGAGGAAGGATCTAAAGAGAGAGCTAAGACGAGCAAGGAGGGGACATGAGAAGTCTTTGGCAGGTAGGATCAAGGAAAACCCAAAAGCTTTCTATAGGTATGTCAGGAATAAAAGAATGACTAGGATAAGAGTAGGGCCAGTCAAGGACAGTGGTGGGAAGTTGTGTGTGGAGGCTGAGGAGATAAGCGAGATACTAAATGAATACTTTTCGTCAGTATTCACTCAGGAAAAAGATAATGTTGTGGAGGAGAATGCTGAGACCGAGGCTATTAGAATAGATGGCATTGAGGTGCGTAGGGAAGAAGTGTTGGCAATTCTGGACAAGGTGAAAATAGATAAGTCCCCGGGGCCTGATGGGATTTATCCTAGGATTCTCTGGGAAGCCAGGGAAGAGATTGCTGAGCCTTTGGCTTTGATTTTTATGTCATCATTGGCTACAGGAATAGTGCCAGAGGACTGGAGGATAGCAAATGTGGTCCCTTTGTTCAAGAAGGGGAGTAGAGATAACCCCGGTAACTATAGGCCGGTGAGCCTCACGTCTGTTGTGGGTAAAGTCTTGGAGAGGATTATAGGAGATACGATTTATAATCATCTAGATAGGAATAATATGATTAGGGATAGTCAGCATGGTTTTGTGAAGGGTAGGTCATGCCTCACAAACCTTATCGAGTTCTTTGAGAAGGTGACTGAACAGGTAGACGAGGGTAGAGCAGTTGATGTGGTGTATATGGATTTCAGTAAAGCGTTTGATAAGGTTCCCCACGGTCGTCTATTGCAGAAAATACGGAGGCTGGGGATTGAGGGTGATTTAGAGATGTGGATCAGAAATTGGCTAGTTGAAAGAAGACAGAGGGTGGTGGTTGATGGCAAATGTTCAGAATGGAGTTCAGTTACGAGTGGCGTACCACAAGGATCTGTTCTGGGGCCGTTGCTGTTTGTCATTTTTATAAATGACCTAGAGGAGGGCACAGAAGGTTGGGTGAGTAAATTTGCAGACGACATTAAAGTCGGTGGAGTTGTAGACAGTGTGGAAGGATGTTGCAGGTTACAGAGGAACATAGATAAGCTACAGAGCTGGGCTGAGAGGTGGCAAATGGAGTTTAATGTAGAGAAGTGTGAGGTGATTCACTTTGGAAAGAATAACAGGAATGCGGAATATTTGGCTAATGGTAAAATTCTTAGCAGTGTGGATGAGCAGAGGGATCTCGGTGTCCATGTACATAGATCCCTGAAAGTTGCCACCCAGGTTGATAGGGTTGTGAAGAAGGCCTATGGTGTGTTGGCCTTTATTGGTAGAGGGATTGAGTTCCGGAGCCATGAGGTCATGTTGCAGCTGTACAAAACTCTGGTACGGCCGCATTTGGAGTATTGCGTACAGTTCTGGTCGCCTCATTATAGGAAGGACGTGGAAGCTTTGGAACAGGTGCAGAGGAGATTTACCAGGATGTTGCCTGGTATGGAGGGAAAATCTTATGAGGAAAGGCTGATGGACTTGAGGTTGTTTTCGTTAGAGAGAAGAAGGTTAAGAGGTGACTTAATAGAGGCATACAAAATGATCAGAGGGTTAGATAGAGTGGACAGTGAGAGCCTTCTCCCGCGGATGGAGGTGGCTAGCACGAGGGGACATAGACTTAAATTGAGGGGTAATAGATATAGGACAGACGTCAGAGGTAGGTTTTTTACGCAAAGAGTGGTGAGGCCGTGGAATGCCCTACCTGCAACAGTAGTGAACTCGCCAACATTGAGGGCATTTAAAAGTTTATTGGATAAGCATATGGATGATAATGGCATAGTGTAGGTTAGATGGCCTTTAGTTTTTGACTTCCCATGTCGGTGCAACATCGTGGGCCGAAGGGCCTGTACTGCGCTGTATCGTTCTATGTTCTATGTTCTATGTTCTCCTGCAGCTGCTTCTGATTATCCTGCATCACACCCAACTCGGCCTCCATCGAGGCAAGCTGCTCCTCATGCTCCCCCACCGTCTCCTCCACCTTCTGGATCGCCTGGCTCTGGGCCTCCAACCTCGTTCTCAGGCGGTCGATCCCCGCCTTTATCGGATCCACCACCCTCTAGATTTTCCTTCCTCTGCAGGGTGAATTTCCCATTCAAGAAGCCTGCCAGCTGCTCCATCGACCATTGAGAGGGTAGGGCCAGTCCCTGACCCTCCGTCACCTTCTGTGTCGCAGGTACAGCAGCAGCTCGCTCCAGCTGCTCCTTTCTTTTTAGACGACTCCTGGTCACGAATCCATCCACTGGTGGGACACTCTCTCCTTCCACCCTTTCTGCATCTTTTTTGGTCAACACATCCACCCGTTAGCTGGGGAAAAGGTCCAAAAATACCACCACGAGCGGGAGCCAACAACTTGTGCGACCATTCACACATTGGCCTCCACTGGAAGTCGCAGGTTAAGTATTTTTAAAGAAATTTAAAGTACCCAATCATTTTCTTTTCCAATTTTTAAAACATATTTAGAGTACCCAATAATTTTTCTTCCAATTAAGGGGCAATTTAGCATGGCCAATCCACCTACCCTGCACATCTTTGGGTTGTGGGAGTGAGACCCACACAGACACGGAGAGAATATGCAAACACCACACAGTGTCCCAGGGCCGTAATCGAGCCCAGGTCCTCGGTGCCCTGAGGCAGCAGTTCTCACCACTGCGCCAACCTGCTGTCCCTAAGCAGGTTAAGTGAGTGGGGAACAAAATGAAAGATTGAGTATAATGTCGGGGAAATGTGAGGTTATTCATTTTGGTAGTAAGAATAAAAAAGCTAATTTTTTTTTAAAAGGCGAGAGACTTGTAATTTTTGATGTTCAGAGGAGCTTGGGTGTACTCGTACAAGGAACACAGAAAGTTAACATGCAAGTACATCAGACAATTAGGAAGGCAAATAGCATGTTGGCCTTTTCTGCAAAATGTTTGGAGCACAAGAATGAGGAAGTCTTTCTACGATTGCAGGTGGGTTTGGTGAAGCCTCACCTAGATTACCGTGTGTAATTTTGGTCTCCATATATAACAAAGGATATACTTGCATTGGAGATAGTGCAGTGAAGATCCGTTTGATTGGTCCTTGGGATTGGATGATCATTCTATGAAAACATGATGTATAAATTGGGCAAATACTCTCTGAAAAATGAGAGGTGAGCGCTTTGAAATATACGCTATTCAGAAAGGGTTTGATAGGGTAGTGATAGAAGTTGTTCTCTCTGCTTGGGAAACCAAGAACACAGGGACACAGTCTCACAATTAGGGCCTGATCATTTAGTACTGAGAGAAGGAGACATTTCTTCACTCAGAGGGTTGTTAATCTTGGGAATTCTCTACTCCAGAATGTTGTGGATGCCCCATAGGTGAATATATTTAAGGCTGAAATTGAGAGATTTGTAGTCTCTCAGGGAATCAAGGTCTACGGGCAACAGGTGAAAACTGGAGTTAAATCTGATGATCAGCCATGATTGTATTGAATGATAGAGCAGGCTCAAGAGGATGTAGTCTATTTGATGGCTTATTTATTTCAGTTAAGCATTCCAAGGCATTTCCCAGGAATATTATCAAACAACATTTAATGAAATGAAAAATGAAAATCATTTATTGTCACGAGTAGGCTTCAGTGAAGTTACTGTGAAAAGCCCCTAGTCGCCAGGCAAGTGCAGTTCCATACAGCGGGTCAACAGTGGAGAGATGTTGGAGGAGAATATGCGGTGTCTAGATGTGCAGGCAGGTTGAGAAGGCCAAAGAAGGATAGCTTATCTTTGTCACAGTCACATATGGAGCCATTTTATGACCGTGGCAGGGGCAGAAACCTGATTGGAGGGACTCAAATATGGAATTCTGGGATTAGAATTGTGTGCGGGTGCCATGGAGAGAGGCAGAAGTGGGGTAACATCCACTCCTGACTTCAGTCTTGTGCTATCCAGCCAATTAACACCAGAACCGAAAATGGCTCGAATCAGAGCTGCTCCATTCAGACTTTGGACTCATTAACATACATTTGTCTGATCAGGGTAAAAGGATGTACAGCCCCTTTGACAAGTGGTGGGGGCCCAATCTCACAATGCTGGCCCAATTGGAAGAGGACATACTTGAGCTGACCAGCCAGCAAGGGCTAGATTGATTGGCATAGGATATGCAGGTGTTTTTCATGAGAAGATGAGAGAGAATATTTCTGAAATGGCAGTGTAGGAATTTGGTGGGCACAGTGAAAAGGATGGCTGATCATGGTGCACGGTCTTGGCATTTCCAAATTCTCAGGACTTGTGATGTGCGCCGAGTTTGTACGTGAGATGATACAACTAGCAAAACCGTCTCCCTCCTCAATGTTTACCAATCTTTTATCCATCAGGTCACTCCATAACCCGACTATTCAATGATCCTGCAAGACCACCATTGATCTATGAGGAGGTCCAGTAAACCTCAAGAGGATGCACCACCCTACACCTTATACTTGCACTGGAGACACTGACACCTCAGCAGGGTTGGATGCATCTATTGAGTAGGTGGCACCACTTGGGCAAAGCATTGCACAATTGCAGGGTATCTGTTGGAGACTTTGATTTCCCAGGACTCCTTTCACTGGGAGGAGCATGGAAGATTAAGAAAATGCTGAGTTCCGGGCAGATTATGCTTCACTGAAATCTGTCAGACAGTAATGCTGGATTCCCAGAGGTAACACATGGGTATAAGCACTGTACAACAGTTAGTGGAGGAGTCTATCCAGGTCATGAGACTATGTTGACTCTCTTGGCTGAACATGTGACATTCTCCATTGAGAGATGTGCAGCTCTCATGGAGAGCCACGCCCAGCAGTTCAATCAAACATCTCTAGGTATGTGTTCAGACCACCGTCAATTACCTCAGCAAAATATTTCCAGTATGAGTGATGGGCAGGACACCTAGGGCGCAATTCTCCGCACTCACGACGGTGCGGAGAATAGCGGGCGGCGTAAATTTTTACGGCCACGCTGGTCTGACGCCCTTCCGCTATTCTCCCCCCCCCCCCACGCCCGCTTCCCGACACGAATCGCTGCCCGCCGTTTTTTTACGGCGAGCAGCGATTCTCAGCTGGCCAATGGGCCGAATTCCAAGGCCTTAACGACTGTTTTTAGAAACGTCAAACACACCTGGTCTGACCATTCATAAAAACGGCCATAAAGTCCCGATCTGGGGAACCATGGCACCGATTGGCACGGCAGTACCACGGCCGTGCCAAGGGTGCCATGGGCCCGCGATCGGTGCCCACCGATCGCGGGCAGCGGGTACTTACCCCGCGCACTCTTTATCCTTCCGCCGCCCCGCTGTATCCATTCGCGGGGCGGCTGAGGGGCATACCGGCCCGCGCATGCGCGGGTTTCACGTAAATGCGTGATGACGTCATCCGCGCATACGCGGGTTGGAGTCGTCCAATCTGCGCATGCGCGGCTGACGTCATCTGCCACGTCAGCCGTCACAAACTCTGGCAAGTGGGCTTAACGAAATTCGTTAAGCCCGCGATGCCGGAGTTCACGGCCGCGGGATGCTAGCCCCGACCGGGGACCAGAATCGGTTCCCGGTCGGGGGGGGGGGCGGAGGCTGGCGTCAAACCTGCCCGTTTTTGACGCCAGCCTCACGATTTCTCCCGGGTGCGGAGAATCACGCCCCTAGAGTCCCAACCAGGTTCCAGCTGGTCTACAGTGAGCAGGGAAGTGAACCTCATTTTTGTTAAGTAATGGGTTAAGAGACATTGCAATTGGTTGTCTCATTTATGTTAAGTGTTCAATGATTGTCTCATTTATGTTAAGTGTTCAATGATTGACACTGATATGTAAAGGGACTTCAGGTGGCCTCTGGATCTGGTGATGTGATGATAGAGTTTAGTGCAGAGTCTGTTAAAGTGAAATAAAGGTGTTTGTGAAAAGGGGCTGGACTTTTGTCTCTTCATACCACAGCATCGATTACGTCTAACAATTGGTAGCAGAGGACGGTTGCTGTGTAAATGTGAAGGGTTGAAAGATACAATTTTTCCAGATCAAACCAAGGAGTGAAAAAAAAGGGATATATGGCTGAACCCAGGACAAAGATGGCTGGATATGATTATCCTCCCTTATTTTCTGAAAGGGAATCATACAACCAATGGAGAAGTGCGGTAGTTATGTGGACTAAGGTGATTGCTTTAGGAAAGAAAAAGCAAGGTATGGCATTGGCTCTTTCTTTACCGTATGGCAGTAAAATCCGAAACAAAGTGCTTTCTGAGCTGGAATTGGAAGAGTTAGACTCAGAAGAAGGTCTGGCGACTTTATTACTTTATATGGATAAGATTTATAAGAAAGAGGACTTGTTAAGTGCGTATGAAGCATGGTCGGATTTTGATAAGTTCCGGAAAATGGAGGATTTATCTATGGAAGACTATGGGTGAAATTCTCCGACCCCCAGCAGGGTCGGTGAATCGCCTGGGGGCGCCTAAAATCCCGCCCCCGTCGTGGCAGAGATTCTCCGCCACCCGGGAAGTAGCGGCGGCGGAATCTTGCCACTCCGATCGGAGAGGCCCCTGCGGTGATTCTCCGGCCCGGATGAGCCGAAGTCCCGCCGCTGGGAGGCCTCTCCCGCCGCTGAGGTTTAAACCACCTCTGGAACGGCGGGATCAGCGGCGCGAGCAAGCCCCCGGGGTCCTGGGGGAGGCGGGGGGCGATCGAACCCCAGGGGGTGCCCCCACGGTGGCCTGGCCCGCGATCGGGGCCCCCCGCTCAGACTCCGGGCCAGTGCCCTGGCTGCACTATTTTCCTCCGCGTCCGCCACGGCCTTCGCCATGGCGGAAGCGGAAGGGAACCCCACATCGCGCATGCGCCGACCGGCGAAAGCCTTTCGGCCAGCCCCGCTGCCGGGGGCGCCGGTTTTTTGCGCCAGTCTTCTGGTGCTAACCGCTCCGGCGCGGGGCTGGGCCCCAAAGGTGGGGAGAATTCCCCACCTTTGGGGAGGCGTGACCCCTGAGTGGTTGGCGCCACTCCCCTACTCCGGGACCCTCCGTCACGCCGGGTAGGGGAGAATGCCGCCCTATATAATGGAATTTGGCAGACTATATAAAAGGCTGCAGAAACACAGGCTGGAATTTCCACAGTCTGTGTTGGCCTTTAAATTACTTGACTGTGCTAGAGTGAGCAACATGGATAGTCTCCTGGTTTTGACAGGAGTTCAGTTTATGGATAATAATACCTTATTCGAACAGATGACAACAGCTTTTTTAAAAATTTTGGGGAAACATTCGATTCCAATGGCTCTGATGACCCAAATAGGTCAGCCTGCAATAAGGCAGAATGTGGAAGATACACTACTAACAGGATGGCGAAATTGTACGGCTACGAACAGGCCTCAAGACTATAAAAGGAGACCGAGACAAGGAAATTATGAAGACAGAAACCCAGTTAGAACCTACAATAGGAGGATGAACCCCAGAAATGCACGGGGCATGATAAATCGATGTTTTCGATGAGACTCTCAATACCATTATGCTTTCAACTGTCCAACTCGTTATGATAGAGTATTTGAAGCGACACATGACACGGAAGAGTCAGAAGAGGAAAAAGATAGTGACCAGAAAGTCCTGTTTGGTAGATGACCAGCCTCCAGCTTGGGAAGGGAATACAATTAGCTCAGGTTTTGCTGAACATTTAAACGCGTTACATAGCAGTAGAAAAGCTTTTTTGGAAGCAGAAGTCTCTGAAAGAATTTGCAGAGCTTTAAGACATAATGTACGGCCATCAGATGCCGTTTTTCAGCAAGGAGACATGGTATACTATAAGAGAGACAATTCTAATGAATGGAAAGGCCCAGGGAAGATCATAGGCATAGATGGCAAAACATTTATTTTGCAACATGGTAATCAAACTGTTAGGGTACATTCCTCAAGGATAATGGGTACCGATTACAAATTTTCAAATTTAGACAGAGCAGACAGACATGACGAGGAACCAGTGTCATCTGGTACGCATGTGTTACAGAACTATGAGGACCAGTTAACTGATATAGGCAGGGTTTCTGTAGAGGAACACAACACTTCTGATAAATTAGATCAGGCCATTTTTCCGAAAGGGCAACTGCCAAAGGTTGGTACAAAAGTGACATGCTTGCCTGAAGGGTCTAGTCAATGGAAGGATGCGACTGTTATTAGTAGAGCAGGGAAGGCCACTGGAAAGTATAAACATTGGTTGAATGTACAGCATTCAGGGGAGGAAGTTAAGACAATGGATTGGGAAAACGAAGTTCAAAAATGGAGGGCACAGAAACGCAGTGCCAGCTCAGATAGTACATCAGATAGTGAACAAGTTCGCAGGAAAAGGTCGAGAACTATTGAAAGGACATCCCGCTACAGAAGAGAAAGATCAAGCAGTAGCAGTACAGAACGAGATACCAGGCAGGAGAGGGAACGTAGTTTATCAAGATCTCGGAACAGGAGTAAGACTATGAATACTAATAGAAGTAGAAGCCCACATGCACGTGAGATTTTGGTGGCTTCAAATAAATTAGACGAAAAAGTTATCTAAACAGCAAGAATTGCATAGTTGGAGTGAATTTGGGGTATACACGGAAGTACCGGATAGGGGACAAAAAGCTCTATCCCACAGATAGATTTGTACAGAAAAGGTTCTTCCAGATGGAACTTATAAGGCAAAGGCCAGGCTTGTGGCGAGGGGATTTGAAGAAAACTTAGAAGATCAGGACTTAAGGGTAGATTCACCTACAGCAGGAAAGGTTATTTTAAAGATCTTCTTTAAACAATAATTTTAAATGTGATTGGCATGGATGCCCTCTGACACAGTTTGATGCTATCTCCGCAAAAATCATCTTGCAAGTTGAAGTGACTGTGGTCCTTGAAAGGTGAAATCTTCCTCTACATTATATCTCCGTTATGTCTAAGTAGTTTGAGTGCTGATGGTAAACTCTGCTAACAAGGTACTAGTGCCTTTGTTGGCCTTGTCAGCCGTGCACCCCTCACAAGCTTACAGCCCGTCCAGCATCTCCCAGTCGGGCTTGATGCAGATGTGCTGCTGCTGCCCCAGCCAGCTGGCCTTCTCTCCTTCCTTCTCATCTCTTTCCACTTGGATGAGGTGCCTCCACCAGAAGCAACAAACCTCATTTGACCGAAGGAGGATTCTTGAGCTGCAGCCAAACAGGACATGACAAATGACAAAAAATAAAAAGCAGAAAAGCCTACCAAACAATACTGTTAAAAACCAACCTTGAAAATTATGGGTACAGATTTGGGAAGCAATAACACGATCAAGGATTTTGGAGAAGAAAGGGAGGTTAGAGGTGGAGCATCGGCAAAGAGCTCAAGAGTTGATTTTTTGAAGAGAGGGGTGATGACAGCTGATTTGAAGGAGGACAGTGTTAACTATTGGCCATCTATAATAATAGTAAGAAGTTTTACAACAGCAGGTTAAAGTCCAAGTTTGTTTGGAATCACGAGCTTTCAGAGTGCAGCTCCTTCATCAGGTGAGTGAAGAGGTGGGTTCCACAGCCATATATATAGACAAAGTCAATAATGCAAGATGATACTTTTAATGCAAGTCTTTGCAGGTAATTATGTCTTTACAGTATTATGGGCCAGGGTTTAGAGAACCCCAAAGTATATCATGGAGTTCACCTGACCCACAACTTTAAATAGATTTTGGTTATGGGGAGAACAAGGGACCACTTTACACGTGTGATGCAATAGAGAACTAAAAGTATTTTAAAACAAAAACAATGTTTATTCTATGAACCCAGTTCACATTTTATAAACACACAGTAAACAGTTTATCAACTACCAACCCTGACAATCCCCCCAAAAGACACAGTACTCTATAGATAACCCTTAATAACATCCCAAACAACATCCATAAGTTAAACCCTTTTAAATAAAGACAGCAGGTTTAAATTCTCTACAGAAACAGGTATTACTTTGAAATCATCAAGTGATCTTTCGACACCTTCCCGCAAAAAAAACCCATCAACTTCAAGATGGTTTGGGGCAGCACGGTGGTGCAGTGGGTTAGCCCTGCTGCCTCACGGCGCCGAGGTCCCAGGTTCGATCCCGGGTCTGGGTCACTGTCCGTGTGGGGTTTGCACATTCTCCCCGTGTTTGCGTGGGTTTCGTCCCCACAACCCAAAGATGTGCAGGCTAGATGGATTGGCCACGCTAAATTGCCTCTTGATTGAAAAAAATGAATTGGGTATTCTAAATTAATTTTTAAAAACTTCAAGATGGTTTCCCTTTTCACCTTTTCATTTTCCTTTAAGAAATACTGACAGTAAAATACATTTTTTTAACAAAGGAAAACATGCAAACATTTATAATAACTTCGTCCATTTTAGTCCTTCTTCCTCCAACTGGAATCCCTCTTGATTGACAGTCTCTTTGGGCAAGAAGGTCTCTGCATGATCCATCCATTTCCCCATGCCTCGGCATTTATCTTTAAGGTCAGATATTGTCAAGCAGATCACAGAGCCCCTGTTAATTCTCCAACACAGGAGCATTGGTTATCACAGCCTTCAGGCAGTCAAATGCCTGTTGACCACTCCGCTGTCCACTTAAATTTGCTACGTTATTTCAGCAAGTCCGTCAGTGGAGCAACCACACTGCTAAAGTTCGGCACTCATTGCCGGTAAAATCCACTCATGCAAAGAAATCGCATTATTTCCCTTTGTGTCGAGGGTATTGGAAATTCCCCAAGAACTTTTGTTTTCACATCCCGTGGGACATTCGACCCTTTCCGATTGTATGGCCATGGAAAGTGACTTGGGCTTTTCCAAATTCACTTTTGGCGAGGTTTACCACCAAACCCGCCTCCTGAAGTCGATCAAATAACTCTATCAGATGCTTCCAATGTTCTTTCAATGTCTGACTAAAAATTACCAGATCGTCGATGTATACCGCACAATTGGGTAATCCTCAAACAACTTTGTTCGTTAACAGTTGCAATGTGGTGGGGGCGTTTTTCATGCCAAATGGCATAACTTTGAATTGGTATATACCATCTGGAGTTACAAAAGCTGAAATCTCCTTCGCCCTTTCGATAAAGATACCTGCCAGTAACCTTTAAGTTAATCCAGTTTGGAAATAAAAGCTGATTGTCCCACGTTCTCAATGCAATCCTCCAAACGTGGGATAGGGTAAGAGTCCATTCTTGTAACTGCATTAACCTTTCTATAGTCCACACACAACCGTTGGGTACCGTCCGGTTTTGGTACCATCACTATGGGTGAGCTCCATTGGCTGCAACCCACTTCAATGATGCCATATTTAAGCATACTTTCAATTTCCTTGTTAACCTGTGCCAATTTTAAAGGGTTAAGTCGATATGGATGTTGCTTAATTGGAACAGCATATCTTGCCCATGTGATATCAATAACTCTTTCAGGTCAGTTTGTTTTTCCTCTGGAAGGTAACTCCACAATTTATCCCAATTTTAAGAACATCCACGTTTTCCAATTTAATTTGAGGAATGTCAAATTCAAAGTCATCTGGATTTGGTTCTTCACTTCAAATTAGAATCATTAAAACCTCCTCCTTTTTGCTCTCCTTCCCTTTCAAAGTACCTTTTAAGCATATTCACATGACACACTCGGTGAGTTTTGCTTCAATCTGATGTTCTTACCACATAATTCACCTCACTTAATTTCCTTTCAATCTGATAAGGTCCACAAAATTTTGCTTTTAAAGGTTTACCTACCACTGGTAACAATACTACAACTTTAGCTCCACTGGCAAAACTACAAACTTTTGCTTTCTTGTCCGCCACTCGTTTCATCACATGTTGTGCAACCTTTAAATGTTGTCTAGCCAATTCCCCTGCTCTATTTAATCGTTCCCTAAAATTTAACACGCAATCCAATAATGTAAGTTCTGACTGCTCACTCACCAATTGTTTCTTAATCAATTTAAGTGGTCCTCTTACCTCATGACTAAAAATTTGTTCAAAAGGACTGAATATGGTTGACTCTTTAGGTGCTTCTCTAATTGCAAACAGTACGAATGGAATTCCTTTATCCCAATCCTCTGGATAATCTTGACAATAATCCCTCAACATTGCCTTTAATGTCTGATGCCATCTTTCTAACGCTCCCTGCGATTTCTGGATAGTACGCTGATTTAAATTGTTTTATTCCTAAGCTATCCATAACTTCTTTGAATAACCTTGAGGTAAAATTTGATCCTTGATCCGGTTGTATTTCTGTGGGTAGTCCATATCTAGTAAAGAATTTAACTAACTCCTCCACAATCTTTTTATCTGTAATATTACGCACTGGAATGGCCTCTGGAAACCTAGTCGACACATCCATTACAGTCAAAAGATATTGATTCCCACTCTTCATTTTAGGAAGTGGTCCTACGTAATCAATTAAGACCCTTGTAAAAGGTTCATCAAATGCTGGAATGGGTATTGAGGGTACTGGTTTTATCACTGCTTGAGGTTTCCCCATCACTTGACATGTGTGACATGATCGACAAAATTCAACTACATCTCTATGTAGTCCAGGCCAATAAAAATGTTTTTGGACTTTAGCTTGAGTTTTCCTTATTCCCAAATGACCTCCCACTGGTACCTCATGTGCAACTTGCAACACCTCCTTTCTATACTCTACCGGCAATACTACTTGAAAAAAGAAAATGAAAATCGCTTATTGTCACGAGTAGATTTCAATGAAGTTACTGTGAAAAGCCCCTAGTCGCCACATTCCGGCGCCTGTTCGGGGAGGCTGGTACGGGAATTGAACCGTGCTGCTGGCCTGCCTTGGTCTGCTTTAAAAGCCAGCGATTTAGCCCAGTGTACTAAACCAGCCCCTTGATTAACTTCTGCCCACTTTTCATCCGCCTGCATATGTAACGGTCTCCATTTTCTCATCAAGAGATCACTTTTACGGTAATAACATTCTGGTATACACTCAGATTCCTCCTCCATGTATGCTTTCTGATACATTCATTTTATTTCTATATCTTTCTGTTGTAACTCCGCCAATTTTCCTGAACTAAAAATATCCGCCTCATCCTCCACCTGTTCTTGTTCTTTTCCAACCATCTGATCAAAAATCGTTTCTGATAATTGAATTTCAACTTTATCTTCACTCTTTGATTTCTCCTCTTGTTTAACCTGTGACTTTGAGACCTTGTTACTACACAATCCAGAAAAATTCCAGGATATTCGCCCTTCTACATTCAGTTGTCTGATTTTTCACATGCCTTATCAAACATAGTAGGCATTACTCCCACCTGCGATCCAGCTATATCATTACCCAAGATAAACTGTATTTCTGGATAAGATAGTTTCTCTATTACTTCTACTACCACTTCACCACTCTTCACTGGACTTTCCAACCGTACCTTATATAATGGAACACTGCTCTTCACACCCTGAATTCCACATATTACACCTTTTCTGGCAATATTCCTCCCAAACTACATAACTCCTCATCTCTTACCATCAAAGATTGACTAGCTCCAGTATCTCTTAAAATTGTGACTTCTGGACAGCACGGTGGCCTAGTGGTTAGCACAGCTGCCTCACGGCGCTGAGGTCCCAGGTTCGATCCCGGCTCTGGGTCACTGTCCATGTGGAGTTTGCACATTCTCCCCGTGTCTGCATGGGTTTCGCCCCCAGAACCCAAAAATGTCCAGAGTAGGTGGATTGGCCACACTAAATTACCCCTTAATAGGAAAAAATAATTGGGTAATCTAAATTTTAAAAAAAAAATTGTGACTTCTTTACTTACTTCTTCTTGTACACATCAGTAAACGTTACCCACGCAAGTAAATTCTTTAAAGAGATCTGGCACCTTCTTATCAATCACCGTTTGATCAGGCTGTACAATCTTTTGCACCTCCTTCGCTTCACTTGGGCTTTCCTTTACCACTTTAACAAACCCCACTGACTTATCCTGTTTTATCTCATCAGCCTTCCCAGTGTTTTTCTTCAACACCAACTTTACGTGGCCTAGTTTATTACAGTGAAAACATTTGAAACTTTTCATTTCTTTTCCACCCTCCTGGATTTATTTTTAAATCTGTAATACACTCTCCCTATTATCTCCCATCAGATCTCCTTTACCTCTCCCACTTGAGTATTTCTCTTTTCCTCAGTTTCTATCCCTCACAGGTTGAAACTGATGTTAGAAACCAAGCTTTGATTTATGAACTAATTCATAATCATCTGCCATTTCTGCTGCTAACCTCGCAGTTTTAACCCTCTGCTCTTCCACATGAGTTCTCACTACATCAGGAATTGAATTTTTAAACTCTTCCAAAAGTATAATTTATCTGAGAGCTTCATTCATTTGGTCTATTTTCAAAGCCCTTATCCACCTATCAAAATTTCTCTGTTTGATCCTTTCAAACTCCATGTATGTTTGACCAGGTTCTTTCCTTAAATTTCTAAACCTTTGTCTGTAGGCATCAGGCACTAGTTCAGATGCACCGAAGATGGGTTTTTTCACCTCCTCATACGTCCCAGATACATCCTCTGATAGTGATGCAAACACTTCATTAGCCCTACCTACCAGCTTTGTTTGAATCAGTAATACCCACATATCCTGTGGCCATTTCATTTGTTTAGCCACCTTCTCAAATGAAATTAAAAAGGCTTCTACCTCCTTCTCATCAAACCTTAGCAACCCTTAGACATATTTAAATAGATCCCCACCAAGCCTTTGACAATGACGCTCTTTCTCTTCATCCTCATCACTATCCTCAAACTGTACCTTTCCCTTTACCTCCGCCAATTTTAACTGACTGTCATGTTTCATGGCCATTTTCTGAAGTTCAAACTCTCTTTTTCTCTTTTCTCTCCCTCTTTTTCTTTTTCCTCTCTCTCTTTTTCTTGTTGTTCTGCTAGGACTATTCTTTCTTTTTCCCTCATTTCGTATTCAAGCTGCTTTAATTCTTTTCAATGTTCCAGTTGTTTAATCTGTCACTGAATTTTTGCCATTTCTAATTGGTCAGACTGTATCTCAGGCAATTTTAAAAGCTCAGCTACCGCTGTGAGTACCTCTTCTTTTCGTGTGCCGTCAGGTAACACTAACTGCAATGTTTTTGCCAAATCTAAAAGCCTTTTTTTAGTCTCTGTTCGTAAGGTACCGCGTGTGACCTTCTCCACCCCCAAAAACGTCCGAGCCTCTGAAAGAGCCATTGTCCACAACACACAACATACTCCCTACTTAAACTGGAATGCCACACCTGAAAAGCAAACACAAATATGCTCACTCCTCCCTGTCTTTAAGTTCAATAAGCCAACCCAATCATGAAAGATAGAGTTTTATACCACAAGCCCCAATTTATTACGGGCCAGGGTTTAGAAAACTCCAAAGTATATCATGGAGTTCACCTGATCTACAACTGTTTATTTATTTTGGTTATGGGGAGCGCAAGGGCCCACTTTACAGGTGTGATGCAACAGAGAACTAAAAGTATTTTCTTTTTTTTTTACAGAAAATTTTATTGAGTTTTTTTTTGGCATTGCAAACAGTAACAATATACATTAGTGTGCAGATACCAATTACAAAAACATAGTGCAAATAACAGTTTCCCTCTCGCAAATAGACCCGCCTATTCTACCCCCCCCCCCCCCCCCCCCCCCCCATCACTGACGATTAGTTCCCCACGAAGAAGTCGATGAATGGTTGCCACCTCCGGGCGAACCCCGATAATGATCCTCGTAAGGCGAACTTGATTTTTTTCCAAGCCAAGAAAGCTTGCCATGTCCGACAGCCATACTTCGGTCTTTGGGGGCTTTGAGTCCCTCCAGGCCAACAGTATTCGTCGCCGGGCTACCAGGGAAGCAAAGGCCACAACGTCGGCCTCTATCCCCTCCTGGACCCCCGGGTCCTCCGACACCTCATAAATCGCCACCTCTGGACTCATCACCACCCTTGTTTTCAGTACCCGGGACATGACGTCCGCAAATCCCTGCCAGTACCCCCTGAGTTTTTGACATGCCCAGAACATGTAGACATGGTTCGCTGGTCCTCCCCCACATCTAGCACACTTGTCCTCCAGCCCAAACAATTTACTCATCCGGGCCACCTTCATGTGGCCCGGTGAACTACCTTGAACTGAATCAGGCCGAGCCTGGCACATGTTGCGGTTGCATTTACCCTCCTCAGAGCGTCTGCCCATACGCCTCCCTCCTGTGTTGTTCCTTGTGTCTTAATAAAGCTCGTAGTCTCAAAGTTGGAGTAGATGCTTTATTGTGAGTTTGTTCTGTCCTCAGTGCTTAACTTACAGCTACCTCAAATGCTGCGTGCCTGTGCTGCTGCCAGATCCCCCTTCTATGAAGTCTGCCCTCACTTCCTGTTCCTCTGTATTTATAGTTCTCCCTTGCTCCCTCTAGTGCTTGCTCAGTTGTATTGCATCTACACAGATCTACAATCACCACACCTCCAACTCCCCACCAAGCTCCACCTCCCACTTAAGTTTCAGTTCCTCGGTCCCTGTATCCTCCGCTCCCATAAGCTCCTTATAAATATCCGAGACTCTCCCCTCTCCTACCTCACCCCTGGAAACTACCCTGTCTGGATCCCCCTTGGTGGAAGGCGTGGAAAGGACAGGACCTGTCTATGTACGAAATCCCGCACCTGCAAGTACCGAACGTCTTTCCCCCTTGCCAGCCCGAACTTCTCCTCCAGCGCCCTTATGTTCGCAAAGCTCCCTTCCACGAACAAGTTGCCCATCCTTCCCACCCCCGCCCTCCGCCACGCTCGAAACCCGCCATCCATCTTCCCCGGGACAAATCAGTGGTTGTCACATATTGTGGACCGGACCGACGCTCCCACTTCCCCCACATGCTTCCTCCATTGGCCCCAAATCCGCAAAGCCGCCACCACTACAGGGCTGGTGGAGTACATGGCCGGGGGAAACGGCAGGGGAGCCATGGCCAGGGCTGCCAAGCTGGTGCCCCTGCACGAAGCAGCCTCCACCCACTCCCAAACCGACCCCGTACCCACCATCCATTTCCTTAGCATGGCTATGTTAGCCGCCCAGTAGTAGTTGCTGAGGTTCGGCAATGCCAGCCCCCCCTCGCTATGGTTCCATTCCAGCATCCCACTCTTTACCCGCGGAGACTTCCCCGCCCAAACAAATCCCAGGATGATTTTATTGATTCTTTTAAAGGAGGACCGCGGAATGAAAACAGGGAGACACTGAAAAATAAACAGGAATCTCGGGAGGATCGTCATCTTCACCATCTGTACTCTCCCTGCTAGTGACAGCGGGAGCGCATCCCACCTCCGAAACTCGATCCTCATTTGCTCCACCAGTCTAGACAAGTTCAGCTTATGCATTTTATCCCAGTCCCACGCCACTTGTATCCCTAAATACCTAAAACTTTCCCCAACCAGCCTAAACGGTACGTCCCTCAGCCTATTCTCCTGACCCCCTCGCCTGCACCACAAACATTTTGCTTTTTGCCATGTTCAACTTGTACCCTGAAAACCGGCCAAATTCCCCTAGGATTTCCATAATCCCGTCCATCCCTGCCGCTGGGTCCGACACGTACAAAAGCAGGTCATCCGCATAGAGAGAGACCTTGTGTTCTATCCCCCCCTTGACCATTCCCTTCCATCCCCTTGCCGCTCTCAGAGCAATTGCCAGCGATTCTATGGCCAACCCAAACAGCAATGGAGAGAGGGGGCATCCCTGTCTTGTCCCGCGATATACTCTAAAATACTCAGATGTCGTCCTGATATAGCAGTCTAACCCAGTCCACAAAGCCTTCCCCGAACCCAAACCGTCTCAGCACCTCCAATAAATAGTCCAACTCCACCCGGTCAAAGGCCTTTTCGGCATCCATTGCCACCACTACCTCCATCTCTCTGCCCTCCGGAGGCATCATAATCACATTGAGTAGCCTTCTTAGGTTGGCTACCAGCTGCCTGCCCTTTAGAAACCCCGATTGGTCCTCCACAATCACGACCGGTACCCAGTCTTCGATTTTGGACGTCAGGATCTTGTCCAGCAGTTTAGCGTCTACATTAATCAGGGAGATTGGCCTATAGGACCCACAAGCTGCCGGATCTTTATCCCGTTTTAATATCAGCGAGATGGTGGCTTGCAACATTGTCGGGGGTAGCACCCCATTATCCCTCGCCTTGTTAAACACCCTAACCAGCACCGGCCCCACTATCCCAAGAGAACATTTTGTAGAAGTCCACTGGATACCCGTCCGGCCCCAGGGCTTTACCTGACTGAATGGCCTTCAGGTCCCCCATTACTTCTTCAGCTCTAATTGGGGCCCCAGCCCCTCTACCATCCCCCTGCCCACCTTTGGGAAGGTCAGCCCATCTAAGAAGCGCCTCATCTCCTCCGGCCCTGTGGGGGGTTCCAAGGTATACAGCTTGCTGTAAAAGTCCCTGAAAACCCTGTTCAATCCTGCCGGTCCAACCCGGTTCCCTGCCCCGTCCACTACCATCCCCATTTCCCTGGCCGCCTCCCTCTTCCTAAGTTGCTGTGCAAGCATTCTGCTGGCTTTCTCCCCATACTCATACACCGCACCCCTGGCCTTTCTGAGCTGTTCTCCGGCCTTCCCAGTGGATAGCGCCCCCAGCTCCGCCTGCAGTCTCCGTAGCTCCCTAAGTAGCTCTGCCCCCGGGGACTCCGCATATTCCCTATCCGTCCGTATCATCTCCTGCACCAGTCTGTCCATCTCTGCCCTGTCCATTCTGTCCCTATGGGCTCGGATTGAGATCAGTTCCCCTCTCACCACCACCTTCAGCGCTTCCCAGAGCACCACTGCTGAGACTTCCCCTGTATCGTTGACCTGCAGGTAGTCCTGCATGCATTTCCCCACTCTCTCACACGCCTTCTCATCTGCCAACAATCCCACCTCTAACCTCCATTGTGGGCGCTGGTAAATTTCTTTTCAGACCAGCATGTCGACCCAATGTGGAGCATGGTCCGAAATAGTGATCGCCGAGTATTCTGTATCCCTCACCCCCTCTAAAAAGTCCCTACTCATAATAAAGAAGTCAATACGAGAATAAACCTTGTGAACATGTGAATAGAACGAGAACTCCTTCCCCGACGGCCGGCTGATTCTCCAGGGGTCTTACCCCCCCCCCCATTTGTTCCATGAATCCTCTCAGTTCCCTTACCATTGCTGGAACCCTGCCCGTTCTGGAGCACGACCGGTCCAGGTTGGGATCAAGGACTGTATGAAAGTCCCCACCCTTTCACTTGTGCGAATCCAAGTTGGGAATTTTCCCCCGCAGCCTTTTGATGAAATCTACATCATCCCAGTTTGGAGCGTAAACATTCACTAGGACCACCCTCACCCCCTCAAGCTTACCCCGGAACATGAGAAATCTACCATCCCCATCCGCAACTGTGCTGTCCACCTCAAATTTAACCCGTTTGTTAATCATGATTGCGACCCCTCTGGTCTTAGCGTCAAGCCCTGAGTGGAAGACCTGGCTAACTCAGCCCTTCCATAATCTAATCTGGTCCGCCACTTTCAAATGTGTCTCCTGCAGCAACATTACATCCGCCTTCAGAGCCCGTAAGTGTGCGAACATACGTGACCTCTTGACCGGCCCGTTTAACTCTCTAACATTCCAGGTGATCAGCCTGGTTGGAGGGCACCCTGTGATGAGCCATCAATTGCACGAGAGACGAGTTGCTATACAAAAGTTAGGCTTTAATAAGCTAGAACTTAGCCCTGCGGTTGACTCCAATAAAATGGACGACTGCCGGGCGTTCTGACTATTTATACCTCGGTATGGAGGCGTGGTTACCTCAGCCTCTCGACCAATCGGAGAGCCGTCACATGGCTGGTCTCAACCAATCGGTCGAGAGGCACATGACCGACCAGGGCCAATGGTAAGCCGGTGTTCTGCACCAATGGCAGACAGCTATGCAAATCATACCACCACACCCTGCCCCCCCCCCCCACGCCGATCAGCCATCCCCCTTCTTGCGCCCACTCCCTGCCCATGTGCCACGTCTCCTCTGGTCCGCCTCTTGGCAGTTCCCACCTCCGACCTCCTCCCTGTTACCTGATTCAGTTCCCTTCCTTGTCAGCAGATCATCTCCCCCCCCCCCCCCCCCCCCCCCCCCCCGCCCCCCGCAACAACCCCCTGTAACCTAACCCCTGCCATATACTGGCTGTATACACACTCCCCACCTCCCGTTGACTAGCTCAAAGCAGCTAGCCTGGTGGCTCTCAACTCCGGCGCCACCATGTCTCCCACCTATTGTCCCCCCCCCCGCCCATCAACACCACCTCCCCAGAACAGCCCTGTTCGAGCAATTGCTCTGGGACTGAAACAGAGAGAAAACAAACAAAGAATAAAGCTCGCCCCCACAATAGTGCAATTCAAACTGAGGAATAAGATGGGCGCTACCACCTACCCCCTCCCAACATTCCCAGAAAAGTAGCAAAAAGAACCCGAACAGCCCCCCAGCACCCAATAACTTAAACTTTAACTATAACTTTGGCTCTAACTTTCAAACTTTCAAACAGGCAAACACACACACAAGAACACCCCCAATTTTAAGTAAAAGAACATGCCGAATGACACCGCTAACATGAAGGGCAATCTACGAATAGATGCAAACATCCCTTGATACACTCTAACTTGAGTCCATGGGTCCTCAGTTCGGCACCAGTCCATGCCCCTTAGCGAAGTCCATCGCTTCCTCCGGGTCGTCAAAATAATGTTGCTGTTCCCGGTATGTGACCGAAAGCCGCGCCCGGAAAAGTAGCCCGAACTTGACCTTCTTTTTAAACAGGATCTCTTTAATTTGTCTGTTGGCTGCCCTCCTTCTGGCCACCTCCTGGCTCAGATACTGGTAGATGCGCCGGACACTGTTGTTCCATGAGCAGCTCTTCGTGCTCTTGGCCCACTGTAGAACCCGCTCCTTGTCCATGAACCTATGGAACCCGACCACCATCGCCCGGGGAGCCCCCCACCCTCGCGCTGCCTCGCCTGCACTCTGTGTGCCCTGTCCAGCTCCAATGGACGCGGGAAGAAATCATCCCCTACCAGCTTCTGCAGCATGTCTGCCACATATGCCGTGGCATCTACTCCCTCGGCGCCCTCCGAGAGCCCAATGATTCTCAAATTCTGCCGGCAAGACCTGTTTTCCTGGTCCTCCAGTCTGTCCATCAGCCTTGATTGTTGCTCCTTCAACTTTCCACGTCCGCTACCGTTTGGAAATCTGCCTGCTCTTCCACTGTCTTCTCCAGTGCCTGGACCATCTTATCCTTAGCACCAGCCTCTGGTCCAGTCGCTCCACCGCTTTCTGGAGCGGTTCCAAATTATCCCGCTTCAGTGCTGCGAAGCTCTCTTTCATGACCTCCAGCACGTTGTCCAGTGCTGTCTGGACCGTCCGTTCCATGGTCCGTTCGTCGGCCATCATTCCTCCCACTTGAACTTCCACAACGCCTTTGTTCAGCCCCTTCTTCGCCTGTTTTCGCTCCCTTCTGCTCCTTAAGTCCATACAACTCTGTATGGATTCAGATCTAGAGTGCTATTGTTTTCCACTCCAGGGCTCAAAAGTTCAAAAAAGTCAGGGGAAAAGGTCTAAAAGTCTGACCGGAGCGAGAGCCACCAAATGCGTGACTTACTCCCTCATTGCCGCCACCGGAAGTCAACTAAAAGTATTTTCAAAACAAAACAATGTTTATTCTATGAATCCAGTTAACATTTTATAAACACACAGTAAACAGTTTATCAACTCCCAACCCTGACAATCCCCCCAAAAGATACAGTACTTTAGATAACCCTTAATAACTTCCCAAACAACATCCTTAAGTTAAACCTCTCTGCGAAAACAGGTATTACTTTGAAATCATCAAGTGATCTTTCGATTACAGAGAGGAGATCAATACACATTTGTTTGGTTTGAATGCAGCTCTCCAACTGAAAGTCAAACTAAACAGGGCCAAAATCAGCTTTCAGCACAAAACGAAAGTAAAAAGCAGAGCAGAGCCCAGCTCCAAAATTACATCATTGCAGCCATTTGATAAAGCACCCATTTCTTAAAGGTACATTCACATGACAACAGATCGAGACAGAGTGACTGGAGAGAAGGATGATCACAGGTTAAAGGGGTGTGAATTGTCTCAAGCCAGAACAGTAGGTAGGATTTTGCAAGCCAAGGCCAGATGGTTGGGGGGGGGGGGGGGGGGGGGGGTGAATGTAATGAGACATGAATCCAAGGAGCCAAGGTCCTGGTTGAGGCCGTAATCATGCGTGTGGAACTTGGCTATAAGTTTCTGCTCAGCGACTCTGCGGTGTCGCGCGTCCTGAAGGCCGCCTTGGAGAACGCTTACCCAAAGATCAGAGGCTGAATGCCCTTGACTGCTGAAGTGTTCCCCGACTGGAAAGAAAAAATTCCTGCCTGCCAATTGTCGCGCGATGTCCATTCATCCATTGCCGCAGAGTCTGCATGGTCTTACCAATGTACCATGCCTTGGGACATCCTTTCCTGTAGGTTCTCACACATGGTCCCTCATAAGCTGCAGGAAAGGATGTCCTGTAGCGTGGTACATTGGCAAACCCATGCGGATGCTGCGACAACAGATTAACGGACATTGCGAGACAATCAACAGGCAGAAATGTTCCCTTCCAGTCAGGGAACACCAGCAGTCAACGGCATTGAGCCTCTGATCTTTGGGTAAGCATTCTCCAAGGCAGCCTTCAGGCCACGCAACAACGCAGAGTTGCTGAGCAGAAACTGATAGCCAAGTTCCGCACGCATGAGTACGGTCTCAACTGGGACCCTGGATTCATGTCTCATTACATTCACCCCCCACATCTGGCCTGTGCTTGCGAAATACTACCATCTGTCCTGGCTTGAGACAATTCACACCTCTTTAACCTGTGATCATCCCTCTCTCCAGTTATTCAGTCTGGACCTGTAACAACTTAATTTCCTGCAAAGACTCATATTCAAAGTATCATTATAACAATGACTTGAATGAAGGCACCAACTGTATTGTAGCCAAATTTGCTGATGATACAAAGAAATGTACGAAAGCAAGTTGTGAGGAGGATACAAAGTCTGCAAAGGGATATAGATAGGCTAAATGACAACATAGGTTGCCCACTGTGGGAGGAAGATTGGAAAAGCAAAATATTATTTATATAGAGGGAGACTAACAAATTCTCTTGTACTGTATGCAGATACAGTAAGTAATTAGGAAGTAATTAGAATGTTGGCCTTTGTTGCAAGCGGGATCGAGTGTGAAATTAGGGAAGTATTTCTACAACTGCACAGGAAATTGGTGAGGTTACACCTGGAGTACTGTGTACAGGTTTAGTCTTCCTATTTACTTGCATTGGAGGAAGTTCAGAGAAGGTTCACTTGGCCGATTCCTGGGATGAAGGGGTTGTGTGAGGAAATGTTGAATAGGTTGAGCCTCATTGGAGTTCGAATGAGATGTGAGTCAGGGGTTATGAGGGGCAGGCAGGAAAGCGGAGCTGAAGCCAAAATCCAGTCCAAATGCAGCAAGACCTGGACAATATCCAGGCTTGGGCTGACAAGTGGCAAGTTACATTCACTCCAGATATGTGCCGATAATGATCATCTCCTACAAGGAGATCTAACCACCACCCCTTGACATTCAATGGCATTACCGTCACTGAATCCCCCACAATCAACATCTTGGGGGTTACAATTGATCAGAAACTGAACTGGACTAGCCACATCAATACTGTGGTTACCAGGGCAGATCAAAGGCTAGGAATCCTACGGTGAGTAACTCACCTCCTGATCCCCCAAAGCTTGTCCCCATCTACAAGGCATAAGTCAGGAGTGTAATGGAATACTCTCCACTTGCTTGGATGGGTGCAGCTCCAACAACACTCAAGAAGCTCATCATCATCCAGGACAAAGCAGCCCACTTGATTGCTCCCCCTTCCACAAACATTCAAACCCTCCACCACCGACAACAGTGGCAGATATGTGTATCATCAAGAAGATGCACTGCAGTAACTCGCCAAGATTCCTTAGGCAACACCTTCCAAACCCACACCAATGCCATCTAGAAGGACAAGAGCAGCAGGTACCTGAGAACCCCACCACCTGGAGGTTCCCCTCCAAGTCACTCACCACACCGATGTGGTGATTGTATATCTGTGTAGATGCAATACAACTGAGCAAGCACTAGAGGTATAAATACACACGAACAGGAAGTCAGGACACACTTCACAGGAACGGGAGCTGGTAGCAAGACAGCCCAGCAGCACAGATGTAACTTGAAGTTAAGCACTGAAGAGAGAACGAACTCACAATAAAACATCTACTTCAACTTTAAAACTATGAGCTTTATTAAGACACAAGGAACAACACATGGTACCAGGATTGGCTTCAGAATGCATACTATAAGATTACACAAACTGCAGAGACAGAAAGACCAAAATGGCAAGAAAGACGTTGGAAGACTTCGCTGATTTACTGCAATTTGGACCTCCACCTGAGCTGGAAACAACCGGTAATTTAAGTAATAACTGGAAAAGCTTTAAACAAATGTTTGAGATATGTATCGTAGCAAATGATATGAACGCAGTCTCTGATGCAACAAAAATAGCGCTGCTACTCGCAACAGCGGGACAGAAAACTAGAAAAATCTATAATTGCTTTAAATACTTGAACGGTGAAGACAGCACCAAATTAGAAGTAATACTGAAAAAATGTGAAGATTACTGTAACATCAGTAACAATGCTGCTTTAAGACATTCAATGCCCAGAGACCAAATTGCACAGGGAATGAGTGATGGAAAACTCAAACAATCAAAACCAGAACAGAAAGGGTTAACTCTGAAAATCACGATTGAAAAGTCCAGATCGAAAGAACGCTGAAATCCACTGTAAAATGGCGTCTGAGCACGTTTTACAGTCTCCGGGGAACAAAAGATAAAAATCTGCGTCTACGCATGCGCAGGAAACAGAAGCCACGCATGCACAGTTAAAATCAGCCATTTTGTCTTCTGCACATGCGCAAGCCGCGCATACACAGTCTACAAAAAAACCACAGCGTGAAGGAAGATCGATTTGCGCATGCGCAATTGATTCCTACGCATGACGTCACGAGTGTCGTGTCGTCAGAGGACCCGAACCACGCACGCTTAAAAGGGAAATGCTCGAAAATTGAAAACAAGAAACTTAAAGCTGTAAAACCCAATTTTCTGACCTTAAAAGACAGAATAATGCCTGAACTTATACCATCAGTGGAAGATAACTTTCACAACACCCTGGAAAAAGCAGTCTGCACCACACAAAGTGAAGAGAGCAATAACAAATCCGAAACAAAAAAAGATGATTTGTTTTTCGAACAATACTACCCAGACATGGCTGAGTTATTCGGATATGCTGATCACAGCATCAGCAACACGGTTCCAAAGCTCAACACGACTCTACTCATGGTAGATTAATCCAATACCATGTTGCCATGGCAGATTGTCGAGACATTGGATGACAGCAATACCCAAGAAGAAGACGACGCCACACAAAGAGCACAGAACGACTCCGTTGAGAGAGCACAGATTGACTCCACAGAGAGAACACTGCATGACTCCACAGAGAGAGCGATGAAAGACTCCACAGAGGGAGCGACGCAAGCCTCCATGGACAGCTCGTTGACAGACTCCAAAATGGAAGCAAGCAAACACGCCATACCGAACGTCATGCATGATCAAGACCATGAAGGTCCACCCACCGCATCTGAACAACCACAAGCAGACTATGAAAGTCTCCCAAGCTCACATAATCAAGAAGAAGACAATGTAAGTCTACCCACTGCATGCGAAAACAGTGACAATGTGATCACACTCGACATACAGGAGGTGCAGGATCACAGCGAGACTGACAGATCTCAGCTCGTCTGTACAGAAGCACAGAGTAGGGCTACCCAAATGTCCAGAGCGACCACGTCAATTGAAATCTTGAAGATTTTGACTCCAGAAGAGGAGCACCAAGAATCCAGAGAGACCACGTCAATTGAAATCGTGAAGATTTTGACTCCAGAAGAGGAGCACCAATAAAGCAAAGAAGAGGAATCAAATCCACCACAAATGACTCCAGAAGAGGAGTACCAAGGAAGCAAAGAAGAGGAATCAAATCCAGCACAAATGGCTGATGTCACCAACATCAATGCAACATCAGACCATGCTCTAGATGAAACTCTCAATGTAACAGATACCACAAAGGACACTCGCACCAACAACTGTGACAATTATGCAAATTATCCACACGGAACACTCATTGAGTGCAACAAGAAAAACAAAAACCACAATAAGCACAGCAGAAACAAGAACAACAACAGCAAGAACAAAAACAACATGAAGTGCTACAAGAACAACAAAAACCGCAAGAAGCACTGCAGAAACAAGAACAACAACAAAAACTACAAGCACAACAAAAACTACAAGAACAACAAAAACAACAAGAAGCATAACCAAGATAACAACAAGCACGACAAGAACAACGACAAAAACAACAAAAACAGAAGCAACAAGAACGACAACGAAAACAACAGACAGAAATGACAAAAACAACAACAAGAACGACAATGAAAACAACAAAGACAGAAACGACAAAAACAGCAACAAGAACGACAACGAAAACAACAAAGATAGAAACGATAGAAACAACAACAATGAAACAATGACCTGTACAAAATGGTACAACTCTGCACATGAAGAACAATGCCACAGCACACTGCAAAACAATGACAAGACTACAAACATGCCATAGCATGACAAACAATCTCACAAATTCACATCTGCTCCAGAACAAGCAAGTACACCAGCTTTCAAGGCAGATGACACTAAATCGATACCACAAGCACAGAAAAAAAGTCCATGTCAGTCAACATCAGTGGTTCGACCATTCAAACACCTCGGGATGACTAATTAGTTACTTAAAAAACAAGAACACCGACAACATTCACAACAGAGTTGCAATATCAATATCACCACGTCAACAACGAAAAAGAAAAAACTCCACGAACAAATTCATCAAGTTTGGACTCATAAATGTTTTTATTAAGATTGGACTCATAAATATTAATTGGCTTTGTAAAATATCCAATATCATCATCACTTGTACAGATACACATATCATAAGTAATCTAACTGTTTTGTATAATTTTCTTTAACACTGTACAGAAAATATGTAAAGAAAAAAGGGGGGATGTGGTGATTGTATATCTGTGTAGATGCAATACAACTGAGTAAGTACGAGAGGGAGCACGGGAGAGGTATAAATACACACGAACAGGAAGTCAGGACACACTTCACAGGAACGGGAGCTGGTAGCAAGACAGACTAGGAGCACAGATGTAACTTTAAGTTAAGCACTGAAGAGAGAATGAACTCACAATAAAGCATCTACTTCAACTTTAAGACTACGAGCTTTATTAAGACACAAGGAATAACACAGCCGACATGGAAATATATCGCTGTTCCTTCACTGTCACTGGGGCAACATCCTGGAACTCCCTCCCTAAAGCACAGTGGGTGTACCTATACCTCAAGGGATGCAGCGGTTCAAGAAGGCAACTCACCACCACCTTCTGAAGATCAACTAAGGATGGACAATAAATGCTGGCGTAACCAGTGACGTCCACATCCCATAAATGAAGAAAAAACAATAATAAATTAGATCAGCCATGATCTTATTGAATAGTGGAGTTGGCTCAAAAGGCATTGGCCTACTCCTGCTTCTGTTTCTTACATTCTTATGCTACTATTGCTTTGGATAGCACATGGCGCAGTGGTTAGCACAGTTGCTTTACAGCGCCAGGGTCCCGGGTTCAATTCCTGCTTGGATCACTGTCTGTGCGGAATGTGCACGTTCTCCCCGTGTCTGCATGGGTTTCCTCCGGATGCTGCGCTTTCCTCCCACAAGACCTGAAAGATGTGCTGTTAGGTGAATTGGACATTCTGAATTCTCCCTCTGTACCTGAACAGGTGCCGGAGTGTGGCGACTAGGGGGTTTCCACAGTAACTTCATCGCGGTGCCAATGTAAGCCTACATGTGCCAAAAATTAATATTATTATTATCCCTAAAAATTGATCCATTCGTCTTTCTGTCTGGTGTAGTGTGGGATGGTATTGTAGGATACCTGTTACATCTTCCTACACAAAAACAATCATTTCACCAAAAACAAATTAGTTCACTCTTTAAAGCAATCAATTCGGCTTTTCCCTCATTTAAATGTTGCGGACAGAAAGTGGATGGCCAGTTGCAGCTCACCAATTAGGGGCACAGGTATTAGGATAGATTCCAAAACACAGCCAGTCAGGCCTGGTAAGGCAATCCCCGCAGAGGTGAGAGTTTAGAAGTGAACGTACCAGCTGCAAGGTGAAAACTTCTGTGGGACCAGGGAGAAAACTCCAGCTTCTCCTGGAGCCTCAAAGTAGAGAGTTTTGCCCCAATGCCACAAAAATAAAAACTGAAAATTTGCTGGGTTATTGTTTTTTAGGTTCCCTCTAGTGGTCACTTTAAAGATCGTGTTAGGTCACTCTGCCTGGTATAACGAGGGCAAATAATGCCAATTGAACCAAATTTTTGTATTCGGGGTCCTACAATTGGCATAGGACCTGAATTCTTATGAATGCAATCGTACACTGCTCTCAAGTGAGCTACCTGAATCACTAGAAGTTTACAGTGCATTCTGGCATTGCGGGATGATGTAAAGTTCTGAGATCTATCACTAATTTTATGCTGGGAAGTAGATAATCATGTGTTGAATTTCTATATAGGATGTCTAAACTGTGGTATCAAACATAAAAAAATACGATAAGGAGTGTTAGTCTCAGGGTGCCCACTTACCGACGTCAAGAATACTGGACATCAGAATAGCAGCACTGTGACCAGGGAAAAGATGTCATTACCATTGCACTGTACATGGACACGATGTCTAGGCTTCCCATCTGCAAGGCTGTGTGTAATCCTCAACAAAATAGTAATAACCATGCAAAAACAAGGAATGGGTACAGGCCTATGCCACTGCTCCACTGTGGCAAAACTGTCAGTGTGAGGTTCAGGGACGATCCTGTTCAAGGCAACAATCGTTTGTATTGTTAGCAACCCCAAAATAAAAATACTGCATATAAATGTCAGACAGTGGACAGACCAGCTGAAAATCAAACTGTTGGGGCAGCACGTGGTGCAGTGGTTAGCACTGAGACTGCGGCGCTGAGGACCCAGGTTCGAATCCCGGCCCTGGGTCACTGTCCGTGTGGAGTTTGCACATTCTCCCCGTGTCTGCATAGGTTTCACCCCCACAACCCAAAGATGTGCAGGTTAGGTGGATTGGCTACGCTAAATTGCCCCTTAATTAGAAAACTAAATGATTGGGTACTCTAAATTTAAAAAAGAAATCAAACTGTCTGATATAAAATTACATGAATGGCCGCCCTAGTCAGCCTTGACTCAAGAATGAGAGGGCACAGATTTAAAGTGATTTGCCAAAGAAGCAGAGTTGATGTGAGAAAAATCTTTTTCACACATTGATTGGCTTGGGTCTGGAATGAACTGCCGGAAAGTGTGGTAGAGGCACGTTCAATCAATGCGTTCGAGGAGGCATTAGATGATTAGATAAAATGATTTGCCGGGGTACGGGGAAAAGGCAGGGGAATGACACGAATTCATGATGCTCGTTTGGAGAGCCGTGCAGACACAATGGGCCAAATGGCCTCCATCTGCGTCGTAGCAATTCTGTAATGTTGTGACTCAGGAACAGCACTTTATTGTTGCTGTCAGGCTGTGGGTTCAATTATATTCCAGAGATTTGAGAACAGAACCCAGACTGGCACCTTGGTGTGTAGCAAAGTGGTTAGCACTGTTGCTTCACAGCATCCGGGTCCCAGGTTTGATTCCCAGCTGTCTGTGCGGAGTCTGCACATTCACCCCATGTCTACGTGGGTTCCCTCCGGGTGCTCCGGTTTCCTCTCACAAATCCCGAAAGACATGCATTAGGTAATTTGGACATTCTGAATTCTCCCTCCATGTACTGGAACAGGCTCCGGAATGTGGCGATTTTGGGCTTTTCACAGTTACTTAATTGCAGTGTGTAGTACTGAAGGAGTGTTGCACTGTCAGGAGTATCCTCTTTTGAATGAGGCGAAAAATAATCCCTCCCTTCAGGTGTACATAAAGCATCCCATGGCACTATCTGACTGGATAGAGCTTTGACAAAGGGACATCGGGACTCGAAATGTAAGCTCTTTTTCTCTCCTTACAGATTTCAGATTCCAGCCTCCGCTGTAATTTGCTTTTATCCAGTGTTTAACTCACTGCCACTTCTCTTCCAGGAATGCCTATCCTGATGAACTACTACTATTCTCTCCGACAGGATTCCTTTTTGTCCCTCCCCCACTATCCACCTTCACTGCTTTCCATTTCTCTTTTAGTATTGGACAAGGTATTTACCAAGACTCGCTTCAACAGCCGTATTTCCTTTCTCAGTGACTGATTGGATTGCTATTGCTTGAGAGGTTAATGTTAGCCAAGCCTTTATTTGCTCCTTTTTACATAGTGTTATGGGGTCACTAGAACAGGTGCAAGAATTCATGCATTTAGGAAGCACAATATCTGCAGATGGAAGGCCCAACAAAGAATTAAGAACAAGGATTGTAATGGGATTGGATGTACTTAGCAAGATGAGACATTTACTAACCTGAACGCTGAATAAAAAAACTTAAGAAGCGGCTTGTAAAGAGTTCGATTTGGTGTTGTTTTGTATGGATGTAAGACTTGGACCTTACGGAAGGCCAATATCAACTTGCTAAATAGCTTTGAAATGTACGTTTGGAAGAGCATGGAAAGGATCATCTGGACAGAAAAAGAAACAATGGTAAAGTGCTGAGAAACATAGGACTTAAGAGCAGGAGTAAGCCATTCGGCCCTTCAATAAGATCACAGCTGATTTGATTGTGGTCTCAACTCCACTTTCCTGTCTGTCTCCATAACCATTGATGTGTTGGTCTATCAAGAATCTATCTAACTTGGCCTTGAATAAATTCAATGACCCAGCCTCCACTACTTTCTGGAGAAGAGAATTCCACAGATCAATGCCCCTTTGAGAGAAAAAAAATTCTCTTCATCTCCATCTTAAATGGAAGCCGTTTTATTTTTAAATGGTGTTTTCTAGTTCTCTATCCTTTAGTTCTAGTTTACCCTAAAAAGGAGAATATCCTCCGGCATCCACCGTCTCAAGTCCCCTCTCTTGCTTGTCTTAGTAAGTTCACCTCTCATTCTTCTAAATTCCCACGGGTATAGGCCCAACCTGTTCAGTCATTTTTCATTAGATAAGCCCGTCACACAAGAATGAGTTATGCGACCCTTTGCTGAACTGCTTCTTATATAATTATATCCTTTTTCAAATAAGGAGACCACAACTGTACAGAGTACTCAAGATGTGGTATCACCCAAGGCCCTGTACAGCTGCATTAAAACTTCCCTGCTTTTATATTACATTCCCCTTGTAATAAGCACCAGCAGTCCATTTACCTTCCCAATCACTTCACAGAATCACAGAACTTTAACAGCACAATAAGCAGCCATTCGGCCCATTATGTCTGCACCGGGTCTATGAATGAGCAAGTTACTTAATGTCATTTTCACACCTTCTCCCCGGAACCCTGCACCTTATTATTTTTCAAATAACAGTCTAGTTCCCTTATGAGTACCTCAACTGAACCTGCTTCCACCACTCTCATTCCAGATTCCAGATCATAGCTACTCAATGTGTGCAAAAGTTTTGTTTTGTATCGCTTTTGTGTCTTTTGCAAATTACGTTATATCTGTGCCCTCTTGTTCTCGAGCCTTTCACGAGTGGGAACAGTTTCTCCCTTTCTACTCTGCCTAGACCCCTTGTGATTTTGAATATCTAGATCAAATCTGTTCTGCAAGGAAAACAGTCCTAATTTCTGCCCCTGCAAACTAACCTTTCGTGATTTGTGCACCAGGATGTTCAGATCCCTCAGTTCTGCAGTCTCTCTCTATTTAAATAGTGTACTGTTTTTCTATTTTTCCTGCCAAATTTGTCAAGTTCAGATTATGTTCCATCTGTCAATTTTTTGTCCACTTGTTCGATCCCGGCCCTGGGTCACTTCCCGTGTGGAATTTGCACATTCTCCCCATGTGGGTTTCGCTCCCACAACCCAAAGATGTACACGGTAGGTGGATTGGCCACACTAAATTGCCCCTTAATTGGAAAAAATGAATTGGGCAGCTCAGTAGCACAGTGGTTAGCACTGTTGGTTCACAGCTCCAGGGTCCCAGCTTGGGTCACTGTCTGTGTGGAGACTGCACGTTCCTCCCGTGTCTTCGTAGGTTTCCTCCAGGTGCTCCAGTTTCCTCCCAAAAGTCCCAAAAGACATGCTGTTAGGTAATTTGGACATTCTGGACTTCCGGTTGCGGCTATGCGGAGCTAAGCCGCACGTGCGGCAGCTCCCGCTAAAAACGGACTTTGGGGCTCTTTTCAGGGGCCCCAACGGAGCTTCTTCGACGATTCCCGACGTGGGAAGGGGTCTGCAGTAGATCCCCAGGGTTCTATGGTCTGGACCAGGAGTGGGATGAGCAGAAAAGCGGTGGCATCGCCCCTGGAAAAGCGGGGGAAGGGAAACAAAATGGCGGCCGGAGGAGCCCTCGAGGACTGGAGGCAGTGGGCCCAGGAGCAGCAGGAGACTCTTCTGCGCTGCTTCCAGGAGCTTAAGGTGGAGCTGCTGGAGTCGCTGAAGGCTACCACCAGAGAGCTGATGGAGACTCAGACAGCCCAGGGGGCCGCAATCCAGGAGCTGCAGCAGCAGGCCTCCGAAAGGGAGGATGAGGCCGTGGCCGTCGCGGGGAAGGTGGAGATGCACGAGGCGCTGCATAAAAAGTGGCAGGAGCGGTTCGAGGAGCTGGACAACCGGTCGAGGCGGAGGAATTTATGGATCCTGGGCCTCACGGAGGGGCTGGAGGGGTCGGACCTGGCGGCCTATGTGGTCGTTATGCTGAACTCGTTGATGGGAGCTGGGTCCTTCCAGGTGTCCCTGGAGTTGGAGGGGGCCCACAGAATTCTGGCTAGGAGGCCCAAGCCGAATGAGCCGCCGCGGGCGGTGCTGGTGCGGTTCCACCGGTTCGTTGATCGAGAGTGCGTGCTCCGGTGGGCCACGGACGTGCGGATCTTCCAGGACTGGAGTGCGGAGGTGGCTAAGCGGAGGGCTGGGTTCAACCGGACGAAAGCGGTGCTCCACAGACGGAGTGTGAAGTTTGGCATGTTGCAGCCGGCGCGTCTGTGGGTCACATACAGGGACCGGCACCATTATTTTGAGTCCCCGGAGGAGGCGTGGGCCTTTGTGCAGGCCGAGAAACTGGACTCAAACTTAGGGTCAAAGATGGGGGTTTTTGTATGAAAATGTAACTGTGTTTAATTTTTGCTCTGGGGGGGGTTCTCTGTTTAATGCAAGATGTGTGTTGGCTTTAGGGTGGGTGGGGCAATGTCTTTATGTCTGTTTGTATGGGTATGGTGGACGGGTTCGGGCAGGGAGGTAAACTGGGAGTGCGGGGAGCTGGTGGTGGGGACTGGTGGTGGGGACTGGAAATGGGAGTTGCCCTAGAGGAGGCGGGGTTGGGCAGGGCGAAAGCGCGGACTTTTCTCTGGTTTCCCGCGCTGCGGGATGATGGGGGGGGCGGGGTCGGGGCTGAGAGGCGCGGGCGTTTGCTGGCTGTTATTTTCCCGCGCAAGAGCGGGGGAGAGGAGGGCCTGCTGATGGGCACGAAGGAGGATGAGTAGTCCCACGTGGGGAGGGGTCGGAGGTATGGCGGGAGTCGCCGGGGTCAGCAGAAGTTAGCTGGCTCACGGGAGTGCTGCGGAGGGGAGGGCGCGGCTAGGAGGGGTCCTAGTCTGGGGGGGGGTACCGGGTTGCTGCTGAAATGGTCAGGAAGGAGCTGGAGCATGCAGGGGGTGCTGGGGTGGGGAGTTGCCGCCGTGGGGAACAGGCTGAGCGGGGGACGCTGGCCAGTGGCGGGCAGGGGATGGGTTATGGCTAGTCGGCGGGGGAGGGGGGCAGGGAGCCCTCTGATCCGGCTGATAACCTGGAATGTGAGGGGGCTGAATGGGCCGGTCAAACGGACCCGGGTGTTTGCGCACTTGACGGGGCTGAAGGCGGATGTGGCCATGCTCCAAGAGACACACCTGAAGGTGGCGGACCAGGTACGACTGAGGAAGGGGTGGGTGGGCCAAGTATTTCATTCAGGGCTGGATGAGAAGAATCGGGGGGGGTGGCGATCCTGGTGGGAAGGAGGGTGTCATTTGAGGCGTTAAATGTGTTGGCTGACAGTGGCGGAAGGTATGTGATGGTGAGCGGTAAGCTGCAGGGGGAGCGGTGGTGTTGGTGAATGTTTATGCCCCAAACTGGGACGATGCGGGGTTTATGCGGCGCATGTTGGGCCGCATTCCGGACCTGGAGATGGGGGGCCTGATCATGGGGGGGGGACTTCAACATGGTGCTGGATCCCCATTGGATCGATCCAAGTCCCGGACGGGTAGGAGACCAGCGGCGGCTAAGGTGTTGAGGGGGTTTATGGATCAGATGGGAGGGGTGGATCCTTGGAGGTTTGCGAGGCCAAGGGCCAGGGAGTACTCGTTTTTCTCCCACGTGCATAAGGCTGGTTTCGAGGGTGGAGGATGTTGAATACTCTGCCATTGCCATTTCGGATCATGCCCCGAACTGGGTGTACCTCGGGCTGGGGGAGGAGAGGGACCAGCGTCCGCTCTGGCGCTTGGAGGTGGGGCTACTGGCAGACGAGGAGGTGGCCGGGAAGGTTCGGGGGGTGTATTAAGAGGCACCTTGAGGCCAACGATAACGGGGAGGTCCGAGTAAGGACGGTCTGGGAGGCATTGAAGGCGGTGATTAGAGGGGAGTTGATTTCCATCCGAAACCATAGGGAGAGGGGGGAAGCAGAGGGAGAGGGAGAGATTGGTAGGGGAGCTGGTGAGGGTGGATAGGAGATATGCGGAGGCCCCGGAGGAGGGATTGCTGGGGGAGAGGCGTAGCCTTCAGGCCAGGTTCGACCTATTGACTACCAGAAAGGCGGAAGCTCAGTGGAGGAAAGCACAGGGGGTGGTGTATGAATATGGGGAGAAGGCGAGCAGGATGCTGGCACACCAGCTCCGAAAGCGAGACGCGGCCAGGGAGATTGGGGGAGTGACGGATAGAGTTGGGAAGGTGGTGCGGAGGGGGGTAGACATTAATGGGGTCTTTAGGGACATTTATGGGGAACTGTACCGGTCTGAACCCCTGGTGGAGGGGGGGGGGGGGGGAATGGGCCGCTTCTTGGACAAGCTGCGATTTCCGAGGGTGGAGGAGGGGCAGGTGGAGGGACTGGGGGCGCCTATTGAGCTGGAGGAGCTGGTTAAAGGCATAGGGAGCATGCAGTCGGAGAAGGCGCCGGGGCCGGATGGGTTTCCAGCCGAATTTTATAAAATGTATGCGGACCTGTTGGGCCCCCTGTTGGTCCGGACCTTTACCAAGGCAAGGGAGGGGGGGGGCCTTGCCCCCAACTATGTCACGGGCGCTGATTTCCTTGATCCTTAAGCGGGACAAGGACCCTCTGCAGTGTGGGTCATATAGGCCAATCTCGCTGCTAAATGTAGACACCAAGCTGCTGGCAAAGATCTTAGCCACAAGAATAGAGGATTGTGTTCCGGGGGTCATTCACGAGGACCAGACGGGGTTTGTGAAGGGAAGGCAGTTGAATACCAACATACGAAGGCTCCTCAATGTCATTATGATGCCGGCTGTGGAAGGGGAGGTGGAGATAGTGGTGGCATTAGATGCGGAGGCCTTTGATAGGGTTGAGTGGGGGTATCTGTGGGAGGTGTTGGAAAGGTTTGGGTTTGGGGAGAGGTTTGTCCGTTGGGTGAGGTTGCTTTATGAGGCCCCGATGGCGAGTGTAGCCATGAATAGGAGGAGGTCGGAGTACTTTCGGCTGTACCGGGGGACGAGACAGGGGTGTCCCCTGTCCCCCTTGCTCTTTGCGTTGGCAATTAAGGGAGTCAGGGAATTGGAGGGGCCTGGTGCGGGGTGGGGAGGAGCATCGAGTGTCGTTGTATGCGGACGACCTGTTGCTGTATGTGGCGGACCCGGTGGGGGGATGCCGGAGGTGATGAGGATTCTCAACGAATTTGGGAGCTTCTCTGGGAATAAGCTCAACCTGGGCAAGAGCGAGTTGTTCGTGGTGCACCCGGGGGATCAGGAGGAGGGGATTGGTAGGCTCCCACTGAAGCAGGCAGGGAAGAGCTTCAGGTACCTAGGAGTCCAGGTGGCTGGGAGCTGGGGAGCCCTGCACAAGCTCAACCTCACAAGGTTGGTGGAGCAGATGGAGGAGGAGTTCAAAAGGTGGGATATGTTACCGCTGTCACTGGCGGGGAGGGTGCAGTCCGTCAAGATGACGGTGCTCCCGAGGTTTTTGTTCCTGTTCCAGTGCCTTCCAATCCTTATCTCGAAGGCCTTTTTTAGGAGAGTTAACAGGAGTATTACGGGATTTGTGTGGGACTCCGAGGGTGAGAAGGGTGTTCTTGGAACGGGGCAGGGATAGGGAGGGGGCCGGCGCTGCCCAACCTCTGTGGGTACTATTGGGCTGCCAACGCAGCGATGGTGCGTAAGTGGGTAATGGACGGGGAAGGGGCAGCATGGAAGAGGATGGAGATGGCGTCCTGTGTGGGCACGAGCCTGGAGGTGCTGGTACGGCGCCGTTGCCGCTCCCTCCAACAAGGTATGCCATGAGCCCGGTGGTGGCGGCTACCCTCAAAATTTGGGGGCAATGGAGACGGCATAAGGGAGAGGTGGGGGGCTCGATGGAGGCCCCGATACGGGGGAACCATCGGTTTGTTCCAGGGAGCATTGATGGCGGATTTCTGGGCTGGCACAGGGTAGGTGTTAGGAGGTTCAGGGACCTGTTTGTGGATGGGAGGTTTGCGAGCTTGGGGGAGTTAGAGGGGAAGTTTGGGCTCCCACGGGGAACATGTTTAGGTACATGCAGGTTAGGGCGTTTGCCAGGCGGCAGGTGGAGGGGTTCCCCTTGCTGCCCCCATGTGGGTTATGGGACAGGGTGCTCTCGGGGGTGTGGGTTGGAGGAGGGAGGATTTCGGACATATACCGGGTAATGCAAGAGGTAGACGAGGCCTTGGTGGAGGAGCTGAAGGGTAAATGGGAAGAGGAGCTGGGTGAGGAGATTGAGGAGGGGACATGGGCGGATGCACTAGAAAGGGTGAATTCCTCCTCTTCCTGTGCGAGGCTTAGCCTCATACAGTTCAAGGTGCTGCATAGGGCCCACATGACTGGGACGAGGATGAGTAGGTTTTTCGGGGGGCGAAACAGGTGTGCTAGGTGCTCGGGGAGCCCAGCGAACCATGCCCATATGTTTTGGGCATGCCCAGCGCTGGGGGAGTTTTGGAAGGGGGTAGCAAGGACAGTGTCGAGGGTGGTGGGATCCAGGGTCAAGCCAGGCTGGGGACTCGCAATTTTTGGGGTTGCAGTGGAGCCGGGAGTGCAGGAGGCGAAAGAGGCCGGTGTCCTGGCCTTTGTGTCCCTAGTAGCCCGGCGGAGGATTCTTCTTCAGTGGAAGGATGCGAGGTCCCCAAGCGTGGAGGCCTGGATCAATGATATGGCGGTGTTTATCAAATTGGAGAAGGTGAAATTTGCCCTGAGGGGATCGGTACAGGGGTTCTTTAGGCGGTGGCAGCCTTTCCTGGACTTCCTGGCGGAACGGTAGGGAAATAGGCCGGCAGCAGCAGCAACCCGGCGGGGGGGGGGATTGGGTTTGGGGGGGAGGGAGAAGTGTGTACATGGGTTTGTGGGATGTGGCGGGTGTTATCTCTTTCCTTTCTGTTGTTTGCTTTTTTTTCGTTTTCGATTTAGTAGTTGTTTTTGTAGGGGGGTGGGTGTTGTTCCAATTAAGGGGCAATTTAGCATGGCCAATCCACCTAGTCTGCACATGTTTGGGTTGTGGGGGAGAAAGCCACGCAAACACGGGGAAAATGTGCAAACTCCATACGGACAGTGACTCATGTGGTGAATGTAATATTATAATTCACACTATGTCTTTGTAAGCTCAGTAGCGTTATCCGACCACTAGGGGGAGTAGCTCTGGGCATGCTCAGGAGCTTGTACAGGGCTACATCCTTGGCTCTGCCCATGACTCCTCCCCCTAGTGCTGCTGTATAAATACCCTTGACCAGAGTCAGCCTGCAGTTCACTGAGAGTTCATCAACGGGTAACAGGCTGGCTCTGTAGTAAGTCGATTAAAGCCTATATTCATATCGGAAACACGTGTCTGGTGAATTGATGGTCCCATCAATTTAATCGACATAAGAACAGCAAGATTGATCATGGAATCAGCCCTCAAGCCTGGACGCCTGGAACTCGACCCGCAGGATGCAGAGGCTAAAGAAATCTTCTCCCACTGGCTGCGGTGCTTCAAGGCCTACCTGGCAGAAGCGAGCACAGCCGAAACAACAGAGGAACAGAAGTTGAGTCTACTGCACGCGAGGGTGAGCCACAGAATCTCTACACAACTAAACCCGGCCGGTTCATATACTGCAGCGCTAGCGGTACTCGATAAGATATATGTGAGGCCCATTAATGAAGTTTACGCACGCCATGTGTTCACGACTCGCCGCCAGCGGCCTACAGAATCACTCGCCAAATTTCTAAGGGAACTCAATAATTTGTCCAATGACTGTAATTATCAAGCGGTTACCGCGGCTGAACACCGAGAACTTACTGTACGCGATGTTTTTGTAGCGGGCCTCAGGTCTAATTATGTGCGCCAACGATTGCTGGAAAAGGGGGCCCAAGACTTAGAAAAGACTGTGGAAGCTGCTACCACGATGGAGGTCTCCTTCCGCAGCCTTAACTCGTTCCCCGCGGACCCCGCGACCCAACCATGGGCCCCCGACTAGCGACTCCCCCAGGCCTGTGCTACGCGGCCGCCCAGCCACCATGCTGCCCCAGCCAGCCACTATGCTGCTCCAGCCAGCCACTGTGCCGCTCCAGCCTGCCATTTCTGCGGCCAGAACCAGCACCCGCGGCAGCACTGCCCGGCCCGCAATGCGACCTGCAGCAGCTGCGGGCGGAAAGGCCACTTCGCAAGAGTGTGCCTCGCAAAAAGGGCCCCAGCTTCCAACTCCCCAGTGGCACGAAGTAATCGCTCCCCACACCCGCAGGCCTGCGGGCCCCGAAACCTGCGGCCTATGCCCCGACTCCGCCCCCTCCAGCCACGTGCGATCCATGGGGGCCGCTATCTTGGCAAACCTCCACCACGCGGCCGGCCACGTGCGACTCATGGGGGCCGCCATCTTGGACGCCATCTTCCTCGCCGCCCGCCACGTGCGATCCATGAGCCCGACCTGCATCTCCGCGCTCGGACAACTCATCGGAAGAATACGACTATGAACTCAGAGGGCAGTCATCACGGGGCCACTCCAGCACAGCTGATCAAGACGCCGACTACCCGCAACTCAGCGCAGTCACTCTGGACCAATCACGTCCGAAGCATCTGCGAAATTCGATGGCAGAGGTCCAAATCAACAGGTAGAAAACGCCATGCCTCTTCGACTCCGGGAGCACTGAGAGCTTCATACATCCAGACCTGGTAAGATGCTGTTCGCTCCCCGTTTTCCCCGTGCGGCAAACTATCTCGCTCGCTTCAGGCTCCCATTCGGTCCAGATCCAGGGGCGCACCGCCGCGACACTCACAATCCGAGGTGCTAGCTACTCAAAATTCATACTCTACGTTTTGCCCGAACTCTGCGCGCCCCTCTTATTAGGCCTAGACTTCCAATGTAACCTCAAGAGCCTCACCCTCAGCTTCGGCGGGCCCCTGCCCCCACTCACTATCTGCAGCCTCGCTACGCTGCGAATCCCCCCCCTCTCTTCGCCAATCTCACAAAGGACTGTAAACTCGTAGCAGGCGGTATAGCCTGCAGGATAGGGTATTTATCAGAGCAGAGGTCCGAAGGCTTCTCAGTGAGGGGATTATAGAGGCCAGCAATAGTCCCTGGAGAGCTCAGGTGGTGGTCGTTAAGACCGGGGGAAAATTCCGCATGGTTGTCGACTATAGTCAGACCATAAATAGATTTACGCTCCTCGACGCATATCCCCTCCCCAGGATTGCAGACATGGTAAACCAGATCGCCCAGTACCGGCTCTTTTCCACGGTGGATCTGAAGTCTGCATACCACCAGCTCCCATCCGCCCGGAGGACCGCCACTACACAGCATTCGAGGCCGATGGCCGCCTCTACCATTTCCTCCGGGTCCCTTTCGGCGTCACTAATGGGGTCTCGGTGTTCCAACAAGCAATGGACCGAATGGTGAACCAGTACGGGCTGCGGGCCACGTTTCTGTACTTGGACAATGTCACCATCTGCGGCTATGACCAGCAGGACCACGACGCCAACCTCCACCGTTTTCTCCAGACGGCACAGAAACTGAATCTCACGTATAACAAGGAGAAATGCGTTTTCCGCACAACCAGGCTAGCCATCCTCGGCTATGTCGTGGAAAACGGAGTCCTGGGCCCAGACCCGGACCGTATGCGCCCCCTCTTAGAACTCCCCCTCCCCCATTCCCCCAAGGCCCTCAAACGGTGCTTGGGTTTCTTTTCCTACTACGCCCAGTGGGTCCCTCAATATGCGGACAAAGCCCGCCCGCTCTTTAGGGCCACACGATTTCCCCTGTCAGCCGAGGCACGCCAGGCCTTCAACGGCATCAAAGAGGACATCGCCAAAGCGGTCATGCGGGCGGTGGATGAATCCACTCCATTTCAGGTAGAGAGCGACGCCTCAGAGGTAGCTCTTGCAGCCACTTTAAATCAGGCAGGGAGACCAGTTGCATTTTTCTCCCGTACCCTCTCCGCTTCAGAACTCCGACACTCCTCAGTCGAGAAAGAAGCACAAGCCATTGTGGAGGCTATCCGTTACTGGAGGCACTACCTCGCAGGTAGGAGGTTCACCCTCATCACCGACCAAAGATCGGTTGCCTTCATGTTTGACAACTCACAAAGGGGCAAAATTAAAAACGACAAAATTCTGAGGTGGAGAGGGCAGCACGGTGGCCTAGTGGTTAGCACAACCGCCTCACGGCGCTGAGGTCCCAGGCTCGATCCCGGCTCTGGGTCACTGTCCGTGTGGAGTTTGCACGTTCTCCCCGTGTCTGCGTGGGTTTCGCCCCCACAACCCAAAAATGTGCAGAGTAGGTGGATTGGCCATGCTAAATTGCCCCTTAATTGGAAAAAATAATTGGCTAATCTAAAATTTATTTAAAAAAATTTTTTTTTTTAAATTCTGAGGTGGAGGATCGAACTCTCCACCTACAATTACGACATTAAGTATCGGCCCGGGAAGCTCAACGAGCCTCCGGATGCCCTATCCCGCGGGACATGCGCCTGGGCGCAGATTGACCGATTGAAAGTCATCCACAATGACATCTGCCACCCGGGGGTCACCCGGCTCGCCCACTACATCAGGGCCCGAAACCTGCCTTTCTCCAACGAGGAGGTAAAAGCGGTCACCAGGGACTGCCCGATCTGTGCGGAGTGCAAACCGCACTTCTACAGACCAGACAGGGCCTACCTGGTCAAGGCTTCTAGGCCCTTTGAACGCCTCGCGATTGATTTCAAAGGGCCACTCCCCTCAACTAACAAGAATGTTTACTTTTTAAACGTCGTAGACGAGTTCTCCCGTTTCCCATTCGCTATCCTGTGCCCCGACATGACCTCCCACACAGTCATTAGGGCCCTGCATAGCATCTTCACCCTGTTTGGTTTCCCCAGCTATGTACACAACGACCGGGGTTAGTCCTTCATAAGCGACGAGCTGCGTCAGTACCTGCTCGACAAAGGCATTGCCTCGAGCAGGACTACCAGCTACAACCCCAGGGGGAACGGGCAGGTGGAGAGGGAGAACGCGACGGTCTGGAAGACCATCCTACTGACCCTCTGGTCTAGAAAGCTCCAAGTCTCCCACTGGCAGGAAGTCCTCCCAGACGCGCTTCACGATATAAGGTCCCTTTTGTGCACAGCGACCAATCAGACCCCTCACGAGAGGCTCTTCATTTTTTCCAGGGGCACTACCGCGGGGGTCTCACTTCCGGCATGACTGAGGACACCGGGCCCCGTACTTCTGAGGAAACACATCAGGGCACACAAAACCGACCCCCTTGTTGAAAAGGTGCGCCTGCTCCACTCCAACCCCCAGTACGCATTCGTCGAGTTCCCTGACGGCCGTCAGGACACGGTATCCCTCCGGGATCTGGCACCCGCCGGATCCATCGCCCCCTCTACCCCCACAGAAGGACCTCTCACCCTACACCCCATGCTGCCACCTCCTCGCGCTCCCGAGCCCGCATGCTCGCTCCACCAGTTCCGCGCACCCGCGGCGGCCACCACCCAGCACCTCCAGTCCCCGGTCGAACCAGGAGAGTATGAAGCTCGGATACAACCCTCCCTGGAGTCCGCCATCGTACCCCAGCACACAACACCCATCCAGCCACCGCAAGAGGCTGCAACCCCGGTGCTCCGCAGATCACAATGGACAATTCGACCACCGGACAGACTGACGTTGTAGACCACCACCCCAGCCAGACTTGATTTTTTTGCAGGGGGTGAATGTGGTGAATGTAATATGATAATTCACACTATGTCTTTGTAAGCGCAGTAGCGTTATCCGACCACTAGGCGGAGTAGCTCTGGGCATGCTCAGGAGCTTGTACAGGGCTCCACCCTTGGCTCCGCCCATGACTCCTCCCCCTAGTGCTGCTATATAAATACCCTTGTCCAGAGTCAGCCTGCAGTTCACTGAGAGTTCATCAACGGGTAACAGGCTGGCTCTGTAGTAAGTCGATTAAAGCCTATATTCATATCGGAAACACGTGTCTGATGAATCGATGGTCCCATCAACGCAGAGCTGGGATCGAACCTGGGACCTCTGTGCCGTGAGGCCGCAGTGTTAACCCGCTGCATCACCGTGCTGCCCCCGGCAAAGGCAATGTTAGCATTCATGTCAAGAAGGCTAGAATACAAGACCAGGGATGTACTTCTGAGGCTCTATAAGGCTCTGGTCAGACCTCATTTGGAGTCAGACCTCGGTGCCGTGAGGCAACAGGGCTAACCCACTGTGCCACTGTGCTGCCCTTCTTCATTGCAGTGTTAATGTAAGCCTACTTGTGACAATAATAAAGATTATTATTAAAACTAAAATTTTATAAAATATTTTGCCCACTCACTTGAGCTTTAAATTCCCTTTGTAGACTCTTTACCTCCTGTTATCAACTTATCTCCCTACCTATTTTGGTGTCATTGGCAAATTTAGCGGTCAGATATTTGGTCCCTTCAGCCAAGTCATTGATACAGGTTACATTGTTGAGGCCCCAGCACTGATCTCTGTGCCACTCCACTGGTTGCAGCTTACCAACCAAAAATAACCTATTTATTCCTACTCTCTTTGAAAATTGAAAGGCTGACACAGGACAGAGGGTTGGAGAAGTGATTACAGGGGTTGGATTTAGTTGTTATTGTTTCTGCTCTATTGCTCCGGGAGGCACAACAGAAATTCATCCCAAGGAGGAGGAAACAAGTTAAGGGGAGGACAAGGCATCCATGGCTGATGAGGGAAGTCAAGGACAGCATAAAAGCTAAAGAAAATGCATACAAAGTGGCGAGGATTAGTGGGAAGCCAGAGGATTGCGAAGCCTTTAAAAGCAAGAAGACAACTAAAAAAGCAATAAGGGGGGAGAAGATGAAGTATGAGTGCAAGCTAGCTAGTAATATAAAGGAAGCCAGGAAAAGTTTTTTTCAATATATAAAAGGTAAGAGAGAGGCAAAAATAGACATTGGACCACTCGAAAACGTGGCTGGAGAAGTAATAATAGGAAACAAAGAAATGGCAGATGAACTGAATAGTTACTTTCCATCAGTCCTCACGGTGGAAGACACCAGTGGAAACCAGAGCTCCAGGGGACAGAGGTGAGTGCAGTGAGCATTAATAACAAGGTTCTGGGGAAACTGAAAGGTCTGAAGGTGGATAAGTCACCTGGACCGGATGGACTACACCCCAGGGTTCTAAAAGAGATAGCTGAGGAGATTGCGGAGGCATTGGTGATGATCTTTCAGGAATCACTGGAGGCAGGAAGGGTGCCAGAGGACTGGAAAGTGGCGAATGTAACATCACTGTTTAAGAAGGGGGGGAGGTAGAAGATGGGAAATTATAGGCCGGTTAGCCTGACTTCGGTCATTGGTAAGATTTTAGAGTCCATTATTAAAGATGAGATCGCAGAGTACTTGGAAGTGCATGATAAAATAGGACTAAGTCAGCAGGGCTTTGTCAAGGGGAAGTCATGTCTGACAAATCTGTTAGGAAGTAACAAGGAAGTTGGACAAAGGAGAACCAGTGGACACGATTTCCAGAAGGCCTTTGACAAGGTGCTGTATAGGAGACTGTTAAATACGTTAAGAGCCCATGGTGTTAAGGGTAAGTTCCTGGCATGGATAGAGGATTGGCTGACTGGCAGAAGGCAGAGAGTGGGGATTAAGGGGTCCGTTTCAGGATGGCAGCCGGTGACTCAGGGGTCTGTGCTGGGACCACAACTTTTCACAATATACATTAATGATCTGAAGGAAGGAACTGAAGGTACGGTTGCTAAGTTTGTAGTTGATAAAAAGATCTGTAGAGGGGCAGGTAGTATTGAGGAAGCAGGCAGGCTTCAGAAGGACTTGGCAGGCTAGGAGAGTGGGCAAAGAAGTGGCAGATGGAATACAATGTGGAAAAGTGTGAGGTTATACACTTTGAAAGGAGAAATGGAAGCATAGACTATTTTCTAAATGGGAAAATGCTTAGGAAATCAGAAGCACAAAGGGGCTTGGGAGTTCTTGTTCATGATTCTCTTATGGTTAACGTGGAGGTTCAGTCGGCAGTTAAGAAGACAAATGCAATGTTAGCATTCATGTCGAGAGGGCTGGAATACAAGACCAGGGATGTACCAGCTATATACGGCTCTGCCCAGACCCCATTTGGAGTATTGTGAGCAGTTTTGGGCCCCGTATCTAAGGATGTGCTGGCCTTGGAAAGGGTCCAGAGGAAGTTCATAAGAATGACCCCTGGAATGAAGAGCTTGTCGTATGAGGAACGGTTGAGGACTCTGGATCTGTACTTGTTGGAGTTTAGAAGAATGAAGGGGGATCTTATTGAAGCTTCTAGGATAGTGCGTGGCCTGGATAGAGTGGACGTGGAGAGACTGTTTCCACTTGTAGGAAAAACTAGAAGCAGAGGGCACAATCTCAGACTAAAGGGACGATCCTTTAAAACAGAGATGAGGAGGAATTTCTTCAGCCAGAGGGTGGTGAATCTGTGGAACTCTTTGCTGCAGAAGGCTGTAGATGCCAAATCACTGAGTGTCTTTAAAACAGAGATAGATAGGTTTTTGATCAATAAGGGGATCAGGGGTTATGGGGAGAAGGCACTGGAGTGCTGAACCGGTTGCATTTCAATGCTACAGTGAGAGTTTGGTGACTGAGGGAGTATAAGGGTTCATTTTTATTTAAAGTCTAGTATTTCTTTTATTTAGTTAATTAACTTAAAAGTTACTATTTGGTCTATAAGAAGGTGAATTTTGAATCAGCTTTAAACAAGGTTCTACTTGCAGGTACTTGCAGCTGGAGCTTGTTAATTAGTTAATTGGATTAGGCCAGTTTTCAGAGGCTAAAGTCACAGTATAAATCTGAGCTAGTTACAGTGCAGACTTTGTTTGCACTGGAGTGCTGAACTGGTTGCATTTGAGTGGTACAGTGAGAGTTTGGTGACTGAGGGAGTGCTGAACTGGTTGCATTTGAGTGCTACAGTGAGAGTTTGGTGACTGAGGGAGTGCTGAACTGGTTGCATTTGAGTGCTACAGTGAGAGTTTGGTGACTGAGGGAGTGCTGAACTGGTTGCATTTGAGTGCTACAGTGAGAGTTTGGTGACTGAGGGAGTTAGGTGAGGAGGGTGTAAGGTGCTCCTTTCATTTCATTTCCTACATTTCCTCAAAGAGTGTGAAGGGAGCCAGGAGTTTACAGAGAGTGCAGCTGACTGGGAGCAGAGTCGGAGGGCGGAGATCCAGTTGGTCTACGGGGCAGCTAATTCTGTAAAGTAAGAGGGGATGGAGGCTAGGGCAGTTGCATGCTCCTCCTGTAGGATGTGGGTGGTGAGGGATACCACTGGTGTCCCCGCTGACTATACCTGCGGGAAGCGCACCCAACTCCAGCTTCTCAGAGACCGTGTTAGGGAACTGGAGCTGGAGCTGGATGAACTTCGGATCATCCGGGAGGCAGAGGGGGTTATCGAGAAGAGTTACAGGGAGGTAGCCACACCCAAGGTACTGAACAAGAGTAGTTGGGTTACAATCAGGGAAAGGAAAACTAACAAGCAGACAGTGCAGGGATCCCTCGTGGCCGTTCCCCTTCGAAACAAGTATACCGTTTTGGATGCTGTTGGGGGGGGGGGGGGTGTGACCTACCGGGGAAGGCCCTAGCGGCCAGGTCTCTGGCACTGAGTCTGGCTCTGGGGCTCAGAAGGGAAGGGGGGAGCATAGAAAAGCAATAGTAATAGGAGATTCAATGATTAGGGCAATAGATAGGAGATTCTGTGGTCGCGAGCGAGACTCCCGGAAGGTATGTTGCCTCCCGGGTGCCAGGGCCAGGGATGTCTCGGATTGTGTCTTCAGGATCCTGAAGGGGGAGGGTGAGCAGCCAGAAGTCGTGGTGCACATTGGCACCAACGACATAGGTAGGGCAAGGGGTGTGGAGGTAATAAACAAGTTTAGGGAGTTAGGCTGGAAGTTAAAGGCCAGGACAGACAAAGTTGTCATCTCTGGTTTGTTGCCGGTGCCACATGATAGCGAGGCTAGGAATAGGGAGAGAGTGCAGTTGAACACGTGGCTGCAAGAATGGTGTAGGAGGGAGGGCTTCAGGTATTTGGATAATTGGAGAGCATTCTGGGGAAGGTGGGACCTGTACAAGCAGGACGGGTTGCATCTGAACCAGAGGGGCACCAATATCCTGGGGGGGAGGTTTTCTAGTAGTCTTCGGGAGGGTTTAAACTAATTTGGCAGGGGAATGGGAACCGGATTTGTAGTCCAGCAACTAAGGAAGCCGATATTCAGGACGCCAAAGCACGTAGTGATACAGTGGGGAAGGTAACACTGACAAAGGAGAGTACTTGCAGGCAAGGAGATGGGTTGAAGTGTGTATACTTCAATGCAAGAAGCATCAGGAATAAGGTGGGTGAACTTAAGGCATGGATCGGTACTTGGGACTTCGATGTGGTGGCCATCACGGAGACTTGGATAGAGAGGGGGCAGAAATGGTTGTTGGAGGTCCCTGGTTATAGATGTTTCAACAAGATTAGGGAGGATGGTAAAAGAGGTGGGGGGTGGCATTGTTAATTAGAGATAGTATAACAGCTGCAGAAAGGCAGTTCGAGGGGGATCTGCCTACTGAGGTAATATGGGTTGAAGTCAGAAATAGGAAAGGAGCAGTCACCTTGTTGGGAGTTTTCTATAGGCCCCCCAAAAGCAGCAGTGATGTGGAGGAACAGATTGGGAAACAGATTTTGGAAAGGTGCAGAAGTCACAGGGTAGTAGTCATGGGTGACTTCAACTTCCCAAACATTGAGTGGAAACTCTTTAGATCAAATAGTTTGGATGGGGTAGTGTTTGTGCAGTGTATCCAGGAAGCTTTTCTAACACAGTATGTAGATTGTCCGACTAGAGGGGAGGCCATATTGGATTTGGTACTTGGTAATGAACCAGGGCAGGTGATAGATTTGTTAGCGGGGGAGCATTTTGGAGGTAGTGACCACAATTCTGTGACTTTCACTTTAGTAATGGAGAGGGATAAGTTTACAATTGGGGGAAGGGTAAATACAATGCTGTCAGACAAGAATTGAAGTGCATAAATTGGGAACATAGGATGTCAGGGAAGGACACAAGTGAAATGTGGAACTTGTTCAAGGAACAGGAACTGCGTGTTTTTGATATGTATGTCCCTGTCAGGCAGGGAAGAGATGGTCGAGTGAGGGAACCATGGTTGACAAGAGAGGTTGAATGTCTTGTTAAGAGGAAGAAGGAGACTTATGTAAGGCTGAGGAAACAAGGTTCAGACCGGGTGCTGGAGGGATACAAGATTGGGCGGCACGGTAGCATGGTGGTTAGCATAAATGCTTCACAGCTCAGGGTCCCAGGTTCAGTTCCCGGCTGGGTCACTGTCTGTGCGGAGTCTGCACGTCCTCCCCATGTGTGCGTGGGTTTCCTCCGGGTGCTCCGGTTTCCTCCCACAGTCCAAAGATGTGCAGGTTAGGTGGATTGGCCATGCTAAATTGCCCGTAGTGTCCTAAAAAGTAAGGTTAATGGGGGGGGGGGGGGGGGGTTGTTGGGTTACGGGTATAGGGTGGATACGTGGGTTTGAGTAGGGTGATCATTGCTCGGCACAACATCGAGGGCCGAAGGGCCTGTTCTGTGCTGTACTGTTCTATGTTCTAAGATAGCCAGGAGGGAACTGAAGAAAGGGATTAGGAGAGCTAAGAGAGGGCATGAAAAATCTTTGGCGGGTAGGATCAAGGAAAACCCTAAGGCCTTTTACACATATGTGAGAAATATGAGAATGACTAGAGCGAGGGTAGGTCCGATCAAGGACAGTAGCGGGAGATTGTGTATTGAGTCAGAGATTGGAGAGGTCTTGAACAAGTATTTTTCTTCAGTATTTACAAACGAGAGGGACCATATTGTTGGAGAGGACAGTGTGAAACAGACTGGTAAGCTTGAGGAGATACTTGTTAGGAAGGAAGATGTGTTGGGCATTTTGAAAAACTTGAGGATAGACAAGTCCCCCGGGCCTGACGGGATATATCCAAGGATTCTATTGGAAGCAAGAAATTGTCCTCGCTGTCAACAGGGGTGGTACCAGAGGATTGGAGAGTGGCGAATGTTGAGCCCCTGTTCAAAAAAGGGAATAGGGATAACCCTGGGAATTACAGGCCAGTTAGTCTTACTTTGGTGGTAGGCAAAGTAATGGAAAGGGTATTGAGGGATAGGATTTCTGAGCATCTGGAAAGACACTGCTTGATTAGGGATAGTCAACACGGATTTGTGAGGGGTAGGTCTTGCCTTACAAGTCTTATTGACTTCTTTGAGGAGGTGACCAAGCATGTGGATGAAGGTAAAGCAGTGAATGTAGTGTACATTGATTTTAGTAAGGCATTTGATAATGTTCCCCATGGTAGGCTTATGCAGAAAGTAAGGAGGCATGGGATAGTGGGAAATTTGGCCAGTTGGATAACGAACTGGCTAACTGACAGAAGACAGAGAGTGGTGGTGGATGGCAAATATTCAGCCTGGAGCCCAGTTACCAGTGGCGTACCGCAGGGATCAGTTCTGGGTCCTCTGCTGTTTGTGATTTTCATTAACGACTTGGATGAGGGAGTTGAAGGGTGAGTCAGTAAATTTGCAGATGATACGAAGATTGGTGGAGTTGTGGATAGTGAGGAGGGCTGTTGTCGGCTTCAAAGAGACATAGATAGGATGCAGAGCTGGGCTGAGAAGTGGCAGATGGAGTTTAACCCTGACAAGTGTGAGGTTGTCCATTTTGGAAGGACAAATATGAATGCGGAATACAGGGTTAACGGTAGGGTTCTTGGCAATGTAGAGGAGCAGAGAGATCTTGGGGTCTATGTTCATAGATCTTTGAAAGTTGCCACTCCAGTGGATAGAGCTGTGAAGAAGGCCTATGGTGTGCTAGCGTTCATTAGCAGAGGGACTGAATTTAAGAGCCGTGAGGTGATGATGCAGCTGTACAATTCCTTGGTCAGGCCACATTTGGAGTACTGTGTACAGTTCTGGTCACCTCATTTTAGGAAGGACGTGGAAGCTTTGGAAAAGGTGCAAAGGAGATTTACCAGGATGTTGCCTGGAATGGAGAGCAGGTCTTATGAGGAAAGGTTGAGGGTGCTAGGCCTTTTCTCATTAGAACGGAGAAGAATGAGGGGCGACTTGATAGAGGTTTATAAGATGATCAGGAGAATAGATAGAGTAGACAGTCAGAGACTTTTCCCCCGGGTGGAACAAACCATTACAAGGGGACATAAATTTAAGGTAAATAGTGGAAGATATAGGGGGATGTCAGAGGTAGGTTCTTTACCCAGAGAGTAGTGGGGGCATGGAATGCACTGCCTGTGGAAGTAGTTGAGTCGGAAACGTTAGGGACCTTCAAGCGGCTATTGGATAGGTACATGGATTAGGGTAGAATAATGGAGTGTAGATTAATTTCTTCTTAAGGGCAGCACGGTAGCATTGTGGATAGCACAATTGCTTCACAGCTCCAGGGTCCCAAGTTCGATTTCGACTTGGGTCACTGTCTGTATGGAGTCTGCACATCCTCCCGTCTGTGCGTGGGTTTCCTCCGGGTACTCCGGTTTCCTCCCACAGTCCAAAAATGCGCAGGTTGGGTGGCTTGGCCATGATAAATTGCCCTTAGTGTCCAAAATTCTATGATTAACCTAGGACAAAAGTTTGGCACAACATCTTGGGCCGAAGGGCCTGTTCTGTGCTGTATTTCTCTGTAAGGCAGGAAAATGGGGATGAGAAAAATATCAGTCATGATTGAAATGCAGAGCAGACCCGATGGGCCGAGTGGCCTAATTCTACTCCTATGTTTTATGGTCTTATGCTCTCAATTACATCCAGGACTGCATTTTGTTCATTCTGACAGTTGGTCAATGGGGATGGTCGGAGGGTTTCTTTCTGCTGGAAAGGATGGTCGCACAACTTTGCCTCCAGTGGGCTGATTCTCTCTTAGCTTTCTTGCGAATACCTGGTTTCAAATTTCACGTGGATCACAGAGTGAAAGGGTGTTAATAAGTTAGAAGATATTTAGTTCCCATTTCAATTTGGAACCGCCAAAAATAATGGCACATTGCCATGAAGATGGGCTATTGTGGTTACATGGTTCTTTCATCTAATATATCTGGGTGTTTCTCACAGAAAAGGATAGGATCTGTTGCATCCACGTGAGAAGGACTCCACATGGGCTTAATATCACATCTGAAAAAGGCAGCACCTCCGACAATGCAACAGCCCGTCCTGAGCATCACATAGAAACGTCGGCTGAAGTCTTTGCATTGGGGGCATCAGCCCTTTTTTATGTGAGAATCCTCTCATTGAGCTAAGCTGACACATCAGCACTGCACAAAAAACGGGAACAAAAAAAATCTTAATTTGAATGCATTTAATAAAATATTCACACTACATGTCCTTAATACCGGGAATAAATTGTGTTTCCCCTGATAATGGAGCTCTTTACCCGTAAATAACCTAGGAATCTTCAGAGGCCAGGCAACAGAGCTGCGCAGGTCCACCAGGGGACTACAAATCCCGTCATGCAGCGCCGAAGACACGTAAGCCACTTCCGGTCTGACCAAACAAAAATTATTTTTTATTTCTCGACAAAGATTAGTCAACCATAGCCAATCTTCCAAATGCTCGCCTCCAATTTTCCGTGCATTATTTGTGGGGGAATATCGGTTTTCCCGGACACGCGCTGGACGGATCCGGAAGAAGTAGTCGCGCGGCGGGGATGACTTCCTTTTGCCCGGACGGCCGCTCGAGGTAAGGGACCAACCGAGACTGGTGGGAAGTGGGGGCTAGATGGAATCCAACTGTAATCTCCCATTTGAACAGCCATCCGCTTAATATTCTCCAAGCAAATCAATCAGCATCGCGTTGATGTTATTGCGATGAATATTGGTCATCAGATATCCCGATGCGGGGAAGTTTAAAAATACATTTCGATCGAGGCTCCTGTTCTCGAGAAACATGGAGACTCCTCCCCGAGTGCGGAGACGCTGCAATCTTTGGATGGATAACGACGAACAACTACTGATCCTTCGTCTCAGCTCTCCCCCCTCTTCGTATTTGTACTTGATTTATGGCAGTTGCAGGGATTGAGCTTTAAAACGGCGGCGGCGGGGGGGGGGGGGGGGGGGGGGGGGGGGGTTGGGGTTGAGAGAAAGCGAATCGAATTGTGACTGCTTTCAGTTTTGCAAAAAGCTGGAAAGGGGGGTTATATTGCGGAACCCGTTACTTTATTAATCTTTACATTCAATTGACCACATTTCGGCCTTTGCCAAAGGCCCGCCGCATAACGCTTAATTCATTTTTAAATGGCAGCAAAATGTTGACCTTTCTGGAGTTTTTATTACTAGCAAGTTGTTATAATTTGTGGAACATGGCATTTTAAATTGTGTTTTCTTGTTGTCAGGGGTGCACAATAATGGGTCGTGTAATCCGAGGCCAGAGAAAGGGTGCAGGTTCTGTCTTCAAAGCCCATGTGAAACACAGGAAAGGGCCTGCAAAGTTGAGAGCTGTGGACTTCGCTGAACGTCATGGTTATATCAAGGGTATTGTCAAGGTAAGTTTCTTTTTTAAAAAGGAATGCTGATTTTGATTTTTTTAAAGATCACCTGTGGTGGCTCTGTGGTTAGCACAGCTGCCTCGCAGTGCCAGGGACCCAGATTTGATCCTGGCCTTGGGTGACTGAAGTTTGCACGTTCTCCCTGTGTCTCTGTGGGTTTCCTCCGGGTGCTCCAGTTTCCTCCCACAGTCCAAAGATGAGCAGATGAGATGGATTGGCTTTGATCAATGTGGGGGGAGGGGAAGGTGATTGATGTTGGAGGGTCAGTGCAGACTGGTGGGCCAAATGGCAACCCCAAGCACTGATGGGATTCTATGAACATTTCGATTTATAGAATTGAGTGTTTAAGGATAAAGCAAAAAACACAATCTAAAATCAAATGAACTGCTTAAATGGAGCTAAGTGATTAAATTCTTGGTTTGTTTTGCAGGATATAATTCATGACCCTGGTCGTGGTGCTCCTTTAGCAAAGGTGGTGTTCCGTGATCCTTACAGGTTCAAAAGAAGGACCGAGTTGTTCATTGCAGCGGAGGGAATCCACACTGGTCAGTTTATCTACTGTGGCAAGAAGGGTAAGTTGACAAAAATTATATAATTGCCCGTTTTAATTTATATATAGAATATATATAGTGATTTCTACTGCTGAAAATGTAATGAATGTATTTGTTAAATAGCCATGTTATACAAACCAGAGAGATTCCAGAGAGATCAATCCTATATTTAACTTGTTGCCAGAAAAAGTAAGTACCCAAATAAATGTATGAAAGACCCGAGTTTAAAATACATGGTGGTGGGGGGCAGCATAGATCAGTTTTTGAAGCATGGTACTTGTGATATTTTCTGTCATGTCTACTGTACATTATAATAGTTGTAATTAAAGTAATCTGTCATGTTACATTTTGAATCCTTTTAAGATTTGATTCTGAGATGATGATGTACTCCACCAGAGTTTGTAAGATCAGGCTTCTAGGCCTGAGTACCACCTTGCCTGGCCTCACATTCTTGCTGTTAATAGCAACTGACTTGAAAGTCTTCAAATTGTGTCCTTAAATTTTTCCTTACCGTTTTGAAGGTTCTTTCAGATAAACAGAATCTTTTAAAAAATAAATTTTGAGTACCCAGTTATTTTTTCCCCAATTAAGGGGCAATTTAGCATGGCCAATCCACCTAATTTGCACATCTTTGGGTTGTGGTGGTGAACCCCACACAGACATGGGAAGAATGTGCAAACTCCACACGGACAGTGATCCAGGACCGGGATTCAAACCCGGGACCTCAGTGCCACAGTCCCAGTGCTAACCACTGCCCCGCATGCCGTCCCGACAGAATCTTTACAGTGCAGAATGTTGTCATACATTTCATTTGAGCCTGCCCTGGCTCTTTGAAAGAGCATTCTACCTAGTCCTGCTCCGTTGCCTTATCCCTGCAACTATGTACTTTTAAAAAAGTTTTTTTGAAATTACACTTCCAACTGTTGGAAAGGTGGACGGGAAAACAAATGTTTTCTTCTCCCTCATCTGCCACTGAGAAACTAAATGTGCTCTTTCCTCTATTGATGCCCCTGTCTTTGGGGCCATGGAGCCTACTCCCCAGTTGTCATAAATAGCTCTAATGCCTGTCCCTGTTTTCCCACATCAAATTGTCTTGGGCGGCATGGTGGTGCAGTGGTTAGCACTGCTGTCTACGGCGCTGCGGACCCAGGTTCGATCCTGGTCCTTAGTCACTGTCCATGTGGAGTTTTACATTCTCCCCGTGTCTGCATGGGTCGTACCTCCACAATCCAAAAATGTGCAGAGTAGGTGGATTGGCGGTGCTAAATTGCCTCTTAATTGGAAAAAAAGAATTGGTACCCTAAATTTAAAATAAAAATCCTCTTTTGTCTTGGTTCACAATGATCTTTGCCACCCTTTTCTCTCTTCCTGTGCTTGCCCCTTTCCCTGTCCAACCAACCCAGGCTATTTACGCACACCTAATTAATAGCTGGGATCAGTCCCTGGAGGTTTGGGAGACCGAGAGCGCGGGAGTATTCCCTTTTTCTCCCTGGAGGTTTGGGAGACTGAGAGCGTGGGAGTATTCCTTTTTCTCTCACGTCCATAGGGTTTATTCCCGGATAGACTTTTTTGTCCTGAGCAGGGGGTTGATCCCGAGGGTGCAAGATGCCGAGTATTCGGCCATAGCGATTTCGGACCATGCCCCGCACTGGATTGATCTGGAGATGGGGGAGGCACGGGACCAGCGCCCGCTCTGGCGCCTGGATGTGGGGATGCTGGCGGAGGAGGAGGTGTGTAAGAGGGTTCGGAGAAGCATTGAGGGGTATCTGGATACCAATGATACGGGGGAGGTCCAGGTGGGGATGGTCTGGGGGCTCTGAAAGCAGTGATCCGGGGGGAGCTGATCTCCATCCGGGCCCACAGGGAAAGGAGGGAGAGGAAGGAGAGGGAGAGACTGGTGGGAGAGCTTCTGGAGGTGGACAGGAGATATGCAGAGGCACCGGAGGAAGGGTTGCTGGGAGAACGGTGCAGGTTGCAGGCCAATTTTGACTTGTTGACCACCAGAAAGGCGGAGACACAGTGGAGGAGGGCGCAGGGTGCGGTATATGAGTATGGAGAGAAGGCGAGCAGGATGTTGGCGCATCAGCTCCGTAGGCGAGATGCAGCTAGGGAAATTGGGGGAGTGAAGGATGGGGGTGGAAATGTAGTGCAGAAGGGGACAGAAGTAAACGGGGTCTTTAGGGACTTTTACGAGGGAGTGTACCGGTCGGAACCTCCGAGGGGGAGAGAGGGGATGGAGAGCTTCATGAACAGGCTATGTTTCCCAAGGGTTCAAGAGAGGCTGGTTGAGGGGCTGGGGGCGCCGATAGAGTTGGAGGAGCTAGTCAGGGGGATCGGGCAAATGCAGTCAGGTAAGGCCCCGGGGCCGGACGGGTTCCCGGCAGAATTTTACAAAAAATATGCGGACCTGGTGGGTCCCCTGCTGGTGCGAACTTTCAATGAGGCGTGGGAGAGGGGGGCTTTGCCCCCGACGATGTCGCGGGCACTGATCTCTTTGATCCTAAAACGGGATAAGGACCCCTTGCAGTGCGGATCATATAGGCCTATTTCACTCCTTAACGTAGACGCTAAGTTGCTGGCGAAGATCCTGGCTACCAGGATAGAGGATTGTGTGCCAGAGGTAATTCATGAAGATCAGACAGGGTTTGTCAAGGGGCGGCAGCTCAACACGAATGTGCGGAGACTGCTCAATGTTATCATGATGCCGGCAGTGGAGGGGGAGGTGGAGGCGGAGATAGTGGTGGCGCTGGATGCAGAGAAGGCGTTTGATAGAGTTGAGTGGGGGTACCTATGGGAGGTGCTGGAGAGGTTTGGATATGGGGAGGGATTCATCAAATGGGTGAGGCTGCTTTACGCGGCGCCGATGGCGAGTGTAGTCACAAATGGAAGGAGATCGGAGTATTTTAGGCTTTATCGTGGGACCAGGCAGGGGTGTCCCCTGTCCCCCCTGCTCTTTGCACTGGCGATTGAACCGCTGGCCATGGCGTTGAGGGAGTCAGGGAAGTGGAGGGGTCTGGTGCGGGGGGGGAGGAGCACCGGGTATCGCTGTATGCGGACGACCTGCTGTTATATGTGGCGGACCCAGAGGGGGGAATGCCGGGGGTGATGGAACTGGTAGCGGAATTTGGGGGCTTCTCGGGCTATAAGCTGAACTTAGGAAAGAGCGAGGTATTTGTAGTGCACCCGGGAGATCAGGAGGAGGGAATTGGGAGGCTCCCCTTCAGGAGGGCAGTGAAGAGTTTCAGGTACCTGGGGGTGCAGGTGGCCAGGAGTTGGGGGGCTCTTCATAAGCTTAACTTCACCAGACTAGTGGAACAGATGGAGGAGGAATTTAAAAGGTGGGACATGGTGCCGCTATCGCTGGCGGGCAGAGTGCAATCCGTCAAAATGACGGTTCTCCCGAGATTCTTGTTCCTCTTCCAGTGCTTGCCCATCTTTATCCCTAGGGCCTTTTTTAAAAGGGTGACCAGCAGCATCATGGGATTTGTTTGGGCGCATGGCACCCTGAGGGTGAAGAGGGTCTTCTTGGAGCGGAGTGGGGGGGGGGGGGGGGCTGGCGTTGCCCAACCTCTCGGGGTACTACTGGGCGGCCAACGTGTCGATGGTGCGTAAGTGGGTGATGGAGGGGGAGGGGGCAGCATGGAAACGGATGGAGAGAGCGTCCTGTGGGGATACAAGCCTGGGGGCCCTGGTAACGGCGCCGTGGCCGCTCCCTCCCACGAGGTATACCACGAGTCCGGTGGTGGCGGCTACCCTCAAGATTTGGGGGCAGTGGAGGCGACATAGGGGAGAAGTGGGGGGCTCGATGGAGGCTCCATTAAGGGGGAACCATAGGTTCGTCCCGGGGAACATGGATGGGGGATTTCGGGGATGGTATAGAGCAGGCATTAGACAGCTGAAGGACCTGTTTATCGACGGAAGGTTTGCGAGCCTGGGGGAGTTGGAGGAGAAATTTGGGCTCCCGCCGGGAAACATGTTTAGATATCTGCAGGTAAAGGCATTTGCTAGACGGCAGGTGGAGGGATTCCCTGCGCTCCCCGCGAAGGGGGTGAGTGACAGGGTGCTCTCGGGGGTCTGGGTCGGGGAGGGGAAGATATCCGATATCTACAAGCTTATGCAGGAGAAGGAAGAGGCGTCAGTAGAGGAGCTGAAAACGAAGTGGGAGGGGGAACTGGGGGAACAGATCGAAGACGGGACATGGGCTGATGCCCTGGAGAGGGTAAATTCTTCCTCCTCGTGTGCGCGGCTTAGCCTCATCCAATTCAAGGTGCTGCATAGGGCCCACATGACTGGGACGAGGATGAGTAGGTTCTTTGGGGGTGAAGATAGGTGTGCCAGGTGCTCGGGGAGTCCAGCGAACCATGCCCATATGTTCTGGGCATGCCCGGCATTGGAGGGGTTCTGGAAGGGGGTGGCGAGGACGGTGTCAAGGGTGGTGGGATCCAGGGTCAAGCCAGGATGGGGACTCGCGATCTTTGGGGTTGGGGTAGAGCCGGGAGTGCAGGAGGCGAAAGAGGCCGGTGTGCTGGCCTTTACGTCCCTAGTAGCCCGGCGAAGGATTTTGCTACAGTGGAAGGACGCGAGGCCCCCAAGCGTGGAGACCTGGATCAATGACATGGCGGGCTTCATTAAGCTTGAGAAGGTTAAATTCGCCCTGAGAGGATCGGTGCAAGGGTTCTTTAAACGGTGGCAACCTTTCCTCGACTTTCTGGCTCAACGATAGGGTACTGGGACAGTAGCAGCAGCAACCCGGGGGGGGGGGGACGTTGATTATGTTAGCTTATTTTATTTAAATTTTATTTATCTAATTTTAATTTATGGTTAAGTTCTCTTGTTTGGGGGGGGGGGGGGGGTGGGGGAATGTGATACATGTGATGTTACGGTATGGGGGGAATTGTGGGTGTTATGGGGCTGTTAGTTGCATATTACTGCTTTTTGCTATACTTTTTGTTATATTTTCTGTAAAAAATTCCAATAAAAATTATTTAAAAAAAAAAAAATAGCTGGGATCAGTTTACCAACATTAATAATAATCTTTATTGTCACAAGTAGGCTTACATTAACACTGCAATGAAGTTATTGTGAAAAGCCCCAAGTCGCCACATTCAGGTACACACACGGAGAACTCAGAATGTTCAATTCACCTAACAGCACATCTTTCAGGACTTGTGGGAGGAAGCCGGAGCACCTGAGGAAACTCGCGCAGACACTGGCAGGGTGTGTAGACTCCGCACAGACAGTGACCCAAGCCGGGAATCAAACCTGGGACTCTGGCGCTATGAAAGAACAGTGCTAACAACTGTGCTACAATGCCGCCCATTACCAAACTATCTGGCTCCCCAGTCCTACTATATATTTTGTTTGCATTGTACCTAAAATATGTAAACTTCTATTATGCCTGTATCAAGGATTTAAAAAATGACTTCCTTTTTACAACATTTCTTGATTTGTCTTCACTAATCAATAAGGCAGGATGATATGGGAACATTGCTGCACAGAAAAATAATGGTCAGTGTTGGCTGTAATTTCTGTACTTGTTCTGGTGTAGTCACAGAAGTATATTGTAATTTTAAGCAGTGTGCTGTGGAAAGTATTTGTTTGACATCATAACTGTACCAAAACTGTAAATGTAGACTGTAAAAATCTTTTTCTTGCAGCTCAGTTGAACATTGGAAATGTCCTCCCTGTGGGTACTATGCCAGAAGGTACCATTGTGTGTTGCCTGGAGGAGAAACCAGGTGACCGTGGTAAACTTGCACGTGCCTCTGGTAATTATGCCACAGTCATCTCCCACAATCCTGAGACTAAGAAAAGCCGTGTCAAGTTGCCATCCGGTTCTAAGAAAGTTGTTTCCTCGGCTAATAGAGCTATTGTTGGTAAGATTTAATTTACTCCTTTCTGACAATTTTTAAAAAGTTAGTCTTTAAAAATGCAATTATTTTAAAACTCTAAATATTTATTGATCATTCTCAATTTATTGCTTTTAATATGTAAATTAACAAATTGAGCTGCATTCAAAACTAGGAAATGAAAATATTTGGTTCAGGATAATTTTATTTCCAATTAAGGGACAACTTAGTGTGGCCAATCCACCTTTGGTTGTAGGGGTGAGACACGGGGAAAATGTGCAAACTCCACACAGACAGCGACCCCCTTGACTATGGGTCCTCGGCAGCATGAGGCAGCAGTGCTAACCACTGCACCACCATGCTCACCGTGCTGCCCATGGTTGCCTTCATCGGCTGAGGCATTGAATACAAGAGTTGGCAGGATGTGTTGAAAAATCTGTTAATATTAATAACAATGTCTCACAAGTAGGTTTGCATTAATACTGCAATGAAGTTACTGTTGAAAAACCCTAGTCTCCATATTCCAGTGCCTGTTCGGGTACTTGGAGGGAGAATTCAGAATGTCCAATTCTTGCACAACTTTTGGGACTTGTGGGAGGAAACCAGAGCACCTGGAGGAAACCAACACAATAACAGGGAGAACGTGACTCCACACAGACAGTGTCCCAAGCTGGGAGTTGAATCTGGGATCCTGGCACTGTGAAGCAACAGAATCATTCACCTGAGGAAGGAACTGTGCTCTGAAAGCTAATGATTCGAAACAAACCTGTTGGACTTTAACCTAGTGTTGTAAGACTTCTTACTGTGCTCACCCCAGTCCAATACCGGCATCTCCACATCACAATTTACAAGGGGGCAGAGGTTCAAGATGAGAGAGGGAAAGTTATGGGGAGATATGCAGGGAAAGTTTTTTTTAACACAGAGGGTGGTGGGTATCTGGGACATGTTGATGGTGGAGGCTGGCATGATAGCAATGTTTTAAATCTATCTTAATAGACACATGAACGGGCGAGGAATGGAGGGATATAGATTGTTTGGGAAATAAGTAGTAGGTCTAAATGAGGACCATGGCTCGGCATAGGCTTGGTGGGCCAAAGGACCTGTTCCTGTGCTGTATTATTTTCTCTTTGGTATCTTAGATATCTAATTATTTATCAGTTGCTACAATAAGAGTAACTGACAAGTTAGTATAAGTCTGGCAGCCCTTTATTGAAGTGATTGGGTGGTAACCTTAGAATAATGGGTTAATTAAACTACTTGCCGTGTATAAATGTCTGTATATTACTAGTCAAATGTTTACTTAATTGCAGGTGTTGTTGCTGGTGGTGGTCGTATTGACAAACCCATACTGAAGGCAGGTCGGGCTTATCACAAATACAAGGCCAAGAGAAACTGCTGGCCACGTGTCCGTGGTGTGGCTATGAATGTAAGTAAACAATTAAATGTTTCCATCAATGGTTCACCTCTTGCTTTCTTGGCCCCATTCTTGCTAAACTGCTGACCACCAAATTTCTCATCCTAGCTCCCATGTTAACTGACATTTCAAATAACTATCTCTCCCTTTCAATGTTATTGTCATTGCCTCTCCAAAAACAACCCTTTGTCCTTCCAAATATCATCTCCAAACCTCCCTTTCCTATCCCAGGTTTTGAATGTGGTGTTGCTTCACAAATCCATGTCCCATTTTTCCTGCAGCTTCATATTTGAACCTCCATGGGGCAGCATGGTGGCGCAGAGGGTTAGCCCTGCTGACTCACGGCGCCGAGGTCCCAGGTTCGATCCGGGCTCTGGGTCACTGTCCGTGTGGAGTTTGGACATTCTCCCCGTGTTTGCGTAGGTTTCGCCCCCACAACCCAAAGATGTGCAGGCTAGGTGGATTGGCCACGCTAAAATTGCCCCTTGATTAGAAAAAATGAATTGGGTACTCTAAATTTATAATAATAAAAAACATTTGAACCTCCGTTACGTTGCTTACCCTGTCAAATATAGCTCTAATCGCATTCTTTGATTATTATGCACTATTCTTCCGTGTCTATTTTCATTTCTCTGTAGTCAGTAATGTGCTCTCCACAATGTTGTATTTGGAGTCTACCAAAATGTATCCATGGGTTCCTTGTATTCCTCATTATGTGTTGTTCCATGTGACATAATCCACAGACATGGCAGGTTCCACATGTTCTACATTTCTACAGCAATCTCATGTGACTGTTTGCAACTTTGCTGTCTCTAAGAGCTCTGCAATTCTCCAACTTTGGCCTCTTGTAGCCCCAGACCCTTCGCTCCACCAATAGGCTGTGACTTCTGTCATATATGTCCTGATCTTTGCAGTTCCCTACGTAAATCTCACTTCTCTATCCTTCTCATTTAAGATTATCTTTAGAAATCTACCTCTTGCCAAGCTTTAGTCACTCCTGTTATCTCCTTTTTTGACTCTATGTCAAATTTTGTATGGTTACACTGTTTTGAAGTGCCTTGGAACTTTTCTATAATTAAAGTGCTAGATAAATGCAAATTGTTCATATGGGATTATAATTTCCCCTGCGTCCATTCTCATTCTGGCTGATAATGCTACTGTGGGACATTTTACTATGTTAAATGTGCTATAAATATACAAGTTATGAGTTGGTATACTTGTAGTATTTGGTCTCCTGAACTAGTTTCAACTACTTCAATCAATAATGATTTATTGTAAGTTATCCTTAAACCAAAACATCTTCTGGGATTTAGTGATGGATGATTTAGGAGATGTCCAAGCTTGCTCTTGATATAATTCTCAGATGGCATTAGACGTATTTAGGCTTGTACACCATTTGCAGTCACTGTTTTAGTTAGTGGACGAGTTAAATTGTCTGGCTGAATGAGGAGTCCCAACATCACCACCTTTGTCTTTGTAAACTTAATCATAGAAACGGCTGTAATGCACAACATGCAGCAAAGACTTGAAAGACAATGTGAACAACGGACAAATTATTTTATTGTCTGATTAATCTTGATGTGGAAAAGCAGCTCCAGTAGCTGAGACCATAAAACTTAATGTACTACTGTATTCTATGGCATGAAGTACAGAATATAAAAACATATGCATTGATGAATCTACACAAACCATTCGTCCACAATTGAGTGTAGATGTAGTCTGGGCTCTACCTTACGTGAACAATGTCAAGGAAATAGAGGCTACAGTGTGGATTCACTTGGATGTTGTCTCGTTGGATGAGAGGATTTGTTGTTTAGAGGTGTTTAAAATAACGAAGGAAGGAGCAGCACAGTGGTTAGCACTGCTGACGAACGCCAGCGACGACCACGGTTCGACCCCGGGTCACTGTCCGTTTGGAGTTTGCACGTTCTCCTCGTGTCTGCATGGGTCTCGCCCCACAACACAAAAAGATGTGCACGCTAGGTCAATTGGCCACACTAAACTGCCCCTTTAAAAACAAATCGGAAAGAAAAGAATTGGGCGCTCTAAATTTTATTTATTTTTTTAAATGAAGAAATAGGACACCGTTTACAGAGCCTTTCCGTCATGGGGGTGAGATCAAAGTGACGTATGTATATATTCGAGCAAGTGATTTATGATGAAGTGGGAAGCTGTGGAATGGGTTACTGGAATGATTGAAACCAAAACCATGTCACTTTGTTATAGGTTGAATAAGTGATTGGGAACTGGAAAACAGGCAGTCACATAGAGTAACTTAATTTCCATGTTGTGATTTCTATGAAAATGGCTTTGGTGTTGGTGTACACAGAATTTCATTGATCAACAGGATTTGCTAACCCATCATTTTTCTTCCACAGCCTGTAGAACATCCTTTTGGTGGTGGTAACCATCAGCACATAGGGAAGCCATCAACCATCAGAAGAGATGCTCCAGCTGGTCGCAAGGTCGGTCTCATTGCTGCTCGTCGTACTGGTAGACTGCGCGGTACAAAGACCGTCCAGGAGAAAGAGAACTAGTGTCTTAATGTATATGCAGAAATTTGCCACAATAAAGATCATTTAAAAAAAATACAATTTTGTTGCTATATAAAATTGGCTGTTGCTGTCAATATTTACACGAATTTGTCTAGATAATTTTCAAAAAATACTCCAACCAGCTATATAGACTTGCGTAGGAGGTACAGTATCAATTGTTTATCTAATGTGCACTAAATTATGAAATTAGATTGCAGATTTGTTTGCGAAGGCCTAGATTTATGTAGCATCTTGCCACATCAGGAAGCATAGGAACCTGTTCTGCAGTCAAATTAATCCCACAACCGGACTCAAATATTTATTTATCTTTATTGAGGGAAAGTTAGCAACACTTGCCCAGCAACAGGTACATATAGTCATTGACAGCACACTGGTACACCATCCTTGTTTTGAAACATCCATTTGCAGAGTCAGTGAGTGTACTATAATTTAAGTAAGCTGTTAAGATCATATTTGTGAATAGGAACACAGGAACAGGAGTAGTCCATTCAGTTCCTCCAGCCTGTCCAACATTTAATGAGATCCTTGCTGATCTGTGGCCTAATTCCATATATTTACCTGTGGCCCAGATCCCTGAATATCTTTGCTTAACAAACTTATCTCAGATTTAAAATTGACAACTGTTCTAGCTTCAACTGCTGCTTGTGGGGGAAGTGTTCAAAATCTCTAGCATCCCTTCAGCGAAGAAATTCTTCCGAACATCTCTCATTAATGGTCTAGACTTAATTTTGAGACTGAACCCTGGTTTTAGAATCTCCAACCAGTGCGCCTCTGCACCTGAACCCCAAAGTCTCTTTGGACATCCACTGTATTTAATCTCTTTCCATTTAAAAAGTACTCTGGGGCTTGTTTAGCACAGTGGGCTAAATAGCTGGCTTGTAATGCAGAACAATGCTAGCAATATGGGTTCAATTCCTGTACTAGCCTCCCCGAACAGATGAGGGAATGTGGCGACTAGGGGCATTTCACAGTAACCTAATTGAAGCCTACTTGTGACAAGCGATTATTATTATTATTACTCTGTTCTACCCTTTTTTGGTCCAAAATGGATAACCCCACACCTGTATTAAATTCCATCTGCCACAATTTTGCCTATTTACCTAGTCTGTTAATATCTCCTTCCAATTTTATGCTGTCACCTAGGTTGTCGACAATGCCACCTAACATTGCAGAAACAACAAATTTGGATATGACTAAGCCATTTGTGAATAATCATAGAATTTACAGTGCAGGAGGCCATTCAGCCCATCAAGTCTGCACCAGCCCTTGGAAAGAGCACCACCCAATCCCAGTAATCCCACCGAGCCTTTTTGGACACTAAGGGCAATTTAGCATAGCCAATCCACCGAATGTGAATAATCAAGGCCCCAACACACCCCTGTGGTATATCACTAGTCAATTGCCAATTAGAGTAATTACCCATTATCCCCACTGACTGTCATCTGCCACTCAACTAATTTCCTAACCATGTTATTAAGTTGCCCTCAACTCAGTGGGCTTCAGTAGTCTCTTGTGTGGGACTTTATCAAATGCTTTCTGGAAGTCCATATAAATAACATCCATGTACATTCCGCTGTCTGTTACATTAGTCCCCTTTTCAAAAAATTCAATGTGATTCGTCGTGCATGGCCTTCCCTTCCCAAATACACACTGGTTATCCCTGAGCAACTGAAGTTTTGCGAGATGTTCAGTTATTCCGTCCCTGATTATAGACTTCAGTTTCCCCACCACGTTAGGCTAACCGGCCTGTAATTCTCTAGTTTCACCCTTTGAGTGATGTGTGATTTTCCAATCTAGGGGGACTACTGAATTATAGTTAGGACATCTACAATGTGTACCCTGCTTCAACATCCTCTGATGGAAACGGTCGGGTCCTGGGTATTTGTCTCTCTTTAATTCTGTTAATTTCCTAGTTGCTGATACTGCACTTGGGTTAATTGTACTACGTCTTGGAGAGGGGGACGTATGGTGGTGGCTATGAAGTTGCACATGCAGTGGCTCCTGCCACGGTGCTTTGTTTTTGCCCAGTTTGTCTGACCAGTGACTGGATTGTCTCCCTGGAGGTGGAGATGGCGTAGCTGGCTGAAGGGTATAAAATTTTGGAGGGCAAGGTAGACAATCTGGAAAACCACTCCAGATGGCAAATTTTGAGAATTGCTGGAGGGCCCAACTAATAATCTTTATTAGTGTCACAAGTAGGCTTACATTAACACTGCAATGAAGTTAGTGAAAATCCCCTAGCCGCCACATTCCAGCGCCTGTTCACATACACCGAGTGAGGATTCAGAATGTCCAATTCACCTACCAAGCACGTCTTTCAGGACTTGCGAGGAAACCCATGCAGACACGGGGAGAATGTGCAAACTCCGCACAAACAGTCCTTGTGCCCCAACTATTTACAATCTATAGTGACGACTTGGATACAGGGATACAGCCAATTTGCAGATAGGTGGGATAGTAAGTTGCAATGTGAGACTTAAGAATCTTACAAATGGATAGAGATAGTTTAGGTGAGTGGGCTAAAACGTGGCAGGTGAAGTTTAACGTGGATAAGTGTGAGGTCATCCAGTTTGGTCAGAAAAATGGAAAGGTAACTTAATAAATGGGGCGAGCCTTTGATGTGCTCTGGTGCAGAAGGATCTGGGTGTCCTTGTGCATGAGTCGCACAAAATTAGCATGCGGGTACCACAGGTAATAATGAAAGTGAATGGAATGTTGGCATTTACAGCTAAAGGAATAGAATATAAAGGTAAGGAAGTGTTGCAGCAGGATATGGCGAGACCAAACTTGGAGCATTGCACAGATTTGGTCCCCACATTTGAGAATAGATGTAGTGGCATTGGAGGCAGATCAATTAAAATTAAATCAATTTGGAGTACTCAATTCATTTTTTCCAATTAAAGGGCATCTACCCGGCACATCTTTTGGGTTGTGGGGCCGAATCCCATGCAAACATATGGAGAATGTGCAAACTCCACACGGACAGTGACTCAGAGCCAGGATCAAACCTGGGACCGTGGCGCCGTGAGGCAGCAGTTGGGGGCAGTTCAGAGGAGGTTCACGAGATTGATTCCAGAAATGAGGGGTTTGCATTATGAAGAGAGATTGAGCAGTTTAGTGACGACTACACAATGACATCAATAAGTTCATCTCACTATGGACTACTCTCCAAAATCAGTGGCATTCTTGGACACATCTCCATCAAGGACGGTCACCTCAGCACTTCGCTTTACCGCAAGCCAACAGATAATCTCACAATGCTCCACTTCTCCAGCTTCCACCCTAATCACATAAAAGAAGCCATCCCCTATGGACAAGCCCTCCATATACACAGGATCTGCTCAGCCAAGGAGGAGCGTAACAGACATCCACAGATGCTGAAAGATGCCCTCATACGAACGGGATATGGTGCTCAACTCATCGATCGACAATTCCAACGCGCCACAGCAAAAAAACACACCAACCTCCTCAGAAGACAAACACGGGACACAACAGAGTACCCTTAGTCGTCCAGTACTTTCCCGGAGCGGAGAAACTACGACACCTTCTTCGCAGCCTTCAACACGTCATCGATGAAGATGAACATCTTGCCAAGGTCATCCCCACAACCCCACTACTTGCCTTCAAACAACCACGCAACCTCAAACAAACCATTGCAGCAAACTACCCAGCCTTCAGAACAGTGACCACGACACCACACAACCCTGCCAGGGCAATCTCTGCAAGACGTGCCAGATCAGCAACATGGGTACCACCTTAACATGTGAGAACATCACCCACCAGGTACACGGTACATACTCGTGTGACTCGCCCAACGTTGTCTACCTCATACGCTGCAGGAAAGGATGTCCCGAAGCATGGTACATTGGCGAGACCATGCAGACACTGCGACAACGAATGAATGGACATCGCATGACAATCACCAGGCAGGAATGTTCCCTTCCAGTTGGGGAACACTTCAGCAGTCAAGGGCATTCAGCCTCTGATCTCCGGGTAAACGTTCTCCAAGGCGGCCTTCAGGACGCGCGACAACGCAGAATCGCCGAGCAGAAACTTATAACCAAGTTCCACACGAGTGTGGCCTCAACCGGGACCTGGGATTCATGTTGCATTACGTTCATCACCCACCCATCTGGCCTGGGCTTGCAAAATCCTACCAACTGTCCTGGCTTGAGACAATTCACACCTCTTTAACCTAGGGTTACCCCCTTATCTCTGGATCTGTAAAGACTTAATTACCTGCAAATGCTCGCATTCTAAGCAGTCTTGCATTTTTGAATTTGTCTGTATATATGTTTCTGGAACATACCTCTTCATCAACCTGAGGAAGGAGCAGTGCTCCGAAAGCTAGTGTTGGAAACAAACCTGTTGGGACTTTAACCTGGTGTTGCAAGACTTCTTACTGTGCTCACCCTAGTCCAACGCCGGCATCTGCACATCAGAAATCAGAAGAAAGCTATCGGGAAGAAGGGAGCAAGTGAAGGGTCGCAGTCGAGCAGAAGAGTCAGCCGGCAGCAGGAAAGATGGCGGCGTTTGGATCGCTGGGTGGGGCCACACCCTTCACAGCAGGAAAGATGACAGGCAATGGCCGTGGAATTTGAAAAGCCGTTTACCAAACACATGGAGGTGATGAGGAAGGAAATGATGGCAGCAATGAAAGTGTTGGTGGAGGAGCCGATTGCCTCAGTGAAGGCAGCAGTCAGTGTCGAAGACATCAGCCGAGGTGCGAGGGAGAGAAGCTGAAGGGAGTTGGATTTGATTGGATTAGTTTATTGTCACGTGTACCGAGGTACAGTGAAAGTATATTTCTGCATGCAGCTCAAACAGATAATTTAGCACATGAAAAGAAAATACGTAATAGGGCAACACAGGGTACAGAATGTAAATACAGACACAGGTGAAGCATACAGGAGTGTTGAATTAATCAGATCAGTCCATGAGTGGATCATTTAGGGGTCTGGTAACAGCGAGGAAGAAGCTGTTTTTGAATCTTCGTGCGTGTTCTCAGACTTTTGTATCTCGATGGAAGAAGTTGGAAGAGTGTGTAAGCCGGATGGGAAGGGTCTTTGATTATGCTGCCCGCTTTCCCAAAGCAGCGGGAGGTGTAGATAGAGTCAATGGTTGGGAGGCGGGTTCGTGTGATGGACTGGGCGGTGTTCACGACTCTCTGAAGTTTCATGCGGTCTTGGGCTGAGCACTTGCCATACCAGGCTGTGATTCAGCCAGATAGGATGTTTTCCATGGTACACTGGTAAAAGTTGGTAAGAGTCAATGTCGACATGCCAAATTTCCTTAGTTTCCTGAGGAAGTAGAGGCATTGTTGCGCTTTCTTGGTCGAAGCGTCGACGTGGGTGGACCAGGACAGATTTTTGGTGATCTGCACACCTAAGGTGGAGGAGGCCTTGTCAGAACATAGCGACCAGTTCATCTCGATGGGTGAACAGCTGCGGAGGGTGGTGAAGGCCAACAAAGGACTGAGAGCAAAGGTTGAGGACTTGGAAAATAGGTTTAGGCAGCAGAACTTAATTGTGGGTCTGCTCAATGGGTTGGAGGGTCTGAGGCCGACTGAGTACTATCCCAAGATGTTGGTGGAGCTGTTGGGGGATGGGTAAGATACCTCCTGAGCTCATCGGTCGCTGAGGCCTACACCGAAGACGAATGAACCACCGAGGCCGATAATAAGTTGTTTTCACAGTTATCATGTGAAGGAGAAGGTCCTGAGTTGGGTGAAACGGAAGTGCAGTGTGCAAGAGTTGGTACACACAAGTACCAGGACTTAACAGTTGCTGCTGAGAAGGTGAGTGGCCATTGGTCGAGTGAAGGTGGCACTGTACAAGAGTGGTGTGCGGTTTAGCATGGTTTATCCAGCGAAGTTGAGGGTAACCTACAACTCAAAAGGACTTTTATTTTGAGACAGTGGAGGTGGCCTTTGTGAAGGCAGAAGGACTGGGACAGAAATTGGACTGGGGTATGGGATAGAAATGAGAAATTGGACTGGGGTATGGGACAGAAATGAGAAATTGGACTGGGGTATGGGACAGAAATGAGAAATTGGACTGGGGTATGGGACAGAAATGAGAAATTGGACTGGGGTATGGGACAGAAATGAGAAATTGGACTGGGGTATGGGACAGAAATGAGAAATTGGACTGGGGTATGGTCTTGGACCGAGGGTAGTGTGGTGGAAGGTTGTATATAGTTATATTTCATGTCATTTATGATTTGGTGTGTGAAGCTGCCTGTTTAGGAAGGGTAGGAGTTTTGGATTTTTTGCGATGGTTGTTTTCTGGGGTTTGTGCTTGCACTCGGTTTGTTTATCTGATGGGAATTTCTTTGTTTTTTAGGGACTGGACATGGGGGAGGTGATTGGGAGGGGGGGGGGCCCAGGCAGAGAAGGTGGTGGCAGACCAGGGGGGTAGATATGTAATAGTAACAGGGGCGCTGGACGAGAGGTTGGTAGCACTGACGAGTGTGTATGGCCCTAACAGGGATGATGCAGGGTTTTGTGAGAAGGTGTTTGGGGCTATTCCGGACTTGGACTCGCACAAAAGGACTGAAATATGGTGCAAGAGCTTAGAATGGACATGTCGCAGCCGCGCTCGATTGGCTGGTTCGGGGGGGGGGGGCGAAAGCACAAGTCAGGCTTAAGAGGGAAATGGGAGAGGTGGCCGTGGAGGTACGTAGGGAAGGTGTTGACTAGGATTAGGGGATAAGAGTATTCGGTGATAGCGATTTCAGATCATGCGCAGCACTGTGGAAGTGGTCCTGGAGAGGGGGGTAGCAATTTGATGCGGTTGTTGGTGGACTAAAGCTTCTGTGATAAGGTCAGGAAAGTGATTTAACTATACAGGGGAAGTAACGCAGGCAGTGGTATGGGAGGCCCTGAAGGCGGTAGTGGGGGGGGGGGGGGGGGGGGGGGGGAGAGCTAATATAATTTAAGGCCAAGATGGATATAGAGAAGGAGGAGAGTCAAAGGCTGGTAGAGATGTTGGAGGTGGACAGGAGGTACGCGGGGGATGCAGATCCGGCCCTTCTGGACAGGAGGAAGCAGGTCCAGGCTAGTTTTGACCGGTTGTCCACGGGGAAAGCTGTGAGCCAATTAAGGCAGGCGGGGGAGCAGTTTATGAATATGGGGAGAAGGCCAGAATGGCAGGCCAACCTTGGAGTGAGGCGGCGGCGAGGCAGATAGCCCAGGTGTGGGATAGGATGGGGAAATTGGTGGTGGCTCCAGAGCAGATTAATAAGGTGTTTGATGGGCGGCACGGTGGTGCAGTGGTTAACACTGCTGCCTCACGGCACCGAGGACCCGGGTTTGATCCCGGCCCCAGGTCACTGTCCGTGTGGAGTTTGCACTTCCCCCCCCCCCCTTGTCTGCGTGACTCTCACCCTCACACCGCAAAGATGTGCAGGCTAGGCGGATTGGCCACGCTAAACTGCCCATTCATTGGGAAAAATGAATTGGGTACTCTAAATTTATTTTGACAAAATAAGGTGTTTGAGGAGTTTTATGAAAAGCTGTATAGGTCAGAGCCACCAGGAGAGGAACAAGGGATGAGGGAGTTCCTGGACGGGTTAGAGCATCCGAGGCTGGGGGAGGAATATACGGCCAGGTTGGAGGGGTTGGTGGGGGAACAAGAGGGAAAGTATGCATGTGGGAAAATGCAATTGGGAAGGAGGTAGGACCAGATGGGTTCCCAGTGGATTATTATAAGAAGTTCAAAGACAAATTGGCACCGCTGATGGTGGGGATGTTTGAGGATGCTGATCAGGGGGAATAACAGGTTCGAACAGGGATGCTGAATGAGAGGTTTCAGAGATGGGGGGGGGGGGGGGGGCAGGAATCAGGGCATTAAAAGACCTGTTCCTGGAGGGACGATGTGCATGGTTGGAAGGGTTAGGGGAGGAATATGGACTGGGGCAAGGGGAAGGGTTTAGGTACCCATTGCTCCGGAATTTTGCAAGGAAGGAGATTCCGAGCTTCCCGATAGCGTCGGTCCCCATGTTGTTGGAAGAGTACTGACGACAGGGGTAGTGGAGAAGGGGGTGGTATCGGCGATTTACGGGAAGATTGTGGAGGAGGACAGGGTGTCCATGGAAGGGATTAAAGCTAAGTGGGAAGAAGAGTTGGGGAGGTAATGTAAGAAGGTTTGTGGTGTGAGGTGCTACGAAGGGTGAATGCCTCAACCTCATGTTGAAGGTAGTATATGGGGCGCACCTCATGAGGGCGAGGATGAGCCGACTCTTCAAGGGAGTGGAGGATGTCTGTGGGCAATGCAGGAGGGGCCCCACAAACCATGTACACATGGTTTGGTCCTGGCCAAAGTTGGAGACATAGTGGAGGAAGATTTTCATCTCAGGGGTTCTACACGTGGACTGGGAGCCATGTCCTTTAGAGGTAATTCGCTGATTGCCCTAAGGCAGGTCCTGCTGGGGTGGAGGTCAGCTTCTTCGCCCTATGCCTCAGCATGGCGGGGAGACCTACTTGCTTGTTAGATTGTATAAATACAGAAATTAGTTCAATCCCAGCCCCGGGTCACTGTCCGTGTGGAGTTTGCACATCCTCCCCCTGTCTGCCTGAGTCTCACCCCAACAACCCAAAGATGTACAGGGTAGTGGATTGGCCGTGCTAAATTGCCCATTAATTGGAAAAAAAATGAATAGAATCGCTACAATTCAGAAGGAGGTCATTCGGCCTATCAAGTCTACACAAACCCTCTGAAAGAGCACCGTACCTAGTCCCACTCCCATGTCCTATCCTTGTAACCCCATCTAACCTTTTGGACACAAAGGGACAATTTAGAATGGCCAATCCACCTAACCTTCACATCTTTGGACTGAGGGAGGAAACCAGAGGAAATCCACGCAGACATGGGGAGAATGTGCAAACTTGATACAGTCACCCAAGGTTGCAATTGGACCCAGGTTCCTGGCGCCGTGCCGCCCGTAGTCATGCCAGCTTGGATAAAAATTTGACTCATGGACAGAAACAGTGAGTCATGGTAATTGTTGTTTATCAGGCTGGAGGATGGTAGATAGTGGTGCTCAAGGGTCAGTGCTTGATTGTACGTCAGGAGGCGAGTCCCTCTCTGTAGAATTCCCAGCCTCTGATCTGCTTTTGTAGCCAGAGGATTTGCACGGCTGCTGCAGTTCAGTTTCTGGTTAATAGTTTCCCAGGATGTTGATAGAGGGGGATTCATACCATTGAATGTGAATGATTAATACCATTACATTTATATTAAAGAAACATTCAGAGTGCCCAATCATTTTTTCCAATTAAGGGGCAATTTAGCATGGCCACGCCACCTACCCTGCACATCTTTGGGTTGTGGGGGCGAAACCTAAGCAAACACAGGGAAAATGTACAAACACCACACTGACAGTGACCCAGAGCCGGGATCGAACCTGGGACCTCAGCACCATGAGGCAACAAGGCTAACCCACCGCGCCACCGTGCTGCCCTAATACCATTGAATGTTAAAGGGAGATGGTTGGATCCTCTCTTGTTGGAGGTGGTCATTGCCTCGCATTAGCATGGCCCAAATGTTACTTGCCACTTATCAACCCAAACCTGAATTTTGTTTGGGTCTTGCTGCCTATGGACACGGACTGCTTAGTATGGGAGTCATAGCAAATTGTCATGATCATTGTGCAATCATCTGAGAACATCACCACTTCTGATGATGGAGGGCAATTCACAATTGAAGCAGTAGAAGATGGTTGAGCCGAGGACACCACACTGAAGAACTCCTGCAGTCGTGCCCTGGGACTGAAGCGGTCAATCCCCAACAACCACAACCACATTCCTATGTGCTAGGTATGACTAACCAGTGACAAACTCCACCCCTCCTGGATTCCCATTAACCTTAGTTTTGCTAGGGCTCCCTGATGTCACACTCCATCAAATGGTAAGAGCAATCACTCTTACCTCACCTCTAGAATGCAGTTCTTCTGGGATTTATCCAGTCTTGTGTGTACAGGTAATACATGGGCACTTTCTCACACTTTCAGGTAGATAATCATAAAATCCCTACAGTGCAAGAGGAGGCCATTTGACCCATCGAGTCTACACCCACCCTCCAAACGAACACCCCAAGGCCCACTACCCCACCCTATCCCTGCAACCCTACAACCCCACCTAACCTTTTGGACACTGAGGGGCACTTTAGCATGACCAATCCACCCAACCTGCACAGCTTTGGACCGTGGGAGGAAATTGGAGCACCCGGAGGAAACCCATGCAAACACATGGAGAACGTACAAACTCCACACGGACAGGAAGCCGAGACTGGAATTGAAACCTGATGCTATGAGGCAGCAGTATTAACCACTGTTCCACTCCTGGTAGATGCCAGTACTGTGGCTGTACTACATCAGGTTGACTATGTGGATAGTTCCGGAACACAAGTCTTTAGAACTATTATCCAAATGTTGTCAGGACCATCGCCTTTGTATCCAGTAATGTAGCCACCTAAAATGGACGCTGAGCTACAAAATAAGCCAAGCGCTAAGACTGCAGGGAAACAGGCAGTTTAGCCAGAACAGCAGTCTGCAAAGAAAGCATTTTGCATTCTGCAAGTAGCAGAAACCAGTTTGGGCTCAGGTGAGAAGACCTTAGCTAGGTGCAAATGGCAAAACGCTTTGCATGCTAATGAGGCAATCAGACCTGAACACCCACACAATAGAAACATTAGATTCTGAATGGACACATTTGAATCAAGGCCCAGACATCGAGGCACCAGAAACCTCCAAACAAAAGGGCATAAGAAACGCCCCCCCCCATCACGGAGACCCCCTCGCATTGGGAATTAAAACAGTATCGATGAGGAATTGACCCAATAGATATCCAAAGGTTAAAGCCCGCCCAAGAAGAGGGAAGGACAATGGGATCCCTATAAAAGACAGGGACCTCGTGTTGTCCGGTCTGTTTTATTCCGTGCTCCGGCCCTGACCAAGAACTTGAAGATCCACTCTGACTCCAGCCGTCGAGCACCAGCCGCCGAACCGTAAGTGCCAGTACGACGCTCGCTACGCGAACTAAGCCCGCTAGAACCCCCAGTGACCAGAACGCTTGCTGAAGGTTGCAGCCCAAGACCAGGACGAAGGCCTCGCTCCCTGACCTTGCCTGTTCCTGTTAGATAAGTATTCTGATTACTTTAGTTTAGTCATAGCTTAGTCTCTTAGTGTGTGCATGAATATTTATTATAACTGTATAATAAATATTATCGTTTGGACCTTACTAATCGGTGTATCGTCTTTATTACTTTGAACTTGACCTTGGAATACTCGTGACGGTGTCTATACGGCACCTGGCGACTCCTAAGCTGAATAAATACATAGAACAGAGCCTAGTGGTGTTAAGTACTTGGAAGTTAATACACCCCAATAAACGCGTTTTGCCCTCATACCAAAACGTGCAACATTTAGTGGCGACATCCTGACGGGACACGGTTGTAAGTGGAAACCCCACACCGTCCAGGACCCTGAAATTTGAATTAGAACTCCAAATTACAGAGAAAGTAAGAAAGTAAAGAAAATCACGAGTATTCAAGGTGTTCAAACTAATAAGCGTAATTCGGAAGTGTGTTTTAGTGCATGCGTACTAACAGGGCTGTAAGGTAAAACTGAAAGCATTTTTGTTGCGACAAACTTTCGGTAGTTTTGTGAACGGAACATAGCGTAAGCCGTACCCGTTTCTTGAAACACAACCCCAGCAACCCCCTGTTCCAAATTAACTAAAAGAGAGTCAGAGGAAATGGCCATGCAGGCAATGGAACGTCTGATGGATCCAGAAAAGTTTGTGGTCGCAGCGACCAGCAGCAGTAGCAGGGTAGGTCAGTGTCCCACGTGGGAGCTGGAACTCCGCAAATATCTGCAGGGAAAGGGATGGCCCCTTTGGAAAGAGTTTTGTTTGAATGAGGAGACAGGTCCCGGAAGTATAGGACATACTTGGTGGGAGAACCTCTCTCAAATTCACAAAAAGAACCTTAGTAAAGCACGTAAGCCGATGGCGATTGTGTCCTGTTTGGCACAATTGCGAGGCACAGAGGAGGTCGTCAGGACGCTCCGGGCAGAATTAGAAGAAAGGAACCGAATGAGTAAGGTCGATGTCAGGGACATTGAGAAGGAAAATCTGGATCTAAGAGGGAAGTTGGTAGAGAAAGGTAGAGAGGTGGATGATGCCAAGAGGGCACATCAGTCTTGTCTAGCCCATCTCAGCAGTTCCCAGACCCAGTACGAAAAGGCTTATCAGGACGTGCAACGTGCCGTTCTGATAAGAGAGGAATCAGACAAGCAGGTGGAGGCGTTGCAGAGGCAATGCTCTGATCTCAAAGCAGCTTTGAGAGCACTCCATGCTGCAACCACAGAGCAAAGGCAAAGTACTGTGGATCACGCGAAATGCAGGAAACAGATTGCAGAGCTGCAATCGCTGCTTTCGGTGCAAAATGGGTTCCAAAGCACCTTTGGAACCCAGTTAGATGGAGAAAATGCCCCAGATTGGCAAGAATTAAGTGAAACAGCGCAGCGATATGTTCAGGGAACATGTGCGCCAGCAGCGCAACAGAAAAGGCAGGCACCCCCACCCCCCACAGATCAGATCATGACCACACCCATGAACCCCGTAACCACGCAGAGAAAAGCTATAACAGAAGGCGCACCAGATATAACCTACACCACCCCCTTAACTGTAACCCAGCTCAGGGACGCATGTGAGAAGATCACTCCGTTCCTCCCCACCGCAGACCCCCACCAGTTTTTCGCTAAAGTGAAACAGCAGGCTACCATGTACGGCCTGGATGAGAGAGAGCAGGTTAAGCTCACCGTGCTGAGCTTAGACCAGTCAGTAGTAGCAGCCCTCCCCGACCCACAGAACGTTGCAGGAGGCACCCTAGAAGAGATGCACACCTCCATTTTAGATGCCATAGGGTATAATCGAGGTGACCCCGTGGAAGGACTTAATAAGTGCCGGCAGAAAAGATCCGAACACCCCACAGCATTCGCAGGAAGGCTGTGGATTCATTTCAACGCAGTTTTCGGAGATTTAAATAGAGCGCATTTGAACCGGGAAAATATGGTCAAATGGACGCGCACCATAATCTCACACGCTACAGAGGCAGGACAGAGCGCTTGCAACAGTTATGACCCCTCAGAAGAGGCCCATAATGAGAAATGGGTCCTGAAAAGATTGTCCCGCGCATGGGAGCAATCAATTCAGGGAAAGAGCAAGGTTCAATCCCCAGAAGAGGCTCAGGCTGCCGCAGATATTCAGGCAGTGAGAGAGCACCAGAAACCCGCATGGGTAAATGAAGGGAAGAGCAGCCCACAGCAGAAAGGACAGGAGTGCTATAACTGTGGACAGTTAGGGCATTGGGCAAAAGAATGCAATGCACCCCAGCGATCTCAGAGAGGCCAGCAGACAGGCACTCTGAACCGCAGTAAGGCAAAACCCATCCACAATATAGCAGTACAGTCAGGACCCACCAATGTGGACGAGACGAACTGACGGTGTTCGGGCTCCCCCACTTGGGTCTGTGACACACTATGGGACTCATCAGGGAGACCCGTAGTCACAGCAAGAGTAAAAGGGAAGCCCATAGAGTTACTCTGGGACACAGGAGGCTCCCGCACCACCATTAACTCTACGACCACGGCACACGCAGACACATGGCCGACCACATCCACCATTACACTTAGCGGGTTCACCGGACACTCGCAGCAGGGACATATCACAGCACCCGTAGCGATCCAGCTAGGGAACATCTCAACCAAACACCCCGTTGTTTTAGTAAATCTTCCCCGGACAGCAGAACACATCCTAGGGATAGACTTTATGAACGCTCATAGCTTGTCATTCGACCAGTGAACCAGTGTGTCTGGCGAATGGCTAGATCAGACAGAGCACCAGCCACCCTCACAGTAGGAGACTACGCTAATCGGATTAGCGCAGTGGGAGAGTACTCATTTGACGTGACTACACTCCACTCCGACAGACAAATAAAAGCCCTACTGAACAAATACAGGACAGCATTTGCCAGTCACCGTCATGACTGTGGCAGAATGACTGGACCAGTTCACGTTACCGGACAGGACCCCCGACCACAGAAACAGTATAGATTTCCCCTGGAAGCAGAGGTGGAAATAGAAAAGGTGATAGGAAGCTTATTGGAGCAAGGTGTGCTCAGAACAGTAGCCTCGACCAATAATGCCCCTATTTGGCCAGTGAGAAAGCCCGATGGATCATGGCGTCTGACCATCGATTATCGGGAACTCAACAAAGTCACCCCCGCAGTAGCCCCAACGGTAGCTACTAGTCCCGAGACCATGCTCAAGCAGGGACTCAACTCCAAATACTTCACGGTATTGGACATCAGTAACGGATTCTAGTCAATACCATTGGCAAAAGCGTGCCAGTACAAATTTGCCTTCACTTTCAAATCACAGCAGTATACGTGGACATGCCTCCCACAAGGATTCCACAATTCCCCCTCCATTTTCCACCGACAGTTGGCAAGTGGTTTAGAGAAATTCTCCCGCCCCGAATGTCTGGTACAGTATGTAGACAACCTACTACTGCAGACAGACACAAAGGCAGAGCACATTACGCTTCTGGCCGAACTCCTGGAACTGTTGACTTCAATTGGATATAAAGTTAACCCGAGAAAGGCCCAGATTTTGGAAACTAAAGTGATGTATTTGGGAACAGTCATCACACACGGCAAACGCGAGATCGAATTCAAAAGAATTGATTCGATTGTCAAATTGCCCCTTCCCCAAAATGTTTCGGCCCTCCGGTCGTTTTTAGGACTGGTTGGCTATTGTCGGAACCACATCGACGGATTCGCGACAAAAGCCGCCCCACTCTCAGACCTCCTTAAGAAAGGAGCCCCCTGGGAATGGCTTCCGCAGCATACAGGGGCTGTGGAGGAGTTAAAACGAGCCCTTAGCGCAGCACCCGCGCTGCTAGTCCCAGACCAACTTTCCCCCTATGCAATAGAGGTAGCGAGCACCGATCTGACCCTCTCGGCCGTGTTGCTTCAGGAACGGCACGAGCAGCTAAGACCAGTGGCTTATGCCTCCCGACTGTTAGACCCGGTAGAACAAGGATTCTCTGCCTGTGAGAGGCACCTCCTTGCTGTCTTCTGGGCAGTACAATACTTCTCATACATTACCGGACTCAACCCCATTACTATTCTGACCGAACACACACCCACACAGTTACTCCTAGACGGTCGACTGAAGGACGGTTCAGTTAGCCAGATTAGGGCAGCTAGGTGGACCCTACTTTTACAAGGACAGGACATTACAGTAAAACGGACCCGCACACACACATATTTAGCAGACAACCTCCAATACCCCGGACAGCCCCATGACTGTAAAATTGTAGCTCCCCTGCATAACACAGGACCCTTTATAGCAAAAACACCCCCCAGGAAGATAGGAAACCCAAAACAAAGTCCCCAACCCACAGACACGTGTGGACCCCTGAGGATTTATGTAGACGGTTCCTCCACAGTTTTAAATGGTGAGCGTATCACAGGATGCGGCATCTATGTAGAGGACGCGCAGGGGCGCGCTCTCGAAGAGATAGCTCTAAAACTACCAGGTCACTTAGGCGCGCAGGCAGCAGAGCTCGCGGCCATAGTGTATATAGTGGACCACCCCGCTTCTTTCCCCAGCCCAGCAGACATATATTCAGACAGCTTATATGTCTGTAACAGTTTAACCGATTTTCTGCCCCTGTGGAGGACACGAGGTTTTGTCTCCGCAGACGGGAAACCCCTTCCATCAGCCCCTCTACTCCAGCATATTTTAGAAAAAGCGAAGGACAGGACCTTCGGAATAATAAAAGTAAGAAGCCACCATAGGTCATCCCCCCCGGGAATGTAAAAGCCGACGCACTGGCTAAGGCAGGTTCCAGGCGAGGACACTTATGGACCCCCCCAGCTAGCGCACCAGCTAGCGCCCCTGTGAGCGCAGTCCAAATCTCACAGACAGATATTAAAGATCTTGTGGCAGCACAGAAGCAGGATAAGGACCTCAGGGAGGTTTTTAAAGGCAACTTTGTGCCAGAGTACGAGAGATTTAAACACACACTGACCACACATGAGGGTGTGATCATAAAGGAACAACTTTATGTGGTCCCGCAGCAGGACAGGAATGCAATGATTGCTTTATTTCATGATAACCACGGGCATCACGGAATTGATGCAACCACGAGGCACCTCAGGCAGCTCTGTTGGTGGCCTAATCTCAGGACTGATGTAACGCATTATATTGAGAATTGCCTTATTTGTGCTCAGAATAACCCGGAGAGGTATTCTAAAAAAGCACAACTTCGGCATACTCGCCCAGTTAACGGCCCCTGGACAAACCTCCAGATCGATTTTATAGGCCCATTGCCCCCTTGTAGGAATGGCTATAAATACGTTCTGGTGGTCATTGACACCTTTACCAAATGGGTAGAGGCATTCCCCTCTAGAACAAATACAGCTAAGACAGCTGCAAAGATCCTGACCCACCACATCTTCACGAGATGGGGTTTACCCCGAAGTATTGATTCGGACCAGGGATCTCACTTTACAGGACGGGTCATGAAGAACGTCCTGACAATATTTGGAATAAAACAAAATTTTCATATTGCGTATCATCCACAGTCCAGTGGGATTGTGGAGCGCATGAATCGGACTCTAAAAACTACCCTTAGAAAAATGGTTCAGGAGAATAACTCCACATGGGATTCAGTGCTCCCATTCGCACTCATGTTCATAAGGAACACTGTTTCCACTTCCACAGGCTACACACCACACACACTCATGACCGGACGCCCTATGAAAGGGACAGAATTCCTTTTAGGACTGGACATGACCAGCCCCGAGGTGACAGCCCTCACACACGAAAAGACGGTTAAAGACTTGGTTGAGACTGTGAGGTCTGCACAGATTGCAGCCGCAGTTCAGCTAGGCAAACGCCGCCAACAACGCACAGCTTGTTTTAATAAGACAGTACACCCCACAGAATTCCAGGTTGGGCAACAGGTAATGTTATCTGTTTACAACCCCAGCAGTTTTTTGGCTCCAAAATATTCCGGCCCATACTCAATTTCGGATAAAATTAGCCCCTCAGTTTACAGGGTAAAATATCCTAATGGGAAGACCGCGTGGTTCCATATTAACCAGCTTAAAGCATATGGAACACAGTCTAACCATGCTCATCATGTACTGCTAGATGCAGCCGAACACTTCACCCCGCCCACTAGAGACACCTTTCCACCATCCCCCTCACAGACCAGTTCATCAACGGACTCGCCCACGACTCCGCCCACAGACCACACCAGACCACGCCCCGACACGCCCACAAGCTGCCACAGCAGAGACAGCAGGACAGACACTGACTCTGAGGACAGCGACAGCACACAGCCATACAGCCCACACTGCACCAACTACGACCCCGACTCCAGTGACCCCATGGAAGTCACTTACCTTAAAAACCCAGACCCACCACCCGACCCCGACTACCCCGACAACACACTTGACACAACACTATGGCACAGGGACAATTCATACAGACTTGTCCGCAATGATGAAAGTGACCCCCGGTCACACAATTCGAAAATATCATGCCTGATCCACACAATGGTGTGGGATCCGGGAGAGCAGGACGACACGGTGTCTGAATCCCGACACGGCAACCCCTTTGTGACCCTGTTCACAGAGACAGAGGAAAAGTGAGGTGTCCAGATGATGTAAAATAGGAATCGTTTGAGGGAAACGATGTCCTTTCTGATGGAACCTGCACGTATGTTTGTCTATCGTTTTATGTTTGTTTGTCTTTCAGGAATGTAAATGGTTCAGTTGGAGGATGGACATCTTCTTTTCAGCTGAAAAGATTGTGACCACCTCACATACACGTTAGTTTGTCCGCAGATACCTTTGAGAACTTCGGTTCCAAAAAACCAGTTTGATTGGATATCTTTTCAAAGTTGTAAGGCTTGTGACCACCTTACACGCACTTTAGTTTCTCTGCCGAAACCTCTGAGAACTTCTATGGTGAGCAGCTCACCTTATCGCCTGAAATGTCTGAAGCCCAGCTCATTTCCCAAAAGGAGCATCTTGGCTCCATTGTTTTTAGGTGCCCCTCTATTCGGCGAATAGAGGCTGCAAGTCACGGTTAACACATTCGTACCCGTTTTAATCCAGGTTACTCAGGCAGTGGACAAACGGCACTGAGGACCCGCCCTGTCTGAGAACCCACTTTGGTCAGCCAAGCTCGGGTATGGCACAGCACGCCCTACCCGGGGATCCCATCCAACTCGTACCCGTAGCGGCCCATACGCAACTCATTCGGACGTTTCTTTCAAAATTTTGTTTTCATTTTTCGTTAGGCAGCCCTTAGGCCGCCATCCCACATGCTATTTACATCCAGGAACATTCGGATGGTAAACTAGCAAAGCCTGCGAGACGGCTCGCAGAAGAAGGATTGTTAGGTGTATTCTGGTCTTCAAATTCGCTTTTGAAAAAAAAAATGAGGGGAGTCACAGGGTGTGACTTGGCCAGTCATTTTTAAAGGGTCAATCGGAATATAAAAGACAGATGCACTAACAGGTAAAGATCTTAAAACTGTGTATTGACAGATACTGTGCTTGATCCCATAGCTTTCGAAGGACGAGACAGGGATCGAAGCAAGGATTGTCCATACAGGAGGAAGAAAGAAGGAAAACCAAGTTGAAGATGATGGAAGCTCACCTATTGCTTTTAACTGTTATATTTGTATGTGTGGAAGCAAGACACGTTTCCCCCACAACCCCCACAGTAAATGTTTCCCTGACAACCACTCCCCAGTGCTCAGCTCTGATCAGTGAGGTTCAGACCTGGTGCACTACATTTATGACATGGTACTCCATGTCATACGTAATCGAATCACTACTGGTGATTGCGATCCTCGTTATCCTTGTACAGACCCTCAGGTTGAGGAAGTGGAAGAGGAGAGCCTCCCGTTCTTGCCCTTCCGTCTATGGAGTTCGATCTCCTATTTTCCGATTTCATCAATCCCCTTCGCCCCATGATGAATAAAGAACTGTGTAATGAATAAAAATTCGACCCTGTATTGTATTGTCCTATACTCGACTGCCGAGTTAGGAAATGTGATGTTGTGGTGTGAATGGTTAAGGTTTTAGAGTGTGAGGAAATGTTTAAGTTAAGTTAAGGATAATTGTGATAGGTAGAGGTTCCCAGTTTGGTAATGCATGTCCCCTTTGACATAGCGCCAAGTAGAGATGCAAGGTAAAAATTTTCTTCCCATAGTTTAAGATAGAGTAGCCCAGGAACTGGCAAGAGGTCAGGGGACACAAAGAAGGCAACCCAGATGCACTCAAGGCGACGTACATAGGTGATCCTTCACAATATTTTGATTGTGAGGATCACAAGGAGGGAATGTAGCCACCTAAAATGGACGCTGAGCTACAAAATAAGCCAAGCGCTAAGACTGCAGGGAAACAGGCAGTTTAGCCAGAACAGCAGTCTGCAAAGAAAGCATTTTGCATTCTGCAAGTAGCAGAAACCAGTTTGGGCTCAGGTGAGAAGACCTTAGCTAGGTGCAAATGGCAAAACGCTTTGCATGCTAATGAGGCAATCAGACCTGAACACCCACACAATAGAAACATTTGATTCTGAATGGACACATTTGAATTAAGGCCCAGACATCGAGGCACCAGAAACCTCCAAACAAAAGGGCATAAGAAACGCCCCCCCCCCCATCACGGAGACCCCCTCGCATTGGGGAATTAAAACAGTATCGATGAGGAATTGACCCAATAGATATCCAAAGGTTAAAGCCCGCCCAAGAAGAGGGAAGGACAATGGGATCCCTATAAAAGACAGGGACCTCGTGTTGTCCGGTCTGTTTTATTCCGTGCTCCGGCCCTGACCAAGAACTTGAAGATCCACTCTGACTCCAGCCGTCGAGCACCAGCCACCGAACCGTAAGTGCCAGTACGACGCTCGCTACGCGAACTAAGCCCGCTAGAACCCCCAGTGACCAGAACGCTTGCTGAAGGTTGCAGCCCAAGACCAGGACGAAGGCCTCGCTCCCTGACCTTGCCTGTTCCTGTTAGATAAGTATTCTGATTACTTTAGTTTAGTCATAGCTTAGTCTCTTAGTGTGTGCATGAATATTTATTATAACTGTATAATAAATATTATCGTTTGGACCTTACTAATCGGTGTATCGTCTTTATTACTTTGAACTTGACCTTGGAATACTCGTGACGGTGTCTATACGGCACCTGGCGACTCCTAAGCTGAATAAATACATAGAACAGAGCCTAGTGGTGTTAAGCACTTGGAAGTTAATACACCCCAATAAACGCGTTTTGCCCTCATACCAAAACGTGCAACATTTAGTAGCTTCAGCCATTTTCTTGATATAATGTGGAGTGAATCGAGTTGATTGAAGACTGGCATCTGTGATGGCTGGGGACCTCGGGAGGAGGCAGAGATGGATCATCCACTCAGCACCTCTGGCAGAATATTGTTGCAAATGCTTCAGCCTAGTCTTTTGCACTGATGTGCTGGGCTCCCAATCATTGAGGATGGGGATATTTGTGGAGGTTCGTCCTCCAGTTAGTTATTTAATTGTCCACCATCCACAACTGGATGGGTCAGGACTGCAGAGCTTAGATCGGATCCATTAGTTGCTTAATTGCTTAGCTCTGTCTATTGCATTCTGCTTCTTGGCATGCAAGTAGTCCTGTGTTGTAACTTCATCAGGTTGACATCTCAAGTGGCAGCACGGTGGCGCAGTGGGTTAGCACTGCTGCCTTACGGCGCCAAGGTCCCAGGTTCGATCCCGGCTCTGGGTCACTCTCCGTGTGGAGTTTGCACATTCTCCCCGTGTTTGCGTGGGTTTCGCCCCCACAACCCAAAGATGTACCGGGGTAGCACGGTAGCATGGTGGTTAGCATAAATGCTTCACAGCTCCAGGATCCCAGGTTCGGTTCCCGGCTGGGTCACTGTGCGGAATCTGCACGTCCTCCCCGTGTGTGCGTGGATTTCCTCCGGGTGCTCCGGTTTCCTCCCACAGTCCAAAGATGTGCGGGTTAGGTGGATTGGCCATGCTAAATTGCCCGCAGTGTCCTTAAAAGTAAGGTTAAGGGGGGGTTTTGTTGGGTTACGGGTAAAGGGTGGATACGTGGGGTTGAGTAGGGTGATCATTGCTCGGCACAACATCGAGGGCCGAAGGGCCTGTTCTGTGCTGTACTGCTCTACGTTCTATGTTCAGGGTAGGTGGATTGGCCATGCTAAATTGCCCTTAATTGGAAAAATTTTAATTAGGTACCCTAAATTTAAAAAAAAAGGTTAAGATCTGATTTTTAGGTTTGCCTGGTGCTGTTCCTGACATGCTTTACTGCCATTTTCATTAACAAGTGTTGATCCACAGCTTGATGGTCACGGTACAGTGGCAGATATGCCAGTCCACGATGTTACAGATTGGTGTGTAATTCTGCTGCAGTCAATGACCCACAGTGCCTCATGGACCCCCGTTTTCAAGTTGGTAGATTTCTTCAAAACCTATCCCATTTAGCATGGTAGTAGTGCCACACAATATGGAGGGCATCCTCATGTGAAGACAACACTTTGATGCCACAAGGACTGTGTGGTAGTCACTCCTACTAATAACTGTCATGGACAGATGCATCTGCAATGACTATATTAAGGATGAGGTAAAGTATGTTTTGCCCTTTTAGTTTCCTCACCACTATCCAGTCAAGCAGCTATGCCCTTTAGGGACTTGGCCAGCTTGGTCACGAGTGATGCTACCTACGACTCCTGGTGATGGACATTGAAACCCCCCACCCAGAGTATGTTCTGTGCCCTTGACCCCCTCAGTGCTTCCTCTGGTGGTCTTCAACTTGGAATAGTACTGGTTCATAGGCTGAGTGGGGACTGTAGGTGGCAACCAGCAGGAGGTATCTTTTTCCTTGCCTAATCTGATGCTGTGAGACTTCATGGGGTCCTGAGTCTATGTGGAGAACTACCAAGGCAACCCACTCCTGAGTGCATTCCATTGTGTCACCACCTCTGGTGGGTCTGTTGGTGGGACAAGACATATGCAGGGATGAAGTTGTCAGTGTTGAATCTGTACAATTCAGATTCTTCAATCAGCTCCTTAATTAAAGTTCACCCAGATGTCTTTATTTATGGGGCTGGTTTAGCACACTGGGCTAAATCACTGGCTTTTAAAGCAGACCAAGGCAGGCCAGCAGCACGGTTCAATTCCCATACCAGCCTCCCCAAACAGGCATTGGAATGTGGCGACTAGTGGCTTTTCACAGTAACTTAATTGAAGCCTACTCGTGACAATAAGCGATATTCATTCATTATGAGTTGAACAAAGTATGGATACGGACAGTGACCCAGAGTTGGGATCAAACCTGGGACCTCGGTGCCATGAGGCAGCAGTACGAACCCCTGTGCTACCGTGCCACCCCAAAGTATCCAGATTTGCCTGCTCTCTGGTTGGTTCCACAACATATTGTTCCAAGAAACAATCTCTAATATATTCAACAATTCCTCCCTTGAGGCTACCCTTGCCAATTTGGTTAATCCAGTCTATGTGCACAGACCACAGTATTTCCTGGTTCATACAGTATCCCACTGCAGAACTACTGGTTGGGGACCTACAGGTTACTCTTACTGTTGCTATTTCATATTTTTACGCAGACCGATTCCACACCTTGATCTCCAGTGCTTGCATCATTTCCCATTACAGCACTGGTCCATTTCTCCACCAGCAAAGCTACCTTTTCCTTTCAGACTATCTTGACACAATACTGAGTACCCTTGGATATTCAATTCTCAGACCTGGGCTCCTTGTAATGATGTCTCATCAATCACCGCCAAATTATACCCTTTTGTCTCTATTTGCCATTAACTTATTAATTTTGTTCTGAGCGGGGACTTCCAGTGGCAACCATGCTGTGAATGGTTGCACATTTGGCTGCTCCAACTCGGGGTATTTTTTTTGGTCCTTTTCCCAGTTTGCCATGCGGATGTTTTGGAGAAAAACGGTGCAGAGGTGGTGGAGGAAAGCTACACACCACTGGTGAGGTCAGTGGATGGATCCGCGGCCCAGAAGTGGATCTAGAAGAAAGGAATTGCAGGAGCAAGAAACTCTTCGTGCGACACAGGGGACAGTGGTGGAGGGCAGAGGGTCGGCCCTACCAGTCAAATGGTCAAAGGGGCAGTTGGTGGACTTTCCAAACGAAAAGTTCAGCCAACAGATGAGGGAGGCTCAGGAGGACCTGGCGAAGGTGGGAGACCTGCTGAAAGCTGGGATTGACCGTGTGGAACTGAGGCTGGAGACCCAGAGGCAGGCGACCCAGAAGGTGGGGGAGGCAGTCGGGGAGCACGAGGAGCAGCTTACCTCATTGGTGGTCGAAGTTGGGATGCTGAGGGAGACCCAGAAATGGCTCAAGGAGAAAGTGGAGGATTTGAAGAACCGCTCCTGGAGGCAGAATCTGAGAATAGTGGGGAGGCCGGAGGGCATCGAGGGGGCGGACGCAGGTATTTATATAGCCAAGACGTTGGAGAAGCTAATGGGGGAGGGGGCCTTCAACCGGCCTCTGGAGGTGCTTAAGAGGAAGCAGCAGGCGAATGAGCCGCCGAGCGATGGTGGTGATGCTAACCAGTTCTTGGACAAAGAAAATATCTTGCGGTGGGCCAGGCAGACAAGAAGATGTACCTCAGAAGGCAACAATCTTCGGGTGTATCAGGACCTGGGCGCGGAACTGCCAAAAGAGAGAGCCGGATTCAACAGGGTCAAGGCTGCCCTCTTTAAGAAGGGTGTGAAGTTATGGATGCTGTACCCGGCTCACCCTTGGGTGACCCACAACAGCCGTGAATACTATTCACGGAGGAGGCAATGGAGGTTGAGAACTGTCAGGAGAGGGAGGACACTGAATGTTGGAGGAAATATGAGGTGGTTTTGGTGTTCTTTTTTGGGTGATGCCAGGGGAGGACCTCTCTTTTCTTAGGGGCTATTTCATGCTTTCGTGGGATTCTATGGTGGGAGGCTGGAGGACGGGGGAGGGCAAGTGCACTTTTTTTTGTCTTTTCATTGTTATTGTTGTTTGCACTATGGAAGAGTGCGAGTGGGGGAGGGGAATCAGTGGGGGGGGGGGGGTGGGGGGGGGGGGGGGGGGGGGGGAGAGATAGGATGCTTGGCGCCATGAGCCAGGCTAGTTGGGTGAACTGGTTCATGGGAGCGTAGTGGGGGTCGATCAGGTGGTTAGAGTTTTAGCGGGGTTGGGATTATTTTGTTTAGGGGAGGGGGGACTGCTGTCGGGGGTTGGACGGTTGATGTGCAATAAGTAGGAAGTTGGGCATGATGGATATCTGAGGGCGGGCCAGGTGGGTTGCGTACTCGAGCTGGGGGCTTCTCAAAATGGGGTATTGGTTGATTGGCGAGGGGTGCGGGGGAGGGTGCCCCACAACCAGGCTGGTCACATGGAATGTGAGAGGGCTGAATGGGCTAGTCAAACGGTCGTGTGTTCGTACACCTGAGAGTTTAAAGGCAGATGTGGTATTTCTACAAGATTGGCGACCAGATTAGGCTGAAGAAGAGGTGGGCTGGACAAGTTTTTCACTTGAGGTTGGATATGAAGGCACAGGGAGTGGAGGCTCTAATAAACAAGTGGGAACATAGTGGAACACCCGTCATCTTCACCAACTGCACCCGTCCAGCCAGTGACAACGGGAGCGCATCCCATCTCCTAAAGTCCCCCTTCATCTGCTCCACCAACTGAGCCAAATTCAGCTTGTGCAGCTGCTCCCACCCCAACGCCACCCGAATACCCAGATATCGAAAGTTCCCCCCATCACTCTAAATGGCAACTCCCCCAACCTCCTCTCCTGCCCCCTTGTTTGAATTGGAAAAACCTTGCTCTTTCCCATATTCATTTTGTACCCCGAGAACAGGCCGAATTCCTCCAAAATCCTCAATCTCCCCAACACCTTCCAACGGGTTCAAAATATAAAGCAAGTCACCCACGTACAGCGCAATCCTATGCTCCACCGCCCCATACTATCCCCTTCCATCCCCTTGATGCCTTCCGCAACATTGCCAAAGGCAAAAAGCAATGGGGAGAGTGGACATCCCTGCCTCGTCCCCCGATGCAGCCTGAAATATTCCGAGCTCACCTGCTTCATCCGCACACTTGCTACCAGTGCCTGGTACAATAACCGGACCAAATCTGCAAACCCCTGCCCAAACCGCCCCAATACCTCCCACTCCATCGGGTCGAAGACCTTCTCTGTATCCATGGCGACCATCACATCGTCCCTCCGGGGGCATCATTATAACATTCAACAGCCTCCTGATGTTGGCCGACTGATGCTTCCCCTTAACAAAGCCCGTCTGGTCTTCCTCCATCACCCTCAGTACACAGTCCTCAGTCCTTTTGGCCAACATCTTGGCCAGTAACTTGGCATCCACGTTTAACAGTGAAATTGGCCTGTGGGACTCACATTGCTCCAGATCCTTGTCTCTCTTTAAAATTAAGGAGATCAAGGCCTGCTCTTCGCCTCATTGAACACTCTTACCAGCAGAGGCCCCAGGTCCCCCCCAAAAACCTTTTGAAAAATTTCACTGAAAACCCGTCTGGGACTGGAGCCTTCCCCACCCCCATACCCTGCACCAGCCCAATGGGGGCTCCCAGTCCCTCCACCAAGTCAGCTTCCACCCTCAGGGACTCCAACCCCTCCAAAAAACACCTCATTCCCTCCACCCTGGCTGGGGGCTCCGACTCCTACAGCCTCCTATAAAAATGCCCAAACACCCCATTCATCCCCACTGGGTCCATGACCACCTTCCCTCCCCTATCCTTCACCTTGCTGCCTCCTGCTTCTTCAATTGATGTGCCAACATCCTACTCCCCTTTTCACCATATTCATAAATTGCCCCTTAGCTCTCCTCAACTGCCGTACTGCCTTACCCATGGATTAGAACCCAAACCCCATCTTAGTTTCTGCTGCTACCTCACCAAGCCTGCCTTCGGGGCCTCAGAATACGTCCTATCCACCCGCTAGATCTCATCCACTAATCTCGCCATCTCCGTCCGCTGTCTTATCCCTGTGTGCCGATATCGATATGAACTACCCCCTCAATACCACTTTCAGTGCCTCCCTCAGGGTGGCGGCCGCAACCTCACCCGTGACATTCAGCTTCATATATCCCTGAATGGCAACCCTCACCTCCTCTCAAACCTCATCTCCCAACAGCCCCAACGATCCAACCTCCACTGCGGGCGTTGTACCCCGCACCCCCACCCTCCCTAATTCTCCTGCAAATCCACCCAATGTGGCGCATGGACCGACACTACAATTGCAAAATACTCCAGACCGACCACTCCCACCAACAATGTCTTATCCAACAAACAAGAGTCGATCAGAGTGTACACTCTGTGCACATGGAAAAAAAATAAGCATTCCTTCACCCTCGGCTTCCCAAACCGCCAAGGATCCACTCCCCCATGCGATCTATAACCCCCCCCACCAAGTTCTTTTACCACCGTCGATACTCTCCCCGACCAATCCAACTTTGGCTCCAAATCGGTGTTAAAATCCCCTCCCATTATCAACCGCTGCAAGTCCAGGTCTGGGATCTTCCCCAGCACCCGCCTCATGAACTCTACATTGTCCCAGTTCGGGGCATACACATTCACCAATACCACAGGCATCCCCTCCAATTTACCACTCACCATAACGAACCTCCCCCTGGAGTCCGCCACTATGCTCCCCACTTCAAAAGCTACCCGTTTATTTATTAATACCGCCTGCCCCCTCATCTTCAAATCCAATCCAGAATGAAATAACTGCCCCACCCATCCTTTCCTAAGCCTAGTTTGATCCCCAATTTTTACATGCGTTTCTTGTAGAAATGCCACGTTCGCCTTCAGGCTCCTTAGATGCGGAACACGTGAGCCCTCTTGACTGGCCCAATTCTGGCCAGCCTCCACCACGTGTGCCCTCAGGCCCGCCCTCGGATGTCCCCCATCATCGACCCCTCCCATACCATATTTCAAAAGCCTCTCCCGTCAGCAGTCCCTTCCCCCACAAAATAATAATGAACCCCCATCAACATGAACCACCAGCTAACGCCCCACTGGTTTTCTGTGAACTCGCCTGGCAACGCCAGCACATGGAGCCTAGCATCCTATCCCCTACTGATTCCTCCTCCTCCTCTTCCCCCCCCCCCCCCCCCCCCCCCCCCCCCCCCCCCCCTTCCCCCAACCACTCAAACACTATCCCGGTGCAAACAACACCAAAATTCAAAAACCAAAAACAAAGAAAGGAGCAACCATCCATCCTCCCACAGAAAAACACAGGACAATGGTCCCCCAAAGAAAAAAAGAACACCTACACCAAAGTCAACGTCCTCCTGCAAGTGCATTGTCCCTCAAACTCCATCGCTTCCTCTGGCGTCCCAAAGTAATTTTCTCCGCCATTGTAGGTTACCCACAGGCACACCGGGTACAGCATTCCAAATTTCACCTCTAGAGGGCAGCCTTCACCTTTTTGAACTCCCTCTTTTCTCTTGGCCAGCTCCACAACCAGGTCCTGGCACGCTCGAAGCTCACTGCCCTCCCAGGTATATCATCTAGTCTGCCTGGCCCACCTCAGGATCCACTCCTTGTCCAGGAACCGGTGCAGGCGCACCACCATCGCCCTCGGCGGCTCATTCCCCTGCGGCTTCCTCACCTGCGCCCTGTGCGCCCGGTCCACTTCCAAGGGTCGTTCGAAGACCTCCCTCTCTCGGCAACTTCTCGAACATTCTGACCACGTATGAGACTGCATCCGCTCCCTCGCTGTCCCCTGGCAGCCCAAAGATCCTCAGATTCTGCCTCTGGGACCGGTTCTCCAAATCCTCCACCTTCTCCTGTAGCCGTCTCTGAGCATCCCGCATCACCCCCATCTCGGTCACCATCGAGGTGAGCTGCTCCTCGTGCTCCCCCACCATCTCCTCCACCTTCTGGATCGCCTGGCTCTGAGACTCTAGCCTAAACTTAACGTGATCGATCCCCGCCTTAATCGGATCCACCGGCCTCGCCAGGTCCTCCAGCGTCTCCTCTCTCTGCTGGGTGAACTTCTCGTTTAAGAAGTTGTTCAGCTGCTCCATAGACCAGAGATGTTCGGGCCGGTTCTTTACCTTCTGACATCTTCCTCTGTCGCAGGTACAGTTTCTCGCTCCAACTGCACCTTTTGCTTAAAATTACTCCTGGTTCAAGAATTCATCCATCGGTGGAACACTCTCTCCTTCCACCACTCCGGCACCTTTTTTCTTTCACAAATCTACCAGTTAGAACATAGAACATAGAACAGTACAGCACAGAACAGGCCCTTCGGCCCTCGATGTTGTGCCGAACAATGATCAACCTACTTTAAACCCACGTAACCCGTATACCCGTAACCCAACAATCCCCCCATTAACCTTACACTACGGGCAATTTAGCATGGCCAATCCACCTAACCCGCACATCTTTGGACTGTGGGAGGAAACCGGAGCACCCGGAGGAAACCCACGCACACACAGGGAGGACGTGCAGACTCCACACAGACAGTGACCCAGCCGGGAATCGAACCTGGGACCCTGGAGCTGTGAAGCATTGATGCTAACCACCATGCTACCGTGAGGCCCCCTAAGTTAGCTGGGGAAAAGGTCCAAAAACACCGCCACAAGCGTGAGCCACGAAATGTGCGACCACTCACACCATGGCAACCACCAGAAGTCAAATAAAGTAGTTTCTTATTTACACAGCTTTTTACATGTGGTTTCCCCCGCCTGCCCTCTCCCCTTGTTGGTGGCTTAATATCCCTCTTTGTGGTGCCTTCTGCCTTTGGTGCTACACACTGCGTTCCGTTTTTTTCTGTTGGGGTCTTTAGTTTTTTGACGTTGGTTGGGGAAGGGCTGCGTGGCCCCTCCTCTCCTTTTACCCAGTGTTCCACTGTGTGGCCCTCTTGGATTCCCTTCTCCCCTTCCCCATCTCCACCTTTCTCTTGCGTGTGTCTTCCCTGGTCTTCCTCCCCCCTTCTTCCCCGAGATGCTGTTGGCCTCGAACAGTCTTGGAACAGGCTGAGGAATGGCCTCCACGCTTTGTGGATTCCCTCATCCGACCCTCAGATGGTGTACCTGATCTTCCCCAGGTAGAGAAATTCTGCCATGTCTGCCAGCTAATCTGCCGCTGTGGGTGGTGCTGGGGGGCGATTCGGTAAGCAAAAGCTAAGCTTTTTAGTTGTTGACCTCAGATAGGAAGAATGTTGGAGAGGAACACCTTTTAAGTACAAAGTAGAAAGCCTGACATTGAGTGTTTCCAGCATTATCTTAGAGATTTCCAGAATTTACAGTAATCTTCTATATTTATATATGTTGTGTCACTACCGCTTTTCACTTGATTAATAAATTTGTTTGGCAGTTGAAAAAATATTTTTATTCTGAGTGCTTGTGCATTTATTTAAAAAACAAATATTCACCATATTTTCATCATTTTTGCCATACGAAGAAAACAAAACCAGAACATCAATGTAAAACCTAAAACATACTCATTAAACAAAAGTGAAAATAAACCCCCCTCCCTCACCCCCTTAGCTTTCAACTGCAACCAACTCCCTAAAGAACATAGTAAACAAACCCCAACAATCGTACAACCCCTCCTTCAACCCAAACCATCTTCAGGGTCAAAAACTCAATCAGGCCCCCCCGCCGTGCCGAGGCACAGGGCGGAGAAGCTGACCTCCACCCCAATAAGGCCCACTTACAAGCGAACAGCGAGGCAAAGGTTAAACTGTCTGCCCCCGCACCCGCCTGCAACTCGGACTGGTCCAACACCCTGAAAATGGCCTCTAGGGGACCAGACTCCACACCCATAAGTAAAAGCCAGAGATTGTGCTAAATGCCTCTCCAGCTTCAGGGAGGACCAAAACATATGCACATGGTTTGCATGACCCCTCCCACATTGTTCACAGATATCCTCCACCCCCTCAAACAACCGGCTCATCTTGGATTTTTTGAGGGCGGCCAAAACACAACCTTCAATTGTATCAGTCCCAACCTTGCAAGCGAAGTTAAGGCGTTCACACTTCGCAGCACCTCACACTACAGCTCATCTTCCACCGCACCCCCCCCCCCCCCTCCCACCACCAGCAGCTGCTCTTTCCGTTTCACCTTAACCCCCTCCATGGGTACCCTATCTTCCTCCAGGACCCTCCCATAGATCGCTGACACAACCCCCTTCTCTCCTTTTAGATTGGCTTTTTAATTCCAGATTTATTAACCAAATTTAAATTCCACCAGCTGCCATGGTAGGATTTAAACCTGTGTCCCCAGAGCATTAACCTGGGCCTCTGGATTACCAGTCCAGTGATATTACCTTTATTTTGCTGACCACATCCCATATCCTCAGATTCTCTGAGGCACCTCAAACATCCACAACTCTCTGGGCTACAAAATTCCAAAGATTCACAACACTTTTGAGTGAAGAAATTTCTGCTCATCCCAGTCCTCAATAGGTGACCTCTTGCCCTGAGACATTGCCCCATGTTCTAGATTTCTCAGCCAGGGGAAATAACCTCTTGGTATCTACCCTGTCAAACCCCTTCAGTCTTGTATGTTCAAATGAGATCACCTCCATTTCTTCTAAACACATGAGACAACAGGAGAATTTACTCAGCCTCATCATAGGGTGATTTTCTAATTCCAGTGAACAAGTAGTGAACCTTCGCTGCACTGTCTCCAGTGAAAATACATCCTTTCTTAAATACGGAGACCAAAAACTGCACACGATACCCCAGGTGTGATCTCACCCAAGCCTTGTATTAATAATACTTCCTTATTTTTTCATATTCCTCGCAATGAGGCACACATGCCATTTGCTTTCTGAATTGCTTGATGTACCTGCATGCTACCTCAGTTCCTTGTATGAAGACACCCAAATTTCTCTCAACATTTTTTAAAATTTAAGGTACCCAATTCTTTTCCTTTCCAATTGAGGGGCAATTTAGTGTGGCCAACTCACCTACCCTGCACATCTTTGGGTTGTGGGGGGTGAGACCCACACAGACACTAGTGCTTTGCTATTCTTACCACAAAAGTGAATAACTGCACACTTCCCCACACTATACTCCATCTGCCACCTTGTTGCTCATTCACTTATCTTGTCTATACCTTTATATCGTCAGAAAACTCCTGATACATTACTCTGCCTCTTCATCCAAGTGATTTACCAATTGTAAATAGCTGAGGTCCCAGCACTGATTCCTTGTGACACTTCACATGTCACAGCCTGCCATTCATGACTGCTCTTTGCTTCTGTCCATGAACCAATCCTCTGTATATTACCCCCAGCCCATGAGCCTGCATCATGCCTATTTACATTTTATGGGGCATCTTATAGAATGCCTTTCGGAAATGAAGCTATACATCTACTGGTTCCACTTATCTACACTACTAGCTACACCCTTAAAAAACTCAAATACATTTTCCATACATGATATCCTTTTTGGATAAATTGCACAGCTCAGTCACTTACCAGATGAACCGACTGGGGAAGAAATGATAAAATCCTATCCAATATAAATATGCTTGATCTCCTTTGAAAATCTATTTGTTCCTTTTGTGTGAAGATCTAGGTGAATCAGCCTATCCTCATCTACAGACACACCATCATGTACGGTACAAGGCAGCCATTTAGCCCACTGAATCCATGCAAGCTCTGACCAATAATCCAGCCAATCCCATTTTTCCGCTCTATCCATGCAGTTTTTCTTTCAAGTGCCCATCTAATTTCCTTTTGAAATCATTGATCATCTCTGCTATACCACTCTCATGGGCAGCTGCCCCAGGTCATTACAGTGCATAAGAAAGTTATTTCTCACTTTCACTGGGCAGCACGGTAGCATTGTGGATAGCACAATTGCTTCACAGCTCCAGGGTCCCAGGTTCGATTCCGGCTTGGGTCACTGTCTGTGCAGAGTCTGCACATCCTCCCTGTGTGTGCATGGGTTTCCTCCGGTTTCCTCCCACAGTCACAAAGATGTGCAGGTTAGGTGGATTGGCCATGATAAATTGCTCTTAGTGTCCAAAATTGCCCTTAGTGTTGGGTGGGGTTACTGGGTTATGGGGATAGGGTGGAGGTGTTGACCTTGGGTAGGGTGCTCTTTACAAGAGCCGGTGCAGACTCGATGGGCTGAATGGCCTCCTTCTGCACTGTAAATTCTATGATCAAATTCTATGATCTCATTCCCAAAATCTTAAGTTTGTGTCCCCTAGTCCTGAGAAACATAGAAAATAGCAGGCGGAGGCCATTCGGCTCTCCGAGCCTGCTCCGCCATTCATTATGATCATGGCTGATCATTAAGTTCAATACTCTGATGCTGTCTTCCCCCATATCCCTTTAGACTTGTCATCACAATTAAGATTCAGGAACTGCTTGCGCATTCAATCATATATTTTACAGTGCAGGAGGCCATTCGGCCCATCGAGTCTGCACCAGCCCTTGGAAAGAGCACCCTACTTTAGCCCACACCTGCACCCTATCCCCATCTAACGTTTCTGGACACAGAGGGCAATTTAGCATGGCCAATCCACCTAACCTGCAGATCTTTAATCCAAGTCAAACCTTGTAGCATCAGCTAATGGAAACAATTTTTCCTTGTCTACCTTACCTAAAACTTCCATATTTTTGTATATCTCTAACAAATCTCCCCACCATTTCCTTTGCTCCCAAATTAACCCCAGCATCTCCAATCTGATATTGTACGTGAATTCCTTCATTCCTGGAACCATTGCTGTAAAGCTCCTCTGCACCCTCTAAAGGACCTTCACTTCCTTCCTAAAATGCAATGGTCAGAACTGGACACATTGATCTAAACATGAGAGTCCAGTACAGCTAACTTTATTCGATTCCCAGTTGTGACCTAAGCAGACGTTTATAAAGGATCAGCATAACTTCTCTGGTTTTGTACTCCGTACTTCCATTCATGAACCCCGCAGATTCCATATGCTTTGCTGCCAACTCTCTCAACGTATCTATTGTCAAAGATCGTGTATATGCACGCACGCCCATGTCCCTGCACTCTTGAATTGTGCAATTAAGTTGAGATTGCCTCTTCTTATTCCTTCTTCCAAAATGCATCACCTGCCACACTTGTCAATCTAAAAGTTCATCTGCCATTTGTTTGCCCACTTTGCTACCCTATGTCTTGTTGCAGTCGATAAGTATCATCCTTGCTGTTTGCCACTTCTCCAAGTTTGATATCAGCAAATTTTGGAATTTTACTCTGCATTGTCTTACAGCGCCAGGGACCTGGGTTCAATTCCGGCTTCGGGTGACCATCTGTGTGGACTTTGTACGTTCTCCCAATGTCTGCGTGTGCTTCCTCCAGGTGCTCCGGTTTCTTCCCACAATCCAAAGGTGTGCAGGTTAGGTGGACTGGCAATTCTAAATTGCCCCTAGGTTAGATGGGGTTATTAGGTCACGGGGATAGGGTAGGGGCCTGACCCTACGTGGGGTGTCCTTTCACAGGGTTGGTGCACTTGATGGGTCAAATGGTCTCCTTTTGCACTGTAGGGATTCTATGATTCTAATATCCAAGTCATTTACATATATCAAAGCAGTGGTCCCGATACTGACCCTGGAAGAACATCATTGTTTACCATTGTCCAGTCTGAAAAATGACCATTTACCTGAACCCGCTGTTTTCTTTCCTTAATGTTTTTATCCCCAAACTAACACTGATCCTTTTATGCCATGAACCACAATTTTGTTAACCAGCCTTATAATGTGGTACAAAAATGGACAACTGGCACCTCCTGGATGATGTCATTGTATGAACCAAGATCAAGGTCATGTCTGTATTACTTGATCCATACAGGAACCGGTGCCTGCTGGACAGATCATGAATTTGTTGATTGGTAACGAACATCCACCTAGCACCAAGGCATCAGGAGATCCAAAAGTCCAAGAGGAATAAGATTAATGTGTCAGCCCTAAAGTAGCCCGACTGAAGAGTGAAATTCCAAGTTCAGCTTAGAACCAATGTGGAAAATCTTCAAATTTACAACTCAACTTCAGAATAGCGGGATCAAATAAAGTCAGCTGTACTAGACTCTCATGTTTAGACCAATGGGTTCAGGCATCATTGTCACCAGGGCTGGCGACACAAAAACTATGCTGAAATACGTGAGCTCCTGGAACAAAAACAAGCAGCTTTCAATGCCTGGCACAACAACCCAAGGTTGCCCGTCAAGAAGGCAGCTTTGCAACAGTTCAAGGTTGATACCAAAAGACAACTCTGGAAGATAAAGGCCAAGTTGTCAGAAGAGAAAGCCCGAGAGATCCAACAATAGGTTGACCATCATGATGTGAAGAAGCTTTATTGAACCTTCCAGGGACATCCATACACCAATACCATATGGACAAAATCCTCATCGCTCACAGGGTGGTGTTTCCATTTTTAAAGATGACTATGCCATTGGTCAATCCTGGAAAGCACATTTTTAACAATTTCCCAACTGTTAATTTAGTGGCAGCGGATACTCTCCAGGTTATCCTCCGGTGGCAGAATCCATGGGTGAATCACCATTAATGGAGAGCTGCAAAAAACAATCAAACAGATGAAAAATAAAGACTTTGGCCCTGATAATCTTCCAGCCAAGATCTTCAAAAGTGGTGGGCTTTTGCTAACATCAAGACTCATCCTACAGATCTCCCCACCCTCAAGAACGCAACTATTGTAACCATCCTCAAGAAGGGAAAATAAACCATGCTGTGAAACCATTGAGGTATTTGCCACTTGCCCACATTAGGGAAAAATCCAACACAAAATCTCCTGGATCACCTACTTCCTCCGGCTGAGAAATTCTTCCAGGAGTACCAGCTTTAGACTTTCCAGGGCAACCTTCGATAAGGTCTTTGTTGCCAGCTAAATTCAATGTGGAGAACAAAACCAGGAACTCTTCACTGCATTCATTGACCTGACCAAAGCATTTAACTCCATAAATCATGAGGTTCTGTGGAGGCACCAAAGATTTGGAGGTCAAGAAACCTTTTCACAATCCTGCAATTGCTTTACGATGACATGACTGCAACTGTACGAAGGTCTAGAACAGGTGCTTTCAAAATACAAACCAGTGTCAAGCAGGCTGTTTTATAGCCCCCAACACTCTACTGACAGTGGCTATTCACCTCAAACTGCCCTCTGGTGGGAATCTTAAATGCCACCTTGATGGAAAACTCTTTAATCTCAGTTGTCTACATGCCAAAATTAAACTGACAACTGGAGACATCCATGGTCTGTTGTGGATAATGTCATGATATGCAGACACACACCATGATATACAGGCAGGCACAGACAAGCAGCTAATGGACACAGAACAGGACATGAACAATAAGCAGGCAGGACACTCAGGGGTGGGATCTGACTATAAAAGACACGAGGCACTCACACTCTGCCTCTTTCCACTGATGAACATCTAGAGAGTCAGTCAAGTGTGTTGTTACAATCTAACACCACCACCACGTGGCTAAGAGCTAGTCTGGTTCAGTAAGATAGAGTAACCACACTTAAGTTAGCAGAGTTGAACTCACAGAGAACTGTGCTCAATAAACCCGATCGAACTAACTTCAAGGTCTGGAGTATATTTTTGATCTAAGCTGCATCCAGTGTTACACCAGTATACCTAATACATGATACCAGGAGACTACTAATTTAAGGTGGCTTACCTCAGTTCACTCCATGACGACCAGCAACTGTAACCCGGCACCATGGAGAAGATTCAGGCTCCTCACCAGCTCAGGACCTCCTGCAATCTCAGTGCCAACTGGCAGACATTCAAGCAAAAGTTTCTGCTGTACATCGCAGCCTCAGACCTTAAGGGCACGTCTCATACAAGAAAGATTGCGCTTCTCCTCTCAACACCGGGTGATCAAGCCATCCAACTCTTCAACGCGTTTAACTTCACCGAAGGCCAGGACATGACAAAGTTTCAGACCATCCTGGACAAGTTCGATAGTCACTGTGAAGTGGAGACCAATGAAATCTTCGAGCGCTACATATTCGAACAATGTCTTCAAGGTAAACATGAATCTTTCAATGCCTTCTTAACTAACCTCCACCTGCTAGCGCTGTCCTGCAACTTTGGTGATATTGCTGACTCCATGATCAGGGACCAAATCGTGTTTGGAGTTCACTCTGATCCTCAGAGAGCAGCTCTTAAAAATCAAGCATATGACCCTGCCAGTTGTGATTGAAACATGTACAGTGCACGAGCACACAATAAATAAATAAATAAATAAAATCGCTATTCCCAATACTAATGGGCTGAAAATGAGAAACTTGCCTCCCACGAGGCAGAGAGTGTGCAGGCCACCTCCCGATGCAGCGCCTCAACATTGAAGACAGCGGCCATCTCGCGCACTTTTCCCGGAGCCCCACGCATACGCGATGCGAACGGGATAACGAAGCCAACACGCACACTGCACAGGTGCAGACGTCTGCCGACCACACTGTGCATGTGCGACGATGTACACGCCGACGTCATGACGTGCCCAAACTGCGGCAACACCCACTTAAAGGGGCACTGCCCTGCAAGAGGCAGGCGATGTTTAAACTGTGGGAAGCCTGGACACTATGCAGCCTTGTGCAGGTCTGCACCACCAGTCAGAGGCCAGTGGTCCCAATTCAGATGATGGCGTGTCCAGAATGGGCAACGATAATTACAGGATTCTGATCCTGGCAGTACAACGGATCCAGAGGCCGAGTGCCTGGAGTCCGCCTACCTAGTGGGCATCATTACCACACGTGAACATGCCACACCTAACTCATCTCGCATTCAGTCCACACTCGCTGTGGATTCGGAGGACGAATGGCGTGCGGTGATGCAGGTCAACTGCTGCTCCATCCAGTTCAAGCTGGACACAGGTGCTTCTGCCAACCTCCTCTCACAGGCAGACTTCAAACGCATAAAGAAGCCCCCCCCCCCCCCCCCCCCCCCCCAAGGTCCTTCCAGCAGCCTGCCAGCTCCTGGACTATAACAGTAATGCCATCACGGCACTGGGGTCCTGCCATCTACCCGTCTCCAACCGGAGTACCCATGCACGGCTAAGGTTTGAAATTGTCAAGCCGGACAGGGCATCCCTACTGGGCGCGCATGCCTGCAAAAAGCTAAACCTGGTGCAGCGGGTTTATTCAACGACATCCTCCAACGTGGATCTTCAAGCTGGCATTGACGACATCCTCGCTCAGTATCCAGATGTGTTTGACGGGATGGGCACTTTGCCATATCGGTACAAGATTCTACTGCGACCTGATGCCAAGCCAGTGGTCCATGCACCACGCCGGGTCCCGGCTCCGCTGAAGGAGCAGCTCAAGGAGCTGCAGCAGCAGGGGATCATTTCCAGGGTTACTGGACCGACTGACTGGGTCAGCTCGATGGTGTGCGTTAAAAAACCCTCTGGAGACCTGCGCGTCTCCATTGATCCCAAGGATCTCAACCAGAATATAATACTTGAACACTACCCCATCCCGAAGCGGGAGGAACTCACCAGTGAGATGGCACATGCAAGTTAGATGCATCACATGGATTCTGGCAAATCCAGCTGAATGAGTCCAGCAGAAGGCTCTGCACCTTCAACACACAGTTTGGCAGGTATTTCTATAACTGTATGCCGTTCGGCATCGGAGATATTTCATCGCATCATGGAGCAGATGATGGAGGGCATCGAAGGGATTCGTGTGCACGTGGACGACGTCATCATATGGTCCAGTACCCCTGGGCAGCATGTTTGCCATCTCCAGCAGATATTCCGCTGTGTCCATGCCAATGGCCTGAAGCTGAACATGGCCAAATGTTGCTTTGGCATGTCGACATTCAAGTTCCTAGGAGACCAGATCTCGCAGCAGGGCATGTGCCCCGACAGACAAGGTCAAGGCCATCACAGCCGTGAAGGTCCCGGAAGACAAGGCGGCGGTATTGCGCTTCCTGGGCATGGTCAATTTTCTGGGCAAGTTCATCCCAAACATGGCCTCACACACCACGGCCCTACAAAACCTGGTGAAGAAGTCCACTGCCTTCAAGTGGAAGGCGGCCCATCAGGCAGAGTGGTTGGAGCTGAAAGCCAAGCTCACCACTGCATCTGTATTGGCATTTTTCGACCCAGACAGGGAAACAAAAATCTCGACAGATACGAGCCAGGATGGCATCGGTGCAGTCCTGCTGGAACTCTATGATACCTTATCCTGGGCACCGGTTGCCTACGCATCAAGGGCAATAACACCTACCGAACAAAGGAATGCTCAAATAGAGAAGTAATGCCTCGACCTCCTCACGGGCATTCTCAAGTTTCACGACTATGTCTACGGCCTGCTAACATTCACAGTCGTGACGGATCACAGGCCCCTGGTCCACATTATCCACAAGGACCTTAATGTGGATAATAAGGCCTCAGTTGCAGCACATCCTCCTCAAACTCAGAAGGTACGACTTTGACCTGGTCTACACACCTGGCAACGAGCTCATCATTGCCGATACACTGTCCTGCTCCATTACCGTGCCTAGTGAACCTCTGAAGGTCGTCCGGCACATTGAGTCACAGGTGCAGCTGTGTGCTAGCATCCACCCGGCATCTGATGAGAAGGTGATTCGGAGTCAGCCAAAGACCCCCTCTTGCAGAATGTTACGCAACACCTAGCCAATGGCTGGCAAAAGGGCAGTGCCCTCAATTTTTCAATCTAAAGGATAACCTGATGGTGGTTGATGGTATCCTCCGCAAATTGGACCGGATTGTAATGCCACACAGTCTCCAGAGCTTGGTGCTCCGTCAAATCCATGAGGGCCACCTAGGTGCGGAAAAGTGCAGACGCAGAGCTAGGCAGACTGTCTACTGGCCCGGGATTAGCCAGGGCATCGCGAACATGGTCCTTAACTGTGCGACCTGTCAACGCTTCCAGCCAGCGCAGAGTAAGGAGACACTTGAGCAGCAAGAAATCAAAACCTCTCCATGGTCCAAGGTTGGCATCGACCTCTTTCATGCAACGGTTGTGATTACGTGTTAATCATTGATTATTTTTTCAATTACCCTGAAGTCGTGAAGCTCTCAGACATCACATCTCGGACCGTCATCAAGGCCTGTCAGGAGACGTTCTCCAGGAACGGTATCCCTCTCACTGTCATGAGTGGCAATGGCCCATGCTTCAGCAGCCATGAATGGTCTCTGTTTGCCCAGTCGTATCAGTTCAAACACGTCACTTTCAGCCCACACGCAGTCAAACGGAAAGTTGAGAAAGGGGTGCAGGTAGTGAAGCAGCTCATCTGCAAGGCCGTGGTTCCTGCATCTGTCATTCACCTTACGTTGCTTGCGTACAGGGCGACCCCACTGTCCACTGGCATGTCGCTGGCTCAACTCCTGATGAACAGCGACCTGCGAACGACACTTCCAGCCATACACTTGCCTGACCTGAATCACCTCCCAGTGCTGCAGAAGGTGCTCATGCCACCGATTTGCCAGTGTTATCCCCATCAGACACTGTTCGTGTCAAGATCCCTGATGGAGGCTGGTCAGCTCCAGCTGTCGTTGTTCGACTGGCTGCCCCCCACTCGTATGTTGTGCGTCTGGCTGATGGTTCTGTTGTGCGACGAAACAGATGGGCATTGCGCAAAGTTGCCTGCCCGCAACTACATTCTTCTCAGTTTCCTTCTGTTGTTTTGCCACCTCCTGATACTTCGACACACAAGGCCACCAGTCAGGCTTCAATCCCGCCCATCAAGACGCTGTCGTCTCCACCACCACCTCTCCGGCGGTCGACCAGGATCAGACGCAAGCCACAGAGGCTGGACTTATGAACGTTTGTTCTGTTTGCTTTGTTCTGTGTTCTTGCATTAGACAGCTGTTTTCACATGCACATATCTTCACATCCACTGCATGTATATATGTTAATATTGGCCTATTCTTGTAAATACATTCACATAGGTCATCCAAACATTAAAAAAGGGGAAATATCATGATATGCAGACACACACAATGATATACAGGCAGGCAGCTAATGGACACAGAACAGGACATGACCAATAAGCAGGCAGGAGACTCAGGGGTGGGATCTGACTATAAAAGACGAGGCACTCACACTCTGCCTCTTTCCACTGATGAACAGCTGGAGAGTCAGTCAAGTGTGTTGTTGCAATCTCACACCTCCACCACGTGGCTAAGAGCTAGTCTGGTTCAGTCAGAGTAACCACACTTAGGTTAGCAGAGAGTCGAACTCTCAGAGAACTGTGCTAACTGTGCTATTAGTTCAATAAACCCGATCGAACTAACTTCAAGGTCTAGAGTATCTTTTTGATCTAAGCTGCATCCAGTGTTATACCAGTGTACCTAACACAACAGATAACTGTAGTGTTATTGCCCACTCTGTACCAGATTTGCAAGCCACTTCAATTCAGTCGCTTCAATTCTGCTTACAAGAGACTTGACCGATCCTCGAATGTTGTCAAAACAAAGCTCTAAACATCAAACCACACCTGGTCTGCCAATTATTCCATCTCCCATGTATGTTGAAGGAGATACTCTGGGATATGTCACACACTCCCATACCTTGTCAGTCACATCTCTTAAATGAGGATGTGGGGATCAAACACCAGATCAGACGAGTCAACGATCAGCCTTCTACAAATTATTGCAGCTGGTGCTCGACAACAAAGACCTCTGGAAGTCAACAAAAGTCCGTGTGTGCAGAGTTGTCGTCCTCAGCATACTTCTGCACTGCAGTGAGATCTGGACTATGTATCAGCAATACTAAAGAGTAATAGGGAATTTCCATCAGCAATGTCACTGCCGCATCCTCCGGATACAATGGGAGAACCATCAAACAAATGTGTTAAGAAGACAACTCCAAAAGCATTTAGGCAAAACTGCAAAAACAATAGATTGGACACTCCAGATGAAAGCATCTCCCCCACCAGGTCTTGTTTTCTCAGCTTTGAAATGGCCAGCATTCCAGGGTAGGACAAAGAAAACCTTCAAAATACTCTGAAACCCTCCCTGAAGCCTAGCAGCGTTGATAGTAATATATTTTTAAAATAAATAAATTTAGAGTACCCAATTCATTTTTTCCAATTAAGGGGCAATTTAGCGTGGCCAATCCACCTACACAGCACAGTAGCACACCTTTGGGTTGTGAGGGCGAAACCGACGGAAACACGGGGAGAATGTGCAAACTCCACACGGACAGTGACCCAGAGCCGGGATCAAACCTGGGACCTCGGCGCGTGAGACAGCAGTGCTAACCACTATGCCACAGTGCTGTCCTGCTTTGATATTAATAACTCTGAAGAGTCCATGATACATTGTTCAGAATGTTGACAACTTGTTCATTAAGCTGCATCCTACTTAAAGAGTCCAAACACCTCAGTCATGGGGCAGAGCCAGAAAAGGCAAGGAAGCAAATCCTGCACTCCAGATCCCGCAACCTCCTGGCACATTTGATCTTATGGGCCCAAAGATCTGCGTGGCGAGAACTGACCTTTTCAGTACAAGACCACCCATGGCAAAAACCCGTGACCCCAAGAAGACGTCATCCTTGAATGGAGGGACAGCCGACAGTAACAGCTTTAACAAATAATTTCTTTAAATCCATACGGAAAATATTCACTGCATTCCCTTTATCAGCCTTCTGTTACTTCATCAAGAAATTAAATTAGATTAGTCCATGGCTGCCAAATATTTTCCCACTGTAGCTCCATTTTAACATCTCAGACTTCATGTGACGCTGGGGTGAGGGGCTATTTTCAGCTGTTGAGCAGGCATGGGGGCTTGCTTACCTGCTGAGGGAGGGGGAGGAGGAAGACATTCAGCATGATAAGAATTGTTTAAGCTGTTGGGCTTTAGTGCAGCAGTGCCAGGTGTCAAAAATCTGTTTGGCCAAAAGAAAAAAAAAGGATTGAAAATGACCCTTGCAGCTCTCAGGAAACAGTCTGAGCTCAGCGGCAGCCATCACCGCCTTGGAGCTTGTGACCCCAAAATGCGGTCTCACAATTCATCCCTTTCCTTCCTTGACCTCCATGTCTCCATTTCTCATGATAGACAGTCTATCAGTATTCATCACAAACTCATTGACTCCCACAGCTACCTACAGTTCTTCACATCCTGCTCCCATCCCATTCTCCCAGTTCCTCTGTCTCTGTTGTATTTCTGTGGTGTGAATGGCTATGCTGCAGCCTTCTGAATGCAGTGTGGAAATAAAGAAAGAAACCCAGCAAAAAATAAAACAAAGGTAAACACATAGAACAAGATAGAGGCAGAGATTATGATCGAGCATTTTTGAACACAATATCGAGTCCAGAAGGATGTCGAGTGCCAAGACATTTCCTAGAGCTTGCATTGGAATTTAAAATACAGAGTGGAATTTAAAATACAGATGGAGGGTGAGAAAGTAAAATCAAATACTAGTGTTTTGTGTTTAAACAAAGGAGATTACAAGGGGATGAGAGAAGAACTAGCTAAGGTAGACTGGGAGCTAAGACTTTATGGTGGAACAGTTGAGGAACAGTGGAGAACCTTCCAAGCGATTTTTCACAGTGCTCAGCAAAGGTTTATACCAACAAAAAGGAAGGACGGAAGAAAGAGGGGAAATCGACCGTGGATATCTAAGGAAATAAGGGAGAGTATCAAATTGAAGGAAAAAGCATATAAAGTGGCAAAGATTGCTGGGAGATTAGAGGACTGGGAAATCTTTAGGGGGCAACAGAAAGCTACTAAAAAAGCTATAAAGAGTAAGATAGAGTATGAGAGTAAACTTGCTCAGAATATAAAAACAGACAGTAAAAGTTTTTACAAATATATAAGACAAAAAAGAGTGGCTAAGGTAAATATTGGTCCTTTAGAGGATGAGAAGGGAGTTTTAATAATTGGAGATGAGGAAATGGCTGAGGAACTGAACAGGTTTTTTGGGTCGGTCTTCACAGTGGAAGACACAAATAACATGCCAGCGACTGATAGAAATGAGGCTATGACAGGTGAGGACCTTGAGAGGATTGTTATCACTAAGGAGGGAGTGATGGGCAAGCTAATGGGGCTAAAGGTAGACAAGTCTCCTGGCCCTGATGGAATGCATCCCAGAGTGCTAAAAGAGATGGCTAGGGAAATTGCAGATGCACTAGTGATAATTTACCGAAATTCACTAGACTCTGGGGTGGTCCCGGTGGATTGGAAATTAGCAAACGTGACGCCACTGTTTAAAAAAGGAGGTAGGCAGAAAGCAGGAAATTATAGGCCAGTGAGCTTAACTTCGGTAGTAGGGAAGATGCTGGAATCTATCATCAAGGAAGAAATTGCGAAGCATCTGGATAGAAATTGTCCCATTGGGCAGACGCAGCATGGGTTCGTAAAAGGCAGGCCATGCCTAACTAATTTAGTGGAATTTTTTGAGGACATTACCAGTGCAGTAGATAACGGGGAGCCGATGGATGTGGTATATCTGGATTTCCAGAAAGCCTTTGACAAGGTGCCACACAAAAGGTTGCTGCATAAGATAAAGATGCATGGCATTAAGGGTAAAGTAGTAGCATGGATAGAGGATTGGTTAATTAATAGAAAGCAAAGAGTTGGGATAAATGGGTGTTTCTCTGGTTGGCAATCAGTAGCTAGTGGTGTCCCTCAGGGATCCGTGTTGGGCCCACAATTGTTCACAATTTACATAGATGATTTGGAGTTGGGGACCAAGGGCAATGTGTCCAAGTTTGCAGATGACACTAAGATGAGTGGTAAAGCGAAAAGTGCAGAGGAAGTCTGCAGAGGGATTTGGATAGGTTAAGCGAATGGGCTCGGGTCTGGCAGATGGAATACAATGTTGACAAATGTGAGGTTATCCATTTTGGTAGGAATAACAGCAAACGGGATTATTATTTAAACGATAAAATATTAAAGCATGCCGCTGTTCAGAGAGACTTGGGTGTGCTAGTGCATGAGTCACAGAAGGTTGGTTTACAAGTGCAACAGGTGATTAAGAAGGCAAATGGAATTTTGTCCTTCATTGCTAGAGGGATGGAGTTTAAGACTAGGGAGGTTATGTTGCAATTGTATAAGGTGTTAGTGCGGCCACACCTGGAGTATTGTGTTCAGTTTTGGTCTCCTTACTTGAGAAAGGACGTACTGGCGCTGGAGGGTGTGCAGAGGAGATTCACTAGGTTAATCCCAGAGCTGAAGGGGTTGGATTATGAGGAGAGGTTGAGTAGACTGGGACTGTACTCGTTGGAATTTAGAAGGATGAGGGGGGATCTTATAGAAACATTTAAAATGATGAAGGGAATAGATAGGATAGATGCGGGCAGGTTGTTTCCACTGGCGGGTGACAGCAGAACTAGGGGACATAGCCTCAAAATAAGGGGAAGTAGATTTAGGACTGAGTTTAGGAGGAACTTCTTCACCCAAAGGGTTGTGAATCTATGGAATTCCTTGCCCAGTGAAGCAGTTGAGGCTCCTTCATTACATGTTTTTAAGGTAAAGATAGATAGTTTTTTGAAGAATAAAGGGATTAAGGGTTATGGTGTTCGCGCTGGAAAGTGGAGCTGAGTCCACAAAAGATCAGCCATGATCTCATTGAATGGCGGAGCAGGCTCGAGGGGCCAGATGGCCTACTCCTGCTCCTAGTTCTTATGTTCTTATTCATGACAGTCTTACCGCTATTGCTGTCAGGTCACCCCAGCAGAACATAGCCCTGTCCACTAGCACATTTCCAGCAAGATAACTGGACAGATATCAATACAGTAGTGGGAATCTGGTCATTTTTCTCCTGTCACGAATCCAGCAGTTGAGGTCAACCAAATATCTTGTGAAAAAGCTATGTAATTGGTTCAGTTAGTAAATGCACCACATAGTATTATTTCAAGTCATAAAATTAATTTCAATATCTTTCCTGAGCTTCGTGAGGACAATAACAGGGGGCTATCACCCTCAGATATGAACATAGGGGACTGTGTGAAATCATCTAGTGTTCTTGCCTCTGATCTTCATGTAGGAATCTTTGGTGAAGTGTACATTGGTGGATAATAGCCGAGTATACTGCCAGGTTCAGATGTCCTTCAAAGTCAAATAATCCACCAGTTAGTGTTCAGGGTCACAAAGAAGCGCCACTTGGACAAAGAGTCATTGTTATTTGTTGAACCATGTATCCAGAGTAGGATGAGAAAAAGTAGGAAACTATATTTTCCTTGGTTTAACTGAAATGGAAATGTTGATATTTACACTCATCTGAATTGGGGTCATAAATATCCAGAGGCCATAACAATTCATATTATTCCATATGATGATGATAACACCTAATTCAATAGCATTAAAGGTTCCAAGAGAATGTGTTTCCTCTATTCTAATACTAAAACTCTGTCCTTATCTGTTTCAGCTTACTCAGAAACTATTTAAATAATGTACAAGAGCATATATACCTCTGGTTGGGGTTGTTGTCCTTACGAGGTCCATCACAATTTAATTCTTCAGGCTGACTGACCCTTCAGAAATTCAGCATGGATACCAATGAAATGACAGACAAAGTATTCACTGTGTCAATATTTCAATTTCTTTATTGTTGCTAGGGGGAGTTTAGTTGTAAGTATACCTCTGTGCACAAAAAAATACCAGGTGAAAGGTCACAGTGCGACTGTAGTTTCAGAATTCAACGCCACGTCATGGCCAAAACAAAAGCCAGCAAAACCTGGCATGGAACTCTGCACAGTCATTTTTTTCTTTTTTTAAATAAGAACACAGGAAAAAATGTTCCTTTTAATTCATGTTCTTTTTTGAATTCAGCAAAATAATTTCTATAAAATAAAACTGCAAAATATTTAAATATAATAGGGTGGGTTGAGTCTGTTTTGCAGGGGTATTTGGTTTGAGACAAATTCCAAAAAAATACACATTCAAGTTACCAATTTTTTTTTCCTTTTTAAATACAGTATTTACTGATGATTTCCTCAAAATCCATAAACAAAAGACTAGTTCTGGAATTGAGAATCCTGCAAGAATTATGACTAACCAGCAGTTTTTCTTAAAATTACAACCCTGCTTATATCTGAATTAAGTTGACAGGATGGACAAGGAGCTAAGACAATTTCTTGCTTTCAAGTAGAATTGTGAATGCAACACACTAGCAAGCTGCCCCACAGTGGCAGTCATGTACATCTTGACTTCTATTTCACTGGGCTGCAGTAGGAGGGAAGTTTAGAAGTTATTCTAAGTAAGCTCTACCAAGGAAATAAAACAAGCACACAAAGTACTGTCTATTATGCTCCAGGCATCCTGGCATAGCAACTGTTGCATATTTTTTTCCTTTAAATTCCTATAATTCAAAACTAATAATCCTTTATCCCACCCATAGACTGTCAAATATTAGATTTGAATATATGTGCAATTGAAAGCCACTTATACTCACATTTTTATCCAATTGAACCATCAAGGTGTAACAAAAAAGAAAACGCTCTGAGCAGAGCATTTGTTGCTCAGGGATTAAAAAACTGCTGTCATTAGAATCATCTTTTCTCATTGGCTACACTAATTTGGTGTGAAGCCATGCTAAATGTTACAGCATAACTAGAGCATCAAAATGATTCAACTAATACCAGAATGAAAAAAGGCAATGAAAAAGAGTTCCAGATCAACGTTACATCACCATTGTCCCACATCAACCAAATGTTAAAAAGTCACCATCAAATAACTCAAAGTAAAAGCAACTCCGGTGGCATGAGTTAATTTTTTTTGTCTGGTTGACATGGCCATGTATTTTGAAAATAATCTGATTCACACTGCCATTCGGCAGGAAACCCTCAAAGCTGAGCACAGCTGATAAAGCAAAGATTAGATTTTGTGTGTTTTGTAGGTCTGCAACACTCCTCAAGCAAATCAGCATTGCTGAGGAATTAACAGTCAAACATTAATATACTATATACACCTTGCCATTTATACATTAGCATCAGGCCATTTATTACAAAACACTATACACTTTTCCACTGCAGGCAGGTTATATGTCAACAGCATTGCTCTGCAGGGCAGACAGTGAATAGACTCTCTCCACTCCAGATTGGACAGTTTCTTTTTTAAAAAGGTGTTTCTTGCACTGGTGTAGACAGACCCAGAGAAGGTTGAAGTGTAAGGCCTGGGCATGTGCTAGAGCCAGTGTCTTTATCAGATACATTGGAGAATTATCTGCAAGTTAATCTTTTGCCTGTGATGCAGGAATGTCTTCACTGCCTTCCCAATTTTCTTGTGCTCGCTGACCTGTTCGCTGAGGGTTGTTCATATGGTGTGCCACTGGACCGGTATATGGCTGTCCATGCAAATGGTTATTCTGTGAATTTAAAGATAAATTGAAAATGCATTAGGAGCAAAATTAATTAAGGTTCCACATTTTATATGTCTGTTACTCTAAGTAAAGTAAAATGCAGAATATGTTTTAAATACATCAATCAGCAAAGAAATGCAGTGGCACACAATGACAGTGATGTACAGTGAGCATGTTCCCAATCACAATTGGATTGTTGGGGAAGCCTGGAGCGTCCTTCCTGTTGATTACCTTATTTTCTATTTCTTTTACTTTTTGTTATTATTGTTTTTGGTCCATGGATCTTTAATAGAGAAATACCTTTAAGTTGAGCAGGGAAGTGAGGAACTCAAACATTGCGAAATAGTACACGGTGCTATGGAGATTTTGATTGAACATAGAACATAGAACAGTACAGCACAGAACAGGCCCTTCGGCCCTCGATGTTGTGCCGAGCCATGATCACCCTCCTCAAACCCACGTATCCACCCTATACCCGTAACCCAACAACCCCCCCCTTAACCTTACTTTTTAGGACACTACGGGCAATTTAGCATGGCCAATCCACCTAACCCGCACATCTTTGGACTGTGGGAGGAAACCGGAGCACCCGGAGGAAACCCACGCACACAGGGGGAGGTTGTGCAGACTCCACACAGACAGTGACCCAGCCGGGAATCGAACCTGGGACCCTGGAGCTGTGAAGCATTGATGCTAACCACCATGCTACCCTGCTGCCCATGATTGTGAACAGAAGAACTCAACCTTTATGGCACCCGAGAGATCAAAGGGATTTGGTTTGATTGATTGGCTGGTGGACAATGAATTGGCCAATGATCATATTCTCCCGGCAATAGACAGCGATTGCGTCTCATCAGGTGAGGTGTTTTCAGAGAACCCAGGGAGAAAACCCCTGGATACTGAGAGGAGAGGTTGTGTGTTGCTCTCTCTCCCAAATGTTTCTTGCCTGCTGTTTCGGAGTCTGCAGAGAAAAGTCTCGAGACCAAAGACGGGGTATTTTTTAAAATTAAGAGTTAATTTCTTATTTTTAATAAATTTTAAAGGAATGAATGGGGTATTCTAAATTTTTTTGAAATTTTAATAAATTTTTGAGTACCCAATTATTTTTTTCCAATTAAGGGGCAATTTAGCACAGCCAATTCAATTATCCTGCGCATTTTTGGGTTGCTGGGTGAGACCCACGCAGACATGGGGGGAATGTGCATAACAAGCTATATAGCACAGCTGCTCACTTTCTCACAGGTGGAAGGGGAAAGAGTAAAGGTGGTATAAAAAACGAAATTGACACAGGCTGTACTTGTACATATCAGAAAAAAAATAAAGACAACATATTCAGCTTGCAAGGTCCATCCTTGTCTTTTAGAAATATTCTTTCAGGTAAAGCAACTCAGAATAACTTAGATGATGGTCTAATTGGAGTGTTTTTTCATTCTAAAATCTGAGGTTTGAACACAACCTAGACTGCCACCTCAGAAGAACTGAAAGTGTGTTGCATCTTTGACGGGTCATCTTTCAGAAAAGATGCCAAACCAAGCCCCTGCCTTGCATCTGCCTTCTGAGATCAAAGATCTCTCTGTACTTTTCAAAGACATCCAGGGAGTTCAAGCATTTGAAACATTCAGAAGTTGTGAAAGCCACATTTCTTCCTTACTTGGTAAAGTTGTCTTCAGACGTTGAGAGACATGTATTTTCCACCAATTTATTTTGAAAGCAGAATTAAAATTAAAAACGTTTCCTCATTAAAAAAATTGCATTATATTCAACGCTCTTTATACCATTTCCAGTATTGTCTTTTATACCAGGATGACGAGATACAGGAGACGAGAAGTCATGCTTCAGCTATAGAAAGTCCTGCTTCACCTTGAATACTGAGAGCTATTCTAGGCACTATACCGTGGGAATTGGCCTAGGAGAAACTTCAGCATAAGTTTACCAGAACAATACTCGAATTCTGAGTGCACGTTACAAGGAAACGTTACTCAAGCTAAGGATGTATTCCCTGGAATTGAGGTTAACGACAATCTGATGCAAGTTTTCAAAGGTATTCCTGCTGATTTAGGAGTCCAGGACTAATGGGCTCAGAAATTGGAGTTAGGTCTTTCTGGAATGAAATTAGGAAACACAAAAATGGTGGCAGAAGTTTGGAACTCTTTTTTGTAAATGGCAATTGATAAATCCATTCTTGAATTTAAATGTGAGATTGATGGATTTTTGTTATCCATAGATATTTAGTCGTGGGGAAAGGCTGCCATAGAGAGTTAGGTCACAAATCAGACAGATCTTATTTAATGCAAGAGGTGAAATGGGCTATTCCTGTTCCGATGATCCAGTCATTTGTTGAAGTTCCTTATTCTTGATAACCCCAGGGCAGCACGGTGGCGCAGTGGGTTTGCCCTTCTGCCTCACGGCGCCGAGGTCCCAGGTTAGAATCCCAGCCCTGGGTCACTGTCCATGTGGAGTTTGCACATTCTCCCCATGTCTGCATGGGTTTCACCCCCACAACCCAAAGATATGCAGGTTAGGTGGATTGGCCACGCTAAATTGACCCTTAATTAGAAAAAATATAATTGGGTACTCTGAATTTTTTTTTTTTTAAATTGACATTTCTTACATGAGTTGTGCCTACTTGTTAACCATGCTTTATCTGCCAAGTGACCTCAACTCATCATGAGATGAATTAAGAGTTTGGAATCTGTGTCATATACGAATGAGCTATCAATCCAATATTCTCTTCATCTCTAAATGCCACCTACCCCCATCACCATAACATTACTCATCCCTTCACTGCTCCTGGGTCAAAATCCTGGCACTTCCTCCCTAACAGCTCCATGAGTGTACCACATGGACTTCAGCAGTTCTAGAAGGCAATACACCACCACCTTCTCAAAGACAATTACGAATGAGCAATAAATGCTGGCCTAGCCAGTGACAGTCAAAACGCGCGAACGAATAAAAAAGGTGCTATTCAAAATGCAAGGAGGTACTGTTGGAATATATTTAAAATATTGCCTCCATCTGCATTTCCCATTAACCTTTTCCATCATAAATCCCAATGTGCATTTAGAGTACAAAAAGATCAAACTTTTTTCATGTAATTAACTATACCCTTCTTCAAATGAGGTGTTATATCACCACCAGTGGCAGGAGTGTGAAGTTTCAGAAGCCATTAACATTATAAAAAATTAACACTTAATATTTTAATGGAAATAACAAAATATTACAAAGAATTGCCCAGATTTTGTAAAGATGATGCTTGCCAGTGATCTCTGAAGAAAGCTGCGCCCAAGGACCGAGCAATCTCTCTGGCTTAGATTTTCCAACATTAATTTGAATCTTGCACAAAGTTAAGGGGGATCATCATGCGTTCAGCAACAGTGATATCATTAAACAGTGCAACCAACCAAACGCATGGAAAAACTCTCAGACAGCAAACCAGGATGTTAAGTGTAGTTCTTCTGATGAAATATCAACCTGAAAGGCTTTCTACTCTTCACAGATGCTGCCAGATGTGTTGAGTATTTTGTAGCATTTTGCTTTAGTTTTAGTAAAATATACTGATTAGCCTTTATTTAAATAGATTTTATAGAAACTTCAAAAAAAAAATCTATGAATCTTAATGGAAAACTTGACATTATTCAAATAAAAACATTTTTTTTACCAGGGCTTGAGAGGTTCTTCAGCAGTAGTTATGACTTGGTATGTTTTTATTGGTATGGAGCATTTTATTTTAGTATGAAAGTAATAGGGCTTCCCAGTATCTCAAGGAGGTAAAGATGCCACAAAGCAGGAACTGAATCATTCACATGCAAAATTATGCACTTCCGATTTCTGTACAGTTAATCAAATTCAGCCAAATAGTCTCAGAACTCTCAATTTTTTTTCCCAATTAAAGGGACAATTTAGCCAATTCACCTACCCTGCACATTTTTGGGTTGTGGGGAGACCCACGCTGACACAGAGAGAATGTGAAAACTCCACACGGACAGTGATCCTGAACTCTCATTTTCAATAACCTTTCCCCAAATAGGGCTCTCTGCAACATTCAATGCTGAAATGGTAGACAGCCTGCACAAAAAGGCCGTGACCGATACTCTTTTGAGCAAGCCATAAGGAGGCTTTGCAAAGTAATCAAAAATGATCCCTGCCAGCCATGCATTTCTACATAGCAAAAAAGTTACATCTACTAGATATGCATCTAGATGGCTAACAATAATAAAAATTGGATTTAGTTTCTAAAAATTAATGTTGAAATATAATGACAAATATTTAGTGAAAATTTATGGTCAAAGGATTAAAATAGTAATGGCAGGACTGGTCACTTTGAATAAGTGCTCCTCTCTCCTTTTCCAACATAGCTGTCAAAACGCAGTTAAACAGAAAATGCTGTTTTAAGATCCAGTTCTGTAGTCACTTTTCTATTTCAGAGAAGGTAGGATTTGAACAAGCCTCTCTATTTTTCTCCTTGTGTCATCAAGTTGGTCAAAACAAAATACACGGAGCACCTACAGACCATCAAAGTGGAATGTTCAATTCCCAATCTAACAGTACCATGGAATGTAACTGGCAAATACAGCTCAAATGCTTTCTTCAAAATGTGATAAATCAGAGTCACTCTTACACAACTCCTAATTACTAAACAGTTGCTGGCCTGGGGACTAAAAGGGGAATAAAATAAACTTTACATAGTGAAAATAATTTGATGACTACAGTCTGTGCATGTAAATCACTTGGCTGCTCTGTTCTCGATCAGCTAGACTCTGCCAGCAAGGTAAAACAAAGGGAGCCGGTATAAGAAATCAAAACAAATTATTCAGAAAACAGAGTTTGAAGAGATGTACACAAAAATTGAAATGAAATGAAATGAAAATTGCTTATTGTCACAAGTAGGCTTCAAATGAAGTTACTGTGAAAAGCCTCTAGGGTGTGAGGTCTTCAACCCAAGTTGCAATTTATCACTTCAACTTGCATGAGAAAAGTAACTCACAAGTAACTTCAGGTGATGACAAATTAGTAGTCAAATACATATCTATGCTCATGGATTAATGCAGCGATGATACATTGTGGATTTCAATATAAAGATGCAGAAGTTTACTTCAAAAGCCAAAAGAAAAATGAAATGTTATTTGATGCATGTATATTCCAATTTACTTGGATGTGAAACTGTACTTCTAAATCATGAGGATCGGCTACTTTCTTCCTTCGAAAGTTGGTGAACTGAAATTATGTACCATTTATATTGTTAGATGTAATTATAAGCTGATGTTTACCTCCCAAATTAAAATTTGCAATGTATCTCAAAAGGGGTTTTAAATAGTATTTCAAGACGTTTAAATCACCAAATGCTTATTTAAATGGACACGCATGGTAAGAAAGTGCGACATAGCTATAACGTTGTTTTACATGGAACTTCAATTTTCATTTAGCAAACCCAAAGTTGACCTAAGGATTTAATGCACAGGAACAAATTATTTTAGCAGGCACAATGAAAGAAAAACAAAGCAATATAAGACAGAAGACTTACTTGTTGATACTGGGAGTTTGGTGAATGAGGGTATAAAGGAGCATCTTCTGGTGGGGAAGAATCATGATCATCTGGTGCATCTTGATCATCTGGCTCCTAAAATGAAAATATGTTGACTAAGCAACTAGGAACATGCACAGGAAGATGTTAAAACATATATTAAAGAGCAAGTTGGATGCTGAAAAGAGGGAGTGCAAACCTTTTAGGGATAGTGTTTCAGCATGTTGTTTGAGTGGGCACAGAGCCAGGGAAGAGAACGGCGCAAAGAAGTGAGGATGGGCGGCGCAGAAAGGGGGGAGGGCGGCGCAGAGGTGGGGCAAAGGCGGCGTGAGAAGGGCGGCGCAGAGTCCGGGGAAGGGAGAGAGACAACCCAGATAGCCAGGGGGGAGAAGAGAGAGAGGGAGAAGAGAGAGAGAGAGAAGGGCGACCCAAAGAGGCAGGGAGAGGAGAGTCCCAGAGGTGGGGTGAGAGGGAACCCAGAGAAGCGGGGGGAGGGGAGACCCAGAGGCAGGGGGGAGGGGAGACCCAGAGGCAGGGGGGAGGGGAGACCCAGAGAGGTAGTGGGAGGGGCAGTACTAACTCTGCAATTTGAAATGTACTTGAAGTTTTCAATATCCAAGATAGAAACTTCTCAACTCCTTACCTCTTCTGGACATAGCTCACATGCTTTTGCAAGAGTCATCCTGGCACTGTGCGACCTCTCCAGGAAGTAACCATTTGATGTTTCATTGCTCTGTACAGGGGGTGACCAGTTGTTATAGGTATACTGTGGATTTCCAGGATATGGCCTACGTTCCAGCTCTTCTCCAAGCCACTCTACAGCCCAGGTCCACTTCCTTTTCAGATCCCCATTACTCTGTATAATCAGCAACAAATGTATGTTTAAAACTTAGTCAGATTCTGTACAACACTTACTACAATTCCAAAGTCCTTTAATGGTTATAAACACTTCAGGATGCCGAAGTTGGTGAAAGACACTATTATAAATGCATGTCTTTCTTTTGTTACCGATTCTGCATAAAAACACGGTGTGACACTGCACTATTTCGTCTAGGAAAGGGCTACATTTGATGCCTTGTCTCCATGAAGTTGAGTTTTCCTGAGGAACAGAGGTGTAACTGGTCCCCGGACTAGGAAGGCTAAGTTTGGTCAACTAGTGTTCTTGAACAACTCCGAATGAAATATCATTGAATACTATACATCCACATATTTCAGGAAAATTCATCAGTTGGTTCTGCAATATCTAACAATAGCAAGGCACAAATATTCACATTAGATTTCTTATACGGTAAAAATGTAGTGCAGGGTCAGAGGAAATACAATCCAAGTTCTCTTTCTTGATTATCGCATATAACCTCGATTCAATATTTAATAGTCATCATCACCGGCTGTATCTCGTTTCAAGGATGATACCTACTCAGGGATGCAAGTTACTGCCATGGGTCTTGTGACTCTCAACTCGCCACACCTTTAGGCATGTGGGGCAGGATGTCGCAGTAGTTAGTGGGATCTGGAGTGATGGATTTGCTTTCTTTTCTTTCCTACTCTGCTTCTGTCTGCTTTATAATTAAGACTGAAAGTGTGATACAAATTGATTGATAGGTTGTCACCATTCTGAGTGACTGGTAGCAAGCTCTTCCCAGTTATTAGGCTCAATGCTGCCGCACTTCAACACTGTAAAATAACATTTTCAATAACTCAACTGTGAATTCAAAAGAGCGGCGCGGCATACATTCTCCAGGCTATTCCCCGGTACTCTGTCGTACAGTCCATGGGTTGTTATGGGCCAGGGTTTAGAGAACCCCAAAGTGTATCATGGAATTCACCTGACCCACAACGTTTAATGGTATGGGGAACACAAGGCCCACTCTACAGGTGTGGTACAGCAGAAATGGAAAAGTATTTTTTAAAGCAAAACAATGTTCATTCTATGAACTCAAGTTAACCTTTTTAAAACATAGTGAACATCTTAAAACATACAGTGAACAGCTTAGCAACCATCAATTCAAATACAACCCCCAAAGAATACAACACTAAGCAATCCTTAATAACTTCCCAAACAACATCCAGAAGACAAAAGAAACACCTTTTAACAGAAGCACATTAGGGTTACATTCACTACTGAGAACATTTATAATTCTGAATTCACCAAATGATCAAGAGATAGTCTTTTCATGGCCGAGAGAACAACAGTACACCTGCTCTGTCTGGCTTCAGCTCCAACACTGAAAACGAAACTATAAAACACCCTGCAGCAAACAGCCTAAAACAAAAGTAAAAAGCTGATACAGCCCAGCTCCACCCACACTCTGACATCACTGATAAACACCCATTTCTTAAAGGTACATTTCTTAAACACCTATTTTTTAAAGGTAGTCTCACTACAGATATTTATCTACATACCCATTTATAAACACCCATTTCTTAAAGGTAATCTCACATGACAGGGTCAACAACCATTGATGGGAGAGCTGCAACAAGCAAATGCACTGAAATTTAGACACAGCATTGCACAACTGTGGCAGGTAGAATTCATTTTTGCAGCATCCTTTCAGTGGAAAATACCACTCAGTATTGCATAGTTGCGGCAGTAAATGTCTCGCTGCTAAATTTTAATAAACTTTGCCGTTGCAGAGTAATTGGAGGTAGTTTGGACACTTCTTGGGTCCAGAAATGACAACCCATGGCCCATTTGCAAATTACCCTGTATGTGGTAGACAATGTTTTTTGAACTGATGGCAGCATTGTGTTAATGGAAAATGCCACTTGTGCAACCACTGTGCAGTAGCAGCATAGAATCATCGAATTTACAGTGCAGAAGGAGGCCATTCAGCCCATCGAGCCCTTGGAAAAAGCATCCTACTTAAGCCCACACCTCCACCATATCCCGGTAACTGCACCGGCCCATCTTTTGGACAAAGGGCAATTTAGCATGGCCAATCCACCTAACTTGCACATCTTTGGACTGTGGGAGGTAACCAGAGCACCTGGAGGAAACCCACGCAGACACGGAGAATGTGCAGACTCCGCATAGACAGTTAAATTGACCTATTATTGGGGCAGCATGGTGGCGCAGTGGGTTAGCACTGAAGCCTCACGGCGCTGAGGTCCCAGGTTCGATCCCGGCTCTGGGTCATTGTCCGTGTGGAGTTTGCACATTCTCCCCGTGTCTGCATGGGTTTCGCCCCCACAACCCAAAGATATGCAGGGTAGGTGGATTGGCCAGGCTAAATTGCCCCTTAATTGGAAAAAATCAATTGGGTGCTCAAATTTATAAAAAAAATTGACCTATTATTTAAAGTTTTGAGTTACTTTGCCTTTCCAGGGTAATTTGCAAATGGGCCATGGGCTGCCATTTCTGGACCCAAGAAGTGTTCGAACTACCTCCAATTACCCTGGAAAGGTAAAGTATATTAAAATTAAGCAACAAGGCATTTGCAGGGCAGCACGGTGGCCTAGTGGTTAGCACAACCGCCTCACAGCGCTGAGGTCCCAGGTTCGATCCCGGCTCTGGGCCACTGTCCGTGTGGAGTTTGCACATTCTCCCCGTGTCTGCGTGGGTTTCGCCCCCACAACCCAAAATGTGCAGAGTAGGTGGATTGGCCACGCTAAATTGCCCCTTAATAGAAAAAATAATTGGGTAATCTAAATTTATAAAAAAAAACAAGGCATTTACTGTTGCTATGTGTTTATAAATCAGTTTCAGAACAGCTCAGGTCACTTAGGTGAAAACCCCCTGTTGCTTTTAATTAATTGTTCAGAGATAGGGGCAGCACGGTGGAGCAGTGGTTAGCACTGCTGCCTCACGGCACCAAGGTCCCAGGTTCGATCCCAGCCCTGGGTCACTGTCTGTGTGGAGTTTGCACATTCTCACCACACAACCCAAAGATGTGAAGGGTAGGTGGATTGGCCACACCAAATTGCCCCTTAATTGGAAAAGAAAATAATCAGGTACTCAAAAAACAAATTGTTCAGGGATGCTCTCCACGTCACACAGGTAGCCCAAGGCACAAGGTTTTGCACTCACACAATTGAGACTTCAAAAGTCAGGGTGAGATTTGTTTTTTCTTTGCAAGTACCCTCAGCCAACCCCCAGCTACTGATGATGTGACATACTGTTATTAATTTAAGCATTTTCTCAAATTTGAAAATCAGATTTTAAATTTTTTAAAGTTAGAGTACCCAATTCATTTTTTCTCCAATTAAGGGGCAATTTAGCGTGTTCAATCCACCTACCTTGCACATCTTTGGGTTGTGGGGGCGAAACCCATGCAAACACGGGGAGAACGTGCAAACTCCACACTGACAGTGACCCAGAGCCGGGATCGAACCTGGGACCGTGAGACTGCAGTGCTACCACTGCGCCACCGTGCTGCCCTGGAAATTAGATTTAATGGCCATCAACGACAGGCAAGTTGTTAGGTCAAATGATCGTCTCACCTAAAGAAATCACATGAGACATTAATAATCAATAATTCTATATTTTTCACATTAATTAAGTCCCTCTGGAAAGCCCAACATGGTTTTACAACACCGATGAATTACCATCATTTCATCTTGTAAACCACTCAATAAGAAAGATTTTTACTTTGATGAAGGACATGGCAATTCATACATGGAGTTGAACTGATTGCAGGGGACATGAGCAAGAACAGTTGAACCAAACCCTGAAAGAAACCTTTGTGGTTGCTTCTGGCATCTTATTTAAAAAAATGCTCACCTGGAGAATCTGGTAGGCTACAGGACATGAGCTGAAGAGAGCAACCATGCATTTAATACACTGGTATGCTCTCTTCTGATAGTGATTTTTAGAACGCTGGATGGTGTCAAACAGCCCGTCCCGGTCATCAGGAATTCCTTTCAGGGCATTATGAATTCTGTGGGAAAAGATACATTTTACAACCTTTAGTATTTGAATGGAGATTTGGAAAGAGGCACTCAGACGCATTTGTATCCTTCAACTCAATATTTCAGGTCCCTGCCCTTAACTAAACAGACAAGGACATAATCTATTCCAAAAACTGCAGGCTCTGCAATATATCAATGCTGAGAAGTGTGATGGAGCATGTACTCCCTCCCCCCCATCTACATTATTCCTACCCCCGAAGAGACTAAGTACCCTCCTGTATTTTCTCTCATTTACAACCATGGATCCATACCACTTTCCTCCAATCCATCTTCAACACTCCGTACGGCATCCAAAACACACAACATTCCAGATACATATAGATAGCCTTGCGAATGAACACATAAGATCTAGCTTTGTTAAGCAAGCCCCTTACCATTAAGTCATGATTTACTGTTAAAAGGTTTAAGTACACTTGAAAGCGATCTAAGTTTACAAATAAACACAAATCTAGTAGCAAAAAGGCGCGAAAAATATTAGCCTTATATTAACCTTATATGGCTAAATTGGAACAAATCTCCAGCAAATGCTGGATATATTAAAATTACAGCTGACAATTTGAAGTAAACAATCTATTTATCTGAAGTACATGGACAAGTAAATCAAACTGTTTTCTACAAAGGTTTCATCAACCAACGTACATTAGCAGCTAAAATTATTTTTCCAAAATAATCAATTGACTGTTTGGCTCAAGAATTAGGAATACACTGTGGCTTGAGAATCTTAAACTGATCAAGAGTGCTTTCTAATTGTGCACTTGGTAAAGGTAATATACACTTCCATGCAGCAGAGTAAAATATCCCAGTTCTGTGACAAATCAGCCTAGTTTAGCATGACCAACAGTAGCCACACTAAGTCACTAGCCCTCAGCTAGGAAGAAAAAATCTGCACCAGCTTGAGTTCCAATTCCTGATGACAATTCCTGTGATCTATGCTGGTTCAAGTGCTTCATTGTGCATGAGGTCAAGATTCGGGTTTGGCTATGATGGTCCAGCGTCATGGTCAAAAAGCTCAACCTGAAAAGGCCTTCGGCAGAGTCGAATGGAAATACCTCAGAGGTACTGGAGAGGTTCGGGCTTGGAACAGGGTTCACCGCTCGGGTAAAGCTCCTATACAACGCCCCCATGGCGAGTGTACGGACCAACAATACCAACTCCCAATACTTCCAGCTGCACAGGGGCACCAGACAAGGATGCCCACTGTCTCCGCTGCTGTTCGCACTAGCAATCGAACCGCTAGCAATTGCGCTCAGGGCAGCAAATAATTGGAGGGGGATCCGAAGGGGAGGCAGAGAGCACAGAGCCTCACTCTATGCAGATGATCTGCTCCTCTACATCTCGGACCCACAAAGCAGCATGGACGGAATCATCGCGCTCCTGAAAGAGTTTGGAGCCTTCTCGGGCTACAAACTCAACATGAGCAAAAGCGAGATCTTCCCAGTACACCAGCAAGGGGGGGGGGGGGGGGGGGGGAGAGAGAGCACTGAAGGGGCTGCCGTTCAAACAAGCCCGACATAAATTCCGCTACCTGGGGATCCAAATAGCCCATGACTGGAAAGGGATCCACAAATGGAACCTCACCAGCCTGGCGGAGGAAGTAAAAAAGGACCTGCAAAGATGGAACACACTCCCACTCTCCCTCGCGGGGAGAGTCCAGACGATCAAAATGAACGTATTGCCCAGGTTCCTCTTCCTGTTTAGATCCATTCCGATCTACATCCCCAAGGCCTTCTTCAAAGCGCTGGACAAACTTATCATGGCGTTCGTATGGGGGGTAAAAATGCTAGGATCCCAAAGAAGGTCCTACAGAAAACAAAATCCAGGGGGGGGGGCTAGCCCTCCCGAATCTACAATTCTACCACTGGGTGGCAACAGCCGAGCGAGTAAGGGGATGGATCCAGGAGCCAGAAGCCGAGTGGGTGCGTGCGGAGGCGGCCTCCTGCATGGGGACCTCCCTCCGGGCCCTCGCCACGGCAGCACTCCCATCCCCACCCAAAAAACACTCCAGCAGCCCAGTGGTGACAGCCACCCTCCAATCCTGGAACCAACTGCGGCAGCAATTTGGCCTGAACAAAATGTCGGACAAGGCTCCCATCTGCAACAACCATAGGTTCAAATCAGCACTGACTGACGCCACCTTCAAAAGGTGGAGGCAGGACAGGGGAGGGGGGGGGGGGGGGGGGGGGGGGACGACAGTGTCAGGGACCTATACACGGACGACAGGATCGCAACACTGGACGAACTGACAGAGAAATTTCGGCTAGCTGGGGGGAATGAGCTACGGTACCTGCAGCTCAAAAACTTCCTACGAAAGGAGACAAGGACGTACCCACAACCGCCACGACAGACACTACTGGAAGACCTACTGGACGCAAGTATCCTAGAGAAAGGGAACTGTAGCGACATGTATGACCGACTGGCAGAAAGGGACGACACCGTACTGGACGCAACAAGGAGGAAATGGGAGGACGACTTGGGGATGGAGATAGGGTGGGGACTCTGGAGCGAAGCACTGCATAGGGTCAACTCCACCTCCACGTGCGCAAGGCTCAGCCTGACGCAACTAAAAGTGGTACATAGAGCCCACTTAACGAGAAATGTATGAGTAGGTTCTTCCCGGAGGTGGAGGACAGATGTGAACGGTGCCAAAGAGGCCCGGCCAACCACGCCCACATGTTCTGGTCTTGCCCCAGACTTGTGGAATACTGGACAGCCTTCTTCGAGGCTATGTCCAAAGTGGTGGGGGTGAGGGTGGAGCCATGCCCGATAGTGGCGGTCTTCGGGGTTTCAGACAAGCCAGATCTATTCCTGGGGAGGAGGGCGGACGCCCTTGCCTTTGCCTCCCTGATCGCCCGCCGTAGAATCCTGTTTGGCTGGCGGTCAGCAGCACCGCCCAGAGCTGCAGACTGGCTGTCCGACCTCTCGGAATCTCTCCAAATGGAGAAAATCAAATTCGCCATCCGAGGGTCGGACAACAGCTTCCACAGAACGTGGGAGCCATTCATGCAATTGTTCCGGGACCTGTTTGTGGCCAACGTACAAGAGGAAGAATAGTCGGGGGAAGGTAGCCGGGGGGTGGGGGCGCTAAGGGTTTGTTACGGGGGTTTGATGGCTAGCTAAGGCGCAAAACCAAACTAAATAAATGCCAATAAACATGTGCCTCGGCCATATTGGGGAATGCAAAATATGTATGCCGGCTAAAGGGGGGAAGGCCACAATTATTATTACGAAGATGCTTACCTGTAAATATATATGTTAATTTTTACGTGTTCTTTTTTTTTCTCTCTCTCTAACAATTTGTTCAATATAAAACATGAAAACTGAATAAAAAACATTTATAAAAAAAAAAGCTCAACCTTCTGCGACAAAGAGTTCCACAAATTCACCACCCTCTGGCTGAAGAAATTCCTCATCTCGGTTTTAAAGAATCGTCCCTTTAGTCTGAGATGGTGTCCTCTGCTTCTAGTTTTTCCTACAAGTGAAAACATCCTCTCCACGTCCACTCTAGCCAGGCCAAGCAGTATCCTGTAAGTTTTAATAAGATCCCCCTCATCCTTCTAAACTCCAATGAGTACAGATCCAGAGTCCTTGTTCCTCATACGACAAGCGCTTCGTTCCAGGGATCATTCTTGTGAACCTCCTCTGCACCCTTTCCAAGGCCAGCACAGCCTTCCTTAGATACGGGGCCCAAAACTGCTCACAATACTCCAAATGGGGTCTGACCAGAGCCGTATACAGTCTCAGAAGTACATCCCTGGTCTTGTATTCTCGACATGAATGTTAAGAAGGCAAATGCAATGTTAACTGCCGACTGAACCTGCACATTAACCTTAAGAGAATCGTGAACAAGGACTCCTAAGTCTCTTGGTGCTTCTGAATTCCTAAGAATTTCCCCATTTAGAAAATAGTCTATGCCTAAATTCCTCCTTACAAAGTGCATAACCGTACACTTTTCCACATCGTATTTCGTTTGCCACTTCACTGTCCACTCTCCAAGTTTGTCCAAATCCTTCTGCAGCCCCCTTGCTTCCTCAATACTACCTGTTCCTCTACAAATCTTTGTATCATCTACAAACTTAGCAACAGTGCCTTCAGTTCCTTCTTCCAGATCATTAATGCATATTGTGACAAGTTGTGGTCCCAGCACAGACCCGAGGCACACCACTAGTCACCGGCTGCCATCCTGAAAAAGACCCCTTTATCTCCACTCCCTGCCTTCTATCAGTCAGCCAATCCTCTATCCATGCCAGGAACTTGCCCGTAACACCATGGGCTTTTAACCTATTTAACAGTCTCCTATGCGGCACCTTGTCAAAGATTTTCTGGAAATCTAAATATATCATGTCCATTGGTTCTCCTTTGTCTAACTTCCTTGTTACCTCCTCAAAGAACTCCAACAGATTTGTCAGACATTTAAAACATTTTTTTTCAAATTTAGAGTACCCAATTACTTTTTTTCCAATTAAGGGGCAACTTAACGTGGTCAATGCACCTACCCTGCATATCTTTGGGTTGTGGGGGCGAAACACACACAAACACGGGGAGAATGTGCAAACTCCACATGGACAGTGACCCAGAGCCGGGATCGAACCTGGGACCTCTGCGCCGTGAGGGCAGCAGTGCTATCCACTGCACCACCATGCTGCCCAGATTTGTCAGACATGACCTCCCTTTGACAAAGTCGTGCTGACTCAGTCCTATTTTACCATGCACTTCCAACAACTTTGCATTCTCATCTTTAATAACAGAGTCTAAAATCTTACCAATGACCAATTATAGGCTAACCGGCCTATAATTTCCCATCTTCTGCCTCACTCCCTTCTTAAACAGTGGTGTTACATTAGCCACTTTCCAGTCCTCTGGGACCCTTCCTGCCTCCAGTAATTCCCGAATGATCACCACCAATGCCTCCACAATGTCCTCAGTTATCTCTTTTAGGACTGTGGGGTGTAGTTCATCCAGTCCAGGGGACTTAGCCACCTTCAGACGTTTTAGTTTCCCCAGAACCTTCTCTTCAGTGATGGCCACTGCATTCATCTCTGCCCCCTGATTCTCTTGGAGCTCTGGCATCCCACTGGTGTCTTCCACCGTGAGGACTGATGCAAAGTAACTATTCAGTTCGTCTGCCATTTCTTTGTTTCCTATTATTACTTCTCCAGCCACGTTTTCCAGTGGTCCAATGTCTATTTTTGCCTCTCTCTTACCTCATATATTGAAAGAAACTCTTCCTATCTTCTTTTATGTTACTAGCTAGCTTGCACTTATATTTCATCTTCTCTCCCTTATTGCTTTTTTAGTAGTCCTCTGCTCGCTTTAAGTGATGCCCAATTCTCTGGCTTCCCACTAATCCATGCCACTTTGTACGCTTTTTCTTTTGATTTTATGCTGTCCCTGACTTCCCTCGTCCACCATGGATGCCTTGTCTTGCCCTTAACATGTTTCCTTCTCCTTGAATGAATTTCTGCTGTGCCTCCCGAATAACTCCCAAATACTCCTGCCATTGCTGTTCCACTGTCTTCCCTGCTAGTCTCCTTTTCCAATCAACTCGGGCCAGCTCCTCCCTCATGTATTTGTAGTTACCCTTATTTAATTGTAATACCGTTACTTCTGACTCCAGCTTCTCCCTCTCAAACAGCAGAGTAAATTCTATCATATTGTGGTCACTGCTCCCCAAGGGTTCCTTCACCTTAAGATCCCTAATCAAGCTTGCCTCATTACATATCACCAAATCCAGAATTGCCTGTTCCCTAATGGGCTCTGCCACAAGCTGCTCCAAAAAAAATCTCTTAAACATTCCCCAAATTCCTTTTCTTGGGATCCAATACCAACCTGATTTTCCCAGTCCAAGTGCACATTGAAGTCGCCCATGATTATTGTGATATTGCCTTTTTTTACATGCTTTCTCTATCTCCTGATTTATTTTCTGCCCCACATCGTGACTACTGCTAGGGCGCCTGTACATAACTCCCATCAGGGTCTTTTTACCGTTGCGATTCCTCAACTCTGCCCACAAGAGAGTCTAAGTCTTCCGATTCTATATCGCTCCTTGCTATCGAATTAACTTCATTCCTTACTCACAATGCAACCCCCCCCATATGCCCATCTGCATGTCCTTTCGATAGGACACATATCCTTGTACATTTAGATCCCAGCCCTGATCCCCTTGCAGCCATGTCTCTGTGATGGCCACAACATCGTACCGGCCAATTTCAATGTGTGCAACAAGCTCATTTACCTTGTTCCGTATACTGCGCGCATTAAGGTACAATACCCTCAGTCCTGCATTGACCACCCTTTTTTGCTCTGGCCGAGGATGATGTTCTATTATTTTTGTTCTCTGCCTCCCCTTCAGTTATGACACCTGCTAACGCTCTGCTTCCCACCTCTCTGCCACATTAGTTTAGATGCGACCCATCCTTTTTGTACAGGTCGCACTTGCCCCAGAAGAGATCCCAATGGTCCAGAAATCCTCCCTCCAACACCACTGGTTTAGCCACGTGTTTACAAAAGAAGAGTACATTTTGGGGAGGCAACAAAGGGCAGTGACCTCCTGAGTAACTGAGCTCCATCATGACCTAATGCTTTGACCAGAGAAGAGAAAATGTTGATTGAGGTGGGTGGATGAGGCGGTGGGAGCAGAAGAGAAAGGGTAGACATTTCAAAACTTTACTTAACTGTTGCGTACTCAATTACAACTCAAAACATTTCTTGCAACATTACTTTATGGCACTTTACTGAAGAATGTCACAGCCTCATTATATACTGAAAAAGACACTCACCTGTGGGTTTGCCAAGAGTCTTCTATTAGCAAGATTTGTAGTAGAAGATCTAAATAAGGCCTAAGTTCATAAGTATAAGAATATGCCACCTGGGAAAGAAAATGTTAAATGTTAAGCAGCACTTTCAATAAAGTGACCAGGTATACCTCAAATTCAAGACAATCCTTTTAAAACATCCTCTCCAGCGTATTATAAAAAACATGTCAACTTCTGTGTAAAATGGAACATCAGTCGATATGAATAAATCCAATTTCAACAAAGCAGAGACTTGTATTAGTCCCCGTTTGTGCAGTACACCAACATTTTACAATTTTGGCTTCTAAATACATCTTCTCTGGTCAGGAGACTCCAGGTAAGAAATTGAAACCTAAATCATTATAAACATTAACTTCACAAATTCAGGATGAAGCAGGCAACTGAGACAAAGATTTATTTATTGGTTAGTCAGACGATGTTGAACTGAAGAAGCCAATTTGTGGAAATCATGATTCACTGTCTTCATAATAACGCAACAAATCAGAGAACTATTTAAGGTTTTGTTTTGAGAATAGAATTTTGTTTTCAGGTCACTGAAAGGGGCAACACGGGTGAAGATGGTAGTCAAGAAGGCGTACGGCATGCTTGCCTTCACTGGCCGGGGCATTGAGTATAAAAATTGGCAAGTCATGTTGCAGCTGTATAGAACCTTAGTTAAGCCACACTTGGAGTATAGTGTTCAATTCTGGTCGCCACACTACCAGAAGGATGTGGAGGCTTTGGAGAGGGTGCAGAAGAGATTTACCAGGATGCAGCCTGATATGGAGGGCATTAGCTATGAGGAGAGGCTGAATAAACTTGGTTTGTTTTCACTGGAATGACGGAGGTTAAGGGGTGACCTGATAGAGGTGTACAAAATTATGAGGGGCATAGACAGAGTGGATAGTCAGAGACTTTTTCCCAGGATAGAGGGGTCAATTACTAGGAGCCATAGGTTTAAGGTGTAAGGGGCAAGGTTTAGAGGAGATGTATGAGGCAAGTTTTTTTTTTATACACAGAGGGTAGTGGGTGCCTGGAACTCGCTGCGAGAAGAGGTGGTGGAAGCACGGACGATAGTGACGTTTAAGGGGTATCTTGACAAATACATGAATAGGATGGGAATAGAGGGATACGGACCCCGGAAGTGTAGATGATTTTAGTTTCGATGGGCAGCATGGCCTGGCATGACTTGGAGGGCTGAAGGGCTTGTTCCTGTGCTGTACTTACCTTTGTTCTTTGTTCAATAGTCAGAGGTGTTTATTTTAAATGCAGGCACCCCAAGGGTGGAGGAAAGGTAGTCTATTTTATACTTGGGATTCATTACTGGCAGATCACAGAATGGGGACAAGTCAGATGGACACTCCCACTTGTTGGAATCAGAAAGGAATTACATGGCCATTGGGTGAATTGTTAAATAGGATACCGAAATGTGGCATAAAAGCATAATAATGTCAAATAAAGCAATTAGGCACTTTACAGCCACCTCCACTTAATATGGAGTTACTTCTGTAAACTCTCGCCTCCACTGTCACCCTATTTTTACTTCTATCAATTTATTTTCATTTCTTCCATCAATCTATTTTTCACTCACAACTGTGTCCCCCCCCTCAACCGCCACCCGGGGCCATCTGTTCCCTGTTCCCAAATTTCCTCGGATGCATTGCTTACTACTGTTTCTCTATTAACACATTCTGATCTCTTAATGTGCTACCAGCCCCTTTCTTAGTCGTTGTCATCACCATTTACATTCCCTTTGTCTTTTTGTCTATGACACCTTTGTCAATCTCCATCTATTGCTGGCCCTCTATCTGGCCCCACAGCACCACACCGCCGCCAACCTTCACCACCACAACTGAATAAATCTCATTTTATTTTCAGTTCTCTCTTTGGCAAAGTGTCATCTTGAATAAAAATGTTAACTCCCTTTTCTCTCCACAGATGCTGTCAGACCTGCTGAGATTGCTCAGCATTTTCTGTTTTTGTTTCAGATTCCAGCATCCATAGTAATTTGCTTTTATTTAAACAAAGCATTGGGTTCATTTCTAGAGGAACAGAATTGAAAAACATAACTTGCGTGGAACTTCGCTAAGACTGCATGGAGTACCCAATTGTCTCTATAATACAAAAATGATATGATCAGACAGAAGAAAGTGTAAAAACGATCTGCAAAGGTGATAGCAGAATGCAGGAAAATTTGAACAGGTTGGAGTTCTTTTTTCCAGAAAAGAGATGGCTGAGAGATGACTTGAGAGGTTTTTAAAATTAGGAAGGAGTTTGATAGGATCAATATAGAGATTTTCCACTTGTATAAATACAAGACAGTCATCATCAAATCCAGTAAAGAATTCAGGAGGAACTATATATTCGGACAGCATTTAAGAGGAAGCTAAATAAACAAGGAAGAAAGAAAGGAATAGAAAGCTACATTGACCAGGTGAGACAAAGGAAGATGAGGGGAGGTATGTGCGCAATATAATCAACAGCAGAATAACAGCAGAGACCTTGCAATATAGATTCATGGCACACTGAACTTTCTGAACGTCCAAAAAGAACAAAATAAGTTGGAATTTTCTCAGAATAATTTACAATTCTAACATGCAAGTGGAGTTCCTTTAACATTCAATGGGGCTAATGAATTTAATCCCTCTGTTGGTAAAATCAGTGTGCAAATAAGTGTTACAGGTTTTATATTTTTCTTAAATATTCTCTTTTGTAAGACGTGCAATTGTTATTCCCATAAACATTGTCTTGAATTGTGTATTTATATTGTCAATATAAAATTATTCACAAGGAATGAGCCTGATATAGCATCATTTGCACACGCCCTAGAATAATTTGCCAATCTTTCTAGAGATGAATTAAGTTCTGATGAAAACACATGAATGCACAGTAAAGTTATCAATAGACTTTGCTTTTGCTACTGAATTCTACTTCTTTCAAAAAACAAGCAATGATAAACTGCACACAGATGAGGGTGGACATCAAAATATATATATTTTTTGTAGGATGCTGGCAAGGCCAGCATTTGTTGCCCACCCCTAATCATAGTGGCTTGTTAGGCCATTTGAGAGGGCATTCAAGAATAGGCCACATGGCTGTGGGTCTGGATTCACATGCCAGCCAGATCAGGTAAGGATGTCAGGTAAGGATGGCAGACTTCCTTTCCTAAAGGACATCAGTGAACCAGATAGGTTTTTATACAATGGTTGCATAGTCATCATTAGACTTTTTAGATCAGATTTTTATTGAATTCAAATTCCACCATGGTGATATCTCAGGGTCTCGGAATTACTTGTCCTGTGACAATAACAGTCCCTCCAAGCCTGTACCGGTCATGATACCACCCTTGGCCCAAACCCTGAGCACTTCCTTGTGCTGTATCCCTCGACACCCATCCTATCCATGTATAAAGAACATCTTGCTTGCTAGACGTGGGCAGCATGGTAGCAGTGGTTAGCACTGTTGCTTCAGAGCGCCAGGGTCCCAGGTTTGATGCTTGCTTGGGTCACTGTCTGTGCGGAGTATGCACGTTCTCCCCGTGACTGCATGGGTTTCCTCCAGGTGCTCCGGTTTCCTCCCACAAGTCCCGAAAGACGTGCTTGCTAGGTGAATTGGACATTCTGAATTCTCCCCGATGTACCCGAACAGACGCCAGAGTGTGGCGACTAGGGGATTTTCACAGTAACGTCATTGCAGTGTTAATGTAAGCCTACTTGTGACAATAATAAAGTTTATTATTATTAGATGGATTCCAGATGCTGGCACCTTTGCTTCCAGGACCTATGCCACATCTCAATCTCCTGTTCAAAAATTCACCATGTATTTATTTCCTGTTTCCAACAAGTGAGAGTGTTTTACCATCGGACTAGTTCCCTGATCTCAGTTTTGCCAGTGATTAGCCCAAAATATAAAACAAACTACTTCTCCTATACCCATGGCGGGGTCAATATCTTAAAGAAACATCTCTGGCTATTCTCAAAATGAAGACGTAGATAGTTCTGTGATTTATGTTAGTCTGAAGACAACGAATCATGATTTCCACAAAATGGCTTCGTCAGTTTAACAGAATATCTGACCAACTCAGTTGCTACTGACGTGTGAGAAATGGGTTTTTAAGAAATGTACCTTTAAGAAATGAAGCTGCTCATGTTACTGGAGCGATGCCAGAGTATGGGTGGAGCTGAACTCCACTTCTGCTCTTTAGTTTCAGTTTGAGAAAGAGCTTGGGTGTGTCTGTGTTTTTCAGTGAGCTGAATCTGAAGTTAAAAGTGAACTGCACTGCTGTGATCTCTGTCATCCAAAGACTATCTATGGATCATCTGGTGAATTCAGAAGAATTATAAATGGACCTCAGGTGGCGGCAATGAGTGAGTGAGGCACACATTCGGGGGCTCTCACTACGGCGGGATTTGAGGACCTGGTTCCCCGGTTTTGCCGGACTGTGGAGCACTGAAAGGACGGCCACGGAGGTGCTGAGGAGCGAGCAGAGCTGCATGGAACCGCGGGAGAGCAGGAAGCAGCGAAAACGGGAGAGGAAGGGACAAAGGCAAAGTGCAGGGGAAGCTGACCCGGGAGCAAAGATGGTGGACCGACAGACCTCGGACCCGGCAATCCAGCAAGCGCTGGAAAACATGCTGCAGGTGATTTAAAACAGTTTTGAGTCGTTGAAGCGGGATAACCTGGACCCACTTCAGAAGGCAGTGGATCAGCTGAACCAGAGACTGGATGCCCAGGATGAAAAAGTTAAGCAGCTGGGAGAGGTGGTGGAGGAGCAGGCGGACGCACAGACGATTGCTGCGCTAGAAGTCGACGGGTTGAAGGAGAGACAGAGAAGACTGCTGGACAGAGTAGAAGAACTGGAAAATAGAGCCCGTAGACAAAATCTGAGGATCATGGGCCTCCTGGCGGGGGCTGAGGGAGCTGATGCCACAGCGTTTGTGGCGGACCTGTAGATGCAGCTGATGGGGGCTGAAACCTTTCCGCGACCGCCGGAGCTGGAGGGGACACACAGAGTACAGGCGAGACAGGTGTGTCCGGGTGGTCTCCCCTGTCCGATGGTGATTCGGTTCCACAGGTTTGTGGAGAAGGAGCGGGTGCTGCAGTGGGCAAAGAGCACTAAGAGCAGCACGTGGAATAACAGTGTTCTTCGCATTTACCAGGTTCTAAGCCAGGAGGCAAGCAGCCTTTAAACAAGTTAAGGAGGTGTTATTCAAAAAGCACGTGAAGTTTGGTCTGCTCTTTCCGGCCCGTCTTTGGGTTACGCATCAGGGCCAACATCACTCTTTCTCCGAGCCCGAAGAAGCGATGGACTTTGCGAGGGATCGGGGCTGGTCTCGAAAAAAGGACCCACGGACGCAAACTAGGGTCCGAGAGTTACCGTTTGAAGGGATGCCTACTGTGCCTGGACTGCTGGTCAAATGTTTACTGCTTTAAAGGTGCCATGCGGTATATTGTTTGTGGGCAGTTTTTGCCTGTGGGGGGGGGGGGTGTGGGGAGAGGGGATTCCTCTCGTATGGTCTTTTTCCTTTTTTTGTTGCTTTTTTCTCTCTTTTTTTCCCCCTGCAGTGGTGGGTACCTTTTGTTGGGCTCTGATGGCGCTGGAGCCTGTATTGTAACAAAAGAGTGACTGGTCAGCAATGCGGATTAAAGATGTTGGTTGGGGGCTTTCGTTCCATTTATGTCTATGGTTTTTATGTTTGTTTCGGATGGATGATATACGGCTACTGGGTTATTGCGGTGTTATTTTATTAATGCTCAGAAAGGGACGTGGGTTAACACTTTTCTGTGTACACAGCTGGAACTGTATTGTACCTGGAGCAGCCTCGCGGTGCTGTTTGATGTTTACATCTTGTTTGATCTTTCCCATCTTAGTGAGACTGCTCCACTGGGTCGGAGTGGGGGATGGTGTGCTGGGGAGTGGGGAGATGAGGTCGGGGAAACAATGGGAGTGAGAAAAGTGGGCACCGGAGTGATGAGTCACCGGGCTAGCAGATTGGCTAGTCAAGGGAGCCAGGTAGGTGTGTGTGTGTGTGTGTGTGTGTGGGGGGGGGGGGGGGGGGGGGGGGAGAAGAAGAGAGAGAAAGAATACAGCCAGTGGTTGGCAGGGGTGGGGTTATCGGGGGATGTTGCTGGGGGGGGGGGGGGGGGGGGGGGGGGGGGGGGGGGGGGGGGGGAGAGTTATTCTGCTGACGTGGGGGGGGGGGGATCTGAAGTAGGTATTGGAAAGGAGGTTGGGGGTGGAGGCGGCCAAGAGGCGAGCCAAGAATGGCGCGGCGCATGGGCCAGGCCCAAGAAAGGCTATGGCTGACCGGCGTTGGGGAGGGGGAGTGGTGCCCCCCCCCCAACCAGGCTGATCACCTGGAATGTCAGGGGACTAGATGGGCCAGTTAAAAGGGCACGTGTGTTCGCGCATTTGCAGGCTCTGAAGGCGGACGTAATTATGTTGCAGGAGACACATATGAAAGTGCCTGACCAGACTAAGCTAAGGAAGGGCTGGATGAGCCAGGTCTTCCACTCGGACTTGGATTCTAAGTCCAGTGGGGTAGCAATTATGATCAATAAGCGGGTTCAATTTGAGGCGGAGGGCGTAGTCGCAGACGGCAGGGGCAGATTCCTTATGGTAAGGGGCAAGCTGGAGCGGAGAAGAGTGGTGCTGGTGAACATATATGCTCCGAACTGGGACGACGTTGACTTTATCAAAAAAGAGTGCTGGGGAAGATCCCGGATCTAGAGTCACGTAGGTTGATAATGGTGGGGGACTTTAATACAGGCCTTGACCCGGGGCTGGACCGGTCATGTCCCAGAACGGGTAGACTCCCAGCAATGGCAAGGGAGCTGAAAGGGTTCATGGAGCAAATGGAGGCAGTGGACCCATGGAGAGCCACGCAGCCGACGGGAAGGGGCTACTCGTTTTACTCGCATGTTCATAAAGTATATTCAAGGATTGATTTTTTTAAATCTTGAGCAGGGACTGTGTAGGGGAGGTAAAGTATACGGAATACTCGGCAATCACTATCTCGGACCCTGCCCCTCACTGGGTGGAACTGCAGGTCGGGGGGGGGGGGGGGGGGGGGGGGTGGCGAAGGCGAATTACGAACGCCCGCAATGGAGGTTAGACGTAGGATTGTTGTCGGAGGAGGGGATATGTGAGAGACTTCAGAAGTGTATGCAAAATTACTTGCACGTGAATGATATGGGGGAGGTTTCAGCAGCGACCCTGTGGGAGGCGCTGAAGGCAGTAGTGAGGGGGGAGCTGATCTCAATTCGGGCTCACAGGGTCAGGGCGGACCGAGCAGAAATGGAGAGATTGGTTAGGGAAATTTACCGGATAGATGAGGAGCATGCGGGATCCCCGGGGGAGGACCTACTCAGGGAGAGATGGAGATTGCAGGCGGAACTGGGGGTGCTATCCACCAGTAGGGCCATTGAACAACTTAGGAAGGCGAGAGGAGTAGTGTATGAGCATGGGGAGAACGCCAGCAGATTGCTAGTGCAGCAACTCAGGAAGAGGGAGGCGGCCAGGGAAATAAGTAGAGTGGTTGATGGGGAGCGGAGCAGAGTGGAGGACCCGGCAGGACTGAATAAGGTATTTCGGGACTTCTATAGTAAGCTGTACACTTCAGAACCCCCGGAAGAGCCGGAGGAGATGAAAAGGTTCCTGGACGGACTAACCTTCCCAAAAGCAGGCAGGGGACTAGTGGACGGGCTGGGGGCCTCGATTAGAGCGGAGGAGGTATTGGGGGGCCTAAAGGCCATGCAGTTGGGGAAAGCCGCGGGGCCGGATGGATACCCAGTAGAGTTTTACAAGAAGTTCTCGGTGTTTGGTGAGCCTAACGTCTGTGGTGGTTAAAGTCTTGGAGAGGTTTATAAAAGATACGATTTATAATCATCTAGATAGGAATAATATGATTAGGGATAGTCAGCATGGTTTTGTGAAGGGTAGGTCATGCCTCACAAACCTTATTGAGTTCTTTGAGAAGGTGACTGAACAGGTAGACGAGGGTAGAGCAGTTGATGTGGTGTATATGGATTTCAGTAAAGCGTTTGATAAGATTCCCCACGGTCGGCTATTGCAGAAAATACGGAGGCTGGGGATTGAGGGTGATTTAGAGATGTGGATCAGAAATTGGCTAGTTGAAAGAAGACAGAGAGTGGTAGTTGATGGGAAATGTTCAGAATGGTGTTCAGTTACGAGTGGCGTACCACAAGGATCTGTTCTGGGGACGTTGCGGTTTTTCATTTTTATAAATGACCTAGAGGAGGGCGCAGAAGGATGGGTGAGTAAATTTGCAGACGACACTAAAGTCGGTGGAGTTGTAGACAGTGCGGAAGGATGTTGCAGGTTACAGAGGGACATAGATAAGCTGCAGAGCTGGGCTGAGAGGTGGCAAATGGAGTTTAATGTGGAGAAGTGTGAGGTGATTCACTTTGGAAAGAATAACAGGAATGCGGAATATTTGGCTAATGGTAAAATTCTTGGTAGTGTGGATGAGCAGAGGGATCTCGGTGTCCATGTACATAGATCCCTGAAAGTTGCCACCCAGGTTGATAGGGTTGTGAAGAAGGCCTATGGTGTGTTGGCCTTTATTGGTAGAGGGATTGAGTTCCGGAGCCATGAGGTCATGTTGCAGTTGTACAAAACTCTAGTACGGCCGCATTTGGAGTATTGCGTACAGTTCTGGTCGCCTCATTATAGGAAGGACGTGGAAGCTTTGGAACGGGTGCAGAGGAGATTTACCAGGATGTTGCCTGGTATGGAGGGAAAATCTTATGAGGAAAGGCTGATGGACTTGAGGTTGTTTTCGTTAGAGAGAAGAAGGTTAAGAGGTGACTTAATAGAGGCATACAAAATGATCAGAGGGTTAGATAGAGTGGACAGTGAGAGCCTTCTCCCGCGGATGGAGGTGGCTAGCACGAGGGGACATAGCCTTAAATTGAGGGGTAATAGATATAGGACAGAGGTCAGAGGTGGGTTTTTTATGCAAAGAGTGGTGAGGCCGTGGAATGCCCTGCCTGCAACAGTAGTGAACTCGCCAACATTGAGGGCATTTAAAAGTTTATTGGATAAGCATATGGATGATAAGGGTATAGTGTAGGTTAGATGGCCATTAGTTTTTTTCCATGTCGGTGCAACATCGAGGGCCGAAGGGCCTGTACTGCGCTGTATCGTTCTATAGTGGGACCGGTCCTGACTAGGGTTTTTAATGAGGCAAGGGACAGAGGGACCCTGCCGCTGATGATGTCGCAAGCCACCATCTCGCTGATATTGAAGCGGGACAAGGACCCGGAACCCTGCAGGTCATACAGGCCACTCTCCCTGATCAATGTGGATGTCAAGCTCCTGGCCAAGGTCCTGCCGATAGAATTGAGGACTGTGTACCGGAGGTGATTGGGGACGATCAGACAGGGTTTATGAAAGGCAGGCAGCTGACAGCTAACTTGAGAAGATTTCTTAATGTGATCATGATGCCCCCGACGGGCAAGGAGGTGGAGGTAGTGGTGGCAATGGACACTGAAAAGGCCTTCGACCGGATGGAGTTGGGCTATTTGCGGGAGGTGCTTGGACGGTTTGGGTTCGGGGAGGGACTGGTTAATTGGGTTAGACTACTGTACCAGGCCCCACGGCCATAGAACCGTTGGCAATTGCGTTGAGAGCTGCGAAGGGGTGGAAGGGAATGACTAGAGGGGGGGTGGAACTTAGGGTCTCTCTCTATGCAGACGACCTGCTCCTGTACGTGTCGGACCCACTGGCTGGGATGGAAAATATACTGGAAACATTGAGGAAGTTCGGCCGGTTTTCAGAGTACAAATTAAATATGGCCAAGAGTGAGATGTTTGTGGTGCAGGCAAGGGGCCAGGAGAATAGACTGAAGGAGCTGCCATTTAGGCTGGTTGAGGAAAGTTTCCGGTACTTGGGGATACAGGTGGCACGAGACTGGGGCAGGTTGCATAAGTTAAATTTGACTAGAGTGATGGAACAAATGAAGAGGGAGTTTCGGAGATGGGATGCACTCCCGCTGTCACTGGCGGAGATAGTGCAGACTATAAAGATGACAATCCTCCCTAGATTCCTGTTCATCTTCCCGTGCCTCCCGATCTTTATCCCACGGTTCTTCTTCAAAAGGACTGGCAAAATCATCATGAGCTTTGTCTGGGCGGGAAAATCCCCGCAGGTGAAAAATGCGATGCTTGAAAGGAGCCGTAGCGAGGGAGGACTGGCATTGCCGAGTCTGATCAACTACTACTGGGCGGCTAACATAGCCATGATAAGGAAGTAGATGGTGGGTACAGGGTCAATCTGGGAGCGAGTGGAGGCGGCTTCGTGCAGGGGCACCAGTTTGGCAGCCCTGGTCACGGCACCCCTACCGCTGTCGCCGGCCAGGTACTCCACCAGCCCGGTAGTGGGGGTGACCCTGTGGATATGGGGCCAGTGGAGGGGAGGTAGGTGCGTCTGTCTGGGCTCCAATATGTGATAACCATCGATTCGCCTCCGGGAACATGGATGGAGGGTTTCGAACATGGCGGCGGGCGGGGGTGAGCAATATGTTCCTGGAAGGTACTTTAGGTACTTACAGATGCGGGACTTTGTACGCAGACAGGTCCCATCCTTCCCACGCCTCCAGCCAATAGGGATCCAGGACAGAATGGTCTCTAGAGGAGAAGGAGGAGAGGGTAGAGTCTCGGATATTTACAAGGTGCTCATGAAGGTGGAAGAGTCCCAGACGGAGGAACTGAAACTCAAATGGGAGGAGGAGCTTGGCGGGGAGATGGAGGACGGGCTATGGGCGGAAGTCCCGAGTAGGGTGAACTCAACCACATGTGCCAGGCCCGGCCTGATTCAATTTAAGGTCGTTCACCGGGCCCACATGACGGTAGCTCGGATGAGCAAATTCATTGGGGTAGAGGACAAGTGCGCTAGATGCACGGGAGGACCAGCGAACCACGTTCACATGTTTTGGGCATGTCCTAAGCTTAGGGGGTACTGGGAGGGATTTGCGGGGGTCATGTCCCGGGTGCTGAAAACAAGGGTGGCGATGAGTCCAGGGGTGGAAATTTTCGGGGTTTCGGAAGACCCGGGAGTCCAGGGGGAGAAAGAGGCAGATGTTCTGTCCTTTGCTTCCCTAATAGCCTGGCGGCGAATACTGCTGGCATGGAGGGACTCAAAACCCCCGAAGACCGAACTATGGCTTTTGGGGATCTGTACTGGAGTTCGCCCAAAGGTGGCAACCATTCATCGACTTCTTCGCGGGAGACTGAATGTCAGCGGTGTGTGGTAGTGGTGGTGGTGGGGGGGGGGGGGGGGGGGGGGGGAGGAGGAAGGATAAATAGGCGGGTAGTGTCTATGGGAGAGGAGCGGGCATGTTCAGTATGGTTTGATTGAAGTATTGGTTTAACGTTGATGTTTGCACATTTCTGTTATCTGTAACTGTTTACAATGCCAAAATTACCTCAATAAAATTGTTTGTTTAAAAAAAAAGAATTATAAATGTTTTCAGTCTTGAATGTAAACCCTAATGTGCTCCTGTTTGAAGGTTTGTTAAGTCTTTCAGATGTTAAAAGAACAGCATACAGATTACTTAGTGTTGTATTCTTTGGGGGGTGTATTTGAAGTAATGGTTGCTGAGATGTTCACTGTGTTTTAGAAAGGTTAACTTGAGTTCATAGAATAAACATTGTTTTGTTTAAAAAAAAACACTGGTCCATGTATGCTGTGCCATATCTGTAGAGTGAGCAGTGTGCCCCCCATACCACAATCTATTTAAAGTTGTGGGTCAGGTGAACTCCATGATACACTTTGGGGTTCTCTAAACCCTGACCCATAACACTACAGCCTGCACCTTCTTGAACTTGCAAAATTGCAGTTTTATATAAAACCTAAGCATAAATGATGGAGATTTAGTGTGCAAACTGAGTAAATGCTTTGCAATAAATTCTGAGGGGGACATTGGGGTTGGTAGTCATGCAGGTGGTGTGTCTTCTGTTGCATCTGTTTGGATGTTACAACCTTCCATGTTAGCACTTCCAACAGGTCTTCCCTTTTCCTCAACCAAGGATCCGCCAACCTTGGTTGAGGCACCCTTGATTGTGTCATTCCATCTCACACACTACTGTTCTTATTCCTTCCAGTCCCTCACAGAATCATGGCAGGGACCCTCTCCTGCTCACCTCCATGAAATGGATTTACAAGTACTTTTTTCAAATTAGAATGTTGTATTTTGCAGTTCACAATATGGCCTCCTTTAAATCAGGAAGGCCAAATGTAGAGTCAGTAATTGCCTTCCAAGAAGGCAGGAGAATGGGGATGAGGAGAAGGCAGGAGAATAGGGATGAGAAAAATATCAAGCATGATGGAATGGAGGATGGGCCGAGTGGCCTAATTCTGTTCCTGCACCTTATCGTCTTATAAAACACCACCATTCAGCCCGGAAGTGTAACCCTGAGCTTCCTGGTTCCAGCATTTTCTGCTTTTATTCAGCAATTTAAAAAAATATATATATTTTTTCCAATTAAGGGGCAATTCAGCATGGCCAATCCACCTACCCTGCACATCTTTGGATTGGGGGGGGGGTGAACCCCACGCAAACATGGGTAGAATGTGCAAACTCCACATGGACAGTGACCCAGGGTCGGGATTCTAACCCGGGTTCTCAGCGCCGAAGCCCCAGTGCTAACCACTGCGCCACCGTGCTACCCCGTGCAATTTTTGTTTAATCTGCAAAGAAATTGTGTTTATGCATACAATTCAGAATTAGGAAGTTATTTTTGGCAGCTTTGGAAATATTGAAGACATACATTTAATCCATTTATAAATTTGACTGTTGCATTTCAATGCATGAATGTTGGTACATCAGGCTCTAAATAAGGGCGTTGGACCCAAAACGTTCAGCTTACCTTCTCTACTGATGTTGCCTAACCTGCTGAATTATTTCAGTATTTTCTGCTCACGGGAGTATACGGAAAGAGGTAGATGAAGTGAGGGGTCTTGGTGCGCAAGTGCACAGGTCCCTAAAGATAGCAGTACATGCAGCTAAAGTTGCAAATAAGGCACTTGGAATGCTCTTCTTCATTGACAGAGGTATAGAATACAAAAGTAGGGATATAATGATGGAAACATACAAGACACTGGTGAGGGCACAACTGGAGTAGTGTGCACAGTTCTGGTCACCACATTACAGGAAGCATGCAATTGCTCTGGAGAGAGTGCAGAGAAGATTTATTAGAATGTTACCAGGGCTGAAGAACTGTAGCTACACACAGATTGGAGAGGTTGGGGTGGTTTTCCTTGGAACATGGAAGGCTGAGGGGGTGACATAATTGAGTGGTACAAAATTGTGAGGGCTAGAGATAGAGTAGACAGGAGGATTCAGTTTCCCTTGGCAGAATGTTCAGAAACCAGGGGTCATAGATTCAAACTAAGTGTCAGAAGGATTAGAAGGGACATGAAGAAAAACTTTTTGATGCAGCAGGTGGTGGGCGCCTGGAATTCGTTGACTGGGTTGGTGGTGGAGGCAGTGACCTAAACTTTTAAAGAACAGCTGGATCTGCACCTTAAAAGTGTTGTAAACTGCAGGACTATGGGCCATGAACAGGAATTTGGGATTAGGAATGGCACATGGGTGTCTTTGGGTCGGCATGGGCAACATGGGCCAAATGGCCCCCTTCTGTGCTCTATCATTTCTATGATTCTAATTCCAGCAATTGCAGGATTGTGCAACTCATATCTTTACTGATTTTTAAAAATTAAGTAGTCCTCTTTCTCCCTACCAGATTGCATGCCCCCCAGAAAGTAATTTCCACACCTGCCAGAGGAGTTCACTGAGCACAGTGGAAGAGAACTGTGGATTCTCCCAGCAACAGAAGCGAAGTAGTTTGATGGTTTCTTCAGAATTGCTGCAGTCTTCAATAATTTTTTTCACATAACTAGTTCGTACAAACAGGATGTCTGCCACACTCTGCTGGATAGTCATTATAGGTTGGGACAAGTTAGGATCACCATAGGGATTTGATAAGGGTGGATTTCCTAAAAAGAAACAACATTCTTTATTACTTTTCCATCTTTAAAAATTTGTGACAATTTAAAAAAAACTTAATTTCTATGGCATAAATGAATAAGCTTTCAAATTTGACCATTACTCCCTCCCAGAGACAATTTAAACTGCCACCACCCCATCTCCCAAGAACACCCACTTTCCTTCAAAACAAAGGTTTGGAAGGACTGCAGGTAGACAACGCTAATGGGTGCACTTTGGCCATTGCAACATGTTTGGGATTTAGTCTCTTTCATCTCTAATCCAACATCACTTTTTGCAATGGATTTTCATTTCATACATAATGCTTGTACACTGCATGACAAACTGATACACATGAACTTTTTTTTTTGGGAAAGGTGCCATCTTTTATCCCACCAGTACACTAATTTCTACTACAGTATGGTGGGTTGCTAAATTGGGACTTCAAATGTCTCTACTCTATCACACACAACTTGTATGTAATGCATATATCACAGATTTGGCTTAGTAACATGGAAAATACTCTGCACAACACAACAATCTAAATATTTATCAGCTTTAAATGCACACATCTTTTAAAAAATAAATTTGGAGTACCCAATTATTATTTTTTTCCAATTAGGGGGCAATTTAGAGTGGCCAATCCAGCCAACCTGCATATCTTTGGGTTGTGGGGGTGAAACTCACGCAGACACGGTTTAAATGCACACATAACAGACATTTTTCAGCATTATCAGATATGAATTTTTTTTCCCATTTCAGTCACAAATGTCCAGGTTTGAAAAATCTACATTTCTTACCATTAATTGAGGACTGCATGCGTGATGATACATCACAGCAACGAACTAACTGTGAGACCACAGCATAGAGTTTACCCAGTTCAGCATACTGGTATTTGATGGGTGGTCCTGGGCCTTCATCCAAAGCTACAAGCATAAACGTGGCAGGCACGTTCAGCTTTAGTAACTGTGTCTTCTCAGCCACACCTAGTGAAACAAAATAGTGATGGTTAAAAAAAAAATAGTTTAAAAGCAGAGCAGCCTTGTCTGAAGACAAGAAAGCGGCTGACACAACCTAGTTGAAACAACTATTTGAAGACATTAAGCCATAGTCTGAAGGGGTTCCAACCGGAGCTAAATCTGTTTCATTATGCAAGTATCACTATGCCCTGCTAAATTTAAGCTGGATTAAGAACTGTATGTTTCTTTTCTTGTTGTTTAATGGAAAATTGTACAGTTGTGTTCATAGGTAATTGTAAGCTGTTCTTTTTGGTGTGAAGTTAAAAGTTTAATATTGTATTCATAATAAAGTTTTGTTTTAGAAACACCAAAGTCCTAGTTTTTCATGCAATCACTCCTGAAGCAAATCTTTCTTTCCGTACAACCTTAAAATAAACTAAAATATTGGGGTTTCGGTCCATTATCCAAACCATTATTGGGGTCTGGTCTGGAATCGTAATAGGATTCTTGGGGTTTTCCCCATACATATGAAGGAGGCCACTAATTTATTAATCCTCGCAAAAACAATTCAGAGAGAAAAATCGTGAGACACTGAAAAATAAATAAAAACCATGGGAGGATATTCATATATAGTTTGGTTCCTGCCCAAGGACTGCAAGTCAGATCTCACCCTGCTTGCCAGACTAGCGGAATTCAATCAATGGAGCGATGGCCAATCATGGGCCACCCGGATATCCAGATAATGAAAACTATCTCTGGCAAGGCGAATAGATAATACCTCCAGATTGGCTCTTCTCACCAGGCTGGTTAACCGGAAAATGTTCACTCTTTTCCAGGTTCAGTTTGTACCCAGAAAAGGAGCCAAAGCTACTGAGTAGTTTCATTATTTTATCCATAGAGGCTGGATCCGTAATATACAGAAGCAGGTCGCCATATAAGTTTCCACCCCCCCGGCCTTCCATTTACCCAATGATCTCAGCATTATGGCCAAAGGTTCCATTGCCAATGCAAACAGAAGTGACGACGAGAGGTCACCCCAAGTTCGAAGCACTGGTGCATACATTGGCCATAAGGGCCCTATACAGCAGCCAAACCTACAAAACGAACTTCAGCCCCAAGACCAAATTTCGCAAGGACCTCAGAAAGGTATTCCCACTCTACCCTATTGAATGCTGTCTCGGCATCCACGGACACAATTAGTTCCACAAATTCCATGTGAAGGAGAAGGTTCTGAATTGGCAAAACAAAAGCATGAGGTGAAGTGGAAAGGAGCTAGTATTCGTACATACCAAGACTTAACTGTGGAGCTGGTGAGAAGGCGGGCGGACTTTAGTTGGGTGAAGGCGGCGCTCTTCAACAATGGTGTAAGGTTCGGCGTAGTCTATCCGGTGAAGCTGAAGGTGACCTATAATTCAAGGAACTTCTACTTTGAGATGGTGGAAGCAGCAGAGGTGCTTGTGTAGGCTGAAGGACTGGGGTTAAAATGAGAGATGAGTTTGATTCCAGGCTGAAGGAAGGGGGAATTAAATACTGTACAGCCTTATCTCATGTTTCAGGTTGTTTGTTTTTATTAGTGGGGGGAACAGTTGGGGGTTCGGTTCTTGATGTTGGCTGATGGGGAAGGGTAGTGTTACCTTCTGCTATGGGTTACAGTGGGTGTGAGAATATTGGACTTTGGGGTAATGGTGGTTTTTCTGGGGTGTGGTCTTTGCACACTGGTTATGTTTCAGTGTCTTTGTTTTCCAGGGATTGGCTCACAGTGGGAGGGGGGCCTGGGCAGAGGCCTCCACACTTGCAAGCGAAAGTTGGCGAGTGAACAGGATTGTAGTTGGGGGGGGGGGCCACGGTCATGGGACCTGGTTGAACAGGTTTCGAGGGTCTCAAGAGGTGTGAAAGGTGGGAGGGGATGTGATCGATTATGGCAGAGGTGTTTTCAAGAGGATGGGGGGATTCTGAACAAAGCTGAACAGGATGAGGTCCTTCGGCCCTCCAAGCCTGTACCGGTCCTGATATCAACCTTTGCCAAAACCCTCAGCACTCCCTTGTGCCTTATCCCTCTGTACCAATCCTATCTGTATTTGTCAAGATGCCTTTTGAACCCTGTTAATGTGCCTGCTTCCACAACCTTCCCTGCAACGCATTCCAGGCACTCACCACCCTCTGCGTAAAAACCCTGCCTCGCACATCTCCTCTAAACTTTCCCCCACGGACTTTAAACCTATGCCCTTTGGTGACTGACCCCTCCACCCTGGGAAAGAATGCCTACCCATCCACTCTATCCATGCCCCTCAATCTTGTAGACCTCTATCAGGTCACCCCTCAACCTCTGTCTTTCTAATGAAAACAGTCCAAATCTATTCAGCCTCTCCACATAACTAACACCCTCCAGACCAGGCATTGGTAGATAAGAGGGTGAGGTTTCAATTGGAGAAGGTTGTGACGGACCTGGGGTAAGTATATGACTGTGACGGGGCATTAGGTGGCACTGCCATCATGCTAAGGAGCTTGGGGTTGTGGAAGGGGATAGTGGGGGGGGGGGGGCTGCCATTTCGTCTGGCAGCAACCCACTTTAGGTACTTGGGGGGTATAGGTGGCACAGGATTGGGGTGGGCTCCGAAGGTATAATTTTACTCGTTTGGTGGGGAGGATGAAGGCCGATTTGGCAAGGTAGGACAATCCCTCTGTCATTGGCAGGCCAGGTGCAGGCAGTGAAAATTAATGTGCTACTGCAATTTCTGTTCCTATTTCAGTGCCTGCCGGTCTTCCTACCAAAATCCTTCTTGAAGGAAGTGGACAAATTGGTCACCTTGTTTTTTTTTTGGGTGTGGGGGTGTGAAGTAGCCAGGATTAGAGGGTTGTTTTGCAGAGAGGGCGATCGGCGGAGAGGTGGCTAGGCCTCCCAAACTTACAGTGCTACCACTGGACAGCGAATATGGAGGTGGTGCAGGTATGCGCTAAGGAGGGAGGACCCGATCGGTCGTGATGGGGGAGTGCTCGTCTAGGATGTTGGGGCTGCAAGCGCTGGCAACGGCGCCAATCCCGATGGCACCGGGTAAGTATTCGGTGAGTCCAGTGGTAGTGGCCATATTGAAGATTTGGGGCTGTCAAGGCAACAGTTTAAGCTAGGGGCCAGGTCAAGGGGATGCCAGTAAGGAGGAAATCATGGGTTCGAGCTGGGGAGTATGGATGCTAGGCTTCGGAGATGGGACGGTGGGAGGGATTAAAGAAATGAAGGATCTGTCTTTTCGGGAGTTGGAAGAGAAGTACGGGATACAGGGAGAAGGGTTTCGATACCTGCAGCTTCGAGATTTTGCTCGTCGGCAAGTCTTGTTGTGGTGGAGGTCAGCATCTCCACGCGCGATGTGGCGGGGGGACCTGATGATGGAGTTTGACCCTGGAGAAGGTAAAGTTTGTGCACTTTTGAGAGTAGGTTGCCGGCTTTTGAGGGGGGGGGGGGGGGGGGGGGAGAATTGCTTTCTTCCTTTTTTGTTTTATGAGTCTATGTTTTATATTGTTCGGTTTGTTCTGTTTTTGTTCTTTCTTTGTATGGCGAAAATGAAGAAAATATGGTGAATAAAAATATTTTTAAAAAATGCCTCAAAAGTCGCATTGACTTAACTCGGGGCGGAGACCAAGCTGCCGCACAAGTTATTGATCTGCATAATCTCCCGGGAAGCTGCCTGCCACCTCAGCTGGTGGGCTAGAAATGGCTGGCCTTCTCCACATACTTGTAAAATAGCCCCCTCGAGCGCTAAAGCTGGCTCACGGCCTTCCCTGCAGACAACAGATCAAATTGCATTTGTAGCAGCTTCCTGTTCGCCAGCAACTCCAGGGTAATAGAGAGGGATAGGAGGAAGTACAGGGCCCGATGGTCTCAGGAAGTACAGAAGGGCATTAGATTGATGCAAATAGGTAAAGACCCTGGCCCTAACTGCGATCTGTTTCAAGAATTGCACCCACCAGTCGCTGCCGCTCCACCCTCAGTCCTGTCCAACAACTCGCTTAAGGGCTTCCGACAATGTGGAGGAAGAGAGAGAGTGTATCGTTCCATTGAACCCAATGTACTCCTTGATGATCGTGGACACACACTCACAAAACCCATTATCCGCTAACAATCTAACCGCCACGGCGGAAGCGGACTAGGATCTGTCTCCAAGATCAAGTCCACAAAATGTGGAGCATGGTCAGAGATTACGATTGCCGAGTACTTCACCCTCCTCACCCAAGGTAAAATAGACATACCCAAGAGGAAAAGGTCAACCCTGGAATAAACTTTGTGCACACGGGAGAAGAAAATTCCTTATCCCTTGGGTGCAAAAACGACCACTGGTCTGCTGCCTCCATCTGCTCCATAAAGGCCTGAAGTGACTTCACTACCCCTCAGTGAGCCAATGATTTAGGCCTAGATCAATCCAGTACACAGGATCCAGTACACAGTTGAAGTCCCCTCCAAACACTAGTTGGTCAGTGTCCAGATCAGGAATGGAGGCCAACAGTCTCCTCACAAATCATTCCAATTTGACACGTAGACATTTCCCTGTACCATTGAAGCACCCGCCAAAGACCCATTAGCCATCACAAATCTGCCATTAGGATCCGCCATGGTCTTAGTGGCCGGAAAAAGAACCCATCGCTACAACTCGGTTGCCAACTAAGCCCGAATGAAACACTTGGCTCGCCCACCCCTCCAGCAGTCTTGTCTAATTTTCTACCCACATGTAGAAAAGTGAGTTTCCTGCAAAAACACCACATTCTTTAGGTGAGCAAAAACGCTTGATCTTTTTACCGGGCCACCCACCCCTTTGGTTCCATGTGACCCCGCCCCCCCCTTCATCCTGGAGTTAGTCATTCCCACCGCAAGGGATTATCAAGTACCTACTCGGAAAATAGAGGCCCAAGGCCCACCCAAGATGGCCATTAAACCCACCCTCAGAGTGAAACAAAGAAAATCCAATAGTCACCATCAGCAAACTAACCCCTCCCCCAAATATACATATTGAAACTGTACCTATGAGCAAAAGCCCTCCCTCCAAGTCCCAACCACACACACCGATGCTAAGCTCATCGAACCAAGTATTATGGGCCAGGGTTTAGAGAACCCTAAAGGAGATCATGGAGTTCACTTGACACACAACTTTTAATAATTTTGGTTATGGGGTGCACAAGGGTCCACTTTACAGGTGTGATGCAACAGTGAACTAAAAATATTTTAAACAAAAACAATGTTTATTCTATGAATCCAGTTAACATTTTATAAACACACAGTAAACAGTTTATCAACTACCAACCCTGACAACCCCCCAAGAGATGCAGTACTCTATAGATAACCCTTAAGAACTTCCCAAACAACATCCACAAGTTAAAACCTTTTTAAACAAAGACAGCAGGTTTAAATTCTCTACGGAAACAGGTATTACTTTGAAATCAACGAGCTGAAGACATTCTTTAGCTTGGAGAGAGAGATCATTACACAGCTGCTTGCTTTGAATGCAGCTCTCCAACTCTGAAGATGAAACCAAAAACACTGCAGCTCCCAGCTCAAAAAGTGAAAGACAGACAGCCCAGCTCCACACTGACATCACTGCAGCTATTTGATAAACACCCATTTATTAAAAGGTACATCCACCTGACACAAGGGAAACTGGTTCGAAGGCTGCAGCTCCCCCCCCCCCCCCCCATCTCATTCCTGTTAGCTAGCTAAATTTAATGGTAGGTGGGGCAGTCATAAAACAGTACCCCTACAAAACTGAATTCCTAACATGGGCTGTATAATTCCAACTGTAATACATTATACAGCACTTCTCATAGTAGTTAGCACCCCACCAATAAACATACCACAAGTGAAGCAAAACTCTCCATCGTCCCCAAAAACATAAATGCAAGAATTTACTATCAGATATCAACAAGTGTATACAGGATACCCCAACACTCTTCTGAACCCACAGCAGTCAAAGACCATAGATCGCACAGTTAACTAGAACCAGGCCCATGCTGATCAACGAAGGCGTCTGCCTCCTCCGGTGCAAAGTTGGACACACCACTGCAAACCCAAATCCCTCTTGTACAAGGCGACTTTAACCTTGTTAAAGGCCGCCTGCTTTCTTGCCAGTTCAGTTTCAATATCCTCATAGATCCGAACAAGTTTGCCCTCCCAATTCGATCTCTATGTTCCTTGGCCCACTTCAGGACCCGCTCCTTCTCCTGGAAACTATAAAGTGAACCATGACTGCACGTTGCAGTTCGGTTTGCAGAGGTTTCTGACGTTCTCCAATATCAATTTCCACTGCTTATCAAAGTGCACGTTGAATTCTTTTGCCAGCAGAGGGCATATCCACGGAGGAGCTGTGTGATGCCTCCGAATCGGTCAACGAATTACCTTCTGCAGGCTGCTCACCTTCTTTGGCATTGGTCCGGCACATGTACCCTGTATTCTCAAACAAATACATTTCTCCGCAAAAATGTCCTTGAAAACCCGGGCAAAAAGGACTGTAAAACAAGGATCCGGTGGGAGCTGCCAGTGAGTGACCTATCCTCTCTCATATGCTACCACCTGACGTTCGATCCCTTGGCTGGGATTCTCTGATCCCACGGCCAAGTTCTGACGCCGGCGTCAAAAGCGGTGGGAGCCACTCCGGCGTCAACAGGCCTCCAGGCTCAGGTATTCACCCCTTCCTTGGGGACTAGTACGGCGTCGGAGTGATGACCTCTGCTCCGGCGCTCAAAAGCCGGCGCGAGTCCGCGCATGCGTGTGGGTTCCCGTCTCCGCGCCGGCCCCCGGGCAATATGGTGGAGCCCTACAGGGGCCCAGCGCGGAGACGGTAGCCCCCGATCGCGGGCCAGGCCACCGTGGAGGCCCACCCGGAGTCTTATCCCCTGCCACCCCACCAGGACGGCCCCGACTCAGAGGTCCTGGCGGGTAGGAACATACGTAACCCACGCCAGCGGGACTCGCCGTGCACTCGGCCTGTCGAGGTATGGAGAATCGCCAGGGGGGGTGCTGCTTTCAACGGCCCCCGACCGGCGTGGCGGCCATCCTGCAGGCGCCCGAGAGCCGGCGGGCCAGCGTTGGAGCAGCGTGGCGCGACTCTCGCCTCTCCCCGGCGATTCTCCGAACCAGCACGGGATCGGAGAATCCCGGCCCTTATTTTTAAACAGTGACCCCTAGATCTAGAATCGCCCACGAATGGAAATATCCTTTCGACATCCACAACGTCTGGGATGTTACTTGGATTCGTTGTAGTGACGACTGATGCAAAATACCTGTTCAATTCATCTGCCATCTCCCTACTTTCCATTTTCAATTCCCCAGATGCACTTTCTGTAGACCCACATGCACTTTGTTAACTCAATTTTTCTTTAAATATCTTTATATTTCTAGCTATCCTTCTCTCCTACTTCAATTTTTGGCTCCATATTAATCTTCTAGACATTATTAGCTGTTCTATATATATTCTACCCAATCTTCTGACCTACCAATGGTCTTTGTACAATTACATAAACAGAATTGAAAAGAACTCTTTTGAAATGGGACTGGGAGAAATGACTAGATCACAAAAAGTTCAAAGAACAAACTAAGCAAGAATACAAAATCATTTTGAGGGAACATATGCATCTTAACAAGATCTTTGAAATAAACAAAAGAGATTTTGACAAGGGAAGTAAATAGATGTTAATGCACAAAAATGCTGTTTTGACATACTCGCTAATCAAAATTGGAATTTACCACATTGAAATTTGGAAAATAAGCTAGAGACTGGAACTATGCCTACAAGTAGAGAAAAGGATCAGTGGACTGCAGACTTGAGTAAAGCATTCTTTGCCGAGTTAAAAACTCGGAAACAGGAAGAAAAGAAGCACAAGGTTTCAGTTATGATGTTATCATGAATTTATTCTGATAATGTTGTTACATTTATTGCCTTTGTTTTGGTTAAATCATTGTAATTATACAATGACGTGTTATGAAATAACACATGAAGAGAAGTTGACTTGTATAACATCTAACAAAAGAGCTTAATTGCAACTTTGTGTAAAGTGGATGCAAGACCAGTGTAAAGAAACCTTCCTGATTATGAAGCTTTCTTTCTTTGAAAGGGAAAGATTTGTGGGCAGTAGAAACAAGGTGCAATTTTAAATAAATTTTAATTTTGTGTTTACGTAAAAAATAGTTAAAACCTCTGTGGGTTTTCGTTTCATTTCAAACTGTGCCTGCTTGTAATTAAGGATTTTACAATGTGAAAACAATCAGAATTTAAAACAAGGCTGTTGCTTAGCAACCAGGTTAGAAACTGTAGGTTAGAAAGAACATTTGAGTTACAGTTAAGCTGGACCCAGAAGTAGCTGGACAGGACCAAGGAGCTCGAAAAAACAGACTTCCTAAAAGAAGAAAGTGCAAGAAACAAGGAGATAGCACAAAAGGAATGCCGAGGAAGACAGTTAAGTTAAAGAAGCAAAGAACAAGAAGTTGAACAAGGTCCTGTTAGGTGACGTAAAAGTACTCTCAGTTAAGTAGACAGCTGCAGTGGGAAACCAGACATCAGAGATAAAAGTTTGGTGACACCTTAATACAGCCCGTGAAGCAATGGTGCTCCGTTGGGCTTGGTGGGTACCCGAGAGATTCCATGAAGCTTGAATACACATGGAAATCCAGGACAGCAGGATACTTTCTTTAAAATTTCGAGTACCCAATTCATTTTTCCAATTAAGGGCCAATTTTGCGTGACCAATCCACCTACCCTGCACATCTTTGGGTTGTGGGGGCGAGACCCATGCAAACACGGGGAGAATGTGCGAACTCCACACGGACAATGACCCAGGGCTGGGACCTCGGTGCCGTGAGGCAGCAGTGCAAACCACTGCGTCACCGTGCTGCCCAACAGAGAGATACTTAAAGGGGAATTTGAAATCCTGGATGCGGATCCTTGAAGAGAGAGCTTTGTATGGGAGAACATCTCAAAGTGTTCTTCAAGAGTGGTGGTTGGAAACCCTCATGTGGAAGTCAAATTCCAGTGAAACTATTTAGCTGTGTCTGAAACCAGTTAGCTGTGTCATAAGTATCTGGGGGGACTTGATGAAAAATCCACAAATTGTATTGGGAGACGTCTACCACTTGATTTCAGAATGGAGTTTGACCATAAGTTGGTTTACAGGGACTGTGTACTTACCGAGAACAATATAGTATAAAATATATTCTCTAACTTGTGTTATCCTTAAAAACCTGTGTACATCGATGAAGATATAGATGGGGTTGAGTACTGGATTATAGTCAACCTTATCATGCATCATACATGTTTCATTCTTTTGTTAAAAGTTAACTGACAGTCCAGTAAATCTGTTCATCCACCTCTCTTCAAAATAAAGTAAAAGTTACAGCCTATTTCACAATCTGATTAAGAATAACCTTTATGGTATAAATCTTTTACTTTTTACTAAATAATAACCGTTGCAAAATAGTTTCCCACTGTTGAAAGAAATGATATTCCACAATGATTGTGGCAGAAGAATATGCTCCCTTTCCCTTTGAAGAGAGGAGTTATGGAGGCATCATTATACTCTTGGGGCACAGTGCCCTAGTTTCAGATTAGACATGAGAGACCAGAGAGTCTCCTAACCTTGCGAGACCCTCCATACCTACATACTTCAGATGGGATACCATCAGCTTCTGGTGACTTTCCCTTGGAAGCTGTTTTAGATCCTGTGTCTTTCATTTGAGAAGGATTGAGAGCAAGCTCTTCCAAACCACAGTGCTGAGAAAGTTGTTCAATGCTATTATTTCACACTATGGATAATTAATTGTGAGGAAATATTAAAACCAAGTGTTGAACATATTGTAGCAGTGGGAAAGTATACTATGGGAACACATCAGCTTTTCAAAATCCAGACTACAAATGTTACAACGTACAAAGTAAGCACAGCCAGCGAGTGATGGTAAGGAGTACCATTCATTTAAAAAAAAAAATTTTTATTGAAATTTTTTACAGAAAATATAACAAACAACAAGCAACAATAAAACAACATAATAAGTATAACACCCCCAAGACCGTAGCAACGCATGTATCGCACCCCCCCCACCTCCCCAAACCCAGTAAACCCCCCCAAACCCAGTAAAAGGAGTACCATTCATAAGTCACAATTCAAAACTTGAAAGCCAATAGGAGGCAGAGAAGGGGCGGTATCAAACCGTGGAGGTATAATGTTACTGGTGCACGTCTTTCCCGTTCTCCTCTTCTTTGTTCTTTCTCCATTGTTTTCTTCCTTATGCCCTGCTGGGCTTTTATTTCTTTTTTTTGTATTTGAAAGTGTATGAACCAAGTTTTTGCAATAAACTCAATCTCAAACTACCACCGGACTCCGTCTCATACAACCATAGAATTCACAGTGCAGAAGGAGGCCATTCGGCCCATCGAGTCTTCACTGGCTCTTGGAAAGAGCACCCTACCTTAGCCCACACCTCCATCCTATCCCACAACCCAGTAACCCCACCTAACACCAAGGGCAATTTTGGACACTAAGGGCAATTGAGCATGGCCAATCCACCTAATCTGCACATCTTTGGACTGTGGGAGGAAACCGGAGCACCCAGAAGAAACCCACGCAGACACAGGAAGAAAGTGAAAACTCCGCACAGACAGTGAGCCAAGCCGGGAATCAAACCTGGGACCCTGGAGCTGTGAAGCAATTGTGCTAACCACTATGCACCAATGCTGCCCCAACACATTTGAAAAGAGGAGATCCTACATTGACTTTGCAGAATGCTGTTTCAACTTTTTTTTTTTTTACAGTGTTGCACTTTTGCTAACTGGCCGACCTTTGGGACCCCCGCTGGATGACCTTCACGTCCCACGCCATGTTTGCTTTCCTTTAATGTGAAAGGGGAGGGTGCTTGGTCCTTACGATCTCACTCCCATCAGGTTCAGCTTTAGCTCACTGGGCTAAATCGCTGGCTTTTAAAGCAGACCATGCAGGCCAGCAGCACGGTTCGATTCCCGTCCCAGCCTCCCTGGACAGGCGCCGGAATGTGGCGACTAGGGGCTTTTCACAGTAACTTCATTGAAGCCTACTCGTGACAATAAGCGATTTTCGTTTCATTTTTCATAGGTGTAGAGGGCAACATGCATATGAGGTGCTGAGTTCAGCCAGTTCATTTGTGCCATCTTCATCTTTGTGAGAACGGAAAATGCAACCTCGCACATGTAGACCATAGAACATACAGTGCAGAAGGAGGCCATTCGGCCCATTAAGTCTGCACCGACCCACTTAAGCCCTCACTTTCACCCTATCCCCGTAACCCAATAACCCCATCTAACCTTTATGGATACTATTAGCAATTTAGCATGGCCAATCCACCTAACCTGCACGTCTTTGGACTGTGGGAGGAAACCGGAGCACCCGGGGGAAGCCCACGCAGACACAGGGAGAACGTGCAAACTCCGCACAGACAGTGACCCAGTGGGGAATCGAACCTGGGACCCCGGTGCTGTGAAGCCACAATGCTAACCACTATGCTACCCACCGTGAAGGACAATAGGCAACAAAATGCTTGTTTCAGTCAGCACTAGATACTTGTGGGAGATGCTACTCCAGAATGCTGACAGCCTCATGGGCTTTTGGTGTGTTTTTAACATGCTGTCAAAGGTCCGCAGGGTAGCATGGTGGTTAGCATAAATGCTTCACAGCTCCAGGGTCCCAGGTTCGGTTCCCGGCTGGGTCACTGTCTGTGTGGAGTCTGCACGTCCTCCCCCTGTGTGCGTGGGTTTCCTCCGGGTGCTCCGGTTTCCTCCCACAGTCCAAAGATGTGCGGGTTAGGTGGATTGGCCATGCTAAATTGCCCGTAGTGTCCTAATAAAAGTAAGGTTAAGGGGGGGGATTGTTGGGTTACGGGTATAGGGTGGATGAGTAGGGTGATCATTGTTCGGCACAACATTGAGGGCCGAAGGGCCTGTTCTGTGCTGTACTGTTCTATGTTCTATGTCCGGTTGAGCAGCAGTCTTTTCATCTGGAGTCAGCTGTAAGTTAATAACTGACTCTGGGGTTTCAACCTTAAAAACAAATTTTTCACCCACCACTTCTTTCAAAAATTGGAAACTTCTCCTCTCGTTTTCCAGTACTTCCCCAAATATAACACACATGGGTGTAGCATCTTTATTTGCATTGACACAATTGACAAAACTATACCTCAAGAAATCATCTTTATACTGCTTCGTTCCCGAGTTCAGTTTATTTTCTGCAGGCTGTTTAACAGAAACCCTGGAGCTCTGTACAGAATTATCACTAGCCTGCTCTGCCCTGCCATGGGCTCTCCTGGGCAGCTCTCTCCAGCAGATTCAGATGAGAGATCCTGGCCAGTAGGTACACTGCCTATATGTGTCTTTGCCAATCTCTTCCTTGTAAGAAAACGAGCCATCTTCACAGTCCTTTTGCCTTGCTTGATAGCAGCTAGAAAATGGAATAACACTCCTCCGTGATTTGGTGCCAAAAGCACGTATGTACAAGCTGCTTAACGCCAAGTGTATGTGCAGGGTGCATGGGCAACTCACTACTGCTGCTCATGGCCAGAAGACTGCACACAGCGTCCTTTTGTTTAAAGTTTTGAACAAGCAAATGAGAAACTGTCTCCTGTGGCAGAAGGGTCAACAACCAAAGGAGACAAATTTCAGGGTAATTGGTGAAAGAACAAGAGGCAACAAGAAGAAAAGATTTATTTTATGTGGACAGTGAATTATGAGCTGAAAGACACAATGTTACAATCCTTCTTGAACTCAAGAGTTCTGGTCCTATTCTGACATACTGCATGCTCCAGCTTTAAAAGTGTGTAATTTTTGTATGTGTTCCATGAATTTGAAAAATGTTCCATCGTAGGTCATTGGTCTCAGTATACTGGTGTATCGGTGAGAGAAGTAAGCATTTGGGAAGTCAAGCATTTTAACCCGTTTCATTATAAGAAATGGTAATGATAAATATGTAAATAGAACAGTCTGCATCATCTGTAATAAGATCACATGACAACCGAGCATGATGAGGTTCTATATGAGTCCTTGTCCTGGAAAGGCCTTATCCTGTATACAGTTAGAAGAATGTTTAATAAAAAGTCAAGTTTACTAATATCCCTGCCTCCAACAGTTTCTATTGATCCTAACCAAGGACAACTTAAGCTAAGACTCACAAAGATTTACAAATGCCAAATCAACATTGCGCACGCCCAGGTCAGAACTTTTTCACTTCTCAGACTAGTTATCGCGTAGTCTCTTAGGAACTGAGAAAATTAGACTGCAAGTCAGAAACTGTTTTGTACTGATGCCCACGGAAGAAATTCCAGCAGTATTTCAAGCACACATTAGCTTAGAATAATGACAATAGTTTCACTGAGGAGTTGATTAAAATGACTCAGTGGAGCCCTACCAACTGATTAAATGAATGCAGAGATTACTGCCATTTAATCATTCTGACACATTTTTAGGTTTTAACCAGTTTTCAATGCACCGTAGCCTATCCAGAGTGTCATGGCGGATAAAGATGATTGGGATTTTCAGAATCATTGCAGACGATATTGGACAGATTGAAAGTTGACTGCGATGCCATTAACAAAGAATCTGTATTTACATAGCACCTTTAATGCAATAAAATACCCCAAGGTAGTCCACAGGAACAAAGTTTGACAGGAAATTCAAAGTTTGGTCAAAGAGGTAGGTTTTAAGGAACATCTTAAAGGAAGTGAGGTAGCGTTGTTGCAGAAAATAATTTTAGGGCTTTTGGTGCTGAAGGCAATGGTGGAGTGATCAAAATCAGGGATGCACACGAGGCCAGAATGGGACAAGCATTGCAGAGCTGGAGGTGATGAGGGACAGGAAGGGGTAAACCATGGTGGAATTTGAAAACAAGGATTTAAGAACCGAAGTGTTCACTGTCTGAGAGCCAATGTAAGCAGGTGAACTCGGGGGTGATGGATGAATGAGACGAGGTGAGAGTTGGGGGTGATGGATGAATGAGACGAGGTGAGAGTTAGGATAAGGGCAAAATCTTGGATGAGCCCAAGTTTCCGATGGTTGCAAAGTGGGAAGTCAAATAAGAGGGCATGAGAACAGCCCAGAGTCAACATAGGCAATGATGAAAGTTTTGGTAGATGAGCTGAGTGACAGGCAGCACGGTGGCACAGTGGTTAGCACTGGACCCAGGTTTGATCCTCGCCCACTGTTTGCGTGGAATTTGCATATTCTCCCCGTGTCTGCGTGGGTTTCACCCGGCCAGGCGCCGGAATGTGGCGACTAGGGGCTTTTCACAGTAACTTCTTGAAGCCTACTTGTGACAATAAGCGATTATTACAACCCAAAGATGTGCAGGGTAGGTGGATTGGCCATACTAAATTGCCCCTTAATTGGGAAAAAAAATAATTTGGTGCTCTAAATTTATACAAAAAAAGATGAGCTGAGTGAGGCAGGACTGAAGCTTGCAACGTTATGAAGTTGCAAGTTTTGGTAAAGACGAGGATAAAGGTCTTGTAAGCTCACCGCAAGGTCACGAAGTTGGCAAGTTTGTGAACAGTCTGGTTCCGCCTCAGATTTGCGACAACAATAAAGATGATTCTATTATTAGATAGTGATCAGACAGGGAGATGGAATTATAAAAAATGTATTCTGCCCCCTCACTATTTAATGGAAGCAATTTCTATTCAGACAAGGAAGTGATAAATCAGAGGCATTAGAAGGGTTGAGGTAGTGGGAAAATGGATCTGGGTACCATTACAATATATGTTGAACATGGTATGTTTTTGGATCATAGAGGGACAGCACGTAGATGAGGAACAGGAGATCCTTGGGGCACCCAGAGATACAGCAGCATGGTAGTACAATGGTTAGCACTGTTGCTTCATAGCAGCAGGTTCGAATCCTGCTTAGGTCACTGTCTGTGCGGAGTCTGCACGTTCTCCCCGTGTCTACTTAGGTTGCCTCCTGGTGCTCCAGTTTCCTACCACAAGTCCTGAAAGATGTGCTTGCTCAGTGAATTGGACATTCTGAATTCTCCCTCAGTGTACCCGAACAGGCGCCCGAGTGTGGCGACTAGGAGATTTTCACAGTAACTTCATAGTAGTGTTAATGTAAGCCTACTTGTTACACCGATAAAGATTATTATATTTCAAGTACAGCCCGTACTTTGCGCATTGCAGAAAGCACATACTGATATGAATGTATGCAGTAGCAACCCGAGTGGAATTCAACACTAACAGGATTCTGTCAACAAGCTAAAAAGACATCTGCCCATCACAAATGAGTAATGTGGCATATGAATTTCAGTGCGTGTAATGCTAAGTATGTAGGCGGTATATCCCAAAGACTGGTAGGTCGTATCAAACAACATGTCCCTTATGCTGTTTGCAACAAGCAAAGTGCAGGCCATACTCAGCCAGCCCACACTTGCAAAACAATGTCCAAAGTTAGATATAATTCTGCGATTTGACAACAATAATCCTCAGTGTGCTAAAAGTAATGTTTTTTTTAAAAAATAATTTTTATTGAAAAATTTTGAATTTTTATACAACAATAACGCACCATAGTAAAATACCAAAAATAACAATAATATTCATTCGCCCCACCTCCATGAACAACACAGCATTTTAACAACAAACCAAATTAACACAATATAAAGTTACAGAATAGACACTACAATAAGGAACACCCCCCCCCCCCCCCCCCCCCCGGGTTGCTGCTGCTATTGACCAAGTTACCTATCTTTGAGCCAGGAAGTCCAGAAAAGGCTGCCATCGTTTATAGAACCCTTGTATTGATCCTCTCAGGGCAAATTTGACCCGTTCCAATTTTATAAATCCAGCCATGTCACTGATCCAGGTCTCCACACTTGGGGGCCTTGCATCCTTCCACTGTAGCAGAATCCTTCGTCGGGCTACTAGGGACGCAGAGGCCAAAACACCGGCCTCTTTCGCCTCCTGCACTCCCGGCTCTACCGCAACTCCAAAAATCGCGAGTCCCCACCCTGGTTTGACCCTGGATCCAACCACCCTCGACACCGTCCCCGCCACCCCCTTCCAGAATTCTTCCAGTGCTGGGCATGCCCAGAACATATGGGCGTGGTTCGCTGGACTCCCCGAACATCTGGTGCACCTGTCCTCAACCCCAAAGAACCTACTCATCCTAGTCCCGGACATGTGGGCCCGGTGCAACACCTTAAATTGGATGAGACTAAGCCTTGCACATGAGGAGGAAGAGTTGACTCTCTCCAAGGCATCCGCCCAAGTCCCGTCCTCTATCTGCTCCCCAAGTTCCTCCTCCCATTTAGCCTTCAGCTCCTCCACTGACGACTCCTCCACCTCCTGCATTACCGTATAGATGTCAGACACCTTCCCCTCTCCGACCCACACCCCCGAAAGCACTCTGTCCATCGTCCCCCGCGACGGCAGCAGAGGGAATCCCTCTACCTGTCGCCTAGCAAACGCCTTTACCTGCAAGTATCTGAACATGTTCCCTTGGGGGAGCCCAAATTTATCTTCCAGTTCCCCCAGGCCTGCAAACCTCCCGCCAATAAACAGGTCCCTCAATTTGCTGATGCCCGCCCTTTGCCACCCCCTAAATCCCCCATCCTTGTTCCCCGGGATGAACCGATGGTTGCCACCCAGTGGAGCCTCCATCGAGCCTCCTGTTTCCCCCCGATGCCGTCTCCACTGTCCCCAGATTCTTAGGGTCGCCGCCACCACCGGGCTCGTGGTAAACCTCTTAGGGGAGAGCGGCAACGGTGCCGTTACCATGGCACCCAGGCTCGTACCTCTACATGACGCCATCTCCATTCTTTTCCACGCCGCCCCTACCCCCTCCATCACCCATTTACGCACCATTGACACATTGGCTGCCCAATAGTACCCCAGAAGGTTGGGCAACGCCAGCCCACCTCTATCCCTCCCTCGCTCCAGGAACACCCTCTTCACTCTCGGAGTCCCATGTGCCCACACAAAGCTCAAAATACTGCGAGTCACTCTCCTAAAGGCGGCCCTGGGGATAAAGATGGGCAGGCACTGAAAGAGGAACAAGAACCTCGGAAGCACCGTCATTTTGACGGACTGTACCCTCCCCGCCAACGATAATGGCAGCATGTCCCACCTCTTGAACTCCTCCTCCATCTGATCTACAAGTCTGGTGAAGTTATGCTTGTGAAGAGTCCCCCAGTCCCTGGCCACCTGCACCCCCAGGTACTGAAAGCTCTCCCCTGCCCGCCTAAGCGGGAGCCTACCAATTCCTTCCTCCTGGTCTCCAGGGTGCAGCACAAACACCTCGCTCTTGCCTAAATTTAATTTATAACCTGAAAAGGTCCCAAACTCAGCTAGCAACTCCATCACTCCCGGCATCCCTCCCACCGGGACCGCCACATACAGTAACAGGTCATCGGCATACAACAACACCCTATGTTCCTCTCCACCTCGCACCAAGCCTCTCCACCTCTCTGAATCCCTCAACGCCATCGCCTCGATTGCCAGTGCAAACAACAAGGGGGACAGGGGGCAACCCTGCCTGGTCCCTCGGTAAAGCCGGAAGTACTCCGACCTCCTCCTATTCGTGGCCACGCACGCCATTGGGCCTCATATAGCAGCCTTACCCATCTAATGAACCCTTCACCAAATCCAAACCTCCCAAACACCTCCCATAGGTACCCCCACTCCACTCTATCGAAGGCCTTCTCTGCATCCAGTGCCACCACTATCTCTGCCTCCCCCTCAATCGCCGGCATCATGATGACATTCAACAATCTCCGCACATTCGTGTTCAGCTGCCTTCCCTTCACAAAACCTGTCTGGTCCTCGTGCACAACCCCTGGCACACAGTCCTCTATCCTGGTGGCCAGGATTTTTGCCAGGACCTTAGCATCCACGTTGAGGAGAGATATGGGCCTGTATGAACCACACTGCTGGGGGTCCTTGTCCCTCTTTAAAATTAACGAGATCAGCGCCCGCGACATCGTCGGGGGCAAAGTCCCCCCTTCCCACGCTTCATTGCGTGTCCGCACCAGCAAGGGGCCCATCAGGTCCACAAACCTTTTATAAAATTCCACCGGGAACCCATCCGGCCCCGGTGCCTTCCCTGACTGCATCTGCCCGATCCCCTTAACTAGCTCCTCCAGCTCAATCGGCGCACCCAACCCCTCCACCTTCTCCTCCTGCACCTTCGGGAAAGAAAGAAAGCCCGTCAAGGAACCTCTCCATTCCCCTCCTCTCCCCCGTTGGCTCCGCCCGGTACAGTTACCCGTAAAAGTCCTTGAAGACCTCATTCACCTCTACCCCCTTCCGCACCACATTCCCACTCTTGTCTCTCACTCCAGCAATTTCCTTAGCCGCATCCCGCTTGCGGAGCTGATGAGCCAGCATCCTACTCGCCTTTTCACTATGTTCGTACACTGCCCCTTGTGCCTTCCTCCACTGTGCCTCTGCCTTTCTAGTGGTCAGCAAATCAAATTCAGCCTGCAGGCTGCGCCTCTCCCCCAACAGTCCCTCCTCTGGTGCCTCTGCATACCTCCTGTCCACCTCCAGCATCTTTCCCACCAGTCTATCCCTCTTACTCCTCTCCCTGTGTGCCCGGATGGATATCAGCTCCCCACGAAACACTGGCCTCAGGGCTTCCCAGACCATCCCCACCTGAACCTCCCCCGTATCATTCACCTCGAGGTACCCCTCAATACTTGCCCGGACCCCCCTACACACCACCTCCTCCGCCAACAACCCTACATCCAACCGCCACAACGGACGTTGGTCCCGCACCTCCCCCATCTCCAACTCTATCCAATGCGGAGCGTGGTCGGAGATTGCAATGGCCGAATACTCGGCCTCCTCCACTCTCGGAATCAGTCCCCTACTCACCACGAAGAAATCTATCCGAGAGTAGACCCTATGTACGTGGGAGAAGAAAGAGTACTCGCGTGTCCTCGGCCTCACAAACCTCCATGGATCCACCCCCCCCATCTGATCCATAAACCCTCTCAGTACCTTGGCCGCCGCCGGCCTCCTACCCGCTGGACCGATCCAGTGAAGGATCCAACACCGTATTAAAGTCCCCCCCCCCCCCCCCCCCCCCCCCAATGATCAGACCTCCCGCCTCCAGATCCGGGACCCGTCCCAACATACGCCTCATAAAGCCCGCATCGTCCCAATTTGGGGCATACACACTAGCCAGTACCACCTTCTCTCCTTGTAGCCTGCCCCTAACCATAACATACCTACCCCCCTTATCCGCCACCACCTCCGATGCCTCAAACAACACATTTTTCCCCACCAGAATCGCCACTCCCTGGTTCTTCACATCCAACCCAGAGTGGAAAAACTGCCCCACCCATCCCTTCCTCAGGCGGACCTGGTCCGCCACCCTCAGGTGGGTCTCCTGAAGCATTGCCACATCTGCCTTTAGCCCCTTCAGGTGAGCCAGTATCCTCGACCGCTTCACCGGCCCATTCAACCCTCTCGCATTCCAGGTGACCAACCGGATCAGAGGGCGTCCCGCCCCCCTCCCCTGTTGACTAGCCATAGCCCGTCGACTGCCCGCCCCAGGCCAGCACCCCCTGCCCGACCCAGTCCCCACAGCGACAACACCTCTCCTCTGTCCCCCCAGCCCCCACCAGCTCCTTCCTGACCCTACCAGCAGCAACCCGGTATTCCCCTTTTCCCCCCCTCCCTTCCCCCCCCAGGCTAGGAACTCTCCCAGCCGCGAACCGTCCTCCATTGTACTTCCGTGGGTCAGTTAACTTCTGCTGACCCCGGAAACTCCCACCAATAACCCGACCCCTCCAAAAGTGGGGTCATCCCCCAATCTATCCCTCCTCCAGGCACCGCTCCAGCGCGGGGAAGAACCAGTTAAGGCCCCGCCTCCCCGTCACCGTCTCCGCCCCTCAGCTTGGGAAACCAGAGGAAAGCCCGCGCTTTCGCACTGCCCCACCCCACCCTTCTGACGCAGCTCCCAAATAACAGCCCCACTCCATACCCCCAACCCGACATAGAATACAACAAACCCCCCCGACCCTCCCCGCAAGATACACAACTCAACCAATGCCCCACAGCAGAAAAAAACATAGCAGAACAACACCCCCATAAATAACCATATCAAAATTGCAAAAGTACAAAAAAAAGAGAACATAGCAACAGCAGAATCCAGCGCTAAGATATTACAACTGACCCCGCAACCCCAAACCCCTAGTTCAGGTCCAGTTTCTCCGTCCGCACGAAGGCCCACGCCTCCTCCGGGGAATCAAAATAATAATGCCGGTCCGAATAAGTTACCCACAGGCTACAAACAACACATTTTTCCGAACTGCTGCAACATTCCGAACTTTATATTTTGCCTGTAAAGCACCTCCTTCGTCCGATTAAATCCGGACCGCCGCTTAGCCACCTCCGCACTCCAATCCTGGTAGATCCGTACTACCCCATTCTCCCACTTGCTGCTCTTCACCTTCTTGGCCCAGCGCAGCACACACTCCCGATCACTGAACCGGTGGAACCTCACCAGCACCGCACGCGGGGGTTCATTGTCCTTTGGCCTCCTGGCCTGTACTCTGTGGGCTCCCTCCAGCTCCAAGGGCAGATGGAAAGACCCGGCCCCCACTAGCGAGTTCAGCATTATAGCCACATAGGTTGTCAGGTCCGACCCCTCCAGCCCCTCCGCAAGGCCCAAGATCCGCAGGTTTTTCCCCCTCATGCGGTGATCAAGCTCCTCGAAGCGTTCCTGCCACTTCTTGTGGAGTGCCTCGTGCCCCTCCACCTTACTCACGAGGACCACAGCCTCCTCCTCTCGTTCAGTGGCCTGCGTCTGCAACTCCTTGATGGCAGCACCCTGGGTGGTCTGAATCTCCGACAGCCTTCTGTTTGTTTCCTGCAGAGAGCTCAGTACCTCAGCCTTGAAGTCTGTGAAGCAGCGCAGGAGAGCAGCTAGTTGCTCCTGGGCCCACTGTTTCCACTCCTCTGGAGCTCTGCCGGCGGCCATCTTGGATCCCTTCCCCCGTTTTTTCTGGGGAGCTGCTGCTGCTTTTTCCCCCTTTCCACTCCGAGTTCGAGTCATGGACTGCTGGGAAAGTCGTTCAGCACACCTTCCCCCACCGGGAGACGTCAAAAAATTTCCGTTTTGGGCTCTAAAAAGAGCCGAAAGGACCGTTTAAAACGGGAGCTCCCAAATGTGTGGCTTCCTACTTCTTCACAGCCACCGGAAGTCCGCTAAAAGTAATGTTGACAACCAGTTTAAGATAATCAATCTGGCTCACAGTATGGTGCACTTGTGTGTACAGGAAGCTGATATATGAAGAGATAGGGCCCTGTTCTTTGCAGTCAGAAAGAACATGCACAAACATTGCACTTGTTCAAGCTAAACGAAATAAAAGATAGCTATATGCTGGTTCATTGTACAGGACACTACCTTGATCAAAGTCAAGCTGCCTGGTTTGATTTTTAAACAATGCCTGGCAGTTAACTGCCAGTCACCATCAATGGGTGCATTCTCCATGGCAACACCTCTACCAACCAGAGTCCACTTGCCAACTAACCAGCACCCACTTCTCACACCGTATAAAGTTATTTCCCCTGGCATTAGTATTTTTGCAATTGTCCTCATAAGTCCATGATGAAAAGCTAGACAAAATATATTTTTTCAACAAAATATCTTTAAAGTACTTTTTAAAATGTTTTTTCCCTAATTAAGGGGCAATTTAGCACAGCCAATACATCTACCCTGCACATTTTCCGTTGTGGGGCGAGACCGACGCAGACATGGGAAGAATGTGTAAACTCCACACGGGCAGTGACTCGGGTCAGGATTGAATCCGGGCCTTCTGCGCCATGACGCAGCAGTGCCAACCATTGCGCCACCATCTTTAAAGTACTTTAATTGGCGACTCAATTCATCCCTCGCATCCAAGGAACGTATTTCATTCCCAGCACAGCTTCTTTTCATGGCATCAATGTAATGATGCCAGGATCCTCAGTTTTTCTGTCTGCTTTTATGTCAAATCTGAGTGTTTTTAAAAGTAAATACCTTAATTGCATATATATGGAATATGGATGGAGGAAAAAAGGAAGAGGGAGAAAAACAAACTCCCATATATATTAACATTAGACATTGTCAGAATGTTCCACAACATTAAGATGGGTGGAATAATAAGACTGCCTCGTCTAAGAATCCTTCACATCAGTATAGGTCAAGGGTCCAGTTGAATGTGCAGCAGATAACAAGCTGAAATTAGCTTTTAATGAATTGGGCAAAGGGCCAAAGCCAGAAACTACTGTAATTACTTCAGAATAGGCAAGTCAGCACAATACATTGACTGCATCTACTTTTCAGTACCCTATTATTCCCACATTGCACTACACATTTTTGGAATTAATGTAATAAAATATCTACAACCAACCCAAGTAACGTAGGGTAGTGTACATTTCAAGAGCCATCTCATCAACTGGAAGAACAGAGATGACCTGGTGTTTTACCTTGTCCCAGATCTGTACAAAATTAAGTTTAAAAAATAACCTATTTGACTTGACAAATTTGAACCCTTTCCTGGAGTTCCCATGCTCCTTACTGGTCATCCAAGATGTTCATCTTCTTGGTGCAACTCTTTAAATTACTGGATTAGATCAGTTGACAAAAAACAATTTAGTCAACTTTGTTATTTTTAAAACATGACTGTACCAATTACAGCAGTACATGTCACTTATAAATTCAACGTTATAAGAATTGCCAAGCTGTCTGCTCTGTTGTAGAGGCATGTGCTCCAGTAGAAACTTGACAGGGGATGAAAAAGAGACAAGAAAGCAAGCTGAGATCATGATAACAAAAGTTTGAGAGCACTGTTTTAAATCATAAACTGTGAAATAATAGATGGGAGAATGAAATATCCAAAACCAAGGTATCCTCAAGCCACTGATTCTCAAAATGCAAAACTGAGGCTGTTAAATGTTGTACAGATATTTCTATCTTTTTTTTTAAAGTTACTTTTGGAATAGTAGAGCAGGTAGATTTTATGGTAACAAAAGACTGAATGATAGCTGCTTACAGTAAACTTTTAAAAAGGCTTTCTTTTTGTATCTGAATAAAAATGTAATATTCTGTACACAAAATGGAAAATTATGCAAGTTAAGCTGCTTGAGGAATTACCTGCAAAAATAAAAACTAGTTATAAAGTGAAGTCTTTAGTTACATCCTTACCCAGATTGGCGTACATAACAAAGAGGTTGAAGTACTGTGTCAAGTGCCGCCCATGCTCAGATACCTCTCGTCGTAGTAGGTTTAGAACAGCTCTGAGAAGGTGGTCACTTAGACTTAAATTATCAAAAGCCTGTTAAGTACAAATAGCAAAAAAAAAACATTAGTTCAAATCACAAAAATATCCACATCTGGATTAATTAGACACTTCTTTAAACATCATTTTTATCATCTCTTTAAAAGCATCAACTCTTTGCTGCAACATGCTTCACCTTGTCAGAATGGTCATTATTTATTCGCGCTTCAACTATGTATTTGGCTAACTCATACACTAAAGGTGGGATGGAGCCACAGTGGTTAGCACTGCCGCATCACGGCACCGGGGACCCGGGTTTGATTCCGGCCCCAGGTCACTGTCCGTGTGGAGTTTGCACATTCTCCCCATGACTGCATGGGTCTCACCCCCACAACCCAAAAAGATGTGCGGGGTAGGTGGAATTGGCCACACGAGATTGCCCCTTAATTGGAAAAGAATTGTGGACTCTAAATTTATAAATAAAAATACGTGCGCACTAAAAATATTTGGTTACCTATATCCAATATGAACATCTTGCTCGATGAAACTTCAATCGGCACAAGATTTATTTAACATCGCATGGGAAATTAATTGCTATATTGTCACTTAAAAAGCACCTTGCTTGGAAGAACTGTGAGCAGTGTCAGGCTTCCAAAAGGACACAAACAGACTGGAGGAATTGGCAATCATTGTTTTTAAATTTAGAGTACCTGGGCAGCACAGTAACAGTGGTTGGCACAGTTGCTTCACAGCTCCAAGGTCCCAGGTTCAATTCCCAGCTTCAGCCACCGTCTGTGCGGAGTCTTCATGTTCTCCCTGTGTCTGCGTGGGTTTCCTCCGGTGCTCCAGTTTCCTTCCACAGTCCAAAGCTGTGCAGGTTAGGTGGATTGGCTATGATAAATTGCCCTTGGTGTCCAAAAAGGTTGGGTGGGGATACTGAGTTAGGGGGATAGAGTAGAGGCATGGGTTTAAATGGGGTGCTCTTTCCAAGGGCTGGTGCAGACTTGATGGGCCAAATAGCCTCCTTCTGCACTGTAAATTCTATAAATAAATTCATTTTTTCCCCCCAATTAAGGGGCAATTTAGTATGGCCAATCCACCTATACTGCTCATCTTTGGGTTGTGGGGGCGAGACCCACGCAGACAAGGGGAGAATGTGAAAACTCCACACTGACAGTGATCCGGGCCGGGATCAAACCCGGGTCCTCAGCGCCGTGTGGCAGCAGTGTTAACCACTGCACCACCCGAGGAATTGGCAATCATGTGGCAGATGAAATATACAGACAAAAGTGCTGTGTAAGTCGATCTCGGAGACTCAGAATCTCTCCAAGATAAATCATGTCTTTCCATCATTAGACCCTTAGCTCGTGAACCAATAATGACCATTCAGGCAAGGTGAATCATGTTCTTTCCTCCCCCTTTTTTATTTGAATATTTAGAGTACCCAATTCATTTTTTCCAATTAAGGAGCAATTTAGCATGGCCAATCCACCTACCCTGCACATCTTTAGGGTTGTGGGCACGAAACCCACGCAAACATGGGGAGCATGTACAAACACCACACAGACAGTGACCCAGAGCTGGGATCGAACCTGAGACCTCGGCGCCATGAGGCCGCAGTGCTAGCCACTGCACCATCGTGCTGCCCAAATCGTGTTTGTTTTAACAGAAATTTGGGCACCTCTCATGAGATCTGAACACATCCCTAAGTAATAAGCTGACGTAGGTCACCGGGACACTGATTCCTCATGCTGCCAATCCACAGCTTCCCTCCATCCCCATACATCCAGCCTGCGCCATGGATCATATACAAAGGCTACTGCAGGGAACCTGACCTTCAGCATGGCTTTACATTCGCAAGTTACCATAGGCTTCAATTTCATTCTGTTAGACATGCAGGCTAATACCATCTTGAATCTTGTCTTCTGATGTCCCATGGTTTTCGTTAGCAGTGTTTTTGAACCATTTCACCCCACAATTAAGCTGCTGGGCTCATCAAAACTCATGGGTGTTTTATCCATGTTGCCAATGTGGCATAATGGGTACCCTGGGCGGCACCACGTCACAGTGGTTAGCACTGCTGCCTCACGGCACCGAGGACTCGGGTTCCATCCTGGCCCCGGGTCACTGTCCGTGTGGAGTTTGCACATGCTCCTCGGGTCTGTGTGGGTTCACCCCCACAACCCAAAGATGTGGCCAGGATAGGTGGATTGGCCATGCTAAATTGCCCCTTAATTGGAAAAGAAATTGGGCACTTTAAATTAAAAAAATAAAAATAAAGTCTAACTGATGCAGATATTCCAAATGATGCAGGGCTTTCAACTGCTGTAAAGCGTCGCCGGGCTCAGAGTTTGATTTGGCCAATTAAGTACCCATATATGCAACGCATTTCTGGTGATACTATAACCACTCTGCCAATTTTTGTGGACCCACTCCATTACATGCTTCTCAAGATCAGGCAGTGGCTGGTACCTGTTCGAATAGCATATTTGGTCTGAGGAACATAGGAGGAGTAGTGGTATGCCATTCAAACCCTCAAGCCTGCTCTGCCATTCAATTAGCTCATGGCTGCGAATCAACATTATTGTCATTTTTCGCACGACATCAACATTTCCCTTGATGTCAATAGTATTTAGAAATCTATTGATCTCGCCTAAACATACAGGATGATTCAACTTCCACAGCCCTCTTCGTAGAGAATTCCGAAGATTCACCAGCTTGAGCAGAGAAATTCCTCAGCTCAGCCTTAAATGTCTTGCCCCTTATTCTGAGGCTACATCCTGGGTCTAGACCCTCTAGCCTGACGAAACATACTTTCTGCATTTACGCTGTCTAGCCCCCTTAAGTGTTTCAGAAGTTTCAGTGAGACCACCTCTCCTTCTTCTAAACGCCAGAGAATACAGGCCTAGTCTCCTCAGTCTCTCCTTATAGAACAGACCCGAAATCCTAGGAATTGGTCTGACCAATCTTCACTGCATGCCTTCTTGGGCAAGAATACACTTCCTCAGATAAGGGGACCAGAACTGCGCACACTACTCCAGATGCAGTCTAACTAAGTTTCTATACAATTGAAGCAAGGCACCTTTTGCTCCTGCAATCAAATCCTCTTAGATAAAGGCCAAATACCATTTGCATTCCTAATTGCTTGTTGCACCTGCATGTTAGCTTTCAGTGACTTATAAACAAGGACTTTCGTTGTAATGAAGTGTTGAGAGGTTGGTCATGAAGCGCATCACCTCCATAATTCCAGAACACCTTGATCCACTGCAATTTGCATACCGCCACAACCGGTCCACAGCAGACGCCATCTCCCTGGCCCTACACATCCCTGGAGCATCTCGACAACAAGGACTCCTACATCAGACTCCTATTTATTGACTACAGCTCCGCCTTCGACACCATAATCCCAGCCAAGCTCATATCAAAGCTCCAAAACTGGGACTTGGCTCCTCACTCTGCAACTGGATCCTCGACTTTCTAACCCACAGACCATAATCAGTAAGAATAAACAACACCTCCTCCACAATAGTCCTCAATATCGGGGCCCTGCAAGACTGCGTACTTAGCCCACTATTATACTCCCTGTACACACACAACTGCGTGGCAAAATTTGGTTCCAAGTCCATCTACAGGTTTGCTGATGATACGACCATAGTGGGCCGGATCTCGAATAACGACGTGTCAGAATACAGGAGGGAGACTGAGAACCTAGTGGAGTGGTGCAGCGACAACAATCTATTCCTCAATTCCAGCAAAACTAAAGAGCTGGTCATTGACTTCAGAAAGCAAAGTACTGTACACACCCCTGTCAGCATCAAGGGGCCGAGGTGGAGATGATTAGCAGTTTCAAATTCCTCCCACGTCGACGCTACCACCAAGAAAGCACAACAGCGCTTATACTTCCTCAGGAAACTGTCCATCACATAAACCTGCCTCTCATCCATTGACTCCATCTACACCTCCCGCTGCCTGGGGAAAGCGGGCAGCATAATCAAAGACCCCTCCCACCCGGCTTACTCACTCTTCCAACTTCTTCCATCGGGCAGGAGTTACAAAAATCTGAGAACACGCACGAATAGACTCAAAAACAGCTTCTTCCCCGCTGTTACCAGACTCCTAAACAACCCTCTATGGACTGACCTCGTAAACACTACACCACTGTGTGCTTCATCCGATGCTGGTGTTATGTACTTACATTGTGTACCTTGTGTTGCCCTGTTATGCATTTTCTTTTATTTCCTTTCTCCCCCCCCCCAAAGAACAAAGAAAAATTACAGCACAGGAACAGGCCCTTTGGCCCTCCAAGCCTGTGCCAATCCAGATCCTCATCTAAAACTGTCGCCTATTTTCTAAGAATCTCTATCCCTCTGCTTCCTGCACATTCATGTAACTGTCGAGATACAGCATAAATGACGCTATCGTGCCCGCCTCTACCACCTCCGCCGGCAATGCTTTCCAGGCACCCACCACCCTCTGCGTAAAGAACTTTCCAAGCATATCTCCCTTAAACTTTTCCCCTCTCACCTTGAACTCATGACCCCTTGTAATCGAGTCCCCCACTCTGGGGAAAAAGCTTCTTGCTATCCACCCTGTCTATACCTCTCATGATTTTGTAGACCTCAATGAGGTCTCCCCTCAACCTGTCTTCCTAATGAAAACAATCCTAATCTACTCAACCTCTCTTCATAGCTAGCACCCTCCATACCAGGCAGCATCCTGGTGAACCTCCTCTGCACCTTCTCCAAAGCATCCACATCCTTTTGGCAATGTGGAGACCAGAACTGCAAGCAGTATTCAAAATGTGGCCGAACCAAAGTCCTATACAACTGTAACATGACCTGCCAACTTTTGTACTCAATACCCCTTCCGATGAAGGAAAGCATGCCGTATGCCTTCTTGACCACTCTATCGACCTGCGCAGCCACCTTCAGGGTACAATGGACCGGAACACCCAGATCTCGCTGTACATCAATTTTCCCGAGAGCTTTTTCATTTACCGTAGAGTTCGCTCTTGAACTGGATCTTCCAAAATGCATCACCTCACATTTGCCCGGATTGAACTCCATCTGCTATTTCTCCGCCCAACTCTCCAATCTATCTATATTCTGCTGTATTCTCTGACACTATCCCCTTCACTATTTGCTACTCCACCAATCGCTAATCAGACCACCCACACCTTCCTCCAGATCATTTATGTATATCACAAACAACAGTGGTCCCAGCACGGACCCCTGTGGAACACCATTGGTCACAGTTCTCCATCTTGAGAAACTCCCTTCCACTACCCTGTCTCCTGTTGCCCAGCCAGTTCTTTATCCATCTGGCTGGTACACCCTGGACCCATGAGACTTCACTTTCTCCATCAGCCTACCATGGGGAACCTTAACAAATGCCTTACTGAAGTCCATGTAAATGACATCTACAGCCCTTCCTTCATCAATCAACTTTGTCACTTCCTCAAGTAATTCTATTAAGTTGGTAAGACATGACCTTCCCTGCACAAAACCATGTTGCCTATCACTGATAAGCTCATTTTCTTCCAAATGGGAATAGATCCTATCTCTCAGTATCTCCTCCAGCAGCTTCTCTACCACTAATGTCAAGCTCACCGGTCTATAATTACCTGGATTATTCCTGCTACCCTTCTTAAACAAGGGGACAACATTAGCAACTCTCCAGTCCTCCAGGACCTCACCCGTGTTCAAGGATGCTGCAAAGATATCGGTTAAGGCCCCAGCTATTTCCTCTCACTTTCCTCAGTAACCTGGGATAGATCCCATCCAGACCTGGGGACTTGTCCTCCTTAATGCCTTTTACAATACCCAACACATCCTCCCTCCTTATGCCGACTTGACCTAGAGTAATCAAACATCTATCCCTAACCTCAACATCCGTCATGTCCCTCTCCTCGGTGAATACCGATGCAAATTACTCGTTAAGAATCTCACCCATATTCTCTGGATCTACGCATAACTTTCCTCCTTTGTCCTCGAGTGGGCCAACCCTTTCTCTAGTTACCCTCTTGCTCCTTATATATATGAATAAAAGGCTTTGGGATTTTCCTTAAAACTGTTTGCTAAAGATATTTCATGACCGCTTTTAGTCCTCTTGATTCCTCGTTTCAGATCGGTCCTACATTCCCGATATTCTTCTGTCTTCAGGTTCGTCTGTCTTCAGTCGCCTAGACCTTATGTATGCTTCCTTTTTCCTCTTAGCTAGTCTCACAATTTCACCTGTCATCCATGGCTCCCTAATCTTGCCATTTCTATCCCTCATTTTCACAGAGACATGTCTGTCCTGCACTCTAATCAACCTTTCCTTAAAAGACTCCCACAAATCAAATGTGGATTTACCTTCAAACAGCTTCTCCCAATCCACATTCCCCAGCTCCTGCTGAATTTTGTTATAGTTGGCCTGCCTCCAATTTAGCACTCTTCCTTTAGGACCACTCTCGTCTTCGTCCATGAGTATTCTAAAACTTACGGAATTGTGATCACTATTCCCAAAGTAATCCCTGACTGAAACTTCAACCACCTGGCCGGGCTCATTCCCCAACACCAGGTCCAGTATGGCCCCTTCCCGAGTTGGACTTTTACATACAGCTCTAGAAATCCCTCCTGGATGCTCCTTACAAATTCTGCTCCATCTAGACCTCTGACACTAAGTGTATCCCAGTCAATGTTGGGAAAATTAAAGTCTCCCATCACCACCACCCTGCTGCTCCTATATCTTTCCATAATCTGTTTATATATTTGTACCTCTATCTCACGCTCGCTGTTGGGATATCTGTAATACAGCCCCAACATTACTGCACCCTTCCTATTTCTGAGTTCTGCCCATATTGCCTCACTGCTCGAGTCCTCCATAGTGCCTCGTTCAGCACAGCTGTGATATCCTCTCTGACCAGTAATGCAACTCCTCCACCCCTTTTACCTCCCTCTCTATCCCGCCTGAAGTATCGATATCCTGGGACATTTAGTTGCCAATCATACCCTTCCCTCAACCAAGTCTCAGTAATAGCAACATCATACTCAGGTACTAATCCAAGCCCTAAGTTCATCTGCCTTACCTACTACACTTGTTGCATTAAAACAAATGCACCTCAGACCACCAGTCTCTTTGCATTCATCATCTGCTCCCTGCCTACTCTTCCCCTTAGTCACACTGACTTCATGATCTAGTTCCTTACAGGCTTTAGTTACTACCTCCTTACTGCCCACCAACCTCCTCATTTGGTTCCCACCCCCCTGCCACATTAGTTCAAACCCTCCCCAATAGCGTTAGCAAAAGCACCCCCAAGGACATTGGTTCCAGTCCGGCCCAGGTGTAGACCGTCCAATTTGAAGTAGTCCCACCTCCCTCAGAACCGGTCCCAATGTCCCAAAAATCTGAACCCTTCCCTCCTGCACCATCTCTCAAGCCACACATTCATTCTGCCTATTCTTTCATTTCTACTCTGACTACCACGTGGCACTGGTAGCAATCCTGAGGTCACTACCTCTGAGATCTGACTTTTTAAAACTTGGCTCCTAACTCCCTAAATTCTGCTTGTAGGATCTCGTCCCGCTTTTTTTTAACCTATATCATTGGTGCCTATATGCACCACGACAACTGGCTGTTCATCCTCCCCCTTCAGAATGTTCTGCAGGCGATCTGAGACATCCCTGACCCGTGCACCTGGGAGGTAACATACCATTCGGGAGTCTCGTTTTCGACCACAGAACCGCCTATGTACTCCTTTTACAATTGAATCCCCTATGACTATAGCCCTTCCACTCCTTTTCCCACCCTTCTGTACAGCAGAGCCAGCCACGGTGCCATGAGCCTGTCTACTACTGCCTTCCCCTGGTGAGTCATCTCTCCCAACAGTATCCAAAACGGTATACCTGTTTTGGAGGGAGATGACCGCAGGGGACACCTGCACTGCCTTCCTGCTTTTTCTCTGCCTTTTGGTCACCCATTCCCTTTCTCCCTCAGCAATCCTAATCTGTGGCGTAACCATTTCGCTATCACGACCTCCTCAGCATCGCGGATGCGCCAAAGTGAGTCCATTCGCAGCTCCAGAGCTGTCATGCGGTCTAACAAGAGCTGCAGCTGGACACACCTCCCGCATGTGAAGGAGCCAGGGACATTCATGTACTTAATGGTCCATTGAGCTGCTCGCAGAAATATATTTTTCACTGTACCTTGGTACACGTGACAATAAACAAAATCCAAATCCAAAGGAAATCCAGATTCATTTGAGGACATCAACACTTACCAATCTCCCACCATTTAAGAAATACTCTGCACCTCTGTTCATCCCAACAAAGTGGATAACCTCACACTTATCCGCATTATATTCCATCTGCTATGCTCTTGTCCACTCACTCAGACTGCCCAAATCCCCTTGAAGTTTCTCTGCATCATCCTCACAACACACATTCTTGCTAAGTTTGTCATCTGCAAACTTGGAACTATTATTTGGTCCCAATATGAAAATTATTGATACAAATTGTGAATGCCTGGGGCCCCAAGTACTGATCCTTGTGGTACCTCATTAGTCACAGCCTGCTAACCTGAGAATGACCTGTATATTCATTCTCGGTTGTCTGTCCATTAACCAATCTTTGTCCATATAATACCCCCCAAATCCCATGTGTTTTAACTTCATTTACTAACCTCCTGTGTGACCTCATTGAAAGCCTTCTGAAAATCCAAACACCACATCCACTAGTTCCATATTATATATTCTGCTCACAACAGCCTCATAACACTCAAAAGGTTTGTCATACACTTTCTCTTTTATAAATCCATGTTGACTCTGCCAATCAGTTCATTATTTTCTAAATGTCCAACTATCACATCCTTTATAATTAATTCCAGTATTTTCCAATTGCTTATGTCACACCAGCAGGTCTGTAGTTTCCCATTTTTCTCCTTCCTTTTTTAAACAGCGGGTTACATTCGTAATTTTCCAATCTGCAGGTATTGTTGTAGCATATTTAGAATTTTAAAAGATGACCACCAATGCCGACATTAATTTCTCCAACGCTACTTTTATACCAGTACTAATTTATTTCAGTTCCTCATTCTCATTAGTTCCTTGCATCACAATTATTTCTTAATTTTTAAAATCCCAATTAAGGGGTAATTTAGCATGGCCAATCCACATACTCTGTACATGTTTGGGTTGTGGGGGGTGAGATCCACGAAGACAATGTGCAAACTCCACACAGACAATGCCCTGGACACAGCAATTATTTCTGGGAGATATCTGGTCTCTTCTTACGTGAAGACAGACACAAATAAATTATTTAGCTTCTCAGCCAATTGCCATTCCATTATAAATTCTCATGTCTTTGCCTGCACGCCCACATTTGTCTTCGCTAGTCTTTTCCTTTTCACATACCTTTAGAAACTTTTATAGTCCAGTTTTATGCTTCGTGCTAGTTTACTGGACATTGCATTTCAGGAAGAATGTGAAGAATGCAGAAACCACAAGTGTGGTTACGAGGATGAGGAACTGCAGTTATGTGGTTATGCAGTTATTCATAACAGAAGCTGGGTTGTTCTTCTCAGTGAATATTCATACCAACTTCATCACGAAAATAATTTTTTTACACCAATGTGACATTGGTTGACTTCAGCAGTCTTAGTTCACCTGCCCCAGAAACCTTCAACCATGCCTTTCTTTTCTCTGGACTCGACTATTCCATTGCACACCTGGGTGGTCTCCACAACCTATTCTCTTTTAAACTTGAGGTCATCCAAAATTTTGCTACCCATGTCTTAACTTGCAGCCAATCCCATTTCCTATTTAACCCGTTGCTTTCTGATCCACACTGACTATTTGTAAAGCAATGTCTTGGCTTTAGAATTCTCATTCTTGATTTTGAATCCCTCCATAACTTTGTCCCTCCCTATCATTAATCTCCTTCAAACCCACAACTTTCATCTGAGCACCTCTAATTTTGGCCTCTTAGATTACCAATTATAATTGCCCCACCTTTGGAGGCTGTACTTATATTTGTCTAGATCCCAAAGCCCTGGAATTCCCCAAAATAAGCAAAATACTATGGATGTTGGAATCTGAAACAAGAACAGAGGATGTTGGAAAACCTCAACAGATTTGCCAACCTCTATCAGGAGAGTAAGAAAGAGTGTTAATATTTTGAGTCATAGTTGTTCCTCTCTGTTGCAGTTTCTACATTCTCCCTTCTTTCAGTTCTGGCGAACTCAACAGACTCGAAGCATTTACTCTGTTTCTCTCCTGGTAGATGCCCTGAGTTTTTCCAGTGTCCTTTGTTCTGATTCTGGAATTCCCTCCTCACATTTCTCGACTTCTCCATCTGATTTTTCTCCTTTAAGATACTTCTTAAAACACCCTTTCGGGCAAGCTTTTGATCATCTGGCCTGATAACTCATGTGGCTCGGTGTCATACTTTATACTGTAATGCATTTATGGCACCTTGGGTTGTTTCATTTTGTTAAAGGCACTGTCTTAGTTAATGCTGCTAAAGAGAAGGTCAAGAGGCGATCTGGAAGAGGTATTCAACATTAAGAGGGATCTATAGAGAATAAAGAGAGACAAACTATTTTCATTGACAGGAGGATGAGGACACTGATTCAAGGTGATGGGCGAAAGAACCAAAGGTCAAAGAAGGAAACATTGTCTTTGACAAAGGGTCATCTGGACTCAAAACTTCAGCTCTTTTCTTTCCCTACAGATGCTGCCTGACCTGCTGAGATTTTTCAGCATTTTTTCTTTCATTACAGATTCCGGCATCCGCAGTAATTTGATTTTATCCGGTGACAGAAGGAAAACCATTTAAACAGCGAGTGGGTTAGATCTGGAGTTTACTGTCCAAGAGTGTGGGAGAGGCAGATTCAATTGTGGCTTTCAAAATGAAATTGGAAAAGCACCTGAAAGAGTGAAAATTTTCAGGGCTATAGAGAAAAGGTAAAAGGTATGAGACTAGCTAAATTGCTTTTGCAGAGAGCGTGCTCTCACCGTTCTATGATTCAATAATTCTACCACAATTGATTTGGCCTTGTTTACGTGGGTCTCACCTGCACAAACCAAACATATACAGGGTAGGTGGATTGGCCAAGCTAAGTTGCCCCTTAATATAAATTTAAATGAAAATAACAATTGATTTGGCCAAATCATGTACTAAACTGTACAACTGATCCCACTACAGACTACATCCATATTTTCTTGTCCAGAGTAAACAGTTTGCAAATCTGGGAACAAAACGTAACAGTAAATGTAGGTTGAGCATCCCTCATTGAAAATTCCAAAAACTGGAAAATTTCAAAATCGGCACTTATTTTTGAGCGACGACATGATGTCATGAGAGGGAAATCCCACAAGGCTCTGGGAGGGTTCCCAGGCAATACAGAGGTCCCAACGTGCCGAACATATGCAGGACCCACCGCTCCACAAATTGCAGGTCCCAGGAACAGGCCGTTTTGCAGTCTCAAAAATGATATTTAAAATATAAATAAATTTAGAGTACCCAAATCATTTTTTCCAATGAAGGAGCAATTTAGTGTGGCCAATCCATTTACCCTGCACATCTTTGGGTTGTGGTGGCAAAACCCACGCAAACACGGAGAATGTGCAAACGCCACACGGACAGTGACCCAGAGCTGCGATCGAACCTGGCACTTGGGCGTCGTGAGGAGCAGTGCTAACCACTGCGCTGCCCGAAAAATGATATTCTGAAAGCCAAATTTGATACACACTTGGCCCCTAGCATTTAGGATAAGGGGTGCTGAATCTGTAAGTCTAAGCTATGGAATGTATTCCAAGGAGAGTTACAAACTGAGGTTTCAATGAGGGAGCTTGAAAATCAAAGATGGAGAAGACCTCACAAAGAGGAGGCAATCAAACATTCTTCCATGATTTGCTCAATTGTGACACAAAATAAGAATACACTAGTGCAAGGCTTGGAAGTAAAGTTCTTAAGGACTTATAATAAAATTGTGGAGTGCTATGGCACCAAAGTGCTGACAAGTGGTCGAGAAAATATTTAGCAGAAATAGGGGTATAGCTTTAAATTCCTGCGTTGCAAATGTGCACCGAAGTGGCCGTAACAGCTCGAAACATCCCTTTCAATGGGAACCTATTGTGATGAGTAAACATTAACACTGATTTGTTGAGGCAAATTAAATATGAAACTGGGAAACAAAAACCAGGAACAGGAAATGTGGCTTCCAAACAATTCTATCTGCAAGACAGGAGGATACTGTGCATATGCAGTTTGCTGACTCCAAGTCCCAGTGTAAGGTTAAGATTTTTTACAAGTTCACTGAAGTATTAGCTTTCATGGTTTGCAGTATCAGTCTCTATTGGCATATGTCTTCAAAGTATCGACGTTTCCAGCAGCTAACAACATTGACATAAACAACAATTAGAACCGTGCCTCTCTCAGATATCAAGAGCCACACAGCTAATAAATTATAGGAAAATTATGTTATGTTCGGCCAAAGGCTAATTCCGTTGGAATTTTGATGAGAACCCCTTTTTTGGGCATCAAATGGTGACCTAATTTGAAGAGGAACGGAGAAAATTCACAGGTTTTCGCAGATTACGACTGGACTGTTCAGTGAAATGTAATATCATGTCCTCTGCTTCCTGTTCCAAAGATTTGGCAATCAGCTATCTTAATAACTGATCTTTAATAAGCGATGCTATCTGGAATCTTTTAACATTGTCCATTTAGAGTCAGTGGGAGCACTGAGAGCCCAGTCAGTTTAAAAAGGGAAGGCCTGTGAGAGAGAATCCTCAGCCAGCAGAGCATTGAGGGAGGAGCCCAGCGAGAATAAAAAGCAGCTGCAGTGTGAGAATCCAGCGTCAGTGCAGATCGCCAAGAGAGGTGCTATCCAGCACAAACACTACAGGAGTTGGGACATTCTGAAAGCATTTGCTGTATTTTTTCATGGCTTACGGGCATCAATGGCAAGGCCAGTATCTTTAGCTCATCCTCAAATGAACTCGGGAAGGTGTTGATAAGCTGCCTTTTTGAACCTCTGCAACACATGTGGTGTGGGTACATACACAGTGCTTGGAGTTTTTGAATTTTCATCCAACAACAGTGAAGGAACAGTGAAAAAGTTCCAAGTTGGATGGTGTGTGGCTTGGAGAGGAAATTATAAGTGGTGGTGTTCCCTGGTATTTGCTGCGTTGTCCTTCTAGGGGGTGGAAGTCGTGAGCTTGGCGAGTTGTGCAGTGCACTTTGTATAGAATTCATGCTGCTGCCATTGTCAGTGGTGGAACAAGTGAATGTTTAAGTTGGTGATTGGAGTGCTGTTGAGCTCCTTGGATGTTGTTGGAGCTGCATTTTCGTGGCGCTCCACTAGACAAGTGGAGAGTATTTCATCACACTCCTGACTTGTGCCTAGTAGATGGCGGACAATCTTTGCGTCAGTTGGTGAGTTATTTGCCTCAGAAGTTACAGTCTCTGACCTGCTGTTACAATCACAGTAGGTATATGGCAAGTCTAGTTCAGTTTCTGGTCAATAGCAATCCCCAGGGTATCGATAGTGGGGGATTCAGCAATTGTAATGCCATTGATTCTCACTTGTTGGAGATGGTCATTTGATTACAACCCGTGCTATGAGTACAGAAAGAGGAGAATAGAACATATGAATGAATCACTGGAGAGATGGTGCAGGAGGTTTAATTCTTGGAATATTGTGGAATTGGTTCTGGAGGAGGTGGGGCCTATATAGGCTGAACAAGTTACACCTCAACAGGGCAGGGGTCATGTCCTCATGGCTAGTTTGTGAAGTGCCATTTTGAAGGATTTAAAAAAAATTGGCAGGGGGTGGAAACCAGAAGTCGCTGTAGAAGAGTGAAACACGGTCCATGAAGGACTGGGAGGATCAGATCGCTCGAGAGGAATAAGATATTAGGTGGGGTCAGTGGAAGAAGGAATGCAGTTAAGGCGCAAATTAAATTCACAATGCATGCATAAGGTCAGATAGAAGTGGGATGTCCGCTGGTGATTGCAGTGTTCAGTTTTTTTTGTTAACTCCTCACATAATTAACTTGGTAACTTTATGCAGCAAGATGTGGACAACATTGCAATTTGGGCTAATAGGTGGTGAGAAACACGAGTGCCAGGCAATGAACATCTCCAACAAGGGACAGCCTAACCAGCTCTCTTCAACATTTAACAGCACCAGCATTGCTGAATTCCACACCATCAACATCCTTGGGATCACCACTGACAGAAACTTAACCAGATCAGCCACATAAATACTGTGGCAACAAGGGCAAATCAGAGGTTTGATTTGCTGCAATGAGTGTCTCACCTCCTCCTCACTCTCCTGAAAACCGTTTCTTTTTAAACCATCATTGCCAAGGCACAAGTCAGAAGAGCTTTGCTTGCCTGGATTAGTGCTGTTTCAATAGTACTCAAAAAAATAAACACTTAAAAAAAAAAGCAACTTGCATTTATTTAGCACCTTTAATGTAATAAAACATCCGAAGGTCTTATCAAATAAAACTGACACTGAGCCACAGAGATTTAAAGATAGATGCCCAAAAGGGTGGCCCAAGCAGTAGGTTTTAAGGAACGCCTTAAGGAAAGCAAGGTAGATAGCTGGAGAGGTTTAGGGAAGGGATTCTAGAGTTTAGGGCCCAAACAGCTAATAGTGAATCAAATTAGGGATGCTCAAAAGTGAGAATTAGAGGAGCACAAAGGTCACAGGATGTTGTGGACTGGAGATTTGAAAGCAATGGATCGTAGAATTACTACAGTGCAGAAGGAGGCAATTCGGCCCATCTAGTCTGCACTGACCCTCCAAAAAAGTGCCCTATCTAGGCCTTCACCTCCACCCAATCCCTGTAACTCCACTTAACCGTTTGGACCAAGGGGCAACTTAGTATGGCCAATCCACTTAATCTGCACATCTTTGGACTGTGGGAGGAAACCGACAAACTTGGAGAAAATCCACACAGACACAGGGATAAAGTGCTAACTCCACACAGTCACCCAATGTCAGAATTGAACCCGGGTCCCTGGCACTGTGAGGCAGCAATGCTGTGCCACCGTGTCGGGGAAATGAGGTCATGAAGGGATTTCAAACTAAGGATGATACTTTAACATGAAGGCAATGCTTAACTAGGAGCCGATGCAGGTCAGTGAGGACAGAGCTGATAGGTGACACTTGGTATGAGTTAGGATATGGGCAGCAGTCTTGTATCCAGAATAGCAGCATTTCAAGGATAGCAGAGTGCTTGCCAACAGATTATGACAACTCCAGATGGTAGAGCTTCCCAAAGCTCAGCGTTTGCCTCATCTTCAATAGACCACGAATGCCTGGTACAGGAGAGGGTTTGGGGGAAAAACGAGATTGCCAGTTTTAGATGTATCCACTGGATGTATCCACTGGATGTATCTGTCCTGGGCAGGAAGCATGAAGACCTAAGACTGCTTCCACTATTTTCTCTCTCTTTATTCTATTTTGGCTGTGATTCTGGTGCTGCACTGTAGCAACATAGGTTGTTAGACTGTGAATGCAATGTTTTCTCTTTTGTTTATGCACTGTATCCGTAGCAAATTTCTGAATTGCAGTGGCTCCAGCATTGGTCCTTGTAGATCATCACTTTCCACATTGTACAACTCAATGCTCAAAAGTGAATTGAACATTGACAATGTCAAATTCAACGAGGTTAGAATGTGAGATGCCAAGGAATGACTCCAGACCCACAATAGTCAGGGTTAGAGGTAATAAAGTACGAGAGTTTCCACAGCAGATAAGCTGAGGCAAGAGCACAGTTGGGTGATGTTGCAGAGGTGGAAATAGATAGTCTTATCAAAGTATCGTTATGTGGGGGGAAGTTCATCGGCAAGTCAATTACACATGATAACATACAGTGCAGAAACAGGTCATTTTGCCTAACCAGTCCACGCAGGCTTAAATGCTCCATTCGAGCCGACTGATATTTTTCCTCCTATTTAGAATTGTAACCCTTTATTCCCTTCTCCCTCATATGCATTCCCTTCTCCCTCATATGCATCCATACCATTCGCTTCAGCCACCTCCGGTGGAGGCAAGGTCCACATTCCCACAGTTCTTTCGGTGTGTCAGTTTCTTCTGATTTCCTCATTAGACTTCTTGGTGACCAGGTTATATTGGTGGCTTTCAGTTTCCTCTTCCTCACAAGTGGAAATGGTCACTTTGTATTTACTCTCCCAAAATCTTTCATGATTTTAAAGACCTCTATTTAGTCACTGAAGTTGACTTTTTTCAACAGAAAACAAGACTCGTTTGTTCATCCTATCCTGAAAGGTCTACTTTTACATTGCTGATATCAGCCTTGTAAATCTTTTCTGCATGCACACCAATGCCTTGAAATCATTTTTATAATGTGGCAACCAGAATTGCACACACTTTTCCAAGTGCGGTCTAACCATAATAAAAGCAAATTACTGCGGATGCTGGAATCTGAAACGAAAGGCTTTGACAAAGCCAGTAGTAGCTTTGACAAAAGAGTCATCGGACTCGAAACGTTAGCTCTTTTCTCTCCCTACAGATGCTGCCAGACTTGCTGAGATTTTCCAGCATTGTCCCTTTGGTCTAACCATAGTTTGAAATCAGTTCAGCACAACTTGCCTACTTTTCAATTCTAACTCTTCGGAAATAAAGCTTTACAAATTAGCTGGATAAATACTTGAAGGGGAGAAATCTGCAGTGCCATGGGGAGCTCTTTCAAAGACAATGGATCAAATGTCTCAATTCTAAATACCAAGACATAATCTGACTTAATTAACTTCCTCAAAAATACCTCCACGGAACTAAATGGTTTACGTATTTCAAAGACTCTTCATTCAAATTTTGATAATTACTCTTGAACATTAAATTCTCAATTTGCTCAATTCAAGATTCATAATAAAAACTTTTAAGTATACAAAAAAAGTATCCAACTATTTTGCCCAATGTCAAATCCCTTTATGAAGGAAATATCTCAAGAACATGTAGCCCCTTGAGGAGGCAGGCTGAATAAAATCATGAAAAATAGAACTATAGTTCGATAAAACAGGTTTACAGATATTTAAAATGCAATGGTAAGGAGAGTAGAAAGAGGAATTCAACTTTTCTTCAAGTTCTGGCATTAGAATGCACTCAGCAGGTCATTTTTAAACTGTTAAGAAATTCTAAACTTCTTTATCCTGGAAGAAACACTTTTTAAATGAAACTATTATTTCAGGAAAAAGTTAGTGTGCCACAGGGATGAGGTACCATAGTACTTATGTTTCTGGGCTGTACTCCAGAGGCCTATATCAATAATCAAATTTCATCATGACAGTTGGGGAATTTAAATTCAATTAAATAAATCTGGAATAAAAAGCTTTTATGAGCAATTGCAGGCATGAAACTACCGCATTGGTAGAAAAAAACCCACTTGGATCCCTCATCGCCTTCAGAGAAAGAAATTTGCTGTCTTTATCTGGTCTGGCCTGTGACTCGACTCAAGGCACAATGGCCGACTCTTAACTGCCCTCAGAAATGGTCTAGCAAGGCACTCAGTGGTATTCATGAATGCAGCTCACTGCCACCTTCTCAAAAAGTAAGCAGGGATAGGCAATTTCTTGCTGGCTTTCTTGCAATTGCCTACACAGAAATTAATTTTTGTCCACTTGATTTATCAATATCTCATGGCAATTGTACACTTCCATCTACACTGCTGCCTATTTTTGTGTGATCGGCAAACTTGCATATGTGGCAATCCACCAACTAAGTCGATTAATAAAGAATGGATAAGTTGAGGCTCCAGCACCAATAGTCACATCCTGCCAATGAGAGTGCATGCCCTTGGATTCCTATGCTGTCGCCTGCTGCTCAACCAATTATATGAATTAGCACAATAGTAATCATTATGATTTTTAAAAACTAGCTGTTTGGTGCTAAAAACCACCGAATATCCCTTCTGCCTCAAAATACAATAGGGACATTTAGTTAACAGGTTGCAGAAGATACGAAAATATGTAAATGAAAAGGAAAGACTGCTGATGATGGAACTCATGAAAATAGAAAATTCTGGCTTATCTAGCATCAAAGGCAGACAGATTATACCATTTTAGCTGTGAACCCTTCATAAGACTCCAGGCTAACAATTAAAACAATTAAAATGCTTTCTCTGTAAAATAACTGTATAATAAAGCAAAGAAACAAACGAGCATTTTCTCATCTTATGTACATTCTTACCTGAGTGGAAGGTCCTGGGGATGCAAAAGGGGAAGGGCATGGTCCATCTTGCAATGAGAAATGTGCAATAAATACAATGAGCTTAGCAAAAGCACTCCTCACTTCTGTGCTAGGGCATTCCAAAAGGTACTCAGAGAAGCGATTCGGGTAGGCAAAAAGAACATTGTGTGCAAACCAACAGCGTACATTCTTGCTGTGACGGAGCAGGATACACAATGCATCATACCTGTTGGGGAAAGAAAGGCCTTTTCTCACGAACTGTATATAATAGATACTATAGCCTAAAATGCAAAAGCAAAATGGTAAAGTTGTTCTCACAAGGGGTAACGGAATTGTTTATTTATACAGATGCCAGATGCAGTTCCTAGTCTGTTAACTCAGCTGAGGCATTATGTGGTACTTAGTGCTCAGGTTTAGGTGCAGGAGTACGGAAGGAAAAACGATCTGGTTTGATTGTTGCCCAGAAAACCTTTGCGAAAAACTTCTGTGGATGTCAACTGAGAATGGGATCAGCCAAGATTACATTCCATAGTAAAACAGCCAGGCAATCTGTGTAGGTTCACACATAAATAATCACGGAACAGAAGGGAAAGGTAACAATACAATTCAGTACTTTCGGGAGAGTGGAAAAAAGAAAATTAATTTTAAAAAGTGAACAGAATAAATGTTACTTTCCTTTCTCACTTGTGGAACTACTAATTGCTATAATATGGCTCCACAGGCTACAGTTAGTGAAATATTTTATTTTATCATCCATACGCATAAGTTGACAATTTGATCCACACACTTGCTCGCAAAAGCCAGTAGCAAGAATCCTGACACAGCAGTACCCATCAGGTCATGGGTGGAGGGGAATGAGTGGTTTTGGGAGATGGCAGTAGAATATCTTTCCTGATAATACTTCATCATAAAAAGTAAATCTCAGGGACGGCACGGTGGCTAGCACTGCTGCTTCACGGCGCCGAGGATCCAGGTTCGATCCTGACCCCGGGTCACTGTCCATGTGGAGTTTGCACATTCTCCCTGTGTCTAACCCCCACAACCCAAAGATATGCAGGGTAGGTGGATTGGCTACGCTAAATTGTCCCTTAATTGGAAAAAAAGAATTGGGTACTCCAAGGTCCCACCCTTTCCAAAACATAATTTTTTTCTCTTCAATTGGATCCACCACACCAACAATTAAATATGACACAGCTGCTTTCAGGTTTTGTCACAATTTACCTCATACCACAAGCAAGATGCAAGTGCTTGTAAAGTTGTGCTTTAAAATTAATCCATTCCAACATTGGTTAAAAATAATTGAGCTCATCACATCCAATGAGCGCAATGCCGCAGAGGAACTAACAATGCTGCCTGCAAGGCTGTATGTAATTTTATTACCTAAATTTTACTCTATTGCATAAAATAAATATGCTAAGCTAATATACATTTTTTTGACATACAAATGTTTTTCGACAGTTGGATATTTAATGGTCAAATTTCAATACTTTAAAATAATCAATTATGTTACATTTTCAGTTCTTATGTTAAACAGTTATACATAATCAGCTTGGAAACCCCCCCACAAATTATGTCTATAAGAAAGACTCACCATTCACTTGCAGGACCACGGACTATTTTCTTTGTGTGAAACCCAGTATTAAACAGGAATCTAGCAGCAAGTTGAATACTTATCATTGCCAATTCTTCAGCTTCTGGTAACAGATGATCTTGCCCTGCATAAGACAGAAATATTGATTAAGAAACAAGGTTCTACCCAAGCAAGACAATCTTAACTGGCCTTCTTACTTGAAATTTTCTGATATGATATCAAACGGACATTCCAACCATTAACTAGCTCTCAAAAGTTGACTTTGTGGAGTTCAAACATGCTACACCACGAGACCAGATCTTGATAATTACAACTTATTTTGTTGGAGGACAAGAATTTAGCATCCGACTTCCTGAGTTACGGGTAATTTTCAAGAAACATTTGAAAAATAAAGTTCGCTTGACAAAAGGTCTGCAAGAGGACTCCTTCACTACATTACAACAGCACTTGCGCGTCCCCCCGCCACAACAATCTGACACCCATACCCCAGTGCAGTCTGACCACCTCCCAGAGGGCTCAAGGACAAAATCTATTTAGCAAGAGCTATGAAATAAAAAAAGATGCTGCTACCAGCTGGTGGAAATGATGTCAAGGAATAAATTTGCAAGGAAATTAGAGAGGTGCAAAAGTAGTTATAACAAGGCACTTTAATTATCCAAATATAAACTGGGATACCAGTGGTGTCAAGATAAGCCTAGCAATTACAGGTCAGTCAATTTAACTTGGTAGTTGGGAAACTTCCAGAAACAATATTTGGGACATAATTAAGAGTCACATGGACGAACATGAGTTAAAGAAAGCTAGCACATATTCAAGGGAAATCATGTTTAACAAATTATTCTGGAGATTTATTTTGGAAGTAACAGTGAAGGCTGATGAGAGCAATGCTCTTGATGTGACCGACATGGACTTCCAAAAAGGTGTTTGATGCAGTGCCGCCTCTCATTCTTGTTATAGTTCATTGAATAAAAGGGACAGCAGCAAAGTGGATATGAAATTGGCTGAGCAAAAGGAAACGGAGTAGTGGTTAATCAAAGCGTTTTGAGCTGGAGGAAGGTTTGTAGTGTTGTTCCCCAGCAGTTAGTGCTGAAGCCCTGCTTTTCCTGGTTTATACTAATGACCAGACCTTATTGTACAGAGCATAATTTCAAAATTTGTAGATGATATGGAGCTTGGAAGCATTGTTAACTGAGAGGAAGATGCTGTTGAATTTTAAAAGCACATAGACAAGATGATAAAATGGGCTGACAAGTGGCAGATGAAGTTCAATGTGGAGGAATGTGAGGAAATTAATTTTGATAGGAAGAATATGGAGAAAGAATACAAAGGTTACAATTCTAAAGGAAGTGCAGAAGCAGAGGGATCTAAGTACATGTGCACAGGTTTTTGAAGGTGGCAAAACAGGTTGAGGGATGAGTTCTTAAAGCATTATCCAGCCTTAACTAATAGGGTCAGCGGGCAGCACGGTGGCCTAGTGGTTAGCACAGCTGCCTCACGGCACTGATGTCCCAGGTTCGATCCGATCCCGGCTCTGGGTCACTGTCCGTGTGGAGTTTGCACATTCTCCCCGTGTCTGCGTGGGTTTCGCCCCCACAACCCAAAAATGTGCAGGCTAGGTGGATTGGCCACACTAAATTGCCCCCTTAATTGGAAAAAATAATTGGGTAATCTAAATTAAAAAAAACAAAACTAATAGGGTCATAGAGTACAAGGGTAAGGAGGTTATGTTGAACTTGTATATGATACTAGCTGTAATATCACGTCCCATTTTAGGCAACCCACTCCAGGAAAGATATGAAGGCAGGGGAGAGAGTGCAGAAAAAGTTCACGAGAATGGTTCCAAGGATGAGGAACTTCAGTTATGAAGACAGCATGGAGAAGTTGAGACTGTTTTCATTGGAGAAGGGAAGACAGTGATGAGATCTGTCAGGGGCATTCAAAATCATGAGGGGTCTGGACAAATAGAGAGAAACTGTTCCCACTTGCAAAAGGATCAAGAATAATAAGGCACAGATTTAAAGTATTTGGTGAAAGAAGCAAATGCTATGAGAAAATACTTCATCACACAGCGAGTGACTGGGGTCTGGAACAGAGCCAGAGAGTGTAGTGGAGGCAGGTTCAATCGAGGCATTCAACAGTGAATGAGACTGTTATCTGAAACATGTGGAGAATTATGGGGAGAAGGTGGAGGAATGGCACTAGGTAAACCGCTCATTTGAAGAGTTTGGGTACACACAACGGGCCAAATGATCATCTCCTGCACTGTAACAATTCTGTGGTAGTCAGTCTCGCTATGTATCTGGAGCATCATGGGTTCTTGGGGGGGGGGGGGGGGGGGGGGGGGGGGGGGGGAGGAGAAGAGAATACAGAGATAGGAAAGGGTGAGGTCATGAAGGGATTTGAAAACAAGTTTTCAAATCAATGTGCTGCTGGACTAGGTACCAATGTAGTTCAGCCAGCACAAGGGTGATAGGTGAGTGGGGCTTGGTGCAAATTAGGACACATGGTGTTTTGAATGATCTCAAATTTATGGAGGGCAGTACGTGGGAGACGTGGTACATATGGAAATATGCAAGTCCAGAGGTAATGAAGGCGTAGATTAGTGTTTCAGCAACACATGAGCAGAGACGGGCAAAGTTAGATGATCACACCTCGGTTGAAATAAATGGTCTTAGACCCAAATGTGTGACTGGAAGTTTGCGCATGAATGTTGACACCAGCCCTGACCTATCCATCATCTCTCAAGCTCTCTACCACTTGTGTTATCAGATTGCTTGCCCAGCATTTAACTTTTAAGTCTTCATTTCCGCCACTGCCGTCTGCCCTCATTACCATTGTTAATGGTACCATTGCTATTGATTTCATTTCCTTCCCAGCCACTGTCACAGGCAATGATTAACTGTTGGTGTGCACAATTTGCACCCTTGGGCCCAGAGAAGGCCTGCCATTATCCAGGTAAGTATGATTGGCATTTAATGCAGCTGGCTTTCCTGGAGAGGGGCAATATGGAGCACTCGTCAGCTCTCAGGCCAACAGACAAGACCCCCATCGTCTACACTAAATTCCGTCCATTGGATTGGTGTACAGAGAACCAGCATGGACTTATGGGCTAAATGATCTAATTCTGTGTTGTAATGACTCTGAGCCAGGTGAAGGTGCCATCTATGATAAAAAGACATCGCAGAAACTATTCCAAATTCCTTAACTGCTGTTGAAATTCTTTTCTTTAAAAAAAAAGTTCCTCCACCTGTCTTAAGAAACGTCTCATCTAAAGGGTAGTTGTTATTTTCATTGTCGAAGATCCTGGAGCAAAGAAAATCCCATGTTACTACACTGAATGCTTCCTGAAAGGATTGCGTTCTCCTGGTCAATAAAAACAGCAATCAAGAGTTTCTTTTTAAAAAAAATAATTTTTATTGAAATTTTTACAAAATACAAAATATAAACATCTTAGCTCTATTAACATACAACCGCGGTAACACCCCATGAACAATACCCCCCCAGCTTCAAGAGCAACTTCAAACAAAAAGAAAGAACAACAAAGAAAAAGAACAAAGAAAAAAAAACCAAACAAGAGAGAGATAGCACCCTCCACAAACCCATGTGCACAGTTCTCCCCCCCCCAATCCTTCCCCCCCCCCCCCCCCCCCCCCTCGGGTTGCTGCTGCTGTCGGCCTATTTCCCTACCGTTCCGCCAGGAAGTCCAGAAACGGCTGCCACCGCCTGAAAAACCCTTGTACTGATCCCCTCAGGGCAAATTTCACCCTCTCCAATTTAATGAACCCCGCCATATCCGAGATCCAGGCCTCCACGCTTGGGGGCCTCGCATCCTTCCATTGGAGCAAGATCCTCCGCCGGGCTACTAGGGACGCAAAGGCCAGGACTCCAGCCTCTATCGCCTCCTGCACTCCCGGCTCCACTGCAACCCCAAAAATTGCGAGTCCCCAGCCTGGCTCGACCCTGGACCCCACCACCCTCTACACTGTCTTTGCCACCCCCTTCCAAAACTCCCCAAACGCTGGGCACGCCCAAAACATATGGGCGTGGTTCGCTGGGCTCCCCGAGCACCTAGCACACCTGTCCTCGCCCCCGAAAAACCTACTCATCCTCGTCCCAGTCATGTGGGCCCTATGCAGCACCTTGAACTGTACGAGGCTAAGCCTCGAACAGGAAGAGGAGGAATTCACTCTCTCCAGGGCATCCGCCCACATCCCCTCCTCAATCTCCTCCCCCAGCTCCTCTTCCCACTTCCCCTTCAGTTCCTCCACCGAGGCCTCGTCTACCTCCTGCATTACCCGGTATATGTCCGCGATCCTCCTCCTCCGACCCACACCCCCGAGAGCACCCTATCCCGCACCCCTCGTGGGGGCAGCAAGGGGACCCCCTCCACCTGCTGCCTGGCAAACGCCCTCACCTGGATGCATCTAAACATGTTCCCTGGGGGGAGCCCAAACTTCCCCTCTACCTCCCCCAAGCTCGCGAACCTCCCCTCCACAAACAGGTCCCTCAACCTCCTAACCCCTGCCCTGTGCCAGCCCAGAAATCCGCCATCAATCCTCCCTGGGACAAACCGATGGTTCCCCCGTATCGGGGCCTCCATCGAGCCCCCCATTTCTCCCCTGTGCCGTCTCCATTGCCCCCAAATTTTGAGGGTAGCCGCCACCACCGGGCTCGTGGTATACCTCGTTGGAGGGAGCGGCAACGGCGCTGTTACTAGCGCTTCCAGGCTCGTGCCCACACAAGACGCCGCCTCCATCCTCTTACACGCTGCCCCCTCCTCGTCCATTACCCACTTACGCACCATCGCTGCGTTGGCCGCCCAGTAGTACCCACAGAGATTGGACAACGCCAGCCCGCCCCCCCCCCCCCCCCCCCATCCCTGCCTCGCTCCAGGAACACTCTTCGAACCCTCGGAGTCCCATGCGCCCACACAAATCCCGTGATACTGCTGTTGACCCTCCTGAAAAAGGCCTTCGGGATAAGGATGGGGACGCTCTGGAACAAGAACAAAAACCTCGGGAGCACCGTCATCTTGACGGACTGCACCCTCCCCGCCAGTGACAGCGGTAACATATCCCATCTCTTAAACTCCTCCTCCATCTGCTCCACCAATCTTGTGAGGTTGAGCTTGTGCAGGGCCCCCCAGCTCCCCGCCACCTGGACCCCTAGGTACCTAAAACTCTTCCCTGCCTGCTTCAATGGGAGCCTACCAATCCCCTCCTCTTGCTCCCCCGGATGCACCACAAACACCTCACTCTTGCCCAGGTTCAGCTTATACCCCGAGAAACCCCCGAATTCCCCAAGAATCCTCATCACCTCCAGCATCACCCCCCACCGGGTCCGCCACATACAGCAACAGGTCGTCCGCGTACAGCGACACTCGATGCTCCTCCCCACCCCGCACCAGGCCCCTCTAGTTCCCTGACTCCCTCAGTGCCATGGCCAGGGGCTCAATCGCCAACGCGAAGAGCAAGGGGGACAGGGGGCACCCCTGTCTCGTCCCCCGATGCAGCCGAAAGTACTCCGACCTCCTCCTATTCGTGGCTACACTTGCCATCGGGGCCTCGTAGAGCAGCCTCACCCACCGGATAAACCCCTCCCCAAACCCAAACCTCTCCAACACCTCCCACAAGTACTCCCACTCAACCCTATCGAAGGCCTTCTCCGCGTCCAACGCCACCACTATCTCCGCCTCCCCTTCCACCGCCGGCATCATAATGACATTGAGGAGTCTTCGCACGTTTGTGTTCAGCTGCCTTCCCTTCACAAACCCTGTCTGGTCCTCATGTATGACCCCCGGCACACAATCCTCTATTCTAGTGGCCAGGATCTTTGCCAGCAGCTTAGCATCGGCGTTCAGCAGCGAAATCGGCCTATATGATCCACACTGCAGAGGGTCCTTGTCCCGCTTCAGGATCAAGGAAATCAGCGCCCGTGACATAGTTGGGGGCAGAGCCCCCCCTCCCTTGCCTCGTTAAAGGTCCGGACCAACAGGGGGCCCAACAGGTCCAAATACTTTTTATAGAATTCAGCCAGAAACCCGTCCGGCCCCGGCGCCTTCCCTGACTGCATGCTCCCTATCCCTTTGACCACCTCCTCCAACTCGATCGGCGCCCCTAGTCCCTCCACCTGCTCCTCTTCCACCCTCGGGAATCGCAACTTGTCCAGGAAGCGCCCCATTCCACCCTCCTCCACCGGGGGTTCAGACAGGTACAGTTCCCCATAGAAGTCCCTGAAGACCCCATTGACCTCTACCCCCCTCCGCACCACCTTCGCAGCTCTATCCGTCACTCCCCCAATCTCCCTGGCCGCGTCTCGCTTCCGGAGCTGGTGCGCCAGCATGCTGCTCGCCTTCTCCCAGTGTTCATACACCGCCCCCTGTGCTTTCCTCCACTGGGCTTCCGCCTTTCTGGTCGTCAGTAGGTCAAATTTGGCCTGAAGGCTACGCCTCTCCCCCAGCAATCCCTCCTCTGGGGCCTTCGCATATCTCCTATTCACCTGCACCATCTCCCCTATCAGTCTTTCCCTTTCCCTCTGCTCCCCCCCTCTCCCTATGGGTTCGGATGGAGATCAATTCCCCCCTCATCACCGCCTTCAATGCCTCCCAGACCGTCCCCACCCGAACCTCCCCGTTATCATTGGCCTCGAGGTAATACACCCCCGGACCCTCCCGGCCACCTCCTCATCTGCCATCAGCCCCACCTCCATGCGCCAGAGCGGACGTTGGTCCCTCTCTTCCCCCAGCCCGAGGTCCATCCAGTGCGGGGCATGATCCGAAATGGCAAAGTATTCCACTTCCTCCACCCTCGACACCAGCCCCCTGCTCAGGACAAAAAAATCAATCCTTGAGTAGGCCTTATGTACATGGGAGAAAAACGAGTATTCCCTGGCCCTTGGCCTCTAAAACCTCCAAGGGTCCACCCCCCCCCCCCCCCCCCCCCCCAATCTGGTCCATAAATCCCCTCAACACCTTAGACCTCCTGCCCGTCCGGGACCTGGATCGATCCAATGGTGGATCCAGTACTGTGCTAAAGTCTCCCCCCATGATCAGGCCCCCCGCCTCCAGGTCCGGAATGCGGCCCAACATACGCCGCATGAACCCCGCATCGTCCCAATTTGGGGCATAAACATTCACCAAAACTACCCGCTCCCCCTGCAGCTTGCCACTCACCATCACGTACCTCCCGCCACTGTCAGCCACCACCTTCAACGCCTCAAACGACACCTTCTTCCCCACCAGGATCGCCACCCCCTTACTCCTCTCATCCAGCCCTGAGTGGAATACTTGGCCCACCCACCCCTTTCTCAGCCGGACCTGGTCCACCACTCTCAGGTGTCTCCTGGAGCATGGCCACATCCGCCTTCAGTCCCTTCAGGTGCGCAACTACTCGGGCCCTTTTGACCGGCCCATTCAGCCCCCTCACATTCCACGTTATCAGCCGGATCCGAGGGCTCCCTATCCCCTTCCTCTGCCGATTAGCCATACCCCATCCCTTGCCCACCCCCGGCCAACGTCCCACGCTCTGCCAGTTCCCCACGGCGGCAACTCCCCCCCCCCCCCCCCCCCCCCCCCCCTCCAGCACCCCCTGCGTCCTCCAGCTCCTTCCTGACCGTTTCAGCAGCAACCCGGTACCCCCCCCCCCTCTCCCCCCAGGCTAGGACCCCTCCTAACCGCACCCCCCCCTCTACAGCACTCCCATGAGCCAGCTATCTTCTGCTGACCCCGGCGGCTCCCGCCCTACTTTCCGCTCCTCCCAACGTGGGACTGCCCCTCCTCCATTGTGCCCATCAACCAGTCCACCCTCCCCCGCTCCTGCGCGGGAAAAGAAAAACCTGCCACTCCCTCTCCCAGCGCGGGAACCCCGCAGAAAGCCCGCGCTTTCGCCCTGCCAGGCCCCGCCTCCTCCAGGGCCACTCTCATTGTCAGTCCCCCCCACCAGCTCCCCGAACACCCCGTTTACCCCTCAGTCCGAACCCGTCCACCCAACTCCTGCTTGAAAACCCATTAAAAAAAAACACCCGTACGACCTCACCCCACCCACCCTAAGGCCACTCCACATCTTACCTTAAACCCCGCAAATACACATACAGTATAAATAAATACAGTATTCTACAGCATCCCCCATCCGGGGGACCCTCAGTCTGAGTCCAGTTTCTCGGCTTGCACGAAGGCCCACGCCTCCTCCGGGGACTCAAAGTAGTGGTGTCGATCCTTGTAGGTGACCCACAGACGCGCCGGCTGCAGCATTCCAAACTTCACCTTCCGTCTGTGGAGCACCGCCTTCGTCCGGTTAAACCCGGCCCTCCGCCTTGCCACTTCCGCACTCCAGTCCTGGAAGATCTGCACCTCCGTGTTCTCCCATTTGCTGCTCCACTCCTTCTTGGCCCACCGGAGCACACACTCACGATCCACGAACCGGTGGAACCTCACCAACACCGCCCGCGGCGGCTCGTTCGGCTTGGGCCTCCTAGCCAGAATTCTGTCGGCCCCCTCTAACTCCAGGGGCCCCTGGAAGGACCCAGCCCCCATCAGCGAGTTTAGCATCCTCACCACATGGGCCGCTAGGTCCGACCCCTCCAGCCCCTCCGTGAGGCCCAGGATCCATAAATTCTTCCTCCTCGACCGGTTGTCCAGCTCCTCGAACCGCTCCTGCCATCTTTTATGGAGCGCCTCGTGCATCTCCACCTTCCCCACCACGGCCACGACCTCGTCCTCCCTTTCGGCGGCCTGCTGCTGCAGCTCCCGGATCGCAGCCCTCTGGGCTGTCTGGGTCTCCATCAGTTCCCTGTTGGTTACCTTGATGGACTCCAGCAGCTCCACTTTCAAATCCTGGAAGCAGCGCAGCAGAGTCGTCTGCTGCTCTTGGACCCACTACTTCAGCTCCTCGAAACTTTCGCCGGCTGCCATTTTGTTTTTTGGGTCCCGATTTTTTCCAAGTGTTTTTTCTCCTGAATCTCTCCCTGCCCCGCTCCTGGTCTGCACCATGGGACCACTGGGGCGACTCCTGGCCACTTCCCCCGTCGGGATTTGCCTCCTCAGCTCAGTTGGGGGCATTTAAAAAAGCCCCGAAGTCCGTTGATCCCGGGAGCCGCCGAACGTGCGGCTCAGCTGTTCATTACCGCCACCGGAAGTCCAATCAAGAGTTTCTTTAGCATCAATTAACAATGGTACATACTCAATATGATCCATTGTTAATTATTTTGTAGTATCAACTGCTTGAATTGAGCCCTTGACAACAATTAACACTATTCAACGTGTTCGAGTGGCACTGGACTTGTAGTTGTTGGATGTCTTACGCTGACTGATCTTGTTCTGAACAGTACAAAAAATGGTGTCTCCAATCCTTATGCGGTTATCAGTGAACCACAAGCAAATGTGACAAATCACAGCACATTTCACTGACAAACATTTGTGCAACAGGATGTATTATTCATGGTGCTAACTTAAGTTCTAGTTTCCAATTTTTGTTTTTATAAATTTAGAGTACCCAATTCATTTTTACCAGTTCAGGGGCAGTGGAGGATTCGGGCCCGGAGGGGTATTCCAAATTCCTTAACTGCTGTTGAAATTCTTTTCTTAAAAAAAAGTTCCTCCATCTGTCTTAAGAAACGTCTCATCTAAAGGGTAGTTGTTATTTTCATTGTCGAAGATCCTGGAGCAAAGAAAATCCCATGTTACTACACTGAATGCTTCCTGAAAGGATTGCGTTCTCCTTGGCTTGTCTTAAAAACAGCAATCAAGAGTTTCTTTAGCATCAATGTGATGAAATGTGTGAGGCCAACAGCTTCCTTACATATGCCACATTATTCCAATTTGGGGCTTGTACATTTACCAATACTACCAACTTACCCACCAATGCCTCAGTAACAATCACCTACCTTCCACCCAGATCTGCGACTACCTTATCCGCCAAGAAGAGCATCTGCTGTTTGATCAAAATTGCCACCACCTCGGCCCTACTGTCGAAGCCCAAGTGAAATACCTGGCTTATCCACCCCCTCCAGAGCCCGGTCTGTTCCCTCACCGACAGACGGTGGGTCTGCTGCAGAAATATCACATCACCCCGTAACTTTTTCAGGTGAGAGAAAACTCTATCTCTTCACTGGACCCCTCCCCGCAACTCCTGCAAATTCCATGTGACCAACCTGATCGGAGATCTCTCTCTCCCCCCTCAACGGAGTCAACCATTCACACCACAAAGGACTATCCTGCACCCACACCAAATACCTAGGCCCAAGGTCCACCCAAGACAGCTGTTGACCCCACAGAAACTGAGACAAAGAAAAAACACTAGTCACTGCCAGAGAAACACTCCTCTCCCCACCTTGAACCTGACCACCTTCCAGAGAAAAATGTTCCCTCCTCACTAATGCCATCCCCCCACCAAACAAACTAAGCTCACTGAACCACATCTAAACAGGTCTAATAGGCCAGAGCCCTTTACCCCCACCACCCTCCCCTTCGTTACTTAAAAAAACCTTGCTGCTAGCAAGGTAGCCCCCACCAGGGAAAATATTTTAAAACTGATTTTCATATTTCCATCAATACTGACAAAGACGGGCAGCACGGTGGCGCAGTGGGTTAGCCCTGCTGCCTCACGGCGCCGAGATCCAGGTTCGATCCCGGCTCTGGGTCACTGTCCGTGTGGAGTTTGCACATTCTCCCAATGTTTGCGTGGGTTTCGCCCCTACAACCCAAAAACGTGCAGGCTAGATGTATTGGCCATGCTAAATTGCCCCTTAATTAGAAAAAATGAATTGGGTATTCTAAATTTATAAATAAAAAAATTAGTGACAAAGCAAAGTTTGTATATTTACATAGTTCCATCTGGGAGTTGGCCTGAACAGAGTGAGATGGGCGTACATGTATATGTGTTCTGACTTGGAAATTTCTGACTGTCCACTCAGAGGGGCACAGTGGTAGTGGTTAGCACTGCTGCCTTCATAGCACCAGGGACCCGGGTTCAATTCCGGCCTCGGTTGACTGTGTGGAGTTTGCATATTCCCAGCGTGTTTGCGTGGGTTTCCTGAGTGCTCCGGTTTCCTCCCACAGTCCAGGTTAGGTGGATTGATCATGATAAAATGCCCCAAGATAGGGTTACAGGGATGGGGTAGAGAATTGAGCCCAGGTAGGGTGCTCTTGCATCGGGTCAGTGCAGAACTGACGGGCCGAGTGACCTCCTTCTGCACTGTAGGAATGTTATAATTCACTCAGGGTAATATTAAGGAGCGAAGAGAAAATAAACTCCTCGCCCGTCTCTGTTAAATTTATAAGAAAAACAAAATCCACCACCCCTGCAATGCTCAAATTACCACCAGTGACCATGTATTTCCATTGCTATTCCCTTAACCATTACCCCCTACCCACATTGGTCCCCCATATAACATACGCAAACCCAAACCAACAAACACATACGGTGTACAAAAGAAATCCCAAACAAACCCATCAACACACATAACAGTTCCCCCAGAACTCTTTTAACAGAGTCCAAGACAGTGTTCTTTATCAAAGGCCTTCTCCAACGTGTCAAAATAGTGGTCTTTCGGCCGATATGTAATCCGAAGCCTCGCTGGGTACACCACCCTGAACCTCACTCTGCTCTGGTATAATGCTGTCTCTTCGTCAGCTCAGCTTGATAAATCCAGATGCCGCTCCCTTCCCATCTCGTGTCTCGATTCTCTTTCGCCCATTTCAGGACCCTCACCTTCTCTTGGAAGCTGTTACAAGTACAAGTTCCTTACAGGAATGACAAGTATGCAACCTTCTCCTACATGCCACCACTGGAAGTCAAGCTAAATTAGTTTAAAAGCATTCAGTGAACCCTGAAAGGCTACATTATCATGGAAATGTGTGGCGCTTAAGAGTCTCTAGTTTCAATTTATATTTATTAGTTCTTAAATAAAAATAATTCCAATTAAGGGCCAATTTAGCATGGCCAATCTACCTACCCTGCACATCATTCGGGTTGTGGGGATGAGACCCAAGCAGACACAGGAGAATGTGCAAACTCCACACGGACAGTGACCTGGTGCTGAGATTGAACCCGGGTCCTCAGTGCCGTGAGGCCACAGTGCTAACCATCTGGTTTCAATTTGTGTGTGTATTTGCCGGGAAAGGTGTTTGGCTGTACTTTGGACCTCAAAAGAGGCCGTGGGAAATGTTTGGTGCAATTAGAGCTCAGAAAAGCCATGGGAGCCATTTATCGCACTGCACAAACAGGAGACTGGAGAAACCAAGGGGGAATGCCAGCTTAGTGAATGAAGCTTGTAGTCTGCAGAGTTGAAAGTAAGCTGATAATTACAAGGAGGACAGCTTTGTGAATCCTGTGGAGCTCAGTCTCAGAAGGAGTGATTGAAACATCAGGTGGCGAGCAGTCATTATGGCAGTCCGAGATGGAATGGCTTTTGGAGGAATTCAGAAGCTCGATCTTCGAAAGTCAGGAGCTAAAATCTCTTGCGAGGGAGATAGATTTTTTTTTAAAATTTAGAGTACCCAATTAATTTTTTCCAATTAAGGGGCAATTTAGCGTCTTCAATCCACCGAGCCTGCACATCTTTGGGTTGTGGGGGTGAAACCCACGCAAACACGGGGAGAATGTGCAAACTCCACACGGACAGTGACCCAGAGCCGGGATCGAACCTGGGACCTCAGCGCCGTGAGACTGCAGTGCTAACCCACTGAGCCACCGTGCTGCCCGGGAGATAGATTTTTAAAGAGAATTTCTACTTGGAAATCGGTGGAATCTGTCTTAGTTGTACCTGCCATTTAATATGGTGTGGTGTGTTCGATCACAGCTTGCCTGTTAATTCATATTTACCTCGTGTTAATCTTGAATGTTAGCATAAATTGTTTTACTTATCTGACCTTGTATAGTAAAGTTTATTTTGTTTGTTTAAAACTGCGGAATCTTGTAATTTTAATCTCCCAGTGAGTAACTGGGATTGCAAACGTATTCTATTTTAAACAAACGTTACTGACCGGATCATAACCATAGATTTTTGAAAGGATAGCTTGGCTCTCTTTTGCTCGGCTTCTAGATAGGCTACATGTGCTATTTTGATTGGTTTTTAATGAATTTGTACCAAAAAAGATGGCCTTGTGTGATGTTCTTCGTATTGGTTAGGGCTGTAACTGATGCCTGCGTTTACTGGGAATTTTTTTTAAAAAAAAGACCATGAAGCAGCCACTTTTGAGGCCAGAACATACGAAAACTCTGGTTCTAAACACAACCTATTCTGATGTACAATGCATGGAACAAATGTCAACTTCAGTTGTGCAAAAAAAAAACTGGCAGAGTGTTGCTGTTCTTGGAATTTTGCATAACTTGGAAGCAGTTTTAAGCTACATTTCCTCAATGCAACACAATGGCAAAGTCACATACTTGCATTGGTCTTGGTTGCAAGATGATAAATTGTAACTTAAATGTTCAATTTTCCAGAGTGTTGTCCAATACAAAAATACTATGTAAAAGGCTACTTAAATATACGTGCCATCTTCAAAAATAGAACCTTGATAGTGTTCATCGAACATAGGTATTATGAAATTATTTACAGCTTCAAATAATTCACTTGTCTCACAGATTTTGTCAATTTGGCCGTAAAAAAGTACCTTCAGCTTAATATATATTGCATTTCTAATATCGAGTCGGATTTAGGCGAAACTGTTAATTCCCAGAGTTCCAACATACCTTACTGGCTAAAACAAGAAAGAATGGAGACAATAAAACAATGGAAGGTTGGGAATCTATACATGGCCTTCCAAGGAATAATCAGTTAGCTGTTAAATCTGCTAACCCCATCAATTTTGAGATGTCAGGTCTGAGTAAGAAGGGGAAGGCGAGTAAACAGATTCCAGAGCATTTGTACCATTAGTGCAACTGTAGTTTCTATTCAGACTGTTAGCAGAAAACACAAACCAACTCTAGGGCGGCACAGTGGTTAGCACTGCTGGGTACTCTAAATTTAAAAAAAAGACAACTCTGTTGTTGTGCCTCCTACACCAGAAAGGTGCTCGGTTTGCTTTCTAATCAGCAAGAGATGAGTGTATTCTGGATGGAAAACTAGATGCATTTCACTACCGTGCACATTGTGATTAACGCATTTCATGAAAGATGAACCAAATTGTTGGTTTGGAATCATGCTTTGTCACAGTAGAATGTGCACCAGTCCAGCTTCGGGAAAAAAAGAGGGCCAGTGGGATTAGATCTGATTTGTTCCATTAAGAGCTTGCAGAAACAATAGCTAAGTGAGTTTCTCAACTCATGGAAGGTTACTTAACAAAAAGACCTGGTTTTGACTGCTGCTGGGTCACTATTCTTTAGATACCAGATATTACGTATACTACTTAGATTAAAGATAGTCACAGGTGGACTCTGCAGTGAGATGAGAGCATTTTATGCAGTCTCAAAACTCATAAGATAATACACTGGATTCTGTATTTTTAAAAAATCCACTTTAAAATAAATAAACTCAGCTTCTTGTCCACAATGTTTATATACATTTACAAAGAAATTGGAACTATCTTAACCTAAACATGTAAGCAGCCTGCATGACATTTTCACTAACTTTTACCGTAGAACTTAAGACCGACAGTCTTGAAATATGCATCAATAAAAGTTAAACACTGAAATAACAAAACAAAATGGTGTTTCTCAGGATGCAATGTTATCAAAGCTAGAAGGCACACTCACCAGGTGGAGGGTTCAGGTAGACGCTGTTACAAGTCAGTAGTTTCTTAATGAATTGAAAATACTCCAGACTATACTGCATTCTGTTGTGCATGAACTGCACATTTTGTTTTCGTACGCTTCGTTCAATGACGCTTGGCATCTTTATCTGGTGTGGTTTTATGCTAATCTCCAGCTCAGAAATGTACTTAATTAATTCATTATCTTTATCTATCGTGTCCATACGTTCATAAAAAAGTATGTAGGCATTCCACCAACGTTTTTGCCTTCTGTATGACATGCGTTTCATCATGTGGTCAAAGACCTCACCCATGTACTCGCCACCAAAGCATTGGTTCTTCATCTCTTCGTCATCATCCATTTTGCACTCAGTTACATCACCATCATCAAACTTATACCATTTGTTTTTCTCACCATCTCCTCCATTTCGTTGAATGACGTACGAATAGTAATGTCCACCACTGGCCTGACCACTATGCACCAACACACCAACTAGTCTATATTTAGTGCTCCCAGGCTGTTCATTATCTGGCTGGTCATTTTGGATCAACTGATTTTCTGGATTGATGTCATCCCCTTCCAACTTGGCTACACCGGCCACAGTATAAGGCTCCATATCCAGCTCTCGTGGAAACTCAAAATAGTCATTGAACTTAATTGCACATTCTCTCTCCCAGTCATAGTCAAATCGTTTCAGCTGAATTGCTAAAACTGGTGGCAACTTCTTTATTAGCAACCGCTTCACTGTGTCGACCTGCAAGACAACACATCACAGGGACAGTCAAGTTTAGAAAACTTTGCTAATGTAAACATAAATGTCAAAAAGAACTTAAAAAAAAAGGAAAATACAAATATTACAATTTCTTTTGTACATTTCCCACCTTTTTTCTCCACTCTTAATGCAGAGGCTAAATATTGGGCTCAATCGCTACCAACTGTTTTCTTTACATCCTCATGAGATGCACAAAAGCCAACCTCAACGGGCACACCTATGCATCACTGAATCCTTTGAGGTTGGAGCAGCATTTATTACTTTATATTACTCAATATTACTTTAATCTTATGAAATATCAAAGGTTCAAATATGAGCATGGATTTCAAAAGGCTGGACAACAAGCGAGGCTGAGGTATCAAGTTAAGACATTAATCTGAAAGGAATTGCAGAAATTTGAATTCCTTGCAACTCATTTTTTTAAGCAACTTTGTTCAAGTAGCAACAAAATTCCAAGTTGGAGGTTAACTAGAAACCTACACAGGATTTAAATGAGTAAACATTTTGCACACAAAGGGTGGTAGATGTTTAGAACTCACACAGAAACATATTTTGTGTAAGATCAACTGCTACCTACTGTTTTAATGTGGCAGTTTAAAATATGGCAAAACAAAATTCAATTGTTATTTTTCAGATGCGATGGTAGGTCAGTTAGAATGTTGACTTTTGCATAGCACAGTTTAGAGAACCAGGCAGTTCTCCATTTAAACCTAGCCTACACGTACTGGTCAAACATCAAGAGCAAATTAACTGCTCATTCATATTGTGGCAGTTTGTGGGTTCTTGGACAGTGAAATTAGTTGCCACAGCCTGTAAAATACTGGCATCATAAAAATGCAAGTTCAGTACTGAAATGCCAAACAATTTAAATAACCAAAGCACCTTGCACAGCCAGATTTTCAAAGCATCTGATCAAAAAAATGAAGGATCAAACGCTGAGATCTTTACATGGCAGCTCAACTTCAAAGTGAACAAAACTATTTCAAAGCTAAGTGGTCTATCATTCATTAGTTACTCTAATCTGAATATTTAGCACATAAAGTTAAAACAGAACTTTGGCAGTGTGTTTCCGTCAGACATGTATGTGTCAGGTCAGTTTTGGAGTACTCCTGAGCCTTCCAACTGGACTTTCAAATTAAAGCTACTTGTAATATGCACTACTCCAGATTGCAGATTTAAGAAAATCTGTATTTTGCTTCTTCAAGTAGCAGCCTCTACACACGTAGCTTAGGTTACACTCACCCTGGTCACTTCAAACCTGCCAAGTAACAACTCAGCAGACATCCATGACATCCAGCACATTAATCTCAGTTTATAGATTTTTCAAAGGTTGTGATCTTACATACTTTCAGAAACTAACTGTTCAGATTGAAAAACACTATATCCCATCCACAAAAAACCTACAAATAACCAACAGCTAATCTTTCTTTTAGCAGATATATAGATTTAGTGGAACTTTTTCTGGAATAAATGGTTCATCAATCTTATATGGATTGAGAAGTGCTGTCAGATGACAACCCTATTTATATATCTTTGAATGTAAACAATCTTTCAGGACATACAGCCGATAAACCCTTTAAACTCACCCATTGGCTTCTTTTGAGCATATAAAATTCAAGTTTAAAGGAATGACTTTGATCAAGTAAAGAACACATGAAGCAGCAATTGGCAGAATATAGTACTTAATATATAGTACTTTACACAACAACCGGTCATCTCAAAGCATTTCAGTCAATTCAGTACTTTATGAATTGCAGTTGTTATTGTAACGTAGAAAACATGGTAGCCAATTTGTGCACAGTAAGCTCCCACAACAGCAATGTGAGAATTACCAGATAATCTGTTTTTTTGTTGGTGCTGATTGATGAACAATATTGGCAGTGCATCAGGGATAAGTCCCTGTTCTTCTTTGAAAAAGTGTCTTGGGATCTTTTATACCTCTGCTGCTAACGGACTGCATGCACATTTGCACCGACACATGTCACTGCGAGCAACGGGTTTCATTTCCTCGTGATGTCTGTGGACACCACACTCGTGATTCCACTCTTTTTCAGTGTATTTCAGTGCAGCCATTCAAATCTAAATCCTCTAATCTTGGTTCCAAAGTTGATGCAACAATTCCCTTACGGGATCCTAATTTTCATCTGATTCCCTACACTAATGCAGTAGCAAGCTGCCCTCTCATGCATCACAAGAGACTGATAAATAAAGAGCAAGCAAAGACAGAATGCAAGGTTATTTTCCCCTGCAGGCTTCAAAATGCCTAATTTTCTCATGATAATAAAAACAGTGATCTTGAGATTTTAAAGGCGTAAACTGTAAGCAGTGCTACAAGCAAAACATTACAGGGTTTCCACATTCAATGTCAGTTCGGTTAATGCTGTTTTGTTATAATGTTGCTGACACATGCGGTAAAATGGCCAATGGCCTGAATCTTAAGCCTGATACACAACTGGTCACTTAAAAATTAAAACCATAATCAGAACCTGATGGGAAGAGGGCAGCACAGGTGGCACAGTGGTTAGTTAGTACTGCTGCCTCATGGTGCCGAGGACCCTGGTTCAATCCCGGCCCTGGGTCACTGTCGGTGTGGAGTTTGCCCCCATATCTGCATGGGTCTCACCCCCACAACCCAAAACTATATACAAGGTAGGGGTGGGGTTGACCACATTAAATTGCCCCTTTATTGGGGCAAAAAAGTCTGTAAAGAAAAAGAACTTTCTCCAAAACATAATGAAGACCTGATGGGATAAACATACAGGCAACAATAAGTCCAAAAATAAAACTCGTCCAAACTGACAACAACCTAATAACAACTCTAACTCAGTGTGTCTCATTAATTGCTCGAGACATTTCAGCAAATTGTTTGTGACACTGTTATGCACTCAGTCATTTCAATCCCAGTTCCTTCCATCTTTTTCTTAAAAATAAATTTAAAGTACCAGATTCATTTTTTTTCCAATTAAGGGGCAATTTAGCGTGGCCAATTCACCTACCCTACACATCTCTGTGTTGTGGGGGTGAGACCTACGCAGACACGGAGAAAATATGCAAACTGCACATGGACGGTGACCCTCCTTCCATCTAACTAGTTTAATTTCTGCAATCTCTTTCTCAATTACCCTTCTTCCATCTGATTTTATCCTACCATCCTGTGCCTGCATTCCGTTCACCAGCCCCTTGTTTAATTATTCTAATTTCATTGTCAGTTGGCTCGGTGGTGAAACCTCTGAACAGTTTACAGATCTTTTAAATTTACAAATTTATTCTTCTTTAAAAGTTATTTCATTTAGGAATGAATTGTACATGTGAAGTATTTCAACTTTTGTTTTGTGATCCCTCACAAACGATGTCCAAAAGAACTTAATGCCAGTTTACACACAATTTCCTATGAGAAATTCGGATTCACTGAAATGCTGTTTGCACTTTCAGGAATACAACTATGATGTTGAGTGAAGAATTACTGTACAATAATCTAATGATAGGACCTGCAAAAGCAAAACAATTAAACCCTTAAAACTGGCACAAGATGAAATTAATTAAACACCAAGAGTAATATTAATCAATAATAGAACTGCACAGAATGGCTTGAAACCATCTTCTGCAAATCAAGGCAAAAAAAAAGCGTGATTATGTGAAGCTGTCCCCTCCATACATAGAAAAAGGGCCATTCAGCCCTTTTGAGGCTGCTCTGCCAGTCATTATCATGGTTGATCATCAAGTTCAATACCCTGACCCTGTCTTTTCCCCATATCCCTTTAGCCCCAAGAGCTATATATAATTTCTTCCTTAAGTCACACAACGTTTGGGCCTCAACAACTTTTTGTGGTACTGAATTCTATAGATTCACCACTCTCTGGGTGAAGAAATATCTCCTTTACCCCTTATCCTCACACTATGGTCCCAAATTCTGCACTCCCCCACCCTTGGGAACATTTTTTCTGAATCTATCCTGTCTAATCCTGTTAGAATTTTGTAAATTTCTATGAGATCCCCTCTTACTCTTCTAAACTCCAATGAATATAATCCTAACCGGTTTAGTTTCTCCTCATAGGGCTGTCTAGTCATCCCAGAAATCAGCCTGGTAAACCTTTGCTGCACTTCCTCAGATAAGGACACCATAACTGTACACAGTACTCCAGGTGTGGTCTAAACAATGTCCGATACAATTGCAGTAAAACATTTCTATTCCTATACTCAAATCCTCTTGCTATGAAGGCCAACATACCATTTGCCTTCTTTACTGCTTGCTTTTCCTGCACACTTACTTTCAGTGACTGACGCACGAGGACAGAGGTCTCGCTGAGTATCCACCTCCCTCAATTTACACCCATTCAAATAATAACCTGCATTCCTATTTTTGCTACCGAAGCAGTACCTTGCATTTATCCACATTATACTGCACCTGCCATTCATGTGCCCACAGCCTCTCCAATTCCCACTGAAGCATCTCTGCATCCACCTCATAGCTCATCCTTCCACTCAACTTTGCAGCATCTTCAAATTTGGTGATAATACATTTAGTTCCCTCTTCCAAATCATTAATATATAATGTGAACAGTTGGGGTCTGAGCACAGGTCCCTACGGCACCCCACTGGTCACTGCCTGACAATAAGAGAAAGACTCATATATTCCAACTTTTTGCTATCTGTCTGCTAACCAGCTTTCTATCCATCCTAAGACACTATCTGTAACACCATGCGCTTTAACTTTACATATTAATCTACTATGTGAGATCTTGTTAAAAGCCTTCTGAAAGTCTAAATAAACCATATGCACCAGTTCTCCCTGGTCAACTCTACTAGTTACATATTCAAAGAATTCTAGTAGATTTGTCAAGCACGATTTTCCTTTCATAAATCCATACTGACTTTGTCTGATTACACCATTTGTTTTCCAAATGCTGTGCTATGAAATCCTTGATAATGGACTGCAGCAACTTTCCTACTACCAGGCAGCACGGTGGCGCAGTGGGTTAGCTCTGATATCTCACGTCGCCGAGGTCCCAGGTTCGATCCCGGCTCTGAGTCACTGTCCGTGTGAAGTTAGCACATTCTCCCTGTGCTTGCGTGGGTTTCGCACCCACAACCAAAAGATGGGCAGGGTCGGTGGATTGGCCACACTAAATTGCCCCTTATTTGGAAAAAAGAAATGAATTGGGTACTCTAAAATTTAAACAAAAACTTCCCGACTACCGGCATTAGGCACACTGGTCTGTAGTTCCCGGTTTTCTCTCTATCTCCCTTTTTGAATAACAGGGTTACATTCGCTACCCTCCAATCTGTAGGAACCATTCTAGAGTCCAAAGAATTTTGGAAAATGACCACCAATGGATCTATGATTCATTTAAAAAAAATAAATTTAGAGTGCCCAATATTTTTTTCCAATTAGAATCAACTACCTCACACTGCACCTTCGGGAAGAATTCTACCATACTATGGTCATTCATCCCCAAGGGTTCTCTCAGCTAGATTGCCAATCCTTTCTCATTGCACAACACCCAGTCCAAGATAATGATAATCTTTATTGTCACAAGTAGGCTTATATTCACACTGCAACGAAGTTACTGTGAAAATCCCCTAGTCGCCACAATCCAGCACCTGTTCGGGTACACAGAGGGAGAATTCAGAAGGTCCAATTCACCTAACAAGTACATCTTTCGGGACTTGTGGGAGGAAACCCATGCAGACACGGGGAGAATGTGCAGACTCGGCACAGACAGTGACCCAAGTAGGAATCGAACCTGGGGCCCTGGTGCTGTGAAGCCGCAGTGCTAACCACTGTGCTTCGAGCCATTGGCCTGTCCCCTTGCTGGTTCCTCAACATACTGGTTCAGAATACCAACCCGTTTCTACGCCAGAAATTCCTCCTATATTATACTGTGACTAATTTGAGTCACCCAATCTATATGCAGATTAAAGTCACCTATAATCACAGATGTTCCTTTATCACATGCATCTGATTTCCTAATAGTAATCCCAACATTACAACTGCAGTTTGGTGGTCTGTATACCACCCCTATGAATGTTTTTTGCCCCTTTGATATTTCTTAACTTCACCCAGACAGATTCCACATCACCTGTACTAATATCTTTCCTCAATATTGTATCAATATTTTCTTTAATCAACAATGCAACTCCACCACCTTTTCCTTTCCATCTGTCCTTCCTAAAAACGGAATAGGCCTTAATGTTTATTTCCCATTTTTGGTCACCTTGGAGCCATGTCTCTGTAATCCCAATGACATCATATCCCTTTGCATCTATCTGTGAAACTAATTCATCCTTTTTATTTTGAATGCCCTTGTGTGTTCAGGTACAAAATCTTAATGCTAGTCTTTTTAACGTACCTTGCCCCGTCCCTACTATTTTCTTTACAGTATTATCTGATAGAGGCTCTTGATTTCTCTACCTATCACTTTTCTTATTCTCCTTTGTCTTTGTCTCTTGTTCTTTTTTTTAAAAATAACTTTTATTGAGAAATTTTGATTTTATACAACAATAACGCACCTTAGTAAAATACCGAAAATAACAATAATATTAACAATCATATACATTCGCCCCATCCCCATGAACAACCCAGCATTTTAACAACAACGCAAATTAACACACTATAAAGTTACAGAATAAACACTACAATAATGCACCCCCCCCCCCCCCCCCCCCCCCCGGGTTGCTGCTGCTATTGACCCAGTTACCTATCTCTGAGCCAGGAAGTCCAGAAAAGGCTGCCATCATTTATAGAACCCTTGTATTGATCCTCTCAGGGCAAATTTGACCTTTTCCAATTTTATAAATCCCGCCATGTCACTGATCCAGGTCTCCACGCTTGGGGGCCTTGCATCCTTGTCTCTTGTTCTTGATTTCCCCCGCTTTGAATCCTTACATAGGTTCCCACCTCCCGTCATATTAGTTAAAACCTGGGCAGCATGGTGGCGCAACGGCTAGCACTGCTGCCTCACGTCTCCGAGGTCCCAGGTTCACTCTCGGCTATGTGTCACTGTCCGTATGGAGTTTGCACATTATCCTCGTGTTTGCAAGGGTTTCGCCCCCACAACCCAAAGTTGTGCAGGGTAAGTGGGTTGACCATGCCCCTTAATTGGAAAAAAAATGAATTGGCTACTCCAAAATTATAAAAAAGAAAGAAAAAATATTAGTTAAAACCCTCCCCAAGTATTCCCCCCCCCCCCCCCCCCCCCCAAGGATATCACTTCCGGTCCTGCCCAGGTGTAATTCGTCCAGTTTGTACAGGTCCCTCCTCTCCCAGAACCGATCCCAATGCCACAGGAATCTGAAACCTTCCCCCTCACACATGTCTTTAGCCACGCATTCATCCAAAACATCCTATTATTTCTACTATGGCACTGGTAGTAATCTTGAAGTCAGTAACTTTGAGATCCGACTTCTCAGCTTTCTTCCTAACTCTCTTTATTCTATGCTCAGGAACTCATCCCTTTATTTAACCTATGTCATTGGTACCAATATGCACCATGGCCACTGGCTGTTCACCCTCTCCCTCCAGAATGTCCTGTAACCATTCTAAGACATCCTTTTTACCAGCATACCATTCTGGAGTCTCGTTTGCGGCCACAAAAAGGCCTATCTATTCCCCTTACAATGCCAATTACATGTAGTTTCTTAACCATAACACACTAGTTCCCATTAAACAGCACTTTAACAGAATATGCGGCTCTTATGCCACTGACACAGGAAGACAAAGGTAATTCTTGCATTTACAAAGCAATTTTTCTTCTGTTAGGGACATTCGTTCAGAACCCTTTTCCAAAGCCTGCCCCAGTGGCAACTTTCATGACCTTTCTCGGTCGATTTCCAAAGCCTTCTCCTGTCCCTGTTCAAAACAGGATTCTTTCTTTCTAAGCTCTGAACAGCCCCTTAAACAAAGGTTCTCTGCTACGGTTTCCAGGTATGAACCCATCACCATTATCTTGGTTGTTGGATTGCCCACTCCGTTTATACAAAAGAACAGAGCCATGTAACTAACCTTCCATTGACAAAGAGGCCATCAGACTCTGTAATAGGTGGCCAGCTGATCAGACAAGAGAGTGTTCCAAAAGACAATGGATCTGGAGCATCCTGTGTATTCCCACTAACGAATTTAAGTCTGACTGGCACATTGTAACTCGGCCAGGTTGGGCGTATCCCTCGGTCTCCATGCTAGCAGTGTTTCTCTCAGTCGGTTTAACCCCCAAATTGCTTGCTACATCTGTGATCTCATTTCTGGACCTAATTTCCAAATCTCTCTCTTGTGTAACGTAATGGCAATCCAAATCAGATGATTCTGTGCTGCATATCACACAAATTCATCAACAGGGTGAAGGCCATTACGTTGAACCCTGAAAAGTTCCCAGTCTACCTTAGATGGGCACGGTATTACAAAAAGGTCAGCAATAGGTCAAGCTAGCTGTTTCACATCTCTACCATACATTAGCAACGCAAGTAATATTCACCACTAACAGGATGCTGCGGCTATGCCAGAAAGGTGCTCTGCCAATCACACACACGAGTAATCTAGCACATATGCAAGGTATGTAGGCTGTATGTCCCAAAAACTCGTGAATTGCATTAAATAGCATGTCCCAGACGTCGTTCACAACGGGAAAGGTACAAACCATACCCAACCAGCCTGTGTGCGCAAAACTCCAAACATATTACATGTGATTCTGCAATCGGACAACATATGATAAATAAAACTGAGCGCTAAGAATTACACTGACAATCAATTTAAAATTGCCAATTGGGCCCACAGCTTGCTTATGCTGGAAGCTACAGATACCAATACACAGGGCCCTGGTCTTTGGAGACAGAAAGATCATGGACAGACATTGCGCCTGTTTCACTAAACAAAATAAATGACAGGCTTTCTTGACTCATTCCACAGGGCAATACCTTGACCAATCAGGGTTAGACTGCCTGGTTTAAAGTTCAAACAAAGCTTGATAGTTAACTGTCAGTCACCCAGTGCATCCACACACCTCTACCAGTCAGAATCTACTTGCCAATCAATCAGCAATTTCTTCTCATATTATAAATTGTTTTCCCCTTATATCGTTATTCGTGTGAAATGTTCTGATGAGTAAAAGATTAAAAGTTTTAACATGCCTCTTTTTTCAGCAATACCCATGCTCTAGACTATTAAACGAGTATTTATATTGTAACCGTTTAAATTTGCAAATATGGGCTCACATGATTAAATAGTGTTGTTTCAATACTGCATGACAATTTATGTTAATTTAGAAAAGACATGTGGAATGCCAAGCGTGAAAGACTGGAACTGTCCAAGGCTAGCTCACTGGACCTGCAGTTATGCAGCAGAGAGCAAACAGAGTATGATGCTAAGTCAACAGTTATGATACTATGGATTGCAGAATTTAAACAAAATTCTTCTAACTGAAAGAATTTGGAACTCCAAGTCAATTACCTTTTTGTTGCATTTCTCACAATGGTATGCATTGGCACCCTCCAATAAGTCTCCTTTGACATATTGCTCAAGTGAATCAAGTAGATTTTGATGATTTCTGATGTCGACATTCAGTGTTGTGAAGGATTCCTCACATTCATACCTAAAACAAGTGAAAATATGTTGCAGCGATTACACCAGATCTGTATTATATATTACAAAACTTGGAAATGTTGTGAACTGTGAGAAGCATAATTACAGAATTCAAGAGGTCAGATTAGCTGGAGGCAGGCAGCTCACAGCAGATGAAATTTACTGCAGAGAAGTATGAGCGTTACATTTCAGGAGGAAGGAGAGGCAACACAAGATCAAGTATACAATGTTAAAGGGGGTGTAGGAGCAGCGGGGTATATTTTCAAGATGGCAGGGGAGGTTGGCAAAGTGGTTAACAAAGCAGAGGACATACCCGGCATTATAAACAGAGGCTCAGAATACAAAAGCAAGCAAGTTATGATGAAAGTTAATTCAATATTTTTTCCACTCAACTAGAATAAGGGCAGAGGTGGCATAACTTGAGAAGGTGCAGTTAGGATTTATGAAAACAGTTTAAGGTATGGGGGACTTCAATACATGGTAGATTAGAAAGGCTGGGGATGTTCTCCTCAGAGAAGACTGAAATGGTATTTGACAGATGTTGAAAATCATGAGGGCTCTGGACAGACCAGATAGGGAGAAACAGATCTCGTTGACGGAATGGTTATGTAGATAACACAGATTAAATGTGATTGGCAAAAGAAGCAATAGCGACAAGAGAAATAGATCTTTTACACAGCAAGTGGTTAGCACCTGAAATGCATTACCAAAGTGTGTGGCACAAGCAAGTTTAATTATAGCTTTTAGGGCTGCACGGTGACCCAGGTGGTTAGCATTGCTGCCTCACGGCACCTAGGTCCCAGGTTCGATCCCGGCTCTGGGTCACTGTCCGTGTGGAGTTTGTCCATTCTCCCCATGTTTGCGTGGGTTTCGTCCCCACAACCCAAGATGTGCAGGCCAAGCTAAATTGTCCCTTAATTGGAAAAAATGAATTGGGTACTCTAAATTTTTTTTTTTTTAAATGATAGCTTTCAAAGGAGAATTTGATAATTATGTATAGAAAAAATTCAGGACTGCACGAAAAAGCCGGGGGGAGGGGGGAAAGGAGAGAGTAGGACTAGCTTAGTTGCTCTTACAGCAAGTCGGCATGGACACAGTGAACTGAATGCTTGCTTATGTGCTCTAACCATGATTATATTTCCATAAACACACACAAAATGATACATCATGCTCAATGCAGTTCTACATTTAAATCCCAAGTATACAAATTTTTGGAAGTTTTTTTTTAATAGCCTCGCTGAATCTAAACTCACTTTGCATCTAACAAAACGTTAAGTGAACCCCGTTCCTTATTATTTATCTCAGTTTCATTGCATCCATTGACAATCGCCGACAACTGACTAGTGCATGCATTACTGGCGTGTAAAAACACACTGTCGTTAGCTTTGGGAAACTTGAAGTTCATAGTCTACTTCCGAATAAGTTCCAAAAAATTGTAAATTTGCATTGTTAAAACAAATTAAACTCACCACATGAAATTAGGTCTGGTGGTTAATGAGAAGATTGACATTCCTGTTATGTGACTCAATTCACGTCCACGAAGGAGAACAATTCAAACTGTGGAATCTTAGTTCTGAAGGTATTAAATTGCTAATCAAGGATTTTATTTTTTCTTACTTTCTTTTGCTTTTCCACTTCTCTTTGTGTTTGACTACAATTCACCAGACGTCTTTTGTCTGTTCTCTTTCTCCTCTACCCTTATACTTAATTGTTTAAGATAGACACTTGGTTCCAAATGCCCTGTTGACATGATCACAATTGTCAACTCACTTTCCGTCACTTTGCAAGACAAAATATTTGGAAGCACAAGGAAAAGTGGAATTTGAACAAATTCAGCTACTGCGAGATGTTTTGCTCCAGCAATTTGGGGCTTTTATATATCATTTGCCTTTTCAAATCATCTAATTTCTCTCGCATTTGAGAACAATTCAATTGATGCATTTTCAAATTATGTTAATTCTTATGAGCTCTTGCTCATTCACTAACAAAATTTTAGTTGGTCTGCTTTTCATAAGGTACTTTAACATAATGATTCCTGAAGCATAACTGGAACTTAATAAAAAGCTTTAAAAATCGACTTCCAAGTCCGCTCGGTGAGACAATTTTTCCAACATATATTCTTGTTGTATAGCCCATCAAGCTACTGACTGGCAAATCCAAAAGTTACAGCGCAAGAAATATTTATATTCTCCACCTCTTTTCTCCTGTACCAATGTTTCCATACACTGTGCACTTGACTAAAATTTGGAGACTCTCACTTATCTGCTAATTTTCACTGAAGTTACTATTTTAACCAACATCCAACCTGAACAAACCGTAATTTTAATGAATAAATACAATAACCTTGGGATGAAAATAGCATGACTACCATGACTAGCAATTGTAGCTACAGAAGGTGAAATTATTTATTTTGACCAGGCTTCATCACTTCTCTGAAACAGTGGATAATATAATTCAATGCTAAGCATCAGTTGTATTCACCTGTGAGGACATCCTTGACAAATCTTCTGATCAGCAAAGGAACCCCCAAGAACTTTGCTGAGCATAGTTGCATGTCCAAGTGCTTTCAAAGCTTCATCCAGGCTATCCACTAAAGAGTTGAAGAATTCCAAAGCATCATGTTGCTCTCGAAGGTTGACTGGTTCACCCCAAAGCCTAGGGAAAGAAAGATAATGTTTTGCGTTTACATGGCCTCAAGTAGCTTAAAAGTTTGCTCTGGATTTACTAATCTTAAACTCATGTCCCTGAATTCTACACTCAGTCCAAGTTAAATAATCTGCTTGAAGTTGAAATTTATTACATCTACTCAAAACGTTTTTTGTTCAACCGAAAGAAAAGAGTTCTCTTTCAATGCACTTGACAACTTAGTTAAGACTTTTCTCAATCTTTCAAAACACTAAATGCAAATTATTTCTGAAATAAAAAACAGTTTTGAAACTACAAACCTGAACTGCTTCCAAAAACCTCTAGGCACATAGTATTGTAACCTAGAGGCAGCCAGATGTCCGAAAATGACCTGCAGATGTCTCAGGACACCAATATTGTATTCCTTTCGATCTTCAGTTTTTCCAACTACAGGTTTGTCATAATGGTGGTGGTAACTAAAAACATCATCCCGAGGATCAACATTGCTCTGCAAAAACACAGCCAAAACTAAATTCAATTAAATTTAAAGAAATGATTTCCAACGGAAACTAGCTGCACCTTTGCAACAAGCTAACAATCATTAATTTTAGTCATATTGTCAACATAACAGCAAAGTTTTTAAAGTTGTTCAACAATGCACAACTTTTCTTCTGTATATACAAAAACATAGTGGACCAGACATTGTTTCAGCAGGGCATTTAACATCTGTCCTTAAATCAGATTTGTATGCCCCAACTCAAAACTGTTCTGCCCAATATGCTGCTTCGTGTTTTTCCCTCAAAATTGCAAATCATGAGCTATTGACTGCAATGAGAACAAGGAAACCAGCAGGGTACCTCTTTAACCTGTGAAAGTTTAGGCTTAGGAAAGGAATAGTGGAAGGGCCGAGGAGGAAAGTGAATTAAAGAGTGAATTTATCTCAAATCAGATCGGGGAAATAACTTGATTGACAGAACAAAAAGGTAAAGAAAAGCAAAAAATTGACTTTGAAAAAAAAAAAATCACCTCAAACTATTCAACAACATAAAGCAAAACAATTCCACTCACAATAGTTCATTTTCAGTGCTAGAGAGTTGATCTGTAATCATGAACACTCATTACATTGTTAAAGAGTGCTAACACCTGTAATTACTAATTCTAAGCATCAGGCATGGTTCGTCTGGCCTACCATACAAATGCAGACACTTCACGATATTCAATGCATGTCAATGGATAGTTACTGTTTTTGCGGAGTCAGTGGTGGACTGTAAAATTCAGGCAGTAGCTTTTGGATATTTGCAGTTAACTGCACATCTGTCCCTCAGGACCATTTATGTGAAACACAAAGTGCCATTACTTTTGCATGTCATTACTTTGAAAACAAAACTTAGCCCAATAAAAATTGGATCAGTGAACCATGTATGCTTAATTAGGAAGGATTGTGCAAGGACTGCAAGTTGTTACTTTGCAGCATAAATATTAAATGTATATATTATAGTTCACTTTCTCCAGTATTTCTGAATAATAATAATTTTTAATGATCTTTATTATTGTCACAAGTAGGTTTACATTAACACTGCAATGACGTTACTGTGAAAATCCCCTCGTCGCCACACTCTGGCGCCTGTTCGGGTACATCGGGGGAGAATTCAGAATGTCCAATTCAGCTGACAAGCACGTCTTTCGGGACTTGTGGAAGGAAACCAGAGCACCCAGAGGAACCCTACGCAGACACAGGGAGAATGTGCAGACTCCGCACAGACAGTGACCCAAGCAAGAATCGAACCTGGGACCCTGGCGCCGTGAAGCGACAGTGGTAACCACTGTGTTACCGTGCCGCATTGATTTCAAAGTTTTAATCTAAATTCAAAACTCAAAGCTTGTACATTGAGCAGATTTCTTTAAAAAAAAAAATAATTTAGAGTAACCAATTAATTTTTTTGCAATCAAGGGGCAATTCTTACCTTGACCAATTCACCTACCCTGCACATCTTTGGGTTATGGGGGCGAAGCCCACGCAAACACGGGGTGAATGTGCAAACTTCACACACACAATGACCCAGAGCCGGGATAAAACCTGGGACATAAACGTCGTGAGGCAGCAGTGCTAACCACTGCGCCGCCCCATTGAGCAGATTTCAATACATTAACAAAATAAATCAAAAATGCTTTAAGTACATAACTCTGTTTTAATAAACATTTTATTCTGGTATTTTTGTTATTGTAATAACAACAAAATAACCAATGTACAGGAAACTATAAGCATAGTGCAAAAGCCGTCTCCCTCCCTCCATGTCCCACCTTTGTTAACTCCCTACTCTAAGCTAAACTAACCCTCCCCTTCCGCTGACGATTAATTTTCCGCGAAGAAGTCGACAAACGGTTGCCACCTCCGGGTGAACCCTAACAGTGACCCTCTCAAGGCGAAATTGATTTTCCCCAAACAGAGAAAGCTAGCCATGTGCGATGGCCAGGTTTCCGACTTCAGGGCTTTGAGTCCCTCCAAGCTAATAGTATCCCTCTCTGGGCTACCAAGGAAGCAAAGGCTAGAACATCTGCCTCTTTCTCCTCCTGGATTCCCAGGTCTTCTGACACCCCGAAAATCACCACCTCTGGACTCAGAGCCACCCTTGTTTTTAACACCATGGACATGACATCTGCAAACACCTGCCAAAATCCCCTAAGCTTCGGACATGTCCAGAACATGTGGACATGGTTCGTTGGTCCTCCCCCACATTTTGCACACCTGTCTTCCACCCCAAAGAATCTGCTCATCCGGGCCACTATCATGTGAGCCCGATGAACAACCTTGAATTGTATCAGGCTGAGCCTGGCACATGCTGCGGACGCATTGACTCTACTCAACGTGTCCGCCCAAAGACCATCTCTCCTTCCAGCTCTTTCTCCCACTTGCGCTTCAGCTCCTTGGTCTGTGTCTCCTCTGACCCCATAAGTTCCTTGTAAATGTCAGAGATGCTCCCTTCTCCTACCTACCCTCTGGAAACTACCCTGTCCTGAATCCCCTTAGCGGTAGTAGCGGGAAGGCTGACACCTGTTTACGTTAGAAGTCCCGCACCTGCAGTTACCTGAATTTGTTTCCCCTCGCCAACCCAAACTTCTCCTCCAGCGCCCTCATACTCGGAAAGCTCCCCTCTATAAACATATCCCCCATCCACTCAATCCCTGCTCTCCGCCATATCCGGAACACCCCATCCATACTTCCCGGGGCAAACCGGTGACTATTACAGATTGGGGACCAGACGGATCCTCTGCTCCCACGTCTCCTCCATTGCCCCCAGACTCTCAGGGCCGCCACCACCACGGGGCTGGTGAAGTACCGTGCCGGCGGGAACAGCAGAGGCGCAGTTACCAACGCCCCCAGACTGGTGCCCTTGCATGAAGCCGCCTCCATACGCTCCCATGCCGATCCCTCCCCCACCACCCACTTCCTGATCATGGCTGTATTCACCACCCAATAATAGTTGCTAAAATCATTAAATATTATTTAACTTTATTTAAATATTTAAAAATATTATTTAAATATAATTTATTATTTATTTATTATTTAAATTTTAATAATTAAAAATGATTAAAATTATTAAAATAGTTGCTGGGGCTGGTTTAGCACAGGGCTAAAGAGCTGGCTTTTAAAGCAGACCCAGGCAGGCCAGCAGCATGGTTCAATTCCCGTACCAGCCTCCCCGAACAGGCGCCGGAGTGTGGCGACTAGGGCCTTTTCACAGTAACTTCATTTGAAGCCTACTTGTGACAATAAGCGATTTTCATTTAATTTCATTTCAATTTAGCAGCGCCAGCCCGCCCTCTCCCCGACTCTGCTCAAGCATTACCTTCCTAACTCGCGGGGTCTTGCCCGCCCAAACAAAGCCAGTGATCACTTTGTTGACCCGTTTAAAAAAGGACCGGGGAATAAAGATGGGGAGACACAAATAAAAACAGGATTCTCGGGAGGACCGTCCTCTTCACCATCTACTCCCTCCCAGCCAGTGTCAACGGAAGCGCGCCCCATCTCCGAAAATCATCCTGCCATATTTAATTTATGCAGCCGGTTCCATTCCCACGTCGCATGAATGCCTAGGTACCTAAATTAGTACATTACTGTTGACAAGTGGCATTTACTAGCAGCTTTGATATAAAAAAGTGATCCAACTCAGCTCATGATTTGGGCTTTCACAGACACTAAAAGCATGAAACGCTTAATTTTAAAGATAAATAAACAAATAACTTGTGTTCACCTCATTATCCTGTTTCTCATCACCAGATGTATCATCATCAACATCACTACCAGTGCCTTCAATTGTAAGGATACCATTTCTAATAGCTGGTATCATGTACAGCTGCTGAATAACAGAATTCATGTAACACGTAGCACCAGCATTCTTTAATCCTACAAATCCTTTTGATGGACGCGGTCCTACTGGTGGCAAGTATTCCCACTCAGTCAGTGCTTCACAACCTAAGTAAAAAATATAAACTACACAAATCAGCAATTAAAATTTCATAGACATTTCTAAATCCTATACTGAATTACCACAACGTTTTGACTATTTTAAGGCCCACTTTTAGAAGTAGTTTACAGTATCGACTTCTCACTTCAATTAATAAAGTTGAAACAGATCAAACTACTATCGCCAAAGCTGAAAAATAAGTATTGGTCTAATGTGCCCTATGGAGTGATCACTTTCACATGGGATATTAGAGATGATAGCTAACGTTCAGGTTTCTACTGCCGATATATTGCACACAATTTACACGACTGGGTCTTTGCTTTTGAACAATCTGAGAACAAAGCCTTTAATCTTCCAAAATTCTCTAGATTTTGTGTCCCAGCAAATTGGAAAACTGAAAATGCAACCTCTGTTCCAGAAAGGGGACTGAAAGCAGGAAACTATAAGTCAGTCAGTTTTTCGTCTGTCACTGGGAAAATGCTAGAATCCATTATTAAAGAGGCAGTGATAAGATATTTAGAAAACATTAGGCAGAATTAACATGGTTTTAATAAGGGAAACATTTGTTAGAGCTCTTTGAGGGAGCATGGTGGATAAAGGGGAAGCTGAAGATGTACTGTATTTGGATTTTCGAAAGGTATTTGATGAAGGTGCCATATAGAAGGCTACACATAGCATATAGCATTGCAGGTGCTATATCAGCATAGATTCAGGATGCAAACCTAATTAGTAAAGTGCCACAAGGATCAGTGCTGGGGCCTCAACTATTTACAATCTGTGATAATGGCTGGAATGAAAGGATTGAGTATATTGCGGCCAAATTTGTTTACAATTAAAAGGCAAGAGGAAAGCAAATCGTGAGGGGGCACAGAGCCTGAAAAGAAATATAAATAGGTTACATGAGTGGGAAAAAATTTGCAGATTTAATCAGTGGGTAAAATTTGGCAGGTGGGAGTATATTGTGTGAAAATGAGCAATAATCCATTTGGCAGGAAGAATAGAAAAGCAGTATTATTCAACTGGAAAGACACTGCAGAATGCTGTGGTACAGAGAGAGCTGGATATCCTTTTACATGAACTACAAAAAGCTAGCATGCAGGAACAGCAAGTAGTCAGGAAGCAAACAGAATACTGTTTTTTATTGCTAGGGGAAGCAATATAGGAAAAAGAAAGTCTTCTTCCAGCTCTTCTTCCAGTGCATTGGTGAGACCACACCTGGGGCACTGCGTAGTTTTGTTTACCTGACTGAAGGATGAACATACTTGCATTGGAAGATGATCAGAGAAGGTTCCCTAGGCTGATTTCTGGGATGAAGGGGTTGGCTTATGAGGAAAGGTTGGGCCTATACTCACTTACGTTTGAAAGAACGAGATGATTTTATTGAAAAACAAGATCCTGAGGGGAATTGGAAGGGTAGATGCTCAGAAAATGTTTTCTCTCATTTGGGGCTAAAAGGCAGAGTTTCAAAATTAGGGATCTCCCATTTAAGATGGAGAGGAAGTAGAATTTCTTCTGAGGGTCGTTGAGAGTTTGGAATTCTCTTCTCCAGTGAGCAGTTGAGGCTGGGTCATGGAATATGTTCAAGGTTGAGTTAGACAGATTTCTGATTGACAAAGGATTCAAGGATGGAGCACAGGTAGGAAGTGGAGTTAGGACGGCAATCAGATCAGCCATGATCTTATTGAAAGGCGGGCAGGCTTGCGGACTACTCTTGTTTCTTACATTCTTATGTCAGCCATATTTTGAAAAAAAAAAATTAGAATAGCCAATTCTTTTTTTCCCCCCAATTAAGGAGCAATTTAGTGAAGCCAATCCACCTAGCCTGCCGTGGGGGTGAGATCCACGCAAACACGGGGAGAATGTGCAAACTCCACATGGACATGACTTGGGGCTGAGTTCGAACCCAGGTCCTCAGCGTCATGAGACAGCAGTGCTAACCACTGCGCCACCTTATGTCAGCCAAACCAATCCAAGGATGCTCTGAGATGCTACAATTTTGAGTTGTGATTCTTCTAGAGGTGGACTCAGTTTGGAATTCTGTTTTCATTCTGTATTAAAGACTCAAACACCTTAAAGACACGCCAAAGCACTTTACCAACAATATGGTACTTCTAAGTAGAGTAGTTTTTGCTACATTAAACGAGATGGATTAAGCATCCAGCTCGTTTGTGCACAGGAAGTTCTTTAAACAGAAAAATGCTAATGATCAGAAAATGTGTTTCAATGACACTGATTGAGATAAATATTAACTTGCACACTGTGCACAGGAACCTGATCTTAGAACATAGAACAGTACAGCACAGAAAAGGCCCTTCGGCCCTCGATGTTGTGCCGAGCAATGATCACCCTACTCAAGTCAACGTATCCACCCTATACCAGTAACCCAACAATAGATGAGCAATAGTTAACAGACCAAGAAATAATTCTCTTATTAAAAAAATTTAGTGTACCCAATTCATTTTTCCAATTAAGGAGCAATTTAGCATGGCCCATCTACCTAACCTGCACATCGTTTGGGCCGTGGGGGCAAACCCACGCAAACACGGGGAGAATGTGCAAACTCCACACTGACAGTGACCCAGAGCCGGGATCAAACCTGGGACCTCGGCGCCATGAGGCAGCAATGCTAACCACTGCGCCACCGTGTTGCAAATTTATTAAGAAATAAATTTGACTGTCTTCCAAAGAAGATTTCTCTCAGTTCATCCACACATTTACCAAATTATCCAGCAAAACAGCTTTCAAATACCTGCATAATACATATCTGTCATGGTGTCCACTATTTGTTTGAGGTTTTGCACACATCCAACAGCCAGTGCAACTAACAATTCAAAGCTAGCATTAATTGCAGCAGGTGCACTACAGACAGGAATGGCTTGCTCAGATGGTAATTCTCCACTCTTCTTATACTGAAGGTAAACATTAGACGCTGGGAAGATGAAGTCATCTATCAGCTCCTATAGAATAAAGTGAGAAAGATTTTCCAGTTACTTAATAATAATTCAGTTTCATCGCCTCCAATACATCATCAATAAACATTAGTAGAATTTCCCAGAGATTAGTACAACAACGAAATGGGAGTTAAGTAGAATAATTAGGGCAACATTTTTTTCAAGTTTTCAAAATCCTCCACATTCGTTTAAGTGTTGCAACATGAATGAGTGACATTTTGAAATGTTGCATAATTGTTTAAGTTTGTGCAAAGGCTTAACTTGAACATTTAAAGATTATGCATGAAAGTGCCAGAAAAAAGAGAGATTAGGATAGTAAAGGCCAAAAAATATCAGCAATGCACACTAAAAACATAGGAACAAAAGTTACAATTTGGACATACAAAACAATTAGTACACCAAATTTGCATATAGGGTGACAAACTGTAATAAATCTCTGCAAGTTTACGTCATAAACTTCCAAGTTCAATCGGTTGAGTGGCCTTCCCCACTTAAGATGCTGGCTGACAAATGCCCTCTGGAATCTAATTTTTCTTAGGTGAAATAAAATATGAGCCTCAGACCAAATTTATATAATTCTCCAACACTGAGCCAAATTTTAACTGTACAAAATGTCCATACACAACAGAATGCAATACAGAATGGTAAACCAAAACAATTTTCCTCCTTGAGCTCAGTGGACACTGGCGTGTCTTTACCGGTTCTCCAACATTTGTAGCATCACCTCAGCTCAAAATCCCTACAAGTGGTCATAATTATAATTTAATTAATTTGCTATTTCTATTTGTGGTTCATAGTTTCTTAGATGAAAAACAGATTAATTAACAAATGAAACATTTATATCTAAATATTTATATGTATATATTTAATATAAACATGCAAATAAAGGCACACATGGCATTAATTACAAGAAGTTGGCAAATTCGTTGCTCAATAACTACTAAGATTGGCTGGTATAATGGAGAGTTTGTTAATTAAGACTTATGCAGAAATAAAAGACTTGAAGCAAGCAATTGGAAATAGAAATTAGATTGTATGAACTGGTTTTAGACGAGGCAAAGATTTGGCAAGAAGACAATGAGTAAAATAACTTATTATTTTAATCAGAGACTGAACCAGACTGTTCACAAACTTGCTAACTTCGTGACCGTGAGCTGAGCTTAAGACTTTATCCTAGTCATCACCAAAACCTGCAACTTCATAGCATTGCCCATCTTCACTCCTGCCTCACTCAGTTCACCATTTTTGTATGAATTTAGAGTACATAATTATTTTTTTCCCCAATTAAGGGGCAATTTAATGTGGCCAATCCACCTAACCTACAGATCTTTGGGTTGTGGGGGGTGAGACCCACGCAGACACGGGGAGAATGTGCAAACTTCACACAGACAGTGACCCGGGGCCAGGATCAAATCTAGGTCCTCATTGCCGAAGGCAGCAGTGCTAACCACTGTGCCACCCCGAGTAAAATAAATTAAGTGTATATAAAGTGCACAAATTGTCATTTAGCAGTACAAAACGTTTTATTGCTGAAAGAGAGAGACATTACGAAGCATTTTGTCCTTCACACAGTAGGACACTTCATAAGAATACCAATCATGCAGTGTGTTAACTCACCTTCTGATTCCCCAAAACCTGTCCATCTGCTACAACGTACAAGTGAGGAGTGTGATGGAACACTTCCACTTGCCTGGATGCGTGCAGCTCCAACATCACTCAAGCAGCTCAACACTATCCAGGTCAAAGCAGCCCATTTGGCTGCCACATTTTCAGAAACATTTAATCCTTCTACCACCAGCAGTGTGTACCATCTACAAGCTGCACTGCAGGAACTCAGCAAGGTTCCTTATACAGCTATACCAAAGACTACTACCAGGGCGGCAAGGTGGCACAGTAGTTAGAACTGCTTCCTCACAGCTCCAGGGACCTGGGTTCAATTCCAACCTCGGGTGACTGTGCGGGGTTTGCACTTTCTCTCCGGGTAGCACGGCAGCACAGTGGGCAGCACTGTTACTTCACAGCTCCAGGGCCCCAGGTTCGATTCCCAGCTTGGATCACTGTCTGGGCAGAGTCTGTGCGTTCTCAGTCTGTAGAGTGTGTGCTTTCTCAGTGTCTGCTTGGGTTTCCTCCTGGTGCTCTGGTTTCCTCCCACATGTCTTGAAAGACGTGCGTGTTAGGTGAATTGGACATTCTGAATTCTCCCTCCATGTACCCGAACAGGCACAGGGTGTGGCAAATTGGGGATTTTCACAGTAACTTCATTGCAGTGTTAATATAACCCCACTTGTGACGATAAAGATTCTTATTATTGTGTCTGTGTGGGTTTCCTCAGAGTGCTCCAGTTTCCTCCCATAGTGCAAAGATGTGTGGTTAGGTGTATTGGCCATGCTAAATTGCCCTTTAGTGTCCAGAAAATTAGCTGGTATTACTGGATTACAGGGATAGGGTGGAGGTGTGGGCTTAAGTAGGGTGCTCTTTCCAAGGGCTAGTGCAGACTCGATGGGCAGAATGGCATCCTTCGGCACTGTAAATTCCATGATTCACAGGAGCCTGGTTTATACAAAGCAGTGTTGGCTGTAGGATTTTTAGTCTGACTAAGACAAAAGGATCTGCAGGCTGTTCCTGAAAGGAACTGCCCTTCAAATCAGTCTTTCCAAGAAAACTCTAAACTAGAGTATAGCAAATATCCCTGCACCTGCTAACTTTATTTACCGGTGGCTTTTTACCGGTAATGCGCTCTGCTTAATTGGAGATGGAAGGTATAAATTAGTAGTTAAAGTGTTTCCTTTTCTCTTAAGAATTCATTAACTGTTAATTGAAAAGCTATTTTTGGTGATGTCAATGTGGGTACTCTTGTGTTAATATAAAAGATCCCAATTTGTTAGCGGAATCACTCCTGGAGCAAAGTATGCTTTCCTCACTGTTTTACATTGTCTGGTTGCCAATATAAATTGGGGTCTGGTCCGGTACCATAACCAATTCAAACTATCCAGTAAGGTACATTCTGCACATCCCATCTCATCAAAACATTTATCTTAACGTTTAACAAGATGGGTATATTTCCTGCTAATACAGAAACAAAATAACAGATCGATTTGACATTTAAAGGACATTATGTTAGGAAGTTGGTGTAGAAAGTTGTGGGTTCCCTAAATCACTAATAACAAGGACTTCCAACAAAGGTAGTTTATTCCTGAGCTCAATAGCCATATACAACACTTGTGCTTTGCAGTCACCCACAGGGATAACCCATGCGCTCCCGTCACTGGGACTTGTCATGTGATTGGGACTTGTCATGTTTGGCAGGTAGTAGAGTTCAAACCACCCGGATCAACGAAGACCAGTTGAACTAGCTAATCAACTAGCAAAAAGCGGGTAATTATAGGCCAGTTAGTTAAACTTCAGTAGGAGGGAAGATGCTGGAATCTCATAAAAGGAAGAAATAGCGAGGCATCTGGATGGAAGTCCCATTGGACAGATGCAGCATGGGTTCATAAAGGGCAGGTCGTGCCATAACTAATTTCGTGGAATTTTTTGAGGACATCAGTGCGGTAAACAACGGGGAGCCAATGGATGCGGTATATCTGGATTTCCAGAAAAGCTTTTGACAAGGTGCCACACAAAAGGTTGCTGCATAAAATAATGATGCATAGCATAAAGGGCAATGTAGTAGCACGGATAGAGGATTGGCTAATTGATAGAAAATAAAGAGTGGGAATTAGTGGGTGTTTCTCTGATTGGCAATCAGTGGCAAGTGGTGACCCTCAGGGATCAGTGTTGGGCCTACAACTGTTCACAATTTACATAGATGATTTGGAGTTGGAGACAAAGTGCAATGTATCCAAGTTTGCAGATGACACTAAGATGAGTGGTAAAGCAAAAAGTGCAGAGGATACCGGAAGTCTGCAGAGGGATTTGGATAAGGTTAAGTGAATGGGCTCGGGTCTGGCAGATGGAATACAATGTTGACAAATTTGTGGTTATCCATTTTGGTAGGAATAACAGCAAAAGGAATTATTATTTAAATAATAAAATATTTTTAAAATGCTGCTGTACAGAGGGACCTGGGTATCCTAGTGCATGACTTGCAAAAGGTTGGTTTGCAGGTGCTTAAGAAGGCGAATGGAGTCTTGTTGTTCATTGCTGGAGGGATGGAGTTTAAGACTAGGGAGGTTATGTTGCAACTGCATAAGGTGTTAGTTCGTCCACACCTGAGTATTGTGTTCAGTTTTGGTCTCTTTACCCGAGAAAGAATTTACTGGCGCTGGAGGGTATGCAGAGGAGATTCACTAGGTGAATCCCAGAGTTGAAGAGATTGGATTACAAGGAGAGATCGAGTAGAATGGGACTGTACTTGTTGGAATTTAAAGGACACGGGGGATCTGAAAGAAGCATAAAATAATGAATGGAATAGATAGAATAGATGCAGGGAGGTTGTTGCCACTGGCGTGTGAAAGCAGAACTAGGGGGCATAGCCTCAAAATAAGGGGAAGATTTCAGACGGAGTTTAGGAGGAACTTCTTCACCCAAAGGGTTGTGAATCTATGAAATTCCCTGCCCAGTGAAGCAGTTGAGGCTCCTTCATTAAATGTTTTCAAAATAAAGATACTTCTTTGAAGAATAAAGGAATATGGTGTTCGAGCGGGAAAGTGGAGCTGAGTCCACAAAAGATCAGTCATTAACTCACTGAATGGCAGAGCAGGCTCGAAGGACCAGATGGCCTACTCCTAGTTCTTACGTTCTTAAATGTTGTTCACAATTCCACTTGAAGATATCAGTTGCTGTGCCATGGGAGGTCTGGGACCTCATGTATATGCTGCATGGTGTTCATCGGGAGATTTCGGTTTCCATGTTTGCGTACATAGAGGGCCAGGTCAACGATTCCTTGGCTCTGTATCGGGTTGTTTCCACCCAGGGTGTTACAAATGCAGTTGTTGTGTGTAGTACCACTAGAGGGTGCGAGGGATGCCGCATCGTTGGCCAAGCAGTATTAGTCCATCCTGTACGGTTAGCTCACCTCTGATGGCAAAGAATGTGAAGAACTCATGGGAAGCTGCCTTGGGAATTCTGGCCTGCCCCATACAACGATGTTGTGCAGCTAATTGCATGTGGCATCAACCTGAAAGGCTTGTTTGAATTCCTGAATTCGACAAGAGGACAGCACCTCAACTGCCATCATGTCGATGGCTTCCTCGTGATCTGCCTGATCTAAAGGTGTAATAAGGCTCCAGAGAGGACATCAGCCAAGTACAGCTCCTCGCCACATTTGTACACATTGCTGAGGTTGTAGCTTTGCGACTATGTGTTGTAGCCATGCAGAAGCAGTGCGGAAGGGCTTCGTTTAAGGTAATTATGAGTGGTTAATTTGTTTCAACAGCTACTTCCGGTGGCGGCGATGACGTAGGAAGCCGCACATTTGGGAGCTCCCGATTCAAACAGACTTTTCGGCTCTTTTTAGAGCCCAAAACGGAATTTTTTCGACGTCTCCCGGTGGGAGAAGGTGTGCTGATCGACTTTCTCCACATTTCATGACTCGAACTCGGAGTGGAAAGGTGGAAGAAACGGCAGCAGCTCCCCAGAAAAAAAACAGGGGAAGGATTCCAAGGTGGAGGCAGGCGGAGCACCAGAGGAGTGGAAGCTGTGGGCCCAGGAGCAGCATGCTGCTCTCCTGCACTGTTTTGCAGATTTCAAGGCTGAGGTGCTGAGCTCTCTGCAGGAAACGAATAAAAAGCTCTCGGAGATTCAGACGACCCAGGGTGCTGTCATCCAGGTGTTGCAGGCGCAGGCCACTGAACGAGAGGAGGAGGCCGTGGTCCTCGTGAGTAAGGTGGAGGGGCACGAGGCACTCCACAAGAAGTTGCAAGACCGCTTCGAGGAGCTTGATCACCGCATGAGGCGGAAAAATCTGAGGATCTTGGGCCTTGCGGAGGGGCTGGAGGGGTCGGATCTGACAACCTACGTGGCCACGATGCTGAACTCGCTAGTGGGGGCAGGATCTTTCCATCTGCCCCTGGAGCTGGAGGGAGCCCACAGAGTACTGGCCAGGAGGCCTAAGGAGAACGAACCCCCGCGTGCGGTGCTGGTGAGGTTCCACCGCTTCAGTGATCGGGAGTGTGTGCTGCGCTGGGCCAAGAAGGTGAAGAGCAGCAATTGGGAGAATGGGGTAGTACGGATCTACCAGGATTGGAGTGCGGAGGTGGCTAAGTGGCGGTCCGGGTTTAATCAGACGAAAGAGGTGCGCTACAAGAAGATGATAAAGTTTGGAATGTTGCAGCCTGCGCGTAACTTATTTGGACCGGCATTATTATTTTGATTCCCCGGAGGAGGCGTGGACCTTCGTGCGGACGGAGAAACTGGACTCGAACTAGGGGTTGGGGGGTCGGTTGTAATGCTTTATTGCTGGTTTCTGCTGTTGCTGTGTTCTCTTTCTCTGTACTTTTGTAATTTTGATATGGTTATTTATTGGGGTGTTGTTCTGTTTTTTGTTGGGGGGCATTGTTTGAGTTTTGTATCTTGCGGGGAGGGTTGGGGGGGGGTTTGTTGTATTCTATATAGGGTTGGGGGTATGGAGTGGGGCGGACCAGGTCCGTCTGAGGAAGGGGTGGGTGGGGCAAGTTTTCCACTCTGGATTGGATGTGAAGAACCGGGGAGTGGCGATTCTGGTGGGGAAAAATGTGTCGTTTGAGGCATCTGAGGTGGTGGCAGATAAGGGGGGTAGGTATGTTATGGTTAGGGGCAGGCTACAAGGAGAGAAGGTGGTACTTGCTAGTGTGTATGCCCCAAATTGGGACGATGCGGGCTTTATGAGGCGTATGCTGGGACGGGTCCCGGATCTAGAGGCGGGAGGTCTGATTATAGAACATAGAACATAGAACGATACAGCGCAGTACAGGCCCTTCGGCCCTCGATGTTGCACCGACATGGAAAAAATCTAAAGGCCATCTAACCTACACTATGCCCTTATCATCCATATGCTTATCCAATAAATTTTTAAATGCCCTCAATGTTGGCGAGTTCACTACTGTTGCAGGTAGGGCATTCCACGGCCTCACCACTCTTTGCGTAAAAAACCCACCTCTGACCTCTGTCCTATATCTATTACCCCTCAATTTAAGGCTATGTCCCCTCGTGCTAGCCACCTCCATCCGCGGGAGAAGGCTCTCGCTGTCCACCCTATCTAACCCTCTGATCATTTTGTATGCCTCTATTAAGTCACCTCTTAACCTTCTTCTCTCTAACGAAAACAACCTCAAGTCCATCAGCCTTTCCTCATAAGATTTTCCCTCCATACCAGGCAACATCCTGGTAAATCTCCTCTGCACCCGTTCCAAAGCTTCCACGTCCTTCCTATAATGAGGCGACCAGAACTGTACGCAATACTCCAAATGCGGCCGTACTAGAGTTTTGTACAACTGCAACATGACCTCATGGCTCCGGAACTCAATCCCTCTACCAATAAAGGCCAACACACCATAGGCCTTCTTCACAACCCTATCAACCTGGGTGGCAACTTTCAGGGATCTATGTACATGGACACCGAGATCCCTTTGCTCATCCACACTACCAAGAATTTTACCATTAGCCAAATATTCCGCATTTCTGTTATTCTTTCCAAAGTGAATCACCTCACACTTCTCCACATTAAACTCCATTTGCCACCTCTCAGCCCAGCTCTGCAGCTTATCTATGTCCCTCTGTAACCTGCAACATCCTTCCGCACTGTCTACAACTCCACCGACTTTAGTGTCGTCTGCAAATTTACTCACCCATCCTTCTGCGCCCTCCTCTAGGTCATTTATAAAAATGACAAACAGCAACGGCCCCAGAACAGATCCTTGTGGTACGCCACTCGTAACTGAACTCCATTCTGAACATTTCCCATCAACTACCACTCTCTGTCTTCTTTCAACTAGCCAATTTCTGATCCACATCTCTAAATCACCCTCAATCCCCAGCCTCCGTATTTTCTGCAATAGCCGACCGTGGGGAACCTTATCAAACGCTTTACTGAAATCCATATACACCACATCAACTGCTCTACCCTCGTCTACCTGTTCAGTCACCTTCTCAAAGAACTCGATAAGGTTTGTGAGGCATGACCTACCCTTCACAAAACCATGCTGACTGTCCCTAATCATATTATTCCTATCTAGATGATTATAAATCGTATCTTTTATAATCCTCTCCAAGACTTTACCCACCACAGACGTTAGGCTCACCGGCCTATAGTTACCGGGGTTATCTCTACTCCCCTTCTTGAACAAAGGGACCACATTTGCTATCCTCCAGTCCTCTGGCACTATTCCTGTAGCCAATGATGACCTAAAAATCAAAGCCAAAGGCTCAGCAATCTCTTCCCTGGCTTCCCAGAGAATCCTAGGATAAATCCCATCTGGCCCCGGGGACTTATCTATTTTCACCTTGTCCAGAATTGCCAACACTTCTTCCCTACGCACCTCAATGCCATCTATTCTAATAGCCTGGGTCTCAACATTCTCCTCCACAATATTATCTTTTTCTTGAGTGAATACTGACGAAAAGTATTCATTTAGTATCTCGCTTATCTCCTCAGCCTCCACACACAACTTCCCACCACTGTCCTTGACTGGCCCTACTCTTACCCTAGTCATTCTTTTATTCCTGACATACCTATAGAAAGCTTTTGGGTTTTCCTTGATCCTACCTGCCAAAGACTTCTCATGTCCCCTCCTTGCTCGTCTCAGCTCTCTCTTTAGATCCTTCCTCGCTTCCTTGTAACTATCAAGCGCCCCAACTGAAACTTCACGCCTCATCTTCACATAGGCCTCCTTCTTCCTCTTAACAAGAGATTCCACTTCTTTGGTAAACCACGGTTCCCTCGCTCGACCCCTTCCTCCCTGCCTGACTGGTACGTACTTATCAAGAACATGCAATAGCTGTTCCTTGAACAAGCTCCACATATCCAGTGTGCCCAACCCTTGCAGCCTACTTCTCCAACCAACACATCCTAAGTCATGTCTAATGGCATCATAATTGCCCTTCCCCCAGCTATAACTCTTGCCCTGCGGGGTATACTTATCCCTTTCCATCACTAATGTAAAGGTCACCGAATTGTGGTCACTGTTTCCAAAGTGCTCACCTACCTCCAGATCTAACACCTGGCCTGGTTCATTACCCAAAACCAAATCCAATGTGGCCTCGCCTCTTGTTGGCCTGTCAACATATTGTGTCAGGAAACCCTCCTGCACACATTGTACAAAGAATGACCCATCTAATGTACTCGAACTATATCTTTTCCAGTCAATATTTGGAAAGTTAAAGTCTCCCATAACAACTACCCTGTTACTTTCGCTCTTTTCCAGAATCATCTTCGCCATCCTTTCCTCTACATCCCTAGAACTATTAGGTGGCCTATAGAAAACTCCCAACAGGGTGACCTCTCCTTTCCTGTTTCTAACCTCAGCCCATACTACCTCAGAAGAAGAGTCCCCATCTAGCATCCTTTCCGCCACCGTAATACTGTCCTTGACTAGCAGCGCCACACCTCCCCCTCTTTTGCCCCCTTCTCTGAGCTTACTAAAACACCTAAACCCCGGAACCTGCAACAACCATTCCTGTCCCTGCTCTATCCATGTCTCTGAAATGGCCACAACATCGAAGTCCCAGGTACCAACCCATGCTGCCAGTTCCCCTACCTTATTTCGTATACTCCTGGCATTGAAGTAGACACACTTCAAACCACCTACCTGAACACTGGCACCCACCTGCGAAGTCAAATTTGTGCTCCTGACCTCTATACTCTCAATCTCCCGTACCCCAAAACTACAATCCAGGTTCCCATGCCCCTGCTGAATTAGTTTAAACCCCCCCAAAGAGCACTAACAAATCTCCCCCCCAGGATATTGGTGCCCCTCAGGTTCAGATGTAGACCATCCTGTCTATAGAGGTCCCACCTTCCCCAGAAAGAGCCCCAGTTATCCAGAAATCTGAATCCCTCCCGCCTGCACCATCCCTGTAGCCACGTGTTTAATTGCTCTCTCTCCCTATTCCTCATCTCACTATCACGTGGCACGGGCAACAACCCAGAGATAACAACCCTGTTTGTTCTCGCTCTGAGCTTCCATCCTAGCTCCCTAAAGGCCTGCCTGACATCCTTGTCCCCTTTCCTACCTATGTCGTTAGTGCCAATGTGGACTACGACTTGGGGCTGCTCCCCCTCCCCCTTAAGGACCCGGAAAACACGATCCGAGACATCACGTACCCTTGCACCTGGGAGGCAACATACCAAACGTGAGTCTCTCTCGCTCCCACAAAATCTCCTATCTGTGCCCCTAACTATTGAGTCCCCAATTACTAATGTTCTACTCCTTTCCCCCCTTCCCTTCTGAGCAACAGGGACAGACTCCGTGCCAGAGGCCCGTTCCCCATGGCTTACCCCTGGTAAGTCGTCCCCCCCACAAGTATCCAAAACGGTATACTTGTTACTCAGGGGAACGACCGCAGGGGGTCCCTGCACTGACTGCTTCTTCCCAGTCCCTCTTACAGTTACCCATCTATCTCCAGTCTTTGGTGTAACTACTTCCCTGAAGCTCCTATCTATGACCCCTTCTGCCTCCCGAATGATCCGAAGTTCATCCAGCTCAAGCTCCAGGTCCCTAACACGGTTTTTGAGGAGCTGGCGTTGGGTGCACTTCCCACAGATGAAATCAGCAGGGACGCTGACGGCGTCCCTCACCTCAAACATTCTGCAGGAGGAGCATTGTACTGCCTTCCCTGACATCACCTCTAGATTTAAAAAAAAAAACAAGAAAAAGAAAAAGAAAGGAAGAGCTTACCTGATATTACCTCAAACCCTGCTCCCGCTGAAAGGTAAGCAAATTTAAAGGCACTCACTCACCTTCACGACAGGCCCCTGCTCCCGCTTCCCAACCACCGTGGGGTGGGGGGGTTGGTTAGAGGAGGAGGTAGGGTGGGAAACACTCACGAAGTGTTTCGGGTTTAACTGTCACTTGCCAACAGCCCCTCCACAAACCACCTTCAACTTAGGCTGACCGCACTGCACGTATGCAAATTTCCCCAGAACAGCTGATCAGTAGCTCTGCTCTGCTGCCCTCTGCTGGATGATTGCCTTCACTCAAACTCCTCGGGTCTCCTTCGCAGATTCACCTTCAACTTAGGCTGACCGCACTGCACGTATGCAAATTTCCCCAGAACAGCTGATCAGTAGCTCTGCTCTGCTGCCCTCTGCTGGATGATTGCCTTCACTCAAACTCCTCGGGTCTCCTTCGCAGATTCACCTTCAACTTAGGCTGACCGCACTGCACGTATGCAAATTTCCCCAGAACAGCTGATCAGTAGCTCTGCTCTGCTGCCCTCTGCTGGATGATTGCCTTCACTCAAACTCCTCGGGTCTCCTTCGCAGATTCACCTTCAACTTAGGCTGACCGCACTGCACGTATGCAAATTTCCCCAGAACAGCTGATCAGTAGCTCTGCTCTGCTGCCCTCTGCTGGATCCAATTATGGGGGGGGACTTTAATACGGTGTTGGATCCTTCACTGGATTGGTCCAGTTCAAGGACGGGTAGGAGGCCGGCGGCGGCCAAGGTACTGAGAGGGTTTATGGACCAGATGGGAGGGGTGGACCCATGGAGGTTTGTGAGGCCAAGGGCACAGGAGTACTCTTTCTTCTCCCACGTACATAGGGTTTATTCTCAGATAGACTTCTTCGTGGTGAGTAGGGGACTGATTCCGAGAGTGGAGGCGGCCAAATATTCGGCCATTGCAATCTCCGACTTGGATGGAGTTGGAGATGGGGGAGGTGCGGGACCAGCACCCGTTGTGGCGGTTGGATGTGGGGTTGTTGGCGGAGGAGGTGTGTAGGAGGGTCCGGGCAAGTATTGAGGGGTACCTCGAGGTGAATGATACGGGGGAGGCCCAGGTGGGGATGGTCTGGGAAGCCCTGAAGGCAGTGATTCGTGGGGAGCTGATATCCATCCGGGCACACAATGAGAGGAGCGAGAGGGATAGACTGGTGGGGAAGATGCTGGAGGTAGATAGGAGGTACGCGGAGGCACCAGAGGAGGGACTGTTGGGGGAAAGGCGCAGCCTCCAGGCTCAATTTGATTTGCTGACCACTAGAAAGGTGGAGGCACAGTGGAGGAAGGCACAGGGGGCAGTGTATGAACATGGTGAAAAGGCGAGTAGGATGCTGGCTCATCAGCTCCGCAAGCGGGATGCGGCTAGGGAAATTGCTGGAGTGAGAGACAAGAGTGGGAATGTGGTGCGGAAGGGGGTAGAGGTGAATGAGGTCTTCAAGGACTATTACGGGGAACTGTACCGGTCGGAGCCAATGGTGGAGAGGAGGGGAATGGAGAGGTTTCTCGACGGGCTATCTTTCCCGAAGGTGCAGGAGGAGCAGGTGGAGGGGTTGGGGGCGCCGAGTGAGCTGGAGGAGCTAGTTAAGGGGATCGGGCAGATGCAGTCAGGGAAGGCGCCGGGGCCGGATGGGTTCCCGGTGCAGTTTTATAAAAAGTTTGTGGACCTGGAGGGTCCCTTGCTGGTGCGGACACGCAATGAAGCGTGGGAAGGGGGGACTTTGCCCCCGACGATGTCGCGGGCGCTGATTTCGTTAATCTTAAAGAGGGCCAAGGACACCCAGCAGTGTGGTTCATACAGGCCCATATCTCTCCTCAACGTGGATGCCAAGGTGCTGGCAAAAATCCTGGCCACCAGGATAGAGGACTGTGTGCCGGGGTTGTACACGAGGACCAGACAGGTTTTGTTAAGGGAAGGCAGCTGAACACAAATGTGCGGAGGTTGTTGAACGTCATCATAATGCCGGCGATTGAGGGGGAGGCTGAGATAGAGGTGGCGCTGGATGCGGAGAAGGCCTTCGATAGAATGGAGTGGGGGTACTTATGGGAGGTGTTGGGGAGGTTTGGATTTGGTGAAGGGTTTATTAGATGGGTGAGGCTGCTATATGAGGCCCCGATGGAGCGTGTGGCCACGAATGGGAGGAGGTCGGAGTACTTCCGGCTTTACCGAGGGACCAGGCAGGGTTGCCCCCTGTCCCCCTTCTTTGCATTGGCAATCGAGCTGTTGGCGATGGCGTTGAGGGATTCAGGGAGGTGGAGGGGTTTGGTGCGAGGTGGGGAGGAACATAGGGTGTCGTTGTATGCCGATGACCTGCTACTGTATGTGGCGGACCCGGTGGGAGGGATGCCGGGGGTGATGGAGCTGCTAGCTGAGTTTGGGACCTTTTCAGGCTATAAACTAAATCTAGGCAAGAGTGAGTTGTTTGTGGTGCACCCTGGGGACCAGGAGGAAGGAATTGGTAGGCTCCCGCTTAGGAGGGCAGGGGAGAGTTTTAGGTACCTGGGGGTGCAGGTGGCCAGGGACTGGGGGCCTCTTCACGATCATAATTTCACCAGGCTTGTGGATCAGATGGAGGAGAAGTTCAAGAGGTGGGACATGCTGCCATTGTCGTTGGCGGGGAGGGTGCAGTCCGTCAAAATGACGGTGCTTCCGAGGTTCTTGTTCCTCTTTCGGTGCCTGCCCATCTTCATCCCCAGGGCCTTCTTCAGGAGGGTGACTAGCGGTATTTTGAGCTTTGTGTGGGCACATGGGACTCCGAGAGTGAAGAGGGTTTTCCTGGAGCGAGGGAGGGATAGAGGCGGGCTGGCGTTGCCCAACCTTCTGGGGTACTATTGGACGGCCAATATGTCAATGGTGCGTTAATGGGTGATTGGGGGGGGGGGGGGGGGGGGGGGGTGTGGAAAAGAATGGAGATGGCGTCTTGCAGAGGTACGAGCCTGGGTGCCTTGGTAACGGCACCGTTGCCGCTTTCTCCCAAGAGGTATACCACGAGCCCGGTGGTGGCAGCGACCCTAAGAATTTGGGGACAGTGGAGACGGCATAGAGGGGAAACAGGGGGCTCGATGGAGGCTCCATTAGGTGGAAATCATCGGTTCATCCCGGGAAATGGGGGATTTAGGGGGTGGCATAGGGTGGGCATCAGTAAACTGAGGGACCTGTTTATTGGCGGGAGGTTTGAGGGCCTGGGGGAACTGGAAGATAAATTTGGGCTCCCCCAAGGGAACATGTTCAGATACTTGCAGGTAAAGGCGTTTGCTAGGCGTCAGGTAGAGGAGTTCCCTTTGCTGCCCTCGCGGGGGGCGATGGACAGAGTGCTTTCGGGGGTGTGGGTCGGAGTGGGGAAGGTGTCTGACATTTATACGGTAATGCAGGAGGTGGAGGAGTCGTCAGTGGAGGAGCTGAAGGCTAAATGGGAGGGGAACTTGGGGAGCAGATAGAGGAAGGGACTTGGGCGGATGCCTTGGAGAGAGTCAACTCTTCCTCCTCATGTGCGAGGCTTAGTCTCATCCAATTTAAGGTGCTGCACCGGGCCCACATGTCCGGGACTAGGATGAGTAGGTTCTTTGGGGGTGAGGACAGGTGCACCAGGTGTCCTGGGAGTCCAGCGAATCATGCCCATTTGTTCTGGGCATGCCCGGCACTGGAAGAATTCTGGAAGGGGGCGGCGGGGACGGTGTCGAGAGTGGTTGGATCCAGGGTCAAACCAGGGTGGGGACTCGCGATTTTTGGAGTTGCGGTGGAGCTGGGAGTGCAGGAGGTGAAAGAGGCCGGTGTCCTGGCCTTTGCGTCCCTAGTAGCCCGGCGGAGGATCTTGCTGCAGTGGAAGGATGCGAGGCCCCCAAGTGTGGAGACCTGGATCAGTGACATGGCGGGATTTATAAAATTGGAGAGGGTCAAATTTGCCCTGAGAGGATCAATACAAGGGTTCTATAAACGGTGGCAGCCTATTTTGGACTTCCTGGCTCAAAGATAGGTGTGTTGGTCAATAGCAGCAGCAACCCGGGGGTGGTGTTCCTTATTATTGTTTCTATTTTTTTTCTATGGTTATGTAACTTAACATTGTGTTAATTTAAGTTGTTGTTAATATGTTCTGTTGTTCATTGATTGAGGATGGGCGAATGTTTATGATTGCTATCATTATTGTTGGTATTTTATTACGGTTCGTTGTTGTTGTATAAATACAAAATATTTCAATAAAAATTATTTTTAAAACAAAATTTGTTTCAACAGCTCAGGACAACTATATATTAAGTCATGAAATTTATGACAGGTGAAGACTAGTGAGCAATCTGTGTATTTGTGTCGCAGTGTCAGTGAGGGCCCTCGTAGTAAAGGTCTACCATTTGGATGCAAACTGCACCAAGTCCGTGCTGGGAGGCATCTGCTGCTCTAAGTAGGGGTGCTCGAATGTCAAATTACTGTAATACGTGGGGCTGCGAGTGCTTGTTTGAAACTGTTAGACCACTGTGAGGTGCTTTTGCCAGCACCATTCAATGTCTTGGTGGAAAAGTTGACAAATGGGTCCAGAAGCCTGACTCTAACACAGGACAAACTTAGAAAGATAATTTATCTTGCCCAAAAAAGAGCTGTAAAGCGTGCTTATCCACAGGAATGGGCCATCCGTAGTATAGTCATTGTCTAGATCGGGCTTTACATCATCGGCTGTGAGTAAATGGCCCACATTTAAATTTTTTTAAAAATTTATTTATTTTTTAAAAAAGAGTTCCCAATTCAATTTTTTTCCAATCAAGGGGCAATTTAGCATGTTCAATCCACCTACCTTGCACATCTTTGGGTTGTGGGAGTGAAACCCACGCAAACACAGGGAGCATGTGCAAACTCCACACAGACAGTGACCCAGAGCCAGGATCGAACCTGGCCCTTGGCGCCGTGAGGCAGCAGGGCTACCCCACTGCGCCACTGTGCTGCCCCGTAAATGGCCCACATAAGGAACTTGGTTGAACCTGATCTGCATTTCACAGGGTTAAGCTTTAATTGGATGGCCCTTACTCTGTCAAAGAAGAGACAAAGGGGGCAGCACGGTGGCACAGTGGTTAGCATTGCTGCCTATGGCGTTGAGGACCCGGGTTCGAATCCCGGCCCTGTGTCACTGTCTGTGTGGAATTTGCACATTCTCCCCGTGTCTGCGTGGGTTTCACCCCCACAACCCAAAAGATGTGCAGGTTAGGTGGATTGGCCATGCTAAATTGCCCCTTAATTGGAAAAAATAATTGGGTACTCTAAATTTAAAAAAAAAGGGAAGATCAACAATGGTCTTGCAAGGTTGGCCAACAGAGTTGCTCCATGCACTGCTGGAAAACCTCACTGCAAGTAAAGATCACAAAGGGCTTATGAAGAAAATGATATGTACCTACAGCAGATATGAATGTGGTTAGTTTCAAGGATTCATTTAACTGAATATGCCAGAACCAGCATTATCCATGTATGGCATCACCTATTCTATTGTCTTCATGGAGTGATGTCGCCTGAACGGTGCTTTGATCACATGCACTGGGTCAATACATATCCTGACTGTACCATCTTCTTTCACTGCAGTCGCCACTGCTGAAACCTAATCTATGGCCTAATCTACAAAAGTTACATACATCTAGTGCTGTCATCCGATGCAGCTCATTGATTACTTCATGGCTATTGGTACTCTCCTTGGGGCACAGAACGTTGCTGCTACCTCGTTATCTACTCTCATGTGGTATACAACTTTTAGTTTACCAATGACTTCAGTGAAGAGGTCTCTATGCACTGTGATCTCTGGGGGCTTGGAGTTGTAGAACATGCGTCTCTGGACCAAGTTGAATGAGCCCCAATGCAATGCTGTCCCAAAAGCCCTAGTATTGGCTTTACATTCTGGTCAACTGCATGGAACTTGAAATTTCTGTGCAGTGAAGGGCTTTGGTGTAGGTAGTCTGTCCGCCCTCCATAAGCTACGAGGTGCATCCTGGTGCTGGGATCTGGTGGTGTAGATGAGTTTATTTATCGTAACTTTTGGATGGAGAGTACATTATCCTTCACTCGTGTCAATCTGGTCTTTCCCCCCGTCATTGCTAATTATGTCGAGGGTGGTGAAGATCTCACCCTTTCCTGTGATGTTGTCAACACTATCGTAATAGTGTTGTTGGAGGCTCTGTAGCTTCATGGCTTTGGTTGAACTCCAATTAATTCACCTTATTGACACTCCTATTCCTGAAGGATCGAACAGTTGCAATATTGCTGATGGCAGAAGAGGGCTGTTGTGGTTTGGATCTGCAGCACATAGAAAATTGGTTTCATTTCCCACATTTGCTGCATCTTGGATTTGGATTTGTTTATTGTCACGTGTACCAAGGTACAGTGAAAATTATTTTTCTGCATGCAGCTCAAACAGATCATTTAGTACATGGCGGAAATCATTGTCATGACGGGACATAACATTAAGGTGATTGGAGGAAGGTATAGAGGAGAAGTCAGAGGTAGGTTCTTTACACAGAGTGGTGGGTGCGTGGAATGCAGTGCCAGCAGAGGTGGTATATAGTCAGAGTCATTAGGGACATTTAAGCGACTCTTGGACAGGCACATGGACAGCAGTACATTGAAGGGGTGTAGATAGGTTGATCTTAGATTAGGATAAACGGTCGGCACAACGTCATGGGCCGAAGGGCCTGTACTGTGTTGTACTGTTCTATGAAACGAAAGTACATAATAGGGGCACATAAGGTACACAATGTAAATACATAGACACTGGCATCAGGTTAAGCATACAGGACTGTAGCATTAATCAGATCAGTCCAAAGGAGGGTTGTTTAGGAGTCTGGTAACAGCAGGGAAGAAGCTCGTTTTGAATCTGTTTGTGCATATTCTCAGACTTTTGTATCTCCTGCTTGATGGAAGAAGTTGGAAGAGTGAGCAAGCTGGATGGGACAGGTCTTTGATTATGCTGCCCGCTTTCCCAAGGCAGCGGGAGGTGTAGATAGTCAATGGATGGGAGGCGGATTTGTGAAATGGACTGGGCGGTGTTCGCGACTCTCTGAAGTTTCTTGCGGTCTTGGGCCGAGTTGTTGCCCTATCAGGCTGTGATGCAGCCAGATAGGAAGCTTTCTTTGTGCACTTGTAAAAGTTGATAAGAGTCAATGTGAACATGCCTAATTTCCTTAGCTTCCGGAGGAAGTATTGGTGCTGTTGTGCTTTCTTGGTCACAGCGTCGACGTGAGTGGACCAGAAAAGATTTTTGGTGATGTGCACACCTTGGAGTTTGAAGCTGTCAACCATTTCCATCACGGCCCTGTTGATGCAGACAGGGGTGTGTACGATATTTTTCTTCCTGAAGTCAATGACCTGCTCTTTAGTTTTGAGGGAGAGATTGTTGCCATAACATCATTCCACTAGATTCTCTATCTTTTACCATGTGCAAAACAAGCTCTTCTGTTCAGTGGGTGCTGGCCGTTGCAGTCAAGCAGGCTGCTGCATGGATTAGAAATACTTCAGTTTCACTCCAAAAATCTCTGCTTCGTTTCTCGAGTGTTCATTTAACATACAGATATCGATGGCTGCTTTTGACATTATATTTTTTTCCCCGGAGGCTGCTTGTAGACTAAAATTGCTTTGTATTCCACAAACTACCTGATCCCTGATTAGGTCTTCAGTGATAGTTCCACATTTCTTTGCCAATAATTCTAGGGTGGCCTGCAGGATTGTATTGACTCATCTGCTCACTGGTTCATTGAATTGAACACTTGCCTATCAAGGATTGTATTTTTTACCCCCCTCGAACTGTAAAATTATCTCTGGGTCTACTTTTTTCTCCACTGTCTGGAAAACAAACAACTAATTTTTCAATGGCCTTAGGGGCCCCATGAGGTTTAATAGGGTATAAACCTGTGACCTTTATGATTCATCAGAGTGCAGAACTGCAGTAAATATGCTATTGCTTCTGCAACATTTCCCAACCATTCGCAATATTTTCATCAAAGATGAGTGGATCAATGCAGTGAAGTCCTTGTGCCATACTGCCAACTCATGACACCATGGAGAAAGTTGTGGGTTCTCTCAATCAACAAGAACTTCCAATCAAGGTAGATTATTCCTGATCAATAGCTACATACAAGACCTGTGCTCTGCCCGTACTCCCGGGGATAACTTCTGCACTCCTGTCACGTGACCTCTTTTACAGCGTTCTCAAGTGGAATGAAATGAAAAGTAAAGATAAGCATGCAGCTGCACCGCGGACTTGAGATGCTGATTAAACTAGCAGCAGGGTGAAAATTATACGTTTTTAAGCAAAGTGAATTCTTGCATCTAGTGGTCTAGATCAGTGCTTCTCAAAGTGTGGTACGAGTACCGGTGCCGGTACTCGAGCCATCGTCTGCCGGCACTTGGAGTGTTTCCAGAAAAGAAAGAGACAGTAATCCTGGATTGGCTTGTTTCGCTTACCGGTCCCTGGCACATTGAAAAAAAAACTGCCGGTACACCACATCAGATAGTTTGAGATGCACTGGTCTAGATCACAGCCATGCCCAATTTGCAAACAGCATTTTCCCCTCTGAGTCAAGTTGTTGTGCCGAAAGCAGAAGCTGTCTATGGTAGACCCCAGAAATTCTACTCTAAATTAGAAAAAAAGTTTCCCAAAAGCAAGTCACAGGTCTTGTGTGGTAATTATTTGTTGGATTTGGCTCAAAGTGCTAAAACCAAAGGGATGTTTGTTTTTGGTGAGGTGTATTCGTGGAGTTTTAGGAAAGTAGATAGATTAGATTGGGGGCAGGGGGATGGGTGTAATTCAAGTATACTGTCTGGGTAACCATTACTGTAGTTAATTGTAAATGGTGCTCTTTTTTGTCGTCTTTCTTGTGTGTTTTAAAGTTCAATAAAAGTTTTGTTATAGTTTACAACAAAACTGACCCCATTCCTCACATTTTACCAAATTACAAAAATAAACTGTTAAGAACTGGCATTCAAAGTTTACTTTCTAGGATTTGGGATGTCCTCGCATTGAACATTAACAGGGTTCAAAACATTAATACGGACAAACCATTGCAATCATACCACAACAAAGCTCATTTGAAATCCAATACTAGGAAATACCTTAATGAGATTGGCTCCGCCTTTCTCTGAGCCTATATGGTACTTCTTTTCAGGTGTCTGGAATGCCAGTAGCTCTTTGGTGACTCCAAGGTGACCCTCGAGAATAGTTTCTTCAACACCGGTTTCACTTGTTCTTTTCACCTCATCCTGATAGAAAAAGGAGAAAACAATTACATATGAAAGGAAATTAATTAAAAGCTTTGCATTAAGGTTTTAGAAGCCACAAAAAGAGTTGCATTTGGGACATCTCACTGTAGCATTGGCAAAATTGCAAACTACTTTTTTTTTAAAAATGTTTTTTATTGAGTTTTCATATTTTATATCCAACAAATTACAAATTATCAGAGAAAAAGAAAAAAAAAACGCAAAAATTAACATGTATATTTACAGGTAAGCATCTTCATAATAACAACTGTGGCCGCCCCCTTTAGCCGGCATACATATTTTACATTCCCCAATATGGCCGAGGCACATGTTTATAGGCAATTATTTACAGTTTGGTTTTGGGCCTTAGCTAGCCATCAAACCCCCATAATGAACCCGTAGCCACCACCCCCCCCCCCCCCCCCCACCTACCTTCCCCCGATTCCCGTCCATTTTCCCCTGATTCTTGGCCACCCGACTATTCTTCCTCTTGTTCGTTGGCAACAAACAGGTCCCGGAACAATTGCATGAATGGCTCCCACGTTCTGTGGAAGCCGTCGTCTGACCCACGGATGGCGAATTTGATTTTCTCGATTTGGAGAGATTCCGAGAGGTCGGACAGCCAGTCTGCAGCTCTGGGCGGTGCTGCTGACCGCCAGCCAAACAGGATTCTACGGCGGGCGATCAGGGAGGCAAAGGCAAGGGTGTCTGCCCTCCTCCCCAGGAATAGATCTGGCTGGTCTGAAACCCCGAAGACCGCCACTATCGGGCATGGCTCCACCCTCACCCCCACCACTTTGGACATAGCCTCGAAGAAGGCTGTCCAGTACCCCACAAGTCTGGGGCAAGACCAGAACATGTGGGCGTGGTTGGCCGGGCCTCTTTGGCACCGTTCACATCTGTCCTCCACCTCCGGGAAGAACCTACTCATACGGTTTCTCGTTAAGTGGGCTCTCTGTACCACTTTTAGTTGCGTCAGGCTGAGCCTTGCGCACGTGGAGGTGGAGTTGACCCTATGCAGTGCTTCACTCCAGAGTCCCCACCCTATCTCAATCCCCAGGTCGTCCTCCCATTTCATTCTTGTTGCGTCCAGTACGGTGTCGTCCCTTTCTACCAGTTGGTCATACATGTCGCTACAGTTCCCTTTCTCTAGGATACTTGCGTCCAGTAGGTCTTCCAGTATTGTCTGTCGTAGCGGTTGTGGGTACGTCCTTGTCTCCTTTCGTAGGAAGTTTTTGAGCTGCAGGTACCGTAGCTCGTTCCCCCCGGCTAGCCGAAATTTCTCTGTCAGTTCGTCCAGTGTTGCGATCCTGTCGTCCATGTATAGGTCCCTGACTGTCAGTGTCCCCCCGTCCTGCCTCCACCTTTTGAAGGTGGCGTCAGTCAGTGCTGGTGTGAACCTATGGTTGTTGCAGATGGGAGCCTTGTCCAACATTTTGGTCAGGCCAAATTGCTGCCGCAGTTGGTTCCAGGATTGGAGGGTGGCTGTCACCACTGGGCTGCTGGAGTGTTTTTTGGGTGGGGATGGGAGTGCTGCCGTGGCGAGGGCCTGGAGGTAGGTCCCCATGCAGGAGGCCTCCTCCGCACGCACCCACTTGGCTTCTGGCTCCTGGATCCATCCTCTTACTCGCTCGGCTGTTGCCGCCCAGTGGTAGAATTGTAGATTCGGGAGGGCTAGCCCCCCCCCCCCCCTGGATTTTGTTTTTTGTAGGACCTTCTTTGGGATCCTAGCATTTTTACCCCCCCCCCCCCATACGAACGCCATGATAAGTTTGTCCAGCACTTTGAAAAAGGCCTTGGGGATGTAGATCGGAATGGATCTAAACAGGAAGAGGAACCTGGGCAGTACGTTCATTTTGATCGTCTGGCTCTACCCGCGAGGGAGAGTGGGAGTGTGTTCCATCTTTGCAGGTCCTTTTTTACTTCCTCTGTATGACCCACATTCCGTTGGGTCTTTGTCTTTCTTAGGCAAGATTGAGGCCTGTGCTAACGTGGGTGGCAGTGTGCCCCTAACTAGCGAGTCTGTGAACATCTCCTGCAGGTGCAGGGCCAGCGCTGTCGCAAATTTTTTGTAGAAGTCCGCCGGGAATCCGTCCGGTCCCGGCGCCTTCCCCGTCTGCATGGAGCTAATGCTGTCCATGATCTCTCCCAGTGCTAGTGGTGCTTCCAGGTCCCGTTTTCTGCCCTCTCCCACGACTGGTATGTCCAGTCCATCAAGGAACCGCAAACTACTTGTTAATATAAATTTAAATCGCCACTTTGTTTCTCCAATTAAGGGGCAATTTTAGCGTGGCCAATCCACATGTGACCTATGCACACGGGAAGAATGTGCAAACTTCACATGGATACTGACTTGGGGCCGGGGTTGAACCCGGGCCCTTGACGCCGCAGGGATCCAGCGTGGATTTGAAGGCGTTACAGAAAAGCTTGGGCTCGCTGAAGGTAATACTGTGGTGGACATGGACTTTCAAAAGGCATTCAATACAGTGCATAAAAGCAAATTGCTGCGGATGCTGGAATCTGAAGTGAAAGAGAAAATGCTGGAAAATCTCAGCAAGTCTGGCAGCATCTGGAGGGAGAGAAAAGAGCTAACGTTTCGAGTCCGATGACTCTTCGTCAACGCTTATTTTCCTACGGTTATGTAACTTAACATTGTGTTAATTTAAGTCGTTGTTAATATGTTGTGTTGTTCATTGAGGAGGGGCGAATGTTTATGATTGCTATCATTATTGTTATTGTTGGTATTTTATTATGGTTCAATGTTGTTGTACAAGCTCAAAATTTTTCAATAAAAATTATTTAAAAAAAAAAACTATGTTAACAAATCCAGACACCTGCAGAAATAAAGTTCAATAAAGCAAAATTGTACCAAAGGGGTCAAAATACATCAGATGCTGGAAATTTAAACAGCAGGAAATGCTGGAAACATTCAGCTCAGGCAGTATCTGCATCATGAACAAGGCAATTCAGTGACTTTTGCTATAAACATTAACCCAACTATCCTATCATCACAGATGCATTCTGACTTCACATTTGTATTACAGCCCTTAGGCGGCATGGTGGCACAGTGGTTAGCACTGCTGCCTATGCTGCTGAGGATCCAGATTCGATCCTGGCCCTGGTCACTGTCTGTGTGTACTCTGTTTGCACATTCTCCCCATGTCTGAGTGGGTTTCACCCCCACAACCCAAAGATGCGCAGGTTGGGTGGATTGGCCACGCTAAATTGCCCCTTAATTGGAAAAAAAATTATTGGGTACCCCAATTTTTTAAAAAAGTATTCCAGCCCTTAAGGAGCCTTTCTGGAAATCATTTGCCCGAATAAATTCATAGAATACCTTCAGTGCAAGAGGTCATTCGGCCCATTGAGTCTGCACTGACTCTCTGAAAGAGCATCCTATCTAGACCCATTCCCCTGCAACTTCGTAACCCCACTTAACATCCAGACACTAAGGGGCAATTTAACATGGCCAATCCAGTTAACCTGCACATCTTTGGACTGTGGGAGGGAACTGGAGCACACGGAGGAAACCCACTGACACAGGAAGAACGCGCAAACTCCACAGAGTCACCAGAGGCTGGAATTAAACCCAGGTCCATTGTGCTGTCAGGCAGCAATGCTAACCACTGTGCTGCCCCAATAGGACCCAAGTGTTGATGGGAAAATTCAGTGTTCGTCACCCTCTCATTTACTCTCCAAGTTAGTTTGAACTTGGACGGGTAAAGGATGCAAGCCAGCAGATTGCCAGAGTATGTTTCATTGTTTTACTAATCTGCCCAGTCTTTATATGAATGAGTCATGCCAGCTAGCACAACACAATGAGCAGTGGAGAATTATTTTTGGAACTTCAAAGGTTACACAGTATTCTTGATTGTATATTGGATAGAGCTGGAAGTTGCATACACAAGAAAGTATCAGGTTGAAATCCTGACTGGCAATTCAATTCTCCGCCAGTTACACTGAGTACAGTAATACACATACTGCTCATATAATTAAAAAAAGGCAACATCTAACAGAACAAACACAGGTGATGTGTATTTCAGATAAAAAGTGGGAAACACTTCATACAATGCAGATGGTAGAACAGAAATGATATCATCTGAAAGCTACTGGAGACAACAGAGACCAAAATTGGGTCCAACAGACTCAACCCTGTTCTAAATGAAATGCCTCACACCTGAAACATTAGACAATAAAACATAGCAGAATTAGGCCACTTGGCACATCGAGCCTGCTCCACCATTCAATCTTGGCTGATATTTTCTCATCCCCATTCTCCTACCTTCTCCCCATAACCCCTGATCCCCTTATTAATCAAGAAATACATTAACTCAGTTTCTCTCTCCCAATATACTTCCAGACCTGGTGAATGCTTCCAGCATTTTGTTTTTATTTCAGACTGATATTGTGGTGTGTTTAGTATCAGTGAAGTTAAAATGGGGCTAACAATTTGACATTTTCTAAAACTTTTGCAAAATCTTGACAAGTCTTCCCAAAACGAAAACAAAAAAAGAAAGACAGAAAAAAAACTTGTAAAAGAAATGAACTCCAGCATGGAAGACATGGCTGAGAAGGTCCTGTCAAGAAGGAAAATTACCTTATTAACATAACTTCACATAATATAAAGCAGTTAAAGATAGCAGTATTCCTCAGTAATATTTTTCTCTTGTTCCATTATATTTTAGAAGTCAAATGAGGGAATATGAATGATTTTGAAAATGTCAACATACAGTAAATTAGTACAACTCAAAAGGATTTCATTTATCCATGGGAGATATTAACAAACTATATCAACTTTGTGCACCATGAAATGAAAATGTAGCACTTTGTATAGTTTGAACATAGATCATCAATTAACATATATTTGTAGTGGACACAACCTACATAATAGACACAAGACAAATGCAATCTTTGCCATGTTATGCGTCACAACGGAAAGCAACTTACCAATTGAGTGACAGGTTCAAAAATAAGGTCACGAGACCTGGCTCAGATTAAAACAGCTTAACCAGAAAAGCCTCATTTGAAAACATATTATAAAAAGTTGAACACAGAATTAAAAGTATCACAGTGTGTATGTGCACTCATTATACCAGCCCAGGGGGTGGTGATCTGGAGTTCGGACTGTCTCTGCATTATTGATTCTCAGCACAAAATACCTTCCATCTCAACCCTATGAACTTGGGAAAATACAAGGTAAACATGCATATTTCTCAATCATGTAGGCAGCATGATTCGGCATTCAACCCTGGGACACTCCTTGTGTGTTTATAATAAACTGGGAGCAGGTTACTCATTGGCCAGGCTTTAGGTGGGCAAAAGCACAAGATGGACTAACCAGATTTAAGGTGCAAAATACTTATAAAATAAAAGCTTCTACACACTGCTGACATCAAGCAAATATCAACAACACTTGACTTTATTCAAGATACAAATTGAACTTTCTAAATTACAGAACTTTACTTACTCTAATCCTCTTGAGCCAGTCAATTTCATTGTTGAGCAGAACTTCTGCATTGGGCAGGTTAATGTTACTGTTATACGCGTAGTTAAGCAGATGCCTCAATAGTGTGAAGTAGTCTGCCGAATGTTTTGCTCTCTCTCTTGCAGTACTCTGACAGCAGGAAAACAAGTAACTCAACCAGGAAAACAAGTAATTCAACCAAACGTAGTCAATAGCATTAAAAAAGCTGAATAAACTCAAAATGCTAACAATTCACAATGCATTCACCGGGCTTCTGGTGGCGGTCATGGCACATGTGGTTGCAAACAGGGTATCTCCGGCTCGATGGCGTTGAGTGGAGCTCTTTTTACCCGAAAATGGGAGGATTTTGACAGGAAAGCGTTGCTGAAGGTACAGAGGAGAAGTTGTCCCCAGGAGTGGCATGTCTGCTGGTTTTCAGATCTGACAGAAGGTTAAATATCTGGCCAAAGAACTGGAAGAGACCTGTGGTGCGGCAACAATTGGAAAGATGGTGGAGGGGGGGAGGGGTTGTCACATGTTGGAAAACCCCAGATGGAGCAACTGATGGCGTTCATCAGAGAGTAATTTAGCCAGTAACGAAAGGAGATGTAGGAAGATCGATTTAAGACCATCGGAGTGATCCTTGAAAGGCTTATTGGGGAGTCGGGAAGTGCTTGGAGGCACAGTGGTCGTAGATCCGGAAGATGGAGATGTCCGATCACAGTGATCAGGTGGTGGCATTGGAGGCGGAGCTCCTGGGAGACCTTTGCAAGTCTTATGGGCCAAGGTAGAGGAGCAGGAGAATAGATCTGGAATGCAGAACCTGCACATTGTTGGCTTGCCGAAAGGTGTGGAAGGCATGGGTGCTACGAGATACAATTCGAGGATGCTGGCGGGGCTGGTGGCAGAGGGGGTGCTGGACAAGGCCCCAGAGGTGGATAGAGCGCACAAGTCTCCAAGGCAGAAGCCAAGAGCAGGGGAGCTGTCACGGGCGGTGATTGTGAGGCTCCACAAGTTTGTGGAGAAAGAGATCATCCTGTGGTGGGCCAGGGAGAAGTGTAACTGCGAATGGGAGGGAAACAGGGTGTGAATCTACCAGGTCATTAGAATGGAGCTGGCGAAAAGCTATGCAGGTTTAACAAGTCCAAAGCGGCTGTTTACCAAAAGCAGACAAGTTTGAGGTGCTGTACCCAGCGAAACTGTGGGTGACCTTTGAAGGCCAGGAGTACTATTTCTGAACCCCAGAGGAGGCCAATGGCTTTATTGAGACCATAAGCTGGAGGAGAACCTGACATTGATGGAAGACGGAGGAGTTGGAACAATGGGGTTCAGAAAATGTTGGTCGTGTGGGCTGGATGATGGTGTCCAGAGAAGTTCTGATAGTTTGGAGAAGGAAAAGGGAGGTAGTGTCGGAGCAGGTGAAGATAAATGAGGCGTTCAGGGAGCACCATGAGAAATTGTATAGGGCCAATCTGGGAGGCGAGGAAGGGGACATGGGGCGGTTTCTCGACACGCTGGAATTCCCACGGCTGGATGAGAAGGGGAGGCGGTGCTGGAGGAGCCCTTCAGGTGGAGAGAGGTGATGGATAGCATAAAAGGGATGAAGTCGAGGAAAGCACCTGGCCCGGACGGTTACTCATGCGGAGTTCTACAAGGCATTTGTGATGGAGTTGGCACCACATTTAATGGGGGCATTTAGTGAGCAGCTGGAGAAGTGGGAGCTGCCAGAGACACTGACACAAGCAACGATCACGCTAATTCCAAAGAAGGGGAAGGACCCGCTAGGGTAGGGGTCGTATAGGCTCAAATCACTGTCGAATACCGATGTGAAAGTGTTGGCTAAGTTATTGGGAGGCAGGAAGGATGCGTTCCAGGGGTGGTCGCAGAGGACCAAACGGGTTTTGAGAAGGGTAAGCAACTTTCCAGTAACATTACGCAGCTACTAAATGTGATCATGACCCTGTTGAAGGGACGGATACCGGAAAGAGTGGTCTCCATGGATATGGTAAGAAGTCTTACAACACCAGGTTAAAGTCCAACAGGTTTGTTTCAAACACGAGCTTTCGGAGCACGGCTCCTTCTTCAGGTGAATCCACTCCATGGATATGGAGAAGGCTTTCGACCAAGTGGTGGTGGTACCTGTTTGGGAAGGTTTGGGTTCGGGCCAAAGTTCGTGGCATGGGTTGTCTGCTGTACCTGGCCCCGGTGGCGAGTGTACAGATAAACAAGATGAGTTCGCGGAGCTTCGGGTTGCATAGGGGAACGAGGCAGGGCTGTCCGCTGTTACCGTTTGCGCTGGCGGGACAGCATTTGACGATGACCTTTAAGGGGTCAGCAGAGTGGTAGGGGATTATGAAGAGGAATAGGGAACACCGGGTGTCGCTGTATGCAGACGGCCTGCTGCTGTTTGGATCAGACACCCTGGAGAGTATGGGGAGAATTATGGGCTTATTAAAGAGGTTTGGGGTCTTCTTGGGCTACAAGTTGATTGTGGTAAAAAGCAAGGTTTTTCCGGTGAATGAGGCGGGTAAAGGAGCCAATTTGGGGGTGTTGCCATTTACAGTAACCAGGGATTGGTTTAAGTATTTGTGGGTCCAGGTGGCAAAAACGAATGTCCTGCCAAAAAAGCGTTCCTATTTGTATTCCAGACTCGCCCGATCTTCATTTCGATGGCCCTTTTCCGGAAACTGAAAGCAGCGATTTCGGATTTCGGTTTATATGGGCGGAGAAGGTACCTTGGGTCAAGAGGGCCCTGCTACATAGGCAGAAAGAGGGGTGGCGTTACCCAATCTGCTGCACTATTATTCGGCAGCGAATGCGGAGAAGGTGAGGCGGTGGTGGAAAGGAGTGGGGTTTGAATGGATTAGGATGGATGAGGAGTTCTGTTGGGGGTCCAGCCTGAGGGCCATGGTGATGGCAGTGCCACCGCTGGCACCGAGAAGGTATACCGAGAGCTTGGTCGTACCCCATGTTTAGGGTGAGAAACCAGCTGAACTAATTTAGGATACAAGGGCTGTCGGTGCTAGCATAGCTGCGTGCGAACCACGGGTTCAAGTCGGGGGAGACGGACGGCATGTCCAGGAGGTGGAGAGTGGTGGGGCTGGTGAGGGAGAGGGATTTATATTTGGAGGAGAGGTTTGGAAGTCTGGAATAGTGGGAGAAGGTAGAGCTTAGAAAGGAAGCAAATTCAGGTCCATGCAAGTGAGGGACTTTGCGCGAAAGGTATGGAGATAGTTTCCCAAGCTGCCAAAATATACCTTATTGGAATGGTTGCTGCTCCCGGACGTGGAAGGGGAGGGGGGGGGGGGGGGGGGGGGGGGGGGGTGTAGAATTGGGAGCATATATGGGTAGTTGGGGGGAGTGCAGGTGGTGAGGATTAAGGAGAAATGGGAGGAAGAGTTGGGGGGGAGGGGGGGGAGATAGGATAGGGAGTGTGGAGTGAGGCACAGGGTGAATTTGACCTCATGTGTGAGGATGAGTTTGATACAGTTTAAGGTGGTACACAGGGTGCACATGACTCAGGCGGGGATGAGTGGGTTCTTCCAGGGGGTGACAGATGACTGAGAGAAGTGTGGGTGAGGACCAACGAACCACGCACATATGTTCTGGGGCTGTGAGAAGTTCAGGCGCTAAAGGGAGGGGGCGCTCGGGATGCGAGCAAAGAGAGTGGGGGTCGAGGCCAGGCCGGTCTCTGAGGTGACGATTTTTGGGGTATTGGAAATGCTGGAGCTGATGGAGGGAAGGAAGGCCGATGTTGTGGTCTTCGCTCTCCAGTTGCCCAGTGAAGGATTTTGCTGGAATGGTGGTCGACAACGCCGCTGAGGATGGCAGCCTGGCTAGGGTACCTGTACAACTTCCTCCGGCTGGAGAAGATTAAGTTTGAATTGAGGGAATCAGTGGAGGGCTTTGAGATACAGTGGGGACTGCTCATGATGATGTTTGAGGAATTGTTTGTCGCGGGGGGCAGGAGGGGGAGGGGTGAAAAGGGGGAAAACTTGTACAAACTGTAATTTGTGAGATGTGGAGAATGTTCTTCAATTTATTGATGTTTTTATATTACTAATTCCTGTTTGTCACCTCAAGCTTAAACTTCAAAAAATTAAACCTGGTGTAATCAGTATTATAAGTTTTGAAAAAATTCTTACTGCCAATACTGTGAAGAGAAGAGTAATGAAGAACAGTAGAGGTCGATGTCCCATACAGCATCTGGTGGCCATCAGGAAAAACTGCTCTTGGGCCATTTGCCTAACTGCTCTGTAAAAGAAAAAGTATCCAGCCTTTAGTTTTAAGTGCCAGCATAATTGCATGTTTTGCAAGTTAACTTATTGAAACGCATTGACATTTTTCTGTTCAGCTTTCATTTTCCTCATTTTGTTAACTGTTCCAAATATCAAAAGTACATTTATAAAGTACCTGTCATATCCTCATGCTCAAAAATGCTTCATAGTCAACAACTGCAAAGTGCAGTCTTTATTTTAGCCAAATATTTCATTTTGTGCATCTGGTACCACAAAGACTGATGAGCAGTTCCTCAATTTTTGGTCACGTTAGGGGATGATTTCTGGCTAAAACAATTCAAGCACGCCCATTCTAATTAGAAAAATGTCATGGGATCTTTTGCATCCACCTCAACAGTCAAATGAAGCACAGTGCAATATTTGATTCTGAAGACAGCGCATCAAAAACTCACTATTCCTCATGACTGCAATTAACTGTTTTAATTTTATATGATCAAACTCTGGATTAAGGTTTTGGTCTAGATTATGCCATCAGCAGCTAAGTGCTAATTTTGAAAAAAGTTGCCCACCAGGGTCTAGCAACCTCTGTTGTATAGATTTCTCCTTTCCTGATGTTAGCACGATCTGGTGCCCAGTCTAAGAGGCGGCCAGGTGATCAGCAACAGTGATGCCATTAGGCAGGATAAGCAGCCCACCACGTTGAAGAATTATCAGACAGCAACCCAGAAAATAAAAACCAATCATCATTCATTTATTTATAACTTTTACAGAGAATGAAATAAAGATTGGAACAAATACACTGGAGTAAAATAGAAACAGAAATATCCACTGTTTTTAAACATTACAAACCAATGGAATACTCAAAATAAAAACTTGCCATTCCAAACATCCATTAATTATTGATTTATGCTGTCTTATTGATTTATGTTCTGTCCTTCAGTGTACCTACTATCTAGCAACCACACCTAGCAACCATTCTTTCATTGTTTTTTCTAACGTCCACCCAAATGGATTCTATACTTTGATCCTCCTGAACCAAAATCATTCATTGATCACCACTGTATGGATCTCACCCGTTATTAACAGAGCCAACATGCCATCTTTGTTTCTTCCTGTCCTCCCAAAAGGTCAAATATCCTTGAATATTCAGTTCCTAGCTGTGGTCACTTTGCAACAATGTTTCTGTAATGTCTACCATATCATACTCATTTGAGCTATCAATTCATCCATCGTGTTACAAATGCTGTGTGAATGGAGGGGGAGGGGGCAGCATGGAAAAGGTTGGAGATGGCGTCCTGTGGAGGCACAGGCCTGGGGGCCCTGGTAATGGCGCCGATTCCGCTCCCTCCTACGAGGTATACCACGAGTCCGGTGGTGGCGGCTACCCTCAAGATTTGGGGGCAGTGGAGGCGACATAGGAGGGAAGTGGGGGGCTCGATGGAGGCTCCGTTAAGGGGAAACTATCGGTTCGTCCTGGGGAACATCGATGGGGGGTTCCTGGGGTGGCACAGAGCGGGCATCAGAAAGCTGAGGGACCTGTTCATTGACGGGAGGTTTGCGAGCCTGGGAGAGTTGGAGGAGAAATTTTAGCTCCCCTCGGGGAACATGTTCAGGTACCTGCAGGTAAAGGCGTTTGCTAGGCGGCAGGTGGAGGGATTCCCTTTGCTGCCCGCGTGGGGGGTGAGGGACAGGGTGCTTTTGGGGGTCTGGGTCGGGAAGGTATCTGATATCTACAAGGTAATGCAGGAGGTGGAGGAGGCGTCAGTAGAGGAGCTAAAGGCTAAGTGGGAGGGGGAGCTGGGGGAGCAGATCGAGGATGGGACATGGGCGGATGCCCTGGAGAGGGTTACCTCTTCTTCCTCATGTGCGTGGCTTAGCCTCATCCAATTCAAGGTGCTGCACCGGGCCCATATGTCCAGGACTAGGATAAGTAGGTTCTTTGGGGGCGAAGGCAGGTGTGTCAGGTGTTCGCGGAGTCCAGCGAACCATACCCATATGTTCTAGGCATGCCCGGCACTGGAGGAGTTCTGGAAGGGGGTGGCGAGGACGGTGTCAAGGGTGGTAGGATCCAGGGTCAAGCCAGGCTGGGGACTCGCGATTTTTGGGGTTGCGGTGGAGCTGGGAGTGCAGGAGGCGAGAGAGGCCGGTGTTTTGGCCTTTGCGTCCCTAGTAGCCCGGCGGAGGATCTTGCTACAGTGGAAGGATGAGAGACCCCCAAGCGTGGAGACCTGGATCAATGACATGGCGGGTTTTATTAAGCTGGAGAAGGTCAAATTCGCCCTGAGAGGATCGGTACAAGGGTTCTTTCGGCGGTGGCAGCCTTTCCTCGACTTTCTGGCTCAGCGATAGGGAACTAGGTCAGCAGCAACCCCCGGGGGGGGGGGGGGGGGGGGGGGGGGGTGTTGACTATGTTTATTTAATTTAATTTATTTTCAAGTTCTCTTGTTGTTTACCGGGTTTGGGGGGGGGGCTCAATATAGGCGTTGCTACGGTCTTGGGGATGTTATGCTTATTATGTTGTTTTATTGTTTTTGTTACTGTTTGTTATGTATTTTGTGAAAAACTTTCAATAAAAATTATTTTAAAAAAAAAACAAATGCCAAGTGCATTCACATAGAGCCATTAATTTTGGCATTTTACCATTTTCCCCTACTCTGACTATATTTGCTGGTGCATTCTTTTGTTTATACACTCTGTGCTTTCCTGTCACACTCTGGTCATCGTTATCTCCATCGTTATCCTGCATTACTGCCTTGTTCTTTTTCTCTAACTTCCCAAATCTCCCCTCACATGAAACGTCCCTATCACTTTAAAGCCCTCCTTACAGCCCCAATTATACAATTTGCCAGTGCACTAGTGTCGGCTTAGTTCCCAATATTACAGTTCCCTTTTTCATTAGCACCGGTGCCCCAGTTCTCCATGAATTGAAACCCATTTCCCCCACACCAATCTTTGAACAACCCATTCAACTTTCTGAACTTATTGATCTCATGCTAATTTTCACATGGCTCAGATAGTAAAAAGATTATCCTTTGTGGTTCTGCTCTTTAATCTCTAGCTACTCACGATGCCTCAGTACAACTGCTTTCAAAGTCCTACCTGCATCATTTGTACAAAAATGAATCACTACTACTGGATGTCCTCTCACACCTGGATATACTCCCCTCCCACTCCATGTTGGTCTCCAGCTCTGAGGACACATTATTAACACCAACACGGGCAGGCAACACATCCTTTGGGACTCTCAATCTCAGCTGCAAAGAACAGTATCCATCCCCTTAACTAAATTCAGGGGCAATGGGAGCAAGCATGGATGTGTGTTAATGATTGTGACCAGAAGAGAGAGGAGTGGGATTAGAGCTGTTCAAGTCCTTAACACCAGCTAAACTGAATACAGGAAAAAGGAGACAAAGAATGAACTAAAATGGGCATTTCACACTGTCCTTCTTAAGTTCGATGTTTGGGATCCAGAATTCGGTGTTTGCAGGATTCTGCCATGCCTTTTGATTTACTAAGTATATTGTGTGGGGTCAGAACCTATGCAAAGCAATAGTTTAATATTCAACAGCAAACATGTTTATCTTCAGAAGGATCAAAATCTAATGAGAAGCTGTCAGTTAGGGAATCCAATTCCCAATTCAGGAGAAATTAATGCCCTATCCATCAGCTAACGCTTTTTCCAAAGATCATCAAGTACAATGGCCAGTAAATCCTCCCGCACACCAACTTCAGGAACAGGAATTATATTAATTGGAAGCACGTACAAATGATAATTTCATTTAAGTTTCCAAATGTATTGCACAAATTTGTGGTGATAACAACAGCTCAATGGCAGATGTCAGGAAATCACTGTCCTAATTTTGTGAAAATCATGATTAATAGATCATGGCAAGGTGATAGTAAACCTACATTTTAAAATTCTCAAACATAGATGAAAAACAACTTATTTTCCTGGAAGCAATTAATTTTGGCTATTGAATTCAACAGTTAAACTGATGGCCACACATTTCTACGCTTTAGAACTTTTCATCGTCACGGTCCTCTTGTACTTTTGCAATGTGGCAGCTGAGGCAGGCGAGAAGCTTCCAGTCCCTATTGATGATGCTCTTAAACCAGCTGATAAAGGGTCAGCACAGTGGCGCAAAGGGTTAGCCCTGCTACCTCAAGGTCCCAGGTTCAATCCCGGCTCTGGGTCACTGTCCGTGTGGAGTTTCTCCCCGTGCTTGCGTGAGTTTAGCCCCCAGAACCCACAAATGTGCAGGCTAGGTGGATTGGCCATGCTGAATTGCCCCTTAATTGGAAAAAATGAATTGGGTACTCTAAATTTAAAAAAAACAGTTGATAAAATTAACAGCAACATGAACTGATTTATTTATTTAAAAAAAAATTTGAGTACCCAATTCATTTTTTCCAATTAAGGGGCAATTTAGGGAGGCCAATCCACCTACCCTGCACATCTTTGGGTTGTGGGGGCAAAACCCACGCAAACATGGGGACAATGTGCAAATTCCACATGGAAAGTGACCCAGAGCCAGGATCGAACCTGGGACCTCGGTGCCATGAGGCAACTGTGCTAACCACTGCACCACCGTGCTGCTTCATGAACTGATTTATTAACTTGCTTTGCTAACGTTCAATTCTGCCCCTTTCTTTTTCTATATATCCCCTTCCTCCCCAAAGACTAAACAGAAACAGATCGACTTCATATCAGGACTTGAGGCAAAAGGTTAATAGAGACATGATGCTTATTAACTGACTTCAAGTTGCCATAAACACCACATAGCCAATATCCACAAGCCCTAGCTGGGAGCAGAAAGTCCTGCCCACCCTCCCCCCACCAAGCCATCTATGTGGGGGACTTTGACGGCCACCATTCAGACTGGGGATATAGAGTGGACATCCAGATGTGACACACAACCCCAAACAGCAAGGAACAGTCCATTTAGCCAAATTGAATAGGGGTTACTCTCCTGACCTGTTCTGGGTCAGTTCTCTTAACGGGACTCCCCTCCCACAGAGCCTCATCTCAGATGACTAACTGCACAGCCCACACCGTCCTCTAATCGTTCACATAGGTCTATGCATTCCAGTGGTCAACAGTGTCACGAAGATGCAATGGAACTTCCGGAAAGACAATTGGACAAGATAGTGAAACCTTGGAACGCAGAATCTTAACGATCCCACTATGAAAAATCACTGTTGACGAAGCATACAGCCATCTCTGTGGTGCCATCAACAAGGCAGCCTCCATGGCAATTCAACATGCTTAAATGAGGAGTGTGCTGCCCCCTAAAGGAATATTAAGCTGATCGAGTTCCTCAATGCCCGCAGGATGTGCTTCAGCCTAATCCATCATTTTGGAGTAGCCCAAAAGCCACCCACTCAAAACTGCCCCTCAGTTACTACCAACCATGCCTCCCAGTCACCTGCTTGCCATAGCCAAGATATCCTTGGACAAAAATACCAAAATAAACATCCACTATGAACCAAGACATCACCATCAGAAACAAAGACAAGACATAAGCCCCACCCCCTTCAAGTTTGCAGAACCACAGGGCTAGAAATGTGGCGAGGCAGCAGGATATGACATATGGGGTTATGAAACATCTGGGGCCCCGAGATTTTGGCCTAGCTGATTTTACAGGTGGTCATAGATTCCAAAACCATTCCCAAGTAGTGGCAGACAGTAAAAGTCAACACCATACCAAACCAGGAAAAGACCCCACACTTGCAGCTAGCTACCGTCCAATCTCTCGCCTGTTGGTCCCATATAAAATCTGTGAACGCCTCATCCAGCAGCACAATTGTAGAAGTCCTTAGCGTCGACCAAGCTGGTTTCTGCAAAGGCTGCAGCACAGGGTAACAGGTACTGGCCCCATACCACCTGCATTGAAATTGGCTTTCAGAAAAGTTTGAAGACGGGTGTTATGGGCCAGGGTTTAGAGAACATCAAAGTATATCATGGAGTTCAACTGACCTATAACTAACTGTTTATAGATTTTGGTTATGAGGAGCACAAGGGCCTACTCTTCAGGTATTATGCAACATAGATCTTAAGCACTTTAAATCAAAAACAAAGTTTATTCTACCAATTCGGTTAACATTTTATAAACACACACTGTAAGCATTTTTATCAACTACAAACATACACTCCCCCCCCCCCCCCCCCCACACAGCTACAGTACTCTATATTTAACTCTGAATAACTTATTTTACTGACTCACTCAAGTAACAGCATTCATAAATCAGACAATCCCTTCAAATTATCAAGTGATCTGGACACCTTTTATCATACAGAGAGACACCAAAATAAACCTTCTTTGTCTGAATGCAGCTCCCAACGGTCTAAACTGAAAGCAAAACACAGCCACAAACAGCTCCCAGCTCAAAACGAAAGTAAAAGCCAGAACAACAGCCCAGCTCCACTCACACAATGACATCCCTGAAGCTATTGATAAACACATTTCTTCAAAGGACATTCCCATGACACAGGTGCTGTGTCCCTTGACCTCACATTGACTATGACAGTTTGGCAGACTGGCTTCCTCCTAAAGCTGTCACACAGCCTTCCTCCCGACTAAAAATATTGGAACATTGTTGAACAATCGAAGGTTCAGAGTTTACCTTGGACAGGCAAAATGTACACGGAAAAGACAAATCAATGGACACCCCCAAGGCTCAGTACTGGCTCCAACCCTGTTCAACTTGTACACAAAAAATCGTCCAAAAAACTACCGTCTGAAAACTCATACATGCTGACTGCATATGCTTCGCAACTCAAGCACCTGACTTCGATACCTTGGACCGGAGCCTAAACAAGAACATGTCAAACTTGAACAATATTGCAACACATGGTGACGCAAGCCAAGCCCCATAAAAACAATATCCAGTTTATTTCATCTTTACAACGCAAAAGCCAATAAAGAGATTAACATCCAAATGAATGAATGCAAGTTAAAGCACCAAGCAACTCCAACATACCTCGGAGTGACACACACACACACACACACACACTAAAATCAGACTTGCAACAACGCACAAAATGATAGAAAAATTGGCTATGCTCCCACCTGCCACTTCAGCCCACCCAAGGTACAACTCCCATAAGGGGGCCAATCTGGAAAAACCCTCCCACACAGGACTTCAACACAAATTCCACTTGGATAATTAAATATATAGGCCGGTTTAGCACAGTGGGCTAAGACAGCTGGCTTGTAATGTAGAACAAAACCAGCAGTGCGGGTTCAATTCTCGTTTCAGCCTCTCTGAACAGGCGCCGGAATGTTGCAACTAGGGGCTTTTCACAGTAACTTCATTGAAGCCTACTTGTGACAATAAGCAATTATTATGATTATTAAATGGGAATCATTGGACATGACAAACAAGTACCTAATCTCAAAGCCAACCCAACAGCCGCCTGGTTTTAACCTCCCAGGGAAAGAGTTGTCCACCCTCAACTGGTTCAGAGCTGGCCATGGACCCTGCTTGGCCAACCTCCACATTGGGGCATTGGTGTCAACCTCCACAAATGGGACATTAGTGTCGGCCCCTTATGTGCCTGTGGGAGAGAGTAAACCATGCACCACATCACAGAAGACTCAGCGGAGGCCTATCCTCACTCAACACAGCTGGGCTGGAGGAAGCGGTTTGGCTTACCATAGAATCCTTACAATGTAGGAGGCCATTTAGCCCATCAAGTCTGCACCGACCCTCTGAAAAAGCACCCAACCTAGGCCCTCTTCCCACCCTATCCCCGTAACCCCACCTAACCTGCACAACTCTGGAAACTAAGGGGCAATTTTATCACAGCCAATCCACCCAAACGGCACAGCTTTTGACTGTGGGAGAAACCTAGGACTCGGCGGAAACCCAAGTAGACAGGAGGTAAAGTGCAAACTCCACAGTCACCCAAGGTCAGAATTGAACCCGGGTCCCTGGCGCTGTGAACCGACAGTGCTAACCGCTATGCCACTGTGCTGCTTCGGGACTTTGCATTTTGCTAAATAAATAAAATTACTTACTTGCTGTGACAATGCAGTAGCAAATCGATTATGAAGGTCTGCCATGCCTTTTCTTTACTGAGTGTATCCAGTGCTGTTGGAACCAGTGCAAAGCACAGTGTCATCACCTCCAGTGCTTCACAGCAAACATGTTCATCTTCAGAATCTGGTTCATTTCCTGCATTAGTCTTCAATGATACAAAATGCAATTTATGGTAAGAGTCCACAACTGAAAAAAGCAGGATATTCAACATTTCCTATATTTCTTATGGTTTAAAAATAATATTCAATTAAAAAGACAAGATGGGCTCTCAATTCAACTGCACCCCACCCCCCCACACAGTATTTCTTGATAAAGGTCACTGAAAGAGTAAGGCAGCAGGAAAATAAAATACTGAGTGCCTGCCCACTCCAGTGCTGAAACAATCACAATTAAAGTTATTTCAGAAGGGGAAATATCTTATAGAATCATAGAACTTACAGTGCAGGAGGCCCTTTGGGCATTCGAGTCTGCACCGGCCTTTACAAAGAGCACCCTATTCGAGCCCACGTATCCACCCTATCCCCGTAACCCAGTAACCCCACTCGATCGTTCTGTACACTAAGGGTAATTTAGCATGGCCAATCACCTAACCCGCACATCTTTGGACTGTGAGGAAACCGGAGCACCCGGAGGAAACCCACGCAGTCACAACGTGCAGATTCCGCACAGACAGTGACCCATCGGGAATCGAACCTGGGACCCTGGAGCTGTGAAACAACTGTGCTAACCACTATGCTACCGTGCTGCCATGGTATTCAGTACCATTTCCCTTTAACTAAGTGGAATACAATTGATTGCACATTGATTACATGAATACTTTTCCAAAATTCTGGATTTTTCATCCTATTAACTCGTTAAAAATTCAAGCATTTGAAGTACTCTCCATTTAAAAAATAAAATACATTCATAACTTTTGTTAGATTACTCGTTTCGGTGTTCGCATTCTACATCTTTTAATAACCGGTTGTGTTGAAAAGCCCAAGCAATAGTTGATCAACATGTTTGATGCAGCTAATGTTAGCATTATTGGGCAGCACAGTGGTCCAGTGGTTAGCACTGATGCCTCATGACGTCGAGGTCCCAGGTTTGATCATGGCTCTGATTGAACTGTACGTGTGGAGTTTGCCCATTCTCCCCGTGTTTGCATGCGTTTCGTCCCCACAACCCAAAAATGTGCAGGGAAGGTGGATTGGCCATACAAAATTGCCCCTTAATTGGGAAAATGAATTGGGTTCTCTAAATTTATTTTTTAAAATGCTAGCATTATTGTATTGCCATATTATTTTCTGTGTGTGTAATGTTTAATTGACTAATTTAGAAAACAAATGCATCCGTAACATTTAATTGCTCAACATATTCTTCAAGCTCCAAATCTAAATTCACTTTGTTGCGAATGTTTCTTGCTCTTCATGCCAAACGGCTAACACCCTTTCAAGCCAGTTTCAGATCATTAACAGAGCTCTTCTATCAGCTGATGTCACAGATACTGGAGGTGGAAATGACCATCTCAGTGAATGGGACGAATATCCCAGACAAGTAAAAATGGACTTGGAAAATAACCATCTGCACGGTCTCTTCTAGATCTTGAAATAAATAACCTATAGTTTCTTGATGCCTCCTCTTACCTCCCACAGATTATAAAATGAAGAATTACAATGAATAATTGTGTGGCATAGATAGTTGGAGTAATTACTTGCCGGCTATATCAGTCATTTTCCTGCAATGCAGATCCAAATGGAGACAGTCTGAAGACTACCCGAACACTGCATACAGGGGTTGCACGAACACACACACACATCACTTGTGGCTGTGCATACATCTTGCTGGAGCTTGAACCATATTTACTCTGCCTGCAAGAGGCTTCAAATTTAGCTTGGGGTGGGTGGGGTGTGGTGGTAAGAGGGGGAGGGGGGAAAGAAGTATAAGGAGGGACAAAGTCTGGTATAAACGTCAGGCAACTTATCCAGCTAGGTTTCTTTCAAACCTCAGCGTCACACTTCATCCAAAAGATGGTAACTCCAACATTGCAGCATAGCACTGAAATGTCTGTCTAGATTATGTGATCAAGTCCTGGAGCCCAGCTGGAATGCTCAAACTTCTAACTCAAGCTAAAAATGTTACAAACTTAAGTGGAGACTCGATGAGTCTTCCACACTATGACTACCAGCATGAATATCTGGCTGCCTTGCTCATCTCTTCTCCCAAGGCATCTCTGATCCACTTGATGAGTTTCACTAGTTTTCTCTACTCCATTGTTGGTCAAATTGAAGACTGATGACTTTTCTCAATTTGAAATCTATTCATAGTTTTCTTCTGTATATCTATAAAAATAACAACTGGAATCACACAACAGGTGCTTATAAATAGCCACTCACCAAAGCTGTACCTAAACAATTCAGTAGGTAGACCAAGTAAATGTACAATGCAATGTACAATAGCATTGGTATTAAAGTCCAGCTTTACCAGTGAACAAAGAACATTCAATAAATTAAGTGTTGAAGGAAACTAAGAAATTGCATCTGTTCAAAAGAAATAAAGACTGAATTCTTCAAACACAAAATTGTATAATGAACTTACTTTTTCATAGATCTTGCTTACATCTTCACTTGAACTGAACACAAGCTGTATTGAACCACAACCTGAGGCCCAGATAATCTTCTGCACTGCTTTAATAACACAAATGTCTGGGATGTATTTTGAAGCCTTGAAAAGAAAACAGCAAAATTAACTGAATTATGAAAAAAAAATTGGTTTACACAATGCAATATTGAAATGGTCACATTTTCTTTATATGCCATATAAACTATAATAAACATCAAGGGATTCTCGAAAAATGTTCCAAGAATTTATTACATACTACAAGTCTGGTCATTCCACTTACTGTTCATAGTAAAAGGCATTGATGGGACCTTCAATATATCACCAATTAGAATACTCAGCATCAAGTGGCAAAGTATAATGCTCTCCTGCTTTATAAAGAACTGTCAATTAGCCTATCACAGATGTCTGGACCACAATGACTGAACATCAAAATAGTTGCCAATTTAGTGCCATATTTGGGGAAACTTGTGCGTTGGAGCTGATACCTCGTGGGAATAGGGTCAAGACTTCCCAAACTGTGGGATTCAAATATAGAGGACATGGAAACATGATGTAAGAACCGACCACACTATCCACAATTTCAGTATTTCATAAGATTAAAAACCACATCCCAGAAACCAAATTAACACCCTACCATTAGCAAGTAAAATTGACAAAACAAATCTTCCAAAAAAAAACCCCGAAATTTTAGCTGCCGGCTATCGACATGTTGGACCTCTTTTGTTTGCTTTGTCAGTTATTTTCACAGTAGTTTATTTTGCCACATAATATTACAATCACTATATCTGAACTAGGTCTTATTCAATCAGCTTCATTATTTGATTTCTGCACAGATCATGAAATAATACCCATCAATTTTAACACCAACCATAGCATCATAGGGTTTGTAATGTACTTGGTATTTAAAATTGTAGGTCGCACCTTTTAAGGCTCTCAATCTAAATGTATCTCTCATCAAGAGTGATGGTCGACTGTGTAGAGATTGCACATTCTTCCCATGTATGCATGGGTCTCACCCCCACAACCCAAAGATATGCAGAGTAGGTGGATTGGCCATACTAAATTGCCCCTTAATAAAAAAACATACTTTTAAAAAAAAGTTATGGTTGAGCTCAGGTTTCCCTCAATTTTGACTTTTAGCTTAGTCCATTTGAACAAATTAAAAAACTTCTATGAATTATCACTATTTGGCAAAAGGAGCCGAAACACTGATTTTTTTTTCAACATTAAGGGTTGCTAAAACCACCACACAGTAGCTAAACTACAGCTCCATTTAAGATCAGCTAACTAAATAGACCAGTGACCTTTCTGGTCTGTCCATCTCAATAATCACATAATTCTATACATTTAACAACTGAGCCAATTTGAAAGCCCAAAACACATATTTTGCTTGATATGCTTCCTTTCAAGAAAGCACAGTCAAAATTAAATTTTAAAAATTAAAAGCTTTAGATAAGTACACTACCTTGTCATGGTAATCAGCCAGACAGATCAGGAAGGTCCCAGCCTATGCTGAGTTAGCGGATAAACAGGGGCAGTAAGGGCACTACAGTTGGTCTCAGCACCCCAGTCTAGAGAAGGAGGAGGAGAACTGGGCAGAGTTCCTGCTTCTTATTGCTACCCATAGCAATCTCTTGCTGGAAAACGTGCAAAGGATATGTCAGAGGAGGACAGGATTAGTCAGCTGAGATGTCCTCTAAGGTCAATTAGTCTGACAGCACTATCTAGACCCATGTGAAGAATGAGCACTGAAGCAAGGTTACAGAGTTTCCAGAACCCAAAGAACCATACCTCAGCATGTGTTAATGCCTGCAGGAGAGGGGGAATGAAGAAAATTGGAGGGAAAAAAGCAATAGAAATCTCAGTAACAGCATTTGAATAGCATTAACTGCGTTTATTTATTAACCTTAGATTAATCATAGAGGCAAAAAAAAGCTGAAAAAATTCCAAGCCATCAGAGTGAAGCATCTCATAGGTATTACTGCTCGAAATATACTTAATGCTTCGAAAAGGACCAGATTTTTAGGATCTGCATAAAAAGCCCAACGGAACACTGCAGCGAAGCATTAAAAAGGGAGAGTATTATTTATCTAATCAGAGTTATAGCTATATTTAGGCAAAGAACTAACCAAAATGTTCCATATAAATTAATTTTTTTGGTCCAACCAATTTCAGTTGGTGATTCTTCCAAACACTAGATCTGTGTGTCTTATTCTTTTACTTTCCTTCCAACATATTTTCAACCAATTCGTCTAATTGGTGAATGACAACAGACACTCCACTCCATGCACCTGAAACATTCTTTATTTTTTGCCCTTTCTTTCCTTCTGTTACTGTTCTTGAATGTACTATTTGCTCTACTTGTTCGTCATTATTCTCCTATGTTTAACTTGCTTTTGTTTACATCTATTGACAAAGTCATACTTGTGTAGTGGAGGCAAAGTTTATTTGTATCATTTTAGAAAAGCGAAACAGCTCTACAATCACAACCTAAAATTGGCATTCATTCCTTCCACTACAATCAATTGATTGTTGAAAAATAAACCATCACAGCCCTGGTCATTAAATCATTTCCAATTTAACAAAAATTACCTGCATTTATATAACCACCGAGCTACTGAGATTAGGGCAAATTATCAAAATCTTAATAAAAGAGGAAGGCTTTAAGGAGCATCATAAAAGGTGGAAAGAGACCAAAGAAAGCTGTGCATGTATAGGGGAGGAATTCTAGAACATGGGGCATTGGCAGTTCAAGGCATAATTGTCAATGGTGGAGTATTTAAAGATAGAGAATATTCAAGAGGCCTAATCAGCAGAGTGCAAGGATCTTATGGCATTAAAGATCTGAAGTAAATTACAGATACTAGAGAATGGAGGCCATGTAGGAATTTGCAAATAAGAATGATCATTCTAAAAATAGAAGCATTGTTAAACCAGGAGCTAACGTAGGTCAGAAAGCACAGGATAGAATGGCTAGTGAGATTTAGAACAAATTGGGGCATGCGCAGCAGTTTTGAATAACCTCAAGTTCGAGGGCGTACAACTAGAGGCCAGCTATGGAGTGCATTGGAATAGTCAAATATAAGAGCTTAAAAATCAGAGGGTTTCAGCAGCAGTTCAGATGAAGCAACGGTAGAGTCAGACAATATTAGAGCTGTTTATAGGCAGCCTTAGTGATCATGTGGCTAACTGGTAGGAAGCTCAAAAGCTCAGCTTACAGTATGGTTGGCAGGAAGAAGAATGGAGTGGCTAAAGAATGCAGTTTGCGATGGCAACCAAACAAAATGACTTCTGTCTGTCCAATATTTAGCTGGAGATGCATTTTACTCACCCGGTATTGGACATCAGGAAACAAATTGATAGTTAGACACGGGAGGCATCAAAAGTAGAGATGAGGCAGAATTGGGTATCAGTGTACATGTGTCTTCTCAGATGTTGCTGCCAAGGAGCAGCATGTAGATGAGAAATAGGAGGGGAGCCAAAGTTAGATTCTTGGGTGACACCAGAGGTAGCGCAGGCAGAGAACCATAGGTAGTTCTCTGGTTGTGGCTGTATAGGTAAGAATGGATCCAGGTAAATGCAGTGCACCATCTTGATGAAAGTGGAGAAGTGTTTGGAGCATATCTGTGCAGTCAACCGTTATCAGGTTACAAAGGACAAGGAAAAATAGCAGATGTTTGCCACATATGGATCCAAACAAGCAGAAAAATAGGCAAAAGTATCCACGGCTTTGGAAAGGGAACGGAGGTCGTAGTTAACAAGGACTGTGGGATCAACAGATGGCTTTTTGAAGATTGGGGTATTGGAGAAGGAATTATTAATCTTGACTTACAGAGGAGTCAGATTTCTTGGTTTAGATTTCAGCCGGAAATGGAAGTTGGGTGGTCAGCGGGTCATGTAGAAATAGTCTCATTGGCAAGATAAGTTGGAAGACGATATGAGGGGAGATAGAACAAAGCTAGATAAAGATGCAAATTCAGAGTTAGAGCGAGGGTGGGGGAAGACACTTTCAAGCATGTCAGGCCGGATGGGCTTAAAAAGGAAAGGATGTCGAAGAGGGAGTTTAACATTAGCCTCTATCTCCAACAAAATGTTCACGAGATGCTTGTACTGACTGTTAGAGGTGATGGTGTAGGCACGAAGATGAATGCAGAGAAGCTACATGCTCCCTTTATCTTTCTTGATGATCTACGAAGACTGCATAGCTTAAGAGATGGAGGGCGGGGCCCAATAATGCTTTATGTGATGTGTAGAGAATGATTTCACATTGAGCAGAAAGAGACAAAACAGAGGTTGAAATTACCAAAAATTAAGTCATTTGGTACAAGCCATCATTATAGGGAGAGGAGAGCGTAACGGTGGCGTAGTGGTTAGCACTTCTGCTTACGGCACTGAGGACCCGGGTTCGATCCTGGCCCCGGGTCAGTCTGTGTTGAGTTTGCATATTCACCCGTGTCTGCGTGGGTTTCACCCCCACAACCCAAAGTTGCGCAGGGTAGGTGAATTGGCCATACCAAATTGCCTCTTAATTGGAAATAAATAATCGGGCAGTCTAAATTAAAGAAAAATGCCATAGGGAGATATTAAAAATTTGGGTTCAGAGATGGGGTCCGAAAATTAATCAGACAATTTAAAAGTTTAAACATATTGAAGGAAAATGATGAGAGCCCAAACACAAAGGGATACACCCATACCTGAGTCACATGCTCCCATTCAGACTTAAATTCATTAAGGAATGCATAAGGTGACTCATTAGGGAATGCAAAAGGTGATTCACCAAAGACCCATTGTCTTTCAGAACACTCCTACATAACCAGCTATTTTCCTTTTAAGAGAGTCTGATGACCGAATGGTCTATAAATGGAAGGTAGGTGTAGACAAGGGTTTTCCCATACAGGGTAGAGGGGTCAATTACTAGGGGGCATAGGTTTAAGGTGCGAGGGGCAAGTTTTAGAGGAAATGTACGAGGTAAGTTTTTTTTTTTACACAGAGGGTAGTGGGTGCCTGGAACTTGCTGCCAGAGAAGGTGGTGGAAGCAGGGCCGATAGTGACATTTAAGGGGCATCTTGACAAATACATGAATAGGCTGGGAATAGAGGGATACAGACCCTGGAAGTGTAGAAGATTTTAGTTTCGACAGGCAGCCTGGTCGGCGCAGGCTTGGAGGGCCGAAGGGCCTGTTCCTGTGCTGTACTTTTCTTTGTTCTTTGAATGGCATATCTTTGGCCTTTTGTGTAATTGAGAATGGGCTATCAGCCAAAATAACAAGAATAGATTCAAGTTTGACCACGTTGGAGGAGCAGCTTTGTTGAAGGGCTGGGAGAGGCTTAGAGCAAGAGAGAGAAATCCTTTTAGGACAAAGGCAGGAGCAATGGGCATCCAAGGAGATAGGTCAGGAAACATGGAAGCAGTAGGCTGTGGAAAGCAACCAGTCAAGTCATGAAGCCTGCTAGCTTAAAGATGTAAGCAGTCACTTAGAGAAAAGCTTTGAAAAAGGATTCTGAAAGACATGTCCTAACAGAAGAAAGATTGCTTCCTAAATGAAAGTGCGGCCTTTGCCTAATATCCAAGTGGAATGAGAGCTGCATTTTAATGCCTCGTGTGCTAAAGTTAAGAAACTGCATATAATCTGTTAGTGTTAGAACTGTTAAGTTTTAAAGTTTAATTATTGTTTTCTTAAGTTTTGTTTATGAAATAACAATGCCTAATTTCTTATATCACTCACGGAACAAATATATACTTTATGCACAGTCTGCAAACTTAAAACATGACACGACTGGTTCAGTATCTTAGCCATTGTGGAGTGCTGACCAAGCGTCCATAACAAAGGGCAAAGGGAGGAAAGCAGTGAAGGTATCTCAATAAGAGTGAGATACTTGGGTGGGCAGTACAAAACAAGAATTTTAAGAGGGAGGTGTAGGGTGGAAGACACGATGCTCACAGGATGAGATGTTGCCAGAGGATTCAGAGGGGAGGGCGACACCACATCACAATTTCAGCAACTAATTGGCAGAAAGTACAGCCAAGAAGGGGATCTTTATTAAGGGAAAAAGTGCAACTGTCCATCAACCACATCACCATCAAGGCCAGAATGTCAACATAACCATTTACAAAAAGCTCACAGAGAGAGGGGTCTTTTGTAAATGAGTAGATATGCTGAGGGAGATGTGGAAAGGGGCAATGATACTCAATTCACTAGCAGAATACAATGACCGAGGAGCAACAAGGTGGACGGGAAGGAGGTTCTTGGCAAGTGTAGTAACCTCGCAACCCTTTAAGCTAAGCATCTTCTACCCATCCCCATAAGTTTCCCTTCCCTGAAGAACATTTATGAAAGGGGCTATTGGACAGCTTTCATCTCTGGTGCTAACACATAAATTTAAGCCCTTGGCTGGATTGCTAATCATGCACTTTTAACTGCTAAACCACTCAACAATCTGGGTCGAAATATTTTTTCAATCGCTTTATTGGATTCAGCAAGGAGGTTAGGTGTTGCATGATTAGTTGCAGAATAAAATCTATCCACTCTGTTCCAAGGCCAATCTTGGAAAGCAGTCCTGGTGGATAGTTGTGTCTTTTTCAATTTCTTCCATCAACCATCTAGTGGCCTGAAGAACACTGTCCAATCGTCATTGAATTGATGTTGCCGAACCGGATATCATAAAAGGCTCTTCAGTTATGTAACAAATTAAACCTTCAACACCTCATTCTGAACTGGACTGAACATGGGTTCAAGGCGAAAAACAATCGTCAAACTCACTTTGTAAAGTTCTCAGGGGCACTTTTTAAAATCTGTGTCAATCGGCAATAAATATACATAGCAACCCCAATTTGGTTTGTTTAAGATGCCAGTCACTGCCCTTTGTGCATTGAAGTCAATTTCAGGTGAGATCAGGCAATTTGGTACACATTTGAACCAAAAATAGATTTGAGTCATTTCGGCACAGGAGATGGACATTCTGCCATTGAATATATGCTTGCAAGCGACAGAGCACGACAGAGCAATCTATTCAGTTCCATCTCTTGAGATCATTGATGAAGCAGCCGAAGACGGTTGGGTCTGACACTACCCTGAGGAACTTTTGCAGCGATGTCCTGGAGCGGAGATGATTGACGTCCAACCACCACAGCCATCTTCCTTTGTGCCAGGTATGACTCCAACCAGGGAAGAGTCCCCCTCCCCCCCTCCCCCCCTCCCTCCCCCCCCCTCCCCCCCCCCCCTCCTCCTCCCCCCCCCCTCCCCCCCTCCCCCCCCCCCTTCCCCCCCTCCCCCCCCCCCTCCCCCCCTCCCCTCCCCCCTCCCCCCCTCCCCCCCTCCTCCCCTCCCCCCCCCCCCCCCTCCTCCCCCCCTCCTCCTCCCCCCCTCCCCCCCCGATTCCTATTGAGTCGGTCAAATGCTGCCCTGATGTCAAGGGCAGTCACTCTCACCTCACCTCTGGCATTTAGCTCTTTTGTTCATGTTTGGTTGGGGCTGGGTGTAAATGGAGGGAGTGGAGGGTGTTGGCACGGAGGATTAGTGGCAATTTTGCATGGTTAACCGCTGATATTTGCTCATTTCTGTTTTGTATATATTTGGAAATACTACCAATAAAAGAGAAAGAGCTCAATTTGAAGATTAAACTGAAAGCATTGTTTATAACAGCCAGCGCCGGGCAGCACGGTGGCGCAGTGATTAGCACTGCGGCCTCACGGCGCTGATGTCCCAGGTTCGATCCCGACTCTGGGTCACTATCCGTGTGGTATTTGCCCATTCTCCCCATGTTTGCGTGGGTTTCGCCCCCACAACCCAAAGACGTGCAGGGTAGGTGGATCGGCCATGTTAAATTGTCCCTTAATTGGAAAAAATGATTTGGGCACTCTAAATTAAAAAAAAATATATTATCTAATACAGCCAGCCAGCGTTTCTGCACAGAAATCAGGCAAACGAAAGGTCCGCAAACGTTCCGATTTGAAGCCCAGTAATATCTCAGAGTGGCAGAGGCACCATCTGTCGGTCGAAGGTCAGAATTACATCACCTGAATCCTGTGCAGAACACCACCTGGTGGTAGAAGGGCAGAATTGCATTGACGTGAATCTCTCATTTAAACCAATTCCCCCAAAGGGTCACGAACGGAGAAGACGGGTGCCTACAGAGGCCACAGTCGCAGCAGCAAAGTTTCATTTTAACCCTTTTTACTCACCCTTCGCTGTTTGTTGTGTGTGTGTCTGGGTGGAGGGGGGGGGGGGGGGGGGGGGTTTGGGAATAGGTAGACCATAGTGCCAATTATTTCCTTTAAATGTTCATCTTCTAATGTTATCATAAATAAAGTTTGCTAATGTTTTACGTTAAAGTCTGATGTCTGGGGGCGGCACGTGGCGCAGTGGTTAGCACTGCAACTACGGCACTGAGAACCCGGGTTCGAATCCTGGCCCTCGGTCACTGTCCATGTAGAGTTTGCACATTCTCTCCATGTCTGCGCAGGTTTCACCCCCAAACCCAAAGATGTGCAGGTTAGTTGGATTGGCCACGCTAAATTGCCCCTTAATTGGAAAAAAAAAAATAATTGGGTACTCTAAATTTATAAAAATAAATAAATAAATCTGATGTCTGTAACTCATAGGAACAGTCGAGGGTTAAAGACCTCAGAAAAACACAAATTATTGGTTAATTTCACTTATGTTAGGGTGGCATGTGGCACAATGGTTAGCACTGGGATTGCGGCGCCGAGGACCCGGGTTCGAATCCTGGTCCTGGGTCATTGTCCGTGTGGGGTTTGCATATTCTTCCCATGTCTGTGTGAGTTTCACCCCCACGGCCCAAAGATGTGCTGATTAAGTGGATTGGCCACACTAAATTGTCCCTTGTCACTTTTGTTGGGACTCCGAGGTCTGTGGGGCTGGAACTGATCGTGCACTCGTCCAGAGTGACGTATCACTCTAAAAAGCTCAAGATCCCTTATGCCCAGATAGCTATTCTCTTGTTGTGTCCTACCACCTTCAATTATCTATGCTTATGAACCATTGCCTCTGCACACTCTTGTTCCATCGTGCCATTAAATCTACAATGCCTCTCCATATCTCTTCAGCCAAAATGCATCACATCACACTTCCCCATCTGGCATCTGTCTGCCCATCATGCTAGCCTATGTGTTGTTGCAGTCAATTAGGATCATCCTCACTATTTGCCACACCCTTCAAGTTTGATATCATAAAGGTGCGGCATGTGGCGCTGTGGTTAGCACTGGGACTACGCCGCTGAGGACCCAGGTTCGAATCCCGGCCCTGAGTCACTGTCCGTGTGGAGTTTTCACATTCTCCCTGCGTTTGCATAGGTTTCACTCCCACAACCCAAAGATGTGCAGAGTAGGCGGATTGGTCACGCTAAAAACCTCTTAATTGAAAAAAAATATTGGGTACTTAAAATTTATTTTTTAAACAAGTTTGATATCATAAGAATATCTTGAAATTTTACTATTTATTTCAATGTCCAAATCATTTCTACATGCAAAAGAAATTATGGCTCTATCACTGACTTTAGGGGAACACTGTTGTATTATATCTCCAGACTGAAAAATAACCGTTTACCATGACTTGCTGCTTTCTGCCGGCAAGCCAATTTTTATCCAGGCTGACACATGACTCTCCTACTCCATGAGCCTCAATTTTGTTAATCAGACATTTATGTGGTATTTTTCCATTAAAACAAAATCAGCTCCATTGCCTTCATCAGCCTGTTGTGGTACATCAATAAATTTGTTTTGATTAATCAAACGCAGTCTGTCTTTTACAAATCTGTATTGGCTATTTTGAATTAACTCAAACCTCTCAAAGTACCTGTTAATTTTTTCCTAGAGTGTTTCCAAAACTGTATCCACTACTGACATTAAACTGACCAGCCTGAAGTTGAGGAATATCCTTAGAACCTTTCTTGAATAATATCACATTTGCCACTCTCCAACCTCTGAACCTCCCCAATATCTGGGCAAGGTTGAATCATTATGGCAAGTCCTTCTGCTTTCTCTAACCCCACTTCCTTAAGCATTCTGGGATGCAAGCCATCCAGCCCAGTTGACTTATTTACTCCAAGCATAACCATCCTTTTCAGTATATATCAATTTTCACCTATCCATTACCTCTGCCAATTTTGCTTTGACCGATATTTTGCATCTTTCCCAAGAAAACAATTAAACTAATGTACTCAAATATTCTAGCTGTGTCATTTTCTCTAAGCATACATCACCCACTTTATCTGTAATAGCCCCCACCACCCACTTATGATTTTCATACCAACAGAAGAATTTTGGGTTTATTTTGACTACCATTTCATTAGCATATTCATTTGCCAGTTTTATTTACCTCTTCAAATCTTATCTTAACATATCATCTTTGGTTTGGTTCTCACTGAAGCATTCACGTGACATATATCACGCACTCTTTTTTTTGTCCCATCATTAGGGGCTGTTTAGCACAGGGCTAAATCGCTGGCTTTGAAAGCAGATCAAGCAGGCCAGCAGCATGGTTCGATTCCTGTAACAGCCTCCCCGTACAGGCGCCGGAATGTGGCGACTAGGGGCTTTTCACAGTAACTTCATTTGAAGCCTACTCGTAACAATAAGCGATTTTCATTTCATTTCATCTTCCCCATCTCTTTTGTTATCGAACAAGCACTGGTTTCAGTTCCTCCTGCCTTTCCCACTGGTTGAAATGTACCTAGCCTGCACCCGAAAGATCTTCATCTTAAAGATCACCCATTGCTACATTGTCATTCTTCGATTCCATTTTACTCTGGCTACATCCCCTCCTATTTCTAATTGAGAACTTCTACTTGAGATTGCTCCTTGCTCTTTTTCATTGCCAATCTAAACCTTATGACATAATAATCACTCTCCTCCCACAGACACTTGATCCAACTCATTCCTGCAGCCATCTAAGATGGACACTGGGCTACAAAATGGAGAACTGCTAAGGCTGCAGGGAAAAACAGTCTTAATGAGGACAAGCAGTTTGCAGAAGACTAATTTGCATTCTGCACGTACAGAAACCAGTTTTTGGCCAGGTGCAGAGTTTCAGCCAAAGGTGCAAATGGCAACAGATCTACATAGTAATGAGGTGATCCAGATACAGACCCCGCACAATAGAAACATTTAAGTATCAATGGATACTTTTACGTAGACACCCAGACAGAATGGCGCCACAGTAACCAACACAAAGAACCGTAGGGACCGCCCCACCCATCGAGGAACGACCCTCAGATTGGGGGGTTTGGAAGATATCGATTGGGAAAGGCCCAATCGATACCTGGCAGGTAAAAGGACCGCCACAAGGGGGCACGGACTTCTAGGACCTATAAGAATAGCACATGGTTCGGTTTGCTTTTGCTCCGGCTCCGCTTTGCTGCTACATCGCATCCTGACTCCAGTTCCATCACCAGCCGTTGAGCCATCAGCCATCGAACTGTAAGTGCCAATACAACGATCTCTACGTGATCCAGACCTTGCTAGATCCTGACAACTTTAAGAATCTGAGTGTTGCAGACCAAGAACGGGACGAAGGCCTTGTCCCCTGACCTTGCCTGTTCCTGTCTAGATAAGTATTTTAGTTGTTTAGCATTAGAAGTAAGTTAGTCTCTTTAGCGTATGCATGTATATTTACTATATTTGTTATAATAAATATCAATCGTTTGGACTTACTAATCGGTGTACAGATTTATTACTTTGAACCTGACCTTGATATACTTGTGACGGTGTCTAAATACGGCACCTGGCGACTCCGAGCATAATTACATACACAGAGTCATAGTAGTGTTAAGCACACGGCCTTTAAACGGAGGCGTGTTAATCACACTCCAGTAAAACGAGCAACATTCCCCAGCACCAGATCCAACAATGCCACCTTGCTGGCTGAACTGAGAACCAAAGTCAACGAAATTCTCTACACACTTCAGAATTTCCTCCCCCCTTGGCCTTACTTTAACATTTCCCAATCAATATTTGGGTAATGACAATTCCCCAATAGCACCACTCGACAGTGCCTGGGAATCCCTGTGATTTCTCATCAGATATGATTCTTTACCCTTGAGAATTCTCATTATTTTAAGGACTGTAAAATCCCCATTCCCCCTTTGCTTCTCTAACCAAATAGATTTCATCCTTCCCCCTCCTTTCCAATGCAACAAAGACTTCCTTAATCAGTACTGCCACATCGCCTCACTTTTCCATTCCCTCTCTCTTCAGAACACATTGTAACCATGAATGTGAAACCACATTTCCTAAATCTTCCGAAGCGCTCACAGAATCAGATAGATCAACTCCACTATAATGAGTGGCCATGTTGCTCTACTCCTGCACTCTTTGGCAGTGGGATTAACTTGAGAAATAATCTCTTTAATCACTTGTAAATATTGACAATATTTCCAAAAGGGAACTGCAAAAACTGCAGCAAACACTGCTGGTATTTTACATCTAAATAGCACCCAAAAACAAAATTTGGACAATCTGAACACACCCGATAGTGACAATAAAAATTATTTTGGGAAGACATAACTTCTTTTCGGGAAAACACCAAGAAATCTGACCATTTAAACCTTTTCTTAGCAGGCATATTATCTTAGACATCTGGCACCTCTCAAGACACTATCACTTCTCAAGAAAGATGATGACATATTTGGAAGTAAGCAACTGCAAGTATTTATCTGAGTTTTTGTTAAGCAGCAGCAACAGATTTCATCCAGAACAACTTTGTATAATGCTTGTCAATGAGTCTTCCAAACACACAACTACATACTGTGGCAGCACGGTAGCACAAGTAGATAGCACTGTGGCTTCACAGCGGCAGGGTCCCAGGTTCGATTCCCCGCTGGGTCACGGTCCGTGCAGACTCCGCACATTCTCCCCATGTTTGCGTGCGTTTCCTGCTCCGGTTTCCTCCCACAGTCCAAAAACTGCAGGTTAGGTGGATTGGCCATGCTAAATTGCCCTTGGTTCCAAAAAGGTTAGATGGGGTTATTGAGTTATGGGGATAGGGTGGAAGTGAGGGCTTAAGTGGATCAGTGCAGACTCGATGGGCCGAATGGCCTTCTGCACTATGTTCAGTGATCTTAAAACTGCGGATCCATCAATTACAAATGCAGAGCTCCAACACCAAAGTACGTTTCTGTGAGATTAGGCATTAAACCACAGGTAGACAAGCACATCATCAAGTACTCAGCTTAATCAGTTAGATAAAACCTATGTTTCTGTAAGGTGAAAGGTCTCCAGATTAAATGTTTCATCGAAGTCCTCGTATAAAGGCATGCAATAAATTTCCTCAAGTGTCAGTAGTTATAAAATCTCATGTACCTTATTTGAGAGGTCTATGGGTCTACAGTGGTTACCATAGACATTTAAGATGGCAAAGAAACTCAGGAACCAGAAAAAAGTTAAATTCTGGACAGAATTCTGAGGAAGTTTATTTAAGTTAATATTAAGATCCAGGTGAAATAGTAATTAACTTGAGAGTAAATTACTGAACTGGTGCGACATTTTTGTCCCCATTTCCAACACCAATAATAATAATAATCTTTATTGTCACAAGTAGGCTTACATTAACACTACAATGAAGTTACTGTGAAAAGCCCCCAGTCGCCACATTCCGGCACCTGTTCAGATACACAGAGAGAATTCAGAATATCCAATTCGCTTGAGAGCACGTATTTCGGGAATTGTGGTTGGAAACCAGAGCACCCAGAGGAAACACATACAGACACAGGGAGAATGTGCAGACTCCACAGACAGCGACCCAAGCCGGGAATTGAACATGTGACCTTGGAGCTGTGAAGCAACAGTGCTAACCATTGTGCTACCGTGCTGCCCAGTGATTCTATATCCTGTGCAAAGTTGTCAATTTGGTGCCATTTACTCCCAAGTTAGGATCAATTCCAGAACACAGTTTCATGTCAAAAGAAACTGGGCTGAGACCATTCAAACTCTTTTGGTTTCAACTGTAGATGAAACAGTAAGCAGAAGAGAAATAACAGACAAACATATAATCTACTGCACCAGTCACTTTGTGAAAATGGAGCTTCATCACTAGGCAGAATGAAGAAACCTTCTGTCCAATGTAACTGGAAAGAGTAACCATTGATAACAGATAAACATATAATCTGCTGCACCAGTCACTTAATGACAATTGAGTTTCATCACTAGGCAGAATGAAGAAACCTACTGTGTAATGTAACTGTCCATACACTACTGTAAGTCCTTAAAAGTTGTGTTTGTGTTTCTGACAATCACAACATTAAATGAAAACTTTAAGTGAATCACAGATTCTCATAGGAATCAGTGTTTAAAGGATTCTTTCCTTCTTCTGGCAATGTGCAAGTTGAAATACTGTACCATGCATGTGCAGCACTGTATATTTCCAGCTGAAATAACTTGCAAAATAAAACAACTAAAGAAATACAATATAGTAGTCAATTAAAAATATATTCAGCATGCTGCTTCTGACAGTCATTCTCAAAACGTGGACACATTGTCTGAGAGAATATTTCTTCTACCTGGGCCAAAATTTTCTCTTTAATTATTGAACTTGATCCCCTTACTTCATGTCCATAGACTAAATCAAAGGGACTGAAACTAGTGGACTTATCAGGTGCATGGCTGATGGCAAATAATAAAAATGGAATTACCGCATTTCCCGTCTCCAGAATATTCAAAACAATCAGCTCTAAACATTTAAAAAAAGTTTTATGGCATCTTTCCAATGCCCCGAGACATAGTTGAGACACAGCATGTAAGAGCTGGGAGCATGGATTGGAGCTGCTCAAAACACTTCTTAAGCCACAGCTACAGTACTGTGTGCAGTTTGGTTGCCACACTGGAGGAAGGATGTGATTACACTAGAAAAGTGCAGAGCAGATTCACCAGAATGTTTCCTGGGCTGGAACGTTACAGCTATGAAGAGGCACTGGTTCGGCTAGGGTTGTCTTCCTGAGAGCAGAGAAGGTTGACGGGGGACCTGATCAAGATGCACAAAATTACAAGGGATATAGCCAGGAAGAAACCTTTCCCCTTAGTTTGGGGGTCGATAACCAGGGGGCATCAATTTAAGGGAAGGAGCAGGAGAATTAGAGGGGATTTGAGGGAAAACCTCTTCACCCAGATGGTGATGAGAATCTGGATCACAATATCTGAAGGAGTGGTAGCAGGGATAGATGAGCACTTAAATTCCATAGTTTACAATGCTACAAGCAAAGTGCTGGAAAATAGGATTAGAGTAGATAGGTGTTTGATGGTCGCACAGACACAATGGGCTGAAGGGCCGCTTTCAGTGCTGCGAAACGGTAGCACAGTAGTTAGCACAGTAGTTTCACCGCTCCAGGGCCCCAGGTTCGATTCCTGGCTTGGGTCACTGTCTGTGCGGAGTCTGCACGTTCTTCCCGTGCCTGTGTGGGTTTCCTCCACGTGCTCCGGTTTCCTCCCACAGTCCAAAGATGTGCAGGTTAGGTGGATTGGCCATGATAAATTGCCCTTAGTATCGAAAAAGGTTGGGTGGATCTACTGGGTTATGGGGCTACAGGGATAGGGTGGACGTGTGGACTTGATGGGCCGAATGGCCTCCTTCTGCACTGTAAATTCTATCTATGTAAAACTCAATGACCATACAGTACTTTTAGACTGACCAGGCAGGGCAGGGCGCGCAAGAAGTGCAGCGAGGCCCGGGCCGGGACACGCGACAACAGTAGGAGAGAAAAGTTGAGTAAGTTTCTATCTAGTTCCTGCCATCAGCCTTTGGTTCACCAATAATCAGCCTTTTGCCTTTTATTTTAAGGGAGAATGTGAGTTGCATGGTGGGCCTTCAAGAACTTGGATCCATTATGGCTTAAAAATCTGCACAGTTGAGACAACAAATTGGGAGAAAAATCATAAACTTCTGTTTGCCATTGAGGACAGAGTGGAACCTCTTCTTTAGATGGCTGCGTGAGAGAAACTAATGGAGTAAATTTCTTAAATGTTTGCATTGCCTTTGCCAGAGTGCCTTTGTTGCCAAAGACCAAGACACAGAAATGATTAAATCAGAGAACATACTTTGTATGTTCACTAACAAAGTTACTTTAAACTTAAGAAAAAAATTGAATTGCTTAATGAAGCAAAATTTCGTTTATCCTCGTGTTAATACTGCTACAAGCCTAGGGAAAGTATCGCTATTATGTACAACATGGACAGAAACACCAATTTAATTAATGGATTCCCTTTTCTAGATACGGAGGTAAACAAATGGCTCACGTGGATAGATTGGCAAAGACTGGTGTTGAGCAGGGGATCGGTTTGGTGGTCAGTATTAGTCATCAGATTCAATTTATTGCTTGGTGTGAATTTTCAATCAATATCTGAGGTATATTTAAAAGTATTTTATATTTCAATTACACATTATGTTCTTTTGAAGTTGAGATATCTTTTGATCCTCCCATTAAGATTCATTTACATTACTTAACAGCAGTGAAGTGTATAACAATGATCAAGATTCTTGTTGCATACATTGCGCAACTATAATCCGCAACATTAAAACAAAAAAAAACACTAACCTCATCTGAAATCTGCTGTGCCAGGCGAATGGCTACATTTCGCAACATACATTCTGAAGTAGGATTAGGAATGTTATGCAAAGCATTCTGTAGAACTACAGCCTGGCTATGAGTAGCATGATTTATCTGTTTAAATATTTAAAAAAAAAATGGTATAAGCACATTTTGATATCTTTTCAAACAAAAAAAATCAAAGCTTCTGCAACCAAAGAAGCAATTACCTCAATCATTGTTCCCAATATGAAGACATAAATCTAACTAAGGTGGCAAAATATTCGCAGCCACAAATATTACAATCCCTCAAAAAAAATGCAAGCATGAACAAAATGTTTTTGTTGCATCACACCAAAAGATAAAAGCAATTATCTGTATACTATTCTGCTTTCCACAGAGCAGAGAAAGGACGTGTACGACAGATATGAGGTTGACAATGCAACCGAGAACCACGCTGATCATAAAAAGTTCAGAAGGGAAATGAAAAAAGAAATAGGAGCTGTAGTGAAGAAGAGAGCAGGAGAAGAGGCTGGTAACCAACGTAGGGGAAAATCAAAAAAAGTCTTCTATGGGCATATAAATATGGGGTCAATTAGGGAACAAAAAAGGCTTTACGCATGGAGGCAGAGAGAAAGGCTGAAGTAGTAAATAACTACTGTGCATCTTTTCCAGGAAAGGTGTTGTCAAAGACATCGTGAAGGGAAAACAAGATATTGGATCTGCAAAAAAATTGTTGAAAAGAAGTTATTAGAAAGACAGCCTGTATTTAAAAGTTGATGAATCAAGAGAACCAGATTAGATGAGATGGATCAGAGTACTGAGAGTACTGAATGAAGGGTGGAAATTGCTGAGGCACTGGCCAGAATCTTCCATTCTCATGTACAAGGCTCCAAATGACTTGAGAATTGCAACCCAACAACTATAGGCCAGTCAGTTTATCCTCAGTGCTGTAAAATCTTTTAGAAATGAAAATCCAGGACAAAATGACTTGTCACTTGAATGCATGTGTATTAATTTAAAGTCAGCCAGCACAGATTTATTACAGGTAAATTGTTTTTGAATGCATGTTTCATGCCAGAGGATTGTAAAAGGTAATGCAGTTAACATGGTGTACATGAATGTCATCAAAGTTGAAGCCAATGGAAGAAGAGGCACAATGGCAGCATGGGTACAAAGTTGACCGAGTGACAGGAAATAGTAATGGGGAATGGTTCTTTTTTGAACTAGAAGAAAATATGTTTTGGGGTTCCTCAGGTTAAGTAGTCAGACAACTGTTTTGCTTGATATACATGCATGACCTCAACTTGGGTACGCAGGGAACAATTTCAAAATTTGCAGAGGACTCAACTTGCAAGTACTGTAAAGTGCAAGGAGGATATTGATAGAACTCAAGAGGACATAGGCTGGTGGAATGGGCAAACACGAGGAAAATGAAATTTAACACAATGAAGTGTGAAGTAGTATGTTTACATGGAAAGCACAAGGAAAGCCAACAGAAATTAAAGGATACGATCCTAAAGGGGGTGCAAGGGCAGAAGGACCTAGGACATATGTGCACAAATTGAAGTTTCCAGGGCAAGTTGAGAAAGTGGTTATTCGGGATCTTGGCCTTGGGAACAGAGTATGAGTTTGACTTCAACTGGAGTAATGTATTCATTTCTGGATACCACATTTTAAGAAGAGAGTGAAGGAATGAGAGAGGCTGCAGAAAAGATTTAAGAGAAAGGTTGTCAGGATGAGAGACTTCAGTTCAAGGTTGGATGAGAAATGCTGGTACTATTCTCTTTACAGGAGTTTTGATATATGCTCACAATCATGACAGATCTGTAGACTGGGCAAAAACTGCTCCCATTGTTGCAAAGGTCGAGAACCAGAAGCAAAATGAGGAAATCATTTGAATGCAGCGAATGGTTAGAATCTAGAATGCACTGCCTGATTATATGGTACAGGCAGATCCAATCGTGGCTTTCAGAAGAGAACTGTATAATTATCTTAAAAGCAAAGAATTGCAGGGCTACAAGGAAAAGGCAGGGGAGTGGGCCTACCTCACTATCTTTGATAAGAGAGCCGGCACAGAAACAGGAGGTCTAATGATCTCTTCCTGTGCTGTAACCATTCTATGAGTTGAATGAAAAGAACTACACATGTAAAACCAGATTAGAAGAAATCTGCAAGAAACCTCAAGTCCACACCATTAAAGGAATTCAGGTGAGGTCAACCTATTACAATTGTCATCTAAATTTACCCATCTTTATACCTTCTCACTCACAGACTGCATGTTTAATTTACTTTCATTATCAACATCAGCAATCTGACCAACACGGGTTGCTAATCTCTTCAGTGTCCATAACATTCAGAAGTGATATGAAAGTATCATACAATCGTCAACAAGACTCTGAAGAAAAAATGGATACATACTGGTGAAACAGTGCTTGAACCTTCCACAACTGGTTGAAATGCTTCTGCCACAGCTCTAACATGGCCAAATCCAACTGCTGTGAGCAATAATTTGGCTATTTTTAGTGCATTCAGATATGCAGCCCTTCGTGTCTCCATGTCTGCGTTTAGCAGGAAGTTATTCCTGGTTAGTATTCCCAGAACAAGGGATACACCACCACTTTTTAAAAAGTTGTATTGGAATTCACTTGCATCTTCTCCCAGAGGTGCACTGGCAGGCATTAATAAAGCATACACTACCTGCATGATAAGAGAAAAAGTAATTTAATACACATCATTCAACGTCAAATGTTATTTCAGTTAAGTATAAACATGAAGCCACCATTAGATTCCAAAGCAGAATATCATTTTTTTCCTTATGAACACTATATGCAAGCTAGCTTGCCTACAGCTGATAATAATTTGCAAAGATTGTTTTGCTGACTAAAGTATTATTTCAAAAATCTGCTGTTAATATTCAGCATTATAATTTCTGCCCTCAGCCCTGGACAGCTAATTTCTACCTCGTTCCCAAGATTCACAAACACGACTGCTCTGGTAGACCCATTGTTTCAGTATACTGTCATGGGAGTGTCCCTTTAAGAAATGTTTTTGTCTTATCATATGTAATCAATGATGTCATTGTGGGGGTAGAGCTGGGCTGTGGCTCTGAGTTTTACTTTTGTGTATAGTTTGAACTGGTTTTGTTCTGCACAGGTTGAAAGAAGGTTTTCCTCGATCTGCATTTTAAAAGCTGCTTCCAGACTGCTTGATAACTTGAAAAGGAATAATTGTTTTCTGGAAGGAATTCAAACCTGCTGTTTTGGAATGGACACAAGAGCATCCATACCAGGTCTTGAGTGCTGTGTGCTGGGCCACACCTTTGCGGGGGGTTTCTGGCATCTTGTTATTAAATTGGAACACTTAAAAGGGGGGAATTTATTAAAGGTGATACATAGATTACTATTGATGTGTGGGGTATTTATGTTGGCAGTTGATAAAAATGCTTAGTGTGTGTGTTTATAAAAATGTTAACTAAATTCGTAGAATAAAGCTGATTTTTGATTAGAAGTGCTTAAGGCAACACCTGAAAGGCAGGCCCTTGTGCTTATCGTAACCAAAATCGATAAACAGTTGTAGGTCAGGTGAACTCCATGATATATTTTGGAGTTTTCTAAACCCTGGCCCATAACAATACTATGCCCCACTGAACTCATTGCCTCCCATTTTGACTCTAATTGTTCTTCCTCTTCCCATCTACGTTGATGTCACTTCCAATACCGTCATTAATTTTAATGATTTCTTGGCCCTAACGTTTTCATGGATGTTCAGTCTCCCGCCACCTCCATTTCTCACCAGGATAATCTTATGGCTCTGTGCTTCTTCGTATCCACCACTACACTCCTCCTTCTGATTAACCTCGTGCTGACATTGAACAACTCCTCTTTTAATCAAAATCACCTCCAAAGAAAAGGTACCCCACAAAAGGTCCAAGGCATGCTTGTCCTTTTTGTGGAAAACATGGAACATTCCTTGTTCCAGTTCTACTTGGGGACCCCTCCCTCACTTCTCTTTCCGACATATTGACAAATATATCACTGCCACTTCCTGTTCTTGCTTCCAATTTCTTGGAAAATGTCATCAACTTTACTCCCAATTTCTTCTCTCACCTTCAAATGGTCCATCCCTGACCCTTCCCTTCCTCGACTTCTCTGTATCCATTTCTGAGGATAGGCTAACAAATATTCATCATAAGCCCACCAACTCACAACCTACCTCAACTATACTTCCTCAAAGTTGATTTCCCCTCAAAGCTACATTGTATTTGCCAGTTTCTCTGTCACATCTCTCTTGATGATGTAACCTCAACTGAGGTTTCACCCCAATCCGGTTGACAGGGCCCTTGAACATATCCACCACATTGCCCAGACCTCTGCTCTCACCGTTTTCCCTCCCTCCAGAATCATAATAGGGTACCGCATATCCTCATCTTGCACTTGAACAGCCTCTGTATTTAATGAGCCTTTGCGCAGTTTCCAATGAAGTTCAATTTAAGTTCGAGAAGCAGTGCGGCACCTTTCAACGAGGGTCTTTGCAGCCTTTGGGACTCAAATATTGAGTTCAGCAATTTCAGACTGTAATCTCTGCCCCATTTTGTTTCCATTCCTTTCCTCTTGATTTTATTTTCAGGCAGACAGGATCTAGGCACATCTATTGTTTCACTTTATGCCCCATTACCACTCCCTTTTGACCCTGCACAACTATTTTTTCTGTCATTTAATCTCTTCTGACTTCCAGTTTACCAAGACCTTCTCTTCAGTTCTTTTCACAACCGCTATGTACTCCAAAAACCTATTGAATTTTGGACTATTCACTGTTCTGATGAAAGGTCATCAAACTGAAATGTTAACTCCTTTTCTTGCCATAGTCGCTGGCAGTAATTAATTATGAATTAATATTAGTATTAATAGTATTTTCTGTCTTTATATTTTATTTTTGCGTTCTCTATTATTATTTTCAAAATGAATAATTTGCAGTTAATTCTCATACCCAAGCCACCAAATTTAAAGATCAACAAGATTCATGGTAACCATGGTTGAAGAACTGTCGTCATTCATAACAGGATGAGAAATGCAATCATGCAATTTTAAGCACTTACAACAATTATGGTTTTGCCTGCTGGGGAATCCGTGGTGGAAAGATAATTAGAATGCAGCAGTTCATCTTAACGTCAAGTATTACTGCACGCACCAACTCATAGTGGATATGAACTACCTGAGAAATCTCAAATATACACAGTACCTCATGCATACATATTACACAATCATTTTCCCCAAGAAACTAACATTCTTCAAAAAGATGGCACCTTTATCCCTGCAAATGACATGGCGCTCATGTAATTTCCTTAGCAGGCTTGCAAGCACAGCAAAAATGTATTGGTAGTCAAATATTCTAGCAAGGACAAATGCTCCAAAGAATCAACAAAAGTAGTAATTTTCTCTTTATCTGGACATCGAGTACAAAGAAATCACATCAGAGTGACGAGCTTGAATTGTCCTTTCAACCATGCAATGAAGCTGGGGTGAAAAAAGGCTGAAATCACACCCACACCCCAACATCTATGGTTGAGGTAGAGACATGCCAATACCAAGTCATAGTTCTTGCCTCCTATTCCTTTTAATAAGCACTTCATCCTTTTGCATAATGCTGTACCGTAATTGGAAATAGCATACCTCAGTTAAGTATAACACTTGTGAGGCAGATTGTCCGAAAAAAAGTGAGTCAAGGTTTGGACTGAGGCTGCTCTCACCAAGTTTTGCATGATCCAAACAAATAGCACGAAGTTTTTCGACTGTAGTGTTATCTGGAACAGATAAAAAGGTCAGATGACAAACAGAAAAATGACAATTATTGGGTACTGCGATGGCAACTGACTTAAGATTTACTAAGATCCATTATTTCATGTCACTTGATCACACTTTGTCAAGTCACATGGCAATAAGCTTATGTTGAGTCAATCGGAAATAAATTGTTAATTCAGAATATTTTTCAAAACAACACTCAAGTTGAACATTTATAGTTCGTGTAAAACAAATCCTTTATGAAGGGGACGAAACAGACCAATGGCATGAAATAAATTTAGTGACGTAGAAAGCTGTGAGAAGATAGGACAGTTCTTACAGGAGAGAATATTGAAGAGGTGTTAAAAAATTAAGGGCTTTAATGAGTAGACGGGGGTAAATGGTTTCCACGCTTGGTTGGTGGAACAATGGTTGGTGAGATTACATTATTAAAGATACACAGGTGACGGGCATTGTTTGATTAAGGACTAAGAACACATGAATCACTGATTGTTAATTGAAGACTAATATCTATTTCAGTCCAGAATGTAGAAAATCAAACCTCGTCCCAAAATAAAAGTGTTAGCTGGGACATTGGGTTAGTCGTTAAGAAGCAGAGATCTGTAATGCTGCATTCTGCGAATAAACCTGCTAACAAGCAAAAGATTTGTTTTGATTTGCACTTCATCTGGCTCAGATCCATTTAATATCCACTGGTGCTTGACTGTAAGAATCAGAGGGGAATTAAGAATATTTCGCCCTGTGAGTTATGATCAGAAATGCACTGCTTGAAGAGATAGTGGAAACAGATTCAACAGTAACTTTCAAAAGGGAATTAGATATCTACCAGGAAAGCAAAAACTGCAGTAGATTGGGGAAAAGCGTAGTCAAATGAGACAAATTAAAAATCTCTTTCCAAGAGCCAGCACAGACATGACGAAGCAAATAATGTCCTTCTACGTTATAAAATCCTATGAAATCAACAGAACAACTAGTACAGAAAGTGATCAAATTAATTTTTATTTAACATCAGCTGATCTTCAATGGTATCATTTGGGGATAATTTAACAATTTTAGGACAGGAGTGTCATGTAATAAATCGTATCATATTATGAAATAAACAATTCAATGTCGTCAGAAAATGCTGGATAAACTCTGCAGATCTGACAGCATCAGTGGAGAGGAACAGAGTTAATGTTTCGGATCTAAATGGTCATTCTACAGAACGACAGATCAGCAGTATTTTGTATTAAAAGTACCTGATCCCCAAAACTTAATTGACAGACAAAAATCTTTCATCCAATAATAATTTCTATGCTACTTCCATTAACTCTTTTCTGGGTTTTTTTACAGCAATTACATACTCATCGAATGGTGTCAAATTGGTTCAATGGTAGTATTTTCCACTAACAATCACAAGACTGTGGATTCAAGCTCCACTGCAGGATCTGACCACATCATTTGTGTGTAACAATGAGAAAGTACAACATTGTAAACAGTACCATCTTTCAGATGTGATGTTAACCTCAGATCACATTTGCCTGTTCAGTTGGTCACAAGATTGAATTATGTTGTTTCAAAGAACAGATTTCTCTCAACGTTCTGGTTAACATGCAGCCCCCTCAATCAACACCATGGCATTAACTTGTCGTTAACCATTTTGCCGTTTGTCGGATCTGATTGTGCAAATTGGCTGTTAGTAAACTGCAAATCAAGCCGAACATTTGGCCATGAAGCAAAGCACAGGTATGCAATTTCTTACTGGATACAGCTCTCTGTGGATTCTATCTCTTTGGAATTGATTACAATTTCTGTACTGGAATACATGTTCCTGTAATCCTGTCAACAACTTGTGTCTTATATTTGTTAGAAATCCAGATTAAGGATTTCCGGTGGCGGCTATGAAGGAGTAAGTCAGGGCAGCACGGTGGCCTAGTGGTTAGCACAACCGCCTCACGGCGCTGAGGTCCCAGGTTCGATCCCGGCTCTGGGTCACTGTCTGTGTGGAGTTTGCACATTCTCCCCATGTCTGCGTAGGTTTCGCCCCCACAACCCAAAAATGTGCAGAGTAGGTGGATTGGCCACACTAAATTGCCCCTTAATTAGAAAAAATAATTGGGTAATCTAAATTTATATTAAAAAATAAAATAAAAAATGAAGGAGTAAGTCGCACATTTGGTGCTCCCGCTCTGGTCGGACTTTTGGACCGTTGCCCCGTTTTACTAACGGACTCTAATTGTAAAACGGATGTTAGTGGCAATTGTTTACTGAATTCCCACTTTGGTGCATGGAGAGAAGGACTAGAAGTGTTCCTAAGGGCAGAAACAAAAAGATAGAGAAGGCTTGGGCTGCAGCTGCAACAGAAAACAGTATGGCGGAGGTTCGGACCTCTGGCTTGTCGACCCAGCAGTCTATGGAGCAGCTGACGCAAGTCATTCAGGAAGGCTTTGCTACGCAGAAACGGGACTGCTTGGACCTGATAAAAGAGTCAATTGAGCGGTTGGAGCAGAGATTGGACGCCCAGGATCGGACGATCCAAAAGGTGGAGAAGGCACTGGCTGAGGAGGAGGAACATCAGACTGCAGTGGAGCTGGAGGTGGGGATGCTGAGGGACCAGCAGAAGCAGCTACTGGAGGTGGAGGACCTAGAGAATAGGTCTGGCTGGCAGAGCATAAGAATCGTCAGGCTCCCGGAGGGGTACGAAAGAACGGACGCTGGGGCATACATCGCAGACATGTTTGTGAAGCTGCTGGGGGATGGGGCATTCTCCCGGCCCTTGGAGATGGATAGGGCTCACAGAGCACTCGAAAGGAAGCCATGAATGGGAGACCCCCCCCTTGCAGGTGGTATTAGTAAATGTGTATGCGCCAAATTGGGATGATGTGGAGTTTACAAATAGGATACTGGGGAAGATACTGGACCTGGACTCGCACAGGTTGGTCATGGGAGGGGACTTCAACACAGTTGCTGACCCTGGCTTGGACTGGTCAAGCTCAAAAACGGGCAGTGTGCCAGCAATGGCAAAGGAACGAAGAGGGTTCATGGAGCTGATTGAAGGTGGTCAGGGCAGAGACGGACCGACTGGGAAAGAAGGTACTACAGGTATGCGGAGACCCCAGAGGCAGGGCTTTTAAGGGAATGGCGGAGGTCACAGGCGGAGTTTAGCTTGCTGACCACAGGGACGGCAGTGGAGCAGCTAAGAAAGGTGAGGGAAGCAATCTATGAACATGGAGAGAAGGCCAGCAGAATGCTTGCACAGCAGCTTAGGAAGAGGGACGCAGCTAGGGAGATGGGGAAATTAAAGTACGGAGATGGGAACCGGGTTGATGATTCAGTAGGGGTGAAGAAGACATTTAGGGATTTCTACAGCAGGCTGTACAGGTCGGAACCCCCTACAGGGCCTGAGGGGATGAGGCACTTCTTGGAGGGGTTGAATTTCCCAAAGGTGGACGGGGAGCGGGTAGAAGGGCTGGGGGCCCCATTTGGGCTGGAAGTGATAGTCGAGGGCTTGAAGGTCATGCAGGCGGGTAAGGCCCCGGGTCCGGACGGGTACCCAATGGAGTTTTATAAAAAGTTCTCGGGGATATTGGGGCCGGTGTTGTTGAGGATGTTCAATGAGGCAAGGGAAAGAGGGGTGCTGCCCCAACAATGTCACAGGCAACAATTTCGCTGATTCTTAAGCGGGACAAGAACCTGGAGCTGTGTGGGTCCTACAGGCCGATCTCGCTGTTGAATATAGATGCCAAGCTGCTGGCCAAAACGTTGTCCTCCAGGATCGAGGATTGTGTTCCAGACGATATTGGGGAGGACTAGACGGGGTTTGGTAAGGGCAGGCAGTTGGTGGCCAATGTAAGAAGGCTGTTAAACGTGATCATGATGCCCCTGGAAGGTAGGGAGGTGGAGGTAGTGATCGCAATGGATACAGAAAAAGCTTTTGATCGGGTAGAATGGTATTATCTGTGGGAGATACTGGGATGGTTCGGATTCGGGCAGGGCTTTATTGACTGGGTCAGGTTACTGCATCAGGCTCCTGTGAAAAGTGTACGGATGAATAGGACAACAATCGGACTACCCACCGGGGACAAGACAGGGATGTCCCCGCTCCCCATTGTTGTTTGCACTAGCTGTAGAGCCGTTGGCAATTGCTCTTGAAAGCCTCAAGTGGCTGGAGAGGATTTTGGTGGGGTTGGTTTGGGGGGGGGGGGGGAAGCACAGAAGCACAGGGTTTCGCTCTATGCGGATGACCTGCATCTGTATGCTTCGGACCCAATAGACCAATAGAGGGGATTGAAGAAATCATGTGGATTCTAGGGGAATTTGGCCGGTTTTCGGGGTATAAGCTTAATATGGAAAAGAATGAGGTGTTTGTGGTCCAGGCGAGGGGACAGGAGAGGCGACTGGAAGAGCTGCCGTTTAGGTTACTAAAGGGAAGCTTTAGGTACCTAGGCAGCCAAGTGGCGCAGGAATGGGACCGGCTGCATAAATTGAATCTGGCCCGGCTAGTGGACCAAATGAAGGACGATTTTCGGAGATGGGACACGCTTCCATTGCCAATGGCTGGGAGAGTGCAAACGGTGAAGATGATGATCCTCCCGAGATTCCTATTTGTATTTCAGTGTCTCCCCATCTTTATTCCGCGGTTCTTTTTTAAGCGGGTCAACAGAGTGATCACGGGCTTCGTCTGGGCGGGCAAGACCCCGCAAGAAAGGAAAGTAATTATGGCTCGGCCAAATTTTAGCAACTATTACTGGGCTGCTAATATAGCCACGATCAGGAAGTGGGTGATGGGGGAGGCGTCGGCATGGGGGCGGCTTCATGTAAGGGACCCAGACTGGGGTGTTCGTAACTGCGCCTCTGCCGTTCCCGCCAGCACGGTACTCCACCAGTCCAGTGGTGGTGGCGGCCCTGAGAGTTTGGGGCCAATGGAGGAGGCATGTGGGAACATCGGTCTAGGCCCCAATCTGTGATAATCACCGGTTTGCCCCGGGGAGTATGGACCGGGGGGTGTGTGTGTGTGTGTGTGTGTGTGTGTGTGTGTGTGTGTCCCAGTTATGGCATAGAGTGGGAATTGAGAGAATGGGGGATATGTTCATAGAGGGGAGCTTTCCGAGTTGCAGGAAAAGTTTGGGTTGGCGAGGGGAAACAAATTCCGGTATCTGCAGGTGCGGGACTTCCTTCGTAAGCGTGTCAACATTCCCGCTCCTACCGCTAAGGGGGATTCAGGACAGGGTAGTTTCCAGAGGGTGGGTAGAAGAGAGCTTATGGGGTCGGAGGAGACGCAGACCAAGGAGCTGAAGCGCAAGCGGGAGGAGAAGCTGGGAGGTGAGATAGAGGACGGTTTATGGGCAGACGTGTTGAGTAAAGTCAACCCGTCCGCAACGTGCCAGGTTCAGCCTGATACAATTTAAGGTTGTTCACCGGGCTCACATGCCAGTGGCCCAGATGAGAAGATTCTTTGGGGTGGAGGACCAGGTGCGCAAAATGTGCGCGAGGACCGGCGAACCATGTCCACGTTTTGGACATGTCCAAAGCTATGGGGATTTTGGCAGCGGTTTGCGGACGTCACGGCCACAGTGTTGAAAACAAGAGTGGCGCTGAGTCCAGAGGTGGCGATTTTCGGGGTGTCAGAAGACCCGGGAATGCAGGAGGAGAAAGAGGCAGACGCTCTGGCCTTTGCTCCACTGGTAGCCCGCAGACGGATACTATTAGCATGGAGGGACTCAAAGCTGCTGAAATCGGAGACCTGGCTATCAGACATGGCTAGCTTTCTCAAGAGAAAATAAAATTCGCCTTGAGAGGATCACTGTTAGGGTTCACCCCAGAGGTGGCAACCTTTCGTCTACTTCTTTGCGGTAAATTAATCGTCAGCAGACCCGGGGGGGGGGGGCGCAAGCGAATTAGCTTAGATTAGAGTAGGGGGTTAATAAGGTTGGGACCTATACGAGAGGTAAATGGCTTCTGCACTATGTTTATAGTTTCTTGAATATTGTTTACTTTATTGTTTTTACGATACCAAAAATACCTCAATAAAATGTTTATTAAAAAAAAGAAATCCAAATTAAACAGATGCTAGACAAGATCTATTGGTCCAGATGAGGAAACCATGATCTAGCAGGAGTAACACATGAAAACAAAAGAAACTGTAGCGGAGGACTGACAACAGGAAGCAGTGGATGGGTCATGGGAAAAAATAAACAGATAACTGGGGGAATTATCTGGGATATGGCACTTCAGTAGGATAAAATTAGCAAAAAGGAAAAAGGAAAACCTTATTTTTAAAACCCAGAAGGTGGTGACGGTCTGGAATGCACTGCCTGGGGGTGGGAGCATGGTCAAGGCAGGATGCCTCATTCTTTAAAATGTACCTGGATGAGCATGTCATAACATTCAAGACTATGGGCCAAGTGCTGGCAAATGGGTTTAGATAGACAGGTCAGTTACCTTTCATGAGTCATGGCAGGTTCGATGGACTGAAGGGCCTCTTCTGCAATGTATTACAATGTGATACTACTCTTTGCTCAAAAGGGGCCACATAACCTTTGTAGTCATGGAAACTGTTCATCTGGAAGCTGCTTTATGGCATAATGGAACAAATGAATCCTGTTTACTGGGTCGGTGAAATATAACCTCGGCAGCCAGAGGGTAATAAACTGACATCATCGAACCTTCAAGAAGCTGGAGGAAATCGTACTAAAGAAGCAGGGTTTGGAAGCTTCAGGAGGGAACAAACATCGGAGAAGCATACCCAGGAGTCAAGGGCTCAGTGACCAGTAAAGCATCCTTTCAGAAAACTTGGCCAGCTCATCTGATTGAGGTGATATTTGAATTTGACTCATGAGTTGAGTAACAATTTTCCTTTACTTTTTTTTGGTAAAATATTTTTATTCTCCATTTTTCTGAGCATCTGGAAAGACACTGCTTGATTAGGGATAGTCAGCACGGATTTGTGAGGAGTAGATCTTGCCTTACAAGCCTTATTGAATTCTTTGAGGAGGTGACCAAGCATGTGGATGAAGGTAAAGCAGTGGATGTAGTGTCCATGGATTTTAGTAAGGCATTTAATAAGGTTCCCCATGGTAGGCTTATGCAGAAAGTAAGGAGGCATGGGATAGTGGGAAATTTGGCCAGTTGGATAACAAACTGGCTAACCGATAGAAGACAGAGAGTGGTGGTGGATGGCAAATATTTAGCCTGGAGCCCAGTTACCAGTGGCGTACCGCAGGGATCAGTTCTGGGTCCTCTGCTGCTTGTGATTTTTATTAATGACTTGGCTGAGGGAGTTGAAGGGTGGGTCAGTAAATTTGCAGACGATGCGAAGATTGGTGGAGTTGTGGATAGTGAGGAGGGCTGTTGTCAGCTGCAAAGAGACTTAGATAGGATGCAGAGCTGGGCTGAGAAGTGGCAGATGGAGTTTAACCCTGAAAAGTGTGAGGTTGTCCATTTTGGAATACAAATATGAATGCGGAATACAGGGTTAACAGTAGGGTTCTTGTCAATGTGGAGGAGCAGAGAGATCTTGGGGTCTATGTTCATAGATCTTTAAAAGTTGCCACTCAAGTGGATAGAGCTGTGAAGAAGGCCTATGGTGTGCTAGCGTTCATTAGCAGAGGGATTGAATTTAAGAGCCGTGAGGTGATGATGCAGCTGTACAAAACCTTGGTAAGGCCACATTTGGAGTAGTGTGTGCAGTTCTGGTCGTCTCATGTTAGGAAGGATGTGGAAGCTTTGGAAAAGGTGCAAAGGAGATTTACCAGGATGTTGCCTGGAATGGAGAGCAGGTCTTACGAGGAAAGCTTGAGGGTTCTGGGCCTTTTCTCATTAGAACGGAGAAGGATGAGGGGCGACTTGATAGAGGTTTATAAGATGATCAGGGGAATAGATAGAGTAGACAGTCAGAGACTTTTTCCCCAGGTGGAATAAACCATTACAAGGGGACATAAATTTGAGGTGAATGGTGGAAGATATAGGGGGGATGTCAGAGGTAGGTTCTTTACCCAGAGAGTACAGGGGGCATGGAATGCACTGCCTGTGGAAGTAGTTGAGTCGGAAACATTAGGGACCTTCAAGTGGCTATTGGATAGGTACATGGATTACGGTAGAATGATGGAATGTAGATTAATTTGTTCTTAAGGGCAGCACGGTAGCATTGTGGATAGCACAATTGCTTCACAGTTCCAGGGTCAATTCCAGCTTGGGTCACTGTCTGTGCAGAGTCTGCACATCCTTCCCGTGTGTGCGTGGGTTTCCTCCGGGTGCTCCGGTTTCCTCCCACAGTCCAAAAGATGTGCAGGTTAGGTGGATTGGCCATGATACATTGCCCTTAGTGTCCAAAGTTGCCCTTAGTGTTGGGTGGGGTTATGGGGATAGGGTGGAGGTGTTGACCTTGGGTAGGGTGCTCTTTCCAAGAGCTGGTGCAGACTCGATGGGCCGAATGGCCGCCTTCTGCACTGTAAATTCTATGATAATCTATGATTAATCTAGGACAAAGGTTCGGCACAACACCGTGGGCCGACGGGCCTGTTCTGTGCTGTATTTTTCTATGTTCTATTTTCACATTTTCTTCAAAATTTACACCCCACCAACAAGCAGTAAACGGTAACAAATACAAAATCAGTTCCCTTATCAACAACAACGATCCCATCCTCCCACCACCCCAAACAACGACCCCCCTGACAATATAAGCATCAAGCAATACACACTCTCCCACGGTGGGACAAAACACCCCCAAACATTCAATGCCATCCAATTCCCGAAAGAGTACCATAAATTACACCCACCCATTGCAAGCCCTTCCCCCCCACCCTCCACCCCCCACTTCCTCTTACAAAACTCCTCCCCCCAACCTCTGTTCCTTCCCCCCAAATTTCCACGCACATACACCAGCCGCAGTGAAAAAATAGTTACATGAGGCTACTTCGGTACGTGACCACTTCTCAATTCAGCCACAATCCTTATGCCTTCGCAAACTCCTCCGCTGCTTCCGCCATCCCAAAATAAAAGTGCTTGGATTTGTAGGTCACCCTCAACTTAGCTGGGTATACTATGCCAACCTGCACCTTACTGATGAACAGTGCCTTCTTCACCCGGCTGAAGGCAGCCCGCCTCCTTGCCAGCTCCACCGTAAAGTCCTGATATATGCGAATACCAGCTCCAGCCCACTGCACCACCCGCTTCTGCTTTGCCCAGCACAGGACCTTCTCCTTCACACTGTACCTACAAAAGCACAAAGTTACTACTTTTGGCGTCTCATTCTCCTTTGGTACAGTCCTCCACGACTAATGAGCCAGATCCAGTTCATATCGGGAGGGATCCTCCCCCCTCCCCCAATAGCTTCGCCAACATCGTGGCAAAATACTCAGTTGGCCTCGGGCCTTCCCCTCCTTCGGGAAGACCCACAATCCTCAGATTCTGTCGCCTGGATCTGTTTTCTAAATCGCCAATTTTGGCTTGCAGATCCTTGTTGATCTCTATCGCCTTCCGCATCTCCTTCCCCATCGAGGTAATTTGATCACTGTGCTGCAATAATGTCTCTTCCATTTCCTTCAGCGCCTCACCTTGCTCCCGTACCTGCACCACTGCACTCAATACCACTGCCCTCACCGGGGCAATTGCCTCCTCCACCAGTATTTTCAATACCACCCCCATCTCCTTCCTCATTGCCTCCATGTGCTTTGTGAACTGTCTTTCGAGTTCCGCGGCCATCACCGTAGTCATTTCTTCAGCCGTGGGCAATGCCGCCTCCCCTGGTGCCCCACCCTCCATTTTTTTTGCCGTCCCCGCGGTGACCTTTCCACTCCCCAACAGACTTTCAGCTGCTTTTTTCACGGCCGTTTTTTTAAACTTGTTTTCGACATTTTCCTTCACTGTGCCTTCTCCCTGCTTTTGCCACCTCTGTTGCCCTTGGGCCCGCGTTAAACCCCAAAAATGCCGTTCCCGAACAGGAGCCCTCCAATGTGCAGCTGCCTCCCGTCCACCGTCACTGGAAGTGATCCAGTTTTCATTTATGAGTTCAAGTCTGTGTGACAATAATTAACTGCATAAATCTGGGTGACATATTTGATCTGAATGAAGTAAACTTGATTCAAGATTACTTGTAGAAGTAGTTTGTGTGACGTGTCAATTGTGGCAATGCTTCCAGGAGGGCCAACAGTTCTCTTGCTCAATTTAAAGTCAGACCTGGGAAAAGCAGAGCTGATGAGGCTGGCTAGAGAAAAGCCACATATCTGAAGCAATCCTAAGCTTTGGTACCTTAATTTTCAGTCTTTGAAACAGTAATATGCATAAGGAAGCAAGTAGAAGCAGGGATAGGCACGGTAGCACAGTGGTTAGCACTGTTGCTTTGCAGCTCCAGGCTACCCAGGTTCGATTCCAAGCTTGGGACGAAGCTCTGTGCGAAGTCTACACACTCTCCGTGTCTGTGTGGGTTTCCTCCAGATGCTCTGGTTTCCTCCCACAATTCCCGAAAGACAGACTGTTAGGTAATTTGGACATTCTGAATTCTCCCTCAGTGTACCCGAACAGACGCCAGAATGTAGTGACTAAGGGATTTTCACAGTAACTTCATTGCAGTGTTAATGTGAGCATACTAGTGAAAATAAACATTATAATTGAGGCAATTTAGCCCCTCAGGCCTGCTCCGCCATTCAATATGATCAGGGCTGATCTTAACTCTGCCTCCACAACCCTTCAACCCGCTAATTAAAAAGTTGTCTATCTGCTCAAGTTTACTCAATGTCCCAGCATCCACCAGACAACAGGATAATGAACTCCACAGATTCTTGACCATTTCAGACAAGTAATTTCTCAGCTGTTTTAAATCTTCTACCCCTTTTCCTAAAACGATGATCTCTCGTTATAGATTTCCCCCAAGAGGAAGGATCTGTTCTACATCTGTTGAGGACTGAGTACCTGAGAGTTTGTGAAAGATTGGATGCATCTGGCAGTTCAATATAAGAGAATACTGAAAGGAGTTGGAAACGCGGAGATGGTTCCTTGCCAAAAAAGCCGAGGGAAAGCGTTGCTTGAAAGATGATTTTAAAGCGGGTCTTTTTGATAGTGGAGTTTGCAAAACCCTTGTCTGACAATAATCTGGGGGGGGGGGGGGGGGAGAGAGATGAGAGAGAGGGAGTGGGAGTGAGTGTGTTGGGTTTCAGTATTTACTGGGAATATTATAGAATAAAATGCACTGTGCAACTTTTTTTGTTTTAAAATCTGTGTACATTTATGAAGACAAGAGGGGAACGAAGAGTGTTGCATTATAGTCAAACCCTTCAATATTTAATGAGTGTTTGTTCTTATTGTTAAAACCTAAATGGCAGCCCTGTGGCCTGTTCCTCAATGTTTTCTAAAAAAAATAAGTTAGTCTTTTGAACCAGGGTTCCATTCTGAGACCTTGCCGTCCATTAGTAACATCAACTGGGATTGCAACACCAATGATGCCTACATCCCATGAAGGAAAAAACTGATAGTTCCCATCAGCTGGCAAACATGGGAGCACTGCACGTGTCCATTTGACATGTCAGTTATACTGAGGGTTTAAAAGAAATCATTGCAGACAATCATATTCAACATCTGTCTGCATTTTTATGTCTATAATTATCACATCAACAATTGCCTGATTTAGTCAATTTGCAAAACAAAGTGGCCATGACAGTTCCCTACCCGAATGTTCATGATGCAAATTTTGCATCAAGTATTATAAAAAATGAAACTGCACACCAGTACTTTGCATTCACATGGACCAAATCATCAGACATCCATGCACAGCCAATCTTACTCCTTGACAGGTTTCCCCTCAAACATCACAAAACTCCAGAATTCAACCAAACTTCAACATGAGATTTGACTGCAAAGTTACCCTCGACACCCACAAAGAGTCATTTAATTGCCTTTAATTAATGTTGCAGGCAGATTCAAAACTTGAAGCACATATTTTTCTTTTTTTTTTTAAATTTAGAGTATCCAATTCTTTTTTTTTCCCCAATTAAGGGGCAATTTAGCGTGGCCAATTCACCTATTCTGCACATCTTTGGTTTGTGGGGGTGAAACCCGCGCAGACCCAGGGAAACCATGCAAACTCCACGCAGACACTGACCCGGGGTGGGGATCGAACCTGGGACCGCTGCGTTGTGAGGCAACAGTGCTAACCACTGCACTGCCGTGCTGCCCTCTGAAGCACATTTTTAAATGGAGTTGGACGAACATGGATTCATCAGACAGTATGCGTGGTTCTCACTGGCAGGTCAGCCAACTATTTACTAGTTTTACAAAATGAGTAATTTTACAAATGGCGGTTACCTGAAGTAACTTGTGGTGCTGTTAGGAGCAATTATTACCACTGATGTTCAAAATTCAAATTAGCTTAGATTCTCAGTTGACAACACCACACATAATACTTGTTTAAATAAACACTGCGAGAAATATATCAGTTTCATTTGTTTTTTTTAAAAAAGTACCTTACCAGGAGGCATGAGCTTCATAAGGATGCGAGCGCCATCTCTCAACTGAGGCATGTTAAGGCTGCTGCCCAGGTCTGCAACTTGCCAAAGAAAGGAAATGTATCGAGGATGTAAGGACATTATCTAAGGAAGAAGGTTAGGAATAAAAAATTTCATCTGAATTATAACACAATTACAGGTGTATAGAGAAATCTGTACATACAAGACTAAAACCAGTCACAACTGGATTAACTCAATTGAAGAGGACAAAATTTGATATGATTTCTCCTCAATTCAGCATATTTTAGTTAATGGTCCATTTTTGCTTCATCGATCTTGAACCTTTGATCGAATTCAGCAAAAAATAATTTTCACTGATCAAAATGTCAAACTGTTTATTTTCACTGTCAGCTTGTTTAGCGTTTTAATATATATTTAGTTCACCCAATTATTAGTTTTTCCAATTAAGATGCAATTTTAGCATGTGTGGAAATTTGCATAATTGAAAGTTTAGAAGTGTTTATGCTCTTTTTCCTTGGACAATAATGGGTTAATCCTGCAAAAATAATACAATTTGTTTTAATAACCCCCAGTGGAATCACTCCTGGAACGAAGTATCCTTCCCTCAGTTTCCAAATTGAAAAATCGTTGGGGCCTCATCCAGTTTCCAAATATAAATTTGGAGTCTGGTCCAGGTAACGTAACAATTGCACCTAACACCTGGCAAGGCATCATTGAAAAATTAAGAAAAGCTAGAAAAAAAGTGTGCTGAAAAAGCTCAGCAGCTCTGGCATCATCTGTGGAGAGAGAAAGAGTTACCGTTTCAAATCCAAAATGATTTCTTTGTATCTTGAAAACCAGAATCCTTTGACGTGCCAAAGAAACTACTGTCTTAGTAAATACTTTTGGTGGAAAGGCGATATGCCGGCTACGTGTAATGGTTGGAAGGATTTGCTACCATTACATTGGATTTCAAGTACTGTAATTTTATTGGGCTTTGAAGAAGCACTGTGACTTTGTGGGCTCCTCTCTCAAAATTTGTCATTCTTGTAATTCAATAAATGGGGCTTTAATCTGTACATTAGCAGTACAAGGGAAGCAAATCAACAGAGGCATTAGTGGAGTACAGAAAGTGCAGGATGGAGCTTAAGAAAGCAATCAGGAGAGCAACGGGGGGATGTGAGAAAGCTCTGGCAGGTAAAAGTAGGGAAAATCCCAGATATTCAATGGGAAGAGGATAACCAAGAAAAGAGTAAGGCCCATGAGGACCAAGGGGAAAATCTGTGGGTGGAGCCAAAGGACATTGATAGGATGTTGAACGAATACGTCACATCTGTCTTCTCCCAAGAGAATGAGGAGGTAGATGTGGAACTCAGGGAGAGAATGTGAGGTTCTTGAGCAAATTGTCATAGTGAGAGTGACAAGGTATTGGACGGTGGCAGCTTAAAAATGGACAGATCTCCAAGTACGGATGAATTGTGTCCCAGGATGCTGTGGGAGGCGAGGGAGGAGATTCCAGGGGCTCTGACCCAAATTCTTAATTCCTCTGGCTACGGGGGAGATTCCAGAGGACTGGAGAACAGCTAATGTGGTCCCACGATTAAAGAAAGATTGTAGAGATTCCAGGGACTCAAGTTTGGGGAGGGCTCCAAAAAATATAATTTTACTAGTTTGGTCGGGGAGGTCAAAGGCCGATCTGTCAAGGTGGGACAACCTGCCTCTTGTCGTTGGTGGGTTGGGTGCAGGCAGTTAAAATTAATGTTTTGCCTAGATTCTTATGCCTGCTAGACTTTTTATCAAAGTCCTTCTTCAAGTGAGTGGACGAGCTGATCTCTTTGTTCATCTGGGAGTGGGCAGTGCCCAGGGTTAGGAGGTTGGTCTTGCAGAGGACAACAGGCAGGGGAGGTTCAACCTCCCAAACTTGCTGTACTATTATTTGGTGGCGAATGCGGAGAAGGTGCAGGACTGGAGCAATGAGAAGGCCCAGTGGGTTAAGATGGAAGTTGGCTCGTGTAGGTGGTCAGGGTTGTGGGCGCTGGCAACGGCGCCGCTTCCGATGGCTCCAGGAAAGTACTTGTCGAGTCCGGCAAGATTGAAGATTTGCAGGCAGTTCAGGCAACATTTTATGCTGGTGGCCGGGTCAGGGGAGTTGCCGATTAGGGGGAATTGTCGGTTTGAGCCCAGGGGGGTCGATGCGAGTTTTCAGAGATGGGAGGAGGGGGAAATCAAGGAAATGAAGGATTTGTTCTTGAGGATAGGGTATCTGTAGATGTGATTAAGGCAAAGTAGGGGGAAGAGCTGGGGAGGGGGACACGATGGAAGATGGATTGTGGTGTGAGGTGCTGCGGAAGGTGAATGTCTCAACCTAGAGTGCGAGGCTGGCTTGATACAGCTGAAAGTCGGACATAGGGAACACCTCACCAATATGAGCCAGCTGTTCGAGGAATGGAGGATGTCTGAGAGAGATGTGGGAGGGGCCCTGTGAATCATCTCCATATGTTTTGGTCCTGCCCGACGCTGGAACTGTTTTGGAAGATGGAATTTAGCACAATCTCAGGGAGCCCAGTCCCCTAAAAGCCATATTCAGGGTGCCAGACCAGCCAGAGATGCAGGAGGATGCGGATGTTTTATCCTTCGTCTCTCTGATCACTCATAGGCGGGTCCTGTTGTGATGGAGGTCAGCCTCTCCACCCTGTTGCTTGGCGTGGTGGGGGAGGGGGACTTGCTGGAGTTTTTGACCCTAGAGAAGGTGAAGTTTGAGCTAATGGAAGGGCGGGGGGGGGGGGGGGGGGGGGGCGAACGAGAGGTTTTACAATTGGTGGCGTTTGTTCATTATGCACTTAGGGAGTTGGCTACCGTTGACTGTTGAGGGGGTGGGGGGATCTTAGGTTTGGTTGAGATTGTTTCTTTTTATATATTGTTGGAGTTAGAACATAGAACATAGAACAGTACAGTTCTGCCGATGTTGTGCCGAGCAATGATCACGTTCTCGTTTTTCTTCTGTATGGTGAAAGGATGAAAATTTGTTGAATATAAATATTTAAACAAAGAGATAAGCCAGGGAACTACAGACTATCGAATCTCACGTCAGCTATTGGAGAAAATTCTGAAGCAGAGAATTGGAGAGGCAAGGTTTAATCTGCAATAGTACAAGCATGGCTTTTTCAGAGGGAGGTCATGCCTAACAAATAGAACATAGAACAGTACAGCACAGAACAGGCCCTTCGGCCCTCGATGTTGTGCCGAGCAATGATCACCCTACTTAAACCCACGTAACCCGTATACCCGTAACCCAACAATCCCCCCATTAACCTTACACTACGGGCAATTTAGCATGGCCAATCCACCTAACCTGCACATCTTTGGACTCAATTTGAAATCAAATTGAATTTTGAGCGTGTGACCAGCTATGTAGATGCGGGTCGTGCAATTAATGCAGTTTACATGGATTTCAGCAAAGCCTTTGACAAGGTCCCACATGGGAGGCTTATAAGGACAGCAATTGCACATGGGATACAGGGTAACTTGATACGTTGGATTCAAAAGTGGTTTAGCTGTAGGAGATAGAGGGTGATGACAGAGGGATTGAATTGGATCTGTTTTGTCACGTGTGCCGAGGTAGTAAGAAGTATTGTTCTGCGTACAGTCCAGACTGATCACTGCATACAAGAAAAAACAACATAGGACATACATAAATCCACAATGTAAATACATAGGCATAGGCAACAGTGAGCATACGGGGTGTAGTACTACTCAGTAGAGAAGCTGTGTGAAGAGATCAGATCAGTCTGTAAGAGTCATGCAGGAGTCTAAGTAACAGCAGGAAAGAAGCTATTTTTGAACCCGTTAGCCTATGTTCTTAAACTTTTGTATCTCTTGCCCGACGGAAGAAGTTGGAAGAGTGAATAACTCGGGTGGGAGGGTTCGTTGATTGGGAGGGTTGTGTTCATGAGTCTGTAGTTTCTTAAGGTCTTGGGCAGAGCAGTTGCCGTACCAGGTTGTGATGCCGCTAGAAAGGATGCTTTCTATGGCGCATCTGGAAAATTGCTAAAAGCCAATGCGGACATGTCAAATTTCCTTAGCTTCCTGACGAATGAGAGGCGCTGTTGTGCGTTCTTGGTCGTAGCGTTGATGTGGGTGGACCAGGACAGATTGCCGATGAAGTGCACACCTAGGAATTTGAAGCTGTCAACCGTCTCCACCTCAGCACCATTGATGCAGACAGTGGTGTGTACGATACTTTGCTTCCTGAAGTCCTCAATACCTCAGCTCTTCAGTTTTGCTGACATTGAAGGAGAGATTGTTGTCATTACACCACTCCATTAGGATCTCTAGCTTCCTCTTGTACTCTCATCATTGTTCGAGGCCCAACTGAGCATGGTCAGGTCATCAGCAAACTTGTAGATGGAGTTGGAGCCAAATTGTGCCACACAGTCGTGTGTGGAGAGGGAATATAGTAGGGGGCTAAAGTACACAGCCTTGCGAGGCCCCGGTATTGAGGACGATTGTGGAGGAGATGGGTGTTGTTTATCCTTACTGATTGTGGTCTATGTGTCACGAAGTCGAGGACCCAGTTTCAGAGGAAGGAGCCACATCCTAGGCTTTGGAGCTTTGATATGAGCTTGGCTGGGATTATGGTGTTGAAGGCGGAGCTGTAGTCAATGAATAGGAGACTGACGTAGGCGTCCCTGTTACCGAGATGCCCCAGGGATGAGTGTCGGGCCAGGGAGATGCTGTGGACCGATTGTGGCGGTATTTGAATTGCAGTGGATCAAGGCATTCTGCGAGTATAGAATTGATGTGTCTCATGACCAATCTCTCAAAGTACTTCATAACAATCGATGTCAAGGCCACCGGACGGTAGTCATTGGGGCACGTTACCTGGTTCTTCTTTGGCACCAGTATGATGGTGGTCTTCCTGAAGCAGGTGGGAACCTCGTAACGGAGTAGGGAGAGGTTGAAGATGTCCACGAACACATCCGCCGGTTGGTTCACGCAGGATCCGAACGGCCGACAAGGTGCCCCATCAGGACCCATTGCTTTCCAAGGGTTCACTTTCAAGAAAGCTGATCTGACTTCGGAAGCTGTGACGGTAGGCATGGGTGTGTCCGAGGCTGCTGGGGCAGTTGTCAACGGTTTGTTGTTTTCCTGCTCGAGCAGAGCATAGACTGCATGGAGTTAATCATGAGGGGTGCACTGCTGCCGGTAATTCTACACGGCTTTACTTTGTAGCCCGTTATGTTGTTTAAGCCTTGCCACAACCGCAAGAGTCTGTGACGTTAGCCTGTGATTCTAGCTTAGTCTGATATTGTCTGTTGGCATCCCTAATGAGTATGCAGAGGACACTGTTTTAATGTTCAGTGGCATACCACAGGATCTGTGCTGGGTCCCCTATTGTTTGTCATTTATGTAAATGATGTAGATGACCAAATGGGGTAGGATCAGTAAGTTTGCGGATGACACAAAGATTGGCCAGGTGATTAACACTGAGCTAGAGTGTTTTGGCCACTCTAAATTGCCCCTTAATTGGGGGGAAAAAAACTTCAGGATTACTATATATTCTCACAACAGTAATGAGCTGCTTCATATTTTCAATGGAAAGGAAATGTAAAGCACAAACATTGCTTAGCACAACTGGCTGCAAACCAAAAGATTTCTCTCATCAAAGCCATCATAGCTTAAAGAAACTGAAATCTGCCTCAATATATAAGTGCTATGTAACAAGATGCTATTTACTTATTGAAATGTAAAATATTGCAAATACTTGAAATCAGAAGTACAAATAGACGTGTGAAAATCTACCAGATAACTATTTTTCAAAATACTCAGCAGACAAGATAAAGATGAGGTAACAATGTCTCTGCTTCCAAAATCAAATTGTTCACAAAATATTTAGAATAATCTTGGAAAGGAGGCCACCATTCACTCCAACAAGTCCATACCAGCTCTCTGCAGAGCAATCCAGTTAGCCTCACACAATGCCCTTAGTCCTGCATGTTTAATTTTCTCAATTGCTCACCTAATTTTCTCCTGAAATAATTTATCTCTGCTTCAACCACTCTCGTAGGCACAACTCTGAGAGAGCACTCCTCTACGCAAAGCAGACCTCCAACCCAACTCTCCAACATAACTTTTTAGCTAAATTCCTCTCTTTGAAACCACTTTGCACCCTCTCATCCTTCCTAAAGTGTTGTGACCAGAACTGAATGAAATGCTCTAGCCTAGCCAGAGCTTTATAAATATTCTTTTATACATAATTCCTCTATTTATGAAACCCAAGATATCACATGTTTTATCAATATCTCTCAATATGACCTGCAACCTTTGAAGATCTATGCACATGAACCCCCAGGTCTGTCCCTATAAACATAATAATAATAATCTTTATTATTGTCACAAGTAGGCTTAGATTAACACTGCAAAGAAGTTTCCAAAACTTTTGGGAATGCGCTATTAAATCAATATTACCTTTCCCATTCATTCTAAAATCCAGTACCTCTTACTTCTCTGTATTAAATGCCACCTGCAGCTTCTCTGCCCATACAACAAACCATGTACTGCAATAGACTGCTATCAGCCTTATTGCCTGCCACATCTTCCACAAACATTAGCAAATTTTAAAATTTTACTGTATTCCAATGTACAAGTCATTTATCCATCATTGATAAACTGACCAACCTTTCGTCGCCTGGACTATCTTTACATGATTTATTGTACAAAAGTGTCACATTTGTCCTCTCCAATCCTCTGGCAAAAGGACGCCCTTATTGAGGGGAGATTGAAGGATATGGCATGCCTTTCCAACATCTCCACTCATGCCCTTTAGCAAACTGAGATGCAAGCCATGTGGACCAGGTGACTTATTTGCCTAAAGCAGAGCCAATCTTTCTAGTGCACTGATCCTGCCAATTTCACCCCATCCATTGCCTCTCCCATCTCCGCTTCTATCTACATTTTCTCAGCTTCCTTTTCTAAAAACATGTTACTAAGTACTCATTAAGTATACTAACCTGCCTGCGCTTTTTTGCAACTATTATGTCCCATCTTTCTCTTTTAAATTTTTTTTTAAAACAAACATTTTATTAAGGCATTTATGGTTTTAGAACAACAAAAGATACAAATAAGAATGTAAACATAATTCAGTAAGTAAAGCCCCTGCAACCAACAACACACACAATTCTCAAGTCTCTCCATCTTCTCCCGCCGAAACTAAACTAACTCCCCCTCTCCCTTTATCGTATTTGCTAACAGTTTAATTTTTCCCGAAGAAGCCGGATGAACCCTAATATTGATCCTCTCAGGGCGAACTTAATTTTCTCAAGCCTGAGAAACCCAGCCATGTCGTGAACCCATATCCCCGATTTTAGGGGCCCGGGTCCCTCCAGGATAAGATGATCCGTCTCCGAGCTACCATGGAGGCAAAGGCCAAAACGTCAGCCTCTCCCACCCCCTGGACTCCCAGAGGGCCCACCTCTATCATGCCAGTAGAATCCCACCCTTAGTTTGATTTTGTATCATTTGGCTGAGTTATGAAGCGCATTTGGCTGAGTTATGAAGCATTTGTTTTGCTGTACAAATGAGAAGAACTTGTATTTATAGCCCTTTCTGATGTTATACAAAATTTTAAATTATTTACAATATATGATTTCCAGAACCATTTACATGATATATAGATCAAGAGAACATTACAATATTCTTACCACTCCAGGTAAACAGCTTTCTACCTCAGGATTTGGACCATCGCTGTAGTGGTTACCATGGTTTCCTGGGGAGCCCGTTGAAGAATCCGAAGAGCTATCAGGACTTGAAGGCATATTTGAACTGATTTGCGTTAGCTTGGCTGTAATAAGCTGAAAAATAATCCTCATTAATATTGAAGTGACAGAATTTTTAACCTGTACTAGATCTTCATTCAGACATGGGCAAGAGCTCAACTGTGTTACCTCGGACAAGATGAATGCTATAATATCCAACTCTTGCATCAACTATTTTTCTGCCACTTACATTTTTGAATTATTTGTATTTCTGATGTGCCTCTTGTAATTCCACTTATGCTGCACCGAGACGTTTGAGTGCCTAATGGACCACTTTTGGCAAGCAGAACCAGCAATGCAGAATGAAGTGACACATCATAACTCCAACACATTCCCACTGTTTTTTCCCCCAATTTTTAACAAGTTCTCATCCACAAGTGTTTTGCTACAATCCCACGGCTTGATTAAAAACTTGTGTAGAGCTTTGTAAATTAACTTTTGTAAATCTAGCTACACGACATCACTTCCCATTTCAGCAGGCAGGCTCTTAAAATCTGTCAACTTGAATTTCACCCGTTGAAGCTATTGTAGTTATGCTAAAGTCGCCATAGTCCTAGATGACTGACTTCCAGTGGCAATCATGGTGAATGGCTGTAAACAAGGCAGATCTTGCTCAAAGGCATATGAAAGAGCTCTTTCTACCCGATATTGGGTTTAATTTCGACAAAAAAAGTGTAATTGAAGATCGGGGGACTAGTTTCCCCCAGGAGTGTTAGTATGTCCGCTGGTTACCAAACCAGCAGAAGACGGTGAGAGACCTGGCCAAAGAGTTGGAGGAAACCTGTGGCGCAGTGGAAGGATGGCGGAGGGGGAAGGACTAATGCAAGGTGGAAAGCCCCAGGTGGAGCAGTCGATGGCTTTTATTGAGGAGGAGTTCCGGCAGCAGAGGAAGGAGATACAGGAAGATCGCTTCAAGGCCATCGAAGGAGCTGTGGTACTCCTGAAGAGCTCGATGGAGCGGGTGAAGAAGTGTTTGGAGGTGCAGAGGTCACAGATCCAGGAAATTGAAGAAGTGATCTCGGACCACAGCGATCGAGTGGTGGCACTGGAGGCGGAGGTGCGGTTCATGGGAGACTGTTGCAAATCGTTGAGAGCAAAGGTGGAGGAGAAGGCGAACACCTCGAGAAGGCAGCACCTGCATATAGTGGGCCTGCCTGAAGGAGTGGAAGGTGCGAGTGCCATGATGTACGTGTCGAAGATGCTGGCGGGCTGATGTCGGTGGTGCTAGGTAAGGCCGCTGAAGTGGACAGAGCGCACAGGTCTCGGAGGCAGAAGCCTAGATCAGGGCAGCCGTTGCGGACAGTGATCGTGAGACTCCACAAATTTATGGAGAAAGAGAAGATGTTGTGTTGGGCCAGGGAGAAGCACACCTGCAAATGGGAGAAGAACAGGGTCCGAAGATATCAGGACTTCGGAGCAGAGTTGGCGAAACAGCAGGCAGGGTTCAACACGACTAAAGCGGTTCTGTACCAGGGGAGGATCAGCTTTGGGGTGCTCTACCAGCGAAGTTGTGGATGACATTTGAAGGCTGGGAATACTACTTCAAGACTCCAGACTCCGAGGACTTCAGCAAGGAGCATAAACTGAGCGAGAAATTAGTGGCACAACACTGGGGAACCGGGGTGCTGGCATTTTGTAATGGTTGGGAATACGGTTTACGTGGAGGTAGGGAGCGATGGCTTTTTGTTCCCTCTGGTCCTTTATTGTTTGTTGGAGGGGGTCCTTTTTTGTTTGTTGTTTACTGTTAACTGAGTAAGTGGTGGTAGGGGTGAAAAGTTTATGTGGGGATGGGGGATGGTGGGGGCAGAGTACGCGGGGGTAGTTATTTTGGACCACTGGCTGGAGATTCCACTGAGACCAGGACGAGAGTAGAGGCCGGGGTGGAGGTTTAGTTTGGGTTTGTTGGTGGATAGAGGCTTTTGTGACAAGGTGCAGACAGCGATTAAGGATTATCTCGGGGAGAAGGCGAGTCGTATGCTAGCACGCACCAGGTGCGGATGCAGGCTGCATCCAGGGAAATATGGGCTGGAGATGTGGGGCTTGATTCTCCAATAATGGGGCTATGTCCCCACGCCCGCGATAAATCACCCATGAATCACTGTAGACTTACTTGAACTAAGTGCAGGGTGATTCTCCGATTTGTTGGGGGCTAGCAGGGCCCTGGTTTAGTCCTCGCAGCTCCAGCTGCCGATACGGGGCCCTGCAGTTTCGGTCGGGGGCCCGCACATTCGCACAGCAGCGGCCTGTGTCGGCCGCCCCGGGCGAGATGGCCGACCCACACCGTGGACCGGCACCAAGAAGATAGGCCAGCCCAGCCCAGCCCCCCTCTTCCTCCCCCCCCCCATCCCAAAAGATCACGCCCGTGCATCGGTGGCCCCTGATCGATAATCTGGCCGTCCTGGTGGCCGTCCTGGAGGCAATCATGAGAAAACCACACCGGCGGGAACTCGGCCAGCTGCAATTGGAGAATCGCCGTGGGTGCCTCTTTCAATGGCTTCCAATCGGCGCCGCGTCTACCGCATGCGCCCGACCAGCAGCGCTTTTCCAGGAACCAGAGAATTGCGGAAGTGGCGTCGGACCCGATGCCCATTCGCCAGCCACGCACCGAGCACGATTTTGGTGCAAAGGTTCAGAGAATCCCCCCACGTGGTTTCAGAGCCTGGGAAGATAAATGAGGCGTTTAGCGAGTATTACCAGAGATTCTACAAGGTTGACCCGGGGGGAGAGAACGGTGATTTGGTGGTTTTTCGATGAGCTGGAGTTTCCCAGTTGGAGGAAGTAAAGAGGCAGTCGCTGGAGGAGCCCATAGGGCTGAGGGAGGTGCTGGATAGTGTCAGGGGTATAAAGTTGGGCAAGGCCCCAGGACCGGAAGGATACCCGGTAGAATTTTATAAGGAGTTTGCGACAGACCTGGCACCATATCTTTTGGGGACGTTTAATGAGGCGTTGGAGAAGAGGGAGCTGCTGGAGACTATTACGCATGCAGTGATTACGTTAATCCTGAAAAAGGGAATGGACCCGGTGGAATGCGGGTCATATCGGCCCACATCACTGTTGAATACTGATGTGAAAGTGTTGTTTTCAGGAAGAATGGAGGATTGTGTCCTGTGGGTGGTTTTGGGAGGATCAAACAGGCTTTGTGAAAGGTAGGCAGCTCTCGAGCAATGCAAGGAGGTTGTTGAATGCAGTCATGAATCTGTCGGGAGCCCTGGTACCAGAGGTAGTGCTGTCTATGGATTCAGAGAATGCATTGGAGTGGTAGTACTCGTTGGAGGTTTGGGAAGGTTTGGGTTTGAGTTTGAGCTGAGGTTTGTGGCTGTTGCCGTTATTGTTTGCGTTGGCCATAGAGCCTTTGTTGTGTGTTTTGGAACTGCTGGGGAGTAAGGAAAGAATCTTGGGCCTGCTGGAGAGTTCTAGGGGTATAAGCTGAATGTAGGTAAAAGGGAAGTGTTCATGGTGAATGAGTTGGGACGTCGAGCCAATTTTTTTTTGGGGGGGGGGGGATGCCATTTAAGGTGGCTAGGGATAGGTTCAGGTATTTGGGGATTCAGGTTGCAAGGCAATGGACGATGCTCCACAAGTGGAACTTGACGAAGGTGGTGGAGGAGGCCGGGGGGACCTTAAGGAAGTGGGATACATTGCAATTGGCTTTAGGGAGGGGAGAGTCCAAGTGTTAAAAATGAATATTTGGCCAAGATTCCTGCTTATTTTTCAGACACTCCCGATCTTTATACCAAAGCATTTTTTCAAAAGCTGGACATGATTATTTTGAACTTTGACTGGGCATGGGAAGGTGCCATGGGTTAGGAGAACCCTGCTAGAGAGGCAGAGGCAGCAGGGAGGGTTGGTGTAACTTCATTATTATTGGGCAGCGAATGTGGAAAAGGTGTGGCGATGGTGGGAAGGAGAAGGGGTAGAATGGGTTAGGTTGGAGGCAGAATCTTGTAAGGGGTCCAGCTTAAGGGCCATGGTGACGTCAGTGTTGCCAATGGCGGCAAGTAGGTATTCAGTGGGTCCGCTGGTGCAGTCCACGGTGATGATTTGGAACCAGTTGAGGAGGCATTTTAGGATGGAGGGAATGTCGGTGTTAACGCCATTGTGTGAGAATCATGGGTTTGAAGCCCGGGGGGGGGGGGGGGTTAAATGTGCAGATAGTGTATACAGGAGGTGGAGGGAAGTGGGGCTGGTCAAGGTGAAGGACCTGTATTTGGACAAAGGGTTGCCAGTCTGGAGGAGCTGAGGGAGAGGGTAGGGCTCCCAAGAAGAGAGTTCAGGTACCTGCAGGGAAGGAACGTTGCGCCAAAGGTCTGGAAGGAGTTCTCTAGGTTGCCGAGATACACAGTTTAAATTTGTACACGGTGTACATATGACCTGGGCAAAGATGAGTGGGTTCTTCCAGGGGGTGGCAGATGTGCGGGAGAAGTGTGGCCATGAGCCAGCAAATCATGCGCATATTTTCCAGGGTTGTGAAAAGTTGGAGAGATTCTGGGCGGGAGTTTTCGTGCTTGTGGCAATGATAGTGGGGGAGAAGGTGGACTCGGATCCTTTGGTGGCGATATTTGTGGTTTTGGAAAAGCTGGAGCTCATGGAGAGGAGGAAGGCGGACGTCATGGCCTTCACCTCTCTGATTGCCCGGCGACTAATCTATACCGAATTGGCGGTTGACATTGCCACCAGGGGTAGCGGCCTGGCTGGGTGACCTGTACGACTTTCTGCGGCTGGAAAAGATAAAAGTATGAGCTAAAGGGGCTCAGCAGAGGGATTTGAGATACGATGTTCATGACCCTGTTTGACAATCATCAAATTTGCAGTGCAGAAGGAGGCCATTCAGCCCACCGAGTCTGCACCAGCCCTTGGAAAGAGCACCCCACCCAAGCTCAAACCTATCCCCGTAACCCACTCAAACTTCTTGGACACTAAGGGCAATGTAGCATGGCTATTCCACCTAACCTTGGGACTGTGGGAGGAAACCGGAGAACCCAGAGGAAACCCACGCAGACACGGGAAGAAAGTGCAAACTCCGCACAGACCGTGGCCCAAGCCAGGAATCGAACCTGGGACCCTGGAGCTGTGAAGCAACTGTGTTACCGTTGCACACATGCACACATGTAACTGTTTCCCAACCAGGAAAGCTTGGAAATGTTACACATCCACTTAGTTGGACCAACTTAGTTTGATTCCCTGCCTTGTCCACAGCAACATAAATATTTAGATTTCATGCCAGTTAATTGTTACATGGACGTGATGGCTATAATTTCACGTTGAACCAAAGTTTAATCATGGCAAGGCATGAATTATCATAGATTATCATAGAATTTACAGTGAAGGAGGCCATTCGGCCCATCGGGTCTGCACAGGCTCTTGGAAAGAGCACCCTACCCACGGTCAACACCTCCACCCTATCCCATAACCCAGTAACCCCACCCAACACTAAGGGCAATTTTATACACCAAGGGCAATTTATCATGGCCAATCCACCTAACCTGCACATCTTTGGACTATGGGAGGAAACCGGAGCACCCGGAGGAAACCCACGCACGCACGGGGAGGATGTGCAGACTCCGCACAGACAGTGACCTAATCCGCACAGACAGTGGGGATGTATAGAATATAGAACAGTATAGAATAGTACAGCACAGAACAGGCCCATCGGCCCTCGATGTTGTGCCGAGCAATGATCACCCTACTCAAACCCAAGTATCCACCCTATACCCGTAACCCAACAACTCCCTCCCCCCCCCCCCCCCCCCCCCCCCCCCCCCCCCCCCCCCCAACCTTACTATTAGGACACTACGGGCAATTTAGCATGGCCAATCCACCTAACCCGCACATCTTTGGACTGTGGGAGGAAACCGGAGCACCCGGAGGAAACCCACGCACACACGGGGAGGACGTGCAGACTCCACACAGACAGTGACCCAGCCGGGAATCGAACCTGGGACCCTGGAGCTGTGAAGCATTTATGCTAACCACCATGCTACCGTGCTGCCCCTACCCATTACATGGAACATGTAACTAAATTTCCTCAAGGTAACTAATGTCCCCACCCAATGTGTCACTGATTGTTAGGACAATTCAGATCAGTTGCAGTATTTTAATCACCTGGACTGGCACTATCATAGCACTGATCTGTTGGAAAGGGGGCATAACCTAAAATAACCAATACAGAGCCATAAAACAGCAGAAAACTAGTCTGCCAAACAACCAACATCATGTATCTTATGGATCTTCAGGATATCGTACTACCCATGGTGTGCCTTCCTATTTCAATTAAGAAGTCTCTCTTCCTCTTACACAGTCAACTGATCACAATTTTAGCAATCAATTCTGAAGTAAAAAACATATGATGGATAATCTATAAATTGATCAAATCCAAAACAGTTCATGAAAATTAGGAAAAAAGACAACTCAATATTGCCGAATGGGGATTAGTGACACTTTAACTTGGGCTATTTCAGTCCAGCTTCATTGATTATAGTCACTGCTAACCATAAATATATTTAATAACATACTTACCGTTTTATCTTTAAGATTTAATTGCCCAATTAATTTCCGATCATCAGCAGGGTCTACAAGTTCACCACCAATAAACAATTCTACTTTCGTATGTGCACTGTTCGCTTTTATTCTACTGAGGATGCAGCGCCTCACAGACCCAATGGTGTCATTTGTGTGAGACCAAATATCCAAATCTTCCACTTGGCGTCCTTGATTTGGAAACCGTACAACAAGTGATACATGTTTTCCACGAAAAGCTCTGAAAAAAGAAAACTCTGATTTTAAATATGTAAACTAGTGTAAAATTACTCCGCTGAAGTAAAGCTCAGAATACCCAAGAGATCACAATTAAGTCACTTGGATATTATTCAAAACTGTAATTTTACTTGAATAAAAATGGCCTCACTTCACCACAGTTAAAATGTGTCATTTTGTGAAGCTGACATAAGATCATTTTGTCTGTTATTAAACTGAAATGAAACAGGCAGAAGTCATCTTTCGGTTTTCTGATTATGGTCCTGCTTCTTTCTACCTCGGAAGAAACTGCATTGATCGTCTTCGAAATCATTGTCAATACAACTAAACAACCAAAAGTTTTCGATACCTGGGTATACAGGTGGCCAGGAAATGGGATGCCCTGCACAGGCTCAATCTGACCTGGTTGGTTGAGCAAATGGAAGGGGACTTTAAAAGGTGGGACATGCTCCCGCTCTCATTGGAAGCGAGGGTACAGACCGTGAAAATGACGGCCCTCCCCAGATTTTTGTTTGTCTTTCAGTGCCTCCCTATCTTCATCCCCAAGGCCCTTTTTTAAGCGGGTGAGTAGGATCATTTTGGGCTTTGTGTGGGCGAGTAACAACCACAGGTTTGTCCCGGGTAAGATGGATGGTGGGTTCCAGAGCTGGCAGAGGGCAGGCATCAGAAGGATGGGGGAATCTGTTCATAGACGGACGTTTTCCCAGTTTGAAGGCGCTAGAGGACAAATTTAATCTGCCGCCAGGAAATGCCTTTAAATATCTGCAAGTACGAGCCTTCCTGAAAAAACAGGTGGTGGCCTTTCTGACGCTGCCGCCACTGAGGATATAGGACAGGGTTGTCTCTCCGGCACCTGGGTGTGGGGGTGTGTGGGGGTGTGTGTGTGGGGGGGGGGGGGGGGGGGGGGGGGGGGAAGAGAAGAGAGGAGAGGGTAGAGTGTGTCGGATATCTACCAGGAACTACAGGAGGCGGAGGAAACCCAGGTGGAGGAGCTCAAGGGCAAGTGGGAGGAGAAGCTAGATGAGGAGTTGGAAACGGGTCTGTGGGCAGAGGTCCTGGGCAGGGTTAATTCCTCTTCATCATGTGCCAGGTTCAATCGAATTCAATTTAAGGTGGTCCACCAGACACACATGACGGCAGCGAGAATGAGCAAGTTTTATTGGGTAGAAGACATTTGTATGAGGTGCAAGGGCAGCCCTGCAAACCATGTCCACATGTTTTGGGCATGCCCGGAGCTTAGAGAGTTCTGGCAGGGGTGTGCGAGGGCAATGTCCAAGGTGCTTAACACACGGGTGGTGCCGAGACAGATTTTAATAATGTGAAGAGACTCAAAGCCCCCCCCCCCCCCTTAAGTTTGCCTTAAGAGAGTCGATGCTAGGGTTCTCTCGGAGGTGGCAGCCGTTCGGCGACTTTCTTGGGGAAAATTAAAATGTCAGCAGCGGCAGCAATCTGCGGGGGGGTGCGCTTCATTGGGATGGTGTGAGAAGACCTACATGTGAGTCGCGTGGGGTAATGTCTATTTAATTGTTATTGTATATCCTTTTTGCACTATGTTAATGTTCACTCTATTTTATTTTGTTATTATTGTTACTATTGTTTTATTATGAAAAATTCTGCAAAACCTTAATAAAAATACTTTTAAAAAAAATACAACAAAACAACCAATCAACAGGAAGAATATTTCTCCACAGCTAAATTGTTCAAAAATGGTTACTTTCTATACGGACAGTCCAGCATGAGCAGATCCATTTCGAGAACATGCAATAGGTCCTTTAAAAACATCAGGCTAAAATGAAAAGCAAATTAACAGAACATCTAAAAATTGACACTTTTATCAGTACTTGTTATCAACATTACTGAATATCATGGTGAAGTAATGATAAACTTAGCTGTATCATAAATGATGTTGGGTATCAATTAGCTGCATGATCAAAAATGAATTGAAACTCAAAAACCCTCGAGTGCGATGATCTCAATCCAAAAACCAAAATGCAGTTTCAACAGAAAAAATGAACAAAAATTGCTCATTAATAAAGAACATGAGCTGAAATTATTTCACCTTAAATTGAAAGCAGTACTTCTAATGTACATACCTAGACATTGGTAGAATAGTCCTTTCTTCATGGTAGTCGCTGTCGCATTCGTTTATGTACTCACGCAAAACTGTCAATACACGTACCATCCGTATTGCCTCTTGCCTTGCACAATTAATACTGTCTTTGTCACCATCTAGTACACACAGCGTATCATATGATGCCTTCAACCGATCAAAACACGACTGAATGAAGTCTTCATGAATCTCTACCTATTTGTGCAGATATTTGTAGCAGTTAGGTAATGCAAAGGGATGTAATTTACAATTTACTGCATCTTGCTGCATAACTAATTTTTCTTTCCCACACATCATCCCTCACTTTCCTCCATTACTCATCATACATCCACAAGCAACTGAACATATGTTAATGGACTTAGTCAACAATATTAGGAGATAGCAGAAGTTTTGAAGTAGAAATCTGCAATTGCAGATTTGCTCGGCAGGAGTATCTCTAAATGCACACATGCACCTCCAAGTTCATAAAAGTCTACACTGAGCATGCACAATCTTCAAAGTGGAACACCTACCTGGTTAACCTGCAATCTTGGACCAAGATTTGTGTATATTTCTTTTAGCAGGTCTATTGCTCTACTGGCAATGTCATCACTTCCTTGAATTACAACCTATCGAACACAGGCAACAGTCAAGGCATTACAAATTTTAAACAAAAAGCATGAACTCAAGTCCACCTTCACAATTACATCCAATATATAACCTCAAATAATGATACAAAATTCTTGCAAATCGCAATTGGATTTGTCCTCTGGTGTTGCCTTTCTAATTCTTTGAATGTCATTCAACCATGCAAATGATTAATCAGTCACCTAAAGATCAGAAAATACTAGACAATCTCAGCAGGTCTGACAGCGCCGGTGGAGAAAAGGGAGCTAATGTTTCGAACCTGGATGACTCTTTCTCAAAACTTCGAAACGTTAGCTCCCTTTTCTCTCCACAGTTGCCGTCAGACCTGCTGAGATTGTCCAGTATTTTCTGTTTTTGTTTCTGATCCCAGCATCCGCAGTAATTTGCTTTTATCCAAAGAAAGAGCACAGCTGAAAAACCATTGAGATACAGTTCAGTGTAAAGCTGGCACCAGGGAAGTATCTGGTCTTGCCCCGCCAGATTTCACATCAGTTCTTTCTTACGATCATAGATGTCATTCTTATAAGAAGAGAAAATGTTGACCAATACTTGAAGGGAAAAAAAACAGCCTACAATCACACCTGTGATTTTACTGTCACACAGCAGCATGGACAACCCCTTTCTATAAAGCAACGAACCATGCACAGTTGTCAAATATAACATTACACTGAAGTGCATCAGATATTGTGCAATATCGGGGATGTCAGATTCAATTGGCCTATTTATTGTAATAACTTGGTTTTACAATCTGCACAAATGATACACTTTAAACACCACCAGTTTAGTCCTATGACTTAAACTAGCTGCTTTCAAGCTGTAATAAATATATGTCCAATAAATATTTCTACTCATGTAACAACTCGTGTAACAACCACAAGTAATTTACTACTATTCTTTATGATTTAACTAAGCAGATATTGGCACTTGAACATTTACATATGAAATGCATACCCTTAATCAAAGATGACTATAGACTCCAGGAGATATTCTGAAATCCTTCACTGGAGAAATCCTTGGAGTCATGGAATCAATTTTACAGCACAGAAAGAGGCCCTTCGGCCAATCGTGCCTGTGCAGGCATCAAACACTTATCTATTCTAATCCCATTTGCCAACACTTTATCTGTAGCTTTGTATGCTATGGCTTTTCAAGTGCTCATCTAAATGTTTCTTAAATGTTGAGAGTTCCTGCTTCAGCTACCCTTCCAGGTAGTGCGTTCCAGATTTCCACCACCGTCTGGGTGAAAAGGTTTTTCCTCAAATCCCCTCAATCTCCTGCCTCGACTTTAAATCTATGGTATTGACATTCTACTGAGGGGACAATTTCTCCCTGTCTATATCCCTCAATTAGTGCACCTCAGTCAGGTCCCCCCTTAGCCTTCTCTGCCCGAAGAAAAACAACTTCAACCGAACCAGCTTCTCTTCATTGCTGAAATGCTCTAGCTCAAGCAACATCCTGCTGAATCTCATCCACACCCTTTCTAGTGCAATCACATCCTTCCTAGTGTGGCGAACTGTGCACAGTCCTCTTGCTGTGGCCTAATGAGTGTTTTACGCTGCTTCCTCATAACGTGCCTGTTCATATATTCTATGGCTCATCTGTGTCTCAGGGAGGCATTGGAAAGATGACGACAAATCTTTAAACTATGATTAGAGCCGACTGCCTTGAATATCCTGGAGTCTGGGATACGGTAATTCCATTTTTATCATTTGCCTTTAGAGATGCGCCTGATGAATGAATTGGTTTCAGTCCCTATGGGCAATAAGTAAGGGGACCACATTTAATTAAGGAGAAAGTTATGGTCAAGGAGGAAATTACTTTCTCAACAATGCGTCCAAGTTTTGAGAATGGCTGCCAAAAGCATGTGCGGTAGCTCAGGAACATCTCAAGATTTCCCAACAAGGAATGAAAAACACAAGCAGATAAAGCAGCTGACACTTGAACTTCTAAATGTGGTTCGGTTACCTTTGCTGAAGGCTAAGGTTAATGGAACATTCACATTAGAAAGAGATTCAATGAAGTCAACTATGTGATTAGAAGCACAAACAAATTTTTCATTTTGTTCCACAATATAGTGTATTGTAATACAAGAATTATAAATCAGAATCTGGGCAGCACGGTGGTGCAGTGGGTTAGCCTTGCAGCCTCATGGTGCCGAGGTCCCAGGTTCGATCCTGGCTCTGGGTCACTGTCCATGTGGAGTTTGCACATTCTCCGTTTTTGCGTGGGTTTCACCCCCACAACCCAAAGATGTGCAGGCTAGGTGGATTGGCCACACTAAATTGCCCCTTAATTGGAAAAATAATTAATTGGGTACACTAAATTTACTTTAAAAAATAAATAAATAAAATCAGAATCTGCCTTTTCTCCTCTGCCCTATTTTTGAACTCTGAATAGAACCGAAACAATTACATGGCTTTTGGCCATAATCGTTTCATGGTCAACCAAAGGTAGTGAAGATACATTAAAGTTTTCTTTTGAAACACCTTGATCAGCCTTTATTTCTATTTTGTATCATGCGGTTTTGGCCTTTCTGGAGTAACGACAAACCAATACTCTGGGGGTCAACCCTTCTTCCCATATTAATGCATGTTAGTCATGCCACCACCGACTTTCAGATAGATTTCTCAACTTTAATACAGAAGAACATGGGTTTTTTTTCTCACTGTTCTCCTCTGTTAATGGAAATATGCCGTCAATATCTTCTTTCCATTTCCTATGGAAACTATGTACATACAATCATAGAATCTCTACAGTGCAGAAAGCAGCCATTCGTCCTATCAGGTCTGCACCAGCCACTGGAAATAGCACCCTACTCAAGCCCACGATTCTACCCTATCCCCGGAACCCAATAATCCTACCTAACCTTCTGGACACTAAGGGTCAATTTAACATGGTCAATCTGCCTAACCTGCACATCTTTGGGCTGTGGGAGGGAACCAAAGCTCCCGGAGAAAACCCACGAAGAAATGGGGAGAAAGTGCAAACTCCACACAGTCGTCTGCGGCCGGAATTGAACCCGGGTCCCTGGCGCTGTGAGGCAACAGTGCTAACAACAGTGGCGCCCTGATTCATGGGGCCTGAAGTCAATGTCAAGGACGCCTGCGGCTACTCTCTCAACTGTATACCACTGTGCCACGACCTCTGGTGGATCGGTCCTGTTGGGGGGACAGGAACATGCACGTAGTGGTGTCTGGGACATTGTATGGTATGGTATGGTATGGTATGTTCCATGAGTATGACCAGGGACTGGTTTAGCACAGGGCTAAATAGCTGGCTTTGAAAGCAGACCGGGGCAGGCCAGCAGCACGGTTCAATTCCCCTACCAGCCTCCCTGAACAGGCGCCGGTATGTGGCGACTAGGGGCTTTTCACAGTAACTTAATTTGAAGCCTACTTGTGACAATAAGCGATTTTCATTTCATTTCATGACTATGTCAGGATATTGTTTGATCTGTCTATGTGATAGCTATCCCAATTTTGGCACAAGCTCCCAGATGTTAGAAAGGAAGACTTGGCAGGGTTAACGGGGCTAGATGTGCCATAGTAGTTTCCAGCACCTCGCCCGATGCTGGGTGGTCCATCTGGTTTCATTCCTGGTTTTCAACTTTGCAACAGTTTTGATACGCGAGTGGCTTTCTGAGACCATTTCAGTCAACCACATTGCTGTGGGTCTGGGGTCACATGTAGGTCAGACCTTATAGGGATGGTAGATTTCCTTCCTTAAGGACATTAGTGAACAAATTGGGATTTTAATTCATCTCTTCAGATCAGTAGCCCAGGCCTGTGGATTAAAATAACCACTGCTACCATACTTGTGTTCGGGAGCTTCAGGATCAATGCTCCGATTGGAGACCAGCTATTTATAATCAGGAATAATCGTAAAAGAAACCTGAAATAGTCATTGCAAATCTTCTCAGACATTCTCTCATGGGTAGTGTCTCAACATTAATATCTCTTGTCTAACCGACTTCGAGGAAGTAACTATGGAGCATGCCGACAGTGATTGTCTATATAAATTTCCAGACAGCATTTGATATGGTTTTGCACAAGAGACATTAGAGAAAATGAAATGCACAAAATGTGATTATGTATATTTCACTGGAAGTGGGAGATAAGAGACTGTGAAGTTTCATATATTAGATAAGGAACTGTGTAGACAAGAACAGCGAGTACCAGAAAGCTTTTGCTAAGGTGCCACATAAAAGACTGATCCAGAAGGTGAGATCGCAGGGGTTGGGGGTCAAGTACTACATTGCATTGAAGATTGGCTGACTGACAGAAAGCAACGGGTCGGGACAGATGGGTCCTTCTCTGGTTGGCGAACTGTAACTAGCAGGGTGCCGCAGCGGTCAGTCCTCGGACCTCAACTGTTTACAATCTATATAATTGATCTGCAAGCAGGGACAGAGTGTAACGTAGCAGAATTTGCACATGGCACTAAAATAGGTGGGAAAGTAGGCAGCGAAGAGCAAGTAAAATTTTACAGATGGATACAAATAGGCTCGGAGATTGAACCAAAATTTGTCAGGTAGAGTTTAATGTAGTTAAGTGTGAGGTTACACTAGTAAGTGGTTTTTCATGCAAGCTACCGGGATTCCTATTCCACACATCATCAATTCATAACTTCAGGCAGCATGGTGGTGCAGTGGTTAGCATGGCGACGAGGTCCCAGGTTCGATCCCAGCTCAGGGTCACTGTCCGTTAGAAGTTTGCACATTCGCCCCTTGTTTGAGTGGACTTCGCTCCCACAACCCAAAGATGTGCAGGGTAGGTGGATCGGTCATGCTAAATTACCCCTTAATTGGCAAAATGAATTGAGTACTCTAATTTAAAAAAAAATTTAAATCAATCCTTAACTTCATTCTGTCCTCATCCATCCAGACTTTGTCAACGATAACTATTCACCCTATCTATACCCCTCAATTTTGTAGACGTCAATCAGGACTCCCCATAGCCTCAGTCTTTCCAGCAAAAATAATCCGAGTTTATTCAACCTCTCCTCATCCGGCAGCACCGTAGCACAGTTGCTTCCCAGCTCCAGGGTCGCAGGTTTGATTCCCGGCTTGGTTCACTGCCTGTGCGGAGTCTCCACGTTCTCCTCTTGTCTGCGTGAGTTTCCTCCGGGTGCTCCGCACGTCCTCCCACAGTCCAAAGATGTGCAGGTTAGGTGGATTGGACATGGTAAATAGTCCTTAGTGTCCAAAAAGGTTAAGTAGGGTTACGGGGATGGGGTGGGCGTAAGTGGGGTGGTCTTTCCAAGGGCAGGTGCAGACTCGATGGGCCAAATGGCCTCCTTCTGCACTGTAAATTCTATGAACACACTCCATTCCAGACAACCTTCTTCGTACTCTTTCCAAAGCATCCACGTCGTCTGGTAGTGTGGCGACCAAAACTGCATGCAATATTCCAAATGTGGCCTAAAAAGTTTTATCAGCAGCTTTAATTTTATTCCATCAACCATGCAGCAGTGAATCTTATCTACTCATGTCCTGTGGCTTTTGTCAGATCTGTTTTTGAACATTTCCACTCAACAATTCGCTGCTGCGCATGTCAAACTTCATGTGCATTTCATCCATTCTGCAGATGCAGCATTATGGGCACTTTTGTTTTTGACGGTGTCTGATGAATCGCTTGAAACTGGTAATCTTGGCATTGATGTATCTTGTTAGTCTCTCAGCAATCATGGATTTCAAACACAAGAACTAGGAGTAGGCAACTCATCTCCTTGAGCTCCGCTCTCCCATTCAATACAACCATAGCTTATCTCCTCTTGGCCTCAAGCCCACTTTCTTGTCTGTTCTCCATAACCCTCCAACCCATTACTCATTAAACATCTGTCCATTTCCTCCTTAAATTTACTCAATGTCTCCGCATCCACCACACTCTGGGGTTGTGAATTCTACAGGTTTATGACACTTTGAGATAAATAATTTCTTCTAAACTCGGTTTTAAATCTGCTACCCCTTGGCATAAAACTTCGATATCTCGTTCTAGATTGCCCCACAAGAGGAAGCATCAAATTTACATTTACTTTTGTCAATACTTTTTATCATCTTATTTACCTTAATTAGACCTCCTCTCATTCTAAACTCAAGAGAGTATAGGCCTAAAGTGCACAATCTCTCTTCGCAAATCAAACCCTTCATCTCTGGAATAAATCTAGTGAACCTCCTCTGAACTGCCTCTAATGCAACTACATCCCTCCTCAAATAAGGGGACCCAAACTGCACACAGTACTCCAGGTGTGGTCTCACCAATGCTTTGTACAGTTGCAACAACATTTTCTGCCGCATTAAGTGGCTACAACTAGCTGCAGGCCTGAAATTTTTGCTTGAATTGGTTCAGTTTAGTGCATTTTTATTTGTTCTTTCACAGGATGTAGGCATTGCTGGATAGGCCAGCATTTACGACACATCCTTAATTGGTCTCGAGATCATGATGTTGAGCCACATTCTTGATTCACGTGGTGTAGATATTCCACAGTGCTATCAGAAAGGGGCTTCCAGGATTTTGACTAAGTAACAGTGAAGAAACGGCTATTCCACGTCAGAATGGCGTGAGATTTGGTGGGCAGCTTGCAGGTGATGGTGTTCACATGCATCTCCTGGCATAATCCTGCTATATGGTATATGTTGTGGGAAGGGGAGTTGCTGTCGTGCAATTTGTAGATAGTACACACCGTTGCCATTGTGCACCAGCGGTGGGGGGAGTGAATGGCAGTGGATAGGGTTCCTTCCAATGGGCTGCTTTGCATGGGTAGCGTCCAGCTTTGAGTGTTGTTGGAGCTGCACTGATGGGAAATATTCCATCATGCTGCTGACTTTTGCCTTGTAAATAGCATTCCTCAAGGTCCTGATGAAGGAGCTGTGCTCCAAAAGCTAGTGATTCCAAACAAACCGGTTGGACTTTAACTTGGTGTTGTAAGACTTCTTACTGCGCCCACCCAGTCCAGCGGTGGCATCTCCACATCTTGTAAATGGTGGACAGGCTTTGGGAAGTCAAGACGGGAGTTACAGTGACTGGTCTATGATAACCCACAGAATGTTGATAGTGGGAAATACGCTGATGGTAATGTCATTTAATGTCAAGAGAGATGGTTAAATTGTCAGTCATTGGAGATTGTCATTGCTTGACACTTGTGTAATGCAAATGCTATTTGCCACTTGTCAACCTAAGATGGGGTGCTTTTCCAGGTATTTGGAAAGACTGCATCAATATTTGCAGAGTTGCAGTGCACATTGAGCATTCATAAGTAGACATATTCAGGTCAAACTTTATAATGGGATATGGGAGTGGGGAGGGCATGGATGGGGACACGGTCATTAATTATGCGGCTGAAGAATGATTGGGCTGAGGCAACTACCTTGAGGAATGCCTGGAGCCAAGTCCCGGAGAGAGACTCTTAAGTGACACATCAGCAGGCGGTTTTCCTCCCGATGTTTGACTTGATGCCAATGTTGAAAACTCTAAGGCACCACTCTCCCATCATCGCAAGCATCGCAAAAGCGGCACTGCCCCCGATTTGGTTGTGAACAGGGATTCTTCGGCTGATCGCGATTTCAGCGTCGGCGACCGGAGAATTCCACCCCATATATTTTTTCTTTCCACTGCTTTGGTCAACGACATACAATACTTTTTTTTATAACGTTTTTTTTATTACGGGGCAATTTAGCATGGCTAATCCACCCACCCTGCACATCTTTGGGTTGTGGGGTTGAGACCCACGCAGACAAGGGAAGAATGCGCAAACGCCATACGGAAAGTGACCCAGGGCCGTGATCAAACTGGGTCCTCGATGCTGAGGCAGCAGTGCTAACTACTGCGCCACCGTGCTGGCCACATAATTATGATTTTTAAAGATGATCTGGTGCAGCAACATCTTTCTACCAATACCAAGCTACAAACAAAAACAAAAGTGCTGAAAGCAGGTTTGTCAGTATCTGTAAAGTGAAACCTTACCTCTTCAAATGCAGCTCTCACACATAACAAAATAATTAATACAACGAAATACCACTAACAATCTGACTAATAAATTTAAATTGGTTTCTTTGCTTACCCTCCAAAGGTACTCCAGTCCTATTAACTCAAGATCATCCATCATATAAGCACGCCGTTTTGCTACAAGTTTCCCTTCCCGACAGTTCACAGCTTTGAAAAATCGTTCAAAGCACTTCATTCCATTTTCAGTTAAGAGAGAAGGATCCAATTGCAGAACATTATTTTCAAAGAAGTCCTTGTTTATGTCTGGGTCCAAGTCAGGCTCATCTCCCATCAATTTAGAAAACCACTTGAAACAGGCCTCACGATCACAAAGGTAGACAGCATTCTCAGCCAAACACTTCCAGATTTGTTTTGCTTGAGGAGCACACAGCCACAGTTGGCCATCCTTCAATAAAAATCTATGGAATAAAATGCAGGTTATTTATGATAGAATACTTAAAGTAACAACTCACTTGTTGACTCGCGTTCACAATTAACATATTGTCAATGGCCATGGGGATAGACAAGGGTTATCCCATGTGATCAGTGCTCCGACACGTTCCCTTAGAATTGCATGGCTGTGCAATTATGCTAATCTCATCTTTGTTCTTCTTACCACCAGCAATACCTACCAGCCCAGATTCAAATTGCTGAGCAATTTGAGCATTTCGGGGCAGAGGGCAACCATAAAACAGACCCCTTTTGCTCTTTATGTCACATTGACAAATTAAATGCAATGACATGAATTTCGTCCCGTAACCTGTGGCATACATAGGCATGACAATTCTTTTCTCAGGAGAAACAAACAAACCGTGGCAAAATAAGTTAAAAAAATAGGCAGCGTTTGGACTTGAGACACTGTTCGTTCGTGAAAAATGGTTCTTAAGTCGAAACGTTGCATGTTGGAACCGATTTCCCATAAGGGCAAGTTTGGAAACAAAGATTCACCAAGGAAAAACATGGCGCCATAGCAACGAAGTGCCTTGGGTCGGGAGATAGATAGCACAGGATATCGATGTGTACAAATGAATGTTTGACTTTGTTTGGTGGCAGTGTTACAAATTGAAACTAACATTATAAATTTGAAACAGGATGTCAATTTTTAAACTTTCCATTCGTTGCAATTCGAACATTCTAAAGTCGAAGGCTGCCTTTACAGATTTATCCAAACATGTAACCTTTCAGCCCACAAGGTAGTGGTTAATTGCACAGACCAATGATACACTGAGGCAGCTTTGTATTCAAAGAATCATCTTCACTTACATTCTCTACATAATCTTTCAATCATAACTTAGTGCAATCCTCAGAGATCAGTTACATATGAACATCCAGTCCATGGAAACAGATATTTCAACTAACGTAATGGTGCTTTTAGAGAATTGATCCTCTTGCATCTACCATTTCACCATACAAAGAACAACAATGCACCATCTCACTTATTGCAAGACTGAGGGATTAGGTGCATATGCAGCCTTGGAGTTTGAAGCTAGATCTTTCTGGCTGGAAATAGTGTTCCATGTTCCCAGCTGCAATGCAATGTCTACATTATCAACCATCAGCAAGAAATTGTGATCACTTTGCTTTCCAAACTGTAAAATATCAGTTTTCAGACACAAATTAACTTACCTCAAGAAATTTAGTCTCTCTTGGACTTCTTGTACATGGCTATATCGACTTCCTGTCCTTACAGTCTGTGGATCATACTCTGGGTTCTCTGTAAGATACAAAATTCCCTATTAAAGCACAGGAAATCTGATGCACATTTAGTTGCAAAATTATTACAAAAGTTGCAGAATATTTGGCACTGTATGCCCATTTCAAAAGAAAGCCAAACAATCCACAGTTAAGTAGGATTAGAAGAGGGAGCAGATACTCTGTAATGCATTGAAGGATCAGTTTAGGATTAATAGCGGAGATGGAACACACCACCTACTGGCTGAGGCAAAGAGTACTGCCACAGAGCTAAAACAGGCTACATGAAATAAATGATACATTTTTTAATTCATTTATGGGATATGGGTGTCGCTGGCTGGGCTAGCATTCATTATACCTCCCTAGTTGCCTTTGAGAAGGTGGCGGTGAGGCGCTATCTTGAACGGCTGTAGCCCCTGAGGTGTAGGTATACCTACAGTGCTGTAAGAGAGGGAAGTCCAGGATTTTGACGCCGCAACAGTGAAGGAATGGTGATGTATTTCCATGTCAGGATGATGAGTGGCTTGGAGGGGAACCTCCAGATGGCAGTGCTTCCAGGTATCTGCTGCTCTTGTCCTTCCAGTTGGCAGTGGTTATGGGTTGGGAGGTGCTGCCTAAGGAACCTTGATGAGTTCCTGCAGTGCATCGTGTAGATGATACACAAGGCAGGCACTGCTTGCGGTGGTGGAAGAATTGAATGTTTGTGAAAGGGGTAGCAGCTCTGGATGGTGTTAAGCTTCTCAAGTGTTATGAGCTGCACTCATCCAGGCAAGTAGAGTGTACTCCATTACACTGAGTTGTGTATTGCAGATGGTGGACAGGCTTTTTATTTGGGGGAGTGGGGGCACTCACGAGGCGAGTTACTCACCGCAGGATTCCTAGCCTTTGAACTGCACTGGTAGCCCAAGTATTTATATAGCTAGCCCAGTTCAGTTTTTGGTCAATGGTAACCCCAGAATGTTAATTGTGGGTGATTCAGCGATGGTAATGCCATTAAATGTCAAGGGACACTGGTTAGATTAAAGATGGTCATTGCCTGGCACTTGTGTGGCACGAATGTTACTTACCACTTGACAGTGCAAGCCTGAATATCGTCCAGGTCTTGCTGCATTTGGAAATGAACCGCCTCAGAATTGGTGGAGTCCCGAATGGTGCTGACCACTGTGCACTCATCTGCGTACATCCCCACTTCTGACCTTATGATGGAAGCTCATTAATGAAGCAACTGTATTTGGTTGGGTCGAGGAACCTACCCTGATTAATTCCTGCAGCGATATCCTCCAGCCAGTAAGGGTTTTCCCCCTGAATCCCAGTCTCCAGTTTTGCTAGGGTTCTTTGATGCCATTCCTCGGTCAAGTGCTGCCTTGAGGTCAAGGGCAGTCATTTTTATCTCACCTCTCGCTTCAGCTCTTTTGTCTATGTTTGAAACAAGGCTGTAATGAGGTCAGGAGCTGAGTGACATTAGCGGGAGCAGGTTATTGCTAATTGCCTCTTGATGGCACTGTTGATGACCCTTTACATCATCCAAAGTAGATGGATAGGACAGTAATTAGCTGAGTTGAGTTTGTACAGTTTCTTGTGTACAGAATATACATGGGCAATTTTATACATTGCTGGGTAGATGCCAGCTTGGCTATGGGCATGGCAAGTTTTGGAACACAAGTCTTCAGGACTGTTGCCAAATGTCAGGGCCCATAGTCTGTACAGTTTCCAGTGCGTTCAGCCATTTCTTGATAACATGTGGAGTGAATCGAATTGGCTGAAGGCTGACATCTGTGATGCTGGGGTTCTCCAGAGGATGCCATGATGAATTATCCACTCATGACTTCTGTAAGACCATTAAGTCATAGGAGCTGAATTAGGCCACTTGGCCCATCAAGTCCGCTCCGCCATTCAATCATGGCTGATATTTTCTCATCCCCATTCTCCTGCCTTTGCCCCATAACCCCTGATCCCCTTATTGATCAAAAACCTATGTCGTAAAGATACTCAGTGATTTGGCTTCCACAGCCTTCTGCGGCGAAGACTTCCAGAGAGTCACCACCCTCTAGCTGAAGAAATTCCTCCTCATCTCTGTTTTAAAGGATTGTCCCTTTAGTCTGAGATGGTGCCCTTCTGGTTGAAGACTGCTGCGACTGTTTCAGCACAGATGTGCTGGGCTCCATAATCATTGAGGATGGGAATATTTGTGGAGTCTCCTCCTCAATTGAGTTGTTTAATTGTCCACCATCATTCACAGCTGGATGTGGCAGGACTCCAGAGCTTAGATCTGATCCGTTGGTCACTGAAATGCTTAGCTCTGTCTATTACTGTTTGAAATGCAAGTAGTCCTGTGTTGTAGCTTCACCAGGTTGGTACCTCATTTTTAGGTTTGTCCTGTTTTTAGTGTTGGTCCTGGCATGTCCTCCCACACTCTTCGTTGAACCATAGTTGATCCCCTGGCTTGGTGGTAATGCTCAAGACTAGGGATATGCCAGGTTACAGATGGCAATGGAGCATAATTCTGCTGCTGCTGATGGCCCAGTCTCAAGTTGCTAGAACTATTCAAAGTCTATTCCATTTAGTACGGTGCTAGTGCCACACCATGCAGAGTGTCCTTGATGTGAAGATGGGATTCCATCGCCACAATAACTGTTTGGTGGTCACTCCTACTGGTACTGTTCTGGCAGTTACACCTGCGGCAGGCAGGTTGATGAGGATGAGGTCAAATTGACCATTCCTTTCCACCAGTCTAGCAGCAGTCCTTTAGGACCCAGCCAGCTAGGTCTGTGGTGGTACCCAGACCCACTCTTAGCGATGAACATTGAAGTTCTCCATCAAGAGTACTTTCTGTGCCCTTGCCAGCCTCAATCCTTCCTCCAAGTGGTGTTCAATATGAAGGAGGATGGATTCAGCTGCTTAGGGCGGAAGATGCATGGTAATCAGCAAGCAGTTTCCTAGCCCATGTTTGACCTGTGCCATGAGACTTCATAGGATCCAGAGCCAATGTTGAGCATGCCCAAGGCAACTCCCTCCTAACGGTATTTCACTGTGCTGCCACCTCTGCTGGGTCTGTCCTGCCTGTGAGACAAGACATACCCAGGAATGGTGATGGTAGTGTCTGGGACATGATCTGTGGGGCATGATTCCGTAAGTATGACTATATCTAGCCGGTCCTCGAGTCTGAATGAGCTCTCCCAATTTGGGCACAATCTCCCTCTGTTAGCAAGGACAACTTGGCAGGGTTGACCAGGCTGAGTTTGTCATTGGCAGTCCTGGTGCCAAGGTTGATGCCGGATGTCTATCTAGTTTCATTCCTTTGTGGCTGTTGAATATAACCGAATGCTCGGTCATTTCGGAGGGCATTTAAAAATCAATCACAGTGCTGTGGGTCTGGAGTCATATGTAGGCCAGACCAGGTAAGTAAGTACAGCAGGTTTTCTTCCCTAAAGGGCATTAGGTGAACCAGTTGCATGTTTACGATAATTAACAATGGTTTTATGGTCATTATATTTTTAATTCCAGACTGTTTATTGAGTTTAAATTCCACCATCTGCCGTAATGCGTTTCGTCCCCAGAGGATGACCCTGGGTCTCAGGGTTACTCGTGCAGCGACAATATTACTGCACCATCACCTCCCCATTATCCGCATATGTACGAAATTAACTTTGCAACAAAAGCCAGGCAGTATTATTAAATGAAAAATATTCTGTCTGGGAGGCAATAATCAATGTTGTTCCACCTATACGATGTTTGGGTGATTTCAGTTTACATAATTCATGAACACAGACAGAAAATTATGTGGATAGGCGACTCGCAGCAGGACTAAGTAACAGTAATCTTTATTGTCACAAGTAGGCTTACATTTACACTGCAAAGAAATTACTGTGAAAAGCCCCTAGTCGCCACATTCCAGCACCTGTTCGGGAATACAGCAGGACAATTCAGAATGTCCAAATTACCCAACAGCACGTCTTTCGGGACTTGTGGGAGTAAACCAGAGCACACGGAGGAAATCCACGCAGACATGGGGAGAACGTGCAGACTCCGCACAAACAGTGACCCAAGCCGGGAATCGAACCTGGAACCCTGGCGCTGTGAAGCTGTAATGCTAACCACTATGCTACCATGCTGTTCACACTGAAGGTCCTAACATCCCTTAAGCAGTGAGAAGTAGCAAATAAATTTTAACATGAATAAGGTAACAGATACCCAGGTAGCCACCATGAATGGTTCGTTTTTCAACTTAATGATTGGGGTTTAATAAAGGAAATTTTTGATCATAGCTAAAATTACAATAACCCCATGCAAAGCTGTCAATAAAAAGAGGTACTGTGTTTCACGTACAGAACACTCGATTACAACACAGAAAACGTTTGAGGGAGCGGCACGGTGGCGCAGTGGTTAACACTGCTACCTTGGGCAGCACAGTGGCGCAGTGGGTTAGCCCTGTTGCCTCACGGCGCCAGGTCCCAGGTTCAATCCCGGCTCTGGGTCACTGTCCATGTGGAGTTTGCACATTCTCCCCGTGTTTGCGTGGGTTTCGCCCACACAACCCAAAGATGTGCAGGCTAGGTGGATTGGCCACGCTAAAATTGCCCCTTAATTGGAATCTGCACCTTATTTCTAAGATTTATTATAAATATAGACCCCTTAAAACTGCCTCTCATTTTCCTGACAACTATATATTGAAAGGAGATATGAAACAGGTTTTGAAAGAATTGTTATAGCTAAGTATACTATTTTCCATGAACAGCAAACACAATTGCCAAAATTACAACATTTTGCAATATTACAAAATTAAGACTCGAGTATGACAAATCAATTTTTCCCTCCACACAGCAATGGACATGTGAAACCACCTACGAGAGAAAGTAATTACCTTCTGATTATAAGCTAACATAAAAGGCAACGTTAATATTTGAGATAAGAGTTTGAGATGGCACATCAGGTGAGTGATGCGAAGCTAATGATTCAGAACAAACCTGTTGGACTTTAAATTGGTGTTGTAAGGCTTCTTACTGTGCCCACCCCAGTCCAACGCTGGCATCTCCACTTCATCATTGTCAAGATTACCTTTACAATCCAGATTTATCAACTGAACTCCAACTTTATACACTTCTGTTATTGGATTTGATCCCATTTGCCCACAGCACTAACTGGGTCTCTGGATTACTTGTCCAACAACATTACCACAATATAATCTCCCTTGTGACCACAAATTCCAGACTCCACAGCCATTGTTTCAATGAGATCCCCTCTCATTCTCCTAAATTTTAGAGAATATGGGCCTAGTCCATTCAACTTCTAGTTTATTCAACCTCTCCTCATAGGACAATCCCTCATTCAAGGAACCAGTCCAATGAATCTTCATCGCACTCCAAGGCAAGAATATCTTTCCTTCAACAAGATGTTCAAAGCAGTAATACAGTACCCCGGCGTAGTCTCACCAAGACCTTAACTTCAATAAATTTTTTCACCTTTTATTCTCCACTTTGTTAGAGTTTGTTCGCAAGAAAAATGGTTAACATACCATTTGTTTTAAATGCTTGCTTCACCTGCATGTTCATGCACCAGTTAATAGTCAAACTGTAACTGAAGGGGTTGTACAGAATGAAATAATTTTACATAGTCCCTTTCCCAAAGCAGGGAACATTTTTAAAACATTGCAACTGTAGCAGACATTGGTAGAATCAAATGGAGGGCAAGCATTTTGAGAAACCAGGACAGGAAAAACAGACAACAGGCCCAGTTATGCCAAATTAAGCCCCAGGTTCTTGAGCAGCAAAACACTCAAAAGAATTTACATGATACTGTAATTACAAATATGAGAATATATATATATTTCTGCAATTTTAGCATTTTATGTTGCTTTTATCAGCTTTTTTCCAAGTGTGAGTGGAGGAGGAATACGAGGACAGCTCAAATCAACTTAAGAGCATTATTGGAGCAATGTCATCAGTTTAAGACCAATATTTCTTGCATCATGCCAATAAGATTGACAGCTTTCAAATATAATTGATTTATTAATCTGCTCAAATTCTTCCACAGAACCCCTAAAGTGCAGGAGGTGGCCATTTGACCCATTGAGACCACAGCGACCCTTCACCTTGGCCAACTCACCTGCCCTAGCCCTGTAACCCCATAATCCCACCTAACCGACATCTTTGGACAGTAAGGGACAATTTGGCGCGGCCAATCTATCCAACATATGCATCTTTGGATAGGAGGAGGAAACCGGAACACCCGGAGGAAACCCATGCAGACATGGGGAGATTGGGCAAACTCCACAGACAGTCACCCAAGGCCGGAATTGGACCCGGGTCCGTGGCTCTGTGAGGCAGTAGAGCAAACCATTTCTTTGCTCCTTATTGGTGCTAGAAATTGAATTAAATGGATACTTCATCATATATTTGCTTGATGATTGCGCAGCTAAGTCCTTATATAAATCCATCATTCAAAACGTTACTCTGGAATATAGACCTATAGGGTTCAATCAATTCACCTACCAATCAACAATTTAGATGCAGAGCGCTGCCAGACTATTACATTTTCCCTTTTTCCAGGAAATGGAGATTTCTGTTGCTTAGCCCATTGTTCTGAAAAAATCATAAACTGGATGCAAATTAAAAGTCAACAAGTCGATTGAAGCTGGTAATACTCTGGGATGGGAACCCAATTTGTTGTGCATACATTTAACTAAGTGCGCATTTTGAACTGTGGTTAAGTTTGAATGGATTGAGTTCAAGAAAGAAGCCACAATCTTTACCTTTATGAAATTGCCGTATATTCTCCATATAGGCAGAGAGGTTTTCAGCTACCAAGGTGACCAATGAATGATTGTGTTGAAGCTGGTTAATCAAGTCATGCCGATAAAACACGTGAGGACTTCTTTGGGTCTGGCTATAAAGAAAACATTTTTGTTAATCAGTACCCCTTGTGACATTCAGAAATTAATCACTTCATGGAGCTGGCATGATCACAATTGACCAAACGGTCTCTTTCTGTGCCTTAATGACTACAACATCATAACATTTTATAGTTGAAGTATGTGTCACAGCTAATAAAACAAACTACTACATATATTTTGGGCAGATCTATCTTCCTAATTCAAGGAGAGTGCAGAAGCACATATCACAAATCTCTCATAGCAAACAAAACCCACAGCTGTAGGTCGGGTGCATATTTCAAGATGCTTCAGTGAGAATGTGGAAAAGGCACACTGAGCTAGGAGAAAAATTAGAAAATACGATTGAAAATTTTAATGGGTTCCAAAGCATTAAGTTTTTGACGGGATGCTAAACTTTATATGGAGACTTCCAGAGGGATCCAATGTTGAGCCAAAGAAAATATTGCAGAAACCCAGTTGATCTGCAGGTGGGGAGGTTGAAGGCATTTTTCAGAACTGAAAATGCCACAATTGCAAATGATCTATTTGTCAGCACAGCTCCGAAGTCGTCATATTGGACTGGAAAAGTTAATTGTTTTTCGTTCCACAGATGCTGCCAGACCTGCTGAGTTTTTCCAGCACTTTGTTTTTATGGTAAATTGTCTTATTAGTTATAATGAGGTGAAGTTCAGAGCATTGGTTAAAAACCACAGATTTAATCATTCTGTCATTGAATTGGATGAAATTCAGGATTTAATGTTGGCATACAGTCTGACAGTATAGAGGCAGTGAGACAGTTGAAAAATGGAAGAGAAACAGAACTGGGTATAATAAGAATACATGCAAAAATTGACCATTTGCCTGTAGATAATACTTTATCTTTTCGGCAGCCACGGATAGGTTGGAATATCAAGTAATAATAGGTTGGAGTATCAAGCAGGTAAATGGAGGTACAAATTGACATTGACCTAATATGTGGCGCAACAGGTTGGATGGGCCGAATTACCTATTTATGTTGTTTTATACCACAAAAGGTGCTATGCAGGAGAGAAAAGATTCACAGATCAAGATTTACGAGCATCAAGTTGGTTGCTGGGGAACACAATAACCACACGAAGCTGGGTGACGCAAGACGACATTGTGGGGAGAACGGTGTGGTCAACTGATTCAAACATCATGGAATTAAGAGAGAACAAGGAGGGATGAACAACAGTTACCACGAGGGCAACAGTTAACAAGGGGCGAGGCCACATTGGATTTGGTACTGGGTAATGAACCCGGCCAGGTGTTAGATTTAGATGTAGGTGAGCACTTTGGTGATAGTGATCACAACTCGGTTATGTTTACTTTAGCAATGGGCAGGGATAGGTATATACCGCAAGGCAAGAATTATAGCTGGGGGAAAGCCAATTATGATGCTATTCGGCAAGATTTAGGAGGTATAGGATGGGGAAGGAAACTGCAGGGGATGGGTACAATCGAAATGTGAAGCTTTTTCAAGGAACAGCTACTGCGTGTCCTTGATAAGTATGTACCTGTCAGGCAGGGAGGAAGTTGTCGAGCAAGGGAGCCGTGGTTTACTAAGGAAGTTGAAGCACTTGTCAAGAGGAAGAAGAAGGCTTATGTTAGGATGAGACATGAAGGCTCAGTTAGGGCACTTGAGAGTTACAAGTTAGCCAGGAAGGACCTAAAGGGAGAGTTAAGAAGAGCGAGGAGAGGACACGAAAAGTCGTTGGCGGATAGGATCAAGGAAAACCCTAAGGCTTTCTATAGGTATATCAGGAACAAAAGAATGACTCGAGTAAGATTAGGGCCAATCAAGGATAGTAGTGGAAAGTTGTGTGTGGAATCAGAGGAGATAGGGGAAGCATTAAATGGATATTTTTCGTCAGTGTTTACACTGGAGAAAGACAATGTTGTCGAGGAGAACACTCAGGTTAAGTCGACCAGGCTAGATGGAATTGAGGTTCAAAAGGAGGAGGTGTTAGCAATTTTAGAAAATGTCAAAATAGACAAGTCCCCTGGGCCAGATGGGATTTATCCTAGGATTCTCTGGGAAGCCAGGGAGGAGATTGCTGAGCCTTTGTCCTTGATCTTTATGTCGTCTTTGTCGACAGGAATAGTGCCGGAAGACTGGAGGATAGCAAATGTTGTCCCCTTGTTCAAGAAGGGGAGTAGAGACAACCCTGGTAATTATAGACCTGTGAGCCTTACTTCGGTTGTGGGTAAAATGTTGGAAAAGGTTATAAGAGATAGGGTTTATAATCATCTTGAAAAGAACAAGTTGATTAGCGATACTCAACACGGTTTTGTGAAGGGTAGGTCATGTCTCACAAACCTTATTGAGTTTTTTGAGAAGGTGACCAAACAGGTGGATCAGGGTAAAGCTGTTGATGTGGTGTATATGGATTTCAGTAAGGCGTTTGATAAGGTTCCTCACGGTAGGCTATTGCAGAAAATAAGGAAGTATGGAATTAAAGGTGATTTAGCGGTTTGGATCAGTAATTGGCTAGCTGAAAGAAGACAGAGGGTGGTGGTTGATGGCAAATGTTCATCCTGGAGTTCAGTTACTAGTGGTGTACCGCAAGGATCTGTTTTGGGGCCACTGCTGTTTGTAATTTTTATAAATGACCTGGAAGAGGGTGTAGAAGGATGGGTTAGTAAATTTGCAGATGACACGAAGGTCGGTGGAGTTGTGGATAGTGCTGAAGGATGTTATAGGATACAGAGGGACATAGATAAGCTGCAGAGCTGGGCTGAGAGGTGGCAGATGGAGTTTAATGTGGAAAAGTGTGAGGTGGTTCACTTTGGAAGGAGTAACAGGAATGCAGAGTACTGGGCTAATGGCAAGATTCTTGGTAGTGTAGATGAACAGAGAGATCTCGGCATCCAGGTACATAAATCCCTGAAAGTTGCCACCCAGGTTAATAGGGCTGTTAAGAAGGCATATGGTGTGCTAGCCTTTATAAGCAGGGGGATTGAGTTTCGGAACCACAAGGTCATGCTGCAGCTGTACATAACTCTGGTGCGGCCACACCTGGAGTACTGCGTGCAGTTCTGGTCACCACATTATAGGAAGGATGTGGAAGCTTTGGAAAGGGTTCAGAGGAGATTTACTAGGATGTTGCCTGTTATGGAGGGAAGGTCTTACGAGGAAAGGCTCAGGGAATTGAAGTTGTTTTCGTTAGAGAGGAGAAGGCTGAGAGGTGACTTAATAGAGACATATAAGATAGTCAGAGGGTTAGATAGGGTGGACAGTGAGAGTCTTTTTCCTCGGATGGTGATGACCAATACGAGGGGACATAGCTTTAAATTGAGGGGTGAGAGATATAGGACAGATGTCAGAGGCAGTTTCTTTACTCAGAGAGTAGTAGGGGTGTGGAACGCCCTGCCTGCAATAGTAGTAGACTCGCCAACTTTAAGGGTATTTAAGTGGTCACTGGATAGACATATGGATGAAAATGGAATAGTGTAGGTCAGATAGGCTTCAGATGGTTTCACAGGTCGGCGCAACATCGAGGGCCGAAGGGCCCGTACTGCGCTGTAGTGTTCTATGTTCTATGTTCTAATTGTGCAATTTGTATAATTGCTTAGGACTATTTTGCTGTCACAAGGATGGAAATGGCATTGATGAGGATTTGAATACATTAAGTAAAACTACTTCCTCAGGTAATGGAATCCAGAACAAGTGGAGAGCACATTTAAAATTAGAGCTATGTCTCTTAGCAGTGAAATTATGATGCTCTTCTCCATACAAATGGGCAGCGAAATTCTGGAACTTCTCCAATAGGCTATGAATGAAGTATCAACTGTAATTGATAGATTTTTGTCAGATAATGGCATCAAGGGGTCAGAACCTCAGGGTAGTGTTTGAGGCCCAACCATTTTCTGCTACTTCATCAATGACCTTCCCTCCTATGGTCAGAAGTGGTATGTTCACTGATGACTGCACAATGTTCAGAATGAATTTCATTCATTCATTTCATTTGGGACTCCTCAGGGGCCGAAGCAGTCGATGTCCAAATGCAGCAAGTCCCGGACATTTTCAGGTTTGTGCTGACAAGTGGCAATTAACATTCACGCCACACAAGTGTCAGGCAATGACCAACTCAAACAAGAAAAGAACTAACCATTGCCATAGACATTCAATGGCATTACCATCAATGAATCCCCCACCATCAACGTCCTGGGGGGGCTACCATTGACCAGAAACTAAACTGGACTAGCAGTGCAGGTAAAGGCTAGGAATCCTCCGGCGAGTAACTCACCTCCTGACTCCCCAAAGCCTGTCCACCATCTATAACAAGTCAGGAGTGTAATGAAATACTCCCCACTGGATGAGTGCAGCTGCAGCTCCAACAACATTTGAGAAGCTTGACACCGTCCAGGACAAAGCTGCCTGCTTGATTGCTGCCCCTTCCACAAACATTCACTCCCTCCATGGCCAACAAATTGTGGTAGCAGTGTGTACCATCTACAAGATGCACTGTGGGAATTCACCAAGGTTCCTTCGCAGCACTTTCCAAATCCACGACCATTTAGAAAGACAAGAGCAGCCGATACTCAGGAACACCATTACCTGGTGGTTCCCCTCCAAGTTACTTACCATTCTGACTTGGAAATATATAGCCGTTCCTTCAGTGTCACTGATTCAAAATCCTGGAATACCCTCCCCAACAGCACTGTAGGTGCACCTACACCCCAGGGTCTGCAGCAGTACGAGGCAGCAGCTCACCACCACCTTCTGAAGGGCAACTAGGGATGGACACTAAATGCTGGCCAAGCCAGTGACACCCACATCACGTAAATGGATAAATAAAAAGAACAATTGCAAGTAAATAGAAATGAGGGAGCAATTGGCCATGAGCTGACTGAATGACAAAAGAGGCTTGCGGTGCCAAATGGCCTTTGCATATTTGTACATTGATCGGGATGGAAGTAGGTGGTGGTGTTCAGCGTCTCAAAAGAAAAAGGCTGAAGTTAGGGAGCTCTCCCGATCAACCCCTTTCAGAATCCAGAAGTCACTATTGAGTTAGCCCTCAAGCCTCGCCTTTTCTAAAGAACTGAGCCCCATCCTTGCTGATAGGTATCTCTTCGTGGTTCTGGGATTATCCTCATGAATAATTTTTGCTCTTTTGCCAGTTCCTTAATAGACTATAATATGGAGACTGGAACTGTGTCCAATCTTCCAATGGTGCAAACAAAGTCCAATAAATGCTGAGTATAATTCTTCTGCTTTTCAATTCCAGCACTTTGTAACTGAAGCCCAGTGCTTTGTTTGCTTTTGTTATGGCTAGTGCTGCAAATTTTAATGATTTGCAAAGCTGTACCCCCTCCATCTCTTTGCCTCCACCCTATCCAAGAATTATGTGTCCTTCTGATACTTCCTGCCAAAAAGTATTCTGAAATCATGGAATGGTTACAGCACAGGAGGGTAATCAGCTCAACAAGTCTGCAACAGCTGAATGCACGAGCTACTCAGCTAGTCCTACTCCCCCATAGCCACGCCAATATTTTTCAATTCAGATAACTATCTGAAGAGACATATCAGGATGTATCATGGTATCACCCAAACTTAGCCAAGTTGTGGATACAAGTTTGAAAAATGCTTGTAATTAAAAGCTAGAATGGATGTAGTAGGGCAGTTATTTTTAAAAATGTTTAGGTCACGTCCCGCAGGTGCCAGGAGGGACACGGAACGATCAGTCACAGCGTTCCCGTAGCAGCCAACTGCTTCGTCTGGCTTTTTTATTGAAAATGGCAGGTGCTGCTGCCTTTTAAACAAGGCTATGAGCAGTCTTCTGGTCATAAGGGGCAGCAGTGAGCAGGTCATGAATCCTGCATGTACACTTGACGTCAAACGCCATGTACATGCTTTTGCCATCAAATCATGGAGAACAGCTCCTTCCATTTTCTAGCTGCTGGCAAGCAAAGCAAGAGGACTGTGAAAATGAATCCTTTCTTACAAGAAAAAAATGGCCAGAGACACAAATAAGCAGCGCACCTACGAGCCAGGTTTTCTCATCCGAATCTGAAGAGAGCTGCTCAGGAGTGTGGGGGCAGTGCTAGTGTTAGATCTGCACAGAGCTCCAGGTGTTTTGGTGAATACCCAACAAAGAAAAAACTGAACTTGGAAACAAAGCAGTATAAAGATGATTTCTGGAGGTACGGATTTGTCAGTTGTGCCAATGCAAATAAGGATACAAAATTTGATGTCTGCTGTCTGCAGGCAAGTACAGGCAAATGAGAGGAGAAGTTTCAGGTTTTGAAAGAGTGCTGGGAGAAAAACCTGTTTTGAGGTTGAGACCCCAGAGGCTTTGTTGACTCCAAATGAAAAGACAACGCTGCTGTACCTGAACTGTGACAGCACATTAAAAACACGCCAAAAGGACTTCCAGTAACGGGGATGTACTGAGAGGTCGCACATCAGGCGGCTCTCCACCCACAAAACAGACACATTTTGGCCCCAAAACGCCTGTAAACGAAGCAAATCATCCCCACACCACCAACAAACCGAAGAGAGAGGAAAGATGCCAAATAACTGCCAGTCCAGAGGATGAGTGGAGGCCAGTAGTGAGAACAGCCTGAACAAACAGCAATCGGCCATGCCGACCAGCGCTCGAAGTGGCGAAACTCTGATTTCACGGAGCGAGCGGAAGCGACCCGCCGCACGAGAATCCCCCCCTCACCAGGGTAAGGATGGAGGACGTTCCTATCATGAGAGTCGAGGGAATACAGATGAGATGAAGTCAGGCATACAAGCTGCGGTGAAGGGTGTGGTGGCCAATGCTCTGGCAAACATACAGATGGTCATGGACAAAGCCGAAAAGTAACAAGAAGCCCATGAGGCAACAATTAAAGATCTGAAAAGGGTTGCAACAGACTGAGCTATCGAATCATCGCCCTGGAAAAGGAGGTGGCAAGGCTGTAGCGTGATAAGGCAACCCGAGAGGAAAGATGGAGGATCAGGAGAGCCGGTCGAGGCAGCAGAACCTGCGAATCATGGACCTACCAGAGGGGATCGAAGGTAGGAACCCCACAGACTATGTGATCCAAATGCTGGGTAACCTGGTGGGAAGGGAAAGCTTCCCCAACCCACCAGAAATCGGCAGGGCGCAGCGGTTGCTCCAACCAAAGCCCAAAACGAGGGAACAGCCAAGGGCGATATTTGCAACGGTACCAGGACCGAGAGAAAATCTTGCGCGGGGCCAGGCAGTCCAGAAACTGCAGCTGGGCAGGTCACAAGATCCAGATCTACCAGGACATTTGGGCTGACCTGGCCAAAAACCAGGCTGAATTTAACAAAGCGGAGTAAGATTCGGAATGCTGTACCTAGCCACACTCAGGGTGACATATCAAGGCAGTGAACACTTTTTCATGGTCCCTGCAGACCCTGACATGTCCGTCACAGAGAATGGCCTGGATAAACGACAGCAGGGGCAGAAGAGCCCGCAGAATGAGACTTTGATAACGCAATGTTTTAACAAAACAATGCCTCTCCCTTTTACAGTCTGTACAGCCAACAGACCATTGCCACAGCGACCTCTTCACGTGGGAGTTCACTGCCTCGTTTTGGGGACGAGAGCAAGAGAGGGAAGGATGATCTCAGTCCAGTACCGCACAGGGCAAGGTGGGGAAATGGTGGATAGGGAGCCCACAGATCAGGCAACAAGAGGTAGTGCGACAACTCCCGGAAGGAGGGGCCACCACATTAGCGAGATAGCTAGCACCGAATTCAGAGGAAGAAGGCGCCTGACCGGGGGGGGGGGGGGGAATCAGAGAAGGAGAAATTAGCTACGGGATGGGAGGGGAAGATGACCAGAGGATGGGGGGGGCACCGTAAGGGAGAAATAGGTGAAAAACATGGAGGGCATTAGACGGGCAACAACCGGCCACATGTAGCGACTTGGAACAAAATGGCACTGCAAGCAACCACTTGGGAAGGTCCCTGAACAAAGGGAAGCCCCGGAGTGTAGGGGCTCATTCACATGGCGAAAGCACAGTTGGCGGCAATGTCGGATGCCCCCTGGACAAAGGGAAATCCCGGAACGCAGGGGCCCAACCTCATAGGGAGAACAGTGACCACTTTGGATGGCCTCCTTACGAAGGGAACCGCAGAGTGCAGGGGTGTGTCCACCAGGTAACTATGATTGATCCTACAAGAGTGGGAGAACAATAAAAACCCCATCAGGAAAGTCACCTGGAATGTTAGGGGGCTTAACAGCCCAGTGAGAAGATCCAATGTCTTTGCCCACCTGAGAAACATGGTAGGCGACAGTCTGCCTCCAAGAGACTTACCCGAGGGAGAAAGACCAACTGCGGTTAAGGAAGAGCTGGGTGGGATAGACTACCATTCCTGCTATGAGACAAGGGCCAGGGAGTTAGCCATTTTGCCAAATAAGAGGACGATGTACATGGCAACAAAGGCGGTTACAGACCCGGGGGGTGGGAAGAGAGAGAGAGAGAGAGAGAGGGCGAGAGAGAGAGAGACTGGATGTGCCAGTGTGGGGGAAGATAGGAAACAGGGCTTGCAAGAACGGCTAGAACTGGGAGAGGTCATGGAGAGTATTAGTTCCATGCAGGCGGGGAAGGCACCGGGACCAGACGGTTTCCCGGCAGACTTCTACAAATGATTTGTGACAGCATTGGCTCCACATCTGCAGGAGATGTTCATAGACTCACCGGTGACGGGCACACTGCCGCCTACGCTAGTACAAGTCTCAATCTCCCTGATACCTAAAAAAAGACAAATATCCAGCAGAACGCAGTTCTTACAGACCCATCTCGCAACTAAACGTAGACTCAAAATACTGGCCAAGTTCCAAGCCAAAAGGCTGGAGGGCTGCGTACCGGAAGTGGTTGCAGAAGACCATGTGGGCTTTGTCAAGGGTAGACAGCGAATTTTGATCTGGCGCCTTTATCACTGCTGCAGTTCAGGACAGCAAAGAATTGAAAAGGGATCCGGAGGAGAGGCAGAGAGCAGAGTCTCGCTCTATGCAGATGACCTGCCCCTCTACATCTCGGACCCGTAAAGCAACATGGAAGGAATCATGCCGCTGTAGCCACCTGGGGTGGCCACGTCCCGATTACAAAATGGACACTTGCAGAGAAGGAATGTAAAATTGGACAATTCTAAGAAAGCAAGCAGGTGCAAGGTTGTCTGTGGATTGAAGTTTGCAGCTCCCAGACAAGACCGATACTGCAAAGCCATTAGCATACTAATGAGCTATCTCCAGGGACAAAAGAGAAACAATTAAGCAAACGACACCCCGGCGCCAGTGGAGACGAAAACAGAAGCAGGCCAGCGATCAGGCAACCACCACTTTATTGGAGAAGATCAATACCGATGATTAGGATATGGTCCAACTAATTGGGGCCAAGTTCAAGGCCGACCCAAAAGCGCGCGAAGCCCCTTTGGGGTATAAGAGGAAGCCTCCAAGCAAGAATTGTCCTTCTTGGTCTTGGCTCTCAGCAGAGAGAGACCTGCCTAACAGCTGCACCAGACAAGTAAATCCAAAGTCAACGCACGCTACGAAATAGAAGCTCCTAGCTACTATTCAATACAGGTTCGATGCCAGCAACCTCAGAACCGGACAACGGCCATTGTTCCTCTGACTGAGTGGGTACCCGAAGCGAAGTATAGGCTTTTAGTAGTAGTGATAGTTTAGTTAGTAGAATTTGTGCATGAGTGAAATTGACTGTGTGTAAATAAATGAGCATTGGTTTTGAACTTACTAACTGGTGTATCGAGTCTTTGATCAGTATACGGTTTTGAACCTTGTGGCGGTATCAAAAATATACCTGGCAATTGAACCCCTGGCTATGGCGCTGAGGGAGTCGAGGAACTGGAGGGGGCTGGTGCAGGGTGGGGAGGAGCACCGAGTGTCGCTCTATGCAGATGACCTATTGTTGTATGTGGCGGACCCGGTGGGGGGAATGCCGGAGGTGATGAGGATTCTCCGGGAATTTGGGGACTTTTCAGGGTACAAGCTCAACTTTGGGAAGAGCGAGTTGTTTGCGCGGGGGGGGGGGGGGGGGGGGGGGGGATTGGTAGGCTCCAATTGAGGAGCTTTAGGTACTTGGGGGTGCGTGTGGCCAGGAGCTGGTGGAGCAAATGGAGGAGGAGTTTAAGAGGTGGAACATGTTGCCGCTGTCTCTGGCGGGTAGGGTGCAGTCAGTCAAGCGGACAGTGCTTCCGAGATTTCTGTTCCTGTTTCAGTGCCTCCCCATCCTTATCCTGAAGGCCTTTTTCAGACAGGTTAACAGGAGCATTACGGGGTTTGTGTGGACACATGGGACCCCGAGGATGGGGAGGGTGTCCTTGGAGCGGGGTAGGGATATGGGGGGGCTGGCACTGCCCAACCTCTGTGGGTACTATTGGGCTGCCAATGCAGCGATGGTGCGTGAGTGGGTGATTTGGAGGGGGGGGGGCATGGAAGAGGATGGAGATAGCCTCCTGTGTGGGCACGAGCCTGGAGGCGCTGGAGACGGCGCCGCTGCCGTTCCCTCCAATGAGGTATACCACGAGCCCGGTGGTGGTGGCTACCCTCAAAATTTGGGGGCAATGGAGGCGGCATAGGGGGGAGGTGGGGGCCTCGATGGGATCCCCGATACGGGGGAACCACCGGTTTGTTCCGGGAAGAATTGATGGCGGGTTCCTGAGTTGGCACAGGGCAGGTATCAGGAGGTTTGGGGACCTGTTTATAGATGGGAAATCTGCGATCCTGGGTGAGCTGGAGAGGAAGTTCGGGCTACCCCCCGGGGAACGCCTTTCGGTACATGCAGGTGAGCGCGTTTGTCAGGCGGCAGGGTTCTCTCTGCTGCCGCCGCGTGGGGTCCAGGACAGGGTGCTCTCGGGGGTGTGGGTTGGGGAGGATCTCGGCGGCGTACCAAGTGATGCAGGAGATGGACAAGGCCTCGGTTGAGGAGTTGAAGGGTAAATGGGAGGAGGAGCTGGGTGAGGAGATTGAGATGGGGACGTGGGCGGACGCCCTGGGGAGGGTGAACTCCTCCTCTTCTTGTGCGAGGCTTGGCCTCATACAGTTTAAGGTGCTGCACAGGGCTCACATGACCGGGACAAGGATGAGCCGGTTCTTTGGGAGTGAGGACAGGTGTATTAGGTGCTCTGGGAGCCCAGCAAATCATGCCCATATGTTCTGGGCATGTCCAGCATTGGGGGAATTTTGGAAGGGCGTGGCAGGGACGTTGTTGAGGGTGGTAGGATCCAGGGTCAATCCGGGCTGGGGGCTCGCAGTATTTGGGGTTGCGGAGGAGCCAGGAGTGCAGGAGGCGAAAGAGGCCGGTGTTCTGGCATTTGCGTCCTGGTAGCCCGGCGGAGGATTCTTCTTCAGTGGAAGGACGCGAGGTCCCCAAGCGTGGAGGCCTGGGTCAACGACATGGCAGGGTTTCTCAAGCTAGAGAAGGTGAAATTTGCCCTAAGGGGATCAGTGCAGGGGTTTTTCAGGAGGTGGCAGCCATTCCTGGACTTCCTGGCAGAACGATAGAAACAGGCCAGCAGCAACCGGGGGGGGGGGGCTGTCTTGTCTATTGAAGGGACGGGCAGGTGTTTTGGGGGAATGATGGGTGTTAGTTTATCTCTTCCACTGTGTATGCGCCCGGGGGGGGGGCTGTTCTTTGTATATAAATTTTTTTTAAATTCAGTCTTTTATTTTTGTTGAAATTATGCAAACATTTGAATAAAATTATTTTTTTTTAAAAAAGGAAAATATACCTGGCGACTCTTGAGCAAGCATAATTAGAATTAAGGACGGCGACCATATTAACCGCCATAAACAGAGCCAATTAAGGAGAGAGCATAACAAGCAACACCGCTCTTGAAAGAGTTTGGAGCCTTCGCGGGCTACAAAACTTAACTTGAACAAAAGCGAGAACTTCCCAGTGAACCCGCAAGGGGGCGGGGCAGAGCTGGCCGTTTAAACCGGCCCGGCACAAATTCCGCTAACTGGGGATCCAAATCGCTCACAACTGGACAGGGATCCAGAGGTGGAACCTGACGGAGGAATTTAAAAAGGACCTGCAGATATGGAACGCACACTCACTCTCCCCGGCGTGGAGGGTGCAGCCAATCAAAATAAATGTACAGCCCAGGTTCCTCTTCCTTAAGGGGTGGATAAAGGAGCCAGAAGCTGATAGGCAGTAGAGCGCTGCAGGAGGGGCAGCCGGACAAGGCGCTCAAGTTCATGCATAAGGCGGAGAAGCTGTACCCTTCCGTGGAGGCGAAAGGTGAGGCTGCGGGAGAAGGAGAGCGTTTGCATCTGCTGCAAAAGGAAAGAGAGGCGCCGAGGCGGAGGAGGGCTCCTGCAGAGGGACCTTCCTCGGGGCCTAGCCACGGTGACACTCTCATCCCCACCTAATAAATATTCAACAAGTCTAGTGGTGGTAGCAATACGCCAGTCGTGGAACCAACTGCCACAGCATTTCGAGCTAACCGAGATGTCCGATAAAGCCCTCATCTGCAACAACCACAAGTTCACGCCGGCGACCATGGACATCTCCTTCAAAAGGTGAAGACAGGACCAGGGGGTGCTGACAGTTAGGTACTTGTACACCAACAACAGGTTAGCAACGCTCGAAGAACTGAAAGATTCCAGCTGATGAGTGGGGGAACAAACTTAGGTACCTGCAACTCAACAGCTTCCTACGAAGGGAAACAAAGACATACCCACAACCACCGGGACAATCACTGCTAGATGACCTGCTGGACGTGGACATCTTGGGGAAATGGAACTGTGGTGACATGTACGGGCGACTGCTAAGGAGGGCCAACACCCAACTGGATGAGACAAAGGAGAAGTGGGAGGACGACTTGAGGTTTGAAATAGGGTGGGGCCTCTGGGACGAAGCAGAGTCTGCACAGGGTCAACTCCACCTCCACATGCGCAAGGCTAAGCCTAATGCAGCTAAAAGTGGTACACACTTAACCAGAGCCCGAATGAGCAGGTTCTTCCCGGAGGTAGAGGACAGATGAGAATGGTGCCCGGCCAATCATTCTCATATGTTCCAGCCATGCCCCAGACATGCTGGGTACTGGACATCCTCCTTTGAAGCAATGTCCGAAGTAGTGGCGATGAGGGTGGAGCCACGTCTGGCAGTTTTCAGGGTATCAGAACAGCCAGATCACTTCATGGGGAGGAGGGCCGATGGCCTTGCCTTTGACTCCCTAATCACCCACCAGAGAATCCTGCTTGGTTGGCCGTCAGTAGCACCATCCAAAGCTGCGGGCTGGCTGTTTCTGACCTGTCGGAATTTCAGCAAATGAAGAAAATTAAATTTGCCATCCGAGGAGCGGAAGAAGGTTTTCACAAAATGTGTGAGCCATTCACTCGGTTGTTCCAAGACCTGTTTGGAGTCAACAACTAGGAAGCCAAAGATCAGGAAGGAGTAGCCACAACACATTGGTTGGGGGGGGGGGGGGGGGGGGGGGGGGGCAACAGCTAGGATCAGCTACGCCCAACAAAGGAACCAGAAAACACATGGGGTGTCGGGGCAACAACCTGAACCAAAGGAAGAAAAGCAAAGGGAAAACTGGTGGGGAGAATAACGCAGGGGGCCACAATTACCACGGCAAACACTGCAAGGAAGGAATAAACGAAAAGGAAGGGAAAACTGTGGTGTATTTATGTAAATAGCCAAAACCGATCTTAGTGTAAATAGTTCTACTTTCACTTGTTATATATTTTCCTGTTTAACTCCTCTCTGTTCATATTTACATTTGTTTTGCATTAAAATCACAATAAAAAGAACACTTAAAAAAAACACACCAAAAGCCCATGAGGTTGTCAACAGCCTGGAGTAGCATCTTCCAGAAGTGTCCAGTGCTGAGCAAAACAAACATTTTGTTGCTTTTGCCCTTCACGATGACCATGTGAGTGGATGTATTTTCCGTTCTCACAAAGATGAAGACTGCACAAAAGAACTGGCTAAAGTCTGCACCTGTGCATTGCCCTCTACTACTGTGAACCTGATCGGAGTGACATCGTCACAACAAAGCAGGTTCTCTTTCGTGTTAACGATAAGCGACTGTGGCATCGGTCCAGAAGATCAGCCAATATGGGTCCTGAACGTCGGCCTGTTGGCAAAAGTGGGTGCCGGGGGAAAATGTTTGAAAAACACTGTAGTAGGGAATATGATCTTTTGGTCAGGCCAAGAAGTTGATAACTAGCCAATGAGCCAGTCTATGAGAAGCAAAGGACTGGGTGACCTTTGGGTCAAGAAAGAACGTTGATGAATCATGTACGAGTTATAATGTAATAAAGCCGATTGCCTGACCTCAGGGTCAAGGTAAAATCTGTAGATGACTTGGCACTACAATAAAACATGAGGACAGATATGCAAAGTTCATGTTTTGGAATAAAGTGCTGACATGGTTTATGCTAAGGGTCTGGTTATTCTGTGATTGTTTTGCAAATTCCTCTCCTCTACTTACAGAAGCATCAAACAGGTAATTATCTATTTGCGTTGCTAACTCAGTTGTAATTACAGACATGCCACATTAGATGTAAATGTTAAGAATATTCAGAGTTTTAATGTTGAGGCATCCCAAAGATGATAGAAGTAACCGGCAGAAATTATCCAACTTTGAATTGCCTCTTCGTGGTCTCAGAGAGCATTTGCTTTATGTGGATGCTTGTACTGAATAAACTGTTGCTTGTTTTTATCTACAGCTGTCTGCGTTGAATGCCTATCAGATACTCTGCAACATATCCATCATGCACTTCACTGTATTAGAATTGATTTGCTAAATAATTGATACGTTTATTTATGTTTTCTGTTTCGTTTCAGTCTTCCTCAGTATTTTCTATACCCAAATTTGTTTCAGGCCACAACTTTCAAAGTTATGTCTTCAATTACACAGTCAAAGTCTTTTGTGCAAATTGTTATTAATAACCCCAGCACCGATGCTTATGGAACGCAACACACTGGTTACCAGTCTGAGTCACAACTCTTAACTGACTTTGTTGTGTCGCCAACCTATCAATTTTTCTACACTTCCTCTCACTCTGCATGCTGAACATACCACATGAGTCAACTATTAAGAACCTTATCCAAGGTCTTTTGAAAATGCAAATATTACATATAGTTTTGAATACTTGTTCACTCACTACTTCAAAATATTTCAAACTACGTCGAAATGTGTGCTGACTACTCAATTATATTTTGGTTCCCAGAGGCTCACCTATTAAGTTTTTGAGGAAAGCTTGCAACTTTTTTTTTGTAAACGCTTGTAATAGCTGACCAACCATACTCCAGAGAGAGATCAAGAGGTTTGTCGAAGGTTGTATTATCGCCTTTTACGATGGTTTGAAACCTTATCCAAAAGATGGCTCTTCCACAATTACAGGATTTCCTCAGCATAATGCAGAAGTGTCAACCTATATCATTTGCTCATGTCTCTTTGGGGCTTGAAACCAAAACTTTCAAAACTCAGAGCAAAGAGAACTACCACTGAGCGAAGCTGACATCAATTAGAGCCCTTTAGAGAGAGAGAGTCTCACTTTAAACCCCAAGATGTCAGCAGAGACAAGAATCATGACATTCAAAAGCAAGGACCTGAACTCACTGAAAGCATAGACCAAACAGTTATGCCAATTAATTAGTTCAGGATGCATCACCAGAATGGATATAAACATTTAAAACTATACTGACGAAAGTTTTGAAAACTCACTCAAGAACTCAGGAGGCTAAATGTACAAAAATCTTAATAGGCTGGGAAATCAAACCTTTTTGATGTGGTTGAAATGAGGCACATTGCTGAAGGAGGGAGAAAAAGAACAGACTGTGGGCCTCTTATATAGTACAGCAGGTAAAGTTCAACATGGAATCAAGCTACTTAAACACCAACAATCTTAAGACTCAAATGCAGATCAGTAACTTGCAATTTTAATTTCTTTCATTAAATTTGCATTTAAAAAGCCAAGCAGCTCTATGTTTTTAATTTAGTTGTTTATCCTTGACCATCTTCTTTGCTACTGCATCCTTACCAAAGAAAAGGATTCCTCGAGACACTATTTACTCCCATTTGGAAGCAAATGGACGTATTAGCAAGAGACAGCATGGTTTTGTGAAGGGGAGGTCGTGTCTCACTACCTTGATCGTGTTTTTCGAGAAAGTAACAAAGATGATTGATGAAGGTAGGGCAATGGAAGTTGTCTACATGGACTTCAGTAAAGTCTTTGACAAGGTCCTTCATGGCAGACTGGTACAGACGGTGAAGTCACATGGGATCAGAGGTAAGCTGACAAGATGGGTACAGAACTGGCTCGGTCATAGAAGACAGAGGGTAGCAGTGGAGGGGTGTTTTTCTGAATGGAGGGCTGTGACTAGTGGTGTTCCACAGGGATCAATGCTGGGACCTTTGCTGCTTGTAGTATATATAAATGATTTGGAGGAAAATGTAACTGGTCCAATGACCAAGTTTGCAGGAGACACAAAAGGTTGATGGAATTGCGAATAGTGATGAGGACTGCCAGAGGATACAGATCGGTTGGCGACTTGGGTGGAGAGATGGCAGACAGTTAAATCCAGACAAATGTGAGGTAATGCATTTTGAATGGTTTAATACAGGTGGGGAACATACAATAAATGCCAGAACCCTTCAGAGTATTGACAGGCAGAGAGACCTGGATGGACAGGTCCACAGGACACGGAAGGTGGAAACGCAGGTGGAAAAGGTGGTCGAGAAGGCATACAGCATACTTGCCTTCATCGGATGGGGCTTTGAGTATGAAATTTGGCAAGGCATGCTGCAGCTATATAGAATCTTAGTTAGGTCACACTTGGAATATAGTGTTCAATTCTGAGCGCCAAACCACCAGAAGGATGAGGCGGCTTTGGGCAGGGTGTACCAAGATGTTGACTGGTATGAAGGGTATTAGCTACGTGGAGAGGTTGAATAAACTTAGTTTGTTCTCACTGGAATGATGGAGGTTAAGGGGCGACCTGACACAAGTCTACAAAATTGTGAGGTGCACGTACGGAGTGGATAGTCAGAAGCTTTTTCCGAGGGTGGAAGAGTAAATTACTAAGGGACGCAATGTTTAAGGTATGAGGGGCAAAGTTTTGAGGAGATGTGCGAGGGACTTGAGGGCGGTGGGTGTCTGGAACTCGCTGCTGGAGGTGGTGAAAGCAGGTACGATAGTGACGTTTAAGGAGCGTCTTGAGAAATACATGAATAGCATGGGAATAGAGGATACAGACCACAGAAGTGTAAAAGGTTTCAGATTAGACAGGCAGAATGGTCAGCGCAGGATTGGAGGGCCAAAGGGCCTGTTCCTGTGCTCTACTTTTCTTTGTTCAAAGCCGGATATTTAATTTGTTCTATTTACTTTCACTAACGTCTATTTACTATGTTAGTTTATTTAATTAAACAGCAAAATCACACTATCTAGAAAATATTTAAAGTCTTCCATTTAATGGTCATACCTATTTCCCATTCTGCCATTTTACTAGAATGGCATATCTTCCAATTTGCCTTGAACAAAATCACAGAATTGGATCAAATTTAAAAATATCACTTCTTGGATGTCCAAAAGCAGAACTAGCTAGTCTTAATTTCCAACGGTTATGATGTTTTTTATCTTACCTTAAATTCTGTGGTGCTTCTCCAAACAGACTACAGATTTCCCTAATTTGTTTCAAAGCAGGAATGACCCATTTGTCATTCGTACGTAGTTCCTCCACGAAACGATCTATCCACTGGATCTTCTGAGTGTCTCGGTCCTATTTGAGCAACAATTGGAATTAGTAATTCTGTAAATGTTACAGAAAGTTACTTTAAACTCCACTAATGCAGAGTGATTATTCTGCATTCCAATAAGAGCAAAGCAGCATAGTGTAAATTAAAGTATTTGAAACCAAAATGTTCCTGTCTGTAATCATAGAAAAGCAAGCACGTGCTTTGCTATTTCAAACACAGTTAAAGAACATTGGGGGGGGGGGGGGGGGGGGGGGTGTTTTCCTTAGCTTACTCAGTTGTTCAACACATTATTTGATCAGGTTATCACATCGTCAAGAAGCGAGATTTACTTTTACTTCTTTGCATAGGCAAAGTTGGTTTCTTGAATGTTGTTTGTCCACTTAGATACTCCATTATGCTACAGAAATAGGTACCTTCCATTAAATGGAGACATTCGGATAAATTTATACCATATAACGTAGGATCACAGTACTTGGAAACAATGGCAAAATACATAGGTCAGTGGTTAGCTTCAGAAGCAGAAGGCTTCATCCATTTATAAAGCCAACTGTTTGGACCAAGCATATTGAAAACTGTTTCCAAATTCCAGGCATAGATGTTCTTTAAAAATACTCAGTCCCTTTCAATATAATATAGCACAATATATATATATATATATATGAATACATGGACCATGATAAATAAAGTCAGTGAGCTGCACGCACAGATAGCCGCAGGGGAATTTGATATGTGGCAATTACAGAAACCAAGCTTAAATAAGGGCAAGGGCAGGACAGGGCATTAAGTATTCCTGGATACAATTTGTCAGGAAAGGTCGGGGTGAGGGATGAAGGGAAAGAAAGAAAAGTTGCAACATTGAGAATACAGTACTGGGAACAGAACAGGGCCATGAGAGATCAAGACAGAATTTAATTAGTGAGTCAGGAAACAAGGTAATATTACATTACTATTCATAAGCCAAATAGGAAATATACAGAGAAACAAATATCCATGGCAACGTCAGTGGTGCAAAACCTTTAGAGCAGTGATAATGGAGGACCTTAATTGTCCTAACATAGACTGGGATAATGGAGCAATAATAGAGTCTAGGACAGAGAGGGGGGGGGGAAGTATTTCTGACGTGTTCAGGAGAATTTTCCAGATCAACATGTTTTTTTCCCTGATACAGAAGGAGGCAATGCTGCATTTGGTTCTGGGGGTTCAGCTGCATCAAGTGGATCAACTGTAAGAATGTATCATAGGGTTTATGTCAGCTATAGAAAATAACATGGAGCAATTCAGAGTAAAAATAGTTAATGGGGGCAGGCCGATTTCAATGGGGTTAAAACAGTCCTTTCCTGGGTACACAAGAATTAAAGATTGGCAGGCAAAACAGTAATGGAACAATTGATTGCCTTTAATGAGGTGGTGGTTCAGGTACTGTTCAAGATACATTTCCATGGGAGGAAAAGTCATGACAAACCAAAGTGCTCTGATTGATGAAAACATTTTAAGATTAAATAGCAACGGCTGCCAGGTTGATAATCTAAGATGCAACCAGGCTCAATACAGAAAGCTCAGTGGTAAATGAAAGAAAGAAATAAGAAAAGCAAAGAGAGTATGAGAAGATAAAAGCATATTACTATAGATGCTCGAATCTGAACCAAAAACAGGGAAAAAATGGGCAATCTCAGCAGGTCTGACAGCATTTGTGGAGAGAGAAGGGAACTAACTTTGAGTCTGGATAACTCTTTGCAAAGCTGGGGAGAACTGGAAATAGGGTCAAATTTATACTTTGACAAGAGTCATCCAGACTCAAAACATAGCTTTGTTCTCTCCACAGATACTGCCAGACCTGCTGCTCGTACAAGAAAAGATTGGGAGCTAACATAAAAGGGAATATAGAAGTCTTCTATCAGCATATAAAATAGTAAAAGGACAGTAAAAGGAGGGATGGGGACTGCTTGGGGATCAAAACAGTGCTTTACGCATGTAGTTAGAGAGCCTGGCATGGTTGAAGTAGTAAAATGAATGCTTTATATTAGTCTTTACTAAGGAAAATGCTGTAAAAGTCATAATAAAGTTAGTCAAGACATTCAAAGGGCTACAAATTAAAAGGTATTAGAAAACCTAGCTGGACATGAGGTTACGTTACTAGGATCAGATCATGTGCCTCAGAGAATATTGAAAGGAAGTAAAAAGTGGCAATTGCAGAGACACTCTTTTGATACAAGGGCGGTGTGATAGACTCGAAAATTACAGATGCTACACACCTTTGTCTGATAAAGGGTGCACAGATGAGCCCGGGAACGACTAGTTATCCACAGATTTTCATGATCCACATTAATGACCAAGACGTGGGCAAACAAGGCACAACTTCAACATTTGCAAATAGCACACAGCTTTCAAGTATTCTGATCAATTGACAGTGACATAATTCAATCAGACATAGATGGTGGACAAGTGGCTGGTAAAATTTATTGCAGAGAAATGATGAAGGGACACATTTTGGTAGGAGTCACCAGGAACTGCAAAAAAAAGATTGAAGAATCAATTCTCAAGGGAATGTAGGAGCAGGGGAACGGAGGAGTGCATGTGCACAAATCATTGTGGCTGGGAATGAATATAAAAATATAACTCCAATGGGAAAAACATGTTCAGATTTATATTTTTTGCACGTACCTTAATTAGAATGCATCACAGTGCATTGCCTGATCAAAACAGTCTGATCAAAACAATGTAAACCACTTATTCTGTATATTTTGATAAAATGCAGCTCTTACCTGAGAGCAGCTATAATCCAGGATTTTGATGTGTGCACTTAAAGCCTGGTCCATGATGTCAACAGGTACATCATCACTGTGTGCTAAATTCCATAGGAGGTTCAACACCTTATGTGCCATGACACCATCTTTGTCATCCTCAGCAAGGCGACGGATTAACTCTAATAGCTTTTCACGTTGCTTTTTACTTGCATTTGTCCAACTTGCCTTAAAGTTAAAATTTTGAGAAGTAAATGAATATATACTTCATTCTGTCTATCAATTTACTTCAATGCAATAAAAGGTCTACCTTGAAACAATCAAAAAGGTGGTCAAGCTGTTCAGGAGAAAAATCCCACGCCAATTTTGCAAGAAGATCATGGACATTCTTCACTATTGCCTCATGTTTACCAGCCTGCATACAAAAAAAGAATTCGGCAAAGATAGCATATATTAAGACACAGAATTCTGGTGGTACAAGAAAACACACCAATTCATGACTGAATGCATTTTCCCCTCCAGAAAGCTAGACCAGAACTTGGGAGGAATGTACGAAATACTAAACGAAAATTTACAATTTTAAGACAGTCATAACAATTTTGAACTGCACCATTTAAAAAAAAATTTAGAGTGCCCAATTAATTTTTTCCAATTAAGGGGGCAATTTAGCATAGCCAATCCACCTCGCCTGCACATCTTTGGGTTGTGGGGGCGAAACCCACGCAAACAGAGAATGTGCGTACTCCACACGGACAGTGATCCAGAGCCGGGATCGAACCTGGGACCTCGGCGCCGTGAGGGAACAGAGCTAACCACTGCACCACCGTGCTGCCCTTGAACTGCACAAAGCTGAGCTTTAGTTGTAACACCCATCTACTGCTATATTTTTCACTAAACTCTGCTAAATCTAACATCACCATGCAGTGGTGATGTTGCCACCTGATTCGGATGAGTTCAAGCTCCATTCTGGAGACTTGAGCCCAGTCTGAACTGGCCAGTGCAGAACTGAAAAAGATTTTGCATGATCTGAGTTGCTGTCTTTACAGATGAGTCATTACACCTCAGCTGGAGAGAAAAGATTGCAGTCTTGTTCAAAAGATAGCATTGCGTTCTGTCATATACTAGCCAATATTTATCATTCAATCACCAAAACTAATTATCTGGTCATTTATTTCTGCGGTTTTCAATTGGCTGCTGCATTTCCTACATTGGAAGTGACCAAATTTTAACAAAATTCCTCTCCCGGCGTTTTTTTCCACATATCATGAGATCAGAGCCCAAGTCACGACTGTGGTGACAAGGAGGATCCCCGAGGCTTGACGTTTAAACCTATATCCTTGTACAATACTTGTGTGTGAAACCCAGCTCTTTCTTTTCTTGATTATTCTGCAACTGTTATTTGAAATACTAATAAAAATATTTCTTAGAAAAGTAAAATCAAGGTTTAGGTACAGAATTTCAATGTTACTACTAATGATCGATCATCTAAAACAACGCAGTTCACTCAAGGTGCTTCCAACTGATGTGTTTTACATTGACTTGAAGGATCATCAAGAACCTGTTGGGAAGAAACCTATCAATGCTAGATGAATCTTTTCAGGATCTATTGCTAAACCAGACTTGAGGGCCCTGAAATATTGTTGACGTGCCTAATTCAGGTATTGGATCTGTAGAGCCATCAAATTTCCACTGTAGGCGCATTATTGAAACCATTTTGATTCCAAACGAACACCGCATGCTATTTCAAATCGGGAAAATAAATTCAAATTGCAATAGCAACTGCATTTATATAGTGCATTCAATATAGCTGAATGTCGTAATCTGTTTCACATGAAATATCGGGACAGATGACTGAGCACGGTCAAATGGGAAAGTTTGAAGAACCTTAAAGGAGAGAGCGCTGAAAAGGTCACTGCAGATGGAGTGGAGTTGGCCAAAACTTCAGAGCTAGCTGCTGAAAGCAAGATCTTGAACACAACCTTTGGATCATGCAAGAGTACCACCAAATAGAGGCCTTCGAGTAACCATCCACTGCCATTGTCATTTGGTTTCCTTCAAAAGGATAGCAATTAAATTTTGTATAACTGCCCAGAAGCTAGAAATTGACACAGTGGCCTTCATTACCCATTTTACACAAATGGAAGTGTTTGAACAACTTGTCAGTTTTCATAACAGGAGCAATTAATATGTATAAACACCAAAATAAATAAGCATTTGAAGGAAAAATGGTCAGCAATTGAATTTTATTCTCAAAACTAATTACACTCAATGATATTTCTCTGCACTACATATTAAGTTTAATCACCTGAAATGCAAATCATTTCAAATTTCTTCAATAAATCCAGTCTATTTTTGCACAAAGATAAACTGCATAGCACAACCTGATTGAATTCTGTTTATTTCCTCACCTGTGCTGCCCAAATGTTGTCAAGGTCTTGGAGGGTGAGTGCTTTTTCTTTAATAACAAAGCGAAGTATCTTCTCTAGTTTTTCAACATATTGTGGTTGATGTAGACTGTCACGCAATACAATTGACAATATGTTGTTTTGTTGAATCCACTCCTACAAATAGTAAGGGAACATAAAAATCAGTTATATTCTTTCAAACATATTAATAATAAGGACAATTTTTCTAAAATTGAGATTTTTCAGAATAAATGAAAATATGCGTTTCTAAAAACTTCACAAACACGTTTCCACATTTTCAAGATTTCAACAGATTTGAACACCAAAAAAGATTACTCGTCACCCAGATGTTAATGTTAGGGGCTGGTTTAGCACAGTGGGCTAAACAGCTGGCTTGTAATGCAGAACAATGCCAGCAGCGCGGGTTCAATTCCCGTACCGGCCTCCCCGAACAGACGCCGGAATGTGGTGACTAGGGGCTTTTCACAGTAACTTCACTGAAGCCTACTTGTGACAATAAGTTATTATTATTATTACTCTTGTCAGAGACATATACACCAATCCAGCAGATTTCTCTCACAAGAACAAAATTGCAGAAGAGAATATATATGCAGCATGTGTTAAAGGTGCGAATTGAGGTGCTCTTGAACACAGGCGTGGACAAAGTACCAACAGAATGTGGAAAAGCAAATATATGATTTCTTGCAGAGTTTAGTTCTGAACTATGCTTCATCATATACAATAGAAATTTAAAAAACTGAACTGCATTCTACGCTTTTTTCCATTTCCTTCTAACTTTCAAATCTGCCCATGATTATCTTAAGTCAATATTGTTCTGCTCTTTGGAAATTTGAGAGATACAAATTTTAGAAGAAATTTCATCACTTCTAGAAATGAGCACTTGGTGAAACATAGCACACAATATAAAGTATTATGGTTAATTGGTCTGAGAAGACATTCAAGATCCCATTGTAAAAGTCATACATAAGCATATATTTCCTTTTAACAATTGTACTACTTACTGCCATTCTCTCCGCTGTCAACCATTCTTCTTCTTCAGGACTGCCGTGGCGATGCGTATAATAAGAGACACTGGAAATCACCTTATTAACTTCATTTAGTGCATTCATTTTTCCATTAAAAGATGAAATTTGTAACAACCTATAAAAATAAAGTTAAATAATGACAAAGAACCACAAAGATCTTCAATTTTAAAAAATTAAAATGGTAGTATATAATTACCTTAGTATCATTTTTAATCTAAATATTTCTAAATTTTTGACCGTTTCCTCCTGCCCAGGAACCCGTGAAGCTAAGTTTTTCAGTGATTTAATTATCATAGATAAAGCATCATTTTTGGCTTCATTCTTCGCTTCTTTTTTCAGCTCCTCGTCTGTTAGATTTTCTAGAAACTGCGGAACCATTTCTATTATTGGAAGGAAGTATTTCTTCACTGTATGCAAGGTAAGAAATTCATAACACTGTCCAAAAGGTCTGTAGAGCATTAAAAAATATGTATTAGCATTCACGTTGTCACCATTCTGTGCTTCTATTAAATATAATTCCATTATACAAAATGAAAACCCGAAAACCAAAAAGCCTCAAACATTTTGCATATCACCAAAGTCAAATTCACCAATGATAAGAAATTAAATCAGCAGAGTTCCAGCGATGTTAGCTAAGATTAGTTTCAGTCAAAATCCAGATATAGCTGAATCTTCAGACAGCCCAAATCGTTCACAAATTAGGAACACGGTGATGATATCTGCTTGCTAGCCTTCCCCATTCCACTGTGTACAAAAGACTCACTTGTGAACTACATTTGAATTTCTGACTGGAAAGTCAGACCGAGGGGACACAGTTGAATTGACGGCGCATACAAAGAGTGAAATACTGAGGCTAGCAGCCAAGTGCTCTCAACTTGACCTATCAAATAATGGTCTAATTTGTCTGCAAGTTACTCCACACAACTGTCTCAGATGCAGTTCCTCTCAAAACTATTGATTGGTACAAAAAGTGGAAAGAGCACCAATTTAACTGGACATATTACTTTTGGTTGAATAGATGACATGTACAGAATCCAACTTGTGGGAACTCTGAAGTACAGTGCAGCAACGCGTTCAACTTGATGTCTTAGAGATACAATTTTTGTGACAAATAATTGTGTCCAAACACCAACAAATTTATCCAGGGATTGGAATTTCCAAAACCTTCAGCTTTGAATCAACATAAAGATAATAGTCTTAAAACTTGTTCAAAAGAAGAGTTAATAAATTTGACTTTCATCACACATTTCATCATGTTGCATTTCACTGGTGTTTGCCAAACAACTTTCTCACTCGTCAGATGGGTAATGGTAGATTAGCAACTGCCTCACTGCATTTCGGTCCTGGTAAATCACTGCATGGCTTTAGAGGCTCAGATGAGCATAGAGATCTAAGCATGAAGATGCTTTCATCTTGAGAAAATTCTACAAGTTCACACATGCTGGGCGCTGAGGAAGACCAACAAAATAATTTCTTATTGACTGTAATGCTCAAATCTTTTTTGTGGGTTTTTTTTGTAAAATATTTTATTCTCCATTTTCACATTTTGTTCAGAATTTACACCCCCACCAACAAGCAGGTAAACGGGAACAAATACAAAGTCAATTCCCTTATCAACAACAACGATCCCATCCTCCCACCACCCCAAACGACCCACCTGACAATATAAGCATCAAATAAAAACAAACCCTCCCACGGTGGGACAAACAAAGGAGAGAAAAAAATAAAAAGGAATCCGGAATCGCCTATGGTCACCGTTGACCAATAGAGTTTCCACCCCCCCACCCCGAACATCCAATCCCCGAAAGGCTACCGTAAATGACACCCACGCATTGCAAGCCCTCCCCCCCCCCCCCCCCCCCCCCCCCCCCCCCCACCCCTCCTGACTCCTCCCCTCCACTTCTTACAAAACTCCTCCGCACAACCTCTGTTCCTTCCCTCCAACTTTCCACCCCGGCTAGACTCATCGGAAACCTGTTCTGCCGGGCTCTGATGGCCACAGCCCCTCCCCCCACCACCTCACCCCCGTTCACTGGCCAGCTTAAACAGGCCAGCGTGGAGGCTCCCACCCGGGTCTCTTTCCCCCTTGCCCGGTCCCAGGAAAACCAAGAAATCCCCTTTAGCACACAAACCCCGCATACAGTCCCAAGCCCCAAAGAACTATCATTGCAAGCGAAAGTCCCATCTCTTCCCTTGTCCAAATATATACGTTAGCTCATTTAGCACATACACCAGCCGCAGTGAAAAAATACACAGTTACATGAGGCTCCATCGGTACATGACCATTTCTCAATTCAGCCATAGTCCTTATGGCTTCACAAACTCCTCCGCTGCTTCCGCCGTCCTGAAATAAAAGTCCTTGGATTTGTAGGTCACCCTCAACTTAGCTGGGTATGCTGCCCTGCACCTCACTGATGTACAGTGCCTTCTTCACCCGGCTGAAGGCAGCCCACCTCACCAGCTCCACCGTACAGTCCTCATATATGCGTATACCAGCTCCAGTCCACTGCACCACCCGCTTCAGCTTGCCCAGCACAGGACCTTCTCCTTCACACTGTACCTACGAAAACACAAAGTTACTACTCTTGGCGGCTCACTCTCCTTTGATAAAGGTCTCCATGACTAATGAGCCCGATCCAGTTCGTATCGGGAGGGATCATCCCCCTCCCCCAATAGCTTCGCCAACATCGTGGCAAAATACTCAGTCGGCCTCGGGCCTTCCCCTCCTTCGGGAAGACCCACAATCCTCCGATTCTGTCGCCTGGATCTGTTTTCTAAGTCATCCATTTTGGCTCACAGATCCTTGTTGATCTCTATCACCTTCCGCATCTCCTTCCCCATCGAGGTAATTTGATCACTGTGCTGCAATAATGTCTCTTCCACTTCCTTCAGCGCCTCACCTTGCTCCCGTACCTGCACCACTGCGCTCAAGACCGCTGCCCTCACCGGTGCAATCGTCTCCTCCACCAGCACTTTCAATACCACCCCCATCTCCTTCCTCATCGCCTCCATGTGCTTTGTGAACTGTCTTTCGAGTTCCGCGGCCATCACCTTAGTCATTTCTTCAGCCGTGGGCAATGCCGCCTCCCCTGGTGCCCCAGCCTCCAATTTTCTTGCCATCCCCGCGGTGGCCTTTCCACTCCCCGCTGGACTTTCAGCTGCTTTTTTTCACAGCCGTTTTTTTAACTTGTTTTCGACATTTCCCTTCATTGTGCCTTCTCCCTGCTTTCGCCGCCTCCGGTGCCCCTGGGACCGGGCGTTAAACTCCGAAATGCCGTTCCCGAACGGGAGCCCTCCAATGTGCGGCTGCCTCCCGCCCGCTGTCACCGGAAGTCTTTTTGTGGGATTTATGAACAGTTCTGAAAACTACAGGCATCAAGAGACATAGTGTACCAAGCTTAAGCTACCAAGGACTTGTTCTGCAGCTTAGAGAAGAAGTTTCTAGACTTCTCCAGTGAAGACTGCAGTTTCTTAGTTGCTTCCTTCCTTCCTGAAATAAAATGGACAAATCTACATGAATAAAAACTAATCCCAATTGCACCATGTTTTATCACAGACATCTAATCCCTTGTATAAAGAGGAATTTCCCTGTAAAAATAATTTTAGCATATTTAGTTTGAACTTAAAATATCAGAGGGAAACAAATGGTACTCTGGGGAGAATAAGTGTACTAATATAGAGAAAGAGGATTTAAGATGAAACAATTTTCAGAAGCATTCATAAAGTCATCACAGGTGACCTACATTTTGCCCCAGCTGGAAAATCGCAGATCAATTCAAGGTAGTTAATAGTCTGCTGCCGCTTGGCAGACAAAACAATTCAAACTCAACAGTCCAGTCATCTAGCACCTGAGGAAGCTCTTAAAAGAGTACATTTGTGGACAGATGTTGTTTGGGCAATTTACTACATGCAAACAATAGAGGTATATTGACTTAAATTCTTTCAACCAAATTAACTTTCACAGTTAAAGGGAGAAACAACAAAAATAGGTATAATGTAGATGGGAGTACGAAATCCAGAATTAACTCTGGTTATGAAATCATGTGGTATATGGTAGACAATCTCTACATTTATCAAAAGCAATTTGAAAGAACTGCTCATATTTGATCCGTATTCAACATTTTCTGCGGGAAAATTGGTTTGCCATCGTCAACTCACACTGATACTGTCCCAGATCTAATATTCATCCATAAACTATTTCAAGATGAGCGTCAGAAAGCATCAACCTATCTTGAGATCACAAGCCAATGAAAAAATACTGACAATGCTCAACATTCTTCAGAAATCGAATGAACCCCACCCATTCCACACCTTCTCCCCCTTCACAGCACCCAACAAGAGTTCTTTTGAAGTATTTGCCTGTATAATCCTACCTAGATAGTTCCAAATATGAATTACCCTGCAAGGTATACACTTTCATAGCTTTCTTTGGAGATTCGGGTACTCAGATCGCCTTTGGACAGTAACGCAGCATTTAAATACTATGTCTCAACTTGTCGGGAATAAGACCAGGATGTGAAAGACATTAGGCTAAATTATCTCAACTTCTTGTTATGAAAAACCATATTGACCATAAGACACAGAAGCAGAATTAGACCACTCGGCCCATTGAGTTTGCTCCGCCATTCAATCATGGCTGATATTTTTCCCATCCCCATTCTCCTGCCTTCTCCCCATAACCCCTGATCCCCTTATGAATCAAGAACCTATTCATCTCTGTCTCAAAGACACTCAATGATTTGGCCTTCACAGCCTTCTGCGGCAAAGAGTTGCACAGATTCACCACCCTCTGGCTGAAGAAATTGGTCCTCATCTGTTTTAAAGGATCGTCCCTTTAGTCTGATTGTGTCCTCTGCTTCTAGTTTTTCCTACAAGTGGAAACATCCTCTCCACTCCATGTCCACTCTATCCAGGCCTCGCAGTATCCTGTAAGTTTCAGCAAGATCCCCTCTCATTCTTCTAACGAGTACAGACCCAGTTCCTCATACGAAAAGCTGTTCATTCCAGGGATCATTCTTGTGAATCTCCTCTGGAATGTTTCCCAAGGCCAGCACATCTTTCCTTAGATACGGGACCCAAAACTGCTCACAATACTCCAAATGGGGTCTGACCAGAGCCTTATACAGTCTCAGAAGTACATCCCTGGTCTTGTATTCTAGCCGTCTTGACATGCTAACACGGCATTTGCCTTCCTAACTGCCAACTGCACGTTAACCGTAAGAGAATCGTGAACAAGGACTCCCAAGTCCCTTTGAACTTCTGCTTTCCTAAGCATCTCCGATTTAGAAACTAGTCTATGCCTAAATTCCTCCTTCCAAAGTGCATAATTTCACACTTTTCCACATTGTATTTCATCTGCCACTTCATTGCCCACTTTCCTAGCTTTCCAAATCCTTCTGCAGTCCCTTTGCTTCCTCAATACTACCTGTCCCTCCACAGATCTTTGTATCACCTGGAAACTTAGCAACAGTGTCTTCAGTTTCTTCTGCCAGATCATTAATGTATGTTGTAACAAGTTGTGGTCCCAGCACAGACCTGAGGCACACCACTGGTCACTGGCTTCCATCCTGAAGACGACCCCTTTATCCCCACTCTCTGCCTTCTGCCAGTCAGCCACCCTCCATCCATGCCAAGATCCTACCCTTGAAATTGTTGAGTTGTTTCCTCCAGAACAATGAGCATGCTCCAGCTGCGTATTTGTGCTGACAGGATTGTTTTCAATTACAAGAGGAAGAGTAAGTCATGCAATATAGTTACTATGAAAATTTAAATCATTTGGCACCTTCAGGTAGTGACTTTCGTGTGGGTGCAAAACAGCAGCAAAGTGAAGTTAGCATGTGCAGAATTTCAAAATGAAGGCACACACAAATAATGGAAATTGCAGCAAGAGAAAAAAACTCAGATAAACGGCCGCTACATGAAGGGAAGTGAGATGCACGAGTGAATTGACAAATTCTTGAGAAACTCTTCTAAAAATTATACAGGGGAGTTTCAGGGTTCATAAATAAGTTTGGAAAAAGTGAAGTACAATCATAGAGAAAAAAAAAACCATGTAAAGAGTCATTACGGCACATGATATGGCAATTTGGCCATAAAGTACATGACAATTGGATCAAAGATGCTACAGAAAAACACTGCCCCCTTTAAACATGACTGAATACACTAACAAAAGTTGAGGTTTGCTAGGCCAAGGTTACGAATTAGTCATTTTTTCAGCAAGTCCCTTGTCTAAAGCTCTGAATAGTTTATACCTTGATTGGTGACATTTAAGAATACGTGAAAACCTTATGCTCTCAGGTCAACAACTAATCATTTTTCCAGAGTAATTATGTATCCATCCAAAAAAAATCCCCTCTTTAAACTAGAGAAAAAAATGTTATAAAACAACATTATCGTAATTTCTAATCCAGTTAAAACATAACAAACATTTATCATTCCAGCATTAAGGTTCACTCCCAGACCACTTTCCTGATTGCTATGTGCCTCACAATTTAATTGTACTTCCGAAGGAAAATATAAAGGCTAGAAATGTATAATGATGCTGTTTTAAAAAAAATAAAAAACACAAATAACATGGCAAATATGACAAAAGGAGATTTGTGGCATCTTTGCTTCTTAGTGGTTCAGTGGGCTACCAATATTATTTCTTCTTTGTATTTCCACGTGCCGGAGAAGCTGCAGTCTTTCTTTATTTAACCATGGGCCAAAACCATCAAAAGCTAAATTCATGATCATTTGATTGTATAATATTGCAAGCACAAATGCAAAAATTTTCAACGACACTATCTTAATCCACTTTGGCCTCGCAAACATGAGTCTTTGAGATATGTAATACTAATTGCTTATTTTTTTAAATAAATATGAAAGAAATTTCAGATGGGAAGTGAAAAATTAAATGAGGGGTTGTTATGAGATGCAAAAAGAGAAAACCAAAACTCCTCCATCACCATACAAGTCATAAACGGATAGAAAGATTCTGGTTCAGGGTGGAGCCAAGTAGGGTTCAAAAAAATGGATGGAGGCAAAAGGCACGTCTGAGGTGCTAAATGACTAGTTTCCATTTGTCTTTATCAAGGAAGATACTATGAAAATTATAGTAAAGGAGGTACTGAGATACTGAATGTTTTAAACATGGATTGAAGAGTGTTAGGACGCCTCAGCAGGGGCTATGATACAAGACCGATCGATTACTTCCAGTAGTGATAATATATTGTTAGGAATGCTAAAGCATATTTCCCTCATAACCAACTCTCCCAATTCAAGCTATCACCAAGTCAAACCATTTAATTTGCCCTGATTATACATACGTGAATACTTCCCATTATTGTTTGGTAGGGAAGTAGTGGAACATTTCCACCAATCCTTGACAAATTTATAGGTTAAAACATCAAAAGAAAATGACTTACTTGATGAGTGCTGCAATTATCTGAACATTTAATGCCGAACCACTGACAAATCGATCATGTAGAATCTGAAATCCATTCAATGTCCCAAATTTGTTGATAAGATCCACAAGCCAACCCTACAGAAGTTAGAAGTCACAATCCAAGTTACCTATACACATTTAAACTCCACAGAAAATCGGCTTCAGCAGTTATGAGTAATAACTGAAAGCTAGTCGTTCTATAACGTGCACTGTTAGATCAAACTTCAAAAAATGCGGTACCAATTCCTGGATTTCCGCAATGCTATTCAAGACAAGAGTAAACAATTTTGCGATCTTGATCAATTGGGCCAGTGAGCCGATGAATGGTAGATGGAATTTAACTTCGATAAATGTGAGGTGATGCATTTTGGCACATCGAATTATGGCAGGACCTACTCTAATAGAGTACCCAATTATTTCTTCCAATTAAGTTCAAGAAGGGGAGTAGAGATAACCCCGGTAACTATAGGCCAGTGAGCCTAACGTCTGTGATGGGCAAGGTCTTGGAGAGGATTATAAAAGATACGATTTATAATCATCTAGATAGGAATAATATGATTAGGGATAGTCAGCATGGTTTTGTGAAGGGTAGGTCATGCCTCACAAACCTTATCGAGTTCTTTGAGAAGGTGACTGAACAGGTAGACGAGGGTAGAGCAGTTGATGTGGTGTATATGGATTTCAGTAAAGCGTTTGATAAGGTTCCCCACGGTCGGCTATTGCAGAAAATACGGAGGCTGGGGATTGAGGGTGATTTAGAGATGTGGATCAGAAATTGGCTAGTTGAAAGAAGACAGAGAGTGGTAGTTGATGGGAAATGTTCAGAATGGAGTTCAGTTACGAGTGGCGTACCACAAGGATCTGTTCTGGGGCCGTTGCTGTTTGTCATTTTTATAAATGACCTAGAGGAGGGCGCAGAAGGATGGGTGAGTAAATTTGCAGACGACACTAAAGTCGGTGGAGTTGTAGACAGTGCGGAAGGATGTTGCAGGTTACAGAGGGACATAGATAAGCTGCAGAGCTGGGCTGAGAGGTGGCAAATGGAGTTTAATGTGGAGAAGTGTGAGGTGATTCACTTTGGAAAGAATAACAGGAATGCGGAATATTTGGCTAATGGTAAAATTCTTGGTAGTGTGGATGAGCAGAGGGATCTCGGTGTCCATGTACATAGATCCCTGAAAGTTGCCACCCAGGTTGATAGGGTTGTGAAGGCGGCCTATGGTGTGTTGGCCTTTATTGGTAGAGGGATTGAGTTCCGGAGCCATGAGGTCATGTTGCAGTTGTACAAAACTCTAGTACGGCCGCATTTGGAGTATTGCGTACAGTTCTGGTCGCCTCATTATAGGAAGGACGTGGAAGCTTTGGAACGGGTGCAGAGGAGATTTACCAGGATGTTGCCTGGTATGGAGGGAAAATCTTATGAGGAAAGGCTGATGGACTTGAGGTTGTTTTCGTTAGAGAGAAGAAGGTTAAGAGGTGACTTAATAGAGGCATACAAAATGATCAGAGGGTAGATAGGGTGGACAGCGAGAGCCTTCTCCCGCTGATGGGGGTGGCTAGCACGAGGGGACATAGCCTTAAATTGAGGGGTAATAGATATAGGACAGAGGTCAGAGGTGGGTTTTTTACGCAAAGAGTGGTGAGGCCGTGGAATGCCCTACCTGCAACAGTAGTGAACTCGCCAACATTGAGGGCATTTAAAAGTTTATTGGATAAGCATATGGATTACAAGGGCATAGTGTAGGTTAGATGGCCTTTAGTTTTTTTTTCCATGTCGGTGCAACATCGAGGGCCGAAGGGCCTGTACTGCGCTGTATCGTTCTATGTTCTATGTTCTATAAGGGGCAATTTTATGTGGCCAATCCACCTATCCTGCACATCTTTGGGTTGTGGGGGCGAAACCCATGCAAACACAGGGAGAATGTGCAAACTTCACACGGACAGGAACCCAGGGCCAGGATCGAACCTAATATCTCGGCGCCATGAGGCAGCGTGCTAACCACTGGTCAGAACACTGAATACAGAGTTGGGATGCCTTGTTCAAGTTGTATGGCCACACTGCGAATACTGTGTACAGTTCTGGTCACCCTATTATGGAACGGATATTATTAAACTAGAAAGTGCAGAAATGATTTACAAGGATGCTACCAGGACTTGATGGTTTGAGTTATAAGGAGTGGCTGGATAGGTTGGGACGTTTTTCCCTGGAGCATAGGGGGCTTAGGGGTGATCTTATAGAGGTCTATAAAATAACATTTTTTCCCAAATGCAGGGGAGTTTAAAACTAGAGGGCATAGGTTTACGATAAGAGGGGAGAAATACAAAAGGGTCCAGAGGGGCAATTCTTTCACAGAGGCTGGTGTCTGGAACATGCTGCCAGCGGCAGTAGTACAGGCGGGTACAATTTTGACTTTTAAAAAGCATTTAGACAGTTTAGTTGGGTATAGAGGGTTAAGGGCCAAATGTGGGCAATTGGGACTAGCTTAGTGGTAAAAATTGGGCGGCGTGGACAAGTTGGGCCATGGGGCCTGTTTTCATGGTGTAAATCTCTATGACTCTGTACTCTGCCAGTATGATCCAGCTGTTACACAAGTGCAATACTTCTCAACTCTTGTAGTTGCAAGCTTGACTTTTGATAGAAAGCATTTTCTCCACAAAGAAATCTTGTCCAATTTCTCATTAACTTCAAAATGAACTGATGACATTTTGTTGTGTTTTTTTGAATCAATGAGGTGCAGGATACTCCGACCACCATGCTAAATACCACTGGCCAGCAGTTTACTTTGTATTAATGTGCTTTCACTCCAATCCAGAAACAGCATTCATAGTATACTATTAACTATGAATTTCCTGGACCACAAATTCTTTAGCTCAGTGAAAGCCAAATTATCAATTTGCACCACAGGCCAACACCCAATGGAAACTCTTTAAGACCCAAATCAACTTCTCATTGTTGCAATTTTTATATTCACCAATTTGTCATTGTTTTTGCACTTAACACCTTTTCCACCTCCTCACAGATGTTCAACTCCACATAATAACTGTGCTCCATCGGATATGGACACAACATAGTAGAAAGCTCTGACAGGGAGACTAGTTTGCAAGGATATAAACAGCTACGACTTTCCTGTCCCGAATTCAATGTCCATAGTCACACAAAGCTCCAACTGGAACTGTGAAGTCCAAGGATTGGGAATCCTGCACAAATGTTTCCTCCCTAATCCAAAGGCACTTAAGCAACTTTAGAATACCAGTTGTTGCTCGAAGCTCATCATTCAGCAGAGATCCAAGATCAATTCTGAAATCATCGAGTATGGATGGCTCAGGTGTTCAATGGATAAACTTTCAAAGATTTCCAGGAAACTAGATTCCTTGATATTTGCTTGATGTTTAAAATTTCACTTTCTTATGTCTGAATGATCCAGATTAACAATGGAATAATAATAATGGATACATCAAGATTGTACACGTGTGCATCAAAGTAAACGTGTGCTCATTCACCTTGTACTTATTAGAAATTTCTACAAAATACATTTCCATGTTTGGCACCCACATAGTGCTAAGCACAGTGCTGCTTTCAGGAAATATATTGATGGCATTAAATCAAGATTTGTCTCCTCCAGACATAAATTAAACTAACTTGCCCATGCCGCCCAGTTAAACTAACATTACAGTTCCCTAAAGTGCAGTTAAAACCAAGTATATAATTATAATGTTCACAATGAATTGCAACAAATGTCCATCAATTTAGAATAGTGAAGCCCATAAAGAACAAAAAACGGCAGATTCTGCAAACCTTTGGCGAGCGTGGGTCAGGTGGTCGAGCAAAGAGTTCATCTTCAGCCAGCTGGACTCCTGCAGGAACAGTCTCAGAAGGGCGTGTACCATTGTAGATATGAAATTTGCAGTGAGGATTTAAGGCCATGGCAAGGAGTTCAAGAAGGGGAAACCAATCCTGGGACAGCTTGGCCACACACAGTTCTATGAGGCGATGAGTATTATTTATAATACACCTCTTAAAGAGAAGAAAAGTATCAGTTACACTTTGTGCATTCAAAACAATGCATTTCATGATGGATTAATCAGTGAAAAGGTAGTTTCCAACTCTGGTCAGATATACTAAAACTCAACCTGAGCAATACCACATATTGGTGGATAATATTCCATTAATATTGCTATGCAGCCCAGTTTGGCCAATGTACTCTGCTACCAATTGTAATTACAGCTCATCACTTTTCTGTTTAAAGTCCACAGTATTACTGCGAAAGGGAGCCATTCGGTAATGATATCAGTCCAAAAATTGAGAACACGCCCCAAAGGTAGGTTTTGCTCTTGGTTCCAATTCAGTGCTCCATATGTTTGTTTGCAGGAAAAAACAGGAACACTTTCACAATTAATCTTTAATTTCCCTATAAGTAAAGTGCAGATGAGTTGGGTGTTGATGCTAACCTCACTTAAAAATCAAGTTACACTGTTGAGAAAGATGAGCCAAAAGATGTAATAGTACAAATAATTAGGGAAGAAAAAACAACAGTATAGGTATTGATGCTCTCCATGCAATAATGGTATATCTGTGCTGTTGGAGAAGTAAAGGTAAATTTTAAAACCCAGTGTACAATTCTTATTGTGTACTGTCCGAAGTGATTCAAAATACTGATGGAAGTAATCCATTCAGGTACTCTCGAGTTGAAGTACTGGCATGTGGAATCTGTTGGTCACAAGGAGCTTTTTAATGCAAGAAAATTGCGCCAATCAATTTTTCATTCCTGTAACATTTTTCAGACCCATAATTTTTCCTATCAATTCACAAACAAGATGGGGGGAATACTATTCAAGAGTGCTCATCATCCTCCTTATTGGGATCTTTATTAGTGAGGATGGGTATATCCAGATCTATGACAATGTGTGCGGGCAAAGGGAAATAATTAAAGCCATCATTTAAAATTAGGCAGGATGGCAATATTTGATTTGAGAATTAATAGAAGAGCTGGGATGGAGCCAGGTATGGAACAAGGTAAATTAGCTTGTTGCGCACATTGAAATTGGCCGGTACGGTTGTGGGCAGCACAGAGATGTGGCTACAAGGGGATCAGGGCTGGGATCCAAATATCCAATATCCTTTCAAAAGGACAGGCAAATGGGCAATGGGGACGGGGTTGCTTTGTTAGTAAGGAATGAAGTTAAATCAATAGCAAGGAGTGATATAGAATCAGAAGGCATAGAATCTCTGTGGATAGAGTTGAGGAATCGCAAAGGTAAAAAGATCCTGATGGGGTATGTGCAGACCCCCAGCAGTAGTCAGGATGTGGGGCAGAAAATAAATCAGGAGATAGAAAAGGCATGTAAAAAAGGCAATGTTACAATTGTCATGGGGACTTCAATATGCAGGTGGACTGGGAAAATCAGGTTGGTAGTGCATCCCAAGAAAAGGAATTTGTGGAGTGTCAGATGTTTTTTGGAGCAGCTTGTGACAGAGCCTATTAGGGAACAGGCAATTCTGGATTTGGTGATGTTTAATGAGGAGACTTGTTTAGGGATCTTTAAGGTGAAGGAACCCTTAGGGAGCAGTGACCACAATATGATAGAATGGGCAGCAGGGTAGCATGGTGGTTAGCATAAATGCTTCACAGCTCCAGGGTCCCAGGTTCGATTCCCGGCTGGGTCACTGTCTGTGTGGAGTCTGCACGTCCTCCCCCTGTGTGCGTGGGTTTCCTCCGGGTGCTCCGGTTTCCTCCCACAGTCCAAAGATGTGCGGGTTAGGTGGATTGGCCATGCTAAATTGCCCGTAGTGTCCTAATTAAAGTAAGGTTAAGGGGGGGGGTTGTTGGGTTACGGGTATAGGGTGGATACGTGGGTTTGAGTAGGGTGATCATGGCTCGGCACAACATTGAGGGCCGAAGGGCCTGTTCTGTGCTGTTCCATGTTCTATGTTCTAAGGTGAAGGAACCCTTAGGGAGCAGTGACCACAATATGATAGAATTTACTCTGCAGTTTGAGAGGGAGAAGCTGGAGTCAGATGTAACGGTATTATAATTAAATAAGGGTAACTACAAAGACATGAGGGAGGAGCTGGCCAGAGTTGATTGGAAAAGGAGCCGAGCAGGGAAGACTGGGACAGCAATGGCAGGAGTTTTGGGGGGTTATTCGGGAGGAACAATAAAAAATTCATCCCAAGGAGGAGGAAACATGCTAAGGGGAAGACAAGGCATCCATGGCTGACGAGGGAAGTCAAGGACAGCATAAAAGCTAAAGAAAATGCATACAAAGTGGTGAGGATTAGTGGGAAGCCAGAGGACTGGGAAGCCTTTAAAAACGAGCAGAGAACTCAAAAAACAATAAGGGGGGAGAAGATGAAGTATGAGTGCAAGCTAGCTGGTAATATAAAGGAAGATAGGAAGAGTTTTTTTCAATATATAAAAGTTAAGAAAGGCAAAAATAGACACTGGAAAATGTGGCTGGAGGAGGAAACAAAGAAATGGCAGATGAACTGAATAGTTACTTTACATCAGTCTTCACAGTGGAAGACACCAGTGGGATGACAGAGCTCCAGGAGAGCCATGGGGTAGAGATGTGCAGTGGCCATACCAAGATGATTGCGGGGAAACTGAAAGGTCTGAAGGTGGATAAATCACCTGGACCAGATGGACTACTCACCAGGATTCTACAAGAGATAGCTCAGGAGATTATGGAGGCATTGGTGATGATCTTTCAGGAATCACTGGAGGCAGGAAGGGTCCCAGAGGATTGGAAAGTGGCTCATGTAACATCACTGTTTAAGAAGGGAGGGAGGCAGAAGACGGGAAATTATAGGTCAGTTAGCCTGACTTTGGTCATTAGTAAGATTTTAAAGTCCATTAGATGAGATCGCGGAGCACTTGGAAGTGCATGATAAAATAGGACTGAGTCAGCACGGCTTTGTCAAGGGGAGGTCATGTCTGACAAATCTGTTAGGAAGTATCAAAGGAAGTTGGACAAAGGAGAACCAGTGGACATGATTTATTTAGATTTCCAGAAGGCCTTTGACGGTGCTGCATCGGAGACTGTTAAATAACTTAAAAGCCCATGGTGTTAAGGATAAGTTCCTGGCATGGATAGAAGTTTTGCTGACTGGCAGAAGGCAGAGAGTGGGGATAAAGCGGTCTTTTTCAGGCTGGAAGCCAATGACTAGTGGTGTACCTTAGGGGCCGGTGCTGGGGCCACAACTTTTCACAATAATGATCTGAAGGAAGGAACTGAAGACACTGTTGCTAAGTTTCCAGATGATACAAAGATCAGTAGAGGGGCAGGTAGTATCGAGGAAGCAGACAGGCTGCAGAAGGACTTGCACAGGTTAGGAGAGTGGGAAAAGAAGCAAAGAGGAGGCAGATGGAATACAATGTGGAAAAGTGTGAGGTTGTGCAATTTGGAACTAGAAATGGAGGCATAGACTATTTTCTAAATGGGAAAATGCTTAGGAAATCAGAAGCACAGAGAGACTTGGGCGTCCTTGTTCACGATTCTCTTACGGTTAACCTGCAGGTTCAGTTGGCAGTTAGGAAGACAAATGCCATGTTAGAGTGGGCTAGAATACAAGACCAGGGATGTACATCGGAGGCTAAATAAAGCTCTGGTCAGACCCCATTTGGAGTATTGTGAGCAGTTTTGGGCCCCGTATCTAAGAAAGGACATGCTGGTCTCGGAAAGGGTCCAGAGGAGGTTCACAAGAATGATCCCTGGAATGAAGAACTTGTCGTATGAGGAACGGTTGAGGACTCTGGGTCTGTACTCGTTGGAGCTTTGAAGGATGGGGGGAAATCTTATTGAAACTTTTTTTTTTTAAATTTAGAGTACCCAATTCATTTTTTCCAATTAAGGGGCAATTTAGCATGGTCAATCCACCAAACCAGCACATCTTTGGGTTGTGGGGGTGAAACCCACGCGAACACAGGGAGAATGTGCAAACTCCACACGGACAGTGACCCAGAGCCGGGATCGAACCTGGGACCTCGGCGCCGTGAGGCAACAGGGCTAAGCCACTGCGCCACCGTGCTACCCTATCTTATTGAAACTTACAGGATACTGCGTGGCCTGGATAGAGTGGATGTGGAGAAAAACTAGAAGCAGAAGACACAATCTCAAACTAAAGGGACGATCCTTAAGAACAGAGGTGAGGAGGAATTCATTCAGCCAGAGGCTGGTGAATCTGTGGAATTCTTTGCTGCAGAAGGTTGTGGAGGCCAAATCACCATGTGTCTATATGACCGAGATGGATAGGTTTTTGATCAACAAGGGGATCAGGGGTTATGGGGAGAAGGCAGGAGAATGTTGATGAGAAAAAAGTATCAGCCATGATTGATAGATGGAGTAGACTCAATGGGCCGATTGGCCTAATTCTGCTCTGGGTCTTATGGATGAGCATGAGAATTTATTTTGCCTGAATTTCTATTCTCAGCCTGTCTTTATGTTTTTCAAATTAATTTTACAAGATGTGGGCATCGCTGACCAGGGCAGCATTTATTGTCCATCCCCAATTGCTCTCGAGGTGGTGGTGGTGGGGTGCCTTCTTGAACCGCTAGATGTAGGTAAAATGTAGGTAAACCCACAGAACTGTTAGGGAGGGAGTTCCACAATTGTGACCCAGCAATGGTGAAAGAACAGCAATATATTTCTGTCAGGATGGTGAATGCCTTGGAGGAGAACCACCAGGTGGTAGTGTTCCCACGTATCTGCTGATCATGTCCTTCTAGATGGTCATGGGTTTGGAAGGTGCTGCCAGAGGATCCTCGAGTTCCTGCACTGCATCTTGTAGATGGTACATACTGCTGCTGCCACTGTTCATCGGTGGAGGAGGAATTGAATGTTTGTGGAAGGGGCAACAATCAAGCTGGTCGAGAATGGTGTCAAGCTTAAGTATTCTTGGAGCGATGTTCATGCAGGCAAGTGGAGAGTATTCCATCACACTCCTGACTTGTGCTTTGTGGCTGTTGGATAGGCTTTGGGGAGTCAGAGGGTGAGTTACGCACTGCAGTACTCGTAGCCTCTCATGTGCTCTTGTAGCCACAGTACTAATATGGCTGGTCCAGTCAGTTTCTGGTCAATGGTAACCCCCGAGGATGTTTATAGTGGGAGATTCAGTGATGGTAATGCCATTGAATGTCAAGGGCTGATAGTTAGATCCTCCCTTGTTGGAGGTGGTCATTGCCTGGCAGTGTGGTGTGAATGTTACTTGCCAATTGTTAGCCCAAGCCTGACCAATTCAAGATCTAGGTGTTGACCAAAAAATACGTTGTGCTTGCATCAAGCTTATTTTTTAAATTCAAGTTGTGAAAATTTCAATTATATATGGACTTGGTGAAAGCAGTTGAAATCAAATAATTGTGAAATGGATTTATAACTCCCTGATGCTCCAGTGAATATCTCATTGGCATTTTGTATTCTAAATGTGAACATAATTTTCCTAAATGTTTTCATAAATTTACTTTGAAAAGTCACTCAAGCCAATAGTGTATCTAGCGTTGCTGACAACACAAAGCTAAGTGGAATGTAAGCCACAAAGACGACAGAAAGTGGCTACAAAGTGATAGGGACAGGTTTACTGATTCAGCAGCAAGATGGCAGGTAGAATATAATGTGGGAAAGTGCACTTTGGTTGGAGAAAAACAAAATAAGACATGAAACCTGCAAATATTGGTGCTGCGCATACTCAAGGAAGGAACACAATGTTAGTAGGCAGGTTCCACAAGCAATTCAGAAGGGATTCATGTTGGTCTTTATTATAAAGGAAAATTGGAACACAATGTACAGGGCTTTGGTTTATTCACACCTGGACCAGTGTTCAATTTGGTTCCTTTCTGAGGAATGTTATACTTGCATTGGGGGTGGTGACACGTTGTTTCGAGAGGTTGGTTCCCGAGATTAATGGGTTGTCTGTCTTATGCCGAGTGGCTGAATAAATTGGGCTTATATTTTCTGAAGTAAAGAAAAACCAGTTGCGATCTCATTGAAACATGCAGATTCTGAAGGGGGATGTTTCCCCTGGCACTAGACTCTAGAATACAATGCGCCAAACATTTAAGTCCGAGATAAGGAGAAATTTCATCCAGGGTTGTGAATCTTTGGAATGTTCTACCCCAAATGGTGGCGGATGCTCCTTGGTGAATATAGTTAAGGTAGAGATGGAAAGATTTTGTGGCCCCTCTGTGAACCAAAGGGGATGAGGAGCAGGCAGGAAAGTGAAGCTAAGGCCAATTATCAGCCATGATCCTATGAAATCATGGAGCAGGTTCAGGCCGTGCGGTCTACTCCTAATATTTTTGTGTTCTTATGATACATTAGCATCCACTGAAACAACAATGACTTAAAATGAAAAGAAAACCACTTAATGATTTGTTACACCAAATTATGCATCTATCTCTATATTTATGCTTTCATATTTATGTGCAAAATTCAAGCAGGTTAAACTTAGGAGCCCCCAATAATTTAGACAAAATAGTATCACATTTCCATATTATGACTGCAATCATGAAATCATACACACTACAAAATAATCAACTTATATGATGCAAAATTTTGTCAGCAACTCTGATTAAAACCAGCACATTTGAGAGAAACAAAATCAATACATTATTTTTCAATAGGACAGTAAATTTATTTATTAATTTGACAGTGCAACATTGTTTTTAAATAGAATCTTAGACAGTTCTTCCCACTTGTCCAGCCTCAACATACTGCAGCTGAAATAGAACAAAATAAGTGTAAAACTTCAAGTACCAGGATAGACAAGGGTAACACAATAGACGTAACATATTTGAATTCTCAAGGCACCTTCAATATGATACTGCATAGCAGATTCATGACTAAAGGAACATGTAAAAATAGCAGAATGGATAGCAAGCTGCTATAAAAAGAAAACAGACAGGGGTAAAGGCAGTTACTCAGTGACAAAAGAATTGGAACCAGTTTTCCATTACAATTAGTGCTTGGACCATTGGAGTTAATCATTTACGTAAACTGGTCTTCGTATGATATAAAAATATGTAGAAGTACCAGAAAAGAGGTAATAAAAAAAAAAAATTCCTGGAATGATATCAGAACTAGGGGCTAAACCCATCAGTAAAGATTGAACTGACTACGGCTCTTTTCTCCAGAAAAGAAAACTGACGGTGACCTGTTAGAGGTCTAAGATCATCTAAGATCAAGAAAGGAGGGGCAGCACGGTGGCGCAGTGGTGAGTACCGCTGCCTCACTGTGCCGAGACCCGGGTTCGATCCCAGCCCCGGGTCACCGTCCATGTGGAGTTCTCACATTCTCCCGGATCTGCATGGATCTTCCCCACACAATCCAAAGATGTGCATGATAGGTGGACTGGCCACACTAAATTGCCCCTTAGTTGGAAAAAAATTAAATTGGGTACTTAAAATTTATATTAAGAAAAAAAATAAGATCATGAAAGGGTTTCACAGCTCCTGTGCAGCATGAACATGGCCATAAACTGGGTTCTAAGCTGCGAATAAAATGTAATACTATGCAAGTGACTACGATTAAATATGCTAACTTGAGTAATTTAGGTGAACTGAAATTTTCAAGTAAACCCATTTAATTGGAACCTGTTCCTGTCATATTCTGTGGTCAATCGAGAACATGTAGAATCCCAGGCCAACGACACTTATGGCAGAGCATACACAAGATCACAGGCTACAAAGCAAGGCCAGGCAGAATATCTGGGGCTGGAGCATCCCCACCCGATGACCTGAACAAGTTCTATGCCCGCTTTGAGCAGTCAGCCAATGCATCAGTGCCACCAGCCCCAACAGCCGTGGACACACCCATGCCCACTATTACAGCCTCAGAGGTAAGAGCTGCCTCCTTGAAAGTGAATCGGTGGAAAGCGACGGGCCCCAACCGAGTCCCTGGGCGAGCACGCAGCCTGCGCAGACCAGCTGGCGAGTGTATTCGCAGATACCTTCAACACCTCACTCCTCCGCTCTGAGGTCCCCACCTCCTTCAAGACCACCACCATAATACCAGTACCAAAGACGACCAAGGTAGCCTGCCTCAACAACGACTGCCCGGTGGCCCTGACGTTTGTTATCATGAAATGCTTCCAGCAGCTGGTCAGGAGAAGAATCAACGGCAGCTTCCCATGCGGTCTCGATCCACTGCAGTTGGCACAATACGCAACCAGTCCACAGCAGATGCGATCTCCCTGGTTCTACAATCAAGACTTGAATACCTCGACAACCAGGACACCGACGTAAGACTGTTCATAAACTACAGCTCCGCCTTCAACACATTTTTCCCAACAAGACTAATAACCAAACTATGCAATCTTAGACTTGACCCCTCCCTATGCAGCTGGATCCTTGATTTCCTCACCAACAGACCACAATCTGTCAGGATAGGCAATGGAACCTCCTCCACAATAGTCCTCAACATCGGGCCCCGCATTGATGTGTGCTCAGCCCTCTACTGTACTCCCTACACACACACACACACACACACACACACACACACACACACACACACACACACACACACACACACACACACACACACACACACACACACACACACACACACACGTGTGTGGCAAGATCTAACTCCAATTCAATCTATAAGTTTGCGGATGATACGTTTGCGGTGGGCCGTATCTCAAATAACGATGAACCAGACTACAGAATAAATCACTTGGTTGCATGGTGTTCCGAAAACAACCTCTCTCTGTCAGAAAGACCAAGGAAATGATCATCGACATCAGGAAGCGTAGCACGACACACACCTCCATCTGCATCAATGGCTCCGAAGTGGAGATGGTCATAGCTTTAAGTTCCTGGGGGTCACCATCATTAAAGTCTGTTGTGGTCCACTCATGTTGATGCAACAGTCAAGAAACCCCAACAACGTCTCTACTTCCTACGGAAGCTAAAGAAATCCAGTGTGTCTGCATAGACTCTCACAAACTTCTACAGATGTGCGATAGAGAGCATCCTATCTGGCTGCATCACAGCTTGGTATGGTAACTGCTCGGTCCAAGACGGTAAGAAACTGCAGAGTGTGGTGAACTCAGGTTAACGCATCACACAAGCTTGCCACCCTCACATTGATTGTGTATACACCTCCCGTTGCCTCAGGAAGGCAGACAGTATTATCAGAGAACCCTCCCCACCCACGCATTGCCTTCTTCCAGACCCTTCCATCAGGCAAATGGTACAGAAATCTGAAGACGCACACATCCAGGCAAAGGACCAGCTTATTCGCCACAGCTACAAGGCTCCTCAACGACTCCTTCTCAGACTGATCTGTTCCCCGTAAGAACACTATTCACGACGCCCTATGCTGCTCTTGCCCATGTATTTGCTTTGTTTGGCCCCTTGTTCCCTACTGTAACCAGTCACTGTTTGTCGATGTACCATTTGTCAATATACTCTGTTGATTATTTTTTTGTCTACTATGCAAGTAGTGTACGTTCCCTCGGCCGCAGAAAAATACTTTTAACTGTATTTCGGTACACGTGACAGTTAGTTAAATCAATCAATAAAACATTTCACAAAAAGTAGGACCAAATTTCAGCTTTAACATCAATACAGTAAAAGTTCTGATTATAACCCATCAGTAAAATGGCCAAAGTATTATCCAGGTGTTGTCAAACGCATGAGGGGTTATGGAAAAGAGGAGGGGGGGGGGGGGGGGGGGGGGGGGGGGGGGGGGGGGCGCAGCGGGGGTCAGAGAAAAGAGAGGGGTCCCGGCGAGTCTTGTGCCCAATCTTCTCATTCTGAAATTTTCTCATCAGCCCCCTGTTCAGAAAATAATGGAATTGTGGCCTCAAAAAATAAAATGGTTGGACATCCTCACCGATTCAAAGAAAAACATAATGAAACAAAAGCAAAATAATGGGGATGCTGGAAATCTAAAATAAAACCAGAAATCTCAAAAAATCCGATCAAAAGCCACTCAACCTAAAACACTCTCTCTGGCCTACTTTCCAGCATTTCTTTTTTTTTGGCTATAATGAATTTTGACAGTTAAATACGACGGTGCTGCAATCACAAAATCCATCGCTATGCCAAAGAGCTTGGGCAGAACATGGGTGTTCGTATCAGTCTCTCTAATTACGACTCAAGCATTTTAAAGGGGTCTTCTGCATTTGTCTTCTGCAGACACATGATAAACAATCCTGGTGGAAGCTCAAGAACTGGAAAGAGTAATATTCGGAGTACAATCATTTATATTTAGCGTCTTTGACATTATGAAACATCCCAAGGCACTTCACAGGAGCATACAAGACAAAATATGATTCGGCCACATAAGGACATATTATATCAGATAACCAACGGCTTGGGAGGAGGCTTTATGGTGCGTCTTAAAGGAGGACAGTAAAATAGAGTGGCATAGCTTTTTTAAAAAATTTAGAGTACCAATTCATTTTTCCAATTAAGGGGCAATTTAGCGTGGCCAATTCACCTACCCTGCACATTTTTGGATTGTGGGAGCGAAACCCACGCAAACACGGGGAGAATGTGCAAACTCCACACGGACAGTGATCAAGAGCCGGGATCGAACCAGGGACCTCGGCGCCGTGAGGCAACAGGGCTAACCCACTGCGCCACCATGCTGCCCTGTGGCATAGGTTTAAGGAGGGAATTCCAGAGGATGTGGCCCCAAGTAACTGAACCAATTATAAATGGGAATGCAGAATCAGGAGAGGGCAGATATTGGAGGGGTTCTTTTTCCCTTTATTCTTTCATGGGGTATGGATGTCATAGCAAGGCAAGCATTTGTTTCTCATCCCTTAAGGCCCGCTAAACCAGTTCAGAGGGCAGTAACGAGTCAAAAACATCTGACAATTAGAGGAATGCAGATATCTCAAAGGGTTGTGAGGTCGGAGGAGATTACAGACATAAGGAGGGGCACAGCCATGGAGGGATTTTAAAACAGTGATGAGAATTCTACAGTCATGACGCTGCCTGATCGGGAGCAAATGTAGGTCAGTGAGCGCATGGGTTGTAGGGGAAAAGGACTTGTGAGTTAAGACAGAGGCAGCTGAGTTTATGGAGAGCAGAATGTAGGTGAACAGCCATTTGTGTTTGAACAGTCGAGTTTTGAACTATTAAAGGCACACAGGAAGGTTTCAGCAGCAGATGAGCTGAAACCACCTGTTATTATGGAGGTGGAGATGGGCAATCTTCATGGTGCCTGAATTAAGAGGTCAGAGGCTTGTCTTATGACCAAACGTGACACCAAAGTTGCAAACAGACTGGCCCCATTTTGGGCTGTTGCCAGAGAGAGGGATGGATGAAGTTGAGAGGAAACAAAGATTGAAGCAGCTCCAAACACAAGTGGCTTCATTCTCCTCAATATTTAATTGGAGGGAATTTTGGCTCATTCAGCACTGGCTGCCTGATCATTTAATCAGGAGTGCGGAGAATCTAAAATCCCACTTCTGTTCACCCACGCAATAAGGTTAAAAAAAATCTGTAAAATTCCAGAAATGATTCACCGACAGGTTTTTACATCACTGTTGGATTGGGTGGGTCAACATCAAACTATTTTGCCAACATAAATATTTGTTTCATTTTCCAATTAAGGGGCAATTTAGTGTGGCCAAACCACCTACCCTGCACATCCTTGGGTTGTGGGGGTGAGACCCACGCAGACACGGGCAGTGACCCGGGGCCGGGATCGAACCTGGATCCTCAGTGCCACGAAGCAGCAGTGCTAACCACTGCATCACCCTGCCGCCCCATGATCAACGTAACTAACCAAGTAAACTAAAACAAATAAACAAATTAAATAGAAAGTCCCTTAAAGGGAAACAAAACACAATTATACTTCACAGATAGCGAGGAAAGCCAGCATGTGGCGTTGTGCCTAAATCTGTGACTGAACCAGGAACCTTCAGATCTTCAGGGATCTCCTCTTTTATTAAGCTGCAACAATGGCATCAAATTAATTTCGAATTTAACACCAAGAAATCATTAGGAATCTCTTAGATATTCAATCAAGAATAAATTTAACTCCATGAATTTCACGGGATATGGCTTTTAATGTGCTTTTCATCATTTAGCACCCAAAACCATATACACAAGTATCTGTGGCCCAAACATTGCCTTGTATCATAAGCTATTAGTACTTGTACTGTTTTCTCCTATTTAACTCAATTATATTTTGAGGCTTTATCTCCCTACATCTCCAAAGAATTTTGAATCTGCATCTCTGCATCAATCCTTGCACATCCTTCAGTGCCTAAATTTATCTTCTCACTCCAATTATTTTCTGAAAATACGGTGCTTCAGTTGCCAATTAGCAAGCCACCAATTAAACAGGCTAGAATTTTTTATGAACGCGAACAGTGCTATCCCACACAGCAGAAAGTTTTTTTTGAAAGAGTGATATGTTTATGGGAATAGAGAAAGAAAACCCGACAGCTGCTGCAAGGGTTGCTTTTGTTTTTTTTGTCAAAAAATATATCAGGGGTGGAATTCTCCAACCCCCCCGCAGGGTCAGGAAATCGCCCGGGGCCAGCGTAAATGCCGCCCCTGCCATGGCAGGAATTCTCCGCCACCCGGGAATCGGCGGGGGTGGGAATCACACCCCGCCAGTCGGCGCGCACCCGCTGTCAGGCCTCTCCCGCCGACGTGGTTTAAACCACCTCTGTGCAGGCGCGAGCGGGCCCCGGGGGGGCGCGGGGCGATCGGACTCCAGGGTGTTCCTCCACGGTGGCCTAGCCAGCAATCGGGTCCCACCGATCGGCGGGTGGGCCTGTGCTGTGGGGGCACTCTTTCTTCCGCCGCCGCCAAGGCCTCCACCATGGCGGAGGCGGAAGAGACCCCGTCCACCGGGCATGCGCCGGTGGTGACGTCAGCGGCCGCTGACGACCCGGCGCATGCGCGGACGCACGCCGACCCGCGCATGCCTTTCGGCCAGCCCCGACGCCGGGCAGCATGGTGCCAAAGTCCATTGGCGCCCGTCGGTGGAGCGGGAGCCACTCCGGCACGGGCCTAGCCCCTAAAGGTTCAGAGAATTCCGCACCTTTGGGGAGGCCCGACGCCGGAGTGGTTAGCACCACTCTGCTACGCCGGGAACTTCCGCCCCGCCGGGTAGGGGAGAATTTTGCCCCAGGTGTTATGAATTTGTATGTGAAGTTGAAAATATTTGTCACAATGCAAGTTGTTGCATAGATGTTTAAAAAGACAGCTTATGGATTCGACTTCCAGTTCGCGAGCGGAGCGGCTGCAAAAAAAAAAAAGGGGGCTCCCGCAGGACAACGAAGTCGGGGCTTTTTTCAGGGGGTCTCCGCAATGGGAGGCGGGAAGGGGAAAAAATTCAAACTCGCGCGAAATCAGTGGCAGGGGAACTGGGCCCTCGACAGCGGAGCGATCCGGCGGCATCAAAGAGAACAAAGAGGCCTCTCTCCCTCTCGACCCTGGGTGAGTGAGGGAAAAAGGAAGGAAAAAAGAACTTCTGCAAAAACAAAACTCTGAAAAGAAAACTTTTAAAGGGAGAGGAGGGGGGTGGAATATTATTATTTTTTTCTCTTTTTGCACTCTTTCTCGCACCCAAAACAAGCCCACCTGAGAAGAGTTTTATAAAAGAGAAAAAATGAAGTGGTAAAGGAGAAGGGAGGAGAAGAAAAAGGGAAGAAACAAAAAAAAAAAATAGGGGGCGGAAAAGAAAAACAAGCGGAGAAGAAAAGAAGGGAAGGGGGAGAAAAAAATGCCAGAAGGGAGCCAAATCAGAGGGAGAAGGGGCACCAAAGGCAGACGGGGCAATGGGCGAGCCGGTTCAGACGAGCGAATCAGCGCACAAAGCGGCAGAACGGAAGTATCGCCGCATCAAAAAGAGGTGCACTCTCCCCCAGGGCCAGGGGGGAGCTGGAACTGGAAGGCAGCCTTTACCGAGGCGCTGAGGGAGCATCAGCAGGTAAACAAGGCAGAGGCGAAGGCGGACATAGAGACCGCAGTGCAGGCAGCAGTGGCCAGGGCTCTGACAGAGGTGCAGCAGGCCCTGGCCAGATTTGAGGAGAAATTGGATGCCCATGGGGAAAAACTGGAAGCCCAGGGGGCGACCATTAAGGAACTGGAGAAAGCAGCGACTGACATGAGCGACCGGGTCACAGCCCTGGAGAGGGAGGTGACGAGACTGGGCACAACACAGGGGAGCCTGAAGGGCAGAGTAGGTGACCAGGAAGACCGCTCGAGAAGGCAAAATGTCAGGATAGTGGGCCTGCCAGAGGGGATCAAGGGTAGAAACCCCACCGCATACGTGGCCGAGATACTGGGCAACTTAGGTGGGGAGGAAAACCTTTCCCAACCCACCAGAAATGTACAGAGGACACCGGTCGCTGCGCCCGAAGCCCAAGGCAGGAGACCACCCGAAAGCAGTCATAGCTAAACTGCACCGGTACCAGGATAGGGAAACAATCCTGCGCTGGGCCAGGAAAAATAGAGCCTGCAAATGGGAAGGACACGCCATTAGAATTTATGAGGATATTGGGGCAGATCTAGCCAGGAAACGGGCAGAGTTCAATAGAGCGAAAGCAGCTCTTCACAGGAGCAACGTGCGTTTTGGTATGCTGTATCCAGCGAAACTCTGAGTCACATACCAAGAAAGAGAATACTTCTTTACAGCCCCTGCTGAGGCAAACAAGTGTGTCGAGGACCACGGGCTGGAAAAATGCCAGGCCCCCCCCCCCGCCCCCGCCACGGCAAGAGCACCCTGAACAAAGAGCAAACCACTGCCCGAGGGACCGCTCCAGGTGGGAGGCCAGGCCCCAGCACGAGGGAACGAGAGTAATGGAGATGGGACAGCAAGCGAGGGGGATACAGGGTAGGATGGGGGAAGAGCGGGCAGAAAACCGCAGAGGCCAGGCAGGGGAGAAGCGAGACAGTAACTCCCGAGAGGGGGGCCACCGTAGTAGCAGGAAAGCTAGCGCTGGGGGCACGCAACAAAGCAGGGCCTCAGCGCGCCCCCAACAGGGGGAAGGCGCCAGGCAGGGGATGGGGGGGACCACCCATCAGAGTCAGGAGAGCAAAACGGGGATAGGGCAGGGGAAAGAGGGACAAAGGAGGGGCATACGGGGGGAGGATGGAAAAGGGAGAGTCCGGGGGCAGGGGGTGCACAGGGAACGAGAGACCGGGGAGGGGGATGCAGGGAAGGAGGGACAAACTAGGCTAGAAAAGGAACAGGGCTACAAAGTGCCACAACCAAGGGCTCGAAACAAGGAACCGCTGCAAGCACCCACCCAGTACGGTCTCTGGGCGAAGGGAGACCCCAGAGTGCAGGAGACTACCCGCGTGGCGGACGCACAGTGGGCGGCCATGGCGGGTGCCCCCTGGACAAAGGGAAACCCCGGAGTGCAGGGACCCGACCGCATGGAGAGAGCAGCGACAGTGGCCATCCTGGACGGCACCCTAACAAGGGGAAAACCCGGAGGGCAGGGCGCGTCCACCAGATAAGTATGGTTAATCCCACAGGAGCGAGGGGGCAGAAGCCCCCCACCAGGATAGTCACCTGGAACGTAAGAGGACTCAACGGCCCAGTGAAGAGATCCAGAGTCCTCACCCACCTAAGAAATACGAGGACCGACATAGTCTTCCTCCAAAAGGCACACCTGAGAAGAGCAGGACCGACTGCAGGTAAGAACGGACGGGGTGGGACAAACCTACCATTCCTGGGGAAAACGGTGCTTCCAGGGAATGACAAAGTGGAAGTCTCCGCAATTGTGATATCAGACCACGCTCCACATTACATGGACGTGCGGCTAGAGACAGGCAGGGCCCAGCGCCCCACATGGAGGTTGGACGGTGCCTTACTAGCTGACAAGGCCTTCGGCGAAAGGATAGCGCGGGCCATAGCAGAGTACACGGAGAACAACCAGAACGGGGAGGTCTCACCCTCCACGTTCTGGGAAGCACTAAAGGCCGTACTAAGAGGGAAAATCATCGCTTTCAAAGCGCAAAGAGATAGGGAGGAAAGGGTGGCTAGGCAGCAGCTGGTTGACTCCATACTGGAGGTAGACCGTAAATACTCCGAGGCCCCGACCGTAGAGCTCCTGGAGGAGAGGAAAGAGCTACAAAGGAACTTTGACCTGCTCTCCACCAGGAAAGCAGTGCACCAACTCTGCCAGGCGCCTGGGACCCTGTACGAACACGGAGACAAAGCCAACCGCCTGTTGGCACACCAGCTGAGAAAGCAGGCAGCCACCAGAGAAATTGCACAAATCAGGGGTACCAGAGGCACATTAGAAACAGATCCAGAAACGATTAACAAAACCTTCAAGGCCTTCTACCAAGAACTGTACACCTCAGAGCATCCGGGACCAGACGGATTCCCGGCAGACTTCTACAAAAGATTTGTGACAGCGCTGGCCCCGCACCTGCGGGAGATGTTCACAGACTCACTAGCTAGGGGCACACTGCCACCCACGCTAGCACAGGCCTCAATCGCACTGATACCTAAGAAAGACAAAGACCCAACGGAATGTGGGTCATACAGACCCATCTCACTGCTGAACGCAGACGTCAAAATACTGGCCAAAAGGCTAGAAGACTGTGTACCTGAGGTGGTCACAGAAGACCAGACAGGCTTCGTCAAAGGTAGACAGCTTACCTCGAACATCAGGCCCCTGCTAAACGTGATAATGACCCCCTCCGGGGAGAGAACACAAGAGGTTATCGTCTCCCTAGATGCAGAAAAGGCCTTCGACAGAGTCGAATGGAAATACCTCAAGATGTACTGGAGCGGTTCGGGCTTGGAACAGGGTTCACCTCCTGGGTACAGCTCCTATACAATGTTCCCATGGCGAGGGTACGGACCAACAATACCAACTCCCAATACTTCCAACTGCACAGGGGCACCAGACAAGGATGCCCACTGTCCCCGCTGCTGTGCGCCCTAGCGATCGAACCACTGGCAATCGTGCTCAGAACAGCAAAAAGCTGGAGGGGGATCCGAAGGGGAGGCAGAGGGCACAGTCTCACTCTATGCAGATGACCTGCTCCTCTACAGTCCAGATCCACAGAGCAGCATGGACGGAATCATTGCACTCCTGAAAGAGTTTGGAGCCTTCTCGGGGTACAAACTCAACATGAGCAAAAGCGAGATCTTCCCAGTACACCCGCAAGTAGGGGGGGCAGCACTAAGGGGGCTGCCGTTTAAACAAGCCGACACAAATTCCGCTCCCTGGGGATCCAAATAGCCCATGACTGGAAAGGGATCCACAAATGGAACCTCACCAGAGTCTGACGGAGGAAGTAAAAAAAGGACCTGCAAAGATGGAACACACTCCCACTCTCCCGACGATTAAAATGAACGTACTGCCCACGTTCCTCTTCCTGCTTAGATCCTTTCCGATCTACATCCCCAAGGCCTTTTTCAAAGCGCTGGACAAACTAATCATGGCGTTCATATGGGTGGGTGGGTGGGTGGGGGGATGCTAGGATCCCAAAGAAGGTCCTACAAAAAAACAAAATCCAAGGGGGGGGCTAGCCCTCCCGAACTTACAATTCTACCACTGGACGGCGACGGCCGAGCGAATAAGGGGATGGATCAAGGAGCCAGAGGCCGAATGGGAGCCATTCACACGACTGTTCCGGGACCTGTTTGTGGCCAACGAGCCCCCCCCCCCCCCCCCCCCCAAAAAAAACAGTCACCTACTTACGTGTTGTAAATAACTTTGCCAGGTGTACAGAGCTGCTGCTGTCGAGCTGGTGCACAATACCCTACCAGTTATTCTATTTCATTTTTTATTGTATTTTTTTTTGTTTCTTATCCTGTGTACATAACCCAATAAAAAAACATTAATAAAAAAAAGACAGCTTATACTGAATTACCATTTACTTTAGGATGAAACGGGTCTGATACATCTCTGTTTACTCAAACAACTTTCTCCAAGAAATTAAGGCTCATGAATTTAGAATGAAATATTGCACCACAAGCAAAAAGAAAATACTTACATGGATCTCAAATTTCCAACCACTCACAGCCTCATCAGTTAGAATTTTTGTGAAGGAAATTGTGAGCCCATCACGGAAAAATCGTTGACATGCTTCACTTTTAATATCAAGACCTTGAAAATAAAAAATAATTACACCTCGTCAAAATTACTGAGAATGTTTGTTATGGTACGAAACTTTAACAGGTGGTCAGAGAAATATACACAGTAATACATACAAAAATCCAATAAATGGGATTATACAGATAAAGGTTTCAAGATATCCGGGCCAACACACCTCTAAATCAAAGTTATATGATGTTGCTCCCTGCCCAATCTGGAATACTAAAACAAGCTGTACAAGATTTGGACTTCGCCTAACACACGCAAAAATGAGTCAATGCCATGCACTTTGTTTAATTGCAGGCTTCTGAATAAATTGTAAGGGATTAAGATTTGAGGCAACAGGCTCAGACATTTGCATTCTACAATTTTTGCTGCTCAACTTGAATCCAAATA